>NC_059222.1:36434209-37675459 GCF_020615455.1 Coregonus clupeaformis | reverse complement strand
GATTGCCTGTCTTCAGGTGCCAAAGAGGCTATTTCTCACCCTAGAAATCACTAACACTTAGTAGTAATTACTCCTGTGCCAGTGCATTATTAGATTCAGCCAAACATGGTTTCTGTTCACTCAGACGCCAAGATGTAAAACAGAAGAAGGGAAATATGGAACATCATGTCGCTTTCCTTGTATAGAAAAGATGATGGTGCACTGACAGGGATCTAGCGCATTCCTTTAATATTCCTTTCAGATTGAAAGGAGTGCTCTGTAACTTTTCTCTCCCATGTAGTTGGCAGACATAAAACACAAGGTCATAGGTGGCCGTTATGGTATGAGGGCCGTATTGGGAATTTAGCCAGGACACCGGGGTTAACACCCCTACTCTTACTATAAGTGCCATGGGATCTTCAGTGACCACAGAGGGTACCTACACTGTTATTACATAGTAATTAATTAGTTACACTGTAATTACACAAAAAAATACAATATAAAATAATACGAAATAAAAGTAACA
Organism: Coregonus clupeaformis; assembly: GCF_020615455.1. Taxonomy (NCBI): domain Eukaryota; kingdom Metazoa; phylum Chordata; class Actinopteri; order Salmoniformes; family Salmonidae; genus Coregonus; species Coregonus clupeaformis. The sequence goes on along the minus strand of NC_059222.1, from coordinate 37,674,954 downwards.
AATAATGAAAGAGCAGCAGTAAGAATAACAATAGCGAGGCTATATACAGGGGGTACCAGTACAGAGTCAATGTGCAGGGGCACCGGTTAGTCAAGGTAATTGAGGAAATATGTACATGTAGGTAGAGTTATTAAAGTGACTATGCATAGATAATAAACAGAGAGTAGCAGTAGCGTAAAAGAGGGGAGTGGGGGGTGGGTGTAGCCATTTGATTAGATGTTCAGGAGTCTTATGGCTTGGGGTTAGAAGCTGTTTAGAAGCCTCTTGGACCTAGACTTGGCGCTCCGGTACCGCTTGCCGTGCGGTAGCAGAGAGAACAGTCTATGACTAGGGTGGCTGGAGTCTTTAACAATTTTTGGGGTCTTCCTCTGACACTGCCTGGTATAGAGGTCCTGGATGGCAGGAAGCTTGGCCCCAGTGATGTACTGGGCCGTACGCACTACCCTCTGTAGTGCCTTGCGGTCGGAGGCCGAGCAGTTGCCATACCAGGCAGTGATGCAACCAGTCAGGATGCTCTCGATGGTGCAGCTGTAGAACCTTTTGAGGATTTGACAGCCTATGTAAATACCATGTAAATATATAGGTGTATAGCTAGGTACACTTACTGTAAAGTAGAAACCATTTGTCTTTCAAAAATAATAAACATGACATGGTTTGAAAACTATTGTGCAACTGTAACAAACTAGAGAGGTCATTCAAGTGTATTGCAATAACAATTGTTCATGTTCATTTTTTTTGCTTTGATATGCATGACTGCCATATGAGACATTATGACATGTAATTCTTCACTACAATACACAGTACAGATGTTGGATATTAATTTGAACCAGTTTGCTACAGCAGGAAAATAATCCTGCAGCAACAGGAAATGTGAATTATTATGTGGATTCTAATTAATGGACATTTTTGTTGGGGTTGATAAATTTTTCTTAAGGGAAGTCTAATTTCAAAGTGGAAATTACAAACTTCAGAAGCTTTTCTAAACCTCAAATACACCACAAGTTTTACACTTCCTGCATTGCAAGAAAGTTATCCTGCAACAGGGTGATCAAATTAAGATCGTACATCTGTAGGCTTCCATCTTTTTACAATACACAGGATAACTCCCTTTCAACCTGCATCCATATTCAGTCTGCAGAATGTTCAGCTAGCAGAATGTTATTCAGAGGTTAGGGGAAGTGTCATTCTCAATGGACAGCATATACATAATAACAGGTGCTACATGTGAAGGAAATCTGTGCAGCATAATGCCTCCTATCAGTCGGAAAGGCCAGTCTGTGGTCAGCATGTTCTCTTTTGGATGACCGTTTCAGTGCCCTTTAGCTACTCCCAGAACTGCAAAGTGCTACTTCTCTCTTCCAATGAATGTGAAGAAGTCTTCTTCTTTAGTGAAGTGGTGTTTATCTATACTTTCCCAAGACTGTTGTGTTTATTCATAGTCCTCAATACAGCTCCATACTGGGTTTGTTGTGGGCCTGCAGTACTGTACAGCTGTGTGTTGCTAGTGTGGCACTATTTGTTATCTTTATATTTTAAAAAAATGTGCCTTCAACTTTTGATACCATTCTGAGACATGTATAAAGCAGCTTATAGAATTATCTAAGCGCAACAATACGACCAACCGGGCAAAGCCACTTCCTCCACATCCTCCCCATGCTTACTTAGTTCAGCTAGCTTGAGTCCCTATCCCCCTGTGCTGGATTTGTTCAAGTAACTGGTTATCTTTGCCTGCTCTATTTTCCTTGCTGAATGTAGGGTATTCTGTAAAAATATGTAGGATGCATGCCATTATCATAAGAACACATGAATTTAGGTTTCACTGACACCTTGTGGCAGTAAGTCACAGTCAACAGCCAGCATCTTAGAGGTAATCAGCACGTTTTAGGAGCTGAGGAGAGAGACAGAAAGGGCATCTGTGACGGTAGCAGGCAGCGTTTATTGGTCGTGCCCCACAGCGTAATAAAGTTTGACACTGCAGTCATGGTGTGCAATGTTTTTCACTCCACAGACACAGAGGTAGAGTCCCGTCTCAGCCCAGGAGAGGCTCACCAGAGACGGATACTATTTGTCACCCTCCACAGACACAGAGGTAGAGTCCCGTCTCAGCCCAGGAGAGGTTCACCAGAGACGGATACTGCTTGTCACTGGAGCACCGCTCCAAACCCTCTGGTAGTGCCTTGTGTTTAATTAGCATAAACACAGAATGCCATTACCATACTATTAAATCCTTAATGATAAAGAGCCATTGGTGAAAAAGGGGGACGGGGTAAAGAAAGCCCCCTTTACAGAGTGAGCTATGATCTTTGGAGAGGTGACCAGATATCCAGATAGCCAGTGATCTTTGGAGAGGAGACCAGATAACCAGTGATCTTTGCCCGTGTAATGACCTGCTTAGGCTAGTTATTGCCCTGATGTAATCAATCAATCAATCAATCACATTTATTTATAAAGCCCTTTTTACATCAGCAGATGTCACAAAGTGCTTATATATAAACCCAGCCTTAAACCCCAAAGATCAAGCAATGCAGATGTAGAAGCACGTTAATGACATCAACACGTCAGCACACAGCATGAGGTGTGTGTTAACAGACTATTAAGAGAGAAGTTATTCATGTCTTCACACACACTTAAATGAGATGGAATGAGGAAGCTGTGAAAACCAGATGGAGTGCTTCGAGCCTTTACCATTTTGGAACAGAATTGATAGAAGTGGAGATCGAACTTTCTCTCGAGCGGCCTCAACAGTCGGGAGCGCTCTCTCTGCCTCTGTCTGTAACTCAGACTTGCTCACCGTTCTCAGATTTGTCTTTTGGTTAAACTTGTCTTTTTAAACTTAAAAGTAGGCCTATATTTATTTCTTTTTTGCATGTCTTACTGTTTAATGTACTTCACTAGTGGTTTTGCTTGTGTGTTGCAGGACACTTTTTAATTTCTCTCTAAACACTTGCTTTTCCACATAACTTTATGTATTTGCATGTCCTTTTAAACGTTGTTATCTTGACCTTGAACGCTGTACACCAGGTTATTAGGTACACCACCCTGTTCACGAAAATGGTTCGCTCCTACAGACAGGGAAGGGGATACCTAGTCGGTTGCACAACTGAATGCATTCAACCGAAATATGTCTTCCGCATTTAACCCAACCCCTCTGAATCAGAGAGGTGTGGGGGGCTGCCTTAATCGACGTCATCGGTGCCCGGGGAGCGGTTGTTGTTGGGGGTAAACTGCCTTGCCGGCTCGGGGATTTAAAAAAGCAATCTTTCAGTTACTCTCCAAATGCTCTAACCGCTAGGCTACCTGCTGCCAGTGACTCACGTGGCCGTGGCTTGCTAAATAAAACAGGCAGAAAGGCATCGAGGCATTCAGTTACTGTTCGATTGAGCGTAAGAATGGGCAAAACAAGTGACCTAAGCGACTTTGAGCAATGTATTGACGTCGGTGCCAGGCGCGCCGGTTCAAGTATCTCAGAAACGGCTGGCCTCCTGGCTTTTAACGCACAACAGTGTCTACGGTTTACCGAGAATGGTGCGACAATCAAAAAACATCCAGTCAACGGCAGTCCTGTGGGCGAAAACAGCTTGTTGAAGAGAGAGGTCGAAGGAGAATGGCAAAAATCGTGCAAGCTTACAGGAGGGCCACAAACAAGCAAATAACAGCACAGTACAACAGTTGTATGCAGAACGGCATCTCGGAACGTACAACTTGTCGGTGCTTGTCACGGATGGGCTATTGCAGCAGACGACCACACCGGGTTCCACTCAAAGTGAGTGGAAAAACTTTGTCTGGTCCGACGAATCCCGATTCCTGTTGTCTCATGCTGATGGCATCCATGGCCCCATGTTCCCTGGTATCAACAGTACAGGCTGGTGGCGGTGGTGTAACGGTGTGGGGAATGTTTTCCTGGTACGCGTTAGGTCCCTTAATATCAATTGAGCAATCCATGCCCCAAAGAATTCAGGCTGTTCTGGAGGCAAAGGGGGGTCCGACCTGGTACTAGATGGGTGTACCTAATAAACTGGCATTATAATGAGTGTATAATTAAATGTGTATTCATCATTAGCCTGGTATTTTAACACTGGCCAAGAAACCGACTGACATTTTCATTGATCTAGGGCTCTGAAGCGTTACAGATTGCGCAATAGAAAATGAAAGGTAATTTCAGATTGAGCCGACATAATGCAGTGTTTACCGTGAATGCAGTCTCCACTAAGGTGGGAACTTTGCCTTTAAATTTCAATCGCACCGTAAAGCTGAACTTCCGCGAATACGGATTGAATAAAGCCCAAGTAATGCTACAGGGCACAGCTACTGTATGCACTTGAAGTTTAAACTTAACTTCCTGATTCTCCTCCTGTACGACACTTCCACAAAGCTTGGTTTGCATTTTGCATTGGGCAGATTGTGCAGAGGGATGACGGATACAAATCCAGAGAGAGCACACATGACTTACAACCCAGCAGGTTTTTTCGGGTGGGTGGAGTTCGCCTGCGATTTCAAGCCATTTGTTGTGAAACATTTCACTGAATGTATTTTGCTCTGAGCAATGGCTAAGCCAAGCGCAACCAGAGTCAAGGAAATCTAGTAAATGTCCAACAAGCACAGATTCTAAAGACATGTTGCGCTTAGACATCGAATTGGACAGATGCTTTAAGAATTTACATTAAGGCATTGCCAACCAAGTCACGTCTGTTCAGTATCACAGACTCCCCGCTATAGGTTCATATTGACAGGTTTTCTACAGATTTGTGGATACATCATGACACCCATCTGTTAACTTCCATTTTAAAACTAAACCTAGTCAATCAATATTAGCTTAACACCATTTCAGGTTTTGTCTTTTCAATGTCTCAGATCATTAAGAAACAAATATTAAGCAATTTGTCAGGACATCCATTAGGCTAATATGAACTGTATATCACACACACACACGTTAAGGTTCATAAAATTATAAAACTGAGGGAGGGGCTGGATGAAAGATAATGATTCTGTGAAGGAAGCTGATAGACGAAGTGAAGATGACTTCATTACTTGATTACATTTTGTGATATTTTGTATCATAATCCTAATGACTATATCAACTCTTTTTTTCTTTTCTTTTTTGTTACAAGAGGATCAAGGAGCATGGTTTTTAAAACACCCTCGAGCAGGGTATCCCAGAGCACTTAAAAAGGGCAATAAGAAGTTCATTAAGCTTATGTGAACAGCCTGTGAATAGAAAATGAATGAGATGGAAGTCACATAAAACCAACCAAGGATGGCTTATTTTATGTACAAACAGCGAAAGGGATATGATGCACAGTAAAGTATGTAGTATTTCTAGAAACAGTAAGAGATCCAGAGCTATAATTAACACCAGTCTCTCTTAGCGACACTGCATGCCCTACATATTAGCCCCGGAGTGAAACTGCAGAACTAAGGCCTACACCTTTGGATCTGAAATACAACAGCTTCTACCTTTAGCCTTGGTAAGTACACAAATCCATGGAAAACATTTCAGTCATTTAGCAGACGCTCTTATCCAGAGTGACTTACAGGAGCAATTAGGGTTAAGTGCCTTGCTCAAGGGCACATCGACAGATTTTTCACCTAGTCGGCTCAGGGATTAGAACCAGCAATCTTTCAGTTACTGGCACAACGCTCTTAACCACTAAGCTACCTGAACTGAAAGCATACCTAAAGCACAACTGAACGCATACTTAAAACACAACTGAAGGCATACTTAAAGGACATTTGAAAGCATACTTAAAGCACAACTGAACGCATACTTAAAGCACAACTGAACGCATACTTCAAACACAACTGAACGCATCCTTAAAGCACAACTGAAAGCATGTACTGCACTATACTGTGATGAGGTAAGCACCCGTCCATTGTCACCATCTCCATTTAGGAAGAGTTACTCTTTGTCAGGCAATATGCATATGTCAGGGATTTCTATCTAAATGTGTTCCCTCTCTGATCAGGCCACATTAAGCATCTGCACAGAATCCCTTCGTCTGTCTGTCTGCAGCTAGTTCAGTACCAGAATAAATGAGACCTCAAATCCATTGGTATGTTGTTGTTCTTTTTGCATCTGCATTAGGCCACTTTCTTTCAGCATACAAAATGGCAAAACACAATAATTATAATAATGATAATCATCATCATCATCATCATCATCATCATATATCAATAATAATAGTAGTAGTAGTTTTACTATAGCTACTCCACATTCTGCTACTGGTACAGCCCATGCAGTCCATTGGACTTCATAGACATTACAATAAGGGGCTATAGTGCATTCAGACAGTATTCACACCCCTTGACATTTTCCACATTTTGTTGTGTTACAGCCTGAATTTAAAGTGTATTAAATTGAGATTTTTTTGGTCACTGGCCTACACACAATACCCCATAATGTCAAAGTACAATTATATTTTTTACTAGTTAATTAAAAATGAAAAGCTAAAACATCTTGAGTCAATAAGTATTCAACCCCTTTGTTATGGCAGGCCTAAATAAGTTCAGGAGTAAAATATTTTTATTTAACTAGGCAAGTCAGTTAAGAACAAATTCTTATTTACAATGACGGCCTAAACCTGCCAAACCCGGACGACGCTGGGCCAATTGTGCGCCGCCCAATCACGGCCGGTTGTTATACAGCCTGGAATCAAACCAGGGGGTCTGTAGTGACGCCTCAAGCACTGAGATGCAGTGTCTTAGACCGCTGCGCCACTCGGGAGCCCATACACTCAGGAGTAAAATGTTGCTTAACAAGTCACATAATAAGTTGCATGGACTCACTCTGTGTGCAATAATAGTGTTTAACAAGATTTTTGAATGACTACCTGATCTCTGTATCCCACATACAATTATCTGTAAGGTCCCTCAGTCGAGCGGTGAATTTCAAACACAGATTCAACCACAAAGACCAGGGAGGTTTTCCAATGCCTCGCAAAGAAGGGCATCTATTGGTAGTTGGGTAAAAATGTCAAAAGCAGACATTGAATATCCCTTGAGTTTGGTGAAATTATTAATTACACTTTGGATGGTGTATCAATACACCCAGTCACTACAAAGATACAGGCATCCTTCTTTACTCAGTTGCTGGAGGGGAAGGAAACCGCTCAGGGATTTCACCATGAAGCCAATGGTGACTTTAACAGTTACAGAGTTTAATGGCTGTGATAGGAGAAAACTGAAGATGGATCAATAACATTGTAGTTACTCCACAATACTAACCTAATTGGCAGAGTGAAAAGAAGGAAGCCTGTACTGAATAAAAAATATTCCAAAACATGCATCCTGTTTGCAACAAGGCACTAAAGCAATACTACAAAAAATTTGGCAAAGCAATTAAGTTCACTTTTGTCCTGAATACAAAGTGTTACAGTGGGGAAAAAAAGTATTTAGTCAGCCACCAATTGTGCAAGTTCTCCCACTTAAAAAGATGAGAGAGGCCTGTAATTTTCATCATAGGTACACGTCAACTATGACAGACAAAATGAGGAAAAAAAATCCAGAAAATCACATTGTAGGATTTTTAATGAATTTATTTGCAAATTATGGTGGAAAATAAGTATTTGGTCAATAACAAAAGTTTCTCAATACTTTGTTATATACCCTTTGTTGGCAATGACACAGGTCAAATGTTTTCTGTAAGTCTTTACAAGGTTTTCACACACTGTTGCTGGTATTTTGGCCCATTCCTTCATGCAGATCTCCTCTAGAGCAATGATGTTTTGGGGCTGTCGCTGGGCAACACGGACTTTCAACTCCCTCCAAAGATTTTCTATGGGGTTGAGATCTGGAGACTGGCTAGGCCACTCCAGGACCTTGAAATGCTTCTTACGAAGCCACTCCTTCGTTGCCCGGGCGGTGTGTTTGGGATCATTGTCATACTGAAAGACCCAGCCACGTTTCATCTTCAATGCCCTTGCTGATGGAAGGAGGTTTTCACTCAAAATCTCACGATACATGGCCCCATTCATTCTTTCCTTTACACGGATCAGTCGTCCTGGTCCCTTTGCAGAAAAACAGCCCCAAAGCATGATGTTTCCACCCCCATGCTTCACAGTAGGTATGGTGTTATTTGGATGCAACTCAGCATTCTTTGTCCTCCAAACACGACGAGTTGAGTTTTTACCAAAAAGTTCTATTTTGGTTTCATCTGACCATATGACATTCTCCCAATCCTCTTCTGGATCATCCAAATGCACTCTAGCAAACTTCAGACGGGCCTGGACATGTACTGGCTTAAGCAGGGGGACACGTCTGGCACTGCAGGATTTTGAGTCCCTGGAGGCGTAGTGTGTTACTGATGGTATGCTTTGTTACTTTGGTCCCAGCTCTCTGCAGGTCATTCACTAGGTCCCCCCGTGTGGAACAAGTTCAAACAGGTGCCATTAATACAGGTAACGAGTGGAGGACAGAGGAGCCTCTTAAAGAAGAAGTTACAGGTCTGTGAGAGCCAGAAATCTTGCTTGTTTGTAGGTGACCTAATACTTATTTTCCACCATAATTTGCAAATAAATTCATTAAAAATACTACAATGTGATTTTCTGGATTTTTTCTCTCTCATTTTGTCTGTCATAGTTGACGTGTACCTATGATGAAAATTACAGGCCTCTCTCATCTTTTTAAGTGGGAGAACTTGCACAATTGGTGGCTGACTAAATACTTTTTTTCCCCACTGTATGTTTGGGGCAAATCTAATACAACACAATAATGAGTACCACTCTCCATATTTTCAAGTATAGTGGTGGCTGCATCATTTTATGGGTATGTTTGTAATCGTTAAGGACTGGGGAGTTATTCAGGATAAAAAATAAACGTAATGGAGCTAAGCACAGGCAAAATCCTAGAGGAAAACCTGGTTCAGTCTGATTTCCACCAGACACTGGGAGATGAATTCACCTTTCAGCAGGACAATAATCTAAAACACATGGCCAAATCTACACTGGAGTTCCTTACCAAGAAGACAGTGAATGTTCCGGAGTGGCCGAGTTACAGTTTTGACTTAAATGTACTTGAAAATCTATGGCAAGACCTGAAAATGTTTGTCTCGCAATGGTCAACAACCAATTTGACAGAGCTTGAAGAATTTAAAAAAAAATAATGGGCACAATCCAGGTGTGGAAAGCTCTTAGAGATTTACCCAGAAAGACTCACAGCTGTAATCGCTGCCAAAGGTGCTTTTATAAAGTATTGACTCAGACGTGTGAATACTTATGTAAATTATATATTTCTGTACTTCATTTTCAATAAATTTGCTAAAATTTCTAAAAACATGTTTTCATGTTGTCATTATCGGGTATTGTGTGTTGATGGGTGAGGAAAAAATATATTTAAACAATTTTTTATTCAGGCTGTAATAATATGTGGAATAGGTCAAGGGCTATGAATACTTTCTGAAGGCCCTGTATATGCTACATAAAAACTTAATGGGCTTCTCTTTACGCCCTAGACTTCTGCTTGCAACAGCAGAATGCATGTTACATCTGCGTCATTATACTAGGTGCTATGCATGTAATCACATTGAGCGGGCGCTGTCTCACAATTTAAATTAATTAAGTAAGTAGCCTTGGCTTGTACAAGCTGGAATGGCTCAAAGGTGCAGGAGTCTATCTCCCGTGTCTGTAGTGTGAGGCAGCTTGATGTACAACTACACCCCCTGGACAGGACACTAGTCAATCACAAGGCCTTACCCCCAATCTATCTCCTTAATACTGATTGCCAAGCAGAGAAGCACCAGATCCCATTTTTAGAGTCTTTGGTGTGACTCGACCGGGGAATCGAACTCCCAACATTCCAATCTCAGGGTGAACACTCAAACCACAATGCCACTAAGTTGGTCAACACTTTCAATTACCACTCACATATTTACTTGGTAAATACTTTTCAGCGGCAAAAGCTTATCTTCACCCTCTTTATGCAAATAGTTGTGTCAATCATCTGTTACTTAAAACATTCTGCATCTAATTAAAGCCATTCCATTTTCACTTGGAGCACAGGTATTTTGAGATTGCCTTTATTGATTGTAGGTCCCCATTACTCACTTCAACACCCAGAGGGTGCCCTCCGTACCAACCTATCGGCATACTTCAAACCTGGGAAGTGCAACCTTGGCAACCACAGGAAAGCCGTTTAGCCTGCATGTCGTTACAAATGTTCACTTGTTTCAGAAGTTTTGAGTTGATTGTCTCTTTTATAGCAAGATAAAGACTCACTGTGGTACTTTAAGTACAATTGGGAATGAATGAATGCCTTTATAACACCAATATAACTATTCAGTGGGTACACAGGAATGTTCAACACAACAAAACAACAATGTGTAGCGCAATAGCACAAAATTCGATATGCTGAAATAAGCTGTCATGTCAGCATGTACAGTGCCTTTAGAAAGTATTCACACCACTTGACTTATTCCTCATTTAGTTTTTGTTGTGCTACAGCCTGAATTCAAAATGGATGAATTATAGTAGTAGGAAGCTATCAAACTTGACCTCCTTCTAATCTTCACGCTCTCCTTCTCAAACTGAACAGAACATAGGCTAGTCCGCACACAAGATAGTGCATTTTTTTTGGACTAGGCATAATCCCTTTTTTTTTTTTTGAAAGAAACATTTCACTCTCCTCCTGACCTGCCACCGTAGCCCTACACAGCACAGCCATTTTTTGATCAGCAAGTGCAGAGCAGGCCGGGGCTCAGGGTTGTAATACCCATTGCAGTGTGTAATGTAGCCTAGTTTCATTTACAACATCCCAGCAGCTTTCTTAGAAATATAACTTTGCTCTGTGCTTCTCTGAGCATGCACTTCGTAGCCTATAGCCTATAGGCTATGGATTGTTTGATTGAGACCACACTAAATAGCCTATAGGTGCAATTGACATTGCACGCCCAGCTGAGAATCAGAGATGAGAGGCGGCATCGGGCACACATCCATATATAGCCTAACAAGCAACTAATTGTAAACCAACTAATTTAGTCAATTACAAATTACATGACCCTCCTCTGGACTAGATATAAAAAAAATCAAAACCATCCCCTTGACTGAAATTGAAAAAGTGTGACCCTCCCCCATTTTCCTCCAGGTAACCATTCTGTAAATGTCAATCTGTCCCTAATTAATAACTTCACCATGCTCAAAGGAATATTCAATGTTTTTACATTTACCCATCTACCAGTAGGGGCCCTTCTTTGCGAAGCATTTGAAAACCTCCCTGATGTTTGTGGTTGAATCTGTGTCTGAAATTCACTGCTCGACTGAGGGACCTTACAGATAATTGTATGTGTGGGGTACAGAGATGAGGTAGTCATTCAAAAATCATATTAAACACTATTATTGCACACAGAGTGAGTCCATGCAACTTATTATGTGACTTGTTAAGCACATTTTTACTCCTGAACCTATTTAGGCTTGCCATAACAAAGTGGTTGAATACTTATTGACTCAAGACATTTCAGCTTTTCATTTTTTATTAATAAAAATAATAAAAATAAAACAATGTCCTTCCACTTTGACATTTATGGGGTATTGTGTGTAAACCAGTGACACAAAATCTAAATGTAATCAATTTTAAATTCAGGCTGTAACACCACAAAATGTGGAAAAAGTCAAGGGGTGTATATTAACTGTATATTAACAACCTTGACATTGCTAGCGCCACACAGGACCACTAACGTTACAACAATACAGTAGCACTAAAATCCAATGAATGCAAAACCAAGCCATTGTTAAGAAATATTCTCAGATCACCACCCAGTAGACCTACATAGAAAAATGCATATGGGCAAGTAAAAGTCTGTTACCTCATTTTCAGGTTTCCTGGCTGTGGTTGTCCGTCATAAATAGAGACGATGTCACAGTCCTCTTCAAGAGCAAAGGTGTGAAATGATAACTGTATCCTGTTTCGTTCTCCTGTGATGATGATCCAGGTACAGTTGGCATAGTTTGGGTAGCCGTGGGGAAAGCCAGGACTCTCTATCGTTCCATTTAGTCCTTGTACAACACCACCACAAGTTTGACCTGAGGACAAAATCAAAGACAGACATTAGATATAATATGGATCTTTTAGATGACCAATGTAAGAATTTACATGCTGTAAATTCAGGAATATTATGCATGACTCATACTTTAGAAAAGGTGTGAAACAGCTATTTACTGTCCTCAAGTATGCCACTGAAACAGCATTGTTGTAGCACAACACATCACTCCCTTCCATTACCCATTAGAAGCCTCAGGCCTGAACACAAGAACCTCTCTTCACAAACATTAAATATATATATATATATATATATATATATATATATATATATATATATATATATATATATATATATATATATATGTATTTGGGTATGTTTTAAAGTGTTGACATATGCAAAAGTATGGTCAATTTTCCTCGGTTCTCCATTTCACGTCTCATCTCTCGCTGTTTTATATGGTGAGCAGCATGAGGGGGCCCTCCAATATCTTGGCTTATGACTGAAAAGCAGTATGCATGAAAGAGGAGTCATTTTGTATTGTTAACTGATGGACCCAAACTAAAAAGATACCCAAACCCATTGGCCTTAATCATAAGCTTACCTGGAACAGCGAGACAACTTGCAATCACTATTCTGAACTGTTCCCCAAGGTGAGAAATACAGCACACACAACAACGCTTGCACACACCATGATTATACCAAGTCATTATACCTCATCAAAGAGGTGTAGAATCTTTGATGAAAGGAGATTATGCTATTGTCCTTTTAACCTCTCAAGCTTTGCAATGAAAGAGTAACAAGGTTAAATCCTGACATTCATTGCCAAGAATCATTAGCTAAAGTAAATAAACAGAGTGTGCTTCTGCATGGAGATGTCAAGCAATGATTTCAATTAAATGTGCTTGTTGCTAATACTCCCAGGCAGACATTTGTGTCAATCCAAAACCACTCATAGAAAGAAGACAGACATGGTTTTCAAGGAGAGTAGCTGAAAGGTTAGGGGTATTTTTTATTACCTGCCACTGTAAAACATTACTCTCAATTTCATATATGTTGATGTATTCTAAGAACCATGTTGCTATTCTAAGAAAATGTGTTATTCTAAGAACCATGTTGTTGTTCTAAGAACCGTTATGTCAGAAATATAAACAGTCCACAATTGTCTAGACTAGAGCTCTACATTGATAAATAACGATGAAACTACAAGCATGGGGGGTCTGTTCATATGTAAGAAAAACACTATTTTTGGAAACAAATGGAGAATGAAAAAATGCAGAATCATCAAAGCTTTGTCAACGTTTCTGAGAAAATATTTTGATAACTATGTTACCATCAAATTACAAAATCGAAATATCTCTGAAATCATAAGCAGCAATAAAAACTGAAACACAAAACATTTGACATTTTGCATGAACGCTACCAACCACAGCCATTATATTGGGTGAATAAGACTAATCATACTGTTGTCTGGTAGAAGACATTACTTTCTGTTCACATTTAGTAAAAAATGTATCACTTTATGCCGAAACACCATTACTCAGCACATTAGTAATCCGTGAAGGACATGGAAGGTTAAAGAAGGTACCTTTTTTTAAGAAGAAGATGGACTTGGTATACCATATTTCTCTGTAAAACTATGCACTTGACAAAATGCTTGACTCAGAAAGGGCTACAGTAGTTCAATAAGCTTTAGATGGTGTAACCATTTTGTCTCTCTACCCTAGCATATTTCACACAAATAAATAGACAGTCTGCAGATGGGACATGCCATCTCTCCAAATTGTTGACACTCATTGAGCACACCAAATGTGCCTAAAACATGCTCAGGCTGTAACCAGATGATGCTGGATTTGTTTGATGTTGGACACCCTCAGACATCTGTATACTGTTATTGTCTCTAACAGTATAACAGTAGGGGACTTTCTGGTCCAATGCACATTGTGTTTGTACTATAATACTGTAGGTTGGCATTTGGGTTCAGGACCATATGTGTTGGCATAGTTTTGTCATATTTTATTTGTTAGCATGACTGATAATCATAAGCTCAAATATAACCTGCAGGTCAAAAGCAAGTGCATTGTAGTTCATTACCAAAGGCACTATAAATTACCTTGTTTTTCACCACAAAATGTCCCCCCCCCAGTGCAACATTAATGAGATCCACAACCAGGGATTAATTTTGTCAGGATAATATAGACTAATGCACTAGTTTGAACTGACAGATAGTAGAGCTGCCCTTGCAAGGGACCAACTTGCTTGTGGAACATGAAATACAGCCTTAATTGTGCCACTGATAGCACTCTGTATTGATTAATTAACATTATCACTGCAGTAGCCAACCTGTGGTCGATGGTCAATAAATTCCCACACTTTGCCTCAATAACAACCAAGCAGGGGTCAGCTTTTGAAATAGATAGCATTGAATAAACAGTCATATACAGTGGCTTGCGAAAGTATTCACCCCCCTTGGCATTTTTCCTATTTTGTTGCCTTACAACCTGGAATTAAAATGGATTTTTGGGGGGTTTGTATCATTTGATTTACACAACATGCCTACCACTTTGAAGATGCAAAATATTTTTTATTGTGAAACAAACAAGAAATAAGACACAAAAACAGAAAACTTGAGCGTGCATAACTTTTCATAACTATTCATAACTATTCAGTCAATACTTTGTAGAGCCACCTTTTGCAGCAATTACAGCTGCAAGTCTCTTGCGGTATGTCTTTATAAGCTTGGCACATCTAGCCACTGTGATTTTTGCCCATTCTTCAAGGCAAAACTGCTCCAGCTCCTTCAATTTGGAAGGTGAACCTCCGTCCCAGTCTCAAATCTCTGGAAGACTGAAACAGGTTTCCCTCAAGAATGTCCCTGTATTTAGTGCCATCCATCATTCCTTCAATTCTGACCAATGCCGATGAAAAACATACCCACAGCATGATGCTGCCACCACCATGCTTCACTATGGGGATGGTGTTCTCGGGGTGATGAGAGGTGTTGGGTTTGCGCCAGAAATAGAGTTTTGGTGGGCGGCCCTCTCTTGGCAGGTTTGTTGTGGTGCCATAATCTTTCCATTTTTTAATAATGGATTTAATGGTGCTCCGTGGGATGTTCAAAGTTTCTGATATTATTTTATAACCCAACACTGATCTGTACTTCTCCACAACTTTGTCCCTGACCTGTTTTGGAGAACTCCTTGGTCTTCATGGTGCTGCTTGCTTGGTGGTGCCCTTTGCTTAGTGGTGTTGCAGACTCTGGGGCCTTTCAGAACATGTGTATATATACTGAGATCATGTGACAGATCATGTGACACTTAGATTGCACACAGGTGGACTTTATTTAACTAATTATGTGACTTCTGAAGGTAATTGGTTGCACCAGATCTTATTTAGGGGCTTCATAGCTAAGGGGGTGAATACATATGCACGCACCACTATTCCGTTATTTTTTTTTTAGTTATTTTTTTCATTTCACATCACCAATTTGGACTATTTTGTGAATGTCCATTACATGAAATCCAAATAAAAATCAATTTAAATTACAGGTTGTAATGCAACAAAATAGGAAAAACGCCAAGGGGGATGAATACTTTTGCAAGGCACTGTAGATATATACAGTGGGGAGAACAAGTATTTGATACACTGCCGATTTTGCAGGTTTTCCTACTTACAAAGCATGTAGAGGTCTGTCATTTTTATCATAGGTACACTTCAACTGTGAGAGACGGAATCTAAAACAAAAATCCAGAAAATCACATTGTATGATTTTTAAGTAATTAATTTGCATTTAATTGCATGACATAAGTATTTGATCACCTACCAACCAGTAATAATTCCGGCTCTCACAGACCTGTTAGTTTTTCTTTAAGAAGCCCTCCTGTTCTCCACTCATTACCTGTATTAACTGCACCTGTTTGAACTCGTTACCTGTATAAAAGACACCTGTCCACATACTCAACCAAACAGACTCCAACCTCTCCACAATGGCCAAGACCAGAGAGCTGTGTAAGGACATCAGGGATACAATTGTAGACCTGCTGGGATGGGCTACAGGACAATAGGCAAGCAGCTTGGTGAGAAGGCAACAACTGTTGGCGCAATTATTAGAAAATGGAAGAAGTTCAAGATGACGGTCAATCACCCTCGGTCTGGGGCTCCATGCAAGATCTCACCTTGTGGGCCATCAATGATCATGAGGAAGGTGAGGGATCAGCCCAGAACTACATGGCAGGACCTGGTCAATGACCTGAAGAGAGCTGGGACCACAGTCTCAAAGAAAACCATTAGTAACACACTACGCCGTCATGGATTAAAATCCTGCAGCGCACGCAAGGTCCCCCTGCTCAAGCCAGCGCATGTCCAGGCCCGTCTGAAGTTTGCCAATGACCATCTGGATGATCCAGAGGAGGAATGGGAGAAGGTCATGTGGTCTGATGAGACAAAAATAGAGCTTTTTGGTGGAAACATCATTCTTTGGGGATGCATTTCTGCAAAGGGGACAGGACGACTGCACCGTATTGAGGGGAGGATAGATGGGGCCATGTATCGCGAGATCTTGGCCAACAACTTCCTTTCCTCAGTAAGAGCATTGAAGATGGGTCGTGGCTGGGTCTTCAAGCATGACAACGACCCGAAACACACAGCCAGGGCAACTAAGGAGTGACTCCGTAAGAAGCATCTCAAGGTCCTGGAGTGGCCTAGCCAGTCTCCAGACCTGAACCCAATAGAACATCTTTGGAGGGAGCTGAAAGTCCATATTGCCCAGCGACAGCCCCGAAACCTGAAGGATCTGGAGAAGGTCTGTATGGAGGAGGGGGCCAAAATCCCTGCTGCAGTGTGTGCAAACCTGGTCAAGACCTACAGGAAACTTATGATCTCTGTAATTGCAAACAAAGGTTTCTGTACCAAATATTAAGTTCTGCTTTTCTGATGTATCAAATACTTATGTCATGCAATAAAATGCAAATTAATTACTGAAAAATCATACAATGTGATTTTCTGGATTTTTGTTTTAGATTTCGTCTCTCACAGTTGACGTGTACCTATGATAAAAATTACAGACCTCTACATGCTTTGTAAGTAGGAAAACCTGCAAAATCGGCAGTGTATCAAATACTTGTTCTCCCCACTGTATATACATATATATATATATATATATCCTATGATCAAGAAGCTGAGAACCTAAAAGGTAGACTAAGCGATATGACGTAGATGCAGAAAGTAAACAGCATAGTGGATCAATTTCCGCAACAACTAAGATCGTTGAAGCGCGAGGCTCAACTTCTCCACTGTTTTGGGCCCGTCGCTACCACACTAACAGCGTGAAGCGAACCCTTGCACATGCGCAGATACTGTGTGTGACTGTGTGAGAGCGAAGTGTTGCATCTCGCTCATCTCAATATCTGTGGTGCTGCTCATGGCAACGTCATTTCTCTGGGTCTACCTTTAAAAATTAAATAAAAATATAATGTAGAAACATTTCACATTTGATAATGAAACAAAGGTCATGTTTGACATTCACGGAAGAATTTAGGGAAAACAATGGTAACAATCATCTCATGAAAATGTATGTAAGAGATTGTTGTTCTCCCTTTTGCAAATGTCATTCACATGATTTCGAGTAATGTCATTCACATGATTTCGTGTCAGTCAATCATAGTCCACTGTAATTGAAGCATGGATTTTCAATTTGCCCGCTTTTCCAATGACTCACAATGCTGCATCGTAACGGTGTCACAATCTTGATGTGTGATAGTCAATGCAATTATAGGACATCACAAAGCCACTTCTCCCCACAACACCTTAGATTGGAACACTGCAATGTGAAACCACCCTCTGCCTTATATGATTCTGTTTGGTTGGCTTGATGTTAGCTTTGTTGGTCAGATAATCTATGGCAATTGCAATAATGGAATTTTCTTTAAATGTGTGTGGAAATGTTTGCAGGCATGTTTGCTGAAATGTTGATGTCTCCTTGGAGCTTAACAATTACTCCTGCTTACAAAAGAGGCTCATCTCAAGCTTGAATTAATGTCAAAATGGCAAGGGATTCAAGAAGATTCGCTGATAATAGTAGCTTGCCGTGTTACTTGTGGGTTTATTTGATTTTTTTTTTACATATCTTTCCTCAAACAGTTGGTTCTGACCTTATATGAGAGGTTGGAATATTAGCATAATTACATTGTTACAGTTAGGGTTAAGGTCAGGTTTAGAATAAGGGTTAGGGTTAAGGTTAAGGTTAGAGTTAGGGCTAGGGTTTTGGTTAAAGGGTAATAAAATAAAATATCAACTTCATATTCATCATCTCCAGCACCACCCCATCATCAACATATGTGAAAATGGCGCGTTTCTATGTTTTGTAGTAAAAAAGTGTTTCAAATGACATCATCAACCAATTAGTAGGCAATGCCTAATCTAAATTGGTTAAAATCACTTGATGCACAGCGATGATGTCATTGGAAACACCTATTCTCCTCTGTTTTTACTACAAAACATAAAAACGTGCAATTTCCACATATTATGTTGAAGGTCGGGGGTGTTGCTGGAGATGAGTTTAGGGTTAGGATAAGGGTTAAGGTTAGAGTTAGGGTTAGTAGATATTTCATTGAAAGTCTGTAGATTGATAATTGTTATGGACTGCACCAAGTGTTGACCATGAAGCCAGTAAAGTAGATAACTTATTTCAGCAGAAGTGCTCTTGTACTGATTGGTGTATTTCTGAACGTCATTGGATGTTATTGTTCTAACACAGCATGCTGTGATCACTCATTAGAGTATCATTAATATATGTTTACTGTAAATTAATAAAAAGGTAATTTGCCCCCACCCCTGGAGACGCAACCAACTGGGTATTCATCATAGATGTCAGTTCTCTTTCCTTATTCATGGAGTTACAGTGCTTTGCAAAAGTATTCACCCCCCTTGGCATTTTTCCTATTTTGTTGCATTACAACATGTAATTTAAATTGATTTTTATTTGGATACATAAAATAGTCAAAATTGGTGAAGTGAAATGAAAAAAATTACTTATTTCAAGAAATTCTAGAAAATAAATAAAGGAAAAGTGGTGCGTGCATATGTATTCACCCCCTTTGCTATGAAGCCCCTAAATAAGATCTGGTGCAAACAATTACCTTCAGAAGTCACATAATTAGTTAAATAAAGTCCACCTGTGTGCAATCTAAGTGTCACATGATCTCAGTATATATACACCTGTTCTGAAAGGCCCCAGAGTCTGCAACACCACTAAGCAAGGGGCACCACCAAGCAAGCAGCACCATTAAGACCAAGGAGTTCTCCAAACAGGTCAGGGACAAAGTTGTGGAGAAGTACAGATCAGTGTTGGGTTATAAAAAAATATCAGAAACTTTTAACATCCCACGGAGCACCATTCAATCCATTATTAAAAAATGGAAAGAATATGGCACCACAACAAACCTGCCAAGAGATGGCCGCCCACCAAAACTCACGGACCAGGCAAGGAGGGCATTAATCAGAGAGGCAACAGAGACCAAAGATAACCCTGAAGGAGCTGTAAAGCTCCACAGTGGAGATTGGAGTATCTGTCCATAGGACCCCTTTAAGCCGTACACTCCACAGAGCTGGGCTTTATGGAAGAGTGGCCAGAAAAAAGCCATTGCTTAAAGAAAAAAATAAGCAAAGACGTTTGGACTCCTGAGTGGCGCAGGGGTCTAAGGCACTGCTTCACAGTGCTAGCTGTGCCACTAGAGATCCTGGTTCGAGTCCAGGCTCTGTCGCAGCCGGCCGAGACCGGGAGACCCATGGGCGGCACACAATTGGTCCAGCGTCGTCCAAGGTAGGGGAGGGTTTGGCCGGCAGGGATGGGGGTTTGTTTCTCACGGGGGGCCAGTATTTAAAAAAACATGTATGCATTCACTAACTGTAAGTCGCTCTGGATAAGAGCGTCTGCTAAATGAGTAAAATGTAATGTAAATGTGTTCGCCAAAAGCCATGTGGGAGACTCCCCAAACATATGGAAGAAGGTACTCTGGTCAGATGAGACTAAAATGTATATATTTTTTCCATCAAGGAAAACACTATGTCTGGCGCCAACCCAACACCTCTCATCGCCCCGAGAACACCATCCCCACAGTGAAGCATGGTGGTGGCAGCATCATGCTGTGGGTATGTTTTTCATCGGCAGGGACTGGGAAACTGGTCAGAATTGAAGGAATGATGGATGGCGCTAAATACAGGGACATTCTTGAGGGAAACCTGTTTCAGTCTTCCAGAGATTTGAGACTGGGACGGAGGTTCACCTTCCAACAGGACAATGATCCTAAGCATACTGCTAAAGCAACACTCGAGTGGTTTAAGGGGAAACATTTAAATGTCTTGGAATGGCCTAGTCAAAGCCCAGACCTCAATCCAATTGAGAATCTGTGGTATGACTTAAAGATTGCTGTACACCAGCGGAACCCATCCAACTTGAAGGAGCTGGAGCAGTTTTGCCTTGAAGAATGGGCAAAAATCCCAGTGGCTAGATGTGCCAAGCTTATAGAGACATACCCCAAAAGACTTGCAGCTGTAATTGCTGCAAAAGGTGGCTCTACAAAGTATTGACTGAATAGTTATGAATAGTTATGCACGCTCAAGTTTTCTGTTTTTGTGTCTTATTTCTTGTTTGTTTCACAATAAAAAATATTTTGCATCTTCAAAGTGGTAGGCATGTTGTGTAAATCAAATGATACAAACCCCCAAAAAATCCATTTTAATTCCAGGTTGTAAGGCAACAAAATAGGAAAAATGCCAAGTGGGGTGAATACTTTCGCAAGCCACTGTACACACTATCGGTCAAAAGTTTTAGAACACCTACTCATTCAAGGGCTTTCTTTATTTTTACTATTTTCTACATTGTAGTATAATATTGAAGTCATCAAATCTATGAAATAACACATATGGAATCATGTAGTAAACAAAAAAGTGTTAAACAAATCAAAATATATTTGAGATTTGAGATTCTTCAAATAGCCACCCTTTGCCTTGATGACAGCTTTGCACACTCTTGGCATTCTCTCAACCAGCTTCACCTGGAATGCTTTTCCAATAGTCTTGAAGGAGTTCCCACATATCCTGAGCACTTGTTGGCTGCTTTTCCTTCACTCTGCGGTCCGACTCATCCTAAACCATCTCAATTTGGTTGAGGTCGGGGGATTGTGGAGTCCAGGTCATCTGATGCAGCACTCCATCACTCTCCTTCTTGGTAAAATAGCCCTTACACAGCCTGGAGGTGTGTTGGGTCATTGTCCTGTTGAAAAACAAATGATAGTCCCACTAAGTCCAAACCAGATGGGATGGCATATCGCTGCAGAATGCTGTGGTAGCCATGCTGGTTAAGTGTGTCTTGAATTCTAAATAAATCAGAGACAGTGTCACCAGCAAAGCACCCCCACACCATCACAACTCCTTCTCCATGATTCATGGTGGGAACCACACACACGGCGGTTGGAACCAAAAATCTCAAATTTGGACTCATCAGACCAAAGGACAGATTTCCACCGGTCTAATGTCCATTGCTCATGTTTCTTGGCCCAAGCAAGTCTCTTCTTCTTATTGGTGTCATTTAGTAGTGGTTTCTTTGCAGCAATTCGACCATGAAGGCCTGATTCATGCAGTCTCCTCTGAACAGTTGATGTTGAGATGTGTCTGTTACTTGAGCTCTGTGAAGCATTTATTTTGGGCTGCAATCTGAGGTGCAGTTAACTCTAATGAACTTATCCTCTGCAGCAGAAGTAACTCTGGGTCTTCCTTTCCTGTGGCGGTCCTCATGAGAGTCAGTTTCATCATAGCGCTTGATGGTTTTTGCGACTGCACTTGAAGAAACGTTATTGACATTTTCCGGATTGACTGACCTTCATGTCTTAAAGTAATGATAGACTGTCGTTTCTCTTTGCTTATTTGAGCTGTTCGTGCCATAATATGGACTTGGTCTTTTACCAAATAGGGCTATCTTCTGTTTACCACCCCTACCTTGTCACAACACAACTGATTGGCTCAAACGCATTAAGAAAGAAATTCCACAAATTCACTTTTAACAAGGCACACCTGTTAATTGAAATGCATTCCAGGTGACTACCTCATGAAGCCGGTTGAGAGAATACCAAGAGTGTGCAAAGCTGTCATCAAGGCAAAGGGTGGCTACTTGAAGAATCTCAAATATAACCTATATTTTGATTTGTTGAACACTTTTTTGTTACTACATGATTCCATATGTGTTCTTTCATAGTTTTGATGTCTTCACTATTATTCTACAATGTAGAAAATAGTAAAAATAAAGAAAAACCCTTGAATGAGTAGGTGTGTCCAAATTTTGACTGATACTGTATATACACTACATGGCCAAAAGTATGTAGACACCCCTTCAAATTAGTGGATTCAGCTATTTCAGCCACACCCATTGCTGACAGGTGTATAAAATCGAGCACACAGCCATGCAATCTCCATAGACAAACATTGAAAATAGAATGGCCTTACTGAAGAGCTCAGTGGCGTTCAACATGGCACTGTCATAGGATGCCACCTTTCCAAGAAGTCAGTTTGGCAAATGTATGCCCTGCTAGAGCTGCTTTGGTCAACTGTAAGTTCTGTTATTATGAAGTAGAAACGTCTAGGAGCAGCAACGGCTCAGTCGCGAAGTGGTAGGCCACACAAGCTCACAGAACGGGACCGGCGAGTGCTGAAGCGCGTAGCGCGTAAAAATAATCTGTCCTCGATTGCAACACTTACTACCGAGTTCCAAACTGCCTCTGGAAGCAATGTCAGCACAAGAACTGTTAGATGAGAGCTTCATGAAATCGGTTTCTATGACCGAGCAGCCGCACACAAGCCTAAGATCTCCATGTGCAATGCCAAGCGTTGGCTGGAGTGGTGTAAAGCTAGCCGCAATTGGACTCTGGAGCAGTGGAAACCATCTGGCAGTCTGACGGACAAATCTGGGTTTGGCGGATGCCAGGAGAACGCTACCTGCCCGAATGCATACTGTAAAGTTTGGTGCAGGATGAATAATGAACTGGGGCAGTTTTTCATGGTTCAGGCTCCTTAGTTCCAGTGGAGGGAAATCTTAACGCTACAGCATACAATTACATTCTAGACGATTCTGTGCTTCCAACATTGTAGCAACAGTTTGGGGGAAGGCCCTTTCCTGTTTCAGCATGACAATGCCCCCGTGCACAAAGCGAGGTCCATACAGAACTGTTTTGTAGAGATCGGTGTGGAAGAACTTGACTGGCCTGCACAGAGCCCTGACCTCAACCCCATCGAACACCTTTGGGATGAATTGGAACGCTGACTGCGAGCCAGGCCTAATCGCCCAACATCAGTGCCCAAGCTCACTAATGCTCTTGTGGCTGAATGAAAGCTAGTCCCCGCAGCAATGTTCTAACATTGCGTGGAAAGCCTTCCAAGAAGTGTGGAGGCTGTTATAGCAGCAAAGGGGGGACCAACTCCATATTATTGCCCATGATTTTGGAATGAGATGTTTGACGAGCAGGTGTCCACATACTTTTGGGAATGTAGTGTATATATACGTTTGGGGTCACTTAGAAATGTCCTTGTTTTTTAAATAAAAGCAATTTTTTTGTCCATTAAAATAACATAAAATTGATCAGAAATACAGTGTAGACATTGTTAATGTTGTAAAGGGCTATTGTAGCTCGAAACGGCTGATTTTTTATGGAATATCTATATAGACAAACATTGAAATCCCTTCTGTAAAGGGAGTTGTACACAGCTTTGTACGAGATCTTCAGTTTCTTGGCAATTTCTCGCATGGAATAGCCTTAATTTCTCAGAACAAGAATAGACTGATGAGTTTCAGAAAAAAGTTATTTTTTTCTGGCCATTTTGAGCCTGTAATCGAACCCACAATTGCTGATGCTCCAGATACTCAACTATTCTCAAGAAGGCCAGTTTTATTGCTTCTTTAATAACAACAGTTTTCAGCTGTGCTAACATAATTGCAAAAGGGTTTTCTAATGATCAATTAGCCTTTTAAAATGATAAACTTGGATTAGCAAACACAACGTGCCATTGGAACACAGGACTGATGGTTGCTGATAATGAGCCTCTATACGCCTATGTAGATATTCCATTAACAATCAGCCGTTTCCAGCTACAATAGCCATTTACAACATTAACAATGTGTACAATGTATTTCTCATCATTTTGATGTTATTTTAATGGACATTTCTAAGTGACCCCAAACTTTTGAACGGTAGTGCAATATATATATATATATATATATATATATATATATATATATATATATATAACAAGAAGCTTATGAGTTATAGTTATAGTTATAGCTGCACAGTAATAATTTAACTGCACTTCCTATTTAAATAACATTGACCATGTCTGCTGTCTCTCTCCATGCAATGCATTTTCAGTCGTATTTTTAAACACCCACACAAATACTATAAATAACAGTAGCACAAAATCACAATCTGTAGGGAACACATCAACAATGCATATCAGGAGCCAGACAAAATAGCTTCTCTTTTGATGCATTGTTTACATTCAGTTACAGAGTGGGAAAAATTTAAAATTAAGGATTCTCCCAGTCCATATATTTAAAAGGTTTGTTGATAGTAGGTTGGACTTAAATAATCACCATGGCAACCTTGAAAGGAACCAAGAGCACATATCACAGGAGATGACACCTTCCAGACAAATGCAGGCAAACCCTGCTTTACCTGCAAACCCTGCTTGTACTGATACCATCAGCCTTCTCCAACTGATGAATTCAAGGTTTCCAAGGTGCCAAGCTTAAGGTAAATCAAAGAGACTATGAATAAATAAGGTTTGTTTTCACAACATTCAAAACAGTGCAGAGGGGGGTTTGGGGGGCAATGTTTTTTGGTCAGCACGAATATGTGGATGTCAGGGGTAAGCAGTCCTGATTTTGCTGATTTGGAGTACAGAGGCATCTGAGCCTGATTTATGACATACACAGCCAGGGACATTGTACATTACCAGCCGTTGTTTCACATTGTTAGCTGGAAGTTAGTATTACGTCACCAGACTCCATAGTTTCATATTAGTCTGCATGTAAGTTTGGCCTAGCGAGACTGGCTGTAGGTGAATGCTGTTTCACGCTGGGTTGCATGCTAGCGGAACAGAACGTCATATGTGAAGTTGACAACGGAGGTCACAGGTCTGTCCCATGTCGATTCAATGATAACAAATTGTTCTACAAGCTAGAACCTCCTGAAAACAGGTTAAACACACACTGACTCAGCTCAGGGCACTGACAGCTATACAGTATTATGTCACACCTTGGCATATGACCCAGTGGCACATGTCTTTTCACTTTTACCAAAGTGATATCCCTCCAAAGACATTGTTCTATTGTACACAAAGGTTAGATGAAAAGGTTGACTGAACTGGCGTAACCACAGATTTTCTTTTTACATTACATGCAATTTAATAGATAGCAAGTCATCTTTGCCTTATTGCTCATCAAAATGTTAGGAGAGAAGATTCAAGCGTGAATATATTGATGTTTAATGTACATAATAGTGATTGTGTTTGACACTGAATGCTACTGCTCTAGATCACTATTTCACAGAGGAATTTTCACTTACTAAGTTGACATATAAGTCACGTTGTCTTTGTACCATTGTCTTCAGCCTTATCAGCCACAACTTCAAGCCCTCCCTCATCATTTCTCACAAACTGGAAGAGAGCTGATAAACAAATTGTTGGCAAGATGAATAATTATGTATTGTTAAAAGCCTGCAATGCCTACTGCCTGAAGAGTAACACATAATTTCTTGGCCAAGTTTGTTAGAGAGACGCGTTTGACTTTGTTTTATTAGAGGATATGTGTCGCACTGGACATGGACCCAGCATATGGTAATGCTACCATATAAGATAAATAGGTCATGCATTAACCAGGCCAGAATAATATCATTTACAGCTATATAACACCTAGGAAGGCATTTATAAGGTCTGGATCTTTGTAAACATTACACCAAATGGAGGAAGAATGCTATCACCCCTGGCCCTTTGGTCCATACTTTTGTATGCTCTACTCATTCATCAGCTATTGTATTGAACCGTTATAGTAATACTACAGACTTTTATTAGAGGCAATCTGCAATTGCTACATCCATTTTTGGACTTATAAATTAATGATATGTACCCATTGAGTCTTGAAAAATACAACTTATGAACGCCTCATGAGCTTAGTTCAACTGTCACAACCAATCAGAACCCAAAATATTGTCTTGTTTTACTCCAATGTTTGTAAACAAAGTAAATGTAGACAAACACTATAAAGCCTCAAAACACGGTTAAAACGATCATTCTGATATCATGGATGGTCAGTCCTTTCATCCATAGCTCTGTCTATGAATTTGAGAGAGGTTGCATGTCTCCAGCCCTATCCCTCAGCTTGCTAGCGGAACAGGAGCTACTGTGCTATAGTTTCAGCTGCTGATTCCCCCTTTGATCTTCACTTGAAACTTCCAAAATATCCAAACGTAAATAGCTAGCTCTGTTATCATTGAGAGAATTAGATAAGGCAAAAATTCATCAAGAAATGCATTTTCACATTATGACATTATGATTTATCACATGATCACATCATGACATTATGACATTATGACATTATCACATTATGACATTATTACATTATGACATGATCACATCACATTATGACATTATGACATTATCACATTATCACAAAGGTGAGGCAGAAAGGAGAACAAAATGAAGAGGCTTATTCTGGCATGGCTGCTGCCTCCTTTTAGGATGACTTCAGGTCATCGGAAACATCAAACCATTAGAATGACACAAAACAATCAACCAGTCTTAAGGGAAATCCATCAGCATGACCTCATGACTAAATAAGCTGAACCACAACTATGCATGTATGATAATAGGATGCATTTATCAACCCACACATTCAGGTTGAGGATGCCTACAAAAACAATAACAGTGGTACGAAGCTTGAGCCAATGCAGTATGATTACTATCATCCTCTGTAAAATGACCATCACTAAACCATGAGTACCATGAGTACCATATTTAAATTGGCTCCATTCCATTTATACATGTATGCATCATGTGCACTATGTGGCTGGTCCAATGACATAGCTTAGCTCATCACCAAGATCATAATCCACATGCTAGTGCTATTGCATGAGGCGACAAAGATTTTCATTTCCAACTAAACAGCAAATCAGAGATAATATTTGTTGATAAGGCTACCGTTAATGCTATGGGAAGGGGTGGTGCATTTTGTCTTTTGCTTAGTCAGAAGTGAGTTCCCATTGTTCAAACTTCTGCCTGTATCTATGCCGTGTTGTTGTCCTCCATCTTACAAATAATCAGATATTTGCATAAGTTACATAATCATCCATGCAGTATAAAGGCATAAAACATTTAAAGAGCATTTTAATCAGACAAGTTCAAAGTTTGTGTTTTATATCTTTAAGAGACTTATTAACCTTGTCTACATCTTGAGACAAATAGATGTACAGATCTTTAGAAAGCTGTATCTTTAGAAGATGTATCCACTGACAGAAACACATGGACTTCAAATAACAAATGTCTCCCTTTATTGCTATGAATAACACCATTAAAAAATATATGGAGCAGTGTCATTCCATTATAACTAACTTTAACTTCCATATAACTAACTTTAACTTCCATATAACTAACTTTAAGCATCAGTAGTCAGAGCACCTTACCGATCACTGCACCTGTACACAGCCCATCTGAAATTAGCCCACCCAACTACCTCATCCCCATATTGTTATTTATTTTGCTCATTTGTACCCCAGTATCTCTATTTGCACATCATCTCTTGCACATCTATCATTCCAGTGTTAATACTAATTGTAATTATTTTGCACTATAGTCTAATTATTGCCTTACCTCCATAACTTGCTACATTTGCACACACTGTATATATATGTATTTCTGTTGTATTTTTTATTTTGTTTTGTTTTACCCCATATGTAACTCTGTGTTGTTGTTTTTATCGCACTGCTTTGCTTTATCTTGGCCAGGTCGCAGTTGTAAATGAGAACTTGTTCTCAACTGGTTTACCTGGTTAAATAAAGGTGAAATAAATAAATAAATAAAAATTATACTGACCATAATTACAAGAACATTGTTTGACAATAGTCTCCAGTAAATTTGATTTGGATTAATAATGCATTTAATTGAGATAAACTTCCTAGTTAGCTATTTAACTGGCGCATTTCTATTGTGATCTATTACATTTGATAATAGAGTAGCATTGTTGTGAAAGGCTGTTAATATAATGTTAATATATCAATGTATTTATATCAATTCAATCCCATTAATGGCATATTCCCTTGCCCCATGCATGTGATGCAATCACATTCTCTTTATACTCAGTCCGGTGTCCATTTTATGACATCCTCATTCCATTTTTTCAAACTCCATTCTTCTTCCTCCTCCTCCCGCCCATGTATTGCGTTACATGGATGCTCCTTGTTTCTGTTAAAGTACAGTACCAGTCAAAAGTTTGGACACACCTACTCATTCCAGGGTTTTTATTTATTTTTACTATTTTCTACATTGTAGAATAATAGTGAAGACATCAAAACTATTAAATAACACATATGGAATCATGTAGTAACCAAAAAAGTGTTAAACAAATCCAAATATATTTTATATTTGAGATTCTTCAAATAGCCACCCTTTACCTTTGCACACTCTTGGCATTCTCTCAACCAGTTTCATGAGGTAGTCACCTGGAATGCATTTCAATTAACAGGTGTGCCTTCTTAAAAGTTAATTTGTGGAATTTCTTTCCTTCTTAATGCGTTTGAGCCAAACAGTTGTGTTGTGACAAGGTAGGGGGGGTATACAGAAGATAACCCTATTTGGTAAAAGACCCATGGGGCGGCGCATAATTGGCCCAGCGTTGTCCAGGGTAGGGGAGGGAATGGCCGGCAGGGATGTAGCTCAGTTGGTAGAGCATGGCGTTTTCAACGACAGGGTTGTGGGTTCAATTCCCACGGGGGGCCAGTATGTAAAATAAAATAATGTATGCACTCACTAACTGTAAGTCGCTCTGGATAAGAGTGCCTGCTAAATTACTAAAATGTAAAATGAAGGTCAGTCAATACAGAAACTTTCAAGAACGTTTCTTCAAGTGCAGTCGCAAAAACCATCAAGCGTTATGATGAAACTGGCTCTCATGAGGACCGCCACAGGAATGAAAGAGCCATAGTTACCTCTGCTGCAGAGGTTAAGAGGAAATTGCAGCCAAATAAATGCTTCATGGAGTTCAAGTAACACACATCTCAACAACAACTGTTCAGTGGAGACTGTGTGAATCAGGCCTTCATGGTTGAATTGCTGCAAAGAAACCACTACTAAAGGACACCAATAATAAGAAGAGACTTGCTTGGGCCAAGAAACACAAGCAATGGGCATTAGACCGGTGGAAAGGTGAAAGGATGATCGCCGCATGTGTATTTCCCACCGTAAAGCATGGAGGAGGAGGTGTTATGGTGTGGGGGTGCTTTGCTGGTGACACTGTCTGGGATTTATTTAGAATTCAAGGCACACTTAACCAGCATGGCTACCACAGCATTCTACAGCGATACACCATCCCATCTGGTTTGGGCTTAGTGGGACTTTCAACAGGACAATGACCCAACACACCTCCAGGCTGTGTAAGGGCTATTTTACCAAGAAGAAGAGTGATGGAGTGCTGCATCAGATGACCTGGCCTCCACAATCCCCTGACCTCAACTCAATTGAGATGGTTTGGGATGAGTCGGACTGCAGAGTGAAGGAAAAGCAGCCAACAAGTGCTCAGCATATGTGGGAACTCCTTCAAGACTGTTGGAAAAGCATTCCAGGTGAAACTGGTTGAGAGAATGCCAAGAGTGTGCAAAGCTGTCATCAAGGCAAAGGGTGGCTATTTGAAGAATCTCAAATCTCAAATATATTTTGATTTGTTTAACACTTTTTTTGTTTACTACATGATTCCATATGTGTTATTTAATAGTTTTGATGTCTTGAATGAGTAGATGTGTCCAAACGTTTGACTGGTAGTGTAGATGATTTGGCTTGGATTTGCCTGCAGCTGAATGACCTGTATGTTGGATCACTTTAGAATTCTCTCTGCTAAATGATTTCTCATAGTCTCTTTTGAGTCTTCACCTTTGACCTTGTCATTCTTCATTTTAATCCAATGTCTAAGTAAAGGGTAATTCATCACTCTGCGGGGAGCAGTCAGCTGTCAATCAAATATAGAACATTCTGTTAACGCCTATAACTGTGGCTTTGAGATGAGAACTGAGATGAATGTTCTGTCATATTTTGTAATGGTCTCTGCAGAGCTGTGTACTCAAATCTGTTAAATCTACCCTACAGGCATTGACCCCTGCAATCAATGTTTGGATCGCTGACCCACCTGAATTCAATGTGCATTATAAAATGGTTAGTTCCGGCCTTGCATTTTGATTGGTTAAAAAATGGTTTCCAGCCATGCACTGGTACACAAAGCCAGCGGAAGTCACAAGGACGTTGTTACATTGGTTTTTGCTGGTGTAGCACGTGGGATGTGTGAAACGTACTAACTTTTCGCGTAGCGCCGACTGGTAAGACGCTTAAGGAGGACAGTCACGTGTGCTAACAAGGCAGAGGTCCTGGGTTCGAGCCTTGTGTGAGCCGAATCAGGAGGAAGCGGAACTCGCTGAGCAAACAGCATGACGTCCTTTACAGTGGCTTAATCATGATGGTGGTAAAAAGTGGATCTGGTTACTACTGCGTAGAACTCTTTGTACTTGCAGCTACACTATTTGTATCACCCTGGATTGCACTGGCATAGTCTTTATTAGATAGTTAACGGCACAATATTATTTTTTATCCAAAACTTTTAAAATACTTTGCCATGTCGGTACTTAATGTCATAAAATGGTGGTAGCTTGCAATTTAAAATGAGTATTTGCCAGAGGGTATAGTCTATGTGGTCCTCTGTAGCTCAGCTGGTAGAGCACGACGCTTGTAACGCCAAGGTAGTGGGTTCGATCCCCGGGACCACCCATACACAAAAATGTATGCACGCATGACTGTAAGTCGCTTTGGATAAAAGCGTCTGCTAAATGGTATATTATATTATATTATTATATGTTAGAGAGATCTCTGGCCTTCTCTAGCCTAATTAAAAGCCTCGTTTACACATCAACACTGATCTGACAAATAAACAATTTCCCCTCTAATAAGCACTTTGTGGCCAAAATCTTAGACTAAATTTAAAGTCACCGTGCTTTGTTGCACTGCGCAAATATTAGTTCAAAATCCTGTCATGAGGTGAATTTTAGTCCAGAGGCACAAACACAAAATAGCAGTATTGTCAGACGTCTCTCATGAAAGAAAATCTCTCCCACTGGTATAATGTTCAAAAGAATCCCTTTATAATCCGGGGGGTTTATTCAATAAAAATTAAATAGTACTAACTTGGAAATAGGCCACCCCTGGTTGGAGTAAACTAACGGAAAACAACACATCTCCTACTTACAGCTATTTTCACTCACTTATACAGTACACTCTAATCTTAATTCCAACCCTCAGATTTTACATTTTTGTCATTTAGCCGACGCTCTTATCCAGAGCGACTTACAGGAGCAATTAGGGTTAAGTGCCTTGCTCAAGGGCACATCGACAGATTTTTCACCTAGTCAGCTCGGGGATTAGAACCAGCGACCTTTCGGTTACTGGCACAATGCTCTTAACCACTAAGCTACCTGCCCACAGACTATCAAATCAAATTTACATTTACATTTTAGTCATTTAGCTGACACTCTTATCCAGAGTGAGTGCATACAAAAAAATCATACTGGCCCCCCGTGGGAATCAAACCCACAACCCTGGCGTTGCAAACGCCATGCTCTACCAACTGAGCTACATCCCTGCCGGCCATTCCCTCCCCTACCTTGGACGACGCTGGGCCAATTGTGCGCCGCCCCATGGGTCTCCCGGTCACGGCCGGCTACGACAGAGCCTGGATTCGAACCAGTGCCTTAGATGCAGTGCCTTAGACCAACAAATCAAATTGTATTTGCCACATGCGCCGAATACAACAGGTGTAGACCTTACAGTGAAATGCTTACTTACAAGCCCTTAACCAACAATGTAGTTTTAAGAAAAAAAGTGTTAAGTAAAAAAATAAAAAATAAAAATAATTTAAGAGCAGCAGTAAAATAACAGTAGGGAGGCTACTATTACTATTTCCTATTTCCTATTTCCTTTTGCAATACATCCCTATATTTTACTGTGATGTCTTACAAGGGTCTTACTTGAGCCTCTCTATTTTTATTTTTGCCATCTCTACCACCAGCCACATATTTAGTTGTACATTTGTAAAATGTTTTTCTAACAGGCTGATGATGTCAGAGCCAAGTTATCATACAATACTTTTTATATATATTTTTCCCAACCATATGTGGTGGGCTAGAAGAAGGAACAGGCCTCACACTAAAGTCCCAGGGGTCCGTAGTGCTCTCACTGGCATGATGTTTGATAGGATCATTGGTGTGCAATGTGCTGCTGTGAGGTAGAGCGCCCACCAAGTTAACATGTGAGTGATGTGGACAGCTAAGGTGAGCGCAAGCAGGTGCAATAGGAGCATTGGAATGGGGAGCGTGTTGTTGGCTGACTGCAGCGTACGTCGAAAAGTGAGTGGCTGAGTGCAGTGGCCAGGCAACAAGGAGTAGATGGGAGAGATGAGAAGAGAGTGTGTTCATGCTATACAGTGAAGCTTCAAAACTTCAAACAATGAGGAAGCAGGAACAGACTGCTTGGTGGGAAAATAGTTCGCCACGTCATCACACTCGGTTTACAGCTTCTTTTTTTCATGTTATTTTACAAAGGTGGAAAGCAACAGTGGATCCCTAATGGAAACCTTTGACATTTATGATATGTAGTTTGTGTAATATCCCATCAATGAAAAGGCAAATTCAATCACAACTGTAATACCAAAGAGATTGGATTGAAGCATTTGAATACTTTTCTTGCAGTAGAACCAGATCACACTAATGTGAAATATTTCAGTGGTTGATATCACTTAGAATAGGTAGCCTAAACTGCTGGATTTCTTTTATTAGGTGGAAATGTCATATTTTAAAATTGTGTAGTAAAAACCCAATATCCTTGTAATCTAACCTACTATACCTTTTTGACAGTATTCTGTTTTCCCATTTGCATAAAGTAGAATGGATAATAACATCTGAAATTTGCTGAAGCAGTAATGTCTGAGGACAAGGCTAAGGACCAGCAATTGGAGAAAAAAAACTGTACACAATGTAATTGTCAAGCAGCAAAATGTCGCCAAACCACCTGAATGATATTATCAATAATTTGGGGGGTTTTGTCTAACCAAAAGGTTGTGGTGCCTGTTGTGCCCACTGTGCTGCAGTGCTCAATTCCAGTCCTCTTGGTCAGCAGACATGTCTGCTGGTATTCGTATCTCTTTGGTACAGTACCTACTTTATCAGATATTGTCACAAATAAGGTCTCTGAAATCTGGAACCAACATAGGCTGCAGATCACGAGGACTGGAGCGCCCTTGCCATAGAGTATGCATAGAGAGTGTGCATCTCATTACATCTGCAACATTAGATAGGCCCTGTTTAGACAGAAACCCTGCAAATAAACCTTGACATACACAGGGTGCCATGGAGGGTACTTTTTTTCCTCAACACACAGTTTACATGGCCCACTTGCTACTCACACTTGGTTTGCTTTATATGCCTTAAAGGAGCAATCAGCAGTTGCTACATCCATTTGTGGACTTCTAAATTAATGATGTACCCATTGGTTCATGAAGAATATAACTTCTAAATGTCTCATGAGCTTAGTTTAACTGTCGTACCCCATCAGAACCCAAAATAGAAGCTTGTTTTGTAAACAACGTAAATGTAAACAAACACTGTATAGCCTGAAAACATGGTTCAAACTGATATCATGGGTGGTCAGTCCTTGCATCCATAGCTCTGTCTATGAATTTGAGAGTGGTTACATTTCTCCAGCCGCATCCCTCAGCTTTTTACCAAAACAACTGTTGATTGGCCCTTAAAGGCCTATTGTTAAGTTGTCTATGACTCTAACTTGAAGAAAATACGATACAAATAAAACAGAATTACATTGGAACTAGCAAAACACTTTCTCTGAGGCAACGGAAATGCCATCCACAGAGCATAGCAGTAAGGAAAACCAACTTCATACATGTTCTTTATGCCCACTGTGTTCTCACTGAGCCACCAGAAGGCCCTAGCCTTTTGGGAGCCCTAAGCTAAATGTTTTGACATAAGAGAAAAGTCTGCTAACCCTACCAAATTTCAAAATTAGACCTTGTGTATTATAGTATACTATTAGTCAGGGTCTCAACAGACGGAGTTCCTCCTTTGGTCGGGGGCCCACTAGCGCCTGCTTATGTGGCTTATTAGTAGAGCCGGCCCTGAGTGTTTAGGTGTAACATGCATGCCCAAGGCAAAAAAATTATAATAATCCTTAATGGAAATAAATCAGTGGCAAGATTGATATAGCCCTTTACCTTTACTATTTTATTTTGAGTTAAAAGCAGAAGAGGTTCAAAATCTAAGGTGCAGATTTTTAAAAATAAAATCTCATCTCATCTATGTTCAAAGTTCTTATTGAGACATTTGGGGTGAAAAATGCCATGGATGGAATTTTCAACCTTTTACAGTATGGCTTGTGACATTTTAGAATAGGTTCAATTTCACCCACTAGGCCTCTAGTGTATAAGGAAGACATATAAGCTTCTGAATTAGGTAACAAAGGTATATTAGTCAAGAGTAAAGAGGCCTTCAGCACAATGTCTGTCGGTGATACACTGCGAGACACGCCAATCAATTTAGCCCTTTATCATGTATCATCAACTGTGGCTCTCCCTCCCTCAATAAACGACTGTATCCCCCTTGAAGCCTGTTAATTGCCATGTCCTTCAGAAATTCACTGGTACATTAGCGCTGCATTTTTCAGGTTCCTAAACCTTTCAGGTTCCTAAACCATTTTTCACGTCTGGTTGAACTGCCAATGCATGGGACTGACTCAAGTGTATTTCTTAGTGCAAATGAGTTTCTGTATTATGTAATTTAGCACCAGTTATCATGGTAGTTGTGGGGGGAGTTTGACTGATTCTCTAAAAAGAGAGTGGTACAACAATCATAGTGGATCAATCACAAATTATATGGGTAGCATGTAACAACATTGATTTTGAAGTTTAAAGGTACAATGCAGCCGTTTATATCTCAATATCAAATAATTTCTGGGTAACAATTAAGTACCTGGGGGGTGGGGCGACTCTCTTTCTTATTGATCTATTAACTAATTAACCGCATGGTGATGTCACCATGGAAGGCCAAAACTCGATCCCACAAAAACAGGTAGATATTTCAGGAAGTCTTTTCAAACAGCTCTTACACTAAAAGGGCATTATCATCATTTCACAATTTCACAGTATTATTCAAACCTCATAGTATGTAAAAATCACAATGTAGGATTTTTAATGAATTTATTTGCAAATTATGGTGGAAAATAAGTATTTGGTCAATAACAAAAGTTTCTCAATACTTTGTTATATACCCTTTGTTGGCAATGACACAGGTCAAACGTTTTCTGTAAGTCTTCACAAGGTTTTCACACACTGTTGCTGGTATTTTGGCCCATTCCTCCATGCAGATCTCCTCTAGAGCAGTGATGTTTTGGGGTTGTCGCTGGGCAACACGGACTTTCAACTCCCTCCAAGATTTTCTATGGGGTTGAGATCTGGAGACTGGCTAGGCCACTCCAGGACCTTGAAATGCTTCTTACGAAGTCGCTCCTTCGTTGCCCGGGCGGTGTGTTTGGGATCATTGTCATGCTGAAAGACCCAGCCACGTTTCATCTTCAATGCCCTTGCTGATGGAAGGAGATTTTCACTCAAAATCTCACGATACATGGCCCCATTCATTCTTTCCTTTACACGGATCAGTCGTCCTGGTCCCTTTGCAGAAAAACAGCCCCAAAGCATGATGTTTCCACCCCCATGCTTCACAGTAGGTATGGTGTTCTTTGGATGCAACTCAGCATTCTTTGTCCTCCAAACACGACGAGTTGAGTTTTTACCAAAAGGTTCTATTTTGGTTTCATCTGACCATATGACATTCTCCCAATCCTCTTCTGGATCATCCAAATGCACTCTAGCAAACTTCAGACGGGCCTGGACATGTACTGGCTTAAGCAGGGGGACACGTCTGGCACTGCAGGATTTGAGTCCCTGGCGGCGTAGTGTGTTACTGATGGTAGGCTTTGTTACTTTGGTCCCAGCTCTCTGCAGGTCATTCACTAGGTCCCCCCGTGTGGTTCTGGGATTTTTGCTCACCGTTCTTGTGATCATTTTGACCCCACGGGGTGAGATCTTGCGTGGAGCCCCAGATCGAGGGAGATTATCAGTGGTCTTGTATGTCTTCCATTTCCTAATAATTGCTCCCACAGCTGATTTCTTCAAACCAAGCTGCTTACCTATTGCAGATTCAGTCTTCCCAGCCTGGTGCAGGTCTACATTTTTGTTTCTGGTGTCCTTTGACAGCTCTTTGGTCTTGGCCATAGTGGAGTTTGGAGTGTGACTGTTTGAGGTTGTGGACAGGTGTATTTTATACTGATAACAAGTTCAAACAGGTGCCATTAATACAGGTAACGAGTGGAGGACAGAGGAGCCTCTTAAAGAAGAAGTTACAGGTCTGTGAGAGCCAGAAATCTTGCTTGTTTGTAGGTGACCAAATACTTATTTTCCACCATAATTTGCAAATAAATTCATAAATAATCCTACAATGTGATTTTCTGGAGAAAAAAAATCTCAATTTGTCTGTCATAGTTGACGTGTACCTATGATGAAAATTACAGGCCTCTCTCATCTTTTTAAGTGGGAGAACTTGCACAATTGGTGGCTGACTAAATACTTTTTTTCCCCACTGTATATTAGCTTCTGAATGTAGAATAATAGTGAAGACATCAAAACTATGAAATAACACATACGGAATCATGTAGTAACCAACAAAGTGTTAAACAAATCAAAATATATTTGAGATTTGAGATTCTTCAAATAGCCACCCTTTGCCTTGATGACAGCTTTGCACACTCTTGGCATTCTCTCAACCAGCTTCATGAGGTAGTAACCTGGAATGCATTTCAATTAACAGGTGTGCCTTCTTAAAAGTTAATTTGTGGAATTTCTTTCCTTCTTAATGCATTTGAGCCAATCAGTTGTGTTGTGACAAATAAATGCTTCACAGAGTTCAGGTAACAGACACATCCCAATATCAACTGTTCAGAGGAGACTTGTGAATCAGGCCTTCATGGTCGAATTGCTGCAAAGAAACCACTACTAAAGTACACCAATAAGAAGAAGAGACTTGCTTGGGCCAAGAAACATGAGCAATTAGACTGGTGGAAATTTGTCCTTGGGTCTGGAGTCCAAATTGGAGATTTTTGGTTCCAGCTGCTGTGTCTTTGTGAGACGCAGTGTGGGTGAACGGATGATCTCCGCATGTGTATTTCCCACCGTAAAGCATGGAGGAGGAGGTGTCATGGTGTGGTGGTGCTTTGCTGGTGACACTGTCTGTGATTTATTTAGAATTCAAGGCACACTTAACCAGCATGGCTACCACAGCATTCTGCAGCGATATGCCATCCCATCTGGTTTGGGCTTAGTGGGACTATCATTTGTTTTTCAACAGGACAATGACACAACACACTTCCAGGCTGTGTAAGGGCTACTTTACCAAGAAGGAGAGTGAAGGAGTGCTGCATCAGATGACCTGGCCTCCACAATTCCCCGACCTCAACCCAATTGAGATGGTTTGGGATGAGTCGGACCGCAGAGTGAAGGAAAAGCAGCCAACAAGCGCTCAGCATATGTGGGAACTCCTTCAAGACTGTTGGAAAAGCATTCCAGGTGAAGCTGGTTGAGAGAATGCCAAGAGTGTTCAAAGCTGTCATCAAGGCAAAGGGTGGCTATTTGAAGAATCTCAAATATAAAATATATTTTTTGGGCTATTACATGATTCCTTATGTGTTATTTCATAGTTTTAATGCCTTCACTATTATTCTACAATGTAGAAAATAGTAAAAATAAAGAAAAACCCTTGAATGAGTAGGTGTTCTACAACTTTTGACCGGTAGTGTGTAGATATAAAACATAGGAAAATCACTTTTTGGACTGCACTGGGCTTTGTAAGAGTACAATGCCAAACTTCCAGTCTTTAAGTGACAAAGTACATAGTGTCATAGACAAGTTTTTATTTTTAATTCGTTTGTTGTATGGCTCTAAAATGTCCTTGGTGATATGTCATTTATTGGCTTATTTATCCCCTAATTAAGTGGATGAAAAGACAGGGTACACAAAAATGCACCTTATCACTTTAAACACTTGGCACATCATTCATTTCAAAACCGGTTAAGAATGTGAGTTATACACGTCTGAATCAGAGGGCTTGTACCCACACCCTTCTAAACCCGCAGAAATGAAAATCACACTACATGTCACAGAATTAGAGGTTTCGAAGTAAAAGGGTTGGGTGTATTATGGTTTCATTTGACACCACTTATTTAAGCTGTCAAAACTGAGCCCTTGGTGTTCATGTGCTGTATTGAATTAGCTTCCAGAGTTGCATTTAAACTTAGCTTCTGCCACACAATAATAAAGTTGCAGCCCAGACTGCTTTAATCCTATGTTTCCATGGTTACATCAGCCACAGTTCTGTATAGTTCTGCACTGAAAATTATGCAATGTGAGACGCCACTGACTAAAATACCAGGATTATTAATAACATGGTAGAATTCAAATTAATGTTTAATACAAGGGCATTAGCCTACCCTTTCAATCAATTTCTCATGTTATTAAAAAGACTCACACAATAATATATCTATTTATTATTGAATGATATTTGCATTGCATACAGAACTATGAAACTTAGTATAAACCACATTTAAAATTGAAAATATGGAAGGGAAAGGATTCCTTTCCACTGAGAATGATAATATGTTTCTCATTCTCTCATGAAAGTTCTCACACACATCAATCTACTGCATGAAATGAACCAATGCATTAATGTATGATTTTTCCCTGTGCCATTCACTGAAAACCCACACTAATAGTTATATTAGCGGTATTGCACTTTTCATGTAACCTACTTTTGGCCGGCTAATAGCCTAACCACCGATCAAACAACATTATGGACTAAACATTCAAATCCTGTTGCTGCAGGATTATTTTGCTCTGACAATATAGGTCAAATTAAGATCATACACCTGTACTTCAACCCTGGAACAGAGAAGATGCTGGTTCTCATGACAGGAGAGTGGTAATGTTTAAAGCGCTGCTCAATAATGCATGACTGACGTAAACAAAAGAGCTCAGAGCTTCTGCGACCGACAGAGAGAAAGGGAGATGGATTGCATTATTTCTTTGTAATGTCCTCTCAGGACTCAAATTTTATCTCTGGGAAAATGACAGCTTGCTTAAGCATTCTCAGGATCTATGATTGTTTACTGTATTTACAGAGGCCAAATTGAGATCCAAAACCATCTTTTCAAACTCAGACAGCCACTAAAAGGTCACTGCACACAGCTCAATGAACTCTCACTCACCCAAGTAGAGATAAACCACAACTAAGTAAAATCATGATGAGCCACAGATGTTGACCTGACAAAAAAATCCACTGACAGAAATGAAGTCAACCATAATCAGTACATGCCTCCACAGTACAACATAAGGGATAATGACAAGTTTCAAAATAAATAAAATATCATTTTTATCGTGTATCATCAAACTACATTTCTCATTTACATGTTAACAGAAGGTCAGACTGGGCAAATGCCTTGGATCAGTAGGTCAGAGGGGACAAATGTCTGGGACGGGCAGTAGGTTCCACAAAGAACATTGGAAGTGACACAGTTGCAACAACAACAGCCGTTGTGAAAGGGACACATGGCGAGATGAGAGAGAGTTGCAGTTCTGGCATGATAGAACCAGTGCCAGGACTCGAGGCCAACTGATTCTGATTGGATTTTGTGTGGGGAATAAATGCCAACAGAATGTGAGCGGAGATATGAGGGTAGTGCTGAGAAGCTGGATCGGATTGAGATAGACCTTCACCCGTGTGGTGGATGCGGGAAACCGAATGTGGGTCTATCTAAAGGGTTTAGTGGAAGGCTTTAATGTCACAGAGTGGGAGAGGGGACCCGCTGGTGTGACGAAGCAGAAGCAGTGATGAATTACCAATAAGTGTTCATGAGGTGAGTGAAAGGGCAAAGAGACAAATTGTTAAGTGATTAAAGGAACACCTCACAGGGGGAAAAGAGATTCAACACTGATTTCTTTGAACATGCATTCTTTCTTTGTTCCTTTTGGCAAACTCACAGCATTAATGTCTGAGTAAGTAAGGTTATATCTTGCAAAAGAGGTTGCTGGTTGCTGTGGAGCATAACATGTTTATGTTTAGTCAAACCAAGGTCAGTATCACTATAAAAGCCTATGCAGTTTCTATGTCAAGCCCTAATGCACAATAGTGGTCACAAACTGAAGTATCGGAAATCCTTTGAAATGTCACCGTGAAAAGAAAAACCCTCTCATGCACATGGTGTTGTATGGTGGTACGGTTCGCATGACCTCCTCTTACAGTACACATTCATCCACCCATGCCCTGACCATTGATAACATTCCACGCAGACTAAATCCATGGTCATGTACTGTATGCGAGAAATATATGTGAGAGTTTGACTGTTATGGTAGATGGATCATGTTTTTACATATTTTTCAGTCTGAGTAAGAGATACACACCCACTCACACACCAGGGATTTTTCTGCTATTGAAATCACCACCTAAGCCTCTTTTTGATCCAGAAAAAACCCTGCATACTGTAACAAGAGTCGCATGCAGTAATACCACTGCCATTGAAATCCTTGGGTGGGCCGCCTAAGCTTTTTTTCGGGTCGCCTAAGTCCAAACAGTACAGTATATAGATATAGATATAATTTCGGGATGGAAAAACGCTTTCAGTGTCAACTTAAACGACTAAAATATATAAAGTATATAACAGATATAAAGTATGTAGAAAATATAATGGCCCTTTATATTTTGTAAAAAAATAATATTTGACAACTAACAATCACCAAAATAAAAGCTAGACAATCAGGGAGAATTGAAAATTCCAAAAACAATGAATTTAGCAGTATTGATTTTGTTATTATGTTTGAGCATTAGCCATGGTAAAATGCGTAGAAACTACAGAAAGTTGCTTTAAAACTGCAAAACATTTTGCTCAGCTCCGTGGCAAAATGTGTAGAATTGCAGGACATTTACTTTAAAACTGAAAAATGTCTCTCAGCTCCATTGAGAAATGTGTAGATTTGCAGGAAATTGGCTTAAAAATGCAAAAAAAATGGAGCATGACGCTTGCAACGCCAGGGTTGTGGGTTCGTTTCCCACAGGGGGCCAGTATGAAAAATGTATGCACTCACTAAGTCGCTCTGGATAAGAGTGACTGCTAAATGACTAAAATGTAAATAGGGGCCTCTAAAATTTGGGCCGACCGCGCCCATTGCCACGCCCCATGACATGCCTCCTGCCACGCCCCTTTTTGATCCAGAAAAAAACCCTGCATACTGTAGCAAGAGTCATATGCAGTAAGTAACACCAGGAAGGCACAGTGAGTCATGCTGCTGCTAAGAAACTGCAGACTCCCAAAATGTCTATCATAATTCATTATATAACAAGCGGTAATTAATCAATGGAGGTGTATTATACTTAGTTAAATGAAGTGCAGATCATTACAGATCTCTGAGTAATTATGCTATGTTCGTGATTAATTATGTAGCTGAGTACTGATGGTGGGATCAGCACCAGACAGTTTTTTTGACAATTTACTGAACATACTGCTAAGAAACTGTCTCAGGTAGCCTGCAGTACAGGGACAATGGGTATTTATTTGGTAAAAATAAAAAACTTCCCTTCAAGGTGTTGTTAAAAGGGGAGTCCAGTACATAATAGAGACATACGTCATGCAGACATCTCCTTTACATAATGTGATATCTTGAGGGACATAAAGAGCTACTTGTCCCATAAAAACCACCCTGTGTAACAGGACAACAGTGTTTTCATTATGAAAGCATCAAGCAAAGTCTTATGAGTTAAAGGGAGGGTTTTGTATAGTCTTAAAAGGTTATCGGAGCAGAACAGAGAATGATACACCCTAGCA
Organism: Coregonus clupeaformis; assembly: GCF_020615455.1. Lineage (NCBI taxonomy): Eukaryota > Metazoa > Chordata > Actinopteri > Salmoniformes > Salmonidae > Coregonus > Coregonus clupeaformis. The sequence continues at coordinate 37,632,713 of NC_059222.1, read as the reverse complement.
CCACAGAAGTCACCTCAACCAGGAAAAATAGACACAATTACTAACTCAACACAACAAAAGGCTACCAAACAATAGTAATTTTCCTGGAATTAAGCAAACCGGAAGCTATAGGCAGACAGAACTAGAGTACTGCATATAGCATAGGCATTCACTATACAGAAATGAACAATATTTCCAAATCAGTGATGAAGAATGTGGATAAGGTTAAAAGAAGTTTGCGGGACCCTTTTTATACCATGCTAGGGCCCTTTCGTTGCAACACATGGGGAAGATCTCAATTGCATACTCCTCGCATCCCCTCTCCTCGTCTCCTTCTCAAAAACCCATTGGAGGAGAAGGTCAGAGGGGAGGGACCTCCGGCTTTCTCATCCAATGGGTTTTGAGAATGAGACGAGGAGAGGGGACGCGAGGATTATGCAATTGAGCTCTTCCCAGGGTGGCAAGTGATCGCTTATCCTCATACTAGTCCCTCATTCACTGCCAGCTAGCCTCTCACATGGGACAGGTTGTCAGATGCTAGAGGGATTTTCTTCCTTATTTTTTTTTTTCTTCTCCATCTGATTGATCAGTTGTTAGTAATGGAAAGACAAAGGCAAGGTCTACTTCAACAGTGTGATATTGTGTTCCGACAGCCATTGACTTTGTGTTTGTTTTCACATACAGTACCATACCATAGGGTCACTGCACCCCACCTTAAAAGGAAATACACACCAGATATTGACATAGAGAATGCAATGACTGGATGCAGTATGTGATGTAAATGAGTCAAAAAATGAATAATAGCCCATTCACATCTTGTGCAATGTATGTTGATGTCCTTGTATTTCATCTATCAAGAGATGGTGGAACTGCCATGTCCGTTGGCAATATTACAACAACTTCAAACAACAAACACAGTTATTTTCTTTCTTAGACATCATTGAACATCATTGTACGCGTGATAGAACAGCAGAGTATGTACTGCAAAATGTTTTTAGCACGATGCTGGATGCTCCTCTCCTCCATTCCATCAACAGAAAAACAATAACAGATGCACTGGGGCGAACAGTGGCGCTGTTTCACCTCATGCAGATCTCAGCTGTAGCCCTTTCCTGCAGTCAAATGAACAAATCACCCTCTAGTGGCCTCATGGGTGGAATGTTATTCATATTTTTCATTTTTCATCATTTCATAATTAATAAACATTATTATTTTTGAAATGCCCAAAATCCGGTGTTTCTATGTCAAACGGTTTTGTTATATTTCAGTCTTCTGTGATGTATATAAAGTGTAATATTGGGATGCAAACTCAAAATGTAATACATTTCAAATCTACATCTGACATGGTACAGGTGTCCTCTTTTTTTAAGACCATAACCATATGTGTGAGGTGTATACTTTTGTTTCAAAGTACTAGTAATGCATTTATTTAACAATCCCTTGAAAACGGCAGATAGTTGTCCTTGCCCCCAAGCAGCCAAACCGAACACTGCACCGTATTGTGAAGTTTTATTGATAATGACCTATTGGACTTTCAGGAAGCAAAGTGTCACCGGCCACATCATCATGATGATGCAAAATGCAAAGTATGAGTACCTCACAGATCAAATCAACCATGACATGCTGTACAATCTTGGTTTGTCAATAGTAAATCACAAGGACATGGATCGAATGACTTGTATTCATGTTTTCAGGTATACCAACAGGAAAAAGAACATGGATTGAATGACTTGAATTTATGTTTTCAGGTATGCCAACAGGAAAAAGTTGATGACTATTTGTCATCTAAAAATCTTGTATCTATTGACGCACCTCTGATATTTATGGGTAAGGCTGGGTGAGGTGTCTGAAACATCATTTGAAAGCCCTCAGAGTTTAGTTCAGTTAATGTCATGTTTATAACCGCTTTTTTCTCCTCAGGCTTCATATGGAAACATAATGACAAATAGTGTCCTTGAAGCTACCCTGGGAAAACATCAGATGAAGCCTCTCGCCTTAGATTTACAGTTACTCTCCTGTTGTGGTCTGAGGATAGAATCTTTCAAGATCGTCCGTCTAGCTTTTAGTGTCATGCTACAACCCGTCTTCCATACAAATGCAGGAATCCTATCTCAGAAAAACCTCAAAGATAAAGCTCTGCTATGCCCGCCCGGTTGGAGTAGACAAAGGTTAAAAGGAAACAATTTTTAAAAAAACGGTGTCCTTGGGTTCTGGTAACCCATCTAAACTCATGGCTTTCAGAATCCTTTTCCTTTAGGTTAAGCACAGGTCCGTTTTCATTTTGTTTATTTTTGTTTATTTTTTATTTATTTTTACAATGAGTCATCAATGACGTGAGACCAGCAGTCTGGTCCAGTGTGTTTTTTCAATTATATTTCTATAAACTCTGCTCATCCATTTGATATGCTTTCCAATCCTAGTAATACAAATACAGTGAATGGAAAAAGATGTCATCAAAGTTTCAAATGGCACTAACCTGGAAGATGCAACAGCAAAGTTGTGAGGGGAATTCAATGTTCCAACCTAGGCCTAGGCTACTGATAAACTATATATTAGGTATATTTGCTGAGCATTTATCGACGGGGGGAGAAGGAATGTTTGTGCCGATTTATGTATTTTCTGATGAATAGGTGGGAGTTCCCACATCCTGGCTATGTCATCACTGCGAAATTCAAAAGAAACTAGTAGCTTTTATATTCAAATGAATAAATAAATACACATCACAGTTTCTTTATCGCAAATGCATGTCAATCTTTTGACTCCAATATTTTTTCTTCAATAATTGTTATTTTCTGAACTTTACTGCAAAAAGAGACACATAGTATTTCCAGCTGAAAGAATTTTGCAGATAAGAAATCATTAACGCACGACACGGTTCTCTGAATATCAACATATTCCAACTCAATTAACGTGGGCCCCCAATAGTAATTCAGATTCACATTGTGTCAATCAGGGGAACTTCAAAAAGCCATTTAAGGTGACTCAAGTTAATACTCTTACATTTTGCTCTAATACATTGCCAATTATTTCAACATTAAACTGTATTATATGGACACACTCCAGTACCCAGTAACTGACTGGTGCGTACCCTTGGGAAGCATTCATATCCTACTGCCCCCACACTAGTTTGCTTAAAGGGATACTGCGAGATTCTGGCAATTAAGCAATTTTTTTATTCTACTTACCCAGAGTCAGATGAACTTATGGATACCATTTTTATGTCTCTGTGTGCAGTATGAAGGAAGTTAGACGTAGTTTAGTGAGCCAATGCTAACTAGCATTAGCGCAATGACTGGAAGTCTACAGGTATGGTAACATATGCTAGCTAGAAAAACAGCTTGACTGCCAGAATCTCAAAGTATCCCTTTAACACACTGTATAGATTGAGAATGGTAAGGAGACAGGGAAGGATCAGTAGGCAAGGTTGTTTTGTAGCTAATTGGACATGACGGCCCCTGGCCTGCCTTAACATTGTATTTATGACCACCACACACAGAGACAAAAAGAGATGGAAGCCTTTTGGTGTCTGCAGCGTTATGCTCCTTTAACAGCATTACTAATTCAGCCTTGGAATAAACTCTTATCTCGAAATTGCAGAATCTGGGGTTGATAATATAAATCAATAAGGGGTTTCCTGAAAAAAGGACTTCCACCATGCGACTAAAGACCTTGTATTTAGAGGTGACACCGACTAGGCCAGGAGGCAAAACTTCTAAATAAAAGCCTCCCACTCCTGCAGTCTCTCTCCTCCCCACAGCTGTTAGGCTGTATTTTACAGTTGTCATGGAGATAGATGTACAGTACACATGCATGATCTTAATTTGAGCCAGTTTGCTACAGCAGGAAAAAAAATTCCTACAGCAACAGGAAATGTGAATTATTATGTGGATTATAATTAATGAAAATGTTTGTAGGGGTTGATTCCATTTTCGTAAGGGAAGATAAAGTCAGAAATTTGCAAGTGGAAATTACAAACTTCAGAAGCTTTTTTAAACCTCAAATATACTACAAGTTTACTCCTGCAACAGGGGTGATCAAATTAAGATCCTACATTTGTATCGTGACAAGGTGAGATTGATGAGAATGTTCTACTTCTCCCATTATACTGCCTCATGACCATACAATCAGGGTATAATGAAGCCAGATGTAAAACGACTACATTTAACAACAGTTGGGGTTGTCACTGACGTCACAACATCTTGCACTGAAGCAATTTTAGGCGGAGAGACGTCTGTAACCAATGCCAACGAAAAGATGTTCATAGGTTAATAAAACATTCAAGTTTTACTTTACAGTTATGATGAAATACTATAAAGTCATAAAAGTATGTTAATATGATAGCTTTGAGGAAGTATGGACGATAATAATAATGACTCCCCAAAATGACGTCAAGAGAGTGAACAGCATGTTGAGAGAGACCACTTAAATCTTAATGCGTTTTTCTACCCATAAACCATGTGGCCTACTACTGTTGAAACTGTGTGAAGGAGTTGGTTATATAACACCCTGGATATGCTTGGGTTAACGCTAGAATAACGAATAAGAACCAGTGTGCAGAGAATAAGCCAAGGCATGTACCACTGATTCAGACTATTGAAACTACTGAGAGCACATCCAACCTCCAGACCATTGTGTGTGGAAAGGACTTTTTTGCACATTTGAAATTGTGTTTAAAAAAAAGATACATTTTACTCTCAAGATTATAAAAGTCACTATATATTTTGCTGAATGCAATTATGTCTCGTTAATCGCACAAAGTACATGCAATTACATATCTAAAATAGTTAGACATTAGTAAATATCCATCATCACCATTGTGGCAAAACCATCAGCCCCACTCTCATCTGGGTGATTGAATGTCATACTGTAGGAAAACAAACAGGGACTAACATTTCGACAGACATCGCTAAGGGAGGTCACGAACATCTCATCTGGACGACATAGAGATAATTAAGAGTTATAAATCACTACTGTGAAAACATCAGTCTGGATTATTCCTCCATCACAGCATTGTGTCTGTCTACCAGCTCAGTACATACTGTAACAGGAGTTGCCTCTGGAAGCCTCATTGAAATTAGGTCCAACAGGCAGCAAAGACGTACAGATGTAGGATTTTAATTTGAGACAGTTTGCTACAGTAGGAAAATTATCCTGCAGCAACAGAAAATGTGAATTATTATGTGGAATATAACTGATAGGGGTTGATACAATACATTTTACATTAGGGCAAATCAAGACTGACATTTTAAAGTGGAAATTACAAACGTTAGAACCCTTTTTATACATTGAATACACTACAAGCTTGCATTTCCTGCTATGCAGGAACATTCTCATCAACAAATGATTCTATATACATCTGTAAACTATGCCACATGGAACCACCAACTGTACAGTTTCCAACAGATGAGAATCCCTTCTCTACAATAATGCACCTTCCAGCATCTTCCACATACAGACCATAATAACTATGGTAGCACAGTACAGATGTAGGATCTTAATTTGTAATTTCCACTTTGACATTTCAGACTTTATTTGCCCTCACGAAAAATGTGTCAAACCCTACAAATACACTATCTATACAAAAGTATGTGGACACCCCTTCAAATTAGTGGATTTGGCTATTTCAGCCACAGCCGTTGCTGACAGGTGTATAAAATCGAGCACACAGCCATTCCATCGCCATAGACAAACATTGGCAGTAGAATGGCCTTACTGAAGAGCTCAGTTACTTTCAACGTGGCACCGTCATAGGATACCACCTTTCCAACAAGTCAGTTTGTTAAAAATCTGCCCTGCTAGAGCTGCCCCGGTCAACTGTAAGTGCTGTTATTGTAAAGTGGAAACGTCTAGGAGCAACAATGGCTCAGCCGCGAAGTGGTAGGCAACACAAGCTCACAGAACGGGGCCGCCGAGTGCTGAAGCGCGTAGCGCGTAAAAATCGTCTGTCCTCGGTTGCAACACTCACTACCGAGTTCCAAACTGCCTCTGCAAGCAACGTCAGCAGAAGAACTGTTCGGCTGGAGCTTCATGAAATGGCAGAGCAGCCGCACACAAGCCTAAGATCATCATGCGCAATGCCAAGCGTCAGCTGGAGTGGTGTAAAGCTCGCCGCCATTGGACTCTGGAGCAGTGGAAACGCCGTTCTCTAGAGTGATTAATCACCCTTCACCATCTGGCAGTCTGATGGACGAATCTGGGTTTAGCGGATGCCAGGAGAACGCTACCTGCCCCAATGCATAGTGCCAACTGTAAAGTTTGGTGGAGGACGAATAATGATCTGGGGTTGTTTTTCATGGTTCGGGCTAGGCCCCTTAGTTCCAGTGAAGATAAATCGTGATGCTACAGCATACAATTACATTCTAGACGATTCTGTACTTCCAACTTTGTGGCAACAGTTTGGGGAAGGCCCTTTCCTGTTTCAGCATGACAATGCCCCCATGCACAAAGCGAGGTCCATACAGAAATGGTTTGTCGAGATCGATGTGGAAGAACTTGACAGGCCTGCGCAGAGCCCGGACCTGAACCCCATCGAACACCTTTGGGATGAATTGGAACGCCGACTGCGAGCCAGGCCTAATCGCCCAACATCAGTGCCCGACCTCACTAATGCTCTTGTGGCTGAATGGAAGCAAGTCCCCGCAGCAACGTTCCAACATCTAGTGGAAAGCCTTCCCAGAGGAGTGTAGGCTGTTATAGCAGCAAAGGGGGGACCAACTCCATATTAATGCCCAAGATTTTGGAATGAGATGTTCAACGAGCAGGTGTCCACATATTTTTGTTGCGGCAGGATTATTTTCCTGCTGTAGCAAACTGGTTCAAATTAAGATCCTACATCGGTAGCACTTCATTTGATGGTACTGTTTCGACCGCTATATTGTTCACACATTGTGATGTAGAAAACTGAGAATAGACTAACCACCTGCCAAGTGCATCAGGTTGCCCACCATTGAGATGTACAGCTGCCGTTCCGCTTCCCTTTGGACTTCTCCCCCTTGATTTACTGATTCTGTCAGCAATTAATCTCTTGTTGTCATCCCTTTTCAGGCATCTACCATATGACCATGCTCTCCACTGTTTGGTCTACAGTCTTCACTGTGTCTTGCCAGACTGGCATGATATACAATAGTTTTAAGGCAAGAGTCTAGCAGAGAGCAGTACGTTTATTGTTGACTATCATTTTTTGAATTCCAGTATCTCATAATTAAAAAAAAACATTTCCTATTTAGGTTTGTGTTAAGATTTTGCGTTTTCGGGATTCACCTTTGTTTCCCTGATGTGATATGCTGCTCGTCTCGAGTTGCTAGGTCAAATCCACCACGATGCCCTGTTAAATAAACCAGTCTACCAAGAGACTGCCAACCGACTGTCATCATCCCTTAACCCTCGGCAAAGCAAATCAATCCGAGTGGGATTCAATCCGCAAACACAATTCTGATCCTTTGCCCTTCCATCTTGCATAGGTCACATCTGGAGAGATATCATTCTGCAGCACTGGCCCGTCTAATATTGGTTTACAGACCACCAAATCTACTAACCTTGGCAAATACCCCTCCCTCCCTCCAAGATCGCTCAATAGCATCCATTTACCCTCGAGTCTCCTGACGCTGCCTTGGTATTACTTGTCCGTCATCCCACTGTGAGGTTGCAGTCGGCTGCTGTGGACCCTCCTTTCACATAGGCCCTCAAGGCACTCTCACTGTTTAACAGGGGGGCTGTGAGGCTACATCAAAGATATGGTTCCATGTCTTTGATTTCCCATAATCCACAATCTGGCAAGGCCATATGGGCCATTCACATTGTACATAGCTAAGCTCAAAATAAGCCATACATCAATGCTCGTTCCGATTTGATTTGCAGAGCTGTCATACAACTACTACTGGAACCATAAACAGATCATTGTCTTTACCTTGCAGCTACAGGTGTCGGATCTTAATTTGATGACCCTGTTGCAGGAGAACTTTCCTGCAATGCAGGAAATGTAAAACGTGTAGTGTATTTGAGGTTTAAAATGCCTTCTGAAGTTTATAATTTCCACTTTGAAATTTCAGATTTGATTTGATATTTTTGCAAACCCTACAAAAATGTCCATTAATTATAATCCACATAATATTCACATTTCCTGTTGCTGCAGGATTATTTTCCTGCTGTAGAAAACTGTACAACCACTACTGGAACCATAAACAGAGAATTGTCAGTGCCTTACAGCTAATGTTATGGCATTAGCTGTTAGGCTCCCGAGTGGCGCAGCGGTCTAAGGCACTGCATCTCAGTGCTTGAGGTGTCACTACAGACCCCCTGGTTCGATTCCAGGCTGTATCACAACCGGCCGTGATAGGGCGTCGCACAATTGGCCCAGCGTCGTCCGGGTTTGGCCGGTGTAGGCCGTCATTGTAAATAAGAATTTGTTCTTAACTGACTTGCCTAGTTAAATAAAATTAAATTCACAAGTGCTGTTGTTATTTAACTAGCAGGAAAACTGTTCACTGAATAAACAACCTGCACAAACAGTGTTTACTTGTGTTAACCCTGACCTACATGCAAAATCTATGCCAAAGTATGTATGTTTATGTAAGTACTCCAATGCACTTTTGATTGAATTGAGGCCCCTACTGTCCAATGAGCGTCGTGACTCAAAAGCTATGGAACACAGGCATTGTTCAGAGTGTGCCATTCAGACAACAAAAGCAAAGATTAAATGGCAATTCTAAGCCTTTCAAGGTAGAAAAATATGTATAAGGGGGTTGACATTCAGGAGATGCTTTCAGTGGTGAAATGAGAGAGGTTGCTTGAGCCCAGAACAGATTGCACTCAAATGCCGCACCTTGACAATGCTAGAAAATGAAGTGTTCCGTCACAGGTCTATCAGAGATAGCTGAGGCAGACATTCCAATGTCCTCCGTGAATCAGAAATATAAAGCTGCTTGTCCTTTCAGGGCAACAGGAAGGAGAAAAATGAAAGGATGTCACTAACTGATAGAAACCAATATGCTATTGGAATTCTGGACGATAAAGCGAACCTGGACAGAAAACATCATCTTAAAGAGATGAGCCAAGTAGCAAGCCACGTAGTGGTACACCCTCAGAGCAGCCTTAGTACACATTTAACACAAGGGAGTTTCTCATGGAGCTCCATTACCAACTTGAAGTGAACATCTTCAATAACCCACTGGACAAAAAAAATGTTGAATCAACGTTGTTTCCACATAATTTCAACGTGAATCAACGTGGGAAACTAATTGGACTTGCAAAAAAAGTCATCAATGTAAGGGCATTACGTCTTTTTTTTCACCCAACTTTTAACCTAAATCCAGTGACATTTTTTGTTGATTGCACGTTGAATTCACATACGTTGGCAACTCAACCAAATGTAAATCAAAACTAGACGTTGAACTGACATCTGTGCCCAGTGGGAAGGTACTATACATCTTTCCAGCCATCTGCTCCAACTACAAGCCCAGAGTGTGGTCCATCTCGCACACCAATCAACAATGTTTTGAGCTGCGAACAGCAGGCCATGCATTTGTCCACCATTAACGAAGGGGCTGTCAACTGTTCAACCACATTATTTCTGTGTTCATACAGTTCAACAGAGCTCTAAGAGTTGCCATTACCTCATGCATGTTATACATTTAGCTCGCTATACTGTATGTAATGGCCAGCATCAGAAAATCCTTACTGGGGCTTTATGTGTTAAAGAGACATCTTTAGCGTACTCCTGAGAAGCACTGTATCGGTATTTCAGCAGTTTCTACTGACAGAAAAGCATAAAATTAAGATACGGCTTGGTCAAAACAACGAGTGTTTTTGAATGTGTTCTTTTATCTGTGGAGATTGATGGCTAAATAATATCATTTTTTCTTCCACTGAAGGTTGCTTGCATAGAATTCCTAATGTTAAAAATTATATTTTCTTCAGAGATCAACAGGTTAATCTTGGAGTCCTCTTCTTGCCAATGTCAAATACTAACGTCTGGTAATCAGAATTAATTTGGGTCTTATCTGGGGTCATTGAACGCTTTGGGCTCAATGTTCCCACATTGTCAGTCTGAGATAACAGGGTTGGAGACCAGAGCAGCAGCAGAAGTCTAATTATTAAGGCTTGAGAAGTCACTAAAGACTGTCTTAGCCTTTTCCAATAGCGATGTTCGCAATCCTTCACCGGTAATGATAACAATCAATAGTGGAGAGCGACCTTTTGACCATTGATGTGCCGTTCTTCACAGTGCACTAAGCACTGGAGTTGTTTTTGAGACGTTAAATTGTGACCTGACCAGTTCTGACTCGGCCTCTGACATTTAGGTGTGACTTCTGAGTCACTTTGTTTTCTCTTACGAAGTGAAGTCTACCTTTGGGAGCCATCCGAAAGTATCATGTCATTACTCCCAACTCTATTGTTCAGACATTAACGGCTCGCTGCCTGGCAACAGAAAGCGTGAGCATGTGACACTTGAACTGATATTAAGCATCTACTGCACATCACCACCCTTTCCTATGGGAATTGATGGTCAGAAAGCATTGACAGATGAGAGGGTGCAATTATTTTTTTTGTTGCTTTCCATATTTTTGGAATTTCTTCAAGCATAACATACTTTTATCAGATCTTCTGCATTCATTGAGGAGTGTTTGTTTATGGACATGAACATTAATCCAACGCCAGTGACTTATGAGTATGATTTGTCATGCAAGCTAGTGTGTGCCAAGGCAGCAGGATCTTTTACATTTATCTGATAGGGAATAGAAACTCCATAGCTGAACTAATACCAAAGGCTCTAGCACCTCTGCTTAAACAGAGGGAGTAATACGCTACAGTTTGACCCTTCCTTTAACATTTTAGTAATTTAGCAGACACTCTTATCCAGAGCGACTTACAGGAGCAATTAGGGTTAAGTGCCTTGCTTCAGGGCACATCAACAGATTTTTCACCTACTCGGCTCGGGGATTAGAACCAGCGACCTTTCGGTTACTGGCACAATGCTCTTACCCACTAAGCTACCTGCCAGTTACTTTTCCAAACTCTTAACAGACCACACTATTTCACCTAAGTCTGCCTTTCTTTCTCTAAAGAGAGTGCGGACATTTACATTCCTGTAAAACGGCTATATCAGTGATCAGAAACTAGACACAGCATTACGTTTTAGTAATTTAGCAGACGTTCTTATCCAGAGCGACTTACAGTTAGTGAGAGCATACATTTTCATACTGGCCCCCCGTGGGAATCAAACCGACAACCCTGGCGTTGCAAACACCATGCTCTACCAACTGAGCTACACGTTAGCTTTTTTTATCTCGATGTGCCAAAATATCAAATGCAATTGTTGCTTAGCCATGGGTAAAACAGTGATGTGAGGCTTTGTATTTCCCGCTCTGAAAACAACAATATGTTAAAATTGACTAAGTAGAACCAGAGATACAGAAATAAAGTGTTACCACATAATCTTCCATACTGATGGAACTGGGCAAATATCTTTATCCATTTTTTTTTTTTTATTAACCTATTGCTAGTCATATCTAACACATCTAGCAACTTAAATACAGTCCATTCCTAAAGCCAAGCGGTTTATTCACTTAAAAAGCAGACGGGGAGACACTGACAATTTACTTTAAGATGTGACTTAATGTAGGAACCCACCAGCAGTAATGCGATCAGAGAACAGCAAACACGTGTCAAAGACCTTTAGAAATGGCGTGGTATAGAGTGCGACTGCACATGACAAGTGCCTTTTGCCAAACACTTACCTGGACTGTCTGCCTCTGGCTGCTCATCCAGTGAGGAGATCCTCTCAGACAGTTATTCCAAGCAGAACAGCACGGCTGATGCCTCAAAGCATAGCAGGGTCACTCACTGACGGGAATGGCTGAAAAGTTCAACGTTGCTGGAGAGCTGCGAGCACATGGATTTCTTTAATAATTTAGTTTTATGGCACGCTGTGTGAGCGTCAACCTGGGAATGGATTTCTAGAAATCTGTGTATTTGTTTCGCAATACAGTAGAAAGCAGTAGGCCTTTTGTACAAATAAGTAGTGGAATGATCAACATGGACAGATGACATTAAATCCAAATGACTAGGGGAGACCAGGTTGGTTGTCACACTTTTTACCCTCGTGTGTATTTTCTCAGCACCAGTATAACTTACAAGACTCTTGTCAACATTAATAGAAAGACCAAGGTCTTGGGTTGAAATAGGGACTCTTTTTATACCTCATATCTTATTCCAACATGGAGTTATAAGCCATCAAACATACTCTGTCCACTTGTGACAACCAGCCCCATTGCGGGGTTGGATGCCACACAGTATGGGGTCGGTTGTCACAAAGTTTGCTAGTAGCTTCTTCCTGTAGAGATTTCTATCTGATTATCATAACATCATGTCATAACACCCCTTTTGCTCTCAGAACAGCCTCAATTCATTGGGGCATGGACTCAACAAGGTGCCGAAAGCATTCCACAGGGATGCTGGATAATGGCCCATGTTGACTCCAATGCGTTCCACAATTGTGTCAAGTTGTCTGGATGTCGTTTGGGTGGTGGACCATTCTTGATACACACAGGAAACTATTGAACGTGAAAAACCCAGCATTGTTGCAGTTCTTGACACACTCAAACTGGTGCACCTGGCAGCTACTACTGTAACCTGTTCAAAGGCACCTAAATATTTTGTCTTGCCCATTCACCTTCTGAATGGCACACATACACAATCCATGTCTCAATTGTCTCAAGGCTTAAAAATCTGTCTTTAACCAGTCTCCTCCCCTTTATCTACACTGATTGAAGTGGATTTAACAGGTGACATCAATAAGGGGTCGTAGCTTTCACCTGGATTCACCTGGTCAGTCTGTGTCATGGAAAGAGCAGGTGTTCTTAATGTTTTCTACACTCAGTGTATACTATTCTCTCAGCAACAACAACATGTTTCTCTGTTATTTGGCAGAAAATGTGCTCTCTCTCAATTCCACTCTTTGATTGGGAGACGTATGGCACATTGTGGATTCTATTGTTTTCTAATGAGCCATTCAGACATCCAAACTGCCATTCCAACAGCATCTGCAGATGCTAGCCCCCCTCCAATCCATCACCACAAACCCTCTGTGCCTGAAGACCAGCTTCCTGGCGCTGAGGATCTGAACGCTGTTAACACGGGTTGACACCACTGTAACAGGCTCATTATGTACACAATGAACCATGATGCACATTCCCTCCCCAAACTCTGCAGCAAACTCAGCAACACACTTACTGACTGGCGTGAGTCCAATTAATCTCACTCACGGCACTGTGATGCTGATGCTGAATCACACGAGCATCTTTCTCTTCGCTTAACGCTGTGTACAATTTAACGTTCGGTAAGTCACAAGGGAGCAAGATCATATGACTAAGTTCCCTAGATTCATGCCTGGTAAACTGACAGTGTTCTCCACCCATGATGATACTGTGCTTTATTCTCTTAAATGTTTTATTATTATTTTTTAAGTGCATGTGTGTCATGCTACAAAATAAACCAAATATACTGTTTTTGGGAGTAGCTGTTGTTATGATATGAGGGGGTAGTTTAGCATTAGCACGTAAATAGACAACTGGGCCAGGTGCTGTGACAAGCCTTGATAAGCACACAGGTGTGGCCAATCAGTGAGAGAGAGTTAGACAGGAGCCTCCCGGCCTACCAGTGGTTGTATTGTGTTATCTCTTTAAGTATGCCTTTTTGTAGTTTTCTTTTTTGTATACATTTGTTTTCGTCACCAGAAACCGAACACATAATAATCTGCTTGGGCTGGCCGTCCAAGGAGTCCAGACTGAGATGGTCCATAAGTTTGCTGTCTCATGCATACAACATGGTCTGCATACTCTGATTGTTTACATAAATGCACAGATTAAATCAGGTTACAGACACTTTAGCTAGGCCTAGGACCCCTAGATTTAGCGAGTGTAGCTAAATCAGTAGGCTAGCTATGTGGTTTCATAACACTAGCTCTTTCATTTCTCACTTCTGTAGTGATCAAAGAGAGGCTGCTTGGACTTATGAAACTCACTAGCAATTGCATTGTAGTGGTAGTTGGACTGAAGCGCACTTCAATAGAACTCAAGGTCTCTGTGAACTGTCTTGGTCTGTGAACACACACATGAAAATCCTCCTTTATGATACACATTCAATACGTAACTTCTGTGTTTTGAATGTGGAAATATGTGGCTGAATGCTGTATTTAAATTCGGTCCGGCAAATCATGTTTGTGATTCTGTAAATGTATGAATAGGAGATGTGATGTATCTCCTGCTTAAGAAATCCCCTTGCCATTTCAAAATTCATGTACTTATGGTATTTCGTAGGAGTGCATGCAAACTAAAGAAAGATCACGTGTACGGTATACAAGGCCCAATTTGAAAGCACCTTAGATGCAAATGAGTTTAATAGTGGTGCAACACACATGTTATGCATGGTTCCTGACAAATGCATAAACAGAATCAATATATTTCTACTTTAACATGGAATTAGATGTGGTACGCTCTCTCATTTTCAGTCTACAGTGTTGTCTAATTCAGTGTGATCACTAAAGTCAATTGGATTTTCTTATGATTATGCCTCCATCATTTGGAAACTACTACCCAGCTGCAGCCAGGCTGAGTTCATTATTCCAACAACAGCCTATTAGACATTATTATTCCTGGCTGGCTTGATTCTGAGTCCCCTGAAATTATTTTTTATTTGTTTAATTTAGATTCTTTAACGCTCTCTTGGTACAGTACTGTACAGGGAGATCATCGTTTTGAATCACGGCATCTTGTCAATATTTGTCAAATGTATTTCATGTGTGTCGCATGTAGAGTAACCTAATACACAACGTGATGAGGGCCAAACCTATGATCATTTGCACACAAAAAATTAAAATTAAAAACAATGATAATTTGCATTGCCTAATGAAGTGTTGATTGTACTGTGCTATCTTAAGATCTGTATTGTGAACTAGTTGGCACTGCAGAGGGTGTATACGGAAACTTCACACACTTATATTTAGCTAAAAATGGGGTGTGCCAAAGTGTTTCGCTCCTCAGTCTCCTGTTGTGTACACTGCCTGAGCAAGCTTGTTAGTGAAGCCATGCCAGCCCTTGTTGTCAACCTCATTTCAATTCCAGTCAGAGGCAGTCTACAAATCTAATCATACTGACTTATTCATCTGGAATGTATGCTCTGAGTTGAGTAAAACTACTATCTTCATTGAAAGGACATGGAGTAAATTGTGAAACCAAGGCAGTTCTTTCTGCGCCAGTCATCCTTATTTAAAGGCTCCTTAGGCTCAGACAGATGGATCTTACGAAGTAAAGTAAAGTCCATAAGGAAAGTCTAACTCTACCAACCTGCACAAACCTCCATAGCACTTCAGCAAACATTAAATGTCAGGGGGCCATGATTCAATGAATCAGAGGCCACAGCCTATATTATGAGAGAGACGTGTGGCCTACTAAAGCAAGGTAAGTGTAGTATAGCTCTTTCTAAAGATCAGTGCACAGAGTGGAAGTTTGAAGATCATTCCCACAGGGTAGTTTTCATCCTAGCTCTCTTAACTCATTTTCACCCGAATGTGTTCTTTCAATAGTCTGGATTCCCAAAGCTAATGTATTTAAAAACCTGCCTTTTGTACCACGGCGGGACACATTCCTCAGGAAATAGCTTTAGACAATACGCTGATGTATGAAACCGTGAACAAACCTGTGACGATTTCATTAAGCCGTTGACTGTTAATAAAGAACCATGGCTGTTTATTCTCCCCCCTCCTCGTCTCAATACGTCTGACTCAGGTGGTCTCGCCACAGATGATTCGGAGGCAGCATTAATTATAAACCTGGAGCTAGTCCAAGAAGCTGCACATTGAGGAGCCACACACCCCATGAAACACACATCTCAAGGGACCAACAACGACTGAACGCTAAACCTCAGAATGCCCTGGGGGGAAATTATAATAGAAAATTGCTGCACTTGGCCCTCTTGCTGATCTTGCTGAACCCATGGTTGTGTCTGAATACAGACAGATACTGTTTACTACAGGAATGAGGGCTGAGCTCAGGTAGCTATTATGATGAAAGTGGGATTGTGTATCAAAGTAATCCTAGTGTGTATTAGGTAATCTTCAAAATACACAGTACACCATGGTTTTCAAATTTTTCAGCTCCTGTCGTAACATCCATTTTCTACACAAAACTCCAGGGACAATGACACAAGGGGAGGCAAGGAAAAATACAGAACAAATGGAAACTCAATTAGGTTGAACTTAAGATAATTAAATCAAGATGAAAATGAATTCTTAATTAAGATCCCTCTAGCGCTTGAAGCATCAACCAACAGATCTCAATCTGACGAATAATTGGTTAAGTAGCATAAGATTCTCCAACACCTTACGTTTTTAAAGCCATCTCCTAACATCACAACCTAGAACGCCAATCTTTTGACGTCATACAATCGCCTACAAACAGACTTTCAAATTAAATTATCAATGCAGGCTGCGACACTACACTCACTTAACTAGAAAGCCGCACAGATAAATCAAGTGGGGTGAAGTCCTTGGAGAGTAGAGTCCAAGCCAAAACCACTCTGGCCTTTGCGTTGTCACGGTGAGGTAATATCATCTAAGAGAAGTGGTTGTCTGGAAGATAATGTGCTGTTAACAACTTGACCTCATTTTTCTGGCACTGGGGTCACAAGTGATTCCTAGAATATACTTGATAAACAACAAGACCCGATGAGGGCCTGTATATACGGGTAACTGCCAAAATAAAGGAAACAACAATATAAAGTGTGTTAATAGGGAGTTGGGCCACCCCGAGCCACCAGAACAGCTTCAATGCATCTTGGTATAGATTCTACAAGAGTCTGGAACTCTACTGGAGGAATGCAACAACAAAAAAATCACCATTTGGTGTTTTGTTGATGGCGGTGGAAAACGTTGTCTCAGGCACCGCTCCAGAATCTCCCATAAGTGTTCAATTGGGTTGAGATCTGGTTACTGAGACACACACGCGCACGCACACACACGCACACACGCACGCACGCACGCACGCACGCACGCACGCACGCACGCACGCACGCACGCACGCACGCACGCACGCACGCACGCGCACGCACGCACGCACACGCACGCACGCACGACACACACACGCACACACGACACACACACACACACACACACACACACACACACACACACACACACACACACACACACACACACACACACACACACACACACACACACACACACACACACACACACACACACACACACACACACACACACACACACACACACACACACACACACACACACACACACACACACACACACACACACACACACACACACACACACACACACACACACACACACACACCCTTTAAACCCCCTATGCTCCTTTGATACCCCTCACTGAGATCTCTTCTTCTATCCATGGTAGCCAAAATATTGGGCAACTGGGCATTTTTATAAATGGCAATAAGCATGATGGGATGTTAATTTTGCTTAATTAACTCAGGAACCACATCTGTGTGAAGCACCTGCTTTCAATATACTTTGTATTCCTCATTTACTCAAGTGTTTCCTTTATTTTGTCAGTTACCTGTATGCTTTCACTTTAACACCAAGATTCACTTCAAAACAATTTGATAGTGTTTGTTTTTTTACAGCTGTGGACAGTGTTATGTCGAATGCGTCCAATGGACATTTTAGGCCATATGTCTTGTCCAGACCTATTGCCAAAAGCGAAAGCTGGAAAGAGTCACATCATGATAATTATATTGCCTCCATCTGTTGTAAGGAATATCATCTTGAGTTGGTGGAGGATATTGTATTCTGCTAACTGGGCCATTCATCTTCTTTTCGGCAACATCCCTATCCAGAGATATGTATTTTTTTTAAAAGACAATGAGCTACTTCGGCCTCATACTCACAACACAGTCCTAATTCCAAATAGAGTGGCCTTTTTTTCTGTTTGAGCGGCGCAGTTACTTGAGATGTGAGTCCACTGGGGATTGTGGTGTTTGTGTACAAGATGGGGAAGTCCAAGGAAATAGTTGCACAATCATGACTGAAAGATGGAAAAGTTGACCTTCCATTAAAAGAAACAAAACAAAAGAAACATACGGGATAGACTACTTTAACCATAGTAACGAAATAGAATAAAAGTGATATTGTGATATTGTGGTAGTATGCTAATATGTACAAGAGCATTGTCTCCATGGAAACTAATAGCATTTCTTTCAAGAGACTGAAGGAGAACGGCAGTCCTGCAGATCCTTCTTTCTGTGCCACTTGCATGGACCTAAAATATCACGTTACACCTGAGATGGCGAAATGGCAGACAAAAAGTCCTGAGCCTTCTTAATTGATTATGAATCTGAGAGAACACATGTTCATCTACTATGGACATTGCTACCATGCTGATAGCTACTGTCTCACAGCCACAAAGGGCATGCTTCCCGAGAAGAATTGCCATATTTGCTACATGTTTGCTTTAGTATCTTGCTGTGTCTCCCCTCGGAGACAGCGAAGATCATTCTGATTGATGGTTATTAATTGCCCAATTGGTAACCCTGTGATGTCGCGGTTGGTAGGTGATCTGCGGGATTTGTGCCAGGACGAAAAGAGAGACATCCTGTGTAATCCTGAACTGAGGTTGTTTTAAGATAATATGGCTGTAAATAATTTATTCTAGTGGAATATGTGTTGGCTTTCAACCCATCAGTTCAAAAGTACATAATGCAACCTCTATGAACCTAATACAGTAAAGATCTCATAAAACCAGAGGTGAAAGTAAGGCGGTATGGTCCGGTGTCCAAGAAAAATAAATAGTGGGAGTACGCCGTACCGGTAAAACATGAGCCTATCACAATAATGAAAACAAAATGTCAAGAAAGCTGTAGGCTATTACACCATTATTTATCATTACTGCATGTCAGAGGCGTGAAAAATGGGCGAATGGACTTGAAAATGGGTGGTATCCTACGCTCCAAAATGCGATGTGGTTCGACGAGAACACGGACATTTTGCCAAGGCAGAGATGAGTGGCCGAACCCGAGACGCGCACGGACAGCAGCGCAGGTGTTAATTCAATCGCCAAATGTCATTCCACTTTTTGGTGTTTTGTGTAACAGTTGTCTCTTTCCATTCACCACTTTGTTTGGAGGCTGGAAATATGTTCCGTGTGGAGGAACGTGCGCAGGTCGCCTAGTAAAGGAGACCTTTGAAGGGATTGACAATCAGATGAAAACATCATGACTTGTTGCGTTTATCCTACAATAAAAGTCAAATGACACGTTTATGACTAGGCCCTCAGAGATGCTATTGAATGAGTAGGGATTCTAAATATAATTCTATGATTAGGCCCCACAGCCGGCCCGCCCATTAGGCAGGATTAGGCAGCCGCCTAAAGCAGCAGTTTAAAGGGGGCCGCATTTTCCCAGCTAAACTGACCAAGATGCACCTCCAACAACACACGCGTCACATTATTCTGCCCCAAAACAATGATAACTTCTCTCACCCAGTGGCATGAGGGCTATACAGGTGAGCGCTGATGCCGCCCCATGATAAGCAGTGCCCACTTTGCCAAAGGCAGGGGTGCAAAATATTTAGCTTAGCACTACTCAACGCGCCTCTCCAGGGTGCTGTTGGAGAGACGCAGGGTTGCGGCGCTCCACCAACGCTCCATCAAATTCATTTAACATAAATGATGTAGCCTACGGTAGAAAGAGTAGTAGCCTATGTGGTTTTTCTGTAGCCCAAAGACTGGAGACCAAATGTATTACAATGTCATGAGACAGACACTTTTTAAATCATTAACATATTCATGAGAATAGAGAGAGAGTGCAGGAGAAAGTTATCTAAAAAGGCAAACGGGCAGACATCAACTTTGGAGCTGCTGCGGCATAATCAAACAGAGGTGGACAGTAAATGGTGCTGAAAGTAATTCATTTCAACAATTGCTTTCATTTTAATTTGACTTCACTAACAACAAGAGGGCTTTGTTGGAGCCTATTTCTTCCTATAAAAAAAAAAAAGAGGTAGGCCTACCTATTTGACAGACGCAATTATGCTATCCATAGATTTGTCGGTATAGCCAAATCCTCCAATATTGTCACCATGCACTCGTCTGAGAGGGGCTTGATGTGATTGGTTAAAACCAGGGCTCAAATCCTCCAATATTGTCACCATGCACTCGTCTGAGAGGGGCTTGATGTGATTGGTTAAAACCAGGGCTCAAATTGAGTCAGGGTATGCCATATCCTTTCTTAAAGAAAAGGGAAAAAAAGGATACCTATTGTTAGATAATATAAAGCGTTCTATAACAATGCTTAACTCTGTGATGCCTTATGCTAGAAACAAGCTTTAAAATGACCACAAAAGACTTGACTCTGATACATAAGGGGATTTATTGATTAATCTCTATGAAATTCTGAAGCTGAGCTGCGGCCTTCAATATTCGAGGACACAAAACATGTACTTTGCTATTCTGTCCCTATTAATTGAGCTTGTCACTTTCTGAAAAGAGAAGATCTTTAAACCCAGGCAGCTACACTACATGATCTTAAGTATGTGGACACCTGCTCGTCGAACATCTCATTCCAAATTCATGGGCAGTAATATGGAGTTGGTCCCATCTTTGCTGCTATAACAGCCTTCACTCTTCTGGAAAGGTTTTCCAATAGATGTTGGAACATTGCTGCGGGGACTTGCTTCCATTCAGCCACAAGAGCATTAGTGGGGTCGGGCACTGATGTTGGTTAGGCCTGGCTCGCAGTCGGCGTTCCAATTCATCCCAAAGGTGTTCAATGGGGTTGAGGTCAGGGCTCTGTGCAGGCCAGTCAAGTTCTTCCACACCAATCTCGACAAACCATTTCTGTATGGACCTCGCTTTGTGCACGGGGGCATTGCTATGCTGAAACAGGAAAGGGCCATCCCCAAACTGTTGCCACAAAGTTGGAAGCAAAGAATCGTCTAGAATGTCATAGTATGCTGTAGCATTAAGATTTCCCTTCACTGGAACTAAGGAGCCTGAACCATGAAAAACAGCCCCAGACCATTATTCACTATTCCTCCACCAAACTTTACAGTTGGCACTATGCATTCGGGCAGGTAGCGTTCTCCTGGCATCCGCCAAAACCCAGATTCGCCCGTTGGACTGCCAGATGCTGAAGCGTGATTCATCACTCCAGAGAATGCATGTCCCCTGCTCCAGTCCAATGGCGGCGAGCTTTACACCACTCCAGACGATACATGGCATTGCGCATGGGGATTTTAGGCTTACTCGGCTATGGACAGCCATTTCATGAAGCTCCCGACGAACTGTTCTTCTGCTGACTTTGTTTCCAGAGGCAGCTTGGCACTCGGTAGTGAGTGTTGCAACCGAGGACAGACGATTATTAGACGCTTGTGTTGCCTACCACTTCGCGGCTGAGCCATTGTTGCTCCTAGACATTTCCACTTCACAATAACAGCACTTACAGTTGACCGGGGCAGCTCTAGCAGGGCAGAAATTTGACGAACTGACTTGTTGGAAAGGTGGCATCCTATGACAGTGCCACGTTGAATGTCACTGAGCTCTTCAGTAAGGCAATTCTACTGCTAATGTTTGTCTATGGAGATTGCATGGCTGTGTGCTCGATTTTATACACCTGTCAGCAAGGGGTGTGGTGAAATAGTCGAATCTACTCATTTGAAGGGGTGTCCACATACTTTTGTATATATAGTGTATTAGGGAAGCACTTCTGTTGTTGGGTTAAACAACGGACGAGTAGCCAGCAGTTGAAGCTTAACATTTTCTGCGCCATTCGAGCATCTGGGTGGAAAGGCAACTTTTGAAAGTGCCATGCTTAGATTCATAAGGATGTCTAATATTGAATTATTTGCAAACAGCAACAGTTTCATTGCAAACAAGACACTCTGGTATGAAATTGGAGAAATATGGTAAGAATGCCGATTTCTCTGTCCATTCTTCCCTGAAACTTCTATTTTCATTATTATTTTCAGTGCCATTTTTTCTTTATTGCAAGCTGTTTTTCCCAATCAACGCACAAAGAAATATAAAAAAACTAATTTAATAGAGACATTGGTGATTTTATCAATATAATCAGATATTAGGATATGTTATTAACATTGAACTGATTTATATAGCCTACTAATCAGATGTGTTAAACATTGTGTTTAATTTGTAGCATAGGCCTATTAATTGGGCTGCTATTATGTTCTGTTCTGCCGAAAAAAAGTGGCCCAAGCCAAACCTATTGTCGACCCCTGCTGCACAATATTCTAGTTTAGTGGGGATAGGAGGGGGGCGGCAATTTTTTGTCTTGCCTAGGGCGGCAGAACATACAGGGCCGCTCTATTGCCAATAAAGAAATTTGGTACACACAGGAGGTCCTGTACCTGGAAGAAATTAATCTACTTTCATCCATTAAACCATTGGATTAATTGACTATAGCACAGTATACTAAATAACTGGTAGCACTTCATTTTACGGTATAGAAATTACCTTGTATTTACTTACAATTATTTTGTAATTATTATTAGGAAATTGCATGGTAAAATGGCAGTTACACAATAATAACCTATGAATCACTTGTTTATTTCATTGGTATTCACTAAATCAAAAACCCCTGGGCACTGGTTGATCCCAGGTAGTTAACTATTGTGTTGAATTATGTTAAATAAGTACCAGAATGTTTTCAAATACCAGTGGGTACAGCACTGTAAAATAAAATGATAGCAAATCATTAATATAGCAGTATTGTTGATGTGTGTCCAATAGGCAAATATCATACCTTGAATTGAGTGCCATCAAAATGCTACGTCATGCTTTGTCAAAATGCTAAAGGACCGTGAGATGAAAATCAAGGAATTATGTAAGGAAAATTAAATCACGGGCTCATCATTTTCCCTCTTGCAATGTACAGTGTATAACACCACAGAGAAACATGATGCACAGCGGTGCCGTAAGAGGGATGGTTAAATGTGCCTTGCTGATTCTACGATTAGACAGCAAGGAATTCTAATACACCTTGAGCCCCTTATAATGATCCCAGGGTCTGTTGGCTGTCAAAAACCACGGTAGTTTGTGATGGTAGAGTACAAAAGTACCAATCAATTACTCCCAATGGTATGGTTTTCCCCTTGTTCTGATCCTTAAGTCAGAAGGTGATCAGGGGGTATGAACTATGCACAGATGGGCTTGATTGATACAACACAGCATGGCGTATCAAGCAGATATTCACAGAGGGAAAGTGACACTGTCACTAAAACTGTTAACTGTGACTTCGGAGGTCTGCACTGCTCTCCTACGGTGAAAGCTCATGAGGACGGAGAAGGTAAAGGAACAAATTAGACTATGGCCTAAATTAAATGGGAATCATGGCACTGCCATACTACTAAATATAGTCTTGACAGCTTCATTCATTTTGATGTAATTGCTGCCAGAGTGGTGCACTAGCTTACAACATTTCCCTTTGACATCTTGAGGTGTGATTTCAACAAGGGCAGGTGTCTTTGCCCTGTAGTTTTCTAAAGGCAAAAGAGTAGGATTAGAATGAGATGGATTTAGCAGTGCTAAAATATTCATCTTCTCCTTCTCCATGTCCTGGATTGGCAGAATTGAAATGCTGTTTGGAGCTCTCCCCGTATTGTTTTTCTAAAATGGAACTAGGTCAGCTCTGGCAAGTGTGTTGAGCTCATTGCGGAGAGGAGCATTCAGTCTCACCCCCTCTGGTATGCATCATGTGCTAGGATTTTTTTTTTTAAAGGCCCTGTCAGGTCTGCCCTCCTCTACATGTTTCAGTGGGAAATCCAACGCTGCTCTCGAGTTACCTTTCACGCTGGGCCCACCTGTCACCCGAGACGGATAAGTAGATGGCCAGCTGCCAGAGTGCATGGCACCATAAGTCAACACACAGACCTCCGAGGATTTTCAGGGGTTCAGTTCTTCCTCACCTCCCTGGCTTTACTTCCAGGACAGATAACAGGAGGAGATTAGAGTGTCAATCAGACCCTGTAATCAATATTCAGTCTTTTAGTCTCAGGTCAAGTCTCACTCTTCTCCACAAGCTGACAATACATAGTGTCTCTTTGTAAGGACTCCTAGTTTTAACTGCACCTACAGGAAAGACATGGAGGGTCAGAGGATTTTGAATACAGGACCATTCGGGTGACTATCTGGGGACATACTGCTATGCTGACATCTGCCTCCATGTACAGAAAGTCTATTTTTGAGTCGTGAATAGGATACATCTTGTTTGTCACCTGGCAACTACTGATTCCATGGATCTCAGTGCGCTCACTTTCTTACATTTTCACTGTTAATGCAAATATACCAATGATTTACTTGAGCTAAGGCCAGTCACCTCATTCTAAAAATATATACATACATGTACACCTAGAATTATTCCTTCATTACGGATAGACAAGTAGCAGTAAATCGTCTGTTGTTGCAGTACAGTGAGTCAGCTTTCATTAACCTTCCATTCTAAAGGGAATGAGACTTTTGAATACATCCTTTTTAAGGAATTGAAGCACAAAAATATCATGCTTTTTGAGAAAATTACTGGTTTAATTAAACATACAGTGCCTTCAGAAAGTATACATGCTTAACAAATGTGTGTGTGTGTGTGTGTGTGTGTCACCTTACGCAAGTGATCAGATGAAGTAGTTGGCTTACAGAGAAGGCCAGTGACACAGGGCCTTTCCAAGATTTTGTGAATCCTCGCCCCAGCATTGAATGACAGAGCACTGCCAACGAACTTCCAGACAGACAGATCATTCTAAAAGGTACTGTACCTTCTAAACCCTTTTTCTAAACCCTTTTTTACTCAGACAGTATAAGTACACACTTCGAGAATCAAATCAGATATGATGAGACCAAAGCAAAGCTTCTGTTTTATCTGTATTTTTAGACCAACTAACACAGAGACAGAACATTTAAAGGTGTGTGGTGTGCATCATCAATTAGGAATACAAACACATGCTGACGCCCACTATACAGTTCGAAGCTATCCTTCGCATACTCCTGTTTTTACTTTACATATGAGAAGAAAAAAACAGACTCATGTTCACAGCTCAACATCTCTTTCACTGACCACCCCCCTAATTAAACAAACTGTGCATTAAGAGTACTTATTAGAGAGCCACTTCCAGGGAAAATCATTCCAAACAGAAATGAGGCTGTATGAAGGGGCAGTCAGCGTCAGCATGAGAGCTGTCTGGTGTCAGGGTTCAGAGGTTAATTAACTGGAGGATTACAGCGATGTCGTCCAATAACACAGAGGACTGGGGTCGCCTTTCATTGTGACTCAGTCATATCGTGGCAGTGTAAAATGGGGGCAGGTACGACACCATGGTCGCAGAGAGCACTGTAAAGTTGAATGAACAGCAGGTCCAAATGTGATTTCCCTCAGCGTTGTCTGTGGCGATTTGTGTTATTCATATCTGGGGTCAGCACGAAAATAAATTGTTGTTGATCCTTTAGAATTCAATCAGTTGTATGCATTGCTCACAAAATGGAAAATGTGTAACTCTCCCTCTTAGTCTGACCTCTGTTTCAATAGATGGTTATTTGAAATGATCTGCAGAAATACCAAAATATCCACTAACACCCAAATTGTGATAAACGCTGGGGCAAAAATGGCACAGCATATTGTAGCATTGAAGTGAAACACTGAATGAAACAGATAGTATTTATGTCAACATACAGTACATCAAAGGCATTGATCTCGCTTTTATTTAATGATGTAACTTCTCAGTATAGAGAAGATATTGTTTCATGAGTGGCAGTATTAATTGTATCTAATAAATATGATTTAATGACGACGTGGAAATATTGATGTTGACTGGATATCACAGCAGGACAAATGATAGTTACCGAAGTAATTTGACACCCATTGACTTTAAGGCCACAATGAACACAAATGTAGACTACTTCTGATAATAATCAACTATTTCTTGCACATTTTTGCCGTCCGTGAAAATAGAGGATATTATTGGCACTGAACAGGTGCTGAACAGGTAAGCTAGTAATGCCTTTCAGTATCATCATTACAGTACTGGTTCCTTTTTCTTCTTTGAGATTTCATGGAAAAATCTGACTCAATTTTAAATAATGGCAACAAGAGACATTACATTTTCAAGGCTTGTAGATGTTCACTTGCAAACAAAGGTGAGAGTGGGTCTCCGTCCTCTTTAGAAAACACAGATTTCTAAGAAAATGTAAGACATTATTGGAAACACTTACGCAAATCATGTTTTAAGAGGAAGACCTCTAGCCCTACCATTTATCAGGACGTTTTCCCAAGGTGCACCATCTAAGTAACAGAAGATACACATATTCTACAAGAACCAGGGCTGAGGTAGCTAATAGCTGAAAGCATGGTGAGAACCAGGGCTGAGGTAGCTAATAGCTGAAAGCATGGTGAGAACCAGGGCTGAGGTAGCTAAGAGCTAAAAGCATGGTGAGAACCAGGGCTGAGGTAGCTAATAGCTGAAAGCATGGTGAGAACCAGGGCTGAGGTAGCTAAGAGCTGAAAGCATGGTGAGAACCAGGGCTGAGGTAGCTAAGAGCTGAAAGCATGGTGAGAACCAGGGCTGAGGTAGCTAAGAGCTAAAAGCATGGTGAGAACCAGGGCTGAGGTAGCTAAGAGCTAAAAGCATGGTGAGAACCAGGGCTGAGGTAGCTAAGAGCTGAAAGCATGGTGAGAACCAGGGCTGAGGTAGCTAAGAGCTGAAAGCATGGTGAGAACCAGGGCTGAGGTAGCTAAGAGCTAAAAGCATGGTGAGAACCAGGGCTGAGGTAGCTAAGAGCTGAAAGCATGGTGAGAACCAGGGCTGAGGTAGCTAAGAGCTGAAAGCATGGTGAGAACCAGGGCTGAGGTAGCTAAGAGCTAAAAGCATGGTGAGAACCAGGGCTGAGGTAGCTAAGAGCTGAAAGCATGGTGAGAACCAGGGCTGAGGTAGCTAAGAGCTGAAAGCATGGTGAGACAGACAGGTCTTTAATAGGGTACATATAAAATACAAGTAGGCTATACCTCAGAGGAATGGAAACAACATTAAATATGATTTAGCTGTACCCTCCTCTTGGCTAACAACAATATGAAGTGTCCAAAGGCACAAGTAGAGAATTACATTTCGGCAACGATTTTATGGAACAACACCCCTTTATGGTTTTGTGGTCCCTAGACTCAACTTTATCACTGGGAAAAACAGAATGATCAAGAAGGGTCAATGGGAACATGAGTGCTATTCAGTGGCCTGAGAGACGATTACTTCTCTGGTGATATTTCAGCTTGGCTATACAAGAGGGACATTTGGGTTCAGCTGAAGCCAAGGCTGTGAATTAATCCCCTAGAGTTTCTCTTCCATGAAATGTTCATGTGGCATGGAGATCTTTACTTGGATCCATCGTTGACCAGATGGTGCCTGAACACAGGCTTTTCTCACTACATTGCCCATTTATATCTGTCCGGGTGAGAGAGTGGGTGTGGAGTCAGTTCAAGTCAAGCCCATTGGCAGCAACGTCTGGACACATGCACCCCGTCAACAAAAGACCTAAACAGAAGGCATCTACCCATCACCCCCATGGGATTCCTCCACAGTAGTTGACATTTTACATTTAAGTCATTTAGCAGACGCTCTTATCCAGAGCGACTTACAGTTAGTGCATTCATCTTAAGATAGCTAGGTGAGTCTTAGTAAGTCGTAGTAAGTCTTAGTTGCTGCATGATTATGAAAAGAGAAACAGTAGAGTGGTTTGCCACATTATTTAAATGGGACTTATTTTCGAAACAACAACAACAACATTGCCCATGGCAATGGTTTTAAAACCTTTGGGTTGCTCCCGTTCGCCAACTACTTTTCTCCTCAGGGACCTATAAGCCTATTCATTCTGGAATTAGCGATTATTCCTTTTTGAGAAAATTACTGGTTTGATTAAACATACAGTGCCTTCAGAAAGTATACATACCCCTTGACTTTTTCCACATGTTGTTACAGCCTGAATTTAAAATGGATTAAATTGAGATGTTTTGTCACTGGCCTACACACAATGCCCCATAATGTCAAAGTGGAATTATGTTTTTCAAAATGTTTACAAATTAATGAATATGGAAAAGCTGAAATGTCTTGAGTCAATAAGTATTTAACTCAGGAGTAAAAATGTGTTTAACAAGTCACATAATAAGTTGCATGGACTCTGTGTGCAATAATAGTTCTTAACATGATTTTTGAATGACTACCTCATCTCTGTACCCCACACACACAATTATCTGTAAGGTCCCTCAATCAAGCAGTGAATTTCAAACACAGATTCAACCACAAGCCCAGGGAGGTTTTCCAATGCCTCGCAAAGAAGGACACCTATTGGTAGATAGGTAAAGAAGAAAAAAAAAGGGAGTTGCTTACCAAGAATACAGTGAGTGAGTGAGTGAGTGTCAGAGTTACAATTTGGACTTAAATCTGCTTGAAAATCTATGACAAGACCTGAAAATGGTAGTCTAGCAATGGTCAACATATAATTTGACAGAGCTTGAAGATGCAAATGTTGCACAATCCAGGTGTGGAAAGCTCGTAGAGACTTAATTAGAAAGATTCACAGCTGTAATCACTGCCAAAGGTGATTCTAACATGAATTCACTCAGGGGGTTGAATACTTATCTAATCAAGATATACTAGTGTTTTTGTTTTATATAATGTTAGAATGTTTCTTCCACTTTGACATTACAGAGTATTTTGTGTAGATCGTTGACAACAAAATGACAATTAAATCCATTTTAATCCCACTTTGTAGCACAACAAAATGTGGAAAAAGTCAAGGGGTGTAAATACGTTCTGAAGGCACTGTATTCCTTAAAGCACTTTGCTCCCCTGGCTAAGTAAGCGTCTTCTATTCATTACTTTTTGAATATTTGATTGCACTGTTAGCTTCCCCTGTTGACAGAGGAGATAAAATAGTGACTCACAGTACAGATCTATCAGATTGTTCCATGCTTAATTCGTTAAGCTGTGAACAGAAACTGGTAGAACTTGACAAGTAGGATATTTGTCACAACCTCCTTACTTCCTGTGATGAGTCTTACACCATATTGTCTCATTAGCATAACTGGCATTACAGTTCCCCCCCACCCCATGCAGGATGGATTCTCATTAACTGTAAAAGCATCAGAGAGTTGAAAAGACATTAGTGCCATCTTGTGACTAAGTTAAAACCTCTACATCTCTACATAAACAAGGCATTTTCCAGACAATTCTATCATTTGGACAAATCAACAAAATACTATTGAAAAATACTGCATTTACCATACTCTCTGATCCAGAGTGACTTACAGGAGCAATTAGGGTTTCACCTAGTTGACTCTGGGATTCAAACCAGCGGCCTTAACCACTAGGCTACCTGCCGCCCTAAACCGCTAGGCTACCTGCCGCCCTTAACCGCTAGGCTACCTGCCGCCCTTAACCGCTAGGCTACCTGCCGCCCTTAACCGCTAGGCTACCTGCCGCCCTTAACCGCTAGGCTACCTGCCGCCCTAAACCGCTAGGCTACCTGCCGCCCTTAACCGCTAGGCTACCTGCCGCCCTTAACCGCTAGGCTACCTGCCGCCCTAAACCGCTAGGCTACCTGCCGCCCTTAACCGCTAGGCTACCTGCCGCCCTTAACCACTAGGCTACCTGCCGCCCTTAACCGCTAGGCTACCTGCCGCCCTAAACCGCTAGGCTACCTGCCGCCCTTAACCGCTAGGCTACCTGCCGCCCTTAACCGCTAGGCTACCTGCCGCCCTTAACCGCTAGGCTACCTGCCGCCCTTAACCGCTTGGCTACCTGCCGCCCTTAACCGCTAGGCTACCTGCCGCCCTTAACCGCTAGGCTACCTGCCACCCTAAACCGCTAGGCTACCTGCCGCCCTAAACCGCTAGGCTACCTGCCGCCCTTAACCGCTAGGCTACCTGCCGCCCTTAACCGCTAGGCTACCTGCCGCCCTAAACTGCTAGGCTACCTGCCGCCCTTAACCGCTAGGCTACCTGCCGCCCTTAACCTCTAGGCTACCTGCCGTCCTAAACCGCTAGGCTACCTGCCACCCTTAACCGCTAGGCTACCTGCCGCCCTAAACCGCTAGGCTACCTGCCGCCCTAAACTGCTAGGCAACCTACCGCCCTTAACCGCTAGGCTACCTGCCACCCTTAACCGCTAGGCTACCTGCCGCCCTAAACCGCTAGGCTACCTGCCGCCCTTAACCGCTAGGCTACCTGCCGCCCTTAACCGCTAGGCTACCTGCCGCCCTAAACTGCTAGGCTACCTGCCGCCCTTAACCGCTAGGCTACCTGCCGCCCTTAACCTCTAGGCTACCAGCCATCCTAAACCGCTAGGCTACCTGCCACCCTTAACCGCTAGGCTACCTGCCACCCTAAACCGCTAGGCTACCTGCCGCCCTAAACTGCTAGGCTACCTACCGCCCTTAACCGCTAGGCTACCTGCCACCCTTAACCGCTAGGCTACCTGCCGCCCTAAACCGCTAGGCTACCTGCTGCCCTTAACCGCTAGGCTACCTGTTGCCCTACTGCTAAAATCACAACAACTGGATGCACTATCCAATTTTCATCCCAGTGTTAATGACCTATACCAAAATAATCTCTGGTGTAGACATGTCCTTGACTAGGAGCAGTCTAATTCTAAAGTACAGCACCACAAGTGTAGAGCTAAATGTACAGCACCATGAGTGTAGAGCTAAATGTACAGCACCACAAGTGTAGAGCTAAATGTACAGCACCACAAGTGTAGAGCTAAATGTACAGCACCACGAGTGTAGAGCTAAATGTACAGCACCACGAGTGTAGAGCTAAATGTACAGCACCACAAGTGTAGAGCTAAATGTACAGCACCACAAGTGTAGAGCTAAATGTACAGCACCACAAGCGTAGAGCTAAATGTACAGCACCACGAGTGTAGAGCTAAATGTACAGCACCACGAGTGTAGAGCTAAATGTACAGCACCACAAGTGTAGAGCTAAATGTACAGCACCACAAGTGTAGAGCTAAATGTACAGCACCACGAATGTAGAGCTAAATGTACAGCACCACAAGTGTAGAGCTAAATGTACAGCACCACAAGTGTAGAGCTAAATGTACAGCACCACAAGTGTAGAGCTAAATGTACAGCACCACAAGTGTAGAGCTAAATGTACAGCACCACGAGTGTAGAGCTAAATGTACTCCTGCCAAAGTGAGTCCTAGTTGTGCCTTGTCCTGTCCCTCCTAGTGTTCAGCTAATATTCATATATTTCTTAATCCATTCTTTTACTTTTAGATTTGTGTGTATTGTTGTGAATTGTTAGATACTACTGCACTGTTGGAGCTAGGAACACAAGCATTTCTCTACACCCACAATAACATCTGCTAAATATGTGTATGTGACCAATAACATTTGATTTGATTTGATTTGTTTTACTCTCATCAGCTATACCAGGGGTAGGCAGCCTTGTTCCTGGAGTGCCTCAGGCTCCAACTAGGCACCACACTTGACCAACTGAGCTAATTGATCAGTTCAGTGATTGCCTAAATTCAACACACCTGGTCTTCCAGGTCGGTTAAATCAAAAACATGAAATGCTTGCGGCACTCCAGGACCAGGGTTGCCTACCCCTGCCCTACAGTATACACTGGCACCATTACTGTAAAACCCCAGCCACGACAACCAGGTTAGATCCACCACATGGATGAAAACATCTTAGAACCAAGAGCCCAAAGACTGAGCCCAATGTTATTCACTTTGCCAAACGATCAAAATAAACGTGTCAGAGACATGTTTTAATTAAACCAAGGCCTACAATTGACCTGCCACAACGCCAGGTCAGTCCTTTGATATTCACATTAATGAAAATAAAATGTTAGCAAAAAAACAACCACACAAAATGAAAATTGAAAGCATCCAATCTGTGTGGGTAGGAGAATGACAGAGAAGAGTCAATCTGTGTGGGTAGGAGAATGACAGAGAAGAGTCAATCTGTGTAGGTAGGAGAATGACAGAGAAGACTCAATCTGTGTAGGTAGGGGAATGACAGAGACAAGGTCTGTGAAGCAATGTGTTCCAGTCAGTCTTAGTCCACCTCTCTGTAGCGCTAGCTAGTTAGTATGAATAAAGACAGGAGAACCAATCAGTCTAGTCATTATCCCCTGGGTCAAAGGGCAACAGCTCCCAGAGGGACTGCTTTTCATTCAATCATCAGTTGTTTTGGAGGTTAACTGACGTCAGCTGGACTGAGATGATTTCTTTGAGCCTCAGCCTGTCTGCCACAACCCTGGTCAAGTTACAGGAAATGAGGAGTGGTGAAAAGTGTCTCTCTCTCTCTCTCTGCGCCCGGACGAGAGAACCTTTGGGAATATAGTGTTGAAAAGTAATGAAAATAAAATAACCATGGAACATGGACACACCGCTCAACGTCAGGAAACTTGTGAGGTATGAGAACCACTGATCAAAGATGCGTTATAAAAGTGTTGTATAATTTCAGCCAGTAGTTTTGAAAGTAGCGCTAAAGAGCCAAAATGGGTCCCCAGAAATTGTCCACAATTGTGTACAATGTCATCACGTCATTGTTCTTGAGCCTCTGTAGCGTGTGACCGAAGAGAAAAAACACTGTGGTTTTCATGTGGTGTGCATGTTGGGCTCACCCCGCAATCTCATTGGGCTATGCTGACCTGATCTCGCCTCCCATTTTAACCTTGAAACCTCTTTTGAACATCATTCCACCTGCTAATCAACATTGTCCATCAAGTTCGGTTGTTGCAGGCTCCTGTTGTAGTGTATGGTCTTCATCTGACTGGTATCGCAAACGTGCAAGCGAATGTGATAATATGTAATTTTATACAACGGAAAATGTATACTGATGTCCTGCTCCTTGAAAGTCATGTATAGATTATATCATATGCCTACGTTATGAATGATCCCTGGCGATCAACAGCTGCAGTATTGCCTACATTGGATTAACCCATATCATGGAATACATGTGTGAAAGTTTATAAAGACAAAAGGTGGACACATGGAATTAATTGATTTGGATGGATGGTTGACACAACATAAAGGTCAATATTTTCGTACTGTATCTAAAAAGTGGGTGAAACTTTGCAGTATACATTTCTTCGAGCGCATCAAAGTTGTGTGTGTTGTACCACAATTCAAAAACAACATGGATGGACGCGCGACTTGTAAAAACCTTATGCACAATATATTCCACTGAGCACAGTGTTTCTGATGGGATTGACAATGATCTTCTAATGTATTTGTGTGGCTACAATGCCATCTTTAGCGCACAACATTTTCTGGTTGGCAAAGAGAAATGCATTGAAAGAGATAAATGAAAACTACTACCGAGGTCTACTAGATATAACTTATAATTTCAGATGTTTTCTAACTTCACTACATGACAGGAATGAGCGCGTAATCTCATGCACTAAATCAGGGATGGGCAACTCCAGTCCTCGGGGGCCTAATTGGTGTCACACTTTTGCCCCAGCTCACGCTAACACACCAGACTCAAATAATAAACTAATCATAATCTTCAGTTTAGAATGCAATTAGTTTAATCAGCTGTGTTTGCTAGGGACGGGGGGGAAGTGTGACATCACTCCTGCCCCCGAGGACTGGAGTTGCCCATCCCTGCACTAAATGATGGCAGGTTAGAATGTAATTCTGTGCCTTTTTTCGCTGGGAGAGGACTGTAGATCATTTATTATGAATGTATGAGCCATACATTGACAAGTCGAGTCAAAACGGGATGTTTAAAAAACAATGAGGTAGTTTTCAACCTTCCGTAACATCTCTTAAATATAGATCTTTGGGTGAAATACTCAATTACTCAACACACCATTTTACAATTTAGCTCTTTAATTTCGAATTAGGCCTAATCAATACAGTCAGCGTTAACAGAATTAGGATTTTTTGAAAGGTCAGATAACTGTTGGAAAGCATAGCCCATGAAATGTTAGGTAAACAAAACCAAACATACGCAGATTAGCCAAAATTTCGGTATGCATCATTACACTGGCAGCTCTCTCTCTCTCTATCTCTCTACCCCCTCTCTCTCTCACTTTCTCTCTCTGAGACCTATCTTGTGCATTGTGCGATTTAGAGGAACTCTCTCCCTGTCGAATAGAGTCAATGGAATTGTATCCTCAATCCAGCTAATTCTGTGCACCATTAATTACAACCCTGGCTGCAGCTGGTAGTGGGAAATGAAGATAGCTGTTCAAGGGCACGCTCTCCCTGCCTGGCTGGTGGTATCCTCTCATGTCCCCCTTCTGGAAGGCCCCTCTCATCCACCAATATTGTCTCAGACTATGGGGGCTCGGAAATGTGGTTTGGTTGAAGGGCTCTTTCTACGCATTAAAGAGCTAACACCATTTACTGACAGAGCCTCCACAGCTGTTGTCCGCTTTAGAGCATGGTCTTCATAAAACTGTGGGAGTTGCACTGCCAAAGTGGCATGACTGCGAGCGGTGGCTAATTGTGTTAGCATCTGTTGCATTCAAGTACCCATGTGTCTGAACTGAAATCTGGTGACCCTTATGTTGGGCTTTACAGAGCACCCTGAGACTCAGGTACAGGTATGTTTGTCAGGCTGTGGGGTAACTAATTGCCAGATCAAAGGATTTAGCATACAGATGGAGGACCTTAATTTGACCAGATTCTCACAGCAATAAAATAATCCTGTAGAAACAGGATGATCAAATGAAGATCCTACACCTGTACCATTTTGGCTAATACAATCCCTTTCTCTCTTGGTACTATTAAAAGCTCATAAAAGCAAATGTGTAGGAAGGTTTTCCATTTCCTGACTAAAATCGTCTTGATTCCAAATCTGTAAGTTGAAATCGATTTCCCAACACAACGTTGACTGTGACATACAGAATATAGATACAGTGCATTCGGAAAGTATTCAGACCCCTTGACTTTCTCCACATTTTGTTACGTTACAGCCGTATTCTAAAATGGATCAAATTATTGATTTTTTCATCAATCTAAACACAATAACCCATAATGACAAAACAAAAATAGGTTTTTAGAATTGCTTGCAAATGTATATACATTTTTTTTACATAAGTATTCAGACCCTTTACTCAGTACCATTGTTGAAGCACCTTTGGCAGCGATTACAGCCTTGAGTCTACTTGGGTATGATGCTACAAGCTTGGCACACCTGTATTTGGGGAGTTTCTCCCATTCTTCTTTGCAGATCCTCTCAAGCTCTGTCAGGTTGGATGGGGAGTGTCGCTGCACAGCTATTTTCAGGTCTCTCCAGAGATGTTCTATCAGGTTAAAATCCGGGCTCTGGCTGGGCAACTCAAGGACATTCAGGGACTCCTGCGTTGTCTTGGCTGTGTGCTTAGGGTCGTTGTCCTGTTGGAAGGTGAACCTTCGCCCCAGTCTGAGGTTCTGAGATCTCTGGAGCAGGTTTTCATCAAGGATCTCTCTGTACTTTGCACCGTTCATCTTTCCCTCGATTCTGACTAGTCTCCCAGTCCCTGCCGCTGAAAAACATATTCACAGCATGATGCTGTCACCACCATGCTTCACCGTAGGGATGGTGCCAGGTTTCCTCCAGACGTGACGCTTGGCATTCAGGCCAAAGAGTTCAATCTTGGTTTCATCAGACCAGAGAATCTTGTTTCTCATGGTCTGAGAGTCCTTTAGGTGCCTTTTGGAAAACTCCAAGCGAGCTGTCATGTGCCTTTTACTGAGGAGTGGCTTCCGCCTGGCCACTCTACCATAAAGGCCTGATTGGTGGAGTGCTGCAGAGATGGTTGTTCTTCTGGAAGGTTCTCCCATCTCCACAGAGGAACTCTGGAGCTCTGTCAGAGTGGGCACCGGGTTCTTGGCCACCTCCCTGACCAAGGCCCTTCTCCCCGATTGCTCAGTTTGGCCGGGCGGCCAGCTCTAGGAAGAGTCTTGATGGTTCCAAACTTCTTCCATTTAAGAATGATGGAGGCCACTGTGTTATTGGGGACCTTCAATGCTGCAGAAATGTTTTGGTACCCTTCCCCAGATCTGTGCCTCGACAAAATCCTGTCTCTGAGCTCTAAGGACAATTCCTTCGACCTCATGGCTTGGTTTTTCCTCTGACATGCACTGTCAACTGTGGGACCTTACAGTGAAGGAAAAAAGTATTTGATCCCCTGCTGATTTTGTACGTTTGCCCACTGACAAAGACATGATCAGTCTATAATTTTAATGGTAGGTTTATTTGAACAGTGAGAGACAGAATAACAACAAAAAAATCCAGAAAAACGCATGTAAAAAATGTTATAAATTGATTTGCATTTTAATGAGGGAAATAAGTATTTGACCCCTCTGCAAAACATGACTTAGTACTTGGTGGCAAAACCCTTGTTGGCAATCACAGAGGTCAGACGTTTCTTGTAGTTGGCCACCAGGTTTGCACACATCTCAGGAGGGATTTTGTCCCACTCCTCTTTGCAGATCTTCTCCAAGTCATTAAGGTTTCGAGGCTGACGTTTGGCAACTCTGGCTAGGCCACTCCAGGACCTTAATGTGCTTCTTCTTGAGCCACTCCTTTGTTGCCTTGGCTGTGTGTTTTGGGTCATTGTCATGCTGGAATACCCATCCACGACCCATTTTCAATGCCCTGGCTGAGGGAAGGAGGTTCTCACCCAAGATTTGACGGTACATGGCCCCGTCCATCGTCCCTTTGATGCGGTGAAGTTGTCCTGTCCCCTTAGCAGAAAAACACACCCAAAGCATAATGTTTCCACCTCCATGTTTGACGGTGGGGATGGTGTTCTTGGGGTCATAGGCAGCATTCCTCCTCCTCCAAACACGGCAAATTGAGTTGATGCCAAAGAGCTCGATTTTGGTCTCATATGACCACAACATATTCACCCAGTTCTCATCTGAATCATTCAGATGTTCATTGGCAAACTTCAGACGGTCCTGTATATGTGCTTTCTTGAGCAGGGGGACCTTGCGGGCGCTACAGGATTTCAGCCCTTCACGGCGTAGTGTGTTACCAATTGTTTTCTTGGTGACTATGGTCCCAGCTGCCTTGAGATCATTGACAAGATCCTCCTGTGTAGTTCTGGGCTGATTCCTCACCGTTCTCATGATCATTGCAACTACACGAGGTGAGATCTTGCATGGAGCCCCAGGCCGAGAGAGATTGACAGTGCTTTTGTGTTTCTTCCATTTGCGAATAATCGCACCAACTGTTGTCACCTTCTCACCAAGCTGCTTGGCGATGGTCTTGTAGCCCATTCCAGCCTTGTGTAGGTCTACAATCTTGTCCCTGACATCCTTGGAGAGCTCTTTGTTCTTGGCCATGGTGGAGAGTTTGGAATCTGATTGCTTGATTGCTTCTGTGGACAGGTGTCTTTTATACAGGTAACAAGCTGAGATTAGGAGCACTCCCTTTAAGAGTGTGCTCCTAATCACAGCTCGTTACCTGTATAAAAGACACCTGGGAGCCAGAAATCCTTCTGATTGAGAGAGGGTCAAATACTTATTTCCCTCATTAAAATGCAAATCAATTTATAACATTTTTGACATGTGTTTTTCTTGATTTTTCTGTTGTTATTCTTTCTCTCACTGTTCAAATAAACCTACCATTAAAATTATAGACTGATCATTTCTTTGTCGGTGGGCAAACGTACAAAATCAGCAGGGGATCAAAAATTATTTTTTCCCTCACTGTATATAGACAGTGTGTGCCTTTCCAAATCATTACCAATCAATTGAATTTACCACAGGTGGACTCCAATCAAGTTGTAGAATCATCTCAAGGATGATCAATGGGATCAGGATGCACCTGATCTCAATTTGAGTCTCATAGCAAAGAGTCTGAATACTTATTTAAATAAGGTATTTCATTTATTTTTTTTGCACAAAAAAATTAAGACCTGTTTTTGCTTCGTCATTATGGGGTATTGTGTGTAGATTGATGAGGATGTAAAAAAAATAATAATCCATTTTAGAATAAGGCTGTAACGTAACAGAATGTGGAAAAAGTCAAGGGGTCTGAATACTTTCCGAATGCACTGTAGGCCTATAACTATCCAACTCATAAAACGATAAATACAATAGAATTATCTGAACAAACTTGTTTTGAAGCACAACAGAAGAGTTCTCTATTTGGCCTTCCAAAAGTATTAATCCCCTCAGTATATATATACCTGTTCTGAAAGGCCCCAGAGTCTGCAACACCACTAAGCAAGGGGCACCACCAAGCAAGCGGCACCATGAAGACCAAGGAGCTCTCCAAACAGGTCAGGGACAAAGTTGTGGAGAAGTACAGATCAGGGTTGGGTTATAAAAAAATATCTGACACCTTGAACATCCCACAGAGCACCATTAAATCCATTACTAAATAACTGAAAGAATATGGCACCACAACAAACCTGCCAAGAGAGGGCCGCCCACCAAAACTCACAGACCAGGCAAGGAGGGCATTAATCAGAGAGGCAACAAAGAGACCAAAGATAACCCTGAAGGAGCTGCAAAGCTCCACAGCGGAGATTGGAGTTTCTGTCCATAGGAAGACTTTAAGCAGTACACTCCACAGAGCTGGGCTTTACGGAAGAGTGGCCAGAAGAAAGCCATTGATTAAAGAAAAAAAGAAGCAAACACGTTTGGTGTTCGCCAAAAGCCATGTGGGAGACTCCCCAAACATATGGAAGAAGGTACTCTGGTCAGATGAGACTAAAATTGAGCTTTTTGGCCATCAAGGAAAACGCTATGTCTGGCGCAAACCCAACACCTCTCATCACCCCGAAAACACCATGTTTTTCATCGGCAGGGACTGGGAAACTGGTCAGAATTGAAGGAATGATGGATGGCGCTAAATATAGGGACATTCTTGAGGGAAACCTGTTTCAGTCTTCCAGAGATTTGAGACTGGAATGGAGGTTCACCTTCCAGCAGGACAATGACCCTAAGCATACTGCTAAAGCAACACTCAAGTGGTTTAAGGGGAAACATTTAAATGTCTTGGAATGGCCCAGTTAAAGCCCAGACCTCAATCCAATTAAGAATCTGTGGTATGACTTAAAGATTGCTGTACACCAGCGGAACCCAACCAACTTGAAAGAGCTGGAGCAGTTTTGCCTTGAAGAATGAGAAAAAATCCCAGTGGCTAGATGTGCCAAGCTTATAGAGACATACCCTAAGAGACTTGCAGCTGTAATTGCTGCAAAAGGTGGCTCTACAAAGTATTGACTTTGGTGGGGGGTGAATAGTTATGCACGCTCAAGTTTTCTGTTTTTTTGTCTTATTTCTTGTTTGTTTCACAAGAAAAAATATTTAGCATCTTCAAAGTGGTAGACATGTTGTGTAAATTAAGTGATACAAACCCCAAATTCCAGGTTGTAAGGCAACAAAATAGGAAAAATGTCAAGGGGGGTGAATACTTTCACAAGCCTCTGTAACTTGAGTCACAGTATCGTCCTGGGGGTATGCCTGGTGTTATACTTCTGAATGGCTCTTTTTCCTACCTAATCAGTAGGCTAATGAAATACCTCTAATAAGAGTGAGAAAACCAGACCCTGTCATTGTGTCAAATTCCCTCCAATTCCACTGCAACACTCCCCTAGGTAGGCATTAGATTTAATTGAAAAACATTGTGTTTCAGTCATCAGCATCCTACCTTGGGCGGGAATAGCTTGTGTCCCCCATGTCAACCTTTCGGCAAATATCTACACAGGCATACACTTGTTTCTTTCATTTCAGCCATCTCGCAGCGGGACGGCAGTCTGCCCCACAGTCACAGGCGGATTGAATTATTTACTCTATTAGCCATTAATACCCCAAAAACCAGCGTGCTCTGACCAGCACGCTGCTCCGTGTTAATTACAAGGACTGGGACATAATCAGACACAAGATGCCTGCTTGCTTAAAAGTGACATCAATGCTAACAAGTACTGTGTGTGTGTGTGTGTGTGTGTGTGTGTGTGTGTGTGTGTGTGTGTGTGTGTGTGTGTGTGTGTGTGTGTGTGTGTGTGTGTGTGTGTGTGTGTGTCAGTGCGCGCGCGTGCATGCATACCTGTAAACATTCAAACTGCAAATTCACCAAGGGTGAAACTACTAATAGAGCCAGCCACATCACAATACCCTATAACTAACACCCTGGAATAAATGTTACTGAGGATATGAATTAGTGAATTGAAACAAGCCCCTTCTAAAATTAATTTTGCACATTGACTCCTGCATGCCAATTCTTAAAGTTCCAGGCCAAATTAAACTTCCAAATCCTATTGGATATTGCTGTCAATGGCCGTCTTATCACAACAGTATTTTGACCCACGTTTTTGTTTTCAAAGTGTGTCCCTCCTCCATGTTACACTAGGCGAGATCTTATCTGCTGCCAAAACAATGGCAGTAAACCCCTCTGTTTGACTGAAGTACTGCCACGTACACACTAAGTAACCTGCACAAGGTAATGATAAATCCCAGCATGCCATCCATACGTCCATCTGATTTATGTATTCTCTTCAGCCTCTATCTGATGTAATGAACTAGAACCCCATCACTCACCTCCCAGCAAAGACATGCCTTGTCATTGAAGTGACTGAACCCAAGTGTAATAACTGCCAGGCTGGCTAATTGCATTAGTGTCCACTGCCTCTAAACTGGGACCGATTGTTTCCAGATATATATAGAGAAAAAAATATGTATGTATATATTTTTTTTTTACAAATGGACACTTTCCAATCATCTGTTCCAAACTATTTTTTTGCTTCCCATACAGGCCTTCCTACTGCACATAGTAATCTTTCAAGAAGATGACTAAGAAAAAACAAATAACAAAAGGTTCACACAAAAAAATGTGATTAATGGTAACAATGGTGTAGCTTTATAGATCTCACCGTAGTAACTGCATCTGTGCTGCTGTGGAGGTAAAAATAATTTGGGTTTGCCAGAAAACTAATCTATGAAAAGAGCACTGAAACATGAACGTACAGTGGCTTGCGAAAGTATTCACCCCCCTTGGCATTTTTCCTATTTCGTTGCCTTACAACCTGGAATTAAAATGGATTTTTTGGGGGTTTGTATCATTTGATTTACACAACATGTCTACCACTTTGAAGATGCAAAATATTTTTTCTTGTGATACAAACAAGAAATTAGCCAAAAAATCTGATAACTTGAGCGTTCATAACTATTCACCCCCCCAAAGTCAATACTTTGTAGAGCCACCTTTTGCAGCAATTACAGCTGCAAGTCTCTTGGGGTATGTCAATACAAGCTTGGCACATCTAGCCACTGGTATTTTTGCCCATTCTTCAAGGCAAAACTGCTCCAGCTCCTTCAAGTTGGATGGGTTCCGCTGGTGTACAGCAATCTTTAAGTCATACCACAGATTCTCAATTGGATTGAGGTCTGGGCTTTGACTAGGCCATTCCAAGACATTTAAATGTTTCCCCTTAAACCACTCACGTGTTGCTTTAGCAGTATGCTTAGGGTCATTTTCCTGCTGGAAGGTGAACCTCCGTCCCAGTCTCAAATCTCTGGAAGACTGAAACAGGTTTCCCTCAAGAATTTCCCTGTATTTAGCGCCATCCATCATTCCTTCAATTCTGACCAGTTTCCCAGTCCCTGCCGATGGAAAAACATCCCCACAGCATGATGTTGCCACCACCATGCTTCACTGTGGGGATGGTGTTCTCGGGGTGATGAGAGGTGTTGGGTTTGCGCCAGACATAGCATTTTCCTTGATGGCCAAAAAGCTCAATTTTAGTCTCATCTGACCAGAGTACCTTCTTCCATATGTTTGGGGAGTCTCCCACATGCCTTTTGGCGAACACCAAACGTGTTTGCTTAATTCTTTCTTTAAGCAATGGCTTTTTTCTGGCCACTCTTCCGTAAAGCCCAGCTCTGTGGAGTGTACGGCTTAAAGTGATACTATGGGCAGATACTCCATCTCCGCTGTGGAGCTTTGCAGCTCCTTCAGGGTTATCTTTGGTCTCTTTGTTGCCTCTCTGATTAATGCCCTCCTTGCCTGGTCCGTGAGTTTTGGTGGGCAGTCCTCTCTTGGCAGGTTTGTTGTGGTGCCATATTCTTTCAATTTTTTAATAATGGATTTAATGGTGCTCCGTGGGATGTTGAAAGTTTCGGATATGTTATTCCTTCTACCCCCCCCTTACCCCAACCCCCCCCCCAAAAATACAAAATATATATTGTAAAGTGGTTATCCCACTGGCTATAAGGTGAATGCACCTATTTGTAAGTCGACAACTTTGTCCCTGACCTGTTTGGAGAGCTCCTTGGTCTTCATGTTGCCGCTTGCTTGGTGGTGCCCCTTGCTTAGTGGTGTTGCAGACTCTGGGGCCTTTCACAACAGGTGTATATATACTGAGATCATGTGACAGATCATGTGACACTTAGATTGCACACAGGTGGACTTTATTTAACTAATTATGTGACTTCTGAAGGTAATTGGTTGCATCAAATCTTATTTAGGGGCTTTATAGCAAAGGGGGTGAATACATATGCACGCACCACTTTTCCGTTATTAATTTTTTCGAATTTGTTGAAACAAGTTATTTTTTCATTTCACTTCACCAATTTGGACTATTTTGTGTATGTCCATGACATGAAATCCAAATAAAAATCCATTTAAATTACAGGTTGTAATGCAACAAAATAGGAAAAACGCCAAGGGGGGATGAATACTTTTGCAAGGCACTGTACATGTGAAGTACATGTAATGGTTTTCAGTCAAGCCTAAAATGAACAGGATCAGCTTTAGCTTTAGCAGTCCGTGTCTGAAGGCTTGCTAGGTCTTTTGAAATGTGACTCACTGTATATCTAGAAATCTGTCAAACACTGCATGCTTATGCAAGACCATTGTCTAAATGCACAAACACTCGTGTTTCACTGATTACCACGGGCAGTTCCACTGGCAATCATTTTCATCCGTTTTTTAATCTTGCTAGTATGATTTGAGATCATCCACAGACGACATTCACGAAAAAAAACAATCTTAGTCTACATGAAAGAAATCACATAGCCTATGTGGCACCTCACAAAATGTGTCTAAATGGTTCACCTGCATTATCTGGTACCAAGATTGGATTTCTCTCAACCCTACCCGATGTGATGGAGTGAGCATGGTCTAAGTGGTTTGTTGATGTGTTTCTCAATCTTCGTCCATACAAACCCCCATCTCTCTTCTATTTTGATCCCCGTCATTACAATAAGGGAAAACATATTAATCAGTTATGCTAATCTGAGCAGCAGTGCACATTTTGTCACAGGGAGAGTTGAAATGCTTCATGTTGGGCAGAACCATGCATATGAAAGGGGTTGTTGTTTTCTACACTATGCTGGGTGCTATGTTTGCTGTGTATTTGTATTAATACAGTACGTGGGTTTCTCAGCCAGTAAATGTCACAGTTTATCTCTAACAGGAGAGAAAGAGCTCCAGAGAACACTAGTAATTCATGGCACATTTTTCTATTTGAGGAACAGAGGGGGTGCAAGACATTCCTGCAATGACATAATATAGACAGTGGTTGCACAGGGACAAGAGTGATCAGGAATGATATAATTATAGGCTACACATGTTTACTATAACAACCCATACAAATCCCATATTTACGGAAGTCATGGGTAAAGTAGCCAAGTAAACATTTAAAAAAATACATCTAAGAAGAAAGTCGAGAGCCTTTTCAACATGCATGTAAAAGAGACAGAAAGATATGGCCAGTGAGGAACATTGGAGTAGGCATGATTCAGCGCATTTCTGTGTTTGTCTATAAACTCTTACCAAATAGCAAACATTAGCCGAGGTCATTTTACCCATAGGGGCTAAAACATTGCTTGCCTGTGCGAATCGTTATTTATTTAATTTGTCTACATTGGCAAATTGTTGTTTTTGTTATTGTTTACATAGACCTTTGAACATTCCTATAATTCCCATGACTGTCTTAGAGTTTATCTGCTGCAGAAAGGAATGGATAGTAAAGGCCAGCCCT
This sequence comes from Coregonus clupeaformis, assembly GCF_020615455.1. Classification (NCBI taxonomy): domain Eukaryota; kingdom Metazoa; phylum Chordata; class Actinopteri; order Salmoniformes; family Salmonidae; genus Coregonus; species Coregonus clupeaformis. The sequence goes on along the minus strand of NC_059222.1, from coordinate 37,588,760 downwards.
TCGTTGGTGTAATATTCATTGTGGATCAGTCATATAACAGTGACACACAACATGTCCACCAATAAAAAACATTGTTCTAAGGGTTCTAAATTTTAATTTCATATATTCATTGAGTCCTTTGTGACCAGAGTAGTTTGGGTCAGGAAGTTGCCAGCCAATAAAGATCCATACACTTAAATGTATTGGAACCTTATGGTGTCACCCACAAAATGGGCCAGTAATTTTAGTTGTTGTTTTATTACAGTTTTATCCATTTTATTACTGTATTTGTTTCTCAACACCTTAGCGATCGTAATCTGTCATTTATTTAGATTTGAACACACAAACAGGGTATGCCTATAGCATGTTGGCTAAGACATTATGAGTGAGAACTGGATATTCAATGAATAGTCTCTCCATTCTCACTCTAGCCCCCTGAGCTCAATGATCATTTGGCTCTAGTCTACAGACTAGACAAACTTTGCTGGTAATTTCAATGATTAATGTTGCATTTCATGGTCTCAGTCCTTCTATGCCTTCAATTCAGGGGACTTTGCGCTCATCATCCCAATAGGCCTGTGAGGCTCAGCAGAGGGCTGTAGCACCATGGACAGCATCCACCACTCTCCCCCTCACTATTCAGCACCACAGACAGAGCTGATGACTCAACGGTGGCAGCTGCAGCCAATTGCTAATCACATACAGTACCTGGAGGGTGATAACGCTCATGAAAGAGAGCAGTGGAAGCACACATCACAACACAACACATCACAACACAACACAACACAACACATCACAATACAACACATCACATCACAATACAACACAACACATCACAACACATCACATCACATCACAACACAGCACATCACAACACATCACACAACACATCACATCACAACATAACACAACATATCACAACACACAACACATCACATCACAACACAGCACATCACAACACATCACACAACACATCACATCACAACATAACACAACACATCACAACACACAACACATCATATCACAATACAACACAACACATCACAACACAACACATCACATCACAAGGTAACACAGCACATCACAACACAACACATAACATCACAACACATCACAGCATAACACAACGTAACACATCACAACGTAACACATCACATAAACAACGTAACAAAACTCATCACAAAACAACACATCACAACGTAACACATAAAACACAACTGTTGTTCACTTTTACACTTTATTGTCGTTCTCTTTTACACTTTACTGTCGTTCTCTTTTACACTTTACTGTCGTTCTCTTTTACACTTTACTGTCATTCTCTTTTACACTTTACTGTCGTTCTCTTTTACACTTTACTGTCATTCTTTTTTACAATGTACTGTCATTCTCTTTTACATTTTACTGTCATTCTCTTTTACACTTTACTGTCATTCTCTTTTACAATTTTACTGTCATTCTCTTTTACACTTTACTGTCATTCTCTTTTACACTTTACTGTCGTTCTCTTTTACACTTTACTGTCATTCTTTTTTACAATGTGCTGTCATTCTCTTTTACATTTTACTGTCATTCTCTTTTACACTTTACTGTCATTCTCTTTTACACTTTTACTGTCATTCTCTTTTACACTTTACTGTCATTCTCTTTTACACTTTACTGTCATTCTCTTTTACACTTTACTGTCATTATCTTTTACACTTTACTGTCATTCTTTTTTACAATGTACTGTCATTCTCTTTTACATTTTACTGTCATTCTCTTTTACACTTTACTGTCATTCTCTTTTACACTTTTACTGTCATTCTCTTTTACACTTTACTGTCATTCTCTTTTACACTTTACTGTCGTTCTCTTTTACACTTTACTGTCATTCTTTTTTACAATGTACTGTCATTCTCTTTTACATTTTACTGTCATTCTCTTTTACACTTTACTGTCATTCTCTTTTACACTTTTACTGTCATTCTCTTTTACACTTTACTGTCATTCTCTTTTACACTTTACTGTCATTCTCTTTTACACTTTACTGTCATTATCTTTTACACTTTACTGTCATTCTTTTTTACAATGTACTGTCATTCTCTTTTACATTTTACTGTCATTCTCTTTTACACTTTACTGTCATTCTCTTTTACACTTTACTGTCATTCTCTTTTACACTTTTACTGTCATTCTCTTTTACACATTACTGTCATTCTCTTTTACACTTTACTGTCATTCTCTTTTACACTTTACTGTCATTCTTTTTTACATTTTACTGTCATTATCTTTTACACTTTACTGTCATTGTTTTTTACAATGTACTGTCATTCTCTTTTACATTTTACTGTCATTCTCTTTTACATTTTACTGTCATTCTCTTTTACACTTTACTGTCATTCTCTTTTACACTTTACTGTCATTCTCTTTTACACTTTACTGTCATTCTCTTTTACACTTTACTGTCGTTCTCTTTTACACTTTACTGTCGTTCTCTTTTACACTTTTACATCTACCCTCTAGCCGATTCGGTGACACCAAGTTGAAGTTTTTTCACCCACTTCTCTGTCCTCACCGTGATCAAGAGTGACATTATATTTTTACAGTTGTAGCTTTACCATTTACTATGGAAGTACACAGTAAAAATGCTTGCCCACTACACAAAAAGGGGTTAATTCACCCTGTTGTGTTTGTCTGCTATCTTTTTAGGAACTAGGCTACACCACCATGCTGTTGTGCCTACACCTAACATAATATGACAGTTCACAGCTGTTATTGTTCTCCTAAAGGCAGGATGAATATAGTTTTGTTAGTCCGCTTCAGTTAAGTTATATATATATATTTTTACTGATCTGTACAGAACCGTGCAGTCCAGTGATAACAGGAAATACACTCAAAGTAAGTACACATTCAATTAATTACACTTAAATCAATGCAAATTTTAACATTTTAAAGTTCCATGTTTACTGTGAACGAAAGCTTGACACATTATAATATTGAATTATGCATTGATCAAACAAATCATGTTAAATTCTCCGGCATCGATTGGTCACTCTGACGGTTCTGTTTGCCCGATGCATGGCTACTCAGCGGTCCATATACATGAGTAAACACACAAGCAGGTGAAGGTTTGTATAATTCTTCGTTTGGATACAGTATGAAAAGGGTTACAGCGCAAGACTTAATTTGCATGCGTATTTTCTCTCAGCATTCCTGTCCTCTGAATGTCAATTTCGATTAACATCACCATGGCTCTTTTACAACACGTGACAGTTAAGGACACTTTTTTCCTATATGCATACTCCACACAGGGGAGTACAACACATAAAATTAAAATAACCCTTCCAAGTAATCCCTCAGTGCCAGGAAAAAGAATCCTCCAAAACAAAAAGAAGTTCACAGAGACCCATCCTTTTGTGGGACTGTTTTTAGTCAATAAGCTACAAAATCACAAGAGGTGGGGAATTTGTGTTGATTAGCCTTCACTATCATTTACTGGTGTAGAGGAGTGTTGAAAATACACTTAGCATACAGTATAGTGCTAGAGAACCACTGTGTCTGCTTACTTATACTGTATGTGGCAGTGGTGTTGAAAACGTTATTGTCCATTTTATGACTGTAATATTGTCTGTCTTTACTGCCGTCTTTATGATGATTATTTCAAAAGGCAACCGCAGCTCATATGGAATTTTTTCTTTGGGGACTCTGTGGCATTGTTGTAAGGGTTTGCTTAATTCATAAAACAGATGGCACATGAATACAGGCGGAGAAGACTGAGAAGAGATAGTGGGAAGTCAATCAAGTCCTAATGCCATACAGATCTGGGAAAAGCCCTTTAGTGCTGACTTACAGTACCTTCCCACTGGTGACAGTGGTGAGTGCTGAACTGAGCAGGAGAGAGCAGTCTGTGAAAGAGAACTCTGTACAGATGTAGGATCTTAGTTTGATCACCCTGTTGCAGGAGAACGTTCTTGCAATGCAGTACATTTAAAACTTGTAGTGTACGTGACGTTTAAAAAGGCTTCCGAAGTTTGTAATTTCCACTTTGAAATATCAGACTTGATTTTCCCTTACGAAAAATTATTCAACCCCTACAAAAATGTCAAATTAATTGTATTCTACATCTGTAGTCTGTATAAACACACGCCAAAGATAAAAAGGTGCCTCTAATCAAAGGTCTTCCCAAGATCTGTGCGATAGCCTGAATTAATACGCATACTAATACATGCATACTAATACCATACATACGTCATAAGAAGCTTGCTTCTATTCTGCACAGTGTGCTGTCCTAGCAACACAGAATCTGGGAGTCAAAACAGCCCGTTTGATATTGAAACGCAATCAAGCTTAAAGGCCCAGTGCAGTCAAAAACGTGATTTTCCTGTGTTTTATATATATTTCCACACTATGAGGTGTACAATTGTTAAAATTATGATAATGCCATTTTAGTGTAAGAGCTGTTTGAAAAGACCGCCTGGAATTTTCACCTGTTTTGGTGGGATAGAGCTTTGGCCTGCCTGGTGACATCACCAGGTTGTACATGTGTTAATAGACCAATAACAAAGAGAGTTCCAAACCTCTCTGCCAATAACAGCTAGTTTTCAGTTTTCCGCTCTGCACTTACACAGTGCTAGCATTAGTTTACTCCAATTAGGGGAGGGATGGTAGGGTTAGGGGTAAATAATAAAGGAACATATATTTAAAAATATATGGGGGATTGGAAATGAAGCAGACAATTACATTGGTGGAAGCCACAATTGTATAAAAAAAAAAAGGTACTTATAATGTACTTAATTGTTACCCAGAAATGATTTGCTATTGAGATACAAATGGTTGCCATTTGACTTTTAAGACGGACTGGACTTTAACCACTTCCACCAACGAGGTGCAGTTCGGAATAAGAAGTAGGACTTCATAAACTCATACCAGCAGGCCTATGGCCAGGAGGAGACGTTGGCATGTCACATCCAGGCAGTGAGTTTGATTAATGTGTTAGGACAGATCGTTGGAGGCGTTATGTGAGGTAAGGCTCAGTACTCACACTGCTGCTCAGTACTCACTCTCCCTCATACACGAAGCATGAGATTTTAGTGTCGCTTAGCTTTAAGATAAACGTGAGTCATTCCTCCCTGACACTGCTTGTCAAGACGATGTTAGTGAGTGTGAGTGAGAGTCACCAGAGGAATGAGTCAGTGCGGAGGACAAGGACATCATCTCTCTGAAGCTCTGAGAGATGCCTCATGTTCAAATTCATATGGCTTTATCTTTAACTCTGCATTGTTGTAAAAGGAGCCGTAAGTAAGCATTTCACTGTTAGTCTACACCTGTTGTTTACGAAGCATGTGACAAATCTATTTCATTTTATTTAAAGTGGCAACCACTAAGTTGACAAAAAGGGGAATAGGCCATGACACTTCTGGCATGTAAAAGGTCAATAATAACCATGATGGAGTGTACATGGTGATGCCATTGTATTCCATCCATAGCGACTAGAAGAAGACGGTGAGCTGAAAACATGGCTGTATGATAACTCTAACCAATATGTCTCTTTACTGCGCTTGCTGCTGATGTTACCACCTACTGCAGCTTGTTCTACTCATTATAGCAATGGTTATTCAGTATGTTGCCTACACTAGCACCGGGAATTACCTCCGGTGACAAGACCAGACAGAAAAACATGGGCCCTGCAGTTACAGTCTGTGCATAGCTGCCAGCTACAGTAGGAGATGCACAGCCATGCTTTGTGCACTCCAGTAAGTTGGACATGGTCCCAAAAGTCTATGGCTGGGTGTTTCCTGACAGTCTGCTCAGTCAAAGCAAGAAAGCTTTGGGGATGAGGAAAACGATGGCCGCACGAAACAAGCATATGCACATCAATATGAAATAATAATGTAAAGAGTCTGAAGGGTATACCCATGTCACTATTAGGTTCCTCCAGGCTGCTCTTTTGGAGGGTATTATCTTAGAGTTTCAATGAGGGATGGGGACACATCCGGCTCCGTAAACAACCAGTCATGCTTTTCTCAATCCCATTTATGACATATAATTTACAGTGCGTAATACGCAAAAGATGGCTGGTTTGTCAGAGTTTGGAGTGCATTTCCTAAACACATTCATCAAATGCTTCCCTGGGTGAAAGGGACAGCTAACATAAATGCCAAGAAACACAACAACCAGAGCTAAATTAGTCCTCGCAACTAACTAGCGCTGGGAGCTAAAAGGAGTTGTGCTTAGCAAGAGACATTAAGGCTATGGTCGCCTTGTCAAAATGTACCCTCATTAACTCAGACGCTTGTTGGTTATAAAGAGCATGAAAGAACAAGCATATTTTCTTATCTGTTACAGAAGCTAGTGAATAGTGGAGAGAGAGGAGAGATGGATGAAGAAAACAGTCCTTTATCTGGGAACATGCATAAACACGGATTTATCTCCAGTACCTTAATTTCTGTCTCATTTTACATTTTAGCAGACACTCTTATCCAGAGCAACGTACAGTTAGTGAGTGCATACATTTTCATACTGGCCCCCCGTGGGAAACGAACCCACAACCCTGGCGTTGCAAGTGCCATGCTCTACCAACTGAGCTACATGGGTCTCCTCCTCTGCAGCAGAAAACCATCTACAGCCACACAGTGAGTGGGAAAAGATGTCTGTAATCTGCAGCAGAAAACCATCTACACCAACACAGTGAGTGGGAAAAGATGTCTGTAATCTGCAGCAGAAAACCATCTACAGCCACATTGTGAGTGGAAAAAAGATGTCTGTAATCTGCAGCAGAAAACCATCTACAGCCACATTGTGAGTGGAAAAAAGATGTCTGTAATCTGCAGCAGAAAACCATCTACAGCCACACAGTGAGTGAGAAAAGATGTATGTAATCTGCAGCAGAAAACCATCTACAGCCACATAGTGAGTGGGAACATATGTCTGTAATCTGCAGCAGAAAACCATCTACAGCCACACAGTGAGTGGGAAAAGATATCTGTAATCTGCAGCAGATTCAGAGGCAGTTAGCACCAGAAGCTCCTAAAAATAGCAATTTTCCCCCAAACCATTATAGTTTTCACTGTGTGTAATTTGATGAACTTGCTGGTTAAACCCTCATGTGCACAGTCACCCCCCCCTCTCTGATATAGACACACACACACACACACACACACACACACACACACACAGTCTTGCACTTATTCACATTAACATTAGGAACATTGCCTCTAAAACGCATGCCAGATGCCAATAGGCTTTAGGACTTTTGTTTGTTTTGTTTTGCGGATGACTTGAGCATCATCTTTGCACAATGCAAAGGAAAAGACGACTGAATGGCACATTTTTGAAAATATCTGCAGTTTGGTTGAAACAAAAGAAGATGCATGTCCATCCATACACAGGGAAGCTTATTTACAAAATGTTTACAACATGTTAGTACGACAGTCACTATTGGTTTCTTTCCATGTTTGCCTACGGAAGTGATTAACAGTTCGTGCACCATACTTTACATGTACAGTTGTTCTTGTCCCTCATTATGCTAACCTAAGTGGGTTATCAATGGAAATGTACATTCCCAATATTTGATTGTTTTTCAGAGCCTCTACATTCCAAATCTACACTCCAAATGTGCTCTTAACAGTTTTGCATTTACATGACTACACATTTTTCAAGGGTGTGTTGGTAATTGAGACACTCTTGAGAAACAGATTTTACAATAGTATACTCTCCAAATAGTATATGCCCTAAAGTGCCACTTTAGCCTGAAATCCTTCTTGAAAATCACCCCAGGTCTGGTGAAGTAGGCCTATTTCAGCTTACATTTACCCTTCTAAAGATGAAATGAATTCTACAAGGTCCATTTAAACATCACATGTTTTCCAGACCAGGTACTGTTACACAGTGCTCTATCTCAATTCCACTGATATTTCGATTTTCCCCAAAACGTAGAATGTCATATCTATTTACTACTATTCAAAACTGCATCTGTGACCTACTCTGTATACTGTAGGGACTGATGTGGCTATTTTACTTCAGCTCTTCTACTCCGCACGTCTATATTCAATGGTAAAAAATTTTTATGGCATCACATATGATGAAGAAATGAATCACTCAACATTACAGAATGAAAACCTTACAATGAAACTACGTAAAGGATATTTCCATGGCAACGGTATCCTATACGTGAAAGAAATCTAAAAAATTCACACATCGCATTTCAAGCCTATGATGTTTGAGAAATGACATTATTCCCAGATCCCTGTGGGAGGTGTGACCTGCTTTAACTCCCTCTTATCGGTTTCAAAATGACATTTGACTGTCACCTACTGTAAGTCTGTGCCAGAACATCCATCAACTCCATGTCCCTTTTCTCCAGGCTTTTTTCATCTCACATCCCTGTCGTCCTCTCAGTCCTCTCTGCTAGAGTGCAGTATCATAGTAACCATGTGGAACATAGACCACTCGTCCAAGATCCTCTTCTGTGTGTGAAGTAGCTCTCACAACAGACTGGGAACCCATCCATGGCCATAGCCCCCTTCTGTGCTGCTTCTTTATCTCTTGGATACAGATAGACATCAATAGGTTGGGTCACCTACAGATGTAGGATCTGAATTTGATCACTCTTTTGTTGCTGAGAATATGCAGATGAGCTTTGTGATTTAGATAAATTCACTGAAAAACCCACACTAACACACGGTTATATTAACAGTATTGCACTTTTCATGTAGCCTTCTTTTAGCCAGCTACAGTGCATTCGGAAAGTATTCAGACCCCTTCACTTTTTCCACATGTTGTTACGTTACAGCCATATTCTAAAATGGATTAAAGAAAAAAAATCCTCATTAGTCTACACACAATACCCCATAATGACAAAGGGAAAACAGGTTTTTAGAAATGTTTGCAAATATATTACAAATAAAAAACTGAAATACCTTATTTACACAAGTATTCAGACCCTTTGCTATGAGACTCGAAATTGAGCTCAGGTGCATCCTGTTTCCATTGATCATCCTTGAGATGTTTGTACAACTTGATTGTAGTAAATTCAATTGATTGGTAATGATTTGGAAAGGCACACACCTGTCAATATAAGGTCCCACAGTTGACAGTGCATGTCAGAACAAAAACCAAGCCAAGAGGTCAAAGGAATTGTCCGTAGAGCTCCGAGAAAGGATTGTGTCGAGGCACAGATCTGGGGAAGGGTACCAAAAAATGTCTGCAGCATTGAAGGTCCCCAAGAACACAGTGGCCTCCATCATTCTTAAATGGAAGAAGTTTGGAACCACCAAGACTCTTCCTAGAGCTGGCCGTCCGGCCAAACTGAGCAATCGGGGGAGAAGGGCCTTGGTCAGGGAGGTGGCCAAGAACCCGATGGTCACTCTGTCAGAGATCCAGAGTTCCTCTGTGGAGATGGGAGAACCTTCCAGAAGGACAACCATCTCTGCAGCACTCCAAAAATCAGGCCTTATGGTAGAGTGGCCAGACGGAAGCCAATCCTCAGTAAAATGCACATGACAGCCCACTTGGAGTTTGCCAAAAGGCACCTAAAGGACTCTCAGACCATGAGAAACAAGATTCTCTGGTCTGATGAAATCAATATTGAACTCTTTGGCCTGAATGCTAAGCGTCACGTCTGGAGGAAATCAGGCACCGCTCATCACCTGGCCAATACCATCCCTACGGTGAAGAATGGTGGTGGCAACATCCCGCTGTGGGAATGTTTTTTAGCGGCAGGGACTGGGAGACCAGTCAGGATCGAAGGAAAGATGAACAGAGCAAAGTACAGAGAGATCCTTGATGAAAACCTGCTCCAGAGCGCTCAGGACCTCAGTCTGGGGCGAAGGTTCACCTTCCAACAGGACAACGACCCTAAGCACACAACCAAGACAACGCAGGAGTGGCTTCGGAAACAAGTCTCTGAATGTCCTTGACTGGCCCAGCCAGAGCCCGGACTTGAACATCTCTGGAGAGACCTGAAAATAGCTGTGCAGTGACGCTCCCCATCCACCCGGACAGAGCTTGAGAAGATCTGCAGAGAAGAATGGGAGAAACTCCCCAAATACAGATGTGTCAGGCTTGTAGCGAAATACCCAAGAAGACTCCAGGCTTTAATCGCTGCCAAAGGTGTTTGAACAAAGTACTGAGTAAAGGGTCTGAATACTTATGTAAATGTGATATTTCAGTTTTGAATTTTTAACACATTTGCACAAATTTCCAAAAACCTGTTTTTGCTTTGTCATTATGGGGTATTGTGTGTAGATTAATGAGAGAAAAAACAATCCATTTTAGAATAAGGCTGTAACGTAACAAAATGTGGAAAAAGTGAAAGGTTCTGAAAACTTTCCAAATGCACTGTAATAGCCTAACCACCGATCAAGCAACATTATGGACTAACGTAAAAATCCTGTTGCAGCAGGATTATTTTGCTGTGACAATACTGGTCAAATTAAGGTCCTACATCTGTACAGTGTTCTACAGAGCCACACAACACAGCATGCTGGTAGTAGAGTGAGTCATGCCTGAATCACACACACATGGCCTGCATAAGTCTGTCTGTCTGTGCCCCACATTCTCCAGCACCACCGAGTAAGCTCAGTCATGATTTTACATATTTTAGTTTTTAGGGATAAACCACCAGCACAATCATTGTACGCCTCCACTTTTTCTGTGAAAGGGAGTAATGTTTCATAAATAAGGACAGTGCAGTTCTGCTCATCCATCTCCTGGTTTAAACTAATGTAGCTTCAATAGCAGACTTTATTAGGAGGAAGAAGAAATGGAATCATGTACCCTCCAATCAAAAGTAAATAACCCCATCTCCTTTACATATCAGATTAGCTCTAAACACATATGACAATCTGGTGTGGCTCTAAATCCTTGATCTTGCTCTCTGCAAAAGTAGGATTTTTTCGTTGTACCTCAAACTGAAAATTAAATCTAAACCATCTAACCCAGCTACCCCCACCCCGTTGGTATAACTGCTTGCTTATCATTACTTTAAAATTCCCTTTCATTCTGCGTCTCCTTTCATGTGACTATCCTTGTCAGTTTCTGATTCCAAGACCTGAGGTGCGTTCAACAAGGGAAATAGTTCGCTTGTTTTGTGTTAGCCGCGACCGTTCACTAACGTTAGCTAACATTCTGAGAAGGTAGTGTGCGGCGAACGTAAGTGTCTGTTTTGGGTCTAAACTGCTGCTAAAAATAATCAAGTAGACATTCTACTATATTTAGTAGGAATAGCTAAGTCATTTTCAGTTTGAATATTGTCGCTAAAAAGCCACAGTAATCCTTACAAAAAGTAGCTGTTTGATGTTTCACCTTAACATTTTTAACAACTGAAATCAAATCCTTCCTCTGTGAGGTTGGCAAAGCAACCGCCCCCTTTTATATCTAGCATCTAATAATCTCACCAGGTATAATTGTTCTCTATGCGAACAGGTGTGCCTAACTCCTGAAAGCGCTATTCGTTCTGCTAAACAGTGGAGCTATTGCTTCGGTAAATCAAATGTAGAAACTTCCTTTGAAAGAGAATATACACTGTTCTACTAACATCCACAAGGTATAGAAAATGGTCTATAATGCATGGAATTGTATAGGTTTTACAAAAGTTAAGTCTTGTAAATATATACACTATAACTTAGATATCCATCAGAAGAGCATCTGGGATTTCACAACAGCAGGAGGAAGCTGAACATCATTAATCATTGGACAATTCCCAGATTTCCTTCTGACATTTATTTTTCTCGATTACAGAGCTGATCAGTGCAACTCAATTCAATTTGCAGGTTCCCTGCTAATATTGCCTCATGTATCTCCTCATGAATGCATATTTCACAGTGGCTTTCTTTGTGTAGCTACCCAAGCACATTAAGTCACTTAGTTACAGAGGTTACAAAGCATCAGAGTCCCTTTTCAGTGTGAAATGCTCTGTATCAATGTGTATGTCACCTGATTGCTCAACATTTCACACAACATCAATCTCACTTCTCTGAGCTAGTGTGATTCAATTCGATTAACAAAGTGGCGGATCAGATTTTATCAGACCTGGGTTCAAATGGTATTTATTTTCTTTGAGCCTTCCTGGAGTGTCAAATGGCAGATTCTGAACTTGCCATTGTGTAAGTATAGCTTTGGACATTAACTCCTGAATAATCCCACATCAACACTGAGCTGGGGCTTGAGCAAATAGTCTCTGAAACTCAAGAGGAGCAGATTAGTTGTGGGGGGACAAGCAGTCCCTGAAACTGTGAAGTAAAGAGCTCATGTGGGGTGACAAGGCTGCAATGGGACGAGTGGGGCCGTCCAACTCTTCTCAACGGCAGGAGTCTCATCAAGCAGCGTTATTGGAAAACAACCGTCTGAGAGGAACCAAAGCAGGTCCGTTTACTATAGTACCAGCAGGCGCTCACACACAGTGCAGAACGAAGAAAAGGGGGAGTTGTATACTGCAGCAGGAGACGTGGGAGAGGTGGTGGTCCAGCCAATTAAGTCAGGCTTATGTTCGGAGAAACTCAGGCGTTCAGCTGAAAATCGCAGCAACCCCAGCGTTTTCTCCCACTGAATATGAGATGGGTGGCGGAGTGACACTGATCCCTCGCCGTGACAGGAGAGAGGATGTAGTCAGCGGTGAGCTATGGTGCCAGAGTGATCTGTGGCACAACCTGTCAATCAGTGGCGCTGACTGAGAACCAGGTTCCACAAGAGCAAGTGACACGCATTGAACATGGTATTAGTGTGTTGGTTTATATCATTCAATAATTGCTCACGGTATGGAATAAAAGTAATATTGACTTGGCTCCGGGGTGGCCAGGGGGATTATGGGTTATTCTGAGCTGCTGAATTGTTGATCATTTCCATTCAAAACATGCTTTAAATTACATTCCACAGCAGTGCCACAAATGGCATGCTAAAAACATATTACTGTAACATTCAGGGTGGAGATATGAAGTGTCCATGATGTTGTGAAAGTCTACTATAGATGTCCTACAACAAATGTATACGTAGGCCAACCTCAAAAGTAGCTATATGTGTATCACAATGTTCTATACTGCCATTGATTCCTGAAGAAGACAGGTTGCCCATACTAAACTCTCATTTAGGAGGCTAATTCTGCAGCTTTCCCCCTCTATTCCAACAGTTAAGCTGTTAATGTGTTAAGCTTAATTGGAATGTATTGTATTGTGCAAATTTGAATGACCAGGGCCCTCTCTCTGTCTTCTACAAAAGGGCAGATAGGAGTGTAAAAACTACTCATTATTGCAAGCTTGGTTAGATGTTTTTAAACATTACAGTATCTCTTTGATCTTGATAGAATAACTAAATCTGTAATTAACACCACGTTCCTCCACTCTCGCCTCAACACTTTATTGTCAAATGTGGATTAACCCCCAATTAACTTAATACCTCAGAAAATTCACCTGGAAAGTCAGTTGGAACCAAGTCTGAATATCATTATATTGTTTATTTCATAGTATTAGTGAGACTAGACAATATGACTTGATATTAAACTTGAAGTGGTCCTTTATTGAGTGTAAATAAATAAAAAATACTGTATCAAAGTATACATTTTCCAGCACTTACGTATCACCAACCCACCATTGTTTAGATGTAAACAGCATGTATTAAACATTACTTTTGCAAGTGACACCCAAAGAACCAAGCCACTGGTGACACACTGGTTGAATCAACGTTGTTTCCACATAATTTCAACGTTGAAATGGTTCAATGTGGAATAGACATTGAATTGACGTCTGTGCCCAGTGGGAAGTGACTCTTAAGAAAAATTGAATCCTATAAAAGAACATGGCACTGCTTGGGGCTGTCAGGTGGGTATTTTGGTTGCCATTACCAAGGGAATCAAAGCATTTGTTTCTACTAACCATTGACTTAACAGCAGGACTGAGGAATTTAGATGTTTCCCATTACAATGTTCAGTAGACTGAAAGCCCCAAAAGAAAATTTACTTCATGGGAGATTGTGCTTTCTCACTTGGTTTCCAGTCCAGAGGCAATGACAGCACTGAAAATAGTCACAAGCCCATTTGGAATATCATCAGAGTAAATCTACTCCATGGGAACTGAGACAAAGTTCTTTCACAGCTTGTGTTTTTTGATAGTCAAAGCAAATGCTCTCGCTGACACGTCTCATCACAGGAAAGGAATTCAAAAAAGGGGAGGATTTATTTGAAGAGTAAGACAAGTAATTATGAAATTGCAATAAGCTTTGAAGGCAGTGGTCTGTCCAGAGGGATTCATTTACTGTAGGTCGGCTAAAGGCCTTGGGGTGGAGAGTACTCCTAGGACAATGACAATACGTATAGTCTCCTCCTTTCATTAAGATTTCAATGTTAAGCATAGGCAGAAGTTAAACAGATCTATAAGAAAAGAGAACAGACCAATTATAATGTAAAATAACTTTAACTGTCAATGTCATTGAATAATCTACCTCTCTTGGATGAAAGGGTTGGATCTTAAACAGGTCTGGGTTCAAAGTGGTTACAAGACTGATTTCGATTTTACTATCGCCAATTTCAGTCAGCGGTAAGCAATATTGTCAAGTTATTGACCTCAAATCTATTCTTAGAAATATTTAATTCATCCCATTTTTAGGACATGGCAAAATTATTAAAGAAAAGCTCTACTCTATTAATCATGTTCACGTTGTGTTATTCTTTTCCATCAGTACGAAGATTTGAAAAAAGAAAAGTGGTCCTGTTTGGCTTAGTTGGTAGAGCATGGCATTGTGGGTTTGATTCCCAGGGCTACACATACAAAATATATGGCTGCATGACTAAGTCGCTTTGGATAAAAGTGTCTGCTAAATGGCATATAATATTATTATTATTATTATTATTATTATTATTATTATTATATATTTAAATGTGTTGTTGTGGGACAGTATATCAGAAACATCAAAACAAAAGCTTAACAAGTACCTCAAAGAAATCCCATGTTGGAAAGATTGACCAAAGCTGAATATCTCCTTCAAAACCAATATAGAAATGTCAAACAAAACATGGCTGTCTGCTTGGCATCTATCTTGAATCTTGCTAATTTATTTCCAAATACTCTGTCAGCTTGGTACCATTGTATAGAGAGTATGGTGCATTTGGCGAAGACAAGAAAGCAACACAATCATTCTGTCCCTTTTCTCTCAAGCTCACAACCTTTGATAGAGAGCCTTATATTGATTAAAATGTCCAAGATAGCCATATTAAGCTCCAGGGCCTTTACCACCAGTCAATTTTAGTTGTCTGTGTGTTAATAAATGTTTCAAATTCCCTTCCCTGTTGAAAACAGCACACTTTGAGAGGGGGTAATGCGTTTCCCTCTCCTTCATGCCTACTTGAACCTGATTGTTTTTTAATCCATTTTTTTACAAAATGGAAGTGCTGGCATTCAAATTGATAGATTTACCCTCTAAGACAGTTATTACATGGAGATACCCTAAGGAACAATGTGCTAGTAATTGCAATGTTGCAAACACGAGGATGGGCTTGTACATCATTTACCTTAATCGTTAATATTCATGATAGTCATTGGAAACAATTTAACATTCCTGTTAGAATGTGTCCTCAGACAACATGATTAGTACAGATGTAGGATCTTCATTTTATCACTCTTTTGTTGCTGAGCAATTTCCTGCACAGCAGAACATGTTAACTTCTCGTGTATTCAATGTTTTAAAAAGGCTTCTAAAATGTGTAATTTCCACCTTCAAAATTCAGACTTGATTTGCACTAGCGAAAAATGTCCATGAATGATAATCCACATTTCATGTTGCTGCAGGATTATTTTCCTGCTGTAGCAAACTGGCTCAAATAAAAATCCTACATCTGTATACTTGCCCTTCCCTACACAGCCCTCATTCTGTTGATGTGGCCTCTAATCAACAGTTAATAGAAAACATATCCCTTTGTTTACAGGAATATACTGTAGATGATGAAATGTGAAGCATTCAGGTATGCTTCTGTGGCTTATGGCACTATTCACATGCTTTCAATTTCCAACCTCATTCAGGTCAGGTTATTAAAATGATTGTGATCGCCTCTGGGGAATTGGATTAGGTGCACCTCCTCCACCACCTACTGTCCTCTACTACTACTGTATTCGGACCTCGCTACACACACACACAAACACACACACACACAAACACACACACACACACACACTACACACACACTACACACACACACACACACACACACACACACAATCCACAACCCCATAGATATCAGCCTTCTCACTCGACATAATGGTATTAATCAGTTCAAGGAGATTAGCTGAACAGCACACTGTAGCCTATTGTCTCTCTTCCTATATGCAAGAGGGCCCTTTCGTCCTCCATCTCCCTTCTGGAAGAGTTGTGGAGACATTTCATATTTGCCTTTTGAGGGCCATTCACCTATCCACACACATCTCGAAAATCATAGCTGAAAGGCCAAAGGAAACACTCACCAAGCAGAATTATTCCTCATCGTAGTGTGGCATCCAGATAGACAGGAAACAGTTCATCTCCTGTAATCTGCAGTGATAGGAGTCCAATTAAGTATGAAACAAGGCTGTCAGAAGCTGCTTGGTGTACAACAGCCCAGGAGTGAACGCAGCATTGCCTGAGTCTACACAAGTTGATGGGAACTGACTACTGCCATTAATAAAAGGCATGGTGCTTGCATATACAACTATCTCTCCAATGTGGGAATAATGAACAACCTTTGGCAGTGAGATCACTGCAAGGGTAGAAAATCAACCGCTAAGGTAATCTCCCCCTTTGGCCTTGAGGCCTTTTACCACATACTGTTCTAAGGCTCTAATTCAATCACTGCACATTTGAAAAATTCAAACAGCACAAAATGTAAACAATCCTTGTCTGCATTCAAAATGGTTGAGATTCAAAGTAATATTTTATGGATAGGTATGGTTTTGCTTGTATTCAAGTGCCCTGGGCTTTTACGCCTGTAACCCCTACAATTCAGCTAAAACACAACCTGAGATCTATCATCTTACAGAAAAAAATGTGTGAAAAGGAACATGAGAGATGAGTGTGTAACAAGACTTTATATGTAAATCTCCTATTTACACCACTGAATGATTTACACAAATTCATACATTAGGATTCACCTCAAAGTGATTTATACTTGGTGTTATTTTTATTGATTCATATACTGTAACACACATTGCCCTTCAGGGTCTCAGTCAGGATTATGTAAATAGCCTTGATTCATAAGGGAAGGTGTTTCATAACACTCCAATGTTTATCAGAGGAAATAGAGGGAGCCCTTAGTTTGCCATGTCAGTTCCCAAGGTGGAATGATTCTGCGTGGCTGTATAATATTGGTATCACTATTTACTTTCTACACAAACGCTGCATGTACAAATAGTCCCACGGGCTGGCACCGGCTACTCTGAGTAAAGCGGCTCCAAGGTTCTTCCACACTACTCCATACTGTACATCTACGTTAAAAATAACTGCTGGTAATGTGACTTTTGCTCTCATGATCACAACCCTTTTTCCACACCAAGTAATGAGATATCGAGGATCATTTCCTCATGCAGTTGCACTACTTATAGAATTATTTTATATAAAAAATAGTTTGCTCTAAAGTCTCCATTTAATGCATAAAAAACATATACACTAGGCCTAAAAACATTATAATGTAGGTATATTTGACAACAGTTTTACACCAAAAACATTTATCATCGGCCTGACTCCTGGCATCCAATGACGTTGTTACAAATGACAGCCAATCTTTTGGCCAACCCTCTCTCCAGCCATTTGTAATAAACCAGCTCACGCTTTGTATTTTATGCCGTGATGATTTACATGCAGCTGTGAGTTTAATTTAGAAATTGCCAGTGTTAAACCATAAATTCTGCCCTGACAGCTCATTAGATTGTGGTGAACACAGTCCCTGGCTGGGTCGGCCGCCGGGGGGCTCTTATGCGGATCCAGAATAGAGTGCTGTGTACTGTGAAACAAGAGGGCCAAAGGTTCACAGGCTCCATACTACTCATTCTGACTATGTTGTCATTATATTCTTTACTTCCAGTAACGGAGCAGAAAACCACAGCAGAAATCTGTCAATAATAAACTTCATATAAAGGGGATTTCTTGAACTTCTTGCCCAATTACTATGGACTGCATGCAGTGTACATCCATGGAAGTTGTATCAGGGACAGGCAAATCTCAGTCATACAGACTTGGTGTCAAAGTCAGTCAGACATCAATCAAACATACGCCTAGACAAGATCCCATAATGTCCTGGCAGCCATATTGGTGCCTCCTGCGTAAATATTCCCATTCTAAATCAGTTAATATGGTATCTTAATGACTTTACATATTTTTTACCATTATGATAACATTGTGCTACCAGTAGGAGAGGTAACACCAATGATGGTAACACCAATGATGGTAACACCAATGAGACATTTCTGGTAAATGAGGAGGATTTTCTGAAATGGAGGCCACAAATGCTAAAAGCTAAGGTCATCAACCCTTTAAAATTCCACCACTAAAGTGATATGATTAGTCATTTTGTTCAAAATGTTATTTCCCTTCATTTCAATTAAGTAACACGAAGTGATAATTTGTATTTACACCAAATTATCAATGGAATCCTCAAATGTAAGTCATACTAAAAGGGTGTGATTAACTCGTAATTTTCTTTAATATGTAATATGTGTATCTATTTGTCATTTTTAAGTGTTTTTCATGGTTGCAAAGGCAAGGGACGCAAATGCCACCACAATTCAAGAACAACCCGTCTATACTGTGCAACTAACAATCCACCTCATTTTATGAATTTCAAACCAAGCAGGAACAAGAAGTATTAACAAAAAGTACTGCCTGCTGTCACATTATGATTAGCTGCTGCCAGATGACTTGCAAAAAAGTAGCTAAGAAAAATGTTGCAGGACTTTTTTGGGAACAACAATGAAGGTATCTCCTGTTTCCAGTATAGGATAATTAATTCGTACAGGACCAACTAAAACGGTGGCTTTGGCAGCAGCAACATGCATTATTGCTGCTTATCCTATATAAATATTAACCATTCAAGGTAGAAAATGATGGACATTTTTCTACACCGTAAAGCCAACTAAACAGCACCCATGTATAAAATAGAAGAATTCAGGTAGTATTTTGTGGCCTGAAAGGGAGCAGTGCTGGTGACAGACTCGATACAACATGTAGAAAACACATAAACCAGGCTTAGCTAGGATTTGTACCTGTCACTCCTCTTGATGCCACTCATTGGCCCTCAGGATTATTACATGTGGGGGATTCTCTGCCCTTCTCTTTCTCATCTATTCTGTGTGGATCAATTCAATATCATACAGGAATACATTCAACATTGTCTCTGTCACCACCAAAGCACCTCTGACGCACGTCTACATGTGTGGTTACAAAAGCATCCAACAAGGAGCTTGTGACCATCTCCCTGATCAAAGTATGTTGTCCATTAAAGGGCCAATCTGCAGTCGCTACATCCATTGTTCGACTTATAAATTAATGATGTACCCATATATTCATGAAGAATATAACTTATAAATAAATGCCTAATGAGCTTTGTTCAACGGTCGCACCCCATCAGAAATTAAAATATAAGCTTGATGTACTCCAATGTTTGTAAACAAAGTAAATGTAAACAAACCCTATATAGCCTCAAAACTATAATTTTGATATCATGGACGGTCAGTAGCTCTGTCTATGAATTTGAGAGTGGTTACATTTCTCAAGCCCCATCCCTCAGCTTTTTACCAAAACAGAGGCAGGGATCTCACTTTGCTATTGTTTCAACTCCTGATTGCTGCTTTCCTAGTGCTTGAGACTGACTGAATAAAGCTACCTTCAACGTTAAACAATTGTACAGGCATACTGTAGCTACAAAAATATACATTTCAAGTATATGACCATGAATGCAATGCAAGTTGCGATGATTCACAACTTGATAGACTCAGACGGAGAAATAGTGTTGTGCAAATCACCTTAAGTTTCCAACATATGCATATAGAATTTTCCTCAACAAATATCAATGACATTTCATTACAAAATAAATCTGTCACATAAATAAACTGTAAAATCAGAGGAGGAACGTGACTTTGACGGTAACCCAATCCATACCAGTTGCACCTTTTACTAACAAGCTGGCTTGAAACAAGACATCCGGGCTCACTCTGGGAATAATGATGCTCAAACACGAGGAAAACGTTCATTTAAACACTTTAAGTGAATACCCTGGAGACAAACCACGTTCTGACTGTTGTGATAGATCTAGATGCATCACAGTAGGTGGTCTGCAAATCTTTCCACATCTGATGTATCTTTTATGCTCCACGACTTCTTAGCTAAAGTTAATGTCAATTGTTGCTTTTATGAAACAAATGACAACAAAACGATACGAGTAGTAATCCGACAAAGTGTTTGGTTATTTTATGCATGAAATAAAGTCACAAAAAGTGTGGAATATGTCATGACCAAATGTACTGTGACTGACACAAAAATTGCCGTAAGGTCTATTCTGCTCACTGGTGAACATTAGAACATGATCTAAAGGAAAGTTATTTATGCATTTATTTTTTTCATATCAAAAATATCAAACAGAAGTATTGAGACGTATCCAATAGCCTGGTGGTTCAAACCAGGCTCAGGTTCTTAGTCATTGAAGTGTGGCCATAGCATTTTCATTTTTTCATTTCTAACTGCAAACATGCCAATAGGTGGGTGTCCTGATCGCCGTTTATTACTGTGAGAAATAAAAACAGAAAATCTAACAAAATCTGGGCATTCATCATTCTTTTGATACATACCAGACCAGGATAGTACTCTCATTGGGTAAGAGTAAAGCTTTCTGAACTGGCCCCAGGAAATGGGCCAACTTTTTCCTTATTTAACCTCATACTGCAGTGGGCTAAATCAGGGTCACACATAGTGTTTCTTGGTAGTCTTAAACAAATCCACTTTGAAACAAAAGTATACACCTCACACATGGTTATGATCAGAAGACAACTGTACCATGTCAGATATAGAGTTGAAATGTATTCAATTTTGAGTTTGCATCCCCGAAGTTTTGAGGTGAAAGTTGCAATAGTCCAGTAAAATCCTAGCCTCGCAAGCCGCTGATCCTGCGAGCTTACATGAATGTTCGCTGCGGCGAACATTCATGTAAGCTTGCAGGATCAGCGGCTTGCGAGGCTAGTAAAATCCACCTTCAAAAGGTAAATGTCAAATACCAAGCAGCTGGCAACTCCTATTTTTGGCAATATTTCTGCCCTTTAGAGAATTTTGATTAGGTTGCTGGCATTTTCTTGAAGTGTTACGTAAGCCTCTCCTGAAGCTTTTCTTTTTACGATTCTCATACCCTCAGATCTCTGGCTCCAATTACTGTCAATGCATCTGTGCTGCCTGCATGTACAACATAACACTAACAATGCATGTGCTATTCTATTGTGAAACACTGCAGTTGTCCTCAGTTCTCTATTGAAGGTGTCAAAGAATCGTCCAGAAGCACCACCATTTTTATCACGTGTGATGACTCTTACTCTTTGATACTTAGCAGACTTTAGGGAGAGAGAGAGAGAGAGACAGTTGACAACCAATTGTTACAGTAGATCAATGCTCTTTCATATAGAGCCAATGATCTAAAGTTCCATTCCCAGCTAATTCAATTCTCCATTGCTATTTGCGTACACAGGTAAGCCCAACACAGAGAGTGGTGTATAATGCTGATGGCTGTAATTGCACTTAAGGGATGCAGCAGGAGTAAACACATTGATGTGAAAGTACAGTAGGCAGAGCACCATTCAGGGCCTCATCTGTTGCTTCTCACATATCTTTCTTGTTCAGTCTTGAAGTAAGAACTGATGAAGATTTTGTCACCAGAATGTTGTGTGGGTGTGATGTCAGATTATGATTCTGTCACTGACTACGTATTGCAGAACAGCTAAAGCTGTTAAGTGCATGAGTTTTTAATGGACTATCTAAATTTAGCTCAATTACTTCCTCCATTGAAATCAGATGTCTGCAGCGTTCTCTTCCCATTTTACCAAATAAATTATTTCAGTAGTGCAATCAGAATGGGTGAGATCATCACATTTTCTGTTAAAAACGACAATTTCCTGCATATGTGTTGTTATGCTGCATTTTTGGAAAGATGTAGGCCCACGACTTGTGAGGAGGAGGTTCTCTACATATGTTGGGGGGGGTGCTGATATTAGCCAATTAGCTACTGAAACGAACCAACTTTGATTTAGCTGACTATTCAATAATGCAGTTGCTTATATCCATGACATTACTGACAAAACCGCTATTCCGCAAAATAATACTCTTATGTGTCTAATCTGATTCTAACATTGTTCCAGGCAGGTTGTAAAATTGAATCAACTGTTCAAAGCACAAGAGCTTAGCTAGTACTGTGTAATAGCTATTAATAGCTATCAGAAATGAGTCTGGATTCATCACACTTGATTCTCAACCTCATTTACTTTCTCAAATTCTGACGTCACGCAAGAAGTGCTAGCACACTGCCTTAATAGGAAACGCAGACGCCTCATATCTGACTAGTGAAGAAGACTCTAAAGGACTGGTCAGGAGAACCTCTTCATATCTGACTAGTTAGGAGAACTATAAAGGAGAGGTCAGGAGAACCTCTTCATATCTGACTAGTTAAGAGAACTCTAAAGGAGTGGTCAGGAGAACCTCTTCATATCTGACTAGTTAGGAGAACTCTGAAGGAGTGGTCAGGAGAACCTCTTCATATCTGACTAGTTAGGAGAACTCTAAAGGAGAGGTCAGGAGAACCTCTTCATATCTGACTAGTTAGGAGAACTCTGAAGGAGTGGTCAGGAGAACCTCTTCATATCTGACTAGTTAGGAGAACTCTAAAGGAGAGGTCAGGAGAACCTCTTCATATCTGACTAGTTAGGAGAACTCTAAAGGAGAGGTCAGGAGAACCTCTTCATATCTGACTAGTTAGGAGAACTCTGAAGGAGTGGTCAGGAGAACCTCTTCATATCTGACTAGTTAAGAGAACTCTAAAGGAGTGGTCAGGAGAACCTCTTCATATCTGACTAGTTAGGGGAACTCTGAAGGAGTGGTCAGGAGAACCTCTTCATATCTGACTAGTTAGGAGAACTCTAAAGGAGTGGTCAGGAGAACCTCTTCATATCTGACTAGTTAGGATAACTCTAAAGGAGTGGTCAGGAGAACCTCTTCATATCTGACTTGTTAGGAGAACTATAAAGGAGAGGTCAGGAGAACCTCTTCATATCTGACTAGTTAGGAGAACTCTAAAGGAGAGGTCAGGAGAACCTCTTCATATCTGACTAGTTAGGAGAACTCTGAAGGAGTGGTCAGGAGAACCTCTTCATATCTGACTAGTTAGGAGAACTCTGAAGGAGTGGTCAGGAGAACCTCTTCATATCTGACTAGTTAGGAGAACTCTAAAGGAGAGGTCAGGAGAACCTCTTCATATCTGACTAGTTAGGAGAACTCTAAAGGAGAGGTCAGGAGAACCTCTTCATATCTGACTAGTTAGGAGAACTCTGAAGGAGTGGTCAGGAGAACCTCTTCATATCTGACTAGTTAAGAGAACTCTAAAGGAGTGGTCAGGAGAACCTCTTCATATCTGACTAGTTAGGGGAACTCTGAAGGAGTGGTCAGGAGAACCTCTTCATATCTGACTAGTTAGGAGAACTCTAAAGGAGAGGTCAGGAGAACCTCTTCATATCTGACTAGTTAGGATAACTCTAAAGGAGAGGTCAGGAGAACCTCTTCATATCTGACTAGTTAGGAGAACTCTGAAGGAGTGGTCAGGAGAACCTCTTCATATCTGACTAGTTAGGAGAACTCTAAAGGAGAGGTCAGGAGAACCTCTTCATATCTGACTAGTTAGGAGAACTCTAAAGGAGAGATCAGGAGAACCTCTTCATATCTGACTAGTTAGGAGAACTCTAAAGGAGTGGTCAGGAGAACCTCTTCATATCTGACTAGTTAGGATAACTCTAAAGGAGTGGTCAGGAGAACCTCTTCATATCTGACTTGTTAGGAGAACTATAAAGGAGAGGTCAGGAGAACCTCTTCATATCTGACTAGTTAGGAGAACTCTAAAGGAGAGGTCAGGAGAACCTCTTCATATCTGACTAGTTAGGAGAACTCTAAAGGAGAGGTCAGGAGAACCTCTTTATATCTGACTAGTTAGGAGAACTATAAAGGAGAGGTCAGGAGAACCTCTTCATATCTGACTAGTTAAGAGAACTCTAAAGGAGTGGTCAGGAGAACCTCTTCATATCTGACTAGTTAGGAGAACTCTAAAGGAGAGGTCAGGAGAACCTTTTCATATCTGACTAGTTATGAGAACTCTAAAGGAGAGGTCAGGAGAACCTCTTCATATCTGACTAGTTAAGAGAACTCTAAAGGAGTGGTCAGGAGAACCTTTTCATATCTGACTAGTTATGAGAACTCTAAAGGAGAGGTCAGGAGAACCTTTTCATATCTGACTAGTTATGAGAACTCTAAAGGAGAGGTCAGGAGAACCTCTTCATATCTGACTAGTTAGGAGGACTCTAAAGGCTAAAGAACCAGAATACAGTTTGTCTTACTCCTAAATATACTGTAGGCCTACATCTATATTTACTCCAGAGTTTAATGTTTAATGTATTTATAGTGTATTTCTAGTGTACGTGTATTCTATATGTTGACTATGTTGACTTTGTGTCTGTATTCTGTCTGTACATTGTCTATTGCTGGAAGGACCTGTTCACTGAGTCAAATTCTGGATATGTGTAAATGTACTTGGGATTCTGATACTTCACATTTCTCTGAATTTTGGAGTAGGCCTACTTTTAACTGATTTATACATGAAGTATTTCCCTGAACAGCTGTGTGGACACACCAGCAAGGTCACATGAGAATTCATTGTTATTGTGTTTAGTATGCACCCTGAGCTTCACCCCCCTGGGGTAACCATACACTGAATCTCAAAATAGACCAAAGGAGAAATAAAGCAACTGAAATATAATCACAATATTCTTACAGAACTATGGCATCTACCGCAAGTCAAGTCATAACCCTTTGAACATGTCCATAGTTATCCATAGTTATAAATGGTTCACCATAGATAGCCTGAGTGACAGCCATAACATGTATTGAGTAGGCCTAGCCTTCATCTCCCTGTCAGGAATGGTTTTGCATCTATCAACAGTAAACCTACTCTCTTTAAAAAAAAGGGTTCCAAAAGGGTTCTTCAGCTGTCCCCTAGGAGAACCCTTTTTGGTTCCAGGTAGAACTCTTTTTGGCTCCAGGTAGAACCCTCTGTGGAAAGGGTTCTACATGAAACCCAATATGGTTCTACCTGGAACCAAAATGGTTCTACCTGAAACCAAAAATGATTATTCAAAGGGTTCTCCTATGGGGACAGCCCCCCAAAAAAAAATTTCTAAGAGTGTATTGCTAAAACTGGTTCTTAACTCACCAGAAGACAACAACCACTAAATTCTCCCTGGTCCTATGTTAATGTTTTTCTATTTGGCAATGTTGATACTTATGAATGCTGACCATTCTTAGAATGCATGATGACTGCATCATCATGCATATTACCTATATGCCTTAAGTGTATTAGCGAAGTCTCAAACGCCTGTCTAACCTGGTGCAAGGATGTTCCATCTCTTACTATTTGGTCAAGGAGCTATAATATTGCCTTCCGCTAAAGCACCTCCATTCCAACCAATGAGATTACTTTGACCATGGGACATTTCACAATCCCCAGTGGTTATTTCAGAAACCACAATCCATTTAAAGTCTGTTAAATATGAATGCAACAGTAGAGTGTTCCTCCACCACACATCCACCGCAAAGCACTGCACTCACATGTCAATGTAAAGTACCCTACACAACGGACTCTGTAGAAATCATTGACAGAGTCATTTTAAATGCCCTAAATTTCTCCTCTGAACCATTCCAATTATCATATACAGTACATACCGGATGGTAGGGAACCACTTCAAAATGACAATATCATCCCTAAACTGTACCAACCAGACACTAAATTAAAATGCATATTTTCTGAATTCCAAACCATGTAGACTTTCTTCTATCACATTGATTTCACATGTGAAATCAATGTGAAAATGTGTTTTAGTAACACTTCACATGGTCATATGTTTTCACATGTTTAGTTTCATGTTATCACATGTTGCTTTAAAATGTTGTCACCTGTTATCACATTAACTTCACATGTGATCACATGAAACCGTGTTTTTTAGAACACTTCACGTGATCACTTGAAATTCATGTAGTTTTTCTGTAAGGTAACCATAAAATTCACCTTAGTAGATGAAAAATGCAACACGATTTCTGTTGACTCTGGACGCGTTTAAATGCAAATGGTCTAATTGGTTATATATGTATGAGAGGGATCTTTTAAATGCATTATATTAAGTGGGCCTCCAACCTAGTACCCAACCAAGTGAAATAACTAGACAGGGAACTATTTTTGAAGTCACAAAACTCTCCATTACTTTGTATGGGAGATGGGGTGGCTGTCACAAACTCCAAATAAAAGATTCTGCTGTCACATAGAGCCAGCTGTCTGCTAAATAATGTATGTTTTTGGCTCTCAACTTTGCATCCGTCTGTCTAATCAATGTCTTTCAATGGAAAGTGTATACCTATAAATAGGATTCTATTTGAGTGATTACACATTTTAGAGTCTAAAATGGCACGGACAGCTATGCTTCTTGCCTCTTCTAAGAATTGTAAATGTTTCTATTCATTCAAATGTTTTTCTTTGTAAAACAGTGTATGTATTCTATATGTATCTTCCAGAATGACTGACAAAACTACAAGTATTTAGTATACATGTAAAAAGCACCAGCAATAAACTACATGTATAGCCTTCTTTGTTTTATAGTAAGTTGAAGAGTGCCTTAGTAGAATAAATACTATAATACAAAATAGCAAGGGGTAAAGATTCAATGGAGGTTCATGAGTGTTAATGCTGATGCGAGCACAATAAAACTGATTCACTAGCTGCATGGCAGACATGTCAGCATGTAGCCAAGCAGATAAGAGCGTTGGGTCAGTAACCGAAAGGTCGCTGGTTTGAATTCCCGAGCCCTTGAGCAAGGCACTTAAAGCTGCAATATTTAACTTCTGGGCGACCTGACCAAATGCACATAGAAATGTGTGTTATAGATATGTAATTCTCATTGAAAGCAAGTCTAAGAAGCAGTAGATATGTTCTATGTGCGCTATTTCTATGCTTCCCATTATTTGTTTTTGCATCTTTTGTACACCAGCTTCAAACAGCTGAAAATACAATATTTTGAGTTATGGAAAAATATATTTCACAGAGGTTTAGATGGTACAATGATTCTCTACACGATACTTAATTGTTTTGTCACATAAACTGAAATGAAGCGAACTATTAGAATTTTAGAAACCAGGAAATTACGGAGCGATTTCTGCATAGTGCATCTTTAACCCTAATTGCTCCTGTAAGTTGCTGGATAAGAGCATCTGCTAAATTACTAAAATGTTTACAAAAATGTAAATCTCTTTGAAATGTCTATTGAATAAAATATCAACGCAACGTGCAACAATTTCAATGATTTTACTGAGTTACAGTTCAAATAAGGAAATCAGCTAATTGAAATAAATATATTAGGCCCTAATCTATGGATTTCACATGACTGGGCAGGGGCGCAGCAATGGGTGGGCTTGGGAGGGCATAGGCCCACCCACTTGGGTGCCAGGCCCATCCACTGGGGAGCCAGGCCCAGCCAATTATTACAGACAGAAATACTCCTCAGTTTCATCAGCTGTCCGGGTGGTTGATCTCAATCGATCCCGCAGTTGAAGAAGCTGGATGTGGAGGTCCTGGGATGGCGTGGTTACACGTGGTCTGTGGTTGTGAGGACAGTTGGACGTACTGCCAAATTCTCTACAACGATGTTGGAGGTGGCTTATGGTAGAGAAATGAACATTCAATTCTCTACCAATAGCTCTGGTGGACATTCCTGCAGTGCCAATTGCATGCTCCCTCAAAACTTGAGACATCTGTGGCATTTTGTTGTGTGACAAAACTGTACATTTTAGAGTGGCCTTTTATTGTCCCCAGCACAAGGTGCACCTGTGTAATGATCATGCTGTTTAATCAGCTTCTTGATATGCCACACTTGTCAGGTGGATGGATTATCTTGGCAAAGCAGAAATGCTCACTAACAGGGATGTAAACAAATTTGTGCACAACATTTTAGAGAAATAAGCTTTTTGTGTGTATTGAACATTTCTGGGACCAACACTTTACGTGCTGCGTTTATCTTTTTGTTCAGTATAGGTCAGCTGTTCAAAACTATTCAAACAACGCCCAACCAAGACTATTTTTAAGAGTCATGTTCAAAAGGACTATAGCCACAGGAAAATATCCAGTTGACACATTCAAGAAGTAAAAATTAGGTAAAGGACTGACGCTACATTTCTAATCATGGCAATATTTCTGCTTAATTAGGCTGTTTCACAAATCAACAAGGTCAACCTGTTTCAGTCAACAAGTGCCTTGCTATGACTGCACTCTCTCAATGTCTAGAATGTCACATTTGCATGCAAGGCTTATGGTCTGAAGGATTCACAATGTCTTTGGTAACGAACCATTGTCATCTAATTGTCACCATGTATCTGCATTGGACAATCAAACATGCACAAGTTCTGTTGGTAAATTAAGTTACCAACCTGCTTGTGTTACAGCCTCAATGTAAATAGGTTTTTACAGTAATTTCCCCTTTTTAATACAAGGTCGTTGCACATATATTGGCAAATAATTGCAACAAATTGATTTTTGTAGCCCTCTAAAGTTGTTCCCTACACATCTCTACCCCCATCATACGGTCTCCATCTGTGCATTGTAGCCTACAGAATAAGGCAAACAGTTGAGTCTAGATTTCAGTGAATCAAGGAACTTACTTTCTATCCTACGCAGAAGTTAATAAACATGTATTTGTTTACCATAAACATATTCATGGCATTGCAATGATATAGGTTGTAAATGTGTACGATGCGTTTTCTTCTAATAATCTGTAATACCTGATAAAACAAGATGAATTAGGCCTTGTCCGTCCAAAGTCCCAACATGCCTTTTCAACAAGGCATAGCAGCAGTCATTATCTCTGATAGCACAGCTGTGACAAAACTAATGGTTCTTTCACAAGCCCGGGAAACACTGAAAATGCCTGCAGCATCGCTAATTCCCCTGGAAATCATGTCACTCCCCCAAAAATATTATAGGAGTCGAAAAACCAGTGTTTGACGTATGGTTCATGCACACTAGGTCCTCTGTGCAGAAAGTAGAAGCTTCATATGCATATACTGTATCAGTCTGGATAAATGAGTACCATAGCTGTAATGAAGGTGAAATAATAAATAATCTAAAATGGCGACTGCCTTACCGGCGACTCTTAAACTCATCCTTTAACAGCATCCCAGGGCTAAGGATGCTAGCATATGTAAGAGGAGAACATCACAAAGTCTTACTGAAGCCAACTGAAATATTTAACCTCTGTCACTGTGCCATTTCAAACTAGATTCTTACGATGAGTATAAACAAACCATTTGGGCTAAGTCCTCTGTTTCTATGGAAATGCCAGCTGCAGTACATTACATGACCAACATGGAGAGATGCTGAATACTTCAAACTACCAAATCCTCCCTTTACTATGACAATTGCTGCATCCAAAAAAAATACATATCAGGAAGTTAGCCTGTGATGGGTGAGTTCAGACGAATGATTAATTACATGATATATAGAAGAATTGGAGTGATTATGAGATCATGTGATCAAGTATTGTGTGAGTCAGTGAAAGTTCTCATTATGACCAGATATGGGTCTTTCTATAAATAATGGGGCCGATTGGGATCAACATTTACATTTACATTTACATTTACATTTAACATTTCTAAATGTTTTGAAACAAAGATAAAAAGGCTGTTCATGCAGTTCCACATGTGTAGTTAGAGGAATAAAAGGGTACACAGGCAAACTGGCCCATAACTCCACCTATACAATAACATAGAACTAGGACTATACATCCTTTAAGCAGGGTTCATACAGACATTAGCAAGTCAAATGCAGGACTTTCAGGGACTTTTTCAAGCACTTAATTGTAATTTTCAAGGACCTCAATGTTATACAATTGTAATATAGAACCCCCATTCCCATTACCACTTTAATAATTGTTTTGTTTGTTTGGCCTTGCCAATGCATTGATATTCAAATTATTATTACATTTAAAAATATGTAAGAATAATGCGGACATTGTGACTAAATAGCTTGGATGCATTCATGGACATTTTTCTGTAGCCTATGTGGCAGACGCAGGCACACATAATAAAGCTATGAATAGCGGCAGCATTAATCTCACCATCGCTGTTTTTAGAAAGTGACCAAAAACCATGTTCCTTTTTTAATGGAAGAATTTGTATGGAAAGCCAAGTTGAAGCCAACATTAGATGTTGTCATCCTCATAATAACCGCATGTGGTTTTACCGCAACAGAGTAGCACAACACCATTCAATTGAAGCGACGGGAAACAAACGAAAGTGGCCACATCTCTCACAAAAACGGATCAAAAATGAAACCACAGATAATTATAAGGGAGCAGGAGAATGGTCTGCAGATTTAAATCGGTCCACGAATACAGGACTAGTAAAGGCCCAGAGCTGAAGACATCTATATCGGTCTGCTAATACAGGACTAGTAAAGGCCCAGTGCTGAAGACATCTATATCGGTCCACTAATACAGGACTAGTAAAGGCCCAGTTAACTACTTTTGTGGATTTATATTTTTTCCAAAAACATATATATTTTTTTATTTAAAAATTATTTGGGGGGGGTGCACCCTCAGCACCCCTACTTCCCACGGCTATGCCCTTGTATTGTTTCAAATTGCAGGTCTAACATGAAAAACAAAATGTATGTGTCATGTTATTTCATTACCAGATCATGTTGTGAATAAGCCCACTAGGCTATGTAATTTGTTGTCATTCTATCCAGAATAATGAATAGTAATAGCTTTGGGTGTTGCGCAATAGTATATCCTACACAATTGAACACAGTAGACTCTGTCCAATCCGAGGTACAAAAACATACTATGAAAACATGAACTCATTACCTTGATGCTTTCTCTGTTAAATCTAACGAGACCCTGCTGTAAATCAATCAGAAAACAGATGATCAACATCCATTTTTAGTTCCAACGTGGATCCAGGCACAACCACAACCGCGGATTCCAGCACTTGGGCTGTTGTTCCATTGCATGCGCTATCACAACAGCTGTTCATCACTTGACTGTCATTCGGAAAATTCCTTCCTGGATCAGATGATGATGTGTGAAAATATCATGGCATAACTAATCAGCTGGACACCAAATGTGCATCCAACAAGTATTATGCATAATTATTGAAGAACCACGTTAATGACAGTATCGATTGATGTTTTAAGTATCAAGGTAAGGTGACTCCTTCGGGTAGAAGCATTTGATTTTGCAATGCATATATTACTTTGGATTTGTGTGTCCATGAAAACTGTTTCATAACATAAGGAGACACAAAATGTTACGTAGTTACACTGCATTTCTGAGATCTCTATACAAAAAACTGTCCGACAGCTAGATCCAGGATTCTTACAGGGTTGAAGATCAATGTCTAATTTAACTGATTAATGATTAATGTATGATAAAAGGACAACTTACACTGCCATAAATGCAAGGACAGAAAAGTAATGTTTTATGTCACACGATTTTTGACAAATCCGTCAAGACACCAACCATGATAAAGGGTTTTAAATCAACTCGTGAATTGTGTTGAATATAGCTTATATCTTAATGAAATGACGTGAAAAAAAATTGGCAGATTACTATCAATGACTTATCAACAGCTGTAACAAGTTGTCAAGTGTAGGAAATTCTCACTTGTACCTTGGTTTATAGAAAGACCTAGAATCCACATCCTCACTTGTACCCTGGTTTATAGAAAGACCTAGAATCCATATCCTCACTTGTACCCTGGTTTATAGAAAGACCTAGAATCCACATCCTCACTTGTACCCTGGTTTATATAAAGACCTAGAATCCACATCCTCACTTGTACCCTGGTATATAGAAAGACCTAGAAACTATTTGCATCAGAACAAGCATGTAACCTTGCCTAATATGTCTGCAGGAGTGGGTGGGTGTGGCTGGGAGTTGTGATGACACTGCACTTCACTATCAATTGTAGGTAAAAATATGAATTGAAGGTACAAGTCTGGGGTTCACCCTATGTCAGGAGGTAGGCCTATGACCTGTAAGCATGCCGAGGGTGTTGTGTTTAGAGGTTCAGACACTCCTCAATTTAGAAACATGTAGCCCGCATGTGCAATTCCAGAATGATTCCATGGCCTTACTACGTAAGACTAACATTGAGAGACTACATTGAGAGAATATACAAGCTCTGTGGTTAGGCTGCTACAAAACAATTGTCACTCACAGACAGCAATACAAACAGTCATATAGGCATATGCTGCTGAGGTTGCTTTGTTACATGGTGTTATGGTATCAGTCTAGTTTTGATGACGCAAGTGAAACAATGTTGAATCACTTATGTCAATAATCCAATATTCAGATGTTACTGTACAACAAACTATGCAGTGAGCCTCCCTTGTCAACACAAATGTGTTCCAGAGGTTTTTTCATGGATAAACATTGGATGTTAGAATAGATTGTAGCATCTCAAATAGCCTATGAAGCTGAATTTGAGGCATGTCATAATCATAACTGCCAATTGTCAGAACAAGATCGGAATGCACATCATCTGGTTCAGAAATGCGTAGCAGCCAGCTAGCTATGACCACAGATGCTTCTGATATATTCAATATTCAACAGTGGCCCCTGAACTGGTTACCCCCTTCAATTACATGTACGTGATTGAAACTGTCATTTTAAGAGGTATTATAGAGAAAACGTCAATGATGATAGCCTATTTGCCAAGTCGCCTATGTGTTTTCATTAGTAGCAATATATTCTTAACCATTACAAATATTCATGAATTGCCCATCACTGTCCCTCTGTGGTTTACCATTAAAGATATACAGTATTTAAACTAAATTACACAAAACTTAGAGATATGATTAATAATATCTAATCTCTAGGAACCAAAGTAGTCTCAAATAAGAAGTACACACATTTCAAATAGGCCTACATGATTATTCCAATAATGGCAATGAAACGTACATGAGAATAAGAAAACCACTGCAATAATATTACAGGGAAATTATTTGCACAAGTGTATGGCAATGATTTACAATCCATGGTGAAGGCACAATAAATAACATGCTGATAACGAATAATTAATAATTAGGCCAGAGGAATATTAATGGTAATGATAGCCTAATTATGAAACCTCTGTGGAGGCGAAGGTGACACAAGAGTACGCCCCCATCATTGTTTCCTTCACACAAATGTAGCGTTTTAAAACACTTAAACCCATTGGGGGGCACAGAGACACCGGTCAGCCTTGGTGAAATACAATGCAAAGCCTATCAAGGCCATATTGAAGAGCCACTTGTGCAACGGCATGCCAGTCTCGCTCGGAAAAGCAGGAATGAGACCGACCGTCAGGTTTCAGTCGTAAACATACGTATGAGCTGAAATTAAACCTAAATTATAATCTAACCATGGACTACCATGAAAATACACAATAAACCACCATTATTAATCAGGCGTTAAATCACTGTAATTGTGAAACATTTTGCCTCTGGATAAATTGCCTACATTCAAGTTTTCTCAAACTATTAAACGTCAGATTATCACTGATATTTGCGTTAAACACATCAAACGAGATTTATGACAGAGTCACATCTATAGAGAGCAAACTCCACATATGGAAAATATTTTAACTTACCGTTAGCTGCTGTTATCAGACCTGCAAAAATAAGCAGGGTATGCTTAAATTTCCCCATCGCGGTCATGTTCGTTGGTATTCCACGCAGCCACCGGTTTCTTGGGTTTTGTTCAACGATCACAAAAATACATAGAGATCCAGCTTTGGCAAGAATATGTGACGCCTATGGTGCAGGGATTCGCCTATATTAGCTCTCATATCATCAAGAAGGGCTACTGCAGAGATACGAGATTGTAGAGATGACACCCAAATAGGTTTCCTGGATGCAAGTACAAAGACAGAATGCGTAGGCTACTAGGAGATTGCAAGAGAGGATTGAATAGAGGGAGCCTGTATCCAACGGAAGGAGTTGGACTCAACCATCATATATGATGCAGGGGAATTGTAAATCAATCTGAGTGCCTGCACTGCAACTTTGAGACTGGTAGCCTACCAATCTGAAGAAGCACCGACACAGGTACAAATGCAGACAACCCAGTGAAACGCATGTTAGCACCGTAATATCGACTAGTCACTAGACCAACTGGTGACACCGTGACCAACAAAAATGACATGTGTTTATATATTGATATTTTGTAAGTTTCTGCTATACACGAACCCTAGGAATAAAACCAAATTCACTAGATCACACGTGTAGGTTGCTACACCCGTTCCATATCCAATCAAATTCATATGCAAATGATTGTTGTGCGTAGCCTAAGTGTAGACGGTGTAGCCCAGTATGTGAGCAGAGTTGGAACACTTTATAGTCAGCTAATGTAACACTGTATAATATCACCACTCGCTTACTATCACCAATGTTATGTTCCCTCCATTTGGTTAGGTAGCCTACAAAGATATACATAAACATCGTTATATTTCACTAATGCACTTTTGTTTCAGAAGGTGTGGATGACTGAAGCTGGGATTCCCTTTACAAGGCGGATGTGTACTTGGATCTATTCGACTATAAAGTACCCTAGTCAAAAAATCCTATAGGATGAGTGATTTTTCCAATAGAATCCTATACAATTTTTTGACTAGGTTAGCCTACACTGTCCGGATTGCTGTATTGGGAGCAAAAATGTGACATTTTCCTGGACAGGTAACTAACTAATGGAAGAAAACGTATCAAATTTCAAATGTTCAAATAGGGTAGATCACAATTTGTGTTTGGTTTTTCACGTGGTCATTACCACAAAAAAGATTACTGCCAAAAT
This sequence comes from Coregonus clupeaformis, assembly GCF_020615455.1. Classification (NCBI taxonomy): domain Eukaryota; kingdom Metazoa; phylum Chordata; class Actinopteri; order Salmoniformes; family Salmonidae; genus Coregonus; species Coregonus clupeaformis. The sequence continues at coordinate 37,553,691 of NC_059222.1, read as the reverse complement.
AGAAAGTATTATGTCCAGCTATTTTCTGTTAACTGCGTACATTGGACAGCGACACAGTAAACTAAAACGAGTGACTGCTGCCATCTAGTGAAAATGAATACATGACCAGCCTACGGAATGAGCCGAAGTCCACCATAGTTGTATATTTAAAAACAATTAATAAAGGGCCTATGCAAACAAGAGTTCTGCTGAGATAGATTTTTTAGATTTGTATTTATTTATTATTATCCATAGATGAGACGATTAAAATGAAAGGACTGAATTAGAGATCAAATGGGTGGGGACATACACATGTCATTTTCTGTTGCTCTAGATTCATTTGAATAACTAAATTCACTGAGCTGAACATTAGAACTCATTAACAGTGACATTGATATTTCTGTATAGTCTGCAAGATCTAAGTATGCCATCATTTATATTTCATAGAGGAATTCATGCATTGGCAGTTCAGTGAACCACACTTGAGTGGAGTCGAATAGCCTATGCTTTAGTTCAGTGGACTAACACAGTCTAATAGCCTGTGCTTTAGTTCAGTGGATTAACACTGTCTAATAGCCAATGCTTTAATTCAGTGACATAACACAGTCTAATAGCCTGTGCTTTATGTCAGTGAACTAACACTGTCTAATAGCCTGTGCTTTAGTTCAGTGGACTAACACAGTCTAATAGCCTATGCTTTAGTTCAGTGGACTAACACAGTCTAATAGCCCATGCTTTAGTTCAGTGTGGTAACACAGTCTAATAGCCTATGCTTTAGTTCAGTGCACTAACACAGTCTAATAGCCTATGCTTTAGTTCAGTGGACTAACACAGTCTAATAGCCTATGCTTTAGTTCAGTGGACTAACACAGTCTAATAGCCTATGCTTTAGTTCAGTGGACTAACACAGTCTAATAGCCTATGCATTAGTTCATTGGACTAACACAGTCTAATAGCATGTGCTTTAGTTCAGTGGACTAACACAATCTAATAGCCTATGCTTTAGTTCAGTGGACTAACACAGTCTAATAGCCTGTGCTTTAGTTCAGTGTGGTAACACAGTCTAATAGCCTATGCTTTAGTTCAGTGATGTAACACAGTCTAATAGCCTATCCTTTAGTTCAGTGTGGTAACACAGTCTAATAAAGCATAGGCTAATAGCCTGTGCTTTAGTTCAGTGGACTAACACAGTCTAATAGCCTATGCTTTAGTTCAGTGGACTAACACAGTCTAATAGCCTATGCTTTAGTTCATTGGACTAACACAGTCTAATAGCCTATGCTTTAGTTCAGTGGACTAACACAGTCTAATAGCCTATGCTTTAGTTCAGTGGACTAACACAGTCTAATAGCCTATGCTTTAGTTCAGTGCACTAACACAGTCTAATAGCCTGTGCTTTAGTTCAGTGCACTAACACAGTCTAATAGCCTATGCTTTAGTTCATTGGACTAACACGGTCTAATAGCCTGTGATTTAGTTCAGTGTGGTAACACAGTATAATAGCCTATGCTTTAGATCAGTGGACTAACACAGTCTAATAGCCTGTGCTTTAGTTCAGTGGACCAACACAGTCTAATAGCCTATGCTTTATTTCAGTGGACTAACACAGTCTAATAGCCTATGCTTTAGTTCAGTGGACTAACACAGTCTAATAGCCTATGCTTTAGTTCATTGGACTAACACAGTCTAATAGCCTGTGCTTTAGTTCAGTGGACTAACACAGTCTAATAGCCTATGCGTTAGTTCAGTGTGGTAACACAGTCTAATAGCCTATGCTTTAGTTCAGTGGACTAACACAGTCTAATAGCCTATGCTTTAGTTCAGTGGACTAACACAGTCTAATAGCCTATGTTTTAGTTCAGTGATGTAACACAGTCTAAAAGCCTATCCTTTAGTTCAGTGTGGTAACACAGTATAATAGCCTATGCTTTAGTTCAGTGGACTAACACAGTCTAATAGCCTATGCTTTAATTCAGTGGACTAACACAGTCTAATAGCCTATGCATTAGTTCATTGGACTAACACAGTCTAATAGCCTGTGCTTTAGTTCAGTGTGGTAACACAGTCTAATAGCCTATGCTTTAGTTCAGTGGACTAACACAGTCTAATAGCCTATGCTTTAGTTCATTGGACTAACACAGTCTAATAGCCTGTGCTTTAGTTCAGTGTGGTAACACAGTCTAATAGCCTATCCTTTAGTTCAGTGTGGTAACACAGTCTAATAGCCTATGCTTTAGTTCAGTGGACTAACACAGTCTAATAGTCTATGCTTTAGTTCATTGGACTAACACAGTCTAATAGCCTGTGCTTTAGTTCATTGGACTAACACAGTCTAATACCCTGTGCTTTAGTTCAGTGTGGTAACACAGTCTAATAGCCTATCCTTTAGTTCAGTGTGGTAACACAGTCTAATAGCCTTTGCTTTAGTTCATTGGACTAACACGGTCTAATAGCCTGTGCTTTAGTTCAGTGTGGTAACACAGTCTAATAGCCTAAACTTTAGTTCATTATGGTAACACAGTCTAATAGTCTATGCTTTAGTTCAGTGGACTAAAACAGTCTAATAGCCTATGCTTTAGTTCAGTGTGATAACACAGTCTAATAGCCTGTGCTTTAGTTCAGTGGACTAACAAAGTCTAATAGCCTGTGCTTTAGTTCAGTGGACTAACACAGTCTAATAGCCTTTGCTTTAGTTCAGTGGACTAAACCAGTCTAATAGCCTATGCTTTAGTTCAGTGGACTAACACAGTCTAATAGCCTTTGCTTTAGTTCAGAGGACTAAACCAGTCTAATAGCCTGTGCTTTAGTTCAGTGGACTAACAAAGTCTAATAGCCTGTGCTTTAGTTCAGTGGACTAAAAGAGTCTAATAGCCTATGCTTTATTTCAGTGGACTAACACAGTCTAATAGCCTATGATTTAGTTCAGTGGACTAACACAGTCTAATAGCCTATGCTTTAGTTCAGTGGACTAACACAGTCTAATAACCTGTGCTTTAGTTCAGTGAGGTAACACAGTCTAATAGCCTACGCTTTAGTTCATTGGACTAACACAGTCTAATAGCCTTTGCTTTAGTTCAGTGGACTAAACCAGTCTAATAGCCTGTGCTTTAGTTCAGTGGACTAACACAGTCTAATAGCCTGTGCTTTAGATCAGTGTGGTAACACAGTCTAATAGCTATGCTTTAGTCCAGTGGACTAACACAGTCTAATAGCCTATGATTTAGTTCATTGGACTAACACAGTCGTATAGCCTATGCTTTAGTTCAGTGGACTAACACAGTCTAATAGCCTGTGCTTTAGTTCAGTGGACTAACACAGTCTAATAGCCTGTGCTTTAGATCAGTGTGGTAACACAGTCTAATAGCCTATGCTTTAGTCCAGTGGACTAACACAGTCTAATAGCCTATGATTTAGTTCATTGGACTAACACAGTCTAATAGCCTATGCTTTAGTTCAGTGGACTAACACAGTCTAATAGCCTATGCTTTTGTTAATTGGACTAACACAGTCTAATAGCCTGTGCTTTAGTTCAGTGTGGTAACACATTCTAATAGCCTATGCTTAGTTCAGTGGACTAACACAGTCTGAATGCCTGTGCTTTATTTCAGTGGACTAACACAGTCTAATAGCCTATGCTTTAGTTCAGTGGACTAACACAGTCTCATAGCCTATGCTTTAGTTCAGTGGACTAACACAGTCTAATAGCCCATGCTTTAATTCAGTGGACTAACACAGTCTAATAGCCTAAGCTTTAGTTCAGTGGACTAACACAGTCTAATAGCCTATGATTTAGTTCAGTGGACTAACACAGTCTAGTAGCCTATGCCTTAGTTCAGTGGACTAACACAGTCTAATAGCCTGTGCTTTAGTTCAGTGTGGTAACACAGTCTAATAGCCTGTGCTTTAGTTAAGTGGACTAACACAGTCGAATAGCCTGTGTTTTAGTTCAGTGTGGTAACACAGTCTAAAAGACTATCCTTTTGTTCAGTGTGGTAACACAGTCTAATAGCCTTTGCTTTAGTTCATTGTACTAACACAGTCTAATAGCCTGTGCTTTAGTTCAGTGTGGTAACACAGTCTAATAGCCTATGCTTTAGTTCAGTGGACTAATACAGTCTAATAGCCTATGCTTTAGTTCAGTGGACTAACACAGTCTAATAGCCTATGCTTTAGTTCATTGGACTAACACATTATAATAGCATATCCTTTAGTTCAGTGTGGTTACAAAGTCTAATAGCCTTTGCTTTAGTTCAGTGGACTAACACAGTATAATTGCCTGTCCTTTAGTTCAGTGTGGTAACACAGTCTAATAGCCTATGCTTTAGTTCATTGGAAGTAACACAGTCTAATAGTCTATGCTTTAGTTCAATGGACTAACATAGTCTAATAGCCTATGCTTTAATTAAGTGAACTAACACAGTCTAATAGCCTGTGCTTTATTTCAGTGGACTAACACTGTCTAATAGGCTATGCTTTAGTTCAGTGGACTAACACAGTCTAATAGCCTGTGCTTTAGTTCAGTGTGGTAACACAGTCTAATAGGCTGTGGTTTAGTTCAGTGGACTAACACAGTATAATAGCCTGTTCTTTAATTCATTGGACTAACACAGTCTAATAGCCTGTACTTTAGTTCAGTGTGCTAACACAGTCTAATAGCCTATCCTTTAGTTCAGTGTGGTAACACAGTCTAATAAAGCAAAGGCTAATAGCCTGTGCTTTAGTTCAGTGGACTAACACAGTCTAATAGCCTATGCTTTAGTTCAGTGGACTAACACAGTCTAATAGCCTATGCTTTAGTTCATTGGACTAACACAGTCTAATAGCCTATGCTTTAGTTCAGTGGACTAACACAGTCTAATAGCCTATGCTTTAGTTCAGTGGACTAACACAGTCTAATAGCCTATGCTTTAGTTCAGTGCACTAACACAGTCTAATAGCCTGTGCTTTAGTTCAGTGCACTAACACAGTCTAATAGCCTATGCTTTAGTTCATTGGACTAACACGGTCTAATAGCCTGTGATTTAGTTCAGTGTGGTAACACAGTATAATAGCCTATGCTTTAGATCAGTGGACTAACACAGTCTAATAGCCTGTGCTTTAGTTCAGTGGACCAACACAGTCTAATAGCCTATGCTTTATTTCAGTGGACTAACACAGTCTAATAGCCTATGCTTTAGTTCAGTGGACTAACACAGTCTAATAGCCTATGCTTTAGTTCATTGGACTAACACAGTCTAATAGCCTGTGCTTTAGTTCAGTGGACTAACACAGTCTAATAGCCTATGCTTTAGTTCAGTGTGGTAACACAGTCTAATAGCCTATGCTTTAGTTCAGTGGACTAACACAGTCTAATAGCCTATGCTTTAGTTCAGTGGACTAACACAGTCTAATAGCCTATGTTTTAGTTCAGTGATGTAACACAGTCTAAAAGCCTATCCTTTAGTTCAGTGTGGTAACACAGTATAATAGCCTATGCTTTAGTTCAGTGGACTAACACAGTCTAATAGCCTATGCTTTAATTCAGTGGACTAACACAGTCTAATAGCCTATGCATTAGTTCATTGGACTAACACAGTCTAATAGCCTGTGCTTTAGTTCAGTGTGGTAACACAGTCTAATAGCCTATCCTTTAGTTCAGTGTGGTAACACAGTCTAATAGCCTATGCATTAGTTCATTGGACTAACACAGTCTAATAGCCTGTGCTTTAGTTCAGTGTGGTAACACAGTCTAATAGCCTATGCTTTAGTTCAGTGGACTAGCACAGTCTAATAGCCTATGCTTTAGTTCATTGGACTAACACAGTCTAATAGCCTGTGCTTTAGTTCAGTGTGGTAACACAGTCTAATAGCCTATCCTTTAGTTCAGTGTGGTAACACAGTCTAATAGCCTATGCTTTAGTTCAGTGGACTAACACAGTCTAATAGTCTATGCTTTAGTTCATTGGACTAACACAGTCTAATAGCCTGTGCTTTAGTTCATTGGACTAACACAGTCTAATACCCTGTGCTTTAGTTCAGTGTGGTAACACAGTCTAATAGCCTATCCTTTAGTTCAGTGTGGTAACACAGTCTAATAGCCTTTGCTTTAGTTCATTGGACTAACACGGTCTAATAGCCTGTGCTTTAGTTCAGTGTGGTAACACAGTCTAATAGCCTAAACTTTAGTTCATTATGGTAACACAGTCTAATAGTCTATGCTTTAGTTCAGTGGACTAAAACAGTCTAATAGCCTATGCTTTAGTTCAGTGTGATAACACAGTCTAATAGCCTGTGCTTTAGTTCAGTGGACTAACAAAGTCTAATAGCCTGTGCTTTAGTTCAGTGGACTAACACAGTCTAATAGCCTTTGCTTTAGTTCAGTGGACTAAACCAGTCTAATAGCCTATGCTTTAGTTCAGTGGACTAACACAGTCTAATAGCCTTTGCTTTAGTTCAGAGGACTAAACCAGTCTAATAGCCTGTGCTTTAGTTCAGTGGACTAACAAAGTCTAATAGCCTGTGCTTTAGTTCAGTGGACTAAAAGAGTCTAATAGGCTATGCTTTATTTCAGTGGACTAACACAGTCTAATAGCCTATGATTTAGTTCAGTGGACTAACACAGTCTAATAGCCTATGCTTTAGTTCAGTGGACTAACACAGTCTAATAACCTGTGCTTTAGTTCAGTGAGGTAACACAGTCTAATAGCCTACGCTTTAGTTCATTGGACTAACACAGTCTAATAGCCTTTGCTTTAGTTCAGTGGACTAAACCAGTCTAATAGCCTGTGCTTTAGTTCAGTGGACTAACACAGTCTAATAGCCTGTGCTTTAGATCAGTGTGGTAACACAGTCTAATAGCTATGCTTTAGTCCAGTGGACTAACACAGTCTAATAGCCTATGATTTAGTTCATTGGACTAACACAGTCTTATAGCCTATGCTTTAGTTCAGTGGACTAACACAGTCTAATAGCCTATGCATTAGTTCATTGGACTAACACAGTCTAATAGCCTGTGCTTTAGTTCAGTGTGGTAACACAGTCTAATAGCCTATGCTTTAGTTCAGTGGACTAACACAGTCTAATAGCCTATGCTTTAGTTCATTGGACTAACACAGTCTAATAGCCTGTGCTTTAGTTCAGTGTGGTAACACAGTCTAATAGCCTATCCTTTAGTTCAGTGTGGTAACACAGTCTAATAGCCTATGCTTTAGTTCAGTGGACTAACACAGTCTAATAGTCTATGCTTTAGTTCATTGGACTAACACAGTCTAATAGCCTGTGCTTTAGTTCATTGGACTAACACAGTCTAATACCCTGTGCTTTAGTTCAGTGTGGTAACACAGTCTAATAGCCTATCCTTTAGTTCAGTGTGGTAACACAGTCTAATAGCCTTTGCTTTAGTTCATTGGACTAACACGGTCTAATAGCCTGTGCTTTAGTTCAGTGTGGTAACACAGTCTAATAGCCTAAACTTTAGTTCATTATGGTAACACAGTCTAATAGTCTATGCTTTAGTTCAGTGGACTAAAACAGTCTAATAGCCTATGCTTTAGTTCAGTGTGATAACACAGTCTAATAGCCTGTGCTTTAGTTCAGTGGACTAACAAAGTCTAATAGCCTGTGCTTTAGTTCAGTGGACTAACACAGTCTAATAGCCTTTGCTTTAGTTCAGTGGACTAAACCAGTCTAATAGCCTATGCTTTAGTTCAGTGGACTAACACAGTCTAATAGCCTTTGCTTTAGTTCAGAGGACTAAACCAGTCTAATAGCCTGTGCTTTAGTTCAGTGGACTAACAAAGTCTAATAGCCTGTGCTTTAGTTCAGTGGACTAAAAGAGTCTAATAGCCTATGCTTTATTTCAGTGGACTAACACAGTCTAATAGCCTATGATTTAGTTCAGTGGACTAACACAGTCTAATAGCCTATGCTTTAGTTCAGTGGACTAACACAGTCTAATAACCTGTGCTTTAGTTCAGTGAGGTAACACAGTCTAATAGCCTACGCTTTAGTTCATTGGACTAACACAGTCTAATAGCCTTTGCTTTAGTTCAGTGGACTAAACCAGTCTAATAGCCTGTGCTTTAGTTCAGTGGACTAACACAGTCTAATAGCCTGTGCTTTAGATCAGTGTGGTAACACAGTCTAATAGCTATGCTTTAGTCCAGTGGACTAACACAGTCTAATAGCCTATGATTTAGTTCATTGGACTAACACAGTCTTATAGCCTATGCTTTAGTTCAGTGGACTAACACAGTCTAATAGCCTGTGCTTTAGTTCAGTGGACTAACACAGTCTAATAGCCTGTGCTTTAGATCAGTGTGGTAACACAGTCTAATAGCCTATGCTTTAGTCCAGTGGACTAACACAGTCTAATAGCCTATGATTTAGTTCATTGGACTAACACAGTCTAATAGCCTATGCTTTAGTTCAGTGGACTAACACAGTCTAATAGCCTATGCTTTTGTTAATTGGACTAACACAGTCTAATAGCCTGTGCTTTAGTTCAGTGTGGTAACACATTCTAATAGCCTATGCTTAGTTCAGTGGACTAACACAGTCTGAATGCCTGTGCTTTATTTCAGTGGACTAACACAGTCTAATAGCCTATGCTTTAGTTCAGTGGACTAACACAGTCTCATAGCCTATGCTTTAGTTCAGTGGACTAACACAGTCTAATAGCCCATGCTTTAATTCAGTGGACTAACACAGTCTAATAGCCTAAGCTTTAGTTCAGTGGACTAACACAGTCTAATAGCCTATGATTTAGTTCAGTGGACTAACACAGTCTAGTAGCCTATGCCTTAGTTCAGTGGATTAACACAGTCTAATAGCCTGTGCTTTAGTTCAGTGTGGTAACACAGTCTAATAGCCTGTGCTTTAGTTAAGTGGACTAACACAGTCGAATAGCCTGTGTTTTAGTTCAGTGTGGTAACACAGTCTAAAAGACTATCCTTTTGTTCAGTGTGGTAACACAGTCTAATAGCCTTTGCTTTAGTTCATTGTACTAACACAGTCTAATAGCCTGTGCTTTAGTTCAGTGTGGTAACACAGTCTAATAGCCTATGCTTTAGTTCAGTGGACTAATACAGTCTAATAGCCTATGCTTTAGTTCAGTGGACTAACACAGTCTAATAGCCTATGCTTTAGTTCATTGGACTAACACATTATAATAGCATATCCTTTAGTTCAGTGTGGTTACAAAGTCTAATAGCCTTTGCTTTAGTTCAGTGGACTAACACAGTATAATTGCCTGTCCTTTAGTTCAGTGTGGTAACACAGTCTAATAGCCTATGCTTTAGTTCATTGGAAGTAACACAGTCTAATAGTCTATGCTTTAGTTCAATGGACTAACATAGTCTAATAGCCTATGCTTTAATTAAGTGAACTAACACAGTCTAATAGCCTGTGCTTTATTTCAGTGGACTAACACTGTCTAATAGGCTATGCTTTAGTTCAGTGGACTAACACAGTCTAATAGCCTGTGCTTTAGTTCAGTGTGGTAACACAGTCTAATAGGCTGTGGTTTAGTTCAGTGGACTAACACAGTATAATAGCCTGTTCTTTAATTCATTGGACTAACACAGTCTAATAGCCTGTACTTTAGTTCAGTGTGCTAACACAGTCTAATAGCCTATCCTTTAGTTCAGTATGGTAACACAGTCTAATAAAGCAAAGGCTAATAGCCTGTGCTTTAGTTCAGTGGACTAACACAGTCTAATAGCCTATGCTTTAGTTCAGTGGACTAACACAGTCTAATAGCCTATGCTTTAGTTCATTGGACTAACACAGTCTAATAGCCTATGCTTTAGTTCAGTGGACTAACACAGTCTAATAGCCTATGCTTTAGTTCAGTGGACTAACACAGTCTAATAGCCTATGCTTTAGTTCAGTGCACTAACACAGTCTAATAGCCTGTGCTTTAGTTCAGTGCACTAACACAGTCTAATAGCCTATGCTTTAGTTCATTGGACTAACACGGTCTAATAGCCTGTGATTTAGTTCAGTGTGGTAACACAGTATAATAGCCTATGCTTTAGATCAGTGGACTAACACAGTCTAATAGCCTGTGCTTTAGTTCAGTGGACCAACACAGTCTAATAGCCTATGCTTTATTTCAGTGGACTAACACAGTCTAATAGCCTATGCTTTAGTTCAGTGGACTAACACAGTCTAATAGCCTATGCTTTAGTTCATTGGACTAACACAGTCTAATAGCCTGTGCTTTAGTTCAGTGGACTAACACAGTCTAATAGCCTATGCTTTAGTTCAGTGTGGTAACACAGTCTAATAGCCTATGCTTTAGTTCAGTGGACTAACACAGTCTAATAGCCTGTGCTTTAGTTCAGTGTGGTAACACAGTCTAATAGCCTATGCTTTAGTTCAGTGGACTAATACAGTCTAATAGCCTATGCTTTAGTTCAGTGGACTAACACAGTCTAATAGCCTATGCTTTAGTTCATTGGACTAACACATTATAATAGCATATCCTTTAGTTCAGTGTGGTTACAAAGTCTAATAGCCTTTGCTTTAGTTCAGTGGACTAACACAGTATAATTGCCTGTCCTTTAGTTCAGTGTGGTAACACAGTCTAATAGCCTATGCTTTAGTTCATTGGAAGTAACACAGTCTAATAGTCTATGCTTTAGTTCAATGGACTAACATAGTCTAATAGCCTATGCTTTAATTAAGTGAACTAACACAGTCTAATAGCCTGTGCTTTATTTCAGTGGACTAACACTGTCTAATAGGCTATGCTTTAGTTCAGTGGACTAACACAGTCTAATAGCCTGTGCTTTAGTTCAGTGTGGTAACACAGTCTAATAGGCTGTGGTTTAGTTCAGTGGACTAACACAGTATAATAGCCTGTTCTTTAATTCATTGGACTAACACAGTCTAATAGCCTGTACTTTAGTTCAGTGTGCTAACACAGTCTAATAGCCTATCCTTTAGTTCAGTATGGTAACACAGTCTAATAAAGCAAAGGCTAATAGCCTGTGCTTTAGTTCAGTGGACTAACACAGTCTAATAGCCTATGCTTTAGTTCAGTGGACTAACACAGTCTAATAGCCTATGCTTTAGTTCATTGGACTAACACAGTCTAATAGCCTATGCTTTAGTTCAGTGGACTAACACAGTCTAATAGCCTATGCTTTAGTTCAGTGGACTAACACAGTCTAATAGCCTATGCTTTAGTTCAGTGCACTAACACAGTCTAATAGCCTGTGCTTTAGTTCAGTGCACTAACACAGTCTAATAGCCTATGCTTTAGTTCATTGGACTAACACGGTCTAATAGCCTGTGATTTAGTTCAGTGTGGTAACACAGTATAATAGCCTATGCTTTAGATCAGTGGACTAACACAGTCTAATAGCCTGTGCTTTAGTTCAGTGGACCAACACAGTCTAATAGCCTATGCTTTATTTCAGTGGACTAACACAGTCTAATAGCCTATGCTTTAGTTCAGTGGACTAACACAGTCTAATAGCCTATGCTTTAGTTCATTGGACTAACACAGTCTAATAGCCTGTGCTTTAGTTCAGTGGACTAACACAGTCTAATAGCCTATGCTTTAGTTCAGTGTGGTAACACAGTCTAATAGCCTATGCTTTAGTTCAGTGGACTAACACAGTCTAATAGCCTATGCTTTAGTTCAGTGGACTAACACAGTCTAATAGCCTATGTTTTAGTTCAGTGATGTAACACAGTCTAAAAGCCTATCCTTTAGTTCAGTGTGGTAACACAGTATAATAGCCTATGCTTTAGTTCAGTGGACTAACACAGTCTAATAGCCTATGCTTTAATTCAGTGGACTAACACAGTCTAATAGCCTATGCATTAGTTCATTGGACTAACACAGTCTAATAGCCTGTGCTTTAGTTCAGTGTGGTAACACAGTCTAATAGCCTATCCTTTAGTTCAGTGTGGTAACACAGTCTAATAGCCTATGCATTAGTTCATTGGACTAACACAGTCTAATAGCCTGTGCTTTAGTTCAGTGTGGTAACACAGTCTAATAGCCTATGCTTTAGTTCAGTGGACTAGCACAGTCTAATAGCCTATGCTTTAGTTCATTGGACTAACACAGTCTAATAGCCTGTGCTTTAGTTCAGTGTGGTAACACAGTCTAATAGCCTATCCTTTAGTTCAGTGTGGTAACACAGTCTAATAGCCTATGCTTTAGTTCAGTGGACTAACACAGTCTAATAGTCTATGCTTTAGTTCATTGGACTAACACAGTCTAATAGCCTGTGCTTTAGTTCATTGGACTAACACAGTCTAATACCCTGTGCTTTAGTTCAGTGTGGTAACACAGTCTAATAGCCTATCCTTTAGTTCAGTGTGGTAACACAGTCTAATAGCCTTTGCTTTAGTTCATTGGACTAACACGGTCTAATAGCCTGTGCTTTAGTTCAGTGTGGTAACACAGTCTAATAGCCTAAACTTTAGTTCATTATGGTAACACAGTCTAATAGTCTATGCTTTAGTTCAGTGGACTAAAACAGTCTAATAGCCTATGCTTTAGTTCAGTGTGATAACACAGTCTAATAGCCTGTGCTTTAGTTCAGTGGACTAACAAAGTCTAATAGCCTGTGCTTTAGTTCAGTGGACTAACACAGTCTAATAGCCTTTGCTTTAGTTCAGTGGACTAAACCAGTCTAATAGCCTATGCTTTAGTTCAGTGGACTAACACAGTCTAATAGCCTTTGCTTTAGTTCAGAGGACTAAACCAGTCTAATAGCCTGTGCTTTAGTTCAGTGGACTAACAAAGTCTAATAGCCTGTGCTTTAGTTCAGTGGACTAAAAGAGTCTAATAGCCTATGCTTTATTTCAGTGGACTAACACAGTCTAATAGCCTATGATTTAGTTCAGTGGACTAACACAGTCTAATAGCCTATGCTTTAGTTCAGTGGACTAACACAGTCTAATAACCTGTGCTTTAGTTCAGTGAGGTAACACAGTCTAATAGCCTACGCTTTAGTTCATTGGACTAACACAGTCTAATAGCCTTTGCTTTAGTTCAGTGGACTAAACCAGTCTAATAGCCTGTGCTTTAGTTCAGTGGACTAACACAGTCTAATAGCCTGTGCTTTAGATCAGTGTGGTAACACAGTCTAATAGCTATGCTTTAGTCCAGTGGACTAACACAGTCTAATAGCCTATGATTTAGTTCATTGGACTAACACAGTCTTATAGCCTATGCTTTAGTTCAGTGGACTAACACAGTCTAATAGCCTGTGCTTTAGTTCAGTGGACTAACACAGTCTAATAGCCTGTGCTTTAGATCAGTGTGGTAACACAGTCTAATAGCCTATGCTTTAGTCCAGTGGACTAACACAGTCTAATAGCCTATGATTTAGTTCATTGGACTAACACAGTCTAATAGCCTATGCTTTAGTTCAGTGGACTAACACAGTCTAATAGCCTATGCTTTTGTTAATTGGACTAACACAGTCTAATAGCCTGTGCTTTAGTTCAGTGTGGTAACACATTCTAATAGCCTATGCTTAGTTCAGTGGACTAACACAGTCTGAATGCCTGTGCTTTATTTCAGTGGACTAACACAGTCTAATAGCCTATGCTTTAGTTCAGTGGACTAACACAGTCTCATAGCCTATGCTTTAGTTCAGTGGACTAACACAGTCTAATAGCCCATGCTTTAATTCAGTGGACTAACACAGTCTAATAGCCTAAGCTTTAGTTCAGTGGACTAACACAGTCTAATAGCCTATGATTTAGTTCAGTGGACTAACACAGTCTAGTAGCCTATGCCTTAGTTCAGTGGACTAACACAGTCTAATAGCCTGTGCTTTAGTTCAGTGTGGTAACACAGTCTAATAGCCTGTGCTTTAGTTAAGTGGACTAACACAGTCGAATAGCCTGTGTTTTAGTTCAGTGTGGTAACACAGTCTAAAAGACTATCCTTTTGTTCAGTGTGGTAACACAGTCTAATAGCCTTTGCTTTAGTTCATTGTACTAACACAGTCTAATAGCCTGTGCTTTAGTTCAGTGTGGTAACACAGTCTAATAGCCTATGCTTTAGTTCAGTGGACTAATACAGTCTAATAGCCTATGCTTTAGTTCAGTGGACTAACACAGTCTAATAGCCTATGCTTTAGTTCATTGGACTAACACATTATAATAGCATATCCTTTAGTTCAGTGTGGTTACAAAGTCTAATAGCCTTTGCTTTAGTTCAGTGGACTAACACAGTATAATTGCCTGTCCTTTAGTTCAGTGTGGTAACACAGTCTAATAGCCTATGCTTTAGTTCATTGGAAGTAACACAGTCTAATAGTCTATGCTTTAGTTCAATGGACTAACATAGTCTAATAGCCTATGCTTTAATTAAGTGAACTAACACAGTCTAATAGCCTGTGCTTTATTTCAGTGGACTAACACTGTCTAATAGGCTATGCTTTAGTTCAGTGGACTAACACAGTCTAATAGCCTGTGCTTTAGTTCAGTGTGGTAACACAGTCTAATAGGCTGTGGTTTAGTTCAGTGGACTAACACAGTATAATAGCCTGTTCTTTAATTCATTGGACTAACACAGTCTAATAGCCTGTACTTTAGTTCAGTGTGCTAACACAGTCTAATAGCCTATCCTTTAGTTCAGTGTGGTAACACAGTCTAATAAAGCAAAGGCTAATAGCCTGTGCTTTAGTTCAGTGGACTAACACAGTCTAATAGCCTATGCTTTAGTTCAGTGGACTAACACAGTCTAATAGCCTATGCTTTAGTTCATTGGACTAACACAGTCTAATAGCCTATGCTTTAGTTCAGTGGACTAACACAGTCTAATAGCCTATGCTTTAGTTCAGTGGACTAACACAGTCTAATAGCCTATGCTTTAGTTCAGTGCACTAACACAGTCTAATAGCCTGTGCTTTAGTTCAGTGCACTAACACAGTCTAATAGCCTATGCTTTAGTTCATTGGACTAACACGGTCTAATAGCCTGTGATTTAGTTCAGTGTGGTAACACAGTATAATAGCCTATGCTTTAGATCAGTGGACTAACACAGTCTAATAGCCTGTGCTTTAGTTCAGTGGACCAACACAGTCTAATAGCCTATGCTTTATTTCAGTGGACTAACACAGTCTAATAGCCTATGCTTTAGTTCAGTGGACTAACACAGTCTAATAGCCTATGCTTTAGTTCATTGGACTAACACAGTCTAATAGCCTGTGCTTTAGTTCAGTGGACTAACACAGTCTAATAGCCTATGCTTTAGTTCAGTGTGGTAACACAGTCTAATAGCCTATGCTTTAGTTCAGTGGACTAACACAGTCTAATAGCCTATGCTTTAGTTCAGTGGACTAACACAGTCTAATAGCCTATGTTTTAGTTCAGTGATGTAACACAGTCTAAAAGCCTATCCTTTAGTTCAGTGTGGTAACACAGTCTAATAGCCTGTGCTTTAGTTCAGTGTGGTAATACAGTCTAATAGCCTATGCTTTAGTTCAGTGGACTAGCACAGTCTAATAGCCTATGCTTTAGTTCATAGCTTATTGGACTTTCTGCCGGAATCACTGGACCCTAGCGCCGGATCATCACAACCAGCTAGCTAGCTGCAACCTGTTGCTGGCTGATACCATTGCCATATAGCAAGCACCAGTTAGCCTTGAGCTAGCCTGCTAGCTCCCTGCTAGCTGTGCTGAAGCACCAATTTGAACTGCTCTCGGACTCACATATTGCTGTTCACTGGACCTTATGATCACTCAGCTGCACAGCTGATGCCTGCTGGACTGTTCCTTTACACGGTACTCTGTCCTGTTTTTTCTGTTTAGTCTTAGCCCAAACGTTATCGCTATTTCCAGTTGTGTCTTAGCTCTCTCTAATAACACGTGACTGCTTTATGCCTCTCTCCTATGTCAATTATGCCTTGCCTATTGCTGTTTGGGTTAGTTCTTATTATACAATTTCAATGTAGAACCCCTAGTCCCTCTCAAACTGTCTCATATAGTTCCTTTGTTCCCCCATACACGCCGAGACCGGCTCAATCGATGCCTCCAATGATGCTATCTCTTTCATTGTTACCCAACACTTAGGATTACCTGAACTGTACTCATATCCTTCCATATCCTTTTCTGTACATAATGCCCTGAATCTTTTCTACAACGCCCGGAGAACTGCCCCCCTTTATTCTATGTACCCAACGCACTAGAAGACCAGTTCTTAAAGCCTTTAGTCGTATCCTTATTCTACTCCTCCTCTGTTCCTCTGGTGATGTAGAGGCTAACCCAGGCCCTGCAGCCCCCAGTATCACTCCTACTCCCCAGGAGCTATCATTTATTGACTTCTGTAACCGTAAAAGTCTTGGTTTTCTGCACATAAATATCAGAAGCCTCCTTCCTAAGTTTGAGTTATTCACTGCGTTAGCACACTCCGCCAACCCTGATGTTCTAGCAGTGTCTGAATCCTGGCTTAGGAAGGCCACCAAAAATTCTGAAATTTCCATCCCCAACTATAACATTTTCCGTCTAGATAGAACTGCCAAAGGGGGGTGGAGTTGCAATCTACTGTAGAGATAGCCTGCAGAGCTCCATCATACTATCCAGGTCTGTGCCCAAACAGTTTGAGCTTTTAGTTCTAAAAATCCACCTTTCCAGAAATAAATCTCTCACTGTTGCCGCTTGCTACAGACCCCCTCAGCCCCCAGCTGTGCCCTGGACACCATATGTGAACTGATTGCCCCCATCTATCCTCAGAGTTCGTACTGCTTGGTGACCTAAATTGGGATATGCTTAATACCCCAGCCATCCTACAATCCAAGCTAGATGCCCTCAACCTCACGCAAATTATCAACGAACCTACCAGGTACAACCCTAAATCCGTAAACATGGGTACCCTCACAGATATCATCCTGACTAACTTACCCTCTAAATACACCTCCGCTGTCTTCAACCAGGATCTCAGCGATCACTGCCTTATTGCCTGCGTCCGTAACGGGTCCGCGGTCAAACGACCACCCCTCATCACTGTCAAACGCTCCCAAAAACACTTCAGCGAGCAGGCCTTCCTAATTGACCTGGCCCAGGTATCCTGGATGGATATAGATCTCATTCCGTCAGTAGAGGATGCCTGGTTGTTCTTTAAAAGTAATTTCCTCTCAATCTTAAATAGACATGCCCCATTCAAAAAATACAGAACTAAGAACAGATATAGCCCCTGGTTCTCCTCAGACTTGACTGCCCTTGACCAGCACAAAAACATCCTGTGGCGTACTGCATTAGCATCAAATAGCCCCCCGTGATATGCAACTTTTCAGGGAAGTTAGGAACCAATATACACAAGCAGTTAGGAAAG
The DNA here is from genome assembly GCF_020615455.1 of Coregonus clupeaformis. Taxonomy (NCBI): domain Eukaryota; kingdom Metazoa; phylum Chordata; class Actinopteri; order Salmoniformes; family Salmonidae; genus Coregonus; species Coregonus clupeaformis. The sequence continues at coordinate 37,536,423 of NC_059222.1, read as the reverse complement.
CAAAGGCTAACTTTTTCAAACAGAAATTTGCATCCTGTAGCACTAACTCCAAAAAGTTTTGGGACACTGTAAAGTCCATGGAAAATAAGAGCACTTCCTCCCAGCTGCCCACTGCACTGAGGCTAGGAAACACTATCACCACCGATAAATCTACAATAATCGAGAATTTCAACAAGCATTTTGCTACGGCTGGCCATGCTTTCCACCTGGCTACCACTACCCCGGCCACCAGCTCTGCACCCTCCGCTGCAACTTGCCCATGCCCCCCCCGCTTCTCCTTCACACAAATCCAGACAGCTGATGTTCTAAAAGAGCTGCAAAATCTGGACCCCTACAAATCATCTGGACTAGACAATCTGGACCCTTTCTTTTCTAAAACTAGCCACCGAAATTGTCGCAACCCCTATTACTAGCCTGTTCAACCTCTCTTTCGTAACGTCTGAGATCCCCAGAGATTGGAAAGCTGCCGCGGTCATCCCCCCTCTTCAAAGGGGGTGACACTCTAGATCCAAACTGTTACAGACCCATATCCATCCTGCCCTGCCTTTCAAAAGTTTTTGAAAGCCAAGTCAACAAACAGATCACCAACCATTTCGAATCCCACTGTACCTTCTCTGCTATGCAATCCGGTTTCGAGCTGGTCATGGGTGCACTTCAGCCACGCTCAAGGTCCTAAATGATATTATAACCGCGATCGATAATAGACAGTACTGTGCAGCCGTTTTCATTGACCTGGCCAAGGCTTTCGACTCTGTCAACCACCGCATTCTTATTGGCAGACTAAATAGCCTTGGTTTCTCTAATGACTGCCTCGCCTGGTTCACCAACTACTTCTCAGATAGAGTTCAATGTGTCAAATCGGAGGGCCTGTTGTCTGGACCTATGGCAGTCTCTATGGGGGTGCCACAGGGTTCAATTCTTGGGCCAACTCTTTTCTCTGTGTATATCAATGGCGTCGCTCTTGCTGCTGGTGACTCTCAGATCCACCTCTCACGCAGACGACACCATTTTGTATACATCTGGCCCTTCATTGGACACTGTGTTAACAAACCTCAAACGAGCTTCAATTCCATACAACACTCCTTCAGTAGCCTCCAACTGCTCTTAAACACTAGTAAAACAAAATGCATGCTCTTCAACCGAACGCTGCTTGCACCCGCCCACCCGACTAGAATCACTACTCTAGACGGGTCTGACCTAGAGTACGTGGACAACTACAAATATCTAGGTGTCTGGTTAGACTGTAAACTCTCCTTCCAGACTCACATTAAGAATCTCCAATCCAAAGTTAAATCTAGAATCGGTTTCCTATTTCGCAACAAAGCCTCCTTCACTCATGCTGCCAAACATGCCCTTGTAAAACTGACTATCCTACCGATCCTTGACTTCGGCGATGTCATTTACAAAATAGCCTCCAACACTCTACTCAGCAAATTGGATGTTGTCTATCACAGTGCCATCCGTTTTGTCTCCAAAGCCCCATATAATACCCACCACTGTGACCTGTACGCTCTTGTTGGCTGGTCCTCACTACATATTCGTCGCCAAACCCACTGGCTCCAGGCCATCTATAAATCACTGCTAGGCAAATCCCGCCTTATCTTAGCTCATTGGTCACCATAGCAACACCCACCCGTAGTCTGCGCTCCAGCGGGTATATCTCACTGGTCATCCCCAAAGCCAACACCTCCTTTGGCCGCAATTCCTTCCAGTTCTCTGCTGCCAATGACTGGAACAAACTGCAAAAATCTCTGAAGCTGGAGACGCTTATCTCCCTCACTAACTTTAGGCATCAGTTGTCAGAGCACCTTACCGATCACTGCACCTGTACACAGCCCATCTGAAATTAGCCCGCCCAACTACCTCATCCCTATATTGTTATTTATTTTGCTCATCTGTACCCCAGTATCTCTATTTGCACATCATCTCTTGCACATCATTCCAGTGTTAATACTAAATTGTAATTATTTTGCACTATAGCCTATTTTATTGCCTTACCTCCATAACTTGCTAAATTTGCACACTGTATATTAATTGTATTTCTGTTGTATTTTTTTGATTTTTGTTTTGTTTTACCCCATATGTAACTCTGTGTTGTTGTTTTTATCGCACTGCTATGCTTTATCTTGGCCAGGTCGCAGTTGTAAATGAGAACTTGTTCTCAACTGGTTTACCTGGTTAAATAAAGGTGAAATAAATAAATAAATAAATAAAATTGGACTAACACAGTCTAATAGCCTGTGCTTTAGTTCAGTGTGGTAACACAGTCTAATAGCCTATCCTTTAGTTCAGTGTGGTAACACAGTCTAATAGCCTATGCTTTAGTTCAGTGGACTAACACAGTCTAATAGTCTATGCTTTAGTTCATTGGACTAACACAGTCTAATAGCCTGTGCTTTAGTTCATTGGACTAACACAGTCTAATACCCTGTGCTTTAGTTCAGTGTGGTAACACAGTCTAATAGCCTATCCTTTAGTTCAGTGTGGTAACACAGTCTAATAGCCTTTGCTTTAGTTCATTGGACTAACACGGTCTAATAGCCTGTGCTTTAGTTCAGTGTGGTAACACAGTCTAATAGCCTAAACTTTAGTTCATTATGGTAACACAGTCTAATAGCCTGTGCTTTAGTTCAGTGGACTAAAACAGTCTAATAGCCTATGCTTTAGTTCAGTGTGATAACACAGTCTAATAGCCTGTGCTTTAGTTCAGTGGACTAACAAACAGTCTAATAGCCTGTGCTTTAGTTCATTGGACTAACACAATCTAATAGCCTTTGCTTTAGTTCAGTGGACTAAACCAGTCTAATAGCCTATGCTTTAGTTCAGTGGACTAACACAGTCTAATAGCCTGTGCTTTAGTTCAGTGGACTAACAGAGTCTAATAGCCTATGCTTTATTTCAGTGGACTAACACAGTCTAATAGCCTATGCTTTAGTTCAGTGGACTAACACAGTCTAATAGCCTATGCTTTAGTTCAGTGGACTAACACAGTCTAATAGCCTGTGCTTTAGTTCAGTGAGGTAACACAGTCTAATAGCCTATGCTTTAGTTCATTGGATCAACACAGTCTAAATTCCTTTGCTTTAGTTCAGTGGACTAAACCAGTCTAATAGCCTGTGCTTTAGTTCAGTGGACTAACACAGTCTAATAGCCTGTGCTTTAGTTCAGTGTGGTAACACAGTCTAATAGCTATGCTTTAGTCCAGTGGACTAACACAGTCTAATAGCCTATGATTTAGTTCATTGGACTAACACAGTCTTATAGCCTATGCTTTAGTTCAGTGGACTAACACAGTCTAATAGCCTGTGCTTTAGTTCAGTGGACTAACACAGTCTAATAGCCTGTGCTTTAGATCAGTGTGGTAACACAGTCTAATAGCCTATGCTTTAGTCCAGTGGACTAACACAGTCTAATAGCCTATGATTTAGTTCATTGGACTAACACAGTCTAATAGCCTATGCTTTAGTTCAGTGGACTAACACAGTCTAATAGCCTATGCTTTTGTTCATTGGACTAACACAGTCTAATAGCCTGTGCTTTAGTTCAGTGTGGTAACACATTCTAATAGCCTATGCTTAGTTCAGTGGACTAACACAGTCTGAATGCCTGTGCTTTATTTCAGTGGACTAACACAGTCTAATAGCCTATGCTTTAGTTCAGTGGACTAACACAGTCTCATAGCCTATGCTTTAGTTCAGTGGACTAACACAGTCTAATAGCCCATGCTTTAATTCAGTGGACTAACACAGTCTAATAGCCTAAGCTTTAGTTCAGTGGACTAACACAGTCTAATAGCCTATGATTTAGTTCAGTGGACTAACACAGTCTAGTAGCCTATGCCTTAGTTCAGTGGACTAACACAGTCTAATAGCCTGTGCTTTAGTTCAGTGTGGTAACACAGTCTAATAGCCTGTGCTTTAGTTAAGTGGACTAACACAGTCGAATAGCCTGTGTTTTAGTTCAGTGTGGTAACACAGTCTAAAAGACTATCCTTTTGTTCAGTGTGGTAACACAGTCTAATAGCCTTTGCTTTAGTTCATTGTACTAACACAGTCTAATAGCCTGTGCTTTAGTTCAGTGTGGTAACACAGTCTAATAGCCTATGCTTTAGTTCAGTGGACTAATACAGTCTAATAGCCTATGCTTTAGTTCAGTGGACTAACACAGTCTAATAGCCTATGCTTTAGTTCATTGGACTAACACATTATAATAGCATATCCTTTAGTTCAGTGTGGTTACAAAGTCTAATAGCCTTTGCTTTAGTTCAGTGGACTAACACAGTATAATTGCCTGTCCTTTAGTTCAGTGTGGTAACACAGTCTAATAGCCTATGCTTTAGTTCATTGGAAGTAACACAGTCTAATAGTCTATGCTTTAGTTCAGTGGACTAACATAGTCTAATAGCCTATGCTTTAATTAAGTGAACTAACACAGTCTAATAGCCTGTGCTTTATTTCAGTGGACTAACACTGTCTAATAGGCTATGCTTTAGTTCAGTGGACTAACACAGTCTAATAGCCTGTGCTTTAGTTCAGTGTGGTAACACAGTCTAATAGGCTGTGGTTTAGTTCAGTGGACTAACACAGTATAATAGCCTGTTCTTTAATTCATTGGACTAACACAGTCTAATAGCCTGTACTTTAGTTCAGTGTGCTAACACAGTCTAATAGCCTATCCTTTAGTTCAGTGTGGTAACACAGTCTAATAAAGCAAAGGCTAATAGCCTGTGCTTTAGTTCAGTGGACTAACACAGTCTAATAGCCTATGCTTTAGTTCAGTGGACTAACACAGTCTAATAGCCTATGCTTTAGTTCATTGGACTAACACAGTCTAATAGCCTATGCTTTAGTTCAGTGGACTAACACAGTCTAATAGCCTATGCTTTAGTTCAGTGGACTAACACAGTCTAATAGCCTATGCTTTAGTTCAGTGCACTAACACAGTCTAATAGCCTGTGCTTTAGTTCAGTGGACTAACACAGTCTAATAGCCTATGCTTTAGTTCATTGGACTAACACGGTCTAATAGCCTGTGATTTAGTTCAGTGTGGTAACACAGTCTAATAGCCTATGCTTTAGATCAGTGGACTAACACAGTCTAATAGCCTGTGCTTTAGTTCAGTGGACCAACACAGTCTAATAGCCTATGCTTTAGTTCAGTGGACTAACACAGTCTAATAGCCTATGCTTTAGTTCAGTGGACTAACACAGTCTAATAGCCTATGCTTTAGTTCATTGGACTAACACAGTCTAATAGCCTGTGCTTTAGTTCAGTGGACTAACACAGTCTAATAGCCTATGCTTTAGTTCAGTGTGGTAACACAGTCTAATAGCCTATGCTTTAGTTCAGTGGACTAACACAGTCTAATAGCCTATGCTTTAGTTCAGTGGACTAACACAGTCTAATAGCCTATGTTTTAGTTCAGTGATGTAACACAGTCTAAAAGCCTATCCTTTAGTTCAGTGTGGTAACACAGTCTAATAGCCTATGCTTTAGTTCAGTGGACTAACACAGTCTAATAGCCTATGCTTTAGTTCAGTGGACTAACACAGTCTAATAGCCTATGCTTTAGTTCATTGGACTAACACAGTCTAATAGCCTGTGCTTTAGTTCAGTGATGTAACACAGTCTAATAGCCTATCCTTTAGTTCAGTGTGGTAACACAGTCTAATAGCCTATGATTTAGTTCATTGGACTAACACAGTCTAATAGCCTGTGCTTTAGTTCAGTGTGGTAACACAGTCTAATAGCCTATGCTTTAGTTCAGTGGACTAGCACAGTCTAATAGCCTATGCTTTAGTTCATTGGACTAACACAGTCTAATAGCCTGTGCTTTAGTTCAGTGTGGTAACACAGTCTAATAGCCTATCCTTTAGTTCAGTGTGGTAACACAGTCTAATAGCCTATGCTTTAGTTCAGTGGACTAACACAGTCTAATAGTCTATGCTTTAGTTCATTGGACTAACACAGTCTAATAGCCTGTGCTTTAGTTCATTGGACTAACACAGTCTAATACCCTGTGCTTTAGTTCAGTGTGGTAACACAGTCTAATAGCCTATCCTTTAGTTCAGTGTGGTAACACAGTCTAATAGCCTTTGCTTTAGTTCATTGGACTAACACGGTCTAATAGCCTGTGCTTTAGTTCAGTGTGGTAACACAGTCTAATAGCCTAAACTTTAGTTCATTATGGTAACACAGTCTAATAGCCTATGCTTTAGTTCAGTGGACTAAAACAGTCTAATAGCCTATGCTTTAGTTCAGTGTGGTAACACAGTCTAATAGCCTGTGCTTTAGTTCAGTGGACTAACACAGTCTAATAGCCTGTGCTTTAGTTCAGTGGACTAACACAGTCTAATAGCCTTTGCTTTAGTTCAGTGGACTAAACCAGTCTAATAGCCTATGCTTTAGTTCAGTGGACTAACACAGTCTAATAGCCTTTGCTTTAGTTCAGAGGACTAAACCAGTCTAATAGCCTGTGCTTTAGTTCAGTGGACTAACACAGTCTAATAGCCTGTGCTTTAGTTCAGTGGACTAAAACAGTCTAATAGCCTATGCTTTATTTCAGTGGACTAACACAGTCTAATAGCCTATGATTTAGTTCAGTGTGGACTAACACAGTCTAATAGCCTATGCTTTAGTTCAGTGGACTAACACAGTCTAATAGCCTGTGCTTTAGTTCAGTGACATAACACAGTCTAATAGCCTACGCTTTAGTTCATTGGACTAACACAATCTAATAGCCTTTGCTTTAGTTCAGTGGACTAAACCAGTCTAATAGCCTGTGCTTTAGTTCAGTGGACTAACACAGTCTAATAGCCTGTGCTTTAGTTCAGTGTGGTAACACAGTCTAATAGCTATGCTTTAGTCCAGTGGACTAACACAGTCTAATAGCCTTTGCTTTAGTTCAGTGGACTAAACCAGTCTAATAGCCTGTGCTTTAGTTCAGTGGACTAACACAGTCTAATAGCCTGTGCTTTAGTTCAGTGGACTAACACAGTATAATAGCCTATCCTTTAGTTCAGTGTGGTACAACAGTCTAATAGCCTATGCTTTAGTTCATTGGACTAACACAGTCTAATAGCCGATGCTTTAGTTCAGTGGACTAAAACAGTCTAATAGCCTATGCTTTAGTTCAGTGGACTAACACAGTCTAATAGCCTATGCTTTAGTTCATTGGACTAACACAGTCTAATAGCCTGTGCTTTAGTTCAGTGTGGTAACACAGTCTAATAGCCTATGCTTTAGTTCAGTGGACTAACACAGTCTGAATGCCTGTGCTTTATTTCAGTGGACTAACACTGTCTAATAGCCTGTGCTTTAGTTCAGTGGACTAACACAGTCTAATAGCCTATGTTTTAGTTCAGTGGACTAACACAGTCTAATAGCCTATGCTTTAGTTCAGTGGACTAACACAGTCTAATAGCCTATGCTTTAGTTCAGTGGACTAACACAGTCTAATAGCCTATGATTTAGTTCAGTGGACTAACACAGTCTAATAGCCTATGCTTTAGTTCAGTGGACTAACACAGTCTAATAGCCTATGCTTTAGTTCAGTGTGGTAACACAGTCTAATAGCCTGTGCTTTAGTTCAGTGGACTAACACAGTCGAATAGCCTGTGCTTTTAGTTCAGTGTGGTAACACAGTCTAAAAGACTATGCTTTTGTTCAGTGTGGACTAACACAGTCTAATAGCCTATGCTTTAGTTCAGTGGACTAACACAGTCTAATAGCCTATGCTTTAGTTCAGTGGACTAACACAGTCTAATAGCCTATGCTTTAGTTCATTGGACTAACACATCATAATAGCCTATCCTTTAGTTCAGTGTGGTTACACAGTCTAATAGCCTATGCTTTAGTTCAGTGGACTAACACAGTCTAATAGCCTATCCTTTAGTTCAGTGTTTTAACACAGTCTAATAGCCTTTGCTTTAGTTCAGTGTGGTAACACAGTCTAATAGCCTATGCTTTAGTTCATTGGACTAACACAGTCTAATAGCCTATGCTTTAGTTCAGTGGACTAACACAGTCTGAATGCCTGTGCTTTATTTCAGTGGACTAACACTGTCTAATAGCCTGTGCTTTAGTTCAGTGGACTAACACAGTCTAATAGCCTGTGCTTTAGTTCAGTGTGGTAACACAGTCTAATAGGCTGTGGTTTAGTTCAGTGGACTAACACAGTATAATAGCCTGTTCTTTAATTCATTGGACTAACACAGTCTAATAGCCTGTACTTTAGTTCAGTGTGCTAACACAGTCTAATAGCCTATGCTTTAGTTCAGTGGACTAACACAGTCTAATAGCGTATGCTTTAGTTCAGTGGACTAACACAGTCTAATAGCCTGTGCTTTAGTTCAGTGGACTAACACAGTCTAATAGCCTATGCTTTAGTTCAGTGGACTAACACAGTCTAATAGCCTATGCTTTAGTTCATTGGACTAACACAGTCTAATACCCTGTGCTTTAGTTCAGTGTGGTAACACAGTCTAATAGCCTATGCTTTAGTTCAGTGGACTAACACAGTCTAATAGCCTATGCTTTAATTCAGTGGACTAACACAGTCTAATAGCCTATGCATTAGTTCATTGGACTAACACAGTCTAATAGCCTGTGCTTTAGTTCAGTGTGGAAACACAGTCTAATAGCCTATCCTTTAGTTCAGTGTGGTAACACAGTCTAATAGCCTTTGCCTTAGTTCATAGGACTAACACAGTCTAACAGCCTGTGCTTTAGTTCAGTGTGGTAACACAGTCTGATAGCCTATGCTTTAGTTCAGTGGACTAACACAGTCTAATAGCCTATGCTTTAATTCAGTGAACTAACACAGTCTAATAGCCTGTGCTTTATTTCAGTGGACTAAAACTGTCTAATAGCCTATGCTTTAGTTCAGTGGACTAACACAGTCTAATAGCCTGTGCTTTAGTTCAGTGTGGTAACACAGTCTAATAGCCTGTGCTTTAGTTCAGTGGACTAACACAGTCTAATGGCCTAAGCTTTATTTCAGTGGACTAACACAGTCTAATAGCCTATGCTTTAGTTCAGTGGACTAACACAGTCTAGTAGCCTATGCTTTAGTTCAGTGGACTAACACAGTCTAATAGCCTGTGCTTTAGTTCAGTGTGGTAACACAGTCTAATAGCCTGTGCTTTATTTAAGTGGACTAACACAGTCGAATAGCCTGTGCTTTAGTTCAGTGTGGTAACACAGTCTAAAAGCCTATCCTTTTGTTCAGTGTGGTAACACAGTCTAATAGCCTTTGCTTTAGTTCATTGTACTAACACAGTCTAATAGCCTGTGCTTTAGTTCAGTGTGGTAACACAGTCTAATAGCCTATGCTTTAGTTCAGTGGACTAATACAGTCTAATAGCCTATGCTTTAGTTCATTGGACTAACACATTATAATAGCATATCCTTTAGTTCAGTGTGGTTACAAAGTCTAATAGCCTTTGCTTTAGTTCAGTGGACTAACACAGTCTAATAGCCTGTGCTTTAGTTCAGTGTGGTAACACAGTCTAATAGCCTGTGCTTTAGTTCAGTGGACTAACACAGTCTAATAGCCTGTGCTTTAGTTCTGTGTGGTAACACAGTCTAATAACCTATGCTTTAGTTCAGTGGACTAACACAGTCTAATAGCCTATGCTTTAGTTCAGTGGACTAACACAGTCTAATAGCCTATGCTTTAGTTCATTGGACTAACACAGTCTAATAGCCTGTGCTTTAGTTCATTGAACTAACACAGTCTAATAGCCTGTGCTTTAGTTCTGTGTGGTAACACAGTCTAATAGCCTATGCTTTAGTTCATTGGACTAACACAGTCTAATAGCCTGTGCTTTAGTTCATTGGAATAACACAGTCTAATACCCTGTGCTTTAGTTCAGTGTGGTAACATAGTCTAATAGCCTATCCTTTAGTTCAGTGTGGTAACACAGTTTAATAGCCTTTGCTTTAGTTCATTGGACTAACACGGTCTAATAGCCTGTGCTTTAGTTCAGTGTGGTAACACAGTCTAATAGCCTAAACTTTAGTTCATTATGGTAACACAGTCTAATAGCCTATGCTTTAGTTCAGTGGACTAAAACAGTCTAATAGCCTATGCTTTAGTTCAGTGTGGTAACACAGTCTAATAGCCTGTGCTTTAGTTCAGTGGACTAACACAGTCTAATAGCCTATGCTTTAGTTCAGTGTGGTAACAAAGTCTAATAGCCTGTGCTTTAGTTCAGTGGACTAACACAGTCTAATAGCCTTTGCTTTAGTTCAGTGGACTAAACCAGTCTAATAGCCTATGCTTTAGTTCAGTGGACTAACACAGTCTAATAGCCTTTGCTTTAGTTCAGAGGACTAAACCAGTCTAATAGCCTGTGCTTTAGTTCATTGGACTAACACAGTCTAATAGCCTGTGCTTTAGTTCTGTGTGGTAACACAGTCTAATAACCTATGCTTTATTTCAGTGGACTAACACAGTCTAATAGCCTATGCTTTAGTTCATTGGACTAACACAGTCTAATAGCCTGTGCTTTAGTTCATTGGAATAACACAGTCTAATACCCTGTGCTTTAGTTCAGTGTGGTAACATAGTCTAATAGCCTATCCTTTAGTTCAGTGTGGTAACACAGTCTAATAGCCTTCGCTTTAGTTCATTGGACTAACACGGTCTAATAGCCTGTGCTTTAGTTCAGTGTGGTAACACAGTCTAATAGCCTAAACTTTAGTTCATTATGGTAACACAGTCTAATAGCCTATGCTTTAGTTCAGTGGACTAAAACAGTCTAATAGCCTATGCTTTAGTTCAGTGTGGTAACACAGTCTAATAGCCTGTGCTTTAGTTCAGTGGACTAACAAAGTCTAATAGCCTGTGCTTTAGTTCAGTGGACTAACACAGTCTAATAGCCTTTGCTTTAGTTCAGTGGACTAAACCAGTCTAATAGCCTATGCTTTAGTTCAGTGGACTAACACAGTCTAATAGCCTTTGCTTTAGTTCAGAGGACTAAACCAGTCTAATAGCCTGTGCTTTAGTTCATTGGACTAACACAGTCTAATAGCCTGTGCTTTAGTTCATTGAACTAACACAGTCTAATAGCCTGTGCTTTAGTTCTGTGTGGTAACACAGTCTAATAACCTATGCTTTATTTCAGTGGACTAACACAGTCTAATAGCCTATGCTTTAGTTCATTGGACTAACACAGTCTAATAGCCTGTGCTTTAGTTCATTGGAATAACACAGTCTAATACCCTGTGCTTTAGTTCATTGTGGTAACACAGTCTAATAGCCTATATTTTAGTTCAGTGTGGTAACACAGTCTAATAGCCTTTGCTTTAGTTCATTGGACTAACACAGTCTAATAGCCTGTGCTTTAGTTCAGTGTGGTAACACAGTCTAATAGCCTAAACTTTAGTTCATTATGGTAACACAGTCTAATAGCCTATGCTTTAGTTCAGTGGACTAAAACAGTCTAATAGCCTGTGCTTTAGTTCAGTGGACTAACAAAGTCTAATAGCCTGTGCTTTAGTTCAGTGGACTAACAGGGTCTAATAGCCTATGCTTTATTTCAGTGGACTAACACAGTCTAATAGCCTATGCTTTAGTTCAGTGGACTAACACAGTCTAATAGCCTATGCTTTAGTTCAGTGGACTAACACAGTCTAATAGCCTGTGCTTTAGTTCAGTGACGTAACACAGTCTAATAGCCTGCGCTTTAGTTCATTGGACTAACACAGTCTAATAGCCTTTGCTTTAGTTCAGTGGACTAAACCAGTCTAATAGCCTGTGCTTTAGTTCAGTGGACTAACACAGTCTAATAGCCTGTGCTTTAGATCAGTGTGGTAACACAGTCTAATAGCCTACGCTTTAGTCCAGTGGACTAACACAGTCTAATAGCCTGTGCTTTAGTTCAGTGATGTAACACAGTCTAATAGCCTATCCTTTAGTTCAGTGTGGTAACACAGTCTAATAGCCTATGATTTAGTTCATTGGACTAACACAGTCTAATAGCCTATGCTTTAGTTCAGTGGACAAACACAGTCTAATAGCCGATGCTTTAGTTCAGTGGACTAACATAGTATAATACCCTATGCTTTAGTTCAGTGGACTAACACAGTCTAATAGCCTCTCCTTTTTTTCAGTGTGGTAACACAGTCTAATAGCCTTTGCTTTAGTTCATTGGACTAACACAGTCTAATAGCCTGTGCTTTAGTTCAGTGTGGTAACACAGTCTGAATGCCTGTGCTTTATTTCAGTGGACTAACACAGTCTAATAGCCTATGCTTTAGTTCAGTGGACTAACACAGTCTAAAAGCCTATGCTTTAGTTCAGTGGACTAACACAGTCTAATATCCCATGCTTTAATTCAGTGGACTAACACAGTCTAATAGCCTAAGCTTTAGTTCAGTGCACTAACACAGTCTAATAGCCTATGCTTAAGTTCAGTGGACTAACACAGTCGAATAGCCTGTGCTTTAGTTCATTGTGGTAAAACAGTCTAAAAGCCTATCCTTTTGTTCAGTGTGGTAACACAGTCTAATAGCCTTTGCTTTAGTTCATTGGACTAACACAGTCTAATAGCCTGTGCTTTAGTTCAGTGGACTAACACAGTCTAATAGCACGTAGATTACCCGAATTCAGCCCCAGTTGGTCACATTAGCGAAAGTGTTTTCTTGGCAACAGCATTAGCAATGCCATTCTGTAAACTACCTGTAGATATTGAGTACCTTATCACTATTACTATGTAAATTAGCCACTGAAAAGCATGGCCATACAGGCTTTTATTCATAATGAATATGAAACTTTTTTGTACATTTAAATCTAAATAAAAGAGTAATCCTCTGAATAACAGTGGGTTGGAAAGCCATGAATTTATGAGCACACCAGTGGACTCCTGCCTTACTCAGTCACCTACTTGTCACTTAGCCTACTTGTTAGTTAAATCCAGTACTACAGTTTATGATACTATTTTCTCATAACGAAAAATAGCATGACATTCAATTCATGGATGTATTGATCTATTTGACATGATGTACTACAATGGGCCTGTCTCTGTGTTGTACAATTTATGGAGGGCTTTGGGGCCAATCTATCAAACCATTTGAGGCTGCCTGTGAGTGAGAGTTGTTATGAGCACTGTGTAAGCAAAAATTCTACCTATTGCACCCAACTTATGACAAACACATTTGCTAATGACAGTACTCTGCAAAGAAATAGCACCACCACAATTCACTCACACTCCACCCACAGCTTGCAGATATGTAGTTCAGCGAAGGGTGATGATCGGCAGTGCATGCACGCAATCCTCTTGTGATTAACTACCACACATCCTGAAGAAAACTCAAATGGATTTTAAGGGAAGAAACAATCAACCAATGCATTGCAATCCCTGTATGCTCTACCCTGTTACCCTGCAAGTTTCTCTTATAAGTGGGTAGTAACACTGTTATACAGTAATATCATAGTTGTTACATAGTTCCTAAGTAATTGCATAGTAATTGCATTGTAATTTCATTGTAATTGCAGAGTAATTGCATTGTAATTGCAGAGTAATTGCATTCTAATTGCAGAGTAATTGCATTCTAATTGCATTCTAATTGCAGAGTAATTGCATTCTAATTGCAGAGTAATTGCATTCTAATTGCATTGTAATTTTATTGTAATTGCATAGTAATTGCATTGTAATTTCATTGTAATTGCATAGTAATTGCATTGTAATTGCAGAGTAATTGCATTCTAATTGCATTGTAATTGCATAGTAATTGAGTTGAGCAGTTGTTTCTAATTGCACAAGTGGAACATGAAACAGTTACATTTTACATTTACATTTTAGTCATTTAGAAGATGCTCTTATCCAGAGCGACTTCAAATCAAATTGTATTTGTCACATGCTTCGTAAACAACAGGTATAGACTAACAGTGAAATTCTTACATATGGGCCCTTCCCAACAATGCAGAGGGAAAAATATATACAAAATAATAACACAAGGAATAAATACACAATGAGTAACGATAACTTGGCTATATACATGGGGTACCAGTACTGAGTCTATGTGCAGGGGTATGAGGTAATTAAGGTAGAACTGTACAGTCGTGGTCAGTATTGGTCTTCACAAAGTTTGCTGCTTCAGTGTTTTTAGAAATTTGTGTCAGATGTTACTATGGTATACAGAAGTATAATTACAAGCATTCCATAAGTGTCAAAGGCTTTTATTGACTATTACATTAAGTTTATGCAAAGAGTCAATATTTGCAGTGTTGACCCTTCTTTTTCAAGACCTCTGCAATCCGCCCTGGCATGCTGTCAATTAACTTCTGGGCCACATCCTGACTGATGGCAGCCCATTCTTGCATAATCAATGCTTGGAGTTTGTCAGAATTTGTGGGTTTTTGTTTGTCCACCTGCCTCTTGAGGATTGACCACAAGTTCTCAATGGGATTAAGGTCTGGGGAGTTTCCTGGCCATGGACCCAAAATTTCGATGTTTTGTTCCCCGAGCCACTTAGTTATCACTTTTGCCTTATGGCAAGGTGCTCCATCATGCTGGAAAAGGCATTATTCATCACCAAACTGTTCTTGGATGGTTGGGAGAAGTTGCTCTCGGAGGATGTGTTGGTACCATTCTATATTCATGGCTGTGTTCTTAGGCAAAATGGTGAGTGAGCCCACTCCCTTGGCTGAGAAGCAACCCCACACATGAATGGTCTCAGGATGCTTTACTGTTGGCATGACACAGGACTGATGGTAGCGCTCACCTTGACTTCTCCAGACAAGCTTTTTTCCGGATGCCCCAAACAATCGGAAAGGGGATTCATCAGAGAAAATGACTTTACCCCAGTCCTCAGCAGTCCAATCCCTGTACCTTTTGCAGAATATCAGTCTGTCACTGATGTTTTTCCTGGAGAGAAGTAGCTTCCTCGCTGCCCTTCTTGACACCAGGCCATCCTCCAAAAGTCTTCGCCTCACTGTGCGTGCAGATGCACTCACACCTGCCTGCTGCCATTACTGAGCAAGCTCTGCACTGGTGGTGCCCCGATCCCACAGCTGAATCAACTTTAGGAGACTGTCCTGGCGCTTGCTAGACTTTCATGGGTGCCCTGATACCTTCTTCACAACAATTGAACCTCTCTCCTTGAAGTTCTTGATGATCAGATAAATGGTTGATTTAGGTGCAATCTTACTAGCAGCTATATCCTTGCCTGTGAAGCCCTTTTTGTGCAAAGCAATGATGATGGCACGTGTTTCCTTGCAGGTAACCATGGTTAACAGTGGAAGAACAATGATTTCAAGCACCACCCTCATTTTAAAGCTTCCAGACTGTTATTCTAACTCAATCAGCATGACAGAGTGATCTCCAGCCTTGTCCTCGTCAACACTCTCACCTGTGTTAACAAGATAATCACTGACATGATGTCAGCTGGTCCTTTTGTGGCAGGGCTGAAATGCAGTTAAAATGTTTTTTGGGGATGAGGGTTCATTTTCATGGCAAAGAGGGACTTTGCAATTAATTGCAATTCATCTGATCACTCTTCATAACATTCTGGAGTATATGCAAATTGCCATCATAAAAACTGAGGCAGCAGATTTTGTGAAAATTAAAATTAATATTTGTGTCATTCTCAAAACGTTTAACCACGACTGTACATATACTGTAGGTAGGGATAAAGTGACTAGGCAACATGATAGATAATAAACAGTAGCAGCAGTGTATGTGATGAGTCAAAATAGTTAATGCAAATAGGGTCAATGGAGATAGTCCAGGTAGCTATTTGGTTAACTGTTTAGTAGTCTTATGGCTTGGGGGTAGAAGCTGTTCAGGGTCCTGTTGGTTCCAGACCTGGTGCAGCGGTAGCAGAGAAAAGAGACTGTGACTTGGGTGGCTGGATTCTTTGACCATTTTTAGGGCCTTCCTCTGACACCGCCTGGTATAGAGGTCCTGGATGGCATGGAGCTTGGCCCCAGTGATGTACTGGGTCGTACGCAGTACCCTCTGTAGCGCCTTGCGGTCGGATGCCAAGCAGTTGCCAAGCTACCAAGTGGTGATGCAACCTGTCAAGATGCTCTCAATGGTGCAGCTGTAGAACCTTTTGAGGATCTGAGGGCCTATGTCAAATCTTTTCAGAGTCCTGAGGGGGAAGAGGCGTTGTCGTGCCTTCTTCACGACTGTGTTGGTGTGTGTGGACCATGCTAATTCCTTAGTGATGTGGCTCTCCACCCGCTCCAATACAGCCCCATCTATGTGAATGGGGGCGTGCTCGACCCTCCGTTTCCTGTAGTCCATGATCAGCTCCTTTGTCTTGCTGACGTTAAGGGAGGGGTTGTTGTCATGGCACCACCCAGCCAGGTCACTGACGACCTATCTATAGGTGGTCTCATCATCGTCGGTGATCAGCAAACTTAATGAGGGTGTTGGAGTCGTGCGCGGCCACGCAGTCGTGGGTGAACAGGGAGTACAGGAGGGGACTAAGCACGCACCACTGAGTGGCCGCCGTGTTGATGGTCAGCGTGGGTGATGTATTGTTGCATACCCTCACCACCTGGGGGCGACCCATCAGGAAGTCCAAGTTCCAGTTGCAGAGAGAGATGTTCAGTTCCAGGGTCCTAAGCTTATTGATGAGCACTATGGCGTTGAACGCTGCGCTGTAGTCAATGAACAGCATTCTCACATAGTTGTTCCTCTTCTCCAGGTTGGAGAAGGCAGTGTGGAGTGCGCATCATCTGTGAATCTGTTGGGGCAGTATGCGAATTGGAGTGGGTTCAGGGATGATGTGAGCCATGACAATCTTTTAGAATACTTTAATGGCTACAGATGTGAGTGCTATTGGGCGATAGTATTTTAGACAGATTACCTTGGATCAATTAGGGTTAAGCGGCTTGCTCAAAGGCACATCAACAGATTTTTTACTTAGTCGGCTTGGGATTCGAACCAACGATCTTCCGGATACTGGCCCAACGCTCTTAACTCCTAGGCTACAGTTACAGTTACTGGGAACTCTGGGGACTTTCTGGAAACTCCATTACTATGCAAGTTACTACCCACCAAATCAGAAAGTAATCCCCAAAGCATGAAGTGTTCCTAATTTAATACAAACTCACGTCAAAGACACAATGTCTTTCAAACATTATTAAATTATGCTGACAGTGACACAGCACTAAAGCCTGAAATTAAATTGTGCAACAGGTGAGAACAAGATTTCATAAAAACAGAAAGTAATTAGTGCCTATGGCTTTTTGGGTGCAGATGCCTCAACCAGGAGGTTTTGGGAGGAGATAAGGAAGACATGATTTGGAAAACCAAGGTCTCAGTATCACACAAACCATCAGTAGCTATGGAAACTTTATAACTTTGATTTGGCAATGGCCTCTAATGAGACTTCAAAGCACAATTTTGTCCCTCATTAATTACTAGACTCTGTTAGATTTTGAGTATCAGATGCATCAAGTTGGCTAGGTGTGTAGAGAGAGTGATTTTTACATTGAAGTAATTTTGCAGACGCTCTTATCCAGAGTGACTTACAGTTAGTGAGTGCATACATTTTCATACTGGCCCCCCGTGGGAATCGAATCCACAACCCTGTCATTGCAAACTCCATGCTCTACCAACTGAGCTACACGGGATATGGATGTTAGTCCCATACTGTCCATATAAGTGGACTGAAGAAAGTAGATTAGTCATTCCGAGTTTTAGTAGGTATTTTTGTTGTATGTTTCACTTGATTGGATGGCAAGCAGTTGGACACATGGTAGTAGGTTGGTAGTAGGTTAAAAACATGAAGGTCAAGCAGACTCATTAAACCAAATATTCATAATTCTTAATTAAAAGGGTAATCATGTTCAGGAGTAGCTTAAAAGGGGCAATCAGCAGTTTAAACAATAACAAAGCATTTTCCCTACTCCTGTTTCGGTAAAATACTGAGGGATTGGGCTGGAGAAATGGAACCACTCTCAAATTCATAGACAGAGCTATGGATGCAAGAACTGACCATCCAAAATGATAGTTTTAACCATGTTTTGAGGCTATATAGAGTTTGTTTAGATTGACCTTCTTTACACACATTGGAGTAAAACAAGCTTATATTTTGGGGTACGACTGTTGAACTAAGCTCATGAAGCATTTATAATTGTATTAATTTATCCAGAAATTGACTACATATAAAACATTACAGATTGCCCCTTTAATCTAGCTCTACTAGCACAAAGAGTATGAGCAAATGTTGTAGGTAATAAATATAGCCAAAACATGTTACTGTATGAACATTACTCAGGTTTGATATCATGTTTTCATAATAAACCCATAGACTTTATGAAAGGATTGTGTTTTGATATAATAAAAAATTGTTCAAGAAGTAATATTTAAAAATATATATATACATATATACTGTATATTTCTGTTGGAAATCATGTTATAAAATGTTGTAAACTTTGACCTTACACAATGAACCAAGCTATTTCATTACAGGGATGTCTGTCACGACTTCCTCCGAAGCTGCCTCCTCTCCTTATTCGGGCAGGCTTCGGCGTTCGTCGTCACCAGCCTTCTAGCCACTGCCGCTCCTCATCTCATCATTCCATTTGTTTTGTCTAGTTTATTACACACACCTGGTTTCAATTCCCCTCATCAGTACCTGTATAAGTGTTCCCTCTGCCCCCTTGTCTTTGTGTGTGATTGTTTATTGTAGAGGTTATATGAGCTTGGTGGAGCTCCTTGGACTTTGTATCGACATATATACGGAATAAATCTTTATTCTGTGATTTACCCTCCTGCGCCACAGAATCACACACCCGCCATGGAGTCAGCAGGAGAAGAGCCCATGCCTGGAGTCGTGGCACGGGTCCAGCTTGCTTGGGAGAAGCGATGGATCCCGACCCGTCGGGACCAGCTGAGCGACCGGATCCGGCCACCCACACTCCATCACCCCGAGGGATTCATCTATCCCGACCGAGGGAGTTTGACGGGACGACTGCCCGCTGCCAGTGATTCCTCCTGCAGCTGGACCTCTACTTCGTGAACATCAGCCCGGCTCCATCGGAGCGGGAGAAGGTGTCCGCCCTCATCTCCTGCCTCTCGGGGAAAGCACTGGAGTGGGCCAACGCGGACTGGAGAGAAGGAGGAACCGCGTTGGACAACTACGGGGAGTTCGCTCGGCTCTTCCGGGCTGTCTTCGACCACCCGCCCGAAGGACGAGAGGCGGGCGAGCGTCTGGTCCAACTGAGGCAGGTGACGAGGACCACGCAGGACTTCGCCCTGGCGTTTCGGACTTTAGCGGCTGGGTCCGGTTGGAACAAGCTGGCCCTGATCAACGGTGCAGCCTGCGAGAGGACGTCCGAAGGGAGCTAGCCTGCACCCCCCCCAAACTCGGAGTCCGTTCCGATGGAGCTGGGTGGGACAGCAATCCGGGAGAACGGAGGAGGACAGCTTCAGTGTCACTCATGTGGCAGAAGAGGACATTATACTGCACGCTGTCATAAGGGTTCTTCCAGGTCTGGAGGTGGAAGGCAGGGCATTCTCGCATCACGCCAGGTAGCGCAAACCCACACTCGGTCAGAGCCCTCTGCTGCACACTGCACCATACACGTCACTTTCCCTGACTACCCCGTAGTTTCCCAGTGTAAGGAGCTGGTCGATTCAGGCGCAGCTGGGTACTTTATGGACAGGTCGTTAGCTCTAAGTCTAGGTATTCCATTTGTTCCCCTATCCACTCCACTCCCCATCAAAGCACTTGACAGTCGACCATTAGGGTCAGGGTTCGTTAGGGAAGTTACAGCACCAGTCATGATGGTTACCCAAAGGACCCATAGAGAGCATGTCAAATGTTTTAGTATTTTGTCCCCCGATTTCCCTGTTGTGTTGGGTCTTCCCTGGTTAGCACTACACAACCCCACCTTTTCATGGCCGCAGAGGGTTCTCACAGGGTGGTTGCGAGAGTGTCAGGGTAGGTGCCTAGCTGTTTCCTTTGGTGAAACCACAGTGGAAAGTCCAGACACTTCCTCCACCGTGCGAATCCCCACCGAATACCTAGATTTGGTGCACACGTTTTCCAAAACGCAGGCGACCAAATTACCACCTCATCGGGGTGTGGGGGGGGGATTGCGCGATAAACCTCCGGGTAGACGCTGTACCTCCCAGGAGTCATGTGTTTCCCCTGTCGCAGGCTGAAACGGAGGCGAAGGAGACATACGTCTCCGAGTCCCTGCGCCAGGGGTTCATACATCCCTCCACTTCGCCCGCCTCCTCAAATTTCTTTTTTGTGAAGAAGAAAGATGGAGGTCTGCGCCCGTGCATTGATTACCGAGCATTGAACAAGTGGACAGTACGTTATAGTTATCCTCTGCCCCTCATCCCATCTGTGATTGAGTCAATGCATGGGGCGCGCTTTTTCACAAAATTAGATCTCCGGAGTGCGTACAACCTGGTGCGTATCCGAGAGGGAGATGAGTGGAAGACAGCATTCAGCACAACCACGGGGCATTATGAATACCTGGTGATGCCGTACGGTTTGATGAATGCTCCATCCGTCTTCCAGTCCTTTGTGAACGAGGTGTTTCGGGACATGCTTGGTCACGGTGTAGTGGTCTACATCGATTCTGGTGTATTCCGCTACGCGCGCTGAGCATGTGTCCCTGGTTCGCAAAGTGCTGGGCCGACTGTTGGAAAATGACCTTAATGCCAAGGCAGAGAAGTGTTTGTTTTTATATATATGGAATAAACCTTTATTCTGTGATTTACTCTCCTGCGCCTGACTCTGTCCAAATCACACGCCACAATGTCAGAAGGTTCCTGTTCTTTTGGATAGCATGGGAAACATCTCTTAACAATTTCCAAGCAAGTTTCAGTAATGGCTACTTTTGGAGTACTCTCTGAATCACATTTCCTCAATAGAGTGTCGGCCAAAACCTATTTAAAATCTTAGTGCGTAACTAACATTTTAACACACATTTCCAAACTGACAATAATCAATGTGAATGAACACGTGTGTACCATAACCTCATTGTTTTATTCATTATTGAGTCCTTTAGAGTACACAGTCAAAATAAACAGAATCCATGCATCTTAATGGACTGCAACCTTGAACTTAACCGCACTGGTCATGCTGTTGAAGTGCACCTCATGCATTTTAGATGCAAGTCTTCTACATAATAACCTTTAAAATGTACCTTGGGACCTATAAACAGGTTTTTGAGAGGACACAACATCTGTGCTAGAACATCAACCCTCTTCAGATTATATGGCAATACACAGTCATCTATTTCAACAAAAAAACACTCAATCAAAAATAGTGAGAACTTGCTGACTTTATTATTTTTGCCTTAAGTCACTTATTAGAACCACCAAAAAAATTCTAAGAAATTCTAATAAAATGGTTCTAAGAAATATAGAGATGATTTGAACATAATGTTCCACAGCATAATAAGAGAAAGCAATTGAACCTGGTTTATTGTAGTATTTACCACTGTTGAGAGGTTCTATTTACCACTGTTGAGAGGTTCTATTTACCACTGTTGAGAGGTTCTATTTACCACTGTTGAGAGGTTCTATTTACCACTGTTGAGAGGTTCTATTTACCACTGTTGAGAGGTTCTATTTACCACTGTTGAGAGGTTCTATTTACCACTGTTGAGAGGTTCTATTTACCACTGTTGAGAGGTTCTATTTACCACTGTTGAGAGGTTCTATTTACCACTGTTGAGAGGTTCTATTTACCACTGTTGAGAGGTTCTATTTACCACTAGAGAGGTTCTATTTACCACTGTTGAGAGGTTCTATTTACCACTAGAGAGGTTCTATTTACCACTGTTGAGAGGTTCTATTTACCACTGTTGAGAGGTTCTATTTACCACTGTTGAGAGGTTCTATTTACCCCTGTTGAGAGGTTCTATTTACCCCTGTTGAGAGGTTCTATTTACCCCTGTTGAGAGGTTCTATTTACCACTGTTGAGAGGTTCTATTTACCCCTGTTGAGAGGTTCTATTTACCCCTGTTGAGAGGTTCTATTTACCACTGTTGAGAGGTTCTATTTACCACTGTTGAGAGGTTCTATTTACCACTGTTGAGAGGTTCTATTTACCACTGTTGAGAGGTTCTATTTACCACTGTTGAGAGGTTCTATTTACCACTAGAGAGGTTATATTTACCCCTGTTGAGAGGTTCTATTTACCACTTTTAGTACCAGGAATGACATTGATGTTTAAGGTTTAGTTTCTGATGAGATGTCAAATTAGTCTTAGGTCTTTCAACCTCCGATGCGGGGGAGCTAGAGGGGTGCAAAATAAATAAGTGAAACATAAAAAGTATTTATTTAATTCCTTAAACCATGGTACCCATACCCCCGAGGGTCCTTATTGCTATTATAAACTGGTTACCAACGTAATTAGAGCAGTAACAATAAGTGTTTTGTCATACCCATGGTATATGGTCTGATATACCACGGCTGTCAGCCAATCAGCATTCAGGGCTCGAACCACCCAGTTTATAATAATACATCTCTCATTTATAATATTTAAAGTACTTTAGAATAAAAATGTCCTTGCCTCTTTTGCCTGGTCCAGATTCTCAGACACTTTTTAACCATTTCAAATGCACCTTTAGCCAATTGTAGCTCACCACTATCTGTAACGAAACTTGAAATCAGGTTTGTAGTGTTGTGAATTATAAGCTCGCTGGAGCTTGAATTGAAAACCCCTGCTGGTTCTGCAGGTGGCGTACTACTGGGTCAGGCCTTCATCTGCACCGGACGCTCAGACATCCCTCCGGCAGCTCTCTCCTGGTACCTGCTCAGAGACTAACAGAAACCAATCCAACAACTGAAGAAAGGTTACTAAAAATAGTTTGTGACTTTGCCACTGAGCTTAAATTGGAGGGTGGGATATGAGATCTGAGTTGTAGCAATACACACGGCTGAAGAAGTCATATCATAAAACGGAGACTCTAACAAAACCTACACTATAACAAAAAAATACAATACTGCAATCTTATTGTGTAATAGTTCTGTCAACATTGTTTAACCTGCATGTGTATGGTTGTTGGTTATGGTTGTTCTGACCGTCAGCTATGCTGTATTTTTTCAATCCGTTATCGTAATCATTCTTGGGATAATGAAATTATAGGAACTAGCCCAAAGTAAATTCATAACTTGATTGGTCCATCCTACAAACTTGATGGGAAATAGGTATTTTATGTGTAGAATTGCCAGGCAAATAATGGATGTACTGGTCACCTCAATTACATTCTGCCAACTTTTTATAAACAACACGGCCATGCAGTGCATCAATCACCACAGGGTGTAGGGGCTATTCATTACTTTGTCCATGGGCATGAACCTTGAGGAATATTTTCAATCAAAACGGGTCTTACATTATGATCAAATGAGATAGGGATGATTGATCAAAGTGAAGTTGGTAATGCACAATACATCTATTTATCACATACAGAGGTGACAGGAATGTGAGACATAACAAGTAATACAGTAATAATGGCTTTTGCATTACGTTTCGATCAAGTAAATTTGACAAATTCTACATTTCCCCTCAAACACCTCAGGGATGCTTTGCAAGCACCTGTTGACTTAAAATCCTGAAAGGCAAATTGGTATTTATCTGAAACATAATGGATTTAAACCATGTTTCTGCAAGTAAATCGCCACCACTCAATCAAAATCCCACTTGGACATGGTCTGAAATTTAAGAGGTACAAAATAAACATGGAAGCAGTTGCTGACACCCTGAATCGGTTCAGACTCTTTGTAGATCACATTCTGTTTGTAGATCAGAAACAAACTGTGTTGAATGGGATTGAGGAACTCTTCAATATCTGTGTTTCCTTAACCTCAATAGACTGCACTCAAAAGGGATATTCTGTTTTTAAAGGGATAAAAGCAATACGAGTGCTTTTTGAATTCACTCACAAAAATATTGAGAATTCACTCACAAATAGATTGAGAACTCTCACGTAAGTGGATTGCATCAAATAGAGGGGCTGTGAGGCTACATCAAAGATATGGTTCCGTGTAGGAGCAATAGAAATGCCCTGATGTATCAAGATGTATCGTTGCTATGTTTGCGTTACAGTTAGATGCAATTTCAGGCACAACATATATTATTTTTTTTGTAAGAATATATATATATATATATATATATATTTTTTACAATACAAACATACACATACAAACGACAACATCGCACAAACGGGCACAACATTTTCAAGGACAAAACCTTATGTGGAATGGTCAGTTGGTCAACTGAGTTGAATGCTTGGTTCTGAAAAGGGACTTCATAATAATACATATATAATACATCTCTCATTTATAATATTTAGAGTACTTTAGAATAAAGTGGATAACAATGTCAGAGCATTCAACCTCTACTTAATAGCATATTCAAGCAGTGGACAAAAATCCAAACCTTTTCAATTTCATATTCAGTAATTGGCAGTTAAGGTGTGAGGTTAGAACAAATGTAATGCAGAACAATGCTGCAGTCAGTCAACCATTAATATATATAATCACTGTGTCTTTCAATTCACATTCCTAACTGACTAGGTATATCTTTCTCAGTTTCGCCACCAAATGACTTCCCATGACACTAAGTCAGAATATATAATGATATGAGCTTCACTCAAAACATTAAAAAAATAAACCCTTTGAAACTCAACTGAGAGATATGACAAATACATATATTTTGTTTGTTTTTACAAACAACAGATAGAAAATATATTAGACCAGCGTGGTACACACCTTACTGTGCATCAGAAGCCAAATAGACCTATCAGTGTAAAATGAATAACAGTTTGGGGGAATAACACGTGGTGGGTTCATTGCAGGTAAAGGTTTTCACCTTCTCAATTCCATCCAACCCTGTGTTGCGAAAAAGGAATAACGTGCCCTTGGCTTTAAAAATGTGCAGAATGTATTTGCTTCAGGCTTTACCCTATGAAGGTGCCCGATGTTATGTCTGACACACAATATGCATTCAAATTGAATTTTATCCATGGGATGCAATGTTTAATTTACTGCACTACCTCAATGAAGAGAGGACCTTTGACCTTCACCAGAGAATGCAGGGTTGGTCCAATCAAGAAGTTGTAATAAACAAATAGTGCAGGGATGCTCAAAGTAGGAATTTTTGTGAAAATGTCAGACTTAACCAGGTCTCTTGGTTAACTTTTAATATGCTCAAATTACCCCTCCAGGGTGTAATTTATGTTTGGGCATTTCATGTGGATGTGCAGTATGTAACCCCTGTCGGTGAACTAAGCAATTTATATTGTTTATTACAAGGAGTAGACTTTCTACTGGCCACAGACTAGACTAGATTAGGGGCAGATGAGGCGAGGAGACGAATGACGGACTTGGTCATTGAAGGCAGTCAGTTGTTAACAGTGAGTGGGTGAAGCTGCCTGTATGGAAGAGCTACCCGGGGGTGTGGGAAAAGAGGCTGGCGCAGAAATACATCTTAATTAGAAATCTGTATCAAAGGAAGGATAAATAGATCGCCCTGTAAAATTGTTCCTCTCTGTCCATTTAGACCTTGATAAAGAAAAGAAACAAGTGATTTTCAGTGAAAGAAACAAGTGATTCTCATTGAAAGTAACAAGTGACTCTCATTGAAAGTAACAAGTGATTCTCATTGAAAGGCCAGCAGGATGTTGACTTTCATAGGTTGTTTTGAAGTGTTACAAATATGATCACAGTACTTTATGTGTGCATATTTAATATGCATTTTAGTTTAATCATGGGTAATTTCTACCAGCATGTCACATGTGCAACCAAAGGAAAAATAAACTCTAGATCACCTTTACTCCACACACAGAGACGCACACAAAGCTCTCCCTCGCCCTCCATTTGGCAAATCAGACCATAATTCTATCCTCCTGATTCCTGCTTACAAGCAAAAACTAAAGCAGGAAGTACCAGTGACTCGCTCAATACAGAAGTGGTCAGATGACGCGGATGCTACGCTACAGGACTGTTTTGCTAGCACAGACTGGAATATGTTCCGGGATTCATCCAATGGCATTGAGCAGTATACCACCTCAGTCATCGGCTTCATCAATATGTGCATCGACGACGTCGTCCCCACAGTGACCGTGTGTACATATCCCAACCAGAAGCCATGGATTACAGTCAACATCCGCATCGAGCTAAAGGCTAGAGCTGCCACTTTCAAGGAGCGGGACACTAATCCGGACGCTTATAAGAAATCCCACTAAGCCCTCAGACGAACCATCAAACAGGCAAAGCATCAATACAGGATTAAGATTGAATCCTACCACACTGGCTCTGACGCTCGTCAGATGTGGCAGGGCTTGAAAACTATTACGGTCTACAAAGGGAATCCCAGCCGTGAGCTGCCCAGTGACGCGAGCCTACCAGATGAGCTAAATGCCTTTTATGCTTGCTTCGAGGCAAGCAACACTGAAGCACGCATGAGAGCACCAGCTGTTCCGGACGACTGTGTGATAACGCTCTCGGTAGCCGATGTGAGCAAGACCTTTAAACAGGTCAACATTCACAAACCCGCGGGGCCAGACGGATTACCAGGACGTGTACTCAAAGCATGCGGACCAACTGGCAAGTGTCTTCACTGAAATTTTCAAACTCTCCCTGACCGAGTCTGTAATGCCTACATGTTTCAAGCAGACAACCAATCACACTCCACACTGCCCTTTCCCACCTGGACAAAAGGAACACCTATGTGACAATGCTGTTCATTGACTACAGCTCAGCGTTCAACACCATAGTGCCCACAAACTCATCACTAAGCTAACAACCCTGGGACTAAACACCTCCCTCTGCAACTGGATCCTGGACTTCCTGACGGGCTGCCCCCAGGTGGTAAGGGTAGGTAAAAACACCTCTGCCACGCTGATCCTCAACACTAGGGCCCCTCAGGGGTGCGTGCTTAGTCCCCTCCTGTACTACCTGTTCACCTACGACTGCATGGCCAAACACGACTCCAACACCATCATTAAGTTTGCTGACAACACAACAGTGGTAGGCCTGATCACCAACAACGATGAGACCGCCTATAGGGAGGAGGTCAGAGACCTGGCAGTGTGGTGCCAGCACAACAACCTCTCCCTCAATGTGAGCAAGAAAAATGAGCTGATCATGGACTACAGTTTCAAGTTCCTTGGTGTCCATATCACCAACAAACTATCATGGTCCAAATACACCAAGACAGTCGTGAAGAGGGCACGATAACACCTTTTCGTCTCTGGAGACTGAAAAGATTTGGCATGGGTCCCCAGATCCTCAAAAAGTTCTACAGCTGCACCATCGAGAGCATCCTGACTGGTTGCATCACCGCCTGGTATGGCAACTGCTTGGCATCTGACCATTAGGCGCTACAGAGGATAGTGCGTACGGCCCAGTACATCACTGGGGCCAAGCTTCCTGCCATCCAGGACCTATATACTAGGAGGTGTCAGAGGAAAGGCCCAAAAATGGTCAAAGACTACAGTCACCCAAGTCATAGACTGTTCTCTCTGCTACCGCACGGCAAGCAGTACCGGAGTGCCAAGTCTAGGACCAAAAGGCTCCTTAACAGCTTCTACCCCCAAGCCATAAGACTGCTGAACAATTAATAAAATGGCCACCCAGACTATTTACATTGAACCCACCCCCCCTCCCTCCATTTGGTTTTACACTGCTGCTACCCACTGTCTATTATCTAGTAACTTTACCCCTACCTACATATACAAATTACCTCAACTAACCTGTACCCCCGCACATTAACTCAGTACTGGTACCCCCTGTATATAGCCTCGTTATTGTTATTTTATTGTGTTACTTTTTATTTATTTTTACTTTAGTTTATTTGGTAAATATTTTCTTAACTCTTTCTTGAACTGCATTGTTGGTTAAGGGCTTGTAAGTAAGCATTTCATGGTAAGGTCTACATCTGTTGTATTCGGCGCATGTGACAAATAAAGTTTGATTTGATTTTGAAACAAGTGATTTTCAGTGAAAGAAACAAATGATTGTCATTGAAAGAAACAAGTGATTCTCATTGAAAGTAACAAGTGACTCTCATTGAAAGTAACAAGTGATTCTCATTGAAAGGCCAGCAGGATGTTTACATTCATAGGTTGTTTTGAAGTGTTACAAATATGATCCCAGTACTTTGTGTGCATATTTAATATGCATTTTAGTTTAATCATGGGTATGGCTGTCATTGCTGAGAATAACCATGTTTTGTTTTCCGAGAGTATCTTAGAGATCAACATCTTCAGTGTCTCTACTTTAAAACCATTGATGGTTAATTGTGTAGTAAGTGGGATGATCTTCTGGGAATATGTACAGTCTAGACCAATTCTATTCAGGAATAGTTGTAAGGGATGGCATGAAAAATTAAAATTAGAATGTATGGCAGTTATTGTAGGTAGCACTGTGTAAGTATGCACTACAGAGAAATACCAATGCTGATTCAATTGACTGTCTCAATAACAACATCTGTGTATCTCTGCACAGTATTTTTCTCAATTCAAACTTCACCTTTGCTTCATTATACTCAATATGATTAACATTAACACAGCTAACAGCTCAATATGATTAACATTAACACAGTTATCAGCTCAACATGATTAACATTAACACAGTTATCATCTCAATATGATTAACATTACACAGTTAGCAGCTCAATATGATTAACATTAACACAGTTAGCAGCTCAATATGATTAACATTAACACAGCTAGCAGCTCAATATGATTAACATTAACACAGCTAACAGCTCAATACGATTAACATTAACACAGCTAACAGCTCAATATGATTAACATTAACACAGTTAGCAGTTCAATACAATTAACATTAACAAAGTTAGCAGCTCAATATGATTAACATTAACACAGCTAGCAGCTCAATATGATTAACATTAACACAGCTAACAGCTCAATACGATTAACATTAACACAGCTAACAGCTCAATATGATTAACATTAACACAGTTAGCAGTTCAATACGATTAACATTAACACAGTTAGCAGCTCAATATGATTAACATTACACAGTTAGCAGCTCAATATGATTAACATTAACACAGTTAGCAGCTCAATATGATTAACATTAACACAGTTAGCAGCTCAATACGATTAACATTAACACAGTTATCAGCTCAACATGATTAACATTAAAACAGCTAACAGCTCAATATGATTAACATTAATACAGTTAGCAGCTCAATATGATTAACATTAACACAGCTAACAACTCAATATGATTAACATTACACAGTTAGCAGCTCAATATGATTAACATTAACACAGCTAACAGCTCAATATGATTAACATTAACACAGCTAACAGCTCAATATGATTAACATTACACAGTTAGCAGCTCAATATGATTAACATTAACACAGCTAGCAGCTCAATATGATTAACATTACACAGTTAGCAGCTCAATATGATTAACATTAACACAGCTAACAGCTCAATACGATTAACATTAACACAGCTAACAGCTCAATATGATTAACATTAACACAGTTAGCAGTTCAATACAATTAACATTAACAAAGTTAGCAGCTCAATATGATTAACATTAACACAGCTAGCAGCTCAATATGATTAACATTAACACAGCTAACAGCTCAATACGATTAACATTAACACAGCTAACAGCTCAATATGATTAACATTAACACAGTTAGCAGTTCAATACGATTAACATTAACACAGTTAGCAGCTCAATATGATTAACATTACACAGTTAGCAGCTCAATATGATTAACATTAACACAGTTAGCAGCTCAATATGATTAACATTAACACAGTTAGCAGCTCAATACGATTAACATTAACACAGTTATCAGCTCAACATGATTAACATTAAAACAGCTAACAGCTCAATATGATTAACATTAATACAGTTAGCAGCTCAATATGATTAACATTAACACAGCTAACAACTCAATATGATTAACATTACACAGTTAGCAGCTCAATATGATTAACATTAACACAGCTAACAGCTCAATATGATTAACATTAACACAGCTAACAGCTCAATATGATTAACATTACACAGTTATCAGCTCAATATGATTAACATTACACAGTTATCAGCTCAATATGATTAACATTACACAGTTAGCAGCTCAATATGATTAACATTACACAGTTAGCAGCTCAATATGATTAACATTACACAGTTAGCAGCTCAATATGATTAACATTAACACAGCTAGCAGCTCAATATGATTAACATTACACAGTTAGCAGGTCAATATGCCAACAGATGTACCTCACACTGGGGTCACTCTGCCATGGTTATGCATGATAATGCATTCACACCTATCTCAATTGTAATTCACACTGCCCTCTCCCACCTGGAAAAGAGGGAAATAACTATGTGAGAATGCTGTTCATAGACTACAGCTCAGCGTTCAACACCATAGTCCCCTCCAAGCTCATCACCAAGCTAGGGACCCTGGGACTGAACCCCTCCCTCTGCAACGGGATCCTGGACTTCTTGACGGGCCGGCTCCGGGTGGTGAGGGTAGGAAACAACACCACCTCCACCATGCTGATCCTCAACTTGGGGGCCCCTCAGGGGTGTGTGCTTAGTCCCCTCCTGTACTCCCTGTTCACCAACGACTGCGTGGCCACGCATGACTCCAACACCATGATCAAGTTTGCTGATGACACGACGGTGGTAGGCCTGATCACCGACGGCGATGGGTCAGCCTACAGTGAGGAAGTCAGAGACTTAGCAGTGTGGTGCCAGGACAACAACCTCTCCTTCAATGTCAGTAAGACCAAGGAGCTGATTGTGGACCATAGGAGAAAGAGGGGAGAGCACATCGACGGGGCTGTTGTGAAGCGGGTCGAGAGCTTCACATCCACATCACGAAGGACTTGACATGGTCCACATACACCCACACAGTTGAATCGAAAGAATCTTGACTGGCTGCATCACCGCTTGGTATGGCAAATGCATCACCCTTGACCGCAAAGCGCTACAGAGGGTGGTGCGGACAGCCCAGTACATCACTGGGGCCGAGCTCCCTGCCATCCAGGACCTCTATATCAGGTGGAAGACCTGAAAAATTGCCAAAGACTCCAGCCACCCAAGCCATAGACTGTTCACTCTGTTACCGTCCAGCAAATGGTACCGGAGCATTGGCTCTTGGACCAACAGGCTCTGAGACAGCTTATACCAGGTGACCCAAACAGGGCAGCACGGCTGGCTCTTAAATGTATATGGAGAGCTAACATGAATAATATGCATGTCAATCTCTCATGGCTCAAAGTAGAGAACAGATTGACTTCATCACTACTTGTATTTGGGATTTTTTTTTTGTGAGAGTATTGTCTTGTATTTGTATTTGACATGTTGAATGCACCGAGCTGTCTGTTTAGACTACTAGCACACCCATGCATACCCCACAAGACATGCCACCAGATGTCTCTTCACAGTCCCCAAGTCCAGAACAGACTATGTGAGGCACACAGTACTACATAGAGCCATGACTACATGGAACTCTATTCCACATCAAGTAACTGATGCAAGCAGGAAAATCAGATTTAAAAAATATATACAAATGCACCTTATGGAACAGCGGGGACAGACACATGCACACACACACACATGATAACATATGCACTATACACATACACATATACATTTGTGTTGTAGATATGTGGTAGTAGAGTAGTGGCCTGAGAGCACACACTTAATGTGTTGTGAAATCTGTTGTGAAATGTAGTGAAATGTTTTTTAAATTGTATATAATTGCCTTAAGTTTGCAGGACCCCAGGAAGAGTAGCTGCTACCTTGGCAGGAACTAATGGGGATCCATAATAAATACAAATAAGAATACTGCTAAATAGCCAGACCGCTAAATAGTCAATTAATGGTACCTAAACTATCTGAACTGATTCTATCTTGCACTGACCCTACACACACTCACTAGACTATATATACACCACATACACACTCACTCACACACACTATATTGACACTCCCACAAAAACCTACATACATTCACATACGCGCAAACACACACATACCGGCACAACACAAACACACATAGATACACATTACACACACACACTTTTACACTCATCATTTGCTGCTGCTACTCTGTTCTTTATTTAACTCTTATTATTATCTATCCTGATGCCTAGTTCCTAGTTATTATTTAACTCTGTGTCGTTGGGAAGGGCTCGTAAGCAAGCATTTCACGGTAAAGTCTACACCAGTTGTATTTGGCGCATGTGACAAATACATTTTATTTTAATTTGACACCCCACATCCTCCAACAGCTAGCTAGGATTTCAGGTCCTCATTCTGAGGCAAAGACAGCGCTAAGCTATTTTCATTCTGTTCAGTGATCCACAGTGCAATCACACAGAATTTGCAATTAACACTGAAAGTCTTTTGTAAATATGAGATCCGTGCCATCACAAGCTTCCAAATTTAAAATACATCAAGGATCAACATGACATCATAACTCATCTAATTCTTGGCACTTGATTGTTTTACTTCCCACTGTAATTCCGTAGCATTATAATTTCCTTTGTGATGCAGATGCTGCTTTGCTTTCCTGTTTATAAAGTGGATAAAAATAAACTTGGTTTTGAATACATGATGTTGAGATATTGTCTTGACTTGAGTCCTTTTAAGCAAAAAAAAACTAAAAATGTTTTGCTCTAAATAAAAACTGTCAGCTGCAATGCGGTACGGCCTCAGATTCTGACACTGATAATGAATAAATAAAACATGTCTGACATCCTGTGATTCGAGCCAGAGCTATCAAATAGGATTTGCTTTAATTGAGGGTGCAATCATTTTCCTTCCATTTATCTGAATATGGCTGAAGAAGTTTGAATTTGAATAAGATATCACATTTGATCAGAATTCGAGAGCCTTAATTTTACAACGCCCGTAACCCTTTCCTGCAGTCAATGATCAAAAGCGCCACCTTTGGCCTCATGGTAGAATGTTATTAATATTTGTTATAATTTCATAATTAGTATAAAAAATAAAAAATCCAGTGTTTCTATGTCAAACAGTTTTGTTATATTTCAGTCTTCTGTGATATATATAAAGTGTAATATTGGGATTCAAACTCAAAATTGAGTACATTTCAACTCTATATCTGACATGGTACAGGTGTCTTCTTTTTTTAAGCCCATAACCATGTGCATGAGGTGTATACTTTTATTTAAGACTGTCAAGAAACACTCTGTGTGATTTAGCCCACTGTAGTAAAAGGTAAAGCGACCATCCTGCAGCCATATACCTGCAGCTAATGAGTAATGTACACTACAATTTACCCTTGTATTCCAAATATATAAGTTGTGGGGTTTTCACAAAAGAGTTGTGCTCTATTTCCAAAATA
The DNA here is from genome assembly GCF_020615455.1 of Coregonus clupeaformis. NCBI lineage: Eukaryota > Metazoa > Chordata > Actinopteri > Salmoniformes > Salmonidae > Coregonus > Coregonus clupeaformis. The sequence continues at coordinate 37,503,102 of NC_059222.1, read as the reverse complement.
AAGCATATATTCCCATCCTTATATTGACATGAAAATTCCAGTAATAAGATCCAATAATTTATGACTAACTATTGGCAAAGTTAATATTTCCAATTGACACCGCTAAAGCTGAGGACTATTTCCAATTTGCTTCATTACTCCTGCTGGGGTCATGCTAACAAAATGAGGTTAAAGGTTAAAGGTCATGCTCTGAGCTGATGATGAGAGCGTTATTCAGTTGCAGGTATCACTTTAAACAGAGTCTAACGAGGCCTCCAAGTAAAATTAAGAGAAGATTTAGAATCTACCTCCTTATGGAGTCATGCCTTGCCAACTCATATTAAATTAACATCTGTTCGCCAGTCTAATGGACTGGTTAATTGCCTATTGCAATGTACTGAATTTGAGATGCCGTTTCATTAATCAATCAAACATTGCAAATCATTGGATTGTCAAGATGATGTTGTCTCCTGAATAAAATGTGTGCAAGTAGACATCTTTGACAGCTGCTGATGAAAATGTAATGGCAAAATGTTCCCTCATATTATTTTAGTAGTAGACACCAGGATGTGTGTGAAAATGTACAAACTTTACAAAGCAATGCTTCAATGCCCCTGTATATAGCCTCCCTACTGTTATTTTATTTTACTGCTGCTCTTTAATGATTAGTTATTTTTATTTTTTACTTATCTATTTTTTACTGAACATTTTTCTTAAAACTGCATTGTTGGTTAAGGGCTTGTAAGTAAGCATTTCACTCTAAGGTCTACACCTGTTGTATTCGGCGCATGTGGCAAATAAAATTTGATTTGATTTGAAATGCTTGGTCTAAGCAAAAAGGGAAATGTAGACCTAACATACAATAACAATACAGTTATCCTAAGCAACTTACAATGATACATATTTGTATTGTTGACCTCAGCAGGAATCGAACCAACAGTCCTGATGTTGCAAGCACCATGCTCTACCAACTGGGACCAAAACCCAGCTCCCCACCTCTCCACATTCCCTTAGTATTATTCAGACTCATTTAGGTGCCAGTGTCTAACCAAGCTAGGCTTCAGAACCATGGACAGCAACACCTACAGCAGTTATATGAGATGTTGTTTAATCAGATTGTTAAAGGTAATTTTGCTGTTTGCTTGAGTAATGGAAGGGAGTTCCATGTGATCATGGCTCTGTATAATACTGTGTGTTGCCGTGAATTACTTTTGGACTTGGGGACTGTGAATAGACCCCTGGTGGCATGTCTTGTGGGGTATGTATGGGTGTGTGAGCTGAATGTTATTTGATTATGCAGACAACTCTGGAATTTTAATCACAGTAATATTTCTCATTAAAAACTAGAAAATAAGCAGTTAATCTCTTGTCAACCCTCAACCAGGAAAGACTGGCATGCATTTTGTTGATATTAGTTCTGTATGTGCAGTTAAGGGCAAGGCGAGCTGCTCTGTTTTGAGCCAGCTGCAGCTTTTGCCAGGTCTTTCTTTGCTGCACTTGACCATATTACCGGACAGTAATCAAGATGGAACAAGACCAGAGCCTTAACAACTAGTACAGTTGATTTTTGTGTCAAAAACACAGAACATCTTTTTAAAACTGACAAACCTCTCCCCAACTACTTTGTCAATATGACTTGACCATGATAATTGATCATCCAGTGTTATACCTAGGAGTTTAGCTTCCTCAACTTTCTCAATGGTGTCACTCTTTATACACAACTACAGTTGTGAATGTTTTGAACCAAATGCAATGCTTTTAGTTTTAGATGTATTTAAGACCAGTTTATTATTAATCACCCATTCTGATAGTGACTGGAACTCCTTATTTAGAATTTCAGTGAGCTCACTGGCTTTGGGTGCTGACATGTAGAGGGTGGACTCATTTGCATACATAGTCATTCTAGCTTGGTGTAAGACCAGTGGCAAATCATTTGTAAAAATAGAGAAGAGTAATGGCATAAGGAAACTGCCCTGAGGGACACCGCACTGTACATAGCTGATGTCAGAGAAGATTCCATTGAAGAACACTGTCTGGGTTCTATTGGATAAATAACTCTCCAACCATGTGATGGCAGGTGATGTAAATCCATAGCAAGTGAGTTTTCAATAAATATGTATGATCAATAACATCAAAGGCTGCACTGAAATCTAAGAATACAACTCCAGCTATCATCTTATTATCCATTTATTTTAACCAATCAGTCATTGAAGTCAGTGCAGTACAAGTTGAGTGCCCTTCTCTATATGCATGCTGAAAGTCAGTAGTTAACTGATTTTTCTTTTTTTTGGGGTCAAACACAATTCTCTCCATCAGTTCACTATGAACATGCAGCAAACTGATTGGGTGGCTGTTAGAGCCAGCAAAGGGTGCTTTACTATTTTTAGGCAGTGGAATTACTTTAGCTTCCTTCCACGCCTGTCGACACACACACTCCTTTAGACTTTGGTTAAAGATATAGCAAATAGGGGTGGCAATACAGTCTGCTACCATTCTCAATAGTTTCCCACCAAGGTTGTCTATATCTGGTGGCTTATCATTATTGATGAATAACAATAGTTTTCCCACCTCTCCCACACTAACTTGACTAAATTCAAAACAGCAATCCTTAAATTATTAGATATTTTACACAAAAATATGATGGTTCACTATTCAATGTTACCATTTTACTCCTGAGTGTTGTAACTTTCACTAGTGAAATAGCCTCTACTGCTATAGGCCACCAAGTGCTAACAGTCAATATTTGGATAATATGTGTGCAATGCTTGATAGTGTGTGTGATGTTAACAGAGGTCTATTTTCTGGGTGACCTGAACATTGACTGGTTAGCAACTAGCTGTCCTCTCAAAAGGAAGCTTCTAACTGTGACTAATAAAGGACAGCTAGTTGCTAACCAGTCAATGTTCAGGTCACAGGCAGTGCTAATGTCATCTCGCATGGACTTACAGTTTGTTGTCATCTTGCTGCAAGTCTCTTTCAGGACATCCACCTCTCCCTGGGAGAACTGCAAACTGTTCTTAAGGTGTTGGACCTCTCTGGTCAGATCATCCATTCTTTTGTTAGTTGAGTCCATCAGTATTTGGACAAAGCTCTTGAAGTTATTTTCCTGTTGCTGTAACAATTGCTTGTAGACATATTTTTATGATTTAAAAGATCACGCACCTGTGATAGCGAAACACTGTCCTCTCCATTACTCCAACCTTCTTTAACTTTGGGCGGCATGATGATAGTAACGTAGGGCCACGCAATTCCAGCCAGCACAGCTGGCAGGGCCGATGGACACAGCAACAAACAGCAGTGATTTAAACAGCCACAAGCCTGCCACTATCCGTGGTCCCAGCCACAAGGGCTAAATGGATTGCTGGCTGTGTTCAAACTGTCAAGGAACCTGGCTAGCTTGATAGCTAGCAGCTAGGCTAGCTGCTTTGCCAAGTAGCATCTCTTCAGACTTTATGGTTTGGCAGTGTTTGGGGTTTGGACAGATAGTAGCGGTCTCAGCAACTGAGGCTAACAACGTTGTGGGATCCAAATTAAACAGGTAGGCTAATAAACAAACAGGTCAACTAGGTTTCAGACCCATGGACAGCAACATCTAAAACTACTGTAAGTACAAGGCAAGCCACTGGAAGCCCTAATCTTTTTCTACTAGCAAAACCACACATATGATAAATGCCTGTAATTCTGTTGATATCGAAGTCCAATTACCTCAGAAGTCAGTGTAGGCCCACATTGATCGAGATAGATTGCTGTGCTCCATTTTGCTGTTTGCATTAATTAATTGCGCTCGCATCACTTCCTTCTTCACAGAGGGGAAAAAGATCAACACATTCCTGGGAACAAGTCTAACGACTAACCAAGATGAGTAAAAAATATAGATTCCTTTGTGAACTGCACAGCACAGCCCTGACATTGTTACATTATGAATGAACCACAATAGGATGAAGTTACCCCTATTCAACCTTTTATATTCTGATCTTAGGTATGTTCTATGTTTCCCCACTAAGTTAAGATTTGAGGGAGGGTAAGGTGATCCTAGATCTGCTCCAACGGGCAACTTCTACACAGAACGAAGGAACAGTCTAATAAGACTGGCAGAAACCTGCTCTATCAATTCTCCTGGGCAACGCTTCAAATGTAATTATACAGCTATCTTAGCAGAGGACCTATGCAATTACAATTGTCTGCCAAATCAATTTCAATTCTGTTCAGCCTAACTGATGCACCTTCATCTCTTTTGCTAACAGATTCTTCCTTGAGATGCATAGGTTTGCCATTATTGATCCTCATTCGGGGTGTATCTTGCCTGCATTGAGTGAAACAGGTTTTCAGGTTTTCAGTTGTATGCTTCCATTGAGCCAATGCAGACATTTTACACAGGCTGTCAATCTGCATTGAACCTGTTTTACGAGCTAGCCAATCTGTTTGACTTAGCTTGACTTAATTTTGTTCTCGTCGACTGAATATGAAAGATATTAGTATTCCATTGAGGCGTGTGGCAGTTTTCAACCCTGTGTTTAATGCAAGATTTGTGTGACTGAAATTAGAAGTAAATATGAAATGTCGATTAACAGGGGCGCAACTTTCACTGGGGACGGCTGGGACATGTCCCCCCACATTCTGAAATTGTATTTTTGAGGGAAACATATAGTGCAGAGGACATACAGACATCTGCCCTCAGGCTATGTTGAAATAGGTATTTCATACAGATGTAGGATCTTAATTTGAGCCAGTTTGCTACAACAGGAAAATAATCCTGCAGCAACAGAAAATGTGAATTATTATGTGGATTATAATTCATGGACATTTTTGTAGGGGTTGATACATTTTTCGTAAGGGAAAATCAACTCTGAAGTTTCAAAGTGGAAATTACAATATTCAGAAGCTTTTTTATAACTAAAATACATATAGTTTTAAATGTCCTGCATTGCAGGAAAGTTCTCCTGCAACAGGGTGATCAAATTAAGATCCTACATCTGTATGGACACCCACAGTGTGGCCATTCCAAATGAACCCGTTCCAGTATCAGTAGCCTGATGATCACTGTGCGATTACTTTTGATACAGTAGGTCAAAGCAGTCATGAAAACACTTTTGTACAGTATTTAGTTGAACAGTTTGTTGACAGTTAGTTAGAACCATCTGTAGGGGACTAACAAAATTAAGTGTGAATCCCGTTGAACAAGGACTCAAATTAAATCACGTTGAACATATGGGTGCGTTTACAAGATCTTTCGTTATTGTTCAGGCAGGGAGGAGCTGGATATTTCAACCGAGAAAAACAGAGATGAACAGGTGAGAGTTGAGAAACCATTTTGTCAGCATGAGGTAGTAAGGGTGAGCCTCTAGTAGCAGCGATCCCCAGCTTGATAGAAACAGAAAGTAGCAGTGATCCCCAGCTTGATAAAAACAGAAAGTAGCAGTGATCCCCAGCTTGATAGAAACAGAAAGTAGCAGTGATCCCCAGCTTGATAGAAACAGAAAGTAGCAGTGATCCCCAGCTTGATAGAAACGGAAAGTAGCAGTGATCCCCAGCTTGATAGAAACAGAAAGTAGCAGTGATCCCCAGCTTGATAGAAACACAAAGAAAAACAGAAATACTGTGTCTCTTTGAAGAGCAAAAATAACAAGTGGGACTGGCCCACTCGACCAAAATGGTTGAATCAACGTTGTTTCCACGTTATAAAAAAAAATGTATTTGATGACGTTGAATCAACATGGAAAACTCATTGGATTTCCAAAAAGTCATTGACGTAAGGGAATTTCATTCTTTGAACCTAAATCCAATGACATGGTGAAATGTTTTATTGATTTAATGTTGAGTTCACGTTAGTTGACGCAACCCAATGTAAATCCAAACTATATGTTGAAATGATATCTGTGCCCAGTACGGTTTCTTCAAGTGGCTACAGGTTTCAGGCACTAAAATAATTGTTGTTCATTTCAAGTAAAATGTCAATGAAGACTTGTTGACAGTTGTTATAACTCGTAATGACATTGGTTATCCGTTTTATGACAGAATTACAGTATGTAGGGTAGGCCATGCAGCAGGGGCTCCCAAAGTTTTTTGGCCCACGACCCCATTTTGATATCTGAAAAAGTATGTAATTAACAACCAATGTTTACTTTTTGTTTTGGGGCTATGGCAGCCAATTGAAAAACATTCTAACAGTATTCCTGATTGTCTTCTCAACTCACCATCACATACTTTTAATGTGGGGCTAATACAGTGAATTGCAAATTAGTCTGACATAATGTATCTTATCTCACCACCACTAACAAGATGAGTGTGCTTGATGCATGTCGCGTCGGACGTTCTCAAAGTCAGGGGGCGCGGTTGACAGTGCGCACCTCATGTCTGCTGTCATATCCAACCTGGATCGATATTTGGTTTTAATGCAGACAAGGGCACTGAATCCAGCTTCACACAGATATGAGCTTCCAAAGGGTACCATGAGTTTTATGGTGCTTTCAATACAACTGGGAACTGTGATAAATACGTCAGTATTCCTCAGGTCGGAAAGTCAGAGCTCTAGAAAAAGGCCAGAGTTCCCGAGTTGGAATTCCAAATTGGACGTTCAAAACTATTAGCTCGTTTTTTTCAGAGTTCCCAGTTCTCCTGGATGCACTGAAGTCGGAAGTTTCCATTTGTTTTGAATGTGGCATTAATGCTCAGAGGCAGACGGCAGGGTATTCCCTTTGAGTCAGGAACCAAAACTCCTCCGTAGTGACCCGTGAATGTATTCGGTCACATGACAGCTCGATCAACTGTTCGATTTCACTTACCGGCATGTCAACTGAGCCAGGATCACAGTCAAACGGATTGGGAAGTAGGTCCCAAAGTGCTCTTCCAAGCGTTGGAGTTGAGCAGTCATCACTCGTGTGGGACACTTACTGATGCGGTTTCAAGCATGCGTGCAGTGGATGTGGTTTGATGTAGTTTACAATCGAAGTTACCTGCTACAGTATATCTCTGAGTTCTGTGCTCTTTTACTGCCAGTTGCTCTCGGTGTATCATACAATGCGTCCATACGGCAGAGGGAGACACATTCATAACAGTGCAGAGGCCTGCCCGCCGTACCGCCATAGATGGAGCCCAATCTGGGCAAAATCGCACCATTCGATCCCATGGAATCTGTTTAAAAAAAAAATCTATATAGCCACGCAGCACACTAAACATCCCCTGTGCCCTTTCATGTTCGAGAATCGTGAAACAGAACAATATGTCTCCGTGAATAGCATCCCCCGACATGTTTATCGAACAAAAGTCAATTCATGGACATCTCGTCCCTCACAGCTGGCGTCCATTTTGCAGCGCATCTTCTTTTTTTTCTTCTTCTTTTTAGTTTCCTCTTGATTGCTAGTGTTACCTGACAAAGGTATTGATGTAAGTTTCTGTGCCTCTGCCTCCCCACACATTGTTTTTACCATATCGATTGCGGCTGGTAATATCAAAGTCTCTGCAATACGTGTGGTTTCATACTGTATTATAGCGGGCCTAGCCATTCACCATGGGATTGATTCAAGTCAAGTCCGGCCTTTTCTAAGGGCGCTCTGGTAGAATTGTATCTTTTATATTTGAGTAATTTTCATTTAAATGTTTAAGGTTAGTCACATTCCAATGATTTTGAGATACAAAGACAATATTATAATATATATGTTTTGTATATATACAGTACCAAGGTTTGGACACACCTACTCATTCAAGGGTTTTTCTTTATTTTTACTATTTTCTACATTTTAGAATAATAGTTAAGATATCAGTGTGAAATAACACATATGGAATCATGTAGTAATCAAAAAAAGTGTTAAACAAATCAAAATATATTTCATAATTGAGATTCTTCAAATAGCCACCCTTTGCCTTGATGACAGCTTTGCACACTCTTGGCATTCTCTCAACCAGCTTCACCTGGAATGCTTTTCCAACTGTCTTGAAGGAGTTCACACATATGCTTAGCACTTGTTGGCTGCTTTTCCTTCACTCTGCCATCCGACTCATCCCAAACCATCTCAATTGGGTTGAGGTCGGGGGATTGTGGAGGCCAGGTCATCTGATGCAGCACTCCATCACTCTCCTTCTTGGTCAAATAGCCCTTACACAGCCTGGAGGTGTGTTGGGTCATTGTCCAGTTGAAAAACAAATGATAGTCCCACTAAGCCCAAACCAGATGGGATGGCGTATCGCTGCAGAATGCTGTGGTAGCCATGCTGGTTAAGTGTGCCTTGAATTCTAAATAAAACACAGACAGTGTCACCAGCAAAGCACCCTCACACCATAACACCTCCTCCTACACATGCGGAGATCATCCGTTCACGCACAAAGACACGGCGGTGGGAACCAAAAATCTCAAATTTGTACTAAGGACAAATTTGTACCAAAGGACAAATTTCCTCAAGTCTAATGTCCATTGCTCGTGTTTCTTGGCCCAAGCAGGTCTCTTCTTATTGTTGGTGTCCTTTAGTAGTGGTTTCTTTGCAGCAATTCGACCATGAAGGCTGGATTCACACAGTCCCCTCTGAACAGTTGATGTTGAGATGTGTCTGTGACTTGAACTCTGTGAAACATTTATTTGGACGGCAATTTCTGAGGCTGGTAACTCTAATGAACTTATCCTCAGAGGCAACTCTGGGTCTTCCATTCCTGTGGTGGTCCTTATGAGAGCCAGTTTCATCATAGCGCTTGATGGTTTCTGCGACTGCACTTGAAGAAACTTTCAACATTTTTGAAATGTTCCGTATTGACTGACCTTCATGTCTTAAAGTAATGATGGACTATCATTTCTCTTTGCTTATTTGAGCTTCTTGCCATAATATGGACTTGGTCTTTTAGCAATTAGGGAAATTCTCCCGCGTCCCCATTTTCATATCAGGCGACCACACATGGGGTCGCAACTACAAGTTTGGGAACCGCTGCCATACAGAGAGTTCAAGTAAAATGCTTGATAGCTCAAACTGATCTTTGGCATACATTTCTCATGTACATAATTTATGTGTCACATACACTGAACATTTAGTAACATTGAAAAGATATGTGTCTTGTCCAACAGCTTCAATGTAATGTGTCCATTTTCTTTTTCTCCAGTGCTCTCAACGCATCATCACAGTTTGTCACACAGAGAGTCAAATTTCTTATCTTTCAAATAAAAATATAAATACTAGCTTCATTACATTATTGAGGAACTTCAAAAGATAACTCAATAACAAATATGTATTTTTAATTAAGGCTAATATTTAATTTTGATTCACAGGGCTCATCAAATTTCAAAGTCAATATTAAATCAATTATATTCACTAAATCTGTCACAAAACTTTGTTGCCTTTTATTCTAACTGGAATTATTTTTTAACTCTTACACAGAGACAGAAGTACTACAATATACAGCCTTCCACACCAACACACCGGAATTAATATGAACTGACACATTTCTATTATATGTTGAATGCACAGCCCCGTGGTTCTGATCGTCCCTTATATCTCTCTTACTGAAAGTGAACAGAAAAATCCATCAATCAAAATAACCATAATTATTGTTTTATGGGCTATAAAATCTTTCTCACATGGAGAACACAGCATCTCCAATTTTTTTTCACATGATATAACATTTATGTAAATGAAAAGCTCATTTAGACTAAACAAATATTTCAAATAAAAGGGTTTGGGAAATGACTTAGGTAACCTATTTGGCATAGAAAAAAACAAGCTCTGGGTCTAACAGCGTCATGCCCATAGGGGGCACAGGGGTATGTGCCCCCTCAGATTTGTCATGTTTAAAAAAACAAATCTGCCAGGACGACACAGACAGCTCAAGAGAAAAAGAGACTTAAGCATAATGATTATGACTTTAGATTGCAGGAAAAAGCTGTTTTATGGTCCAGCACCCCTCCGGACCACCCCTCAGCCATCCTCACGTAGTTGAGGCCCGTTAGATGTTTGGGGTGCATGACGCCCCCGTCTGGGTCCTTTGTTAACCATCCAGTAAATTTAGAGAAATACAACTTAAAACTTGGAATATTGTGTTTTGTTATTTTATAATTTTTTAATAGTTCTTCTGCAATCTTGTGAAGCTTATTAGAATTGAAAAGTGCAGTCAGCTTCTGTTATAGTTTCATCAACTTGCACCTTGCCTTCAAAGCTTCCTTTTTAACTTTCCTGAACCATTTCAGTGTATTACAGGGCAGGATAAGACTTACCTTACACACTGTCAGTCCCATAGCAAATTCAGTGATTGGTATTAAAGAGATCATGTGACAACAGGAGTCTGAGCTTTATTAATACAAAGATACTTGCATCTGGTTCCTGCTGCCACCACAGGCACAAGTCAAAACAGCAGTAAGCCTGCTGCAAGAGAGAAATTACAACTTGGGAAAGGGGATACCTAGTCAGTTGCAAGACTGAATGCATTCAACCGAAATATGTCTTCCGCATTTAACCCAACCCCTCTGAATCAGAGTAGTGCGAGGGGCTGCCTTAATCAATGGGGAGGTTAACTGCCTTGCTCAAGGGCAGAATCGCAGATTTTTCCACCTTCCCGGCTCTTCAAACTAGCGACCTCTCGGTTACTGGCCCAACACGCTTAACCGCTAGGCTACCTGCCGCCCCTCTAGCCGTCCTCTCTCCTCACCCACCTCTTAGCCTTTACACTTTGTGATTAGACGATTTGTAATGGTTGAAACATGGTCATTAGCACCTCAAAAGGTGAACATCCAGGTAATACAAAACTGGATGTGAGTTTATATTAGAGTAGCACGCTCTGTAATATGATCTAACACATACTGTAGAACCTACTGAATTATGATACGAATCAGACTAAATTGCCTGTCATGCAGTAACATAACATGGTAGTATTTCCCTACAGAACCTCATTCCTCCTGGTTTTACAAAATTCAGTTGATATGCAATAGCAGTGGACATTGTGGGCTGATTTGCATTTTTTCTATTTTCTATTTTTGTGGCAGACCATGAGTTAGACTAACACAATTGATTGGCAAGTCTCTCTCCAAGGTAGCATGCTGCTGGAATAAAAACATGTTTGTGACAAAGTTGGTGAGAATAAATGATGACGGGGTCAGACTGAGGTGAAAATGGACTAACTTTCTCTTTTGAATGCAGGTCGACTAGCGGTTAAGAGCGTTGGGCTAGTAACTGAAAGGTCACTGGTTCGAATCCCTGAGCACACTAGGTGAAACATCTGTTGTTGTGCCCTTGAGCAAGGCACTTAACCCTAATTGCTCCTGTATGTCGCTCTGGATAAGAGTGTCTGCTAAATGACTCAAACGTAAAATGTAAATGTAACACGTCGTGTCACTGCATACATAAAGCATGGGTAAGCCCAGAGAGCTCTGAAATATATTATATGGTCTTCTATGAAGTTGGCAGCTATATGATAGTCTTCGAGCTAAATTCCTATCTTGGGTTGGATTAAACAAGAAGACTTTGCAAACACAGTTTTAATTTGACTTAAAGCTTTGAGGGATAACTACCATAAGAAATGTTTAATCAGCTTAGACGCTTGTTTCACAATCTAGATGAGTACTCATGAGCCAAAGCGAAGGTGTACCAAATAATTTAGTTTATGTCCCTATGGAAAGAAAAATAATTATCACACTTTAATCTGTGAGGATGAAATATACCAATGCATAATGCTTTGTGGGAAGCTGAGGGATAAACTCAACAAAGTTTTGTTTGTGTTGCTCAGAGTAAAGAAGCACTTAAAAAAGAAAAGTCAATTACAACATTTGAGGCTGTTGTTTGATTTTCATTTGATGCTTAAATAATTGAATCCAATGAGGGTGGTGTTTCCTAATCCATCAAACAAAGGATGAAAGATCAAGGATATTTTGCCTACAAATCTGTAGAATATGTTACAGGAGCAGAGCACTGAGTTCACAGGTTTCCCTTGCTGATATACACTGCTCAAAAAAATAAAGGGAACACTTAAACAACACAATGTAACTCCAAGTCAATCACACTTCTATGAAATCAAACTGTCCACTTAGGAAGCAACACTGATTGACAATAAATTTCACATGCTGTCGTGCAAATGGAATAGACAACAGGTGGAAATTATAGGCAATTAGCAAGACACCCCCAATAAAGGACTGGTTTTGCAGGTGGTGACCACAGACCACTTCTCAGTTCCTATGCTTCCTGGCTGATGTTTTGGTCACTTTTGAATGCTGGCGGTGCTTTCACTCTAGTGGTAGCATGAGACGGAGTCTACAACCCACACAAGTGGCTCAGGTAGTGCAGCTCATCCAGGATGGCACATCAATGCGAGCTGTGGCAAGAAGGTTTGCTGTGTCTGTCAGCGTAGTATCCAGAGCATGGAGGCGCTACCAGGAGACAGGCCAGTACATCAGGAGACGTGGAGGAGGCCGTAGGAGGGCAACAACCCAGCAGCAGGACTGCTACCTCCGCCTTTGTGCAAGGAGGAGCAGGAGGAGCACTGCCAGAGCCCTGCAAAATGACCTCCAGCAGGCCACAAATGTGCATGTGTCTGCTCAAACGGTCAGAAACAGACTCCATGAGGGTGGTATGAGGGCCCGACAACCACAGGTGGGGGTTGTGCTTACAGCCCAACACCGTGCAGGACGTTTGGCATTTGCCAGAGAACACCAAGATTGGCAAATTCGCCACTGGCGCCCTGTGCTCTTCACAGATGAAAGCAGGTTCACACTGAGCACATGTGACAGACGTGACAGAGTCTGGAGACGCCGTGGAGAACGTTCTGCTGCCTGCAACATCCTCCAGCATGACTGGTTTAGCGGTGGGTCAGTCATGGTGTGGGGTGGCATTTCTTTGGGGGGCCGCACAGCCCTCCATTTGCTCACCAGAGGTAGCCTGACTGCCATTAGGTACTGAGATGAGATCCTCAGACCCCTTGTGAGACCATATGCTGGTGCGGTTGGCCCTGGGTTCCTCCTAATGCAAGACAATGCTAGACCTCATGTGGCTGGAGTGTGTCAGCAGTTCCTGCAAGAGGAAGGCATTGATGCTATGGACTGGCCCGCCCGTTCCCCAGACCTGAATCCAATTGAGCACATCTGGGACATCATGTCTCGCTCCATCCACCAACGCCACGTTGCACCACAGACTGTCCAGGAGTTGGTGAATGCTTTAGTCCAGGTCTGGGAGGAGATCCCTCAGGAGACCATCTGCCACCTCATCAGGAGCATGCCCAGGCGTTGTAGGGAGGTCATACAGGCACGTGGAGGCCACACACACTACTGAGCCTCATTTTGACTTGTTTTAAGGACATTACATCAAAGTTGGATCAGCCTGTAGTGTGGTTTTCCACTTTAATTTTGAGGGTGACTCCAAATCCAGACCTCCATGGGTTGATAAATTTGATTTCCATTGATAATTTTTGTGTGATTTTGTTGTCAGCACATTCAACTATGTAAAGAAAAAAGTATTTAATAAGATTATTTCATTATTTTAGTGTTCCCTTTATTTTTTTGAGCAGTGTATATGAATGCTCCTACTGGAGATGCTGTGAATTTCAGTATCTATTTAGTGGCCTATAGCGTTGTATGTTCTTATCAAGACAAGAATATCCCTCCGTTTTTGAATACTAATCATGTCAGACTCTACTTGACTACACATGCTTGTCAAAGGCAAAAGTGTTGTAGACATCTGCTCTCCCCATGCTACATCCAAGATACATTTAAATATTAACACAGTGTGGGGATGGAGTAGATGTGACTCCTCGAGAGGCAGAATCCACACGAGATGTTCCTGTAATATCCACAGGATCTTGGTGGACCCAGCGTCTCTGCTTCAGGATATAAAAAGGCTTTATTCTCTGCTTGAATAGAAAATGAAGTGCTTTCCCTGCTGTCACAGGTCATATTGTTAGGTGGAAGCTCCGGTGGGGTAAAGGTAACAATTTGTTTAACAGATGAAAAGGTTTGTTTACTTCTAACATAACCGTTGTCTCATTGCCATTCCCTCCTTTCCCTCTCTCACACATTGATGATTGTAGATGGGCTTTGTCTCGATTTGTGACCGACTTCAGATTTCTTTTAAATGTTTACTAAGGCTGACGCAGATACAAATCGACAAATGAATGAATAATTATATTTTTATTTTAAGGCGTTAAAGATGAAAGATTAAACAGCATGGAAACCTGTTTGAAAAGCAGTGGAAGGTATACAATTAAGCTGTGTACATACAGTGCATTCAGAAAGTATTCACACCCCTTGACTTTTTCCACATGTTGTTGTGTAACAGCCTAAATTTAAAATTGATTAAATTGACATTTTGTGTCACTGGCCTACACCCAATACCCCATAATGTCAAAGTGGAATTATGTTTTGATAATTTTTTACTAATTACTACAACTTAAAAGCTGGAATGTGTTGAGTCAATACATATTTAACCCCTTTTTTAATGCAAGCCTAAATAAATTCAGTAGTAAACATTTGCTTATCAAGTCACATAGTAAGTTGCATGGACTCACTCTGTGTGCAATGATAGTGTTTAACATGATTTTTGAATGACTACCTCATAACTGTACCCCACACATACAATTATCTGTAAGGTCCCTCAGTCGAGCAGTGAATTTCAAACACTGATTCAACCACAAAGATCAGGGAAGTTTTCCAATGCCTCGCAAAGAAGGGCACCTATTGGTAGATGGGTAAAAAAAAAAGCAGACATTGAATATCCCTTTGAGCATGGTGAAGTTATTAATTACACTTTGGAATGTGTATCAATACACCCAGTCACTACAAAAATACAGTCGTCCTTCCTAATTCAGTTGCCGGAGAGGAAGGAAACTGCTCAGGGATTTCACCATGAGGCCAATGGTGACTTGAAAAAGTTACAGAGTTTAATGGCTGTGATAGGAGAACTTTGTAATTACTCCACAATACTAACCTAAATGACAGAGTGAAAAGAAGGAAACTTGTACAGAATACAAATATTCCAAAAAGTGCATCCTGTTTGCAATGAGGCACTGAAGTAAAACTTCAAAATATGTGACACAGAAATTAACTTTATGTCCTGAATACAAAGCATTATGTTTGGGGCAAATCCAACACAACACATCACTGAGTACCACTCTTCATATTTTTAAGCATGGTGGTGGCTGCCTCATGTTATGGGTATACTTGTCATCGGCAAGGGAGTTTTTTAGGCTAAAAAGAAACAGAATAGAGACTCGCAGCTGTAGTCGCTGCCAAAGGTGATTCTAACATGTATTGACTCAGAGGCATGAATACTTACGTAAATGAGATATTGCTGTATTTTATTTTCAAAACATTTGCAAAAATGTCTAAAACATATTTTCACTTTGTCAGTCTGTTTTAATTCAGGCTGTAACACAACAACATGTGGAATAAGTGAAGGGGTATGAATACTTTCTAAAGCCACTGTACGTGCGTCACAGATGTGCAAGGATGACAAAAGAGGCCGATTTTGTGTTGATCCAAGAACGGTAACCTTGTAGATGCTTTATGAGGTACATGCTTAATACACACCTCACATTTCAAAACTAAGAATTTGGCGCGCAGTAGGCTACTTTACCATGCTATTATAACTCTGTGATTTACAAAGAAGGTACATTGACACTGTGCTATTAATTGGTTCTGTCACGCTGAATTGAGACGGTTGTTGCTATTCTGTTATTCAGGCAGTGTGACGCGTACTGAGTATACGAAGAGGCAGGACGCAGACGCAGGAATTAACAAGGTCAAGGTTTACTTAAACAATGAACAAGAGAAATAACAACGATAGAGTAAACGACACAAAGCTAAACAATCACACACAACATCATCCAGAACATTCCAGGGCTAAATAGGGGTGGTGATGAGATGATGAGGTGCAGGTGCTCTGGAGGTGATTAGGGTGCGTTGGGTTTCCATTCCGGTGTTGCCGAGGTGGTGCGCTCAGACCGGTGGCTCAGTAGACCAGCGAATCAGAGCGTTGGAGGGGAGCAACGGGAGGAGACGTCACAGGCAGTCTAGGGAGCTATTCAGATGGATGTACTGGATAACTTCAGTGAGATTTAGTTGTGTCAGACACAGCAATCTCCTGCCATTCCCACATTTTTCCCATTCCCACATTTTGAGGAATTTGCCATTCCCACATTTTGCAAAGGTGTAGGCCTATTTTTAAGCTAAGTGAGCACAATTTATTTTTAATGACACCATAGTTTCTTCAATCAAAGTTTGTACCGACAAATGTAGCCAATTGAATAGCCTATCATTAACGAATATGCATAAAATGCATCCTCCAATTGCAACGTCTGTCTATGCCCACACAAATTGTCTAAAGAAAATGTTCAAGTTTTAATATCCTCAACACCAAGTTAGGAATAGGCTACCTAACTTCAGAACAGGCAGTCATCAGTGTCAATCCTAAAATATATTTATTCATGTTTTGGTGAAATGTCCAAACTGTATCTCCATGCCAATCATTTGATTTAACTCAATCAATTTCATGGGAATATGCATTTAGATCTTCTTGAATTACTGTTTCGTGAGCGAATTAGAGCAGACGGTGTTAACAAACTATTAGTATTTTGTTTCAATCAAAACATACAGTGCCTAAGGAAAGTATTCAGACCACTTGACTCTTCCCACATATTGTTACGTTACTGCCTTAATCTAAAATGGATTAAATAAAAACATTTCCTCAGCAATCTACACACAATACCCCATAATGACAAAGTGAAAACAGGTTTTTTGAAATGTATATAAATGTATTGTGATGTCACGAGAGGCTACACAGCTTTCAGCGGGATTGCTCAAGTAGTGCAAGGAGGCCAGGTTCAATCAAAACAAGGATTTTATTAAAGGTCTTGGGAAATTAACGAAAATATAACAAAATTATGTTCTCTTGTGGCTCTTTAAGGGTTAACAGTTCAGGGATGTCTCTTCCACATCCAAAATCATAATTCTCATTTGCTCAGATAACTTTTCCCCAGCCTTACTGTAGTCCACGTTGCAGCTAGGGGCCAACCCAGCAAAAAGTCCTTCCAAATGTCTCTCACGTATTTCCACAGGTGCATATATCCAAAGGTGAGTATTTCCCAAAGGTAAGTATCTCCAAATCCGTATATTCCTCATGGAAGTGGACGTGCAGCACTCTTGTCCTCCAGAGCCCAGCTTGGAGACCGTGTCTCTTCCCTCCCTCAGTGTGTCTCTTCCCTTCCAAACCTTCAGCTCATCAGCTCCTGATTTGTTTCAGCTGCGTGGGAAGATTGGCCATAGAGGGGTGGAGTTCCCGACCATACCAGCAGATGGAGCCATAGCTGTCTGGGTTTGCAGCCACCTCAGGGGATGTAACGTCCCTCCAGGACACAGCCTCTCGTGACATCACACATCCCCTCCTCGGGACCGACGTCCTCGTCGGGGTAAAGGCAGCGAAGAAGGCATCACGCCGGGAGAGGGCGTCCGCATTGCCGTGGTGCTTGCCAGCCTGCTCTCTCTTCAACTCCTCCACCTCTAGGACCAGGGACTCAGCCTCCTGTTGTCTCTCCTTGAGTTTCTTACTGAACGCATCAGCCTTGGTTTTAGCAGAGTTTAGCTTCTGTTGAGCAGCTTTCAGTTCCTTCTCTCTCTCTGCCTCCGCATTCTTCATCTTGTTCTCCAACACCTTGTACTTCTCCTCTGCCTTCTTCTGGACCTCCTTACTACTGCGCAGGGTCTCCTCACACTCCTCGATGGTCCTGCGCAGCCTCTCCAGCTCCTCCTGTTGCTTAGGGAAGGAGCTCTGTTGGAGTTTAGCCTGGAGGATATCTAACTCTTCTGTCTTCATGTCTAACTGTTGCTTTAACAAACGATACCTCTCAGCGGTCCCCTTCAGACCAGACAGTTCTTTGTCCAGATTCTGTAGCTCCGTCTCTGTGTCGGTCTGGGCACCTGCCATCCCTATCAGAGCCCGGGCGGGAGTGAGTAACTCGGAGGATTGCACCGGAGCCTTCCCAGGATGAGTCTTGCCTCTCCGTTTCCGAGGTACTCGGGTTATCCTCTCCTGAGACTCTCTCCAGAGTGGGTAAAAGGCTGGGCAGTCTCGTCCAATTAGGACAGGGACGGGGAGGGAATCAACCACCCCCGCCGTCGTGTGTATGGTTCCCCGTGTGCTGGTCATTGTAAGTTCAGTAATGGGGTATTCTCTGGTGTCCCCATGGACACAGGAAACTGGGAGGACTTTCCCCGGGGTCAGACACGTTGGGCCCACCAAATCCTTACGCACCAGGGTGGCCCGGCTACCAGAATCCAGTAAGGCCTCCACATCATGGTGATTCACAGTTACCGGGCAGGTGGGGGGTCGATCTGGGCCGCCATCTACGACTCCCAAGAGCGAGGCAAAACGGTGTGTGGGTGCTGAGCTGGAGGACTCCGCAGTGGGCATAGGTTCATCGGCTGGTTTCCCACACTGCCAGGAGATATGTCCCATCTCCCCACACCGGTAACACTGTCGAGTTTCCCCCTCCTGGTGTACTCTTCTTGGACCCGCCTGGTTTCTGGCTCCCCCTGGAGCCGGGATAAGTCCTGACGTGGCTGGGTTCGAGACCTTGGGGTCCTTTGGACGGGTTCTTCCCATTTGTGGTGGGGCCGCACTCCTGGGGTCTTTTCGGGAAGCATTCAGCATCTCCGCTGTGGCCTGGTACTTTTCCACAGCTTCCACGGTCAGATCAGCCGTGGTCAAGGCCTGTTGACTGATGAACCGTTTTGCCTCATAAGGCAGGGCGCGTGAGTAACGATCCACCACAACGGCCTCCACCACCGCCGCTGCTGTATTCCTCTGCGGATCCAGCCATTTCCTTGCGATTCGGACAAGTTCATGCATCTGCGCCCGAGGAGGTTGGTCTGGTTGGAAGGTCCAGCTGTGAAAGCGCTGGGCCATACCAAACTTTGTGAGTCCATATCTGCTGAGGATCTCAGACTTCAGGGCATCATAGTCAGTAACCTGGTCAGGGCCCAGGTCCCGGACAGCATTCAGCGATTCCCCGGTTAGAAAGGGGGCTAACAGACCAACCCACTGTTGCTTGGGCCAGGCTTCCCTAGTGGCCGTGGCCTCAAATGCATGCAGGTATGCCTCAATGTCATCGGTAGCTCCCATCTTAGATATAAAGTCACTTGCCTTTATTGGGCGGGTATTTTGGACAACCCTCTGTCTCTGCAACTGCAATTCCTCTGCCTTCAGAAGGTTGGCTTTCTTTTGCTCCTCCAAGAGAGCCACGTTTGCTTGCATCTGGGCTTGCTGGCCAGCAACAAGGGCTTTCAATATGTCCTCCATTTCAGTCGGCGGGAGCCTACGGCCAACTTGGAAAACTGGGTGATCAAACCTTCGGTATCCTCCTCTGACATGCACTATTAACGCTTGAGCGTGCCCGTATTCTCCACCATCTGTGATGTCACGAGAGGCTACACAGCTTTCAGCGGGATTGCTCAAGTAGTGCAAGGAGGCCAGGTTCAATCAAAACAAGGATTTTATTAAAGGTCTTGGGAAATTAACGAAAATATAACAAAATTATGTTCTCTTGTGGCTCTTTAAGGGTTAACAGTTCAGGGATGTCTCTTCCACATCCAAAATCATAATTCTCATTTGCTCAGATAACTTTTCCCCAGCCTTACTGTAGTCCACGTTGCAGCTAGGGCCAACCCAGCAAAAAAGTCCTTCCAAATGTCTCTCACGTATTTCCACAGGTGCATATATCCAAAGGTGAGTATTTCCCAAAGGTAAGTATCTCCAAATCCGTATATTCCTCATGGAAGTGGACGTGCAGCACTCTTGTCCTCCAGAGCCCAGCTTGGAGACCGTGTCTCTTCCCTCCCTCAGTGTGTCTCTTCCCTTCCAAACCTTCAGCTCATCAGCTCCTGATTTGTTTCAGCTGCGTGGGAAGATTGGCCATAGAGGGGTGGAGTTCCCGACCATACCAGCAGATGGAGCCATAGCTGTCTGGGTTTGCAGCCACCTCAGGGGGATGTAACGTCCCTCCAGGACACAGCCTCTCGTGACATCACAGTATTAAAACAAAAAAACATAAATACATTATTTAAATAGGTATTCAGACCCTTTGCTATGAGACTCGAAATTGAGCTCAGGTGCATCCTGTTTCTATTGATCATCCTTGAGATGTTTCTACAACTTGATTGGAGTCCACCTGTGGTAAATTCAATTGATTGGACATGATTTGGAAAGGCACACCTGTCTATATAAGGTCCCACAGTTGACAGTGCATGTCAGAGCAAAAACCAAGCCATAAGGTCGAAGGAATTGTCCGTAGAGCTCCGAGACAGGATTGTGTTGAGGCACAGATCTGGGGAAGGGTACCAAAACATTTCTGCAGCTTTGAAGGTCCCCAAGAACACAGTGGCCTCCATCATTCTTAAATGGAAGAAGTTTGGAACCACCAAGACTCTTCCTAGAGCTGGCTGCCCGGCCAAACTGAGCAATCGGGGGAGAAGGGCCTTGGTCAGGGAGGTGACCAAGAACTCGATGGTCACTCTAACAGAATTCTAGAGTTCCTCTGTGGAGATGGGAGATCCTTCCAGAAGGACAACCATCTCTGCAGCACTCCACCAATCAGGCCTTTATGGTAGAGTGGCCAGACGGAAGCCACTCCTCAGTAAAAGGCACATGACAGCCCGCTAAAGACTCTCAGAAATAAAAGAAAACAGAGAGCTCAACTATCAATTCATAGGGTTGATTTGCATAGATTAAACATGCTATCAAATCAATTGACCAAGTAGTGAACATAAATCATTACTATGTAGAATTGCAGGAAATTAGTTTTAAAACAGCCAGATAATCAAGCTTTTGGTGTGGTGTATTCATGCATCTCAATAAACTATAACCTAAATGCATTATTACCTTCAACTTGGCCCAATTCACATTTCCAATTGCCCACCCTGACATAGCAACCGAGAACGGGCCCTGCGTCTCAACCAACAGCCAATGTAGGAAAATATCCCACGCAGGGCTACAGCAACTTCCAGGGAGGGTCAGGCTCCTTGGGCTTCGTGTATGGTACAGTCCCTCAGTATCTAAAAAACGAATTTACTACTATTTTGTGCCATGTTGATTCAAGAGCTGTACTGGCCAGAAAACGTTTTTATATACGGCGGAGGTAGAGTGGAACAAACTCCCGGCTGAGATAGAAACTGTTTCTGCCAGTCTTAGGTTCAAACACTCATGCAAGGCTTGGTTAATTTTGAGATGGCCTCCTAGCCATGTGTTAAACCACTCTGTGCTAGTGGAGGAATTTGTTAGATGTGTGTATTTCTGTAAATATGTGGGCATTGTGTATGATGATACTTATGGCACAGAGTGCCCACGTCACTTGTTTTGCCCTGCAGTCACTTGTCTAGCAATAGAGAACCACAATGGAAACATGTCTTTTTAGTTTTTGTGTATATAATCCTCTGCAATTTTGGTACATGTATTTGTTGCCTGGTGTGGCTTCTTTATGTAATAAAATAACATACATTAGAACCATTATCAAGTATAACTTACTGTGTACTGCATAAGCAAAATAAAAACCGATGTGAAACAGTCGCAGTAAACAATTGTTCAAGTAAATCATGCTACCATAAGGGTTGTTCTGACAAATCAAGAATTCCATGTACAGGCTAACCGTACAGCCTTTCAAACCGCTGTCCCTCTGTCTAACACTCATGCAGCGGTGAGCAGTGTATTTGTACAACCTCATGGATTAAGTACTGCAACCCTCACATACAGTAGCTATGCAAATGGTGGTTGTTGTCTCAATGGCGTCTGACAAGAATCCCCATCAAGCAAACACAACTGTTTCTCTACTTTGTGTTCCAAACACCCCTGATGTTCTTATGACAGACAATCCAATGTTTCTTTGGAGGAAACTCTGTGTAGTGTCCAAGAATCTTATCTGGATTGAAAGCAGTAACACAGTTCAATATACTGTATTTGTCAACAATCGGAGCATGCTGTAGTTTTTGTACAGAATGTAGTCTCTGTGTAGCCTACATGTTTCTATAACCTGTTTTGCAAAAGCGCAGTGCCATCAAAATCACAAGCTGGTATAAGTCAGTTCAGTGGGACTGATTTCATTAGAACAACGAATGACCTATGAGTGCCTGTTTCACCTGAGCTTACATTTGGCCATCTTGCTAAAAACTTAGTGGAAATGTTGAACGGTGCAGATTTAGCTAAAACACCCCCAATTAAGTGTTATTTCGGGTTTTTGCATGTGCTTCATTTAGGAACGCAGGTGTCAGTTTAAAGTGACAAGCTTAACAGGGCGTAAAAACTGTGCACTGCTCTGACGGAAACTGGAGGACGGGGACTAATATACACATGGCATGTTTGGACATGTTGTCAAATCCCATTTAGCAAACAAATTGGACATGCAGAGAATCAGGACTATTGGAAGTGTTTTTTCATTCCAACATGGGCTCACGACAAGACAGTAAGATCAACCTTCTGTATTCAATGGAAATGTACAGCATATTAATGGAAATGTACAGCATATTAAGCATGTGTTTGTGTGGTGCCTCAGTCATATTAGTCTCTCAAATCCCAGAAAGGGGCAACAGAACTGGGTCTGGGGGACTGTGGGATTCACCTGGACACTTCCATAGGGGGAGAGAAAAGTGTGCTATTCAGACAGGCAACTCTCTCATCAAATCACCAGTTTGGCTTAAAATGCGAGCGGGAAATGTGCTCTTGGAAAATAATCCCCACGGAAACATGACAGAAACAGACACAATGCGGACGGAATTCCTGCGTGTCCATTTCCGCTTAACCCAACCGACGCTGGCTCTTGTGCAGACGTGTATGCTGGAACATTGTTAATGTGGGAGGCAACCCGTCTGCCGAGGTAGGTAGCAGATACGAAATGTTTGACATATTTCCCAGACAATGAATACCTGTTTGGTGGAGCTGTCCTTCAGAACCATATAAACACACACGCACACTAACAGGAACTATGTGTGGCCTTGCTTTTAACTGTTTTACCTTCAGTTACAGAATAAATGTTGCCTTCAGAACTTTATAAAAGGCCTTTTGAGACGCATGTTGACATGTTGTCTTTTTCCCAAACTTAACTGTGACAAACTTCAAACATTTCTATGGCAGTAACCTGACCTGCCTCTCACACGTACCAATGTCCCTAAAGCAAGGATTAAAGTGGATTAGAGAAAATTCATTTCATTGGTTATCCACGTCTAGCATAAACATGATTTTAATGTCATTACATAGTTTGTCCCCTAATCAAGAGAAGTCACTACTTGAAAGAGCGATGTTTATAGCGCTCATTGGGAACGGCCTCTACAGTAAGTCACAATGTTCATGTCCCACAATTGCATCTCGTGGGGGTTGCCCGACATTAGAGTAATTGAAAGTAATGTGATTCTTTAAACCTATTAAATAAACTGTCCATTATGGTCTCATTGGGTCTAATCTGTTTTGACCCACAGTGGTTGCATTTTGGGACAAAACAATCACTATTATTTTGCATCTGGCGAAAGAACAGGCTGGTTTTGATTTAAATCATTGCAGACCATCTGAAACTAAAAAGAGTTTCTCCCAACTTAACCTTTTTACAGTAATGAAGTCCTCTATAATTGCCTCTCTAAGCCCTATAAATGGATGACCTCTCTAAGCACCTTCTCGTAGGAATTTACTTCCATTGTTCTTCTATATTTAAGATGTTTAAATGAGCTAAGCACCTCTATGGGCCAATGCATAAACATTTCAGTTTCCAAGCACAGCCAAACTGATTGACAGGGCAGTAATTTAGCACAATCACCCCACCCAGATAAGACAAGTAATTAAAGTTATACTACAGAGTACAGACTGAACCTACCTCGCTGCTGCTCCCCCTCTCTCCCTCCCCCTCTCTCTCGCTCTCTCTCCAATTACTCATAGAAATAGATTTCATAATAGTGATAGCAGCGTTTTGTTTTCACAGAGATTATGTCAGACTGTACTGTACATCACCATGGTTACCGATACAAATTAGCTCAGTCAACTAGACGATGTGTTTGAAATGCAGCTGATGGGCAGAGTTCACTGTGTCACCCTCAATGAACTCCACTTCGTCCTCAATGCTCTCAACATCTTATTCAAGCTACTAGCAGCTCAAATACCTTTCATTTTTCTGTCTGACGCATTATATAGGCTACGTGTTAGCCATAAATCATCTGTTAAGGCTCCACTGTAATAATGCATTGACAGTTATGGTGGAGAAAATGGTGGGCCCATCTTTCCAGCGAAGTGAGCCATCAAGAAAGAACTCCTTTAATTATGCTCCATTGCCAGTTAGAGACTGCTGGGTAGTTTCTATATTTATTTTTTTCAACTTGGATATATGGCTTTAGAAATGTCAGTGCCATTTTCAAATTACCATTTATTTTTATCATTGCAGTACGTTTACTGTTTTCCATTTTAATGGACACTTTGGACATTTGAGCAATTGTCTCCCTCAATTGAATTTTGAATATGGCTGACACAGCTATCCAACAGCAACAGCCTACTTGCCTGGTTACCTAGACTCCTTGCTCCGGACAAATACTAAGCCACGCCCACGGACTTCGTTTCTTCTCCACAATGAGTCTGGATCTGAGGACCTCCCCGACCGTTCACCGAATGCCAACCCATTCGGGGCCATCTGATTGGTCCACAAACCGATGGGTTGGCCCAGAGCCAGAACAGACGTGGGTAAAGCCGCTGTTAGAAAATGTGTCATTGGCTTTGATACTCTGATTGGTTAGAGACGATCCAATCGCTGATGACTTTGTTTTGTACAACGCCCCTAGTGCCCCTCTTCACCGAAAGTGATTTAAATGATGGCAGTCTCAGACTAAAACATGTAGCAAACGACAGAGCAGCAGAATAATTTAGTGTGGGTTGTCAGGCTAATAGCCTACTACTTTTCACTTTGCATAAATCTTTGGCTAACCAGTATCCACACATGTACAGTATGTGACTATAAAATGAGACGAACTGCATAGTTACACGAACACTACTGGTTATTCATTTGGCTAGGCCATTCTCCAGTCAATCATCTCCAAGAGGCATTTGAGTTTTGCTTCCCAACACAAAATGAATATAATTCCATAAGGCTTCCTCTAGATAATTATCGATTCCACAGCTCTTGCTCTTTATCATCGTCCTCATATGTAATCTTTCATAAGGAGCGCATAAGGAAGTGATCTTTAATTATATCCCTTGGGAATTTGAAAATGCTGCTCAATTTCTGTCTGCCTACCTGTATATTTTTGCCATCCCAGTCCCTTTGTTTACTGATTAAATGATTATTACAATTTCGAGCAACCTGCCTATTTATGCACTAGATCTTGTTGATGCTAAGATTATTTTTGATGTTTTTCAACTCTGAACAATTTGTCATAGTGATCTTGATGTTGTGTGCCTCTGATCCAGCACAATAGAACCATGATAACGTTCCTCTCAAAATGCACAGGCTCACATTTGGCTGTCAATAACTGCAGGTTTTCTTTATTTTTTTTATTGTAAACTAACTATTTTTTAGGAAAGAACAAAAAAACGTCTTGATTCAACAGACACCTTCTCCAAAATATTGTTAGTGGGTATTCCTTTTGTTGAGACTTGTTTTTGCTTTTAATTCAAAAGGATTAAAAATAAACTATATTTTCCATTCTCTACTGTTCATGCCTCCTTAACGACTTTGCATATTGGGAACAATCAAAGAAGATGATAAAAGAAATAAGGACAGCTGGACAAGGAACAATTTTTTTCATATCTGTACTGTGAATTATGAAAACATTGCACGCTGAAGATGGAATGGGTTTTCAGCAATGCAGCCATATTTTTTTTAAACTACAATGCGCCTCATAATCTAGAGAGATTTGGGTACAGCACAGCCAATGGAGTTACCCTAGGACTGCCCTTCATGTTATAAACCATTGCATGCGTAACAGAGTTAACAATATACCGTAAATTCACTCCACAGCTAAGTGAAAATGTTGCCGATGGTGCTATCGAATTTGATATTTTTAATAGCTCAAACGGTTGGTACGACGTCAAGGAGGGCAGTCAAGTGTGTCTGCGAGCAGAGGCTCACTGGTTCGAGCCCGGTAGTGGAGGAAGGTAAACTGTTAGCGGCACACGACGTCCGTGGGGGACAGGCCATTAGGTGGATGTTACACGCTGTCCTTTCCTTCTCATACTGTACTGGTGTCTGTCTATTTGCATAGCAGCACATTACATTTAATGGGAGAACAAAAATATGAGGAAATATGATTCATTTAACTAAGAGTAGGTGACTTATCACCACAAGCCATTACAAACTAGTTCTCAGACAGTGGTTCACACTGCCAGAGTATGAGTTGAGGGAAAGAAAAAGGCCCCTGATGAGAAAGCAAAAAAAGGAAGTTGGGAAGAGCCAATTTTCTAACCTGGTTTATCCACCTTCAGTGGATCTCCTGAAAGTGATAAATGTTCAAACATAATGAGAGAAGAACGACGTTATTTACAAAAGACAAAAGAGAGGAGAATGTGTTGGTGCGATAGACGATCTTCGGGATAACAGTTTAATATTTTTCTAAATGATTTCAAAATGAGTGTCTCTGCTCCTGTCTGGAAAGGAACACGTGAATAAGTAAAATTGCAGGCAATTCTTTCATGAAAATTACAAGAAAGGGTAGAGGTCAAAAATGAAATCTAAAAAGTAATTCCCTTTCTGCCATGTCTGTGGAAAACAGTTGAAACATACACATAGGTAAATGAAATAATTAAGTTATTTGAAAAGCTTTTGACAACAACCACACTCCTCCAGACAATATTGAAAGGTGTGGATCGATCAACACATCATTTTAGTTATTTCCAAAGTTAAGCCTATGGTGGTGTTATTTCTTTGAAAACCTATAATGTGTTTTACAGCATAGAGATGGGTGATAAACATGTTATTTTATTGATCCCTTCACCAGTGGGTCTGGGCTACAGCAACCCAACTCCATAGGATAAGAAACAAAGGAACAAAGCATGGGAGATGCTGATGCATGCATTGCCAGTGGGTTGAGGTGAGGGGCCGCAGGTAGCCTAGTGGTTAGAGTGTTGGACCTGTAATCAAACATTTCTAGATAAGGTGCTATCTAGAACTAAAAAGGGTTATTTGGCTGTCTCCATAGGATAACCCTTTGAAGAACTCATTTTGGTTCCATGTAGAACCATTTTGGGTTCCATGTAGAACCCTTTCCACAGAGGGTTCTACATGGAACACAAAAGATTTCTACCTGGAACCAAAAAGGGTTCTACCTGGAACCAAAAAGAGTGCTCCTATGGGGACAGCCGCAGAACCCCTTTGGAACCCTTTTTCTAAGAGTGTACTACTATGGCTGACCCTGTAAAACAACACATTTCACTGCACCTATCCTTATTGTATGTGACAATAAAACCTTTTTGTTGAGATACATGTGTCTGTTTAGCATTTCAGGACAGAAGGGAATCAAAGCAAAATACAGTATCTAAATCTTACGGTGCATTATGAAAAACACCCTGTTGCTGTAGTACATCTCCAGCACTTTGGGGTCAGTTCTACCCTGGAAACACTCCCGGGTCTTTAGCCCAGCTCTGCGACTTTGAACGGCTAAATGCAAATCTGGAAGCCCCAAGCAAATATTTATAATAAGCAGAAGAGAAGATTGCATTATGAGATCTACAGTGTGCTGGACTGAACGTGATTATCCTGCTTTCAAACAGGAGAGAGGGGAGAGGAAATTAGGTTATGTTTAATTACCTTGTTTTTATTCACCAGTAACCTTGAGAAAGGGTGGGCTCTGTACTTAAGGCTATTAACTAATAAGTTCCTGCGATGTGATTTGTCTGTAAGTTGCAGACGTTTTGTATTGGATTTCAGGTAGATCAGACGGTATGGGTCATGTCCTTTGGATTCAATAAAATATTGTACACACTGCTAAGATCCCACTTTAGAGAGTTAAAATAAACTTAAATAGATATTCTTCCAGTGTTGAGGACTGTATAAACACTTTGGTTCAACTTGTTCTCAAAAATCGACTTTGAAAGTTTGAGTTACATTACATCTACTGTTTGTACTTGTTATCAGTATAAAAGACACCTGTCCACAACCTCAAACAGTCACACTCCAAACTCCACTATGGCCAAGACCAAAGAGCTGTCAAAGGACACCAGAAACAAAATTGTAGACCTGCACCAAGTATTTCGTCAATAACAAATGTTTCTCAATACTTTGTTATATACCCTTTGTTGGCAATGACACAGGTCAAACATTTTCTGTAAGTCTTCACAAGGTTTTCACACACTGTTTGCTGGTATTTTGGCCCATTCCTCCATGCAGATCTCCTCTAGAGCAGTGATGTTTTGGGGCTGTCGCTGGGCAACACGGACTTTCAACTCCCTCCAAAGATGTTCTATGGGGTAGAGATCTGGAGACTGGCTAGGCCACTCCAGGACCTTGAAATGCTTCTTACGAAGCCACTCCTTCGTTGCCGGGCGGTGTGTTTGGGATCATTGTCATGCTGAAAGACCCAGCCACGTTTCATCTTCAATGCCCTTGCTGATGGAAGGAGGTTTTCACTCAAAATCTCACGATACATGGCCCCATTCATTCTTTCCTTTACACGGATCAGTCGTCCTGGTCCCTTTGCAGAAAAACAGCCCCAAAGCATGATGTTTCCACCCCCATGCTTCACAGTAGGTATGGTGTTCTTTGGATGCAACTCAGCATTATTTGTCCTCCAAACACGACGAGTTGAGTTTTTAAACCAAGCTGCTTACCTATTGCAGATTCAGTCTTCCCAGCCTGGTGCAGGTCTACAATTTTGTTTCTGGTGTCCTTTGACAGCTCTTTGGTCTTGGCCATAGTGGAGTTTGGAGTGTGACTGTTTGAGGTTGTGAACAGGTGTCTTTTATACTGATAACAAGTACAAACAGGTGCCATTAATACAGGTAACGAGTGGAGGACAGATGAGCCTCTTAAAGAAGAAGTTACAGGTCTGTGAGAGCCAGAAATCTTGCTTGTTTGTAGGTGACCAAATACTTATTTTCCACCATAATTTGCAAATAAATTCATAAAAAATCCTACAATGTGATTTTCTGGATTTTTTTTCTCTCATTTTGTCTGTCATAGTTGACGCGTGTACCTATGATGAAAATTACAGGCCTCTCTCATCTTTTTAAGTGGGAGAACTTGCACAATTGGTGGCTGACTAAATACTTTTTTTCCCCACTGTAAGTAGTCAACAAAAATGTTTCTTGATAGGTTCTCCGCTCAACATAATGTATTATCCATCTGGTTGCGGAAAGACAGCGCAGTATTTAACATATGGCAAGATGTTGCCCAATGAAGTGAATTGCATTGACAACCATTCTGACATTGCAGGGTTGTTTCAATTAAATTATATTATATCTATAACTCAGTTACCGCCTTTGATTTAACTGGGCACTGTAATAATATGATGTACTTTAGATGACTGTTATGCTACTGGGTCGTGTAGTCTATATTTGAAAGAAAGTCTGGTCAATATTATGTTTCGGTAGAAAGAACTGTAGAAAATGTCAGTGCTTCAGCTCCATCATAAGCTGTTAAAAAAGTCCTGTTGCTTTAAAAATAAAAAATCCCATGAAGCCACAGTAATATTTACTGACAAGTTCTCAGAGGAACAAACCTATAAAAATATGTTTACTCTAAGAAAGTCACTCTTCAGGAAGTGTGATGCGGAATGAGTCAATCTGGCATGACAAAACCTGTATGGTAAAGCAAATCCGTACCAATACATGTGTGACAAGTACAAACATGTTAACATAATGGGGCGGTTTCCTGGACACAGGTTTAGCCTAGTCCTGGACTAAAAAGCTAACTCAATGGAGAACACATTTAAGATATTTTTTTTGTTAAGGATTAGACTTAATCTGTATCTGAGAAACCGCCCCTTCACGTATAACATAGGTAAATCTTATACCCACATTTTTCCATACGATTGTTACTGAATGTTGATGGTTCACACAGTATCTAATGGTATTGTTGTTTCACATTATTGGTATTTCACACTCTCTGCTTGAGGAAAGATCATGCATAGTATTTTCCCCCATACCTTGATATGTCTGAGATGCATCTTCTGTGAATACATTTACTCAGCTGGCTGCATCTAGATGAAAAGAGATATGGAGTCCAGCTGCTTGTGGATCAAAAGCCAGCTTCCTGTGTTTCTACATGACTGGACAAGTAAAGAGACTTTCAATATTTCCCCCTGATTTCACCTCTATTGGTTTACCTTCCTGGCATTCTGTTGTTTTCTAATTCTGTTGTGCAGACATGAAGCGAAGCGCGAGACATGAGGACCATGCACTCCAATGTAGTGTGGTATTCAAAGCTTCAAGCATTACTCATTCAAATGTAAAACTTAAATAAAATATATATCTAGGAATACCACAGTATTGTAATACAGTTCATTGATCTTCAAACTTTCAAAGAAATATGAAAATGTTTTTTCCTCTTTCTAATGACCAATGCATCCTGGATACAGTGGGGGAAAAAAGTATTTAGTCAGCCACCAATTGTGCAAGTTCTCCCACTTAAAAAGATGAGAGAGGCCTGTAATTTTCATCATAGGTACACGTCAACTATGACAGACAAAATGAGGAAAACAATTCCAGAAAATCACATTGTAGGATTTTTAATGAATTTATTTGCAAATTATGGTGGAAAATAAGTATTTGGTCAATAACAAAAGTTTCTCAATACTTTGTTATATACCCTTTGTTGGCAATGACACAGGTCAAACGTTTTCTGTAAGTCTTCACAAGGTTTTCACAAACTGTTGCTGGTATTTTGGCCCATTCCTCCATGCAGATCTCCTCTAGAGCAGTGATGTTTTGGGGCTGTCGCTGGGCAACACGGACTTTCAACTCCCTCCAAAGATTTTCTATGGGGTTGAGATCTGGAGACTGGCTAGGCCACTCCAGGACCTTGAAATGCTTCTTACGAAGCCACTCCTTTGTTGCCCGGGCGGTGTGTTTGGGATCATTGTCATGCTGAAAGACCCAGCCACATTTCATCTTCAATGCCCTTGCTGATGGAAGGAGGTTTTCACTCAAAATCTCACGATACATGGCCCCATTCATTCTTTCCTTTACACGGATCAGTCGTCCTGGTCCCTTTGCAGAAAAAACAGCCCCCAAAGCATGATGTTTCCACCCCCCATGCTTCACAGTTTGGTATGGTGTTCTTTGGATGCAACTCAGCATTCTTTGTCCTCCAAACACGACGAGTTGAGTTTTTACCAAAAAAGTTCTATTTTGGTTTCATCTGACCATATGACATTCTCCCAATCCTCTTTTGGATCATCCAAATGCACTCTAGCAAACTTCAGACGGGCCTGGACATGTACTGGCTTAAGCAGGGGGACACGTCTGGCACTGCAGGATTTGAGTCCCTGGCGGCGTAGTGTGTTACTGATGGTAGGCTTTGTTACTTTGGTCCCAGCTCTCTGCAGGTCATTCACTAGGTCCCCCCGTGTGGTTCTGGGATTTTTGCTCACCATTCTTGTGATCATTTTGACCCCACGGGGTGAGATCTTGCGTGGAGCCCCAGATCGAGGGAGATTATCAGTGGTCTTGTATGTCTTCCATTTCCTAATAATTGCTCCCACTGTTGATTTATTCAAACCAAGCTGCTTACCTATTGCAGATTCAGTCTTCCCAGCCTGGTGCAGGTCTACAATTTTGTTTCCGGTGTCCTTTGACAGCTCTTTGGTCTTGGCCATAGTGGAGTTTGGAGTGTGACTGTTTGAGGTTGTGGACAGGTGTCTTTTATACTGATAACAAGTTCAAACAGGTGCCATTAATACAGGTAACGAGTGGAGGACAGAGGAGCCTCTTAAAGAAGAAGTTACAGGTCTGTGAGAGCCAGAAATCTTGCTTGTTTGTAGGTGACCAAATACTTATTTTCCACCATAATTTGCAAATAAATTCATTCATCTGGATTTTTTTTTCTCAATTTGTCTGTCATAGTTGACGTGTACCTATGATGAACATTACAGGCCTCTCTCATCTTTTTAAGTGGGAGAACTTGCACAATTGGTGGCTGACTAAATACTTTTTTTCCCCACTGTATGTCCACATGTGACTGCACACGTGCAAACATACATACATGCTCGAAGACAACATTGGGAACCAAGACGAAACACAGTTTTACAGTCTGACTTCACAGCTCGATTATTATTCTGGCCACTGACACAAAAATGCCAATAAGATTTCATCCGAAGCATATTAAACATATGAGGGGAAAATATGAAGGAAAAAAATAGCTGACGTACAGTAGCATTATTTACATGTGCAGCATGCTATTGGTCTGAACAGGACTACAGTTGAAGTCGGAAGTTTACATACACTTAGGTTGGAGTCATTAAAACTCGTTTTTCAACCACTCCACACATTTCTTGTTAACAAACTATAGTTTTGGCAAGTCATTTAGGACATCTACTTTGTGCATAACACAAGTAATTTTTCCAACAATTATTTACAGACAGATTATTTTACTTATAATTCACTGTTTCACAATTCCAGTGGGTCAGAAGTTTATTAAGTTGATTGTGCCTTTAAACAGCTTGGAAAATTCCAGAAAATGATGTCATGGCTTTAGAAGCTTCTGATAGGCTAATTGACATAATTTGAGTCAATTGGAGGTGTATCTGTGGATGTATTTCAAGGCCTACCTTCAAACTCAGTGCCTCTTCGCTTGACATCATGAGAAAATCAAAAAAAAATCAGCCAAGACCTCAGAAAAAAAATGGTAGACCTCCACAAGTCTGGTTCATCCTTGGGAGCAATTTCCAAACACCTTAAGGTACCACGTTCATCTGCACAAACAATAGTATGCAAGTATAAACACCATGGGACCACGCAGCTGTCATACCGTTCAGGAAGGAGACGCGTTCTGTCTCCTAAAGATTAACGTACTTTGGTGCGAAAAGTGCAAATCAATCCCAGAACAACAGCAAAGGACCTTCTGAAGATGCTGGAGGAAACAGGTACAAAAGTATCTATATCCACAGTAAAACGAGTCCTATATTGACATAACCTGAAAGGCCGCTCAGCAAGGAAGAAGCCACTGCTTCAAAACCGCCATAAAAAAGCCAGACTACGGTTTGCAACTGCACATGGGGACAAAGATTGTACTTTTTGGAGAAATGTCCTCTGGTCTGATGAAACAAAAATAGAACTGTTTGGCCATATTGACCATCGTTATGTTTGGAGGAAAAAGGGGGTTGCTTGCAAGCCGAAGAACACCATCCCAACCGTGAAGCACGGGGGTGGCAGCATCATGCTGTGGGGGTGCTTTGCTGCTGGAGGGATTGGTGCGCTTCACAAAATAGATGGCATCATGAGGAAGGAAAATTATGTGGATATATTGAAGCAACATCTCAAGACGTCAGTCAGGAAGTTAAAGCTTGGTCGCAAATGGGTCTTCCAAATGGACAATGACCCCAAGCATACTTCCAAAGTCAAGGTATTGGAGTGGCCATCACAAAGCCCTGACCTCAATCCTATAGAACATTTGTGGGCAGAACTGAAAAAGCTTGTGCGAGCAAGGAGGCCTACAAACCTGACTCAGTTACACCAGCTCTGTCAGGAGGAATGGGCCAAAATTCACCCAACTTATTGTGGGACGCTTGTGGAAGGCTACCCGAAATGTTTGACCCAAGTTAAACAATTTAAAGTGAATGCTCCCAAATACTAATTGAGTGTATATAAACTTCTGACACACTGGAAATGTGATGAAAGAAATAAAAGCTGAAATAAATCATTCTCTCTACTATTATTCTGATATTTCACATTCTTAAAATAAAGTGGTGATCCTAACTGACCTATGACAGGGAATGTTTACTCGGACTAAATGTCAGGAATTGTGAAAAATTGAGTTTAAATGTATTTGGCTAAGGTGTACGTAAACTTCCGACTTTAACTGTTTATCTGTATTGCTGTTTTTGTTTAAATATATATACACACTACCGTTCAAAACTTTTAGAACACCTACTCATTCAAGGGTTTTTCTTTATTTTTTACTATTTTCTACATTGTAGAATAATAGTGTAGACATCAAAACGATGAAATAACACATATGGAATCATGTAGTAACCAAAAAAGTATTAAACAAATCAAAATATATTTTATATTTGAGATTCTTCAAATAGCCACCCTTTGCCTTGATGACATCTTTGCACACTCTTGGCATTCTCTCAACCAGCTTCATGAAGTAGTCACCTGGAATGCATTTCAATTAACAGGTGTGCCTTCTTAAAAGTTAATTTGTGGGATTTCTTTCCTTCTTAATGCATTTGAGCCAATCAGTTGTGTTGTGACAAGGTAGGGTTGGTATACAGAAGATACCCCTATTTGGTAAAAGACCAAGTCCATATTATGGCAAGAACAGCTCAAATAAGCAAAGAGAAATGCTTTACAGAGTTCAAGTAACAGACACATCTCAACATCAACTGTTCAGAGGAGACAGTGTGAATCAGGCCTTCATGGTCGAATTGCTGCAAAGAAACCACTACTAAAGGACACCAATAAGAAGAAGAGACTTGCTTGGGCCAAGAAACACGAGCAATGGACATTAGACTGGTGGAAATGTGTCCTTTGGTCTGGAGTCCAAATTGGAGATTTTTGGTTCCAACCGTCGTGTCTTTGTGAGATGCGGTCTGGATGAATGGATGATCACCGCATGTGTATTATCCACCGTAAAGCATGGAGGAGGAGGTGTTATGGTGTAGGGGTGCTTTGCTGATGAGACTGTCTGTGATTTATTTAGAATTCAAGGCACACTTAACCAGCATGGCTACTACAGCATTCTGCAGCGATACCCCATACCATCTGGTTTGGGCTTAGTGGGACTATCATTTGTTTTTTAACAGGACAATGACCCAATACACCTCCAGGCTGTGTAAGGGCTATTTTACCAAGAAGGACAGTGATGGAGTGCTGCATCAGATGACCTGGCCTCCACAATCCCCCGACCTCAACCAAATTGAGATGGTTTGGGATGAGTTGGACCGCAGAGTGAAGGAAAAGCAGCCAACAAGTGCTCAGCATATGTGGGAACTTCTTCAAGACTGTTGGAAAAGCATTCCAGGTGAAGCTGGTTGAGAGAATGCCAAGAGTGTGTAAAGCTGTCATCAAGGCAAAGGGTGGCTATTTGAAGAATCTCAATTATAAAATATATTTTATTTTGTTTAACACTTTTTTGGTTACTACATGATTCCATATGTGTTATTTCATAGTTTTGATGTCTTCACTATTATTCTACAATGAAGAACATAGTAAAAATAAAGAAAAACCTTTGCATGAGTAGGTGTTCTAAAACTTTTGACCGGTAGTTTATGTGTGTGTAGACTGAGTGTATTAGCATGTGTTTGTGAATGCTGTGTGTGTGCCTGTGTGTGTGTGTGTGTATCTCTTCACAGTCCATGCTGTTCCATAAGGTGTAGTTTTATGTTTTATAAATCAGATTTTACTGTTTGAGTCACATGATCTGGAATAGAGTTCCATGCAGTCATGGCGCTGTGAGCGGCCATTTTGGAATGCTAGACTCTTTCAGGGCTCTTTTCACTCTATTACCCAGTGGTGGAAAAGGTTTTCAATTGTCATACTTGAGTAAAAATAAAGATACCTTAAAAGAAAATGACTCAAGTAAAACCAGATGGCACAATAGTTTATTTTATTTTATTTTATTGACAGATAGCCAGGGGCACACTCCAAAACTCAGACATAATTTACAAATGAAGCATTTGTGTTTAGTGAGTCTGCCAGATCAGAGGCAGTAGGGATGACCAGGGATGTTCTCTTGATAAGTGTGTGAATCAGACCATTTTCCTGTCAAAATGTACTTTTGGGTGTCATGGAAAATGTATGGAGTAAAAAGTACATTCTTTTCTTTAGGAATGTAGTGAAGTAAAAGTAAAAGTTGGCAAAAATATAAATAGTAAGTAAAGTACAGACACCCCAAAAAACTACTTAAGTAGTACTTTAAAGTATTTTTACTTAAGTACTTTACACCACTGCTATTACCAGACTCTTTGAAGAGAAACTCTGATGGCGCAAAGAAGAAGAAGAAGAAGAAGAAGAAGAAGAAGAAGAAGAAGAAGAAGAAGAAGAAGAAGAAGAAGAAGAAGAAGAAGAAGAAGAAGAAGAAGAAGAAGAAGAAGAAGAAGAAGAAGAAGAAGAAGAAGAAGAAGAAGAAGAAGAAGAAATGACACATGGTGACTCCTTCATGGTGACTCCTTCATGGTGACTCCTTCATGGTGACTCCTTCATGGTGACTCCTTCATGGTGACTCCTTCATGGTGACTCCTTCATGGTGACTCCTTCATGGTGACTCCTTCATGGTGACACAGCAGCACCATGGTAAATGAGGGAGCAAAACATTTTTAAAATGAGGAGTCAGGAACTATCCCCAGACACAGGCTACACAAAGAAAGAGAGGAGAGCAGAGAAGGCCTTCTGTTTCAGATTATTTCTGTTTATTTCACCTTATGAAATATGGGCTCCCGAGTGGCGCAGCGGTCTAAGGCACTGCATCTCAGTGCTTGAGGCGTCACTACAGACCCCCTGGTTCGATTCCAGGCTGTATCACAACCGGCCGTGATTGGGAGTCCCATAGGGCAGCGCACAATTGGCCTGGGTTTGGCCGGTGTAGGCCGTCATTGTAAATAAGGATTTGTTCTTAACTGACTTGCCTAGTTAAATAAAGGTAATATAAAAAATGTGGACCTAATATTATTTGCTACTTTTTAATTATTTTTTACTTTTATTTCGTATTATTTTATATTGTATTTTTTTGTGATTTTTTTTGGTATTCTTTCTTAAAACTGCATTGTTGGTTAAGGGCTTGTAAGTAAGCATTTCACTGTAAGTTCTACACCTGTTGTATTCGGCGCATGTGACAAATAC
This sequence comes from Coregonus clupeaformis, assembly GCF_020615455.1. Lineage (NCBI taxonomy): Eukaryota > Metazoa > Chordata > Actinopteri > Salmoniformes > Salmonidae > Coregonus > Coregonus clupeaformis. The sequence goes on along the minus strand of NC_059222.1, from coordinate 37,466,224 downwards.
AATTTGATTTGATTTGATTTATATGGTTCAGTGAGGAAAACAACTCTCTGAAAGCATCTGTGGGAGGAAGTCAAAACACCACATCATATTCGTCCGTTGTTAAATTATTTTATAGTCTACAATATGGAATTATGGAAGTATTTAAGGTACAGAAAAGTCCAGAATTATCTTCCCTATTTTCTCCAGTCTCAACCTAAATGTTGCTTCAAAGACCCACTGGGCACAGACGTCAATTCCACTTTGGTTCAATGTCATTTCATTGAAATGACATGGAAACAACATTGATTCAACCAGTGTGTGCCCGGTGAGTAGCTACCTAAAATGGGGGATTTTAATATCTAAGTAACATAATATACTGAACAAAAACATATGTTCATGTTTCATGAGCTGAAATAAAAAGATCCCAGAAATGTTCCACAAACACAAAATGCGTATTTATCACAAATGTGTTTACATCCCTGTTAGTGAGCATTTCTCCTTTGCCAATATAATCCATCGACCTGATAGGTGTGACATATCATAATCTGATTAAACAGCATGATCATTACACAGGTGCACCTCGTCCTGGGGACAATAAAAGGCCACTCTAAAATGTCAAGTTTTGTCACACAACACAATGCCACAGATGTAAGTTTTGAGGGAGCGTGCAATTGGCATGCTGACTGCAGGAATGTCCACCAAAGCTGTTGGCAGATAATTGAATGTCCATTTTTCTACCATAAACCGCCTCCAACGTTGTTTTAGAGAATTTGGCAGTACGTCCAACCGGCCTCACAACCACAGATAATGTGTAACCACATCAGCCCAGTACCTCCACATCTGGCTTCTTCACCTGCGGGATCGTCTGAGACCAGCCACACAGGACAGCTGATTAAACTGTGGGTTAGCACAACCAAAGAATTTCTGCACAAACTGTCAGAAACTGTCCCAGGGAAGCTCATCTGCGTGCTTGTTGTCCTCACCAGGGTCTTGACCTGACTGCAGTTTGGTGTTATAACAGACTTCAGTGGGCAAATGCTCACCTTCGATGGCCACTGGCATGCTGGAGACGTGTGCTCTACACGGATTAATCACGGTTTCAACTGTATCGGGCAGATGGCAGACAGCGTGTATGGCGTTGTGTGGGCGAGCGGTTTGCTGATGTGGTTATGGTGTGGGCAGGCATAAGCTACAGACAATGAACACAATTGCATTTTATCAATGGCAATTTGAATGCACAGAGATACTGTGACGAGATCCTGAGGCCCATTGTTGTGCCATTCATCCGCCGCCATCAGCTCATGTTTCACTATGATAATGCACAGCCCCATGTCGCAAGGATCTGTACACTATTTCTGGAAGCTGAAAATGTCTCAGTTCGTCCATGGCCTGCATATTCACCAGACATGTCACCCATTGAGCATGTTTGGGATGCTCTGGATCGATGTGTACGACAGCACGTTCCAGTTCCTGCAAATATCCAGCAACTTCGCACAGCCATTGAAGTGGAGTGGGACAACATTCCACAGGCCACAGTCAACAGCCTGATCAACTCTATGTGAAGGAGATGTGTCGCACTGCATGAGGAAAATGGTGGTCACACCAGATACTGACTGTTTTTTTGATCCACGCCCCTACCTTTTTAAAAAGATATCTGTGACCAACAGATGCATGTCTGTTTTCCCAGTCATGTGAAATCCATACAGTCGTGGCCAAAAATATTGGTACCCTTGCAATTTTTTCAAATAATGCACAATTTCTTCCAGAAAACTGTTGAAATTAAAACACATTTTGGTATCCACATATGTATGTCTTTAGTTTGCTAGCTTATTCCACAAATAAATCCTAAAATGGCCCGGACAATATTATTGGCACCTTCTAGAAATAGTTAGAAATAATTTGATTTCTAGCAGGTGATTCTCCTTTACTTTGGGATTGAACTCACCTGTGGTGAGTTGCAGGTGCCTGCAATATAAAAATCACTAATTCAACCAGTTTGAATAGAGAAATGGACTCATTCTTCTGTTTTGTGTCACTGTGTGTAACGCAGTGCGCATGGAGAAAAGAAAGAAAGCCAGAGAATTATCTGAGGTCAGACACAAGATTGTAGCCAAGCATGGACAATCTCAAGGCTATAAGTCCATCTCCAGAGACCTTGATGTTCCTGTTTCCACCATACGTAATGTTATCAAGAAGTTTAAGGCCCATGCCACTGTAGCCAACCTCCCTGGACGTGGCCACAAGAGAGAACTTGATGGAAGATTGCAGCGAAGGATTGTTCGAATGGTGGAGAAAGCACCTCGATCAACTGCCACACAGATTCAAACTGGCCTTCAGACACAAGGTACGACAGTTTCAACTCGCACCATCCGTCACCAACTCAATGAAAGGGGGTTATATGGTAGGAGACCCAGGAGGACCCCACTGCTGAGAGAGAGACATAAGAAAGCCCGACTGCAATTTGCCAAAACACACCTGAACATGCCAAAATCCTTCTGGGAGAATGTCCTGTGGACAGATGAGACCAAATTAGAGCTTTTTGGTAAAGCACACCATCTCTATGTTTACAGAAAACAAAATGAAGCCTTCAAAGAAAATAACACCTTCCCTACACTCAAACATGGAGGAGGTTCAGTGATGTTTTGGGGTTGCATTGCTGACTTTTGCACTGGGTGCCTTGAACGTGTGCATGGCATCATGAAATTTGGAGAATACCAAGGAGCGCAATGTCGGACCCAGTGTCAGAAAGCTGGGTCTCCGTTGAAGGTTATGGGTCTTCCAGCAGGACAATGAACCCAAACATTTCAAAAGGTACCCAGGAATGGTTCAAGACAAAACGCTAGACTGTTCTGAAGTGGCCAGCAATGTGTCCAGATCTAAATCCCATTGAAAACTTGTGGAGAGATCTGAAAACAGCAGTTGGGAGAAGGCACCCTTCAAATCTGGGAGTGTCAATAATTTTGTCATTGCCATTTCTGTTTATTTTCTGATTTAAATGGATATATTACGTTCTGAATCAAAAACAAAGGTTCTGTAATATTAACAGTGAAATAAAGAATTGTGGAGACCAAGTACTTTGGTCAATTTCAACTTATTTTTAAGGAAAATTGTGAGTTACTTGAAAAAAGTGCAAGGGTGACAATATTTTTGGCCATGACTGAATATTAGGGCCTAATTTATTTATTTAAATTGACTGATTTCCTTATATGAACTGTGTTGTGGTAATTATTCTAATCAGAGGAGAGACTTTTAGATTTCTTCAAAACCATCAAACTTTATTAATAATTACTGCAGTAATGGAACATTAACGGTCACCCAATGGTGTAGAGTTAAGGCCCAAATAAGCAGGGTTATGTTACAACTTTTAATAGTCTTTCTGAGTCCTCGTGACGAAGAATAGATATGTGACTTTATACAAAGGTACATTGTGCTCTCATGCAACAGACAGCAAGATTTACATGGCGCCAAATATGTCTAGTTCATTTACTACTTGTTTATACAAAAATACTAATGCAACATAGGATACTAAGTCCTTGCCTTAATTTATGAAGTCCAGTGCTCATTAATAATCTGGAGGGAGAGTTCTCCTCACCCTGGTAAACAGACCAGCATTCAACAGACACTACTAATGGAATGGAGTGTTTTCTTATCACCAGCCCATCGTAAATCAATTGTCAGCGTTAAGCCTCAGAGGCTCCTCTCAGAAGAAAGTACTAATATAGGAATACATTCTAATATAAGAGTAATGTGATTAACATAATGTTGTAATTCTACGACAACTGTAACTCAGTAAAATCGTTTAAATTGTTGCATGTTGCGTTTATATTTTTGTTCAGTGTAAAAAAAGCAAGAGATATCTGTTTCACATGGGCTTCGTCTCAATCCACCGCATCAGCCTATGTCGGCCTACAGCATCTACGGTGGAAGGTGGCTGTCACGCTCTGGCTCCGGGACTTTGTATGTTGAGCCAGGGTGTGTTCGTTTTGTTGTGTTTTGGTGTGTTGTCTTGGTTGTTCGTGTGACTCCCAATCAGTGGTAACGAGTGTCAGCTGTCGGCTCGTTATCTCTGATTGGGAGCCATATTTAAACTGTGTGTTTTCACCTTGGGGTTGTGGGTTTTTGTTCCATGTTCTGTCAGTGTCACAGAGGACTTCACGTCTCGTCATTTGTTTTGTTGTTTCGTGGTTGCTTTAATTTAATAAAGTCAACATGTTCGCTCAACACGCTGCGCCTTGGTCCGCTTCCTTAGACGATCGTGACAGTGGCTTAGCTACAGCTGTGTTTGTCAGACCATGAGACGTCCTGAAAATCGATTTTCTCACGTAAACATCTTTAGCGTCGAACGGTTTGGCCTACAAAACTAATATGACCCCACTGGAAAGGGGAGACTCTAACGTCCACTATAGTGTCCTCCGTTTTGCTCTAAGACCCCCACAAGTGTCACAGGACTCGTCTGAAGGTAACCCATACTAATGAATGGAAGGTAGTTTTGTATGGAGGTAGTTTTGTGCCAACAAAAATTAGGGGTTAAATATGTGTGAAAAAAAACGGTCTTATATCTGTCTTAGACACTTTAAAACCTTATTCCTTATGATTTATTTTTTACTGTCTTTTTGCCATTTATGAATGTATTATTCAATGCATTCCTATGAGCTATAGTAGTAAAGGCCAAATTCAATATTTAATCAAATATTTAATATATATATCATTTTTTTTTTTTTACCTAAAGGTGTCCTAAAATGTAAAATCAAATAGCTAAATGATCCACGGTATGACCATCTTACCGTTGGCCCTTACCCTAACAGTGGAGATCTCACTCTGCACAGCTGCTGCTCGGCATGAGCTGCGGTTGGTTACTTTACAGTAGTGCTCTTTTACCCTGGTCTAAGGGATGTGGTCATCCTGGTCAGGTTACAGGTGGGCTGTATCAAGTTGCATTTTGAACTTCAACTAATGTCAACTTGAAATCTGTGTCATTCAATTTTTACACAAGTTAGACTGCTCATTAAATTTCAATGCCTATTGAATATGGGAAAGTCCAAGTTATGCATGCATAGCTCAAGATACGGTATAGGAACTGCCCGAAAGGAAGTCAAGTGGAACATTATTACACAATTTCACAGAACACTAGAGTATTGAACCCTGTATTGACGGTCTAATTTCCCACTCCGACAATGATTTCAGCTTAGTCAGCTTGTCCAAGTTCAATGAAGTCAGTCAAATCAAAAAAAAACTTCTAGATGTTGCCAGTAACCACTAATAATGTAGAGCCTACAGAACATAAACTAGTGAACCATGTCAAGACTCCATTTGATCAATCCAAGCTCAACGTGTCTTGACAAGTCAACAACAGACAACAATACTGTAGATTTATAGAAGTAGATTTCTTGCTGATTTTTTTATGACATATCTGGAGCACAGGGATCTAGATCAACTGGAGCTTTCTGTGTTTATTATCAGCCCTAGAACACAGGGGGAGATGTGAACTTGAGCTGGCTGTTTGAGATGCCTGAAGTTATTCCACAGGATTCTGAGCATGTCTCCAATGTGTGGAACACCTAGGGCTGTCGGTCCAACCTCTGAATCCAACCCTTTTTTCCCAGAACAGATAGCGGTGGCATATCGCTAGAAACAAAAGTGCTTTTGAGAATGGCAATGCCACAATTATTTTTTTCATACACGTCAATCAATTCAATGGTAAGAGAGGAAAAACGTGGGCATTTCTAAATGGTGTGGTGACCAAGAGTTTAAGCCATTATCTAAAAACTAAATGTAAATATGCCTATCCTATGTCAAGAGGAATTTAGGTGATGAGATGTGTTGTGACGCATGAAGAGGAGACCCAAAAGAGCACCTTTTGGAACTGAACCAAAGGAGGATTTTTTCCCCTGTCTGACTCATTAAGTCAGACAGCTTGGACAGTCAGTGGTCTGGCATATCAATAATTAATCATTGGCATGCATAATTAGTGGAGGAATTATGGACAGGTGTGAGGGACATCCAGACAGAGCCCCACTGAAAGAAATTAATCTGCTACAAGGGCAGCACAGTAAGAGATTGAGACTTGCATCCTCTCTTGCTCTGTCGAAATGTCGAGAGCTTGGGACTGTAAGGTTCTATCTGCATTTTTGTCATAATGTAGTTATTGACATAGCCTTGTTCTGTTCAATGTTCTGTACCTGCTGTGCCTTCAGAAAGTACTCACACCCCTTTACCTTTTCCACATTGAGATGTTGTCACTGATCTACACACAATACCCCGTAATTGTGGAATTTTGTTTGTAGACATTTTTCCAAATTAATAAAAAGGTGAAATGTCTTGAGTCAATAAGTAGTCAACCCCTTTGTTATAGCAAACCAAAATAAGTTCAGGAGTAAAAATGTGCTTAACAAGTCACATAATAAGTTGGATGGACTCATTCTGTGTTCAATAATAGTGGTTAACATGATTTTTGAATGACTACCCCATCTCTGTACCCGACACATACAATTATCTGTAAGGTCCCTCAATCGAGTAGTGTATTTCCAGCACAGATTCAACCACAAAGACTAGGGAGGTCTTTCAATGACTCGCAAAGTAGGGCACTGATTGGTAGATGTGTAAAAATAAAAAAAGCAGACATTGAATATCCCTTTGAGCATGGTGAAGTTATTCATTAAACTTTGGATGGTGTACCCAGTCACTATAAAGATACAGTCCTTCCTAACTCAGTTGCCGGAAAGGATGGAAACTGCTCAGGGATTTCACCATGAGGACAATGGTGATTTTAAAACAGTTACAGAGTTTATTGGTTGTGATATGAGAACTGAGGATAAGTACTAGAATACTAGATTACATTTGCTGAAACCTAGGGTTGGGCGGTATCCAGATTTTCATACCGTCATACCGTTTTTGTACCATACAGAATGTGCACACAAGGGGCGCTATTTCAAAAATATATATTATTATTATTATTATTTTGACGCACAAAATAATTTAGGCAACAGAGATCTTGATCTAAGAGGGGATTGAATGTCTCTGCTGTAACCAATAAGCTTGATATTGACATCTAGCCACTTAGCTAGCAAACCAAATGCTTGTTGTGTTGTTTCCTGTTTGGGGATCCTAATAAATACTAAATACTAAAATGCATATCTTATATTTCTTAAAGTTATACTTAACTTATAGTTATAAGCAGTGGCGTAGCACGCACCCCCGCAGCCCCCACCCCCAATGTTTATTTTATTTTATTGAAAATAATATAGTCGGTATTTCGAAATACCCCAGTATATGGTATAAATGGGATATCACCCAAGCCTACTGACACCATTCAAATCACTAAGGGTTTGGAACTTTAAAGAAGATCTCAGAATCATATTTTTTGCAGATAGAACCTTATCCCAAGCTCTAGATGTCTCAATAACAGCTATGACTTGATGTGCAACTGTTGAGCACAGTGGAGCACAGTTAGCACATGCACTGATTTATTAGCATCCGTATTGCCAAGTAAAGGTTGGTTGAAAATATGTGTCCTTTCCATAGCCTTTCCTACACTAGAACCCTCTATGGAGGATTATCCATCCAAAATACAGGGATCTGACTAGAGGTTTCTCATTCTTGAGATCTGTTGCACAATAGTTGCCTACTAAAATTCATAAATGACAGAGACACAAAACACACATGATGTGCTTTGAATTAGGAATAAGCCACACCGGATGGAAGAAGGATAACCAAACTGGATCCTACTCAACGGCAACAACATCACCATGCTCATACCTGGAGGCCTGAAGTATGAAAAAATATGCATATTATGTTTATGTTCTTGTGGATGCATACTTGTCTTCCCATCAGTACTTACTTTCATCAGTTTGTGATAATGTTTTATTTGAGTTATTTATTTTGGTTTTGAGAGAAGAATTTTGTTACAAAAGTGGAAAATACTTATACTGAACAAAAAAAGAAATGCAACATGCAACAATTTCAAAGATTGTGCTGAGTTACAGTTCATATTTCACTTGGGAGTCAGATCCTCCCACTGTAGAGCCAGGCCCTGCCAATCAGAATGAGTTTTTCCCCACAAAAAGGCTTTATTACAGACAGAAATACTCCTCGTAGATTTTTGGTTATACAGAAATAACAAAGCATGCCAAAATGCTGCTGTGTTGTTCTATGTACATGTAACCAGGTAAAAATTCCCGACCTACGGTTTGCAATGCTCCCACGTAGGGAAATAGAGCTTGTGAGAAGAGCCCTGTGGCTTCAGGCTATTCGGTGTGGGAGAGTGGGAAATGTGGGGGACCCGGTGTCCAAGTAGGCTACACGTAGCTATGTGTCTGGAAAACATTTCATCACAGGTAAAATATTTAACTTGTTTAGTATAGTCCGTTTGTAACTCCACTCACTACTTGTAGCTGTGTAGTCCGTTTGGGTTGTTCTTCTTGGCTAGCTTAATGTTCCAGTCGGTACTCACTCAGGTGGCTGCTAGCACCATCATGAAAAGGGGCATGAGGGTTTTCTAAGTTGTGAGAACACTCGGGAGCAGGCAATGTTGAAAAGTAATCTTTAGACACGTTGTACTTTTCTTAAATGTCGTTTTGTAATTGACTAAAACAAGCAGACAACAAGAAAATTGCATTTGAAAAAGGTGACGTTTTTTGCTGTGAGCCAATTGGGTAACCTAGGTAACCACAGGTTATTTTCCCACAGGCGGGCAGGGCCATGACATTCTATCTAATACCAACTGGGACTATTGCAAGTCAAAATGTGATTGGTTCATTCCATTGTCACTCCAAAATTCTGCTCTAATACAGTTGAATGGCAGAGGCCTTCTGTCCAGCTTCTGAAGGCCTAGCCAATGGCTGGCTGAGCTAGCTAGATGTTTCTACCCAAAGACCACCAAAGAAAATCCTGATTGGATATTTTTTTCTCTTTAGTATTAACCCTTCTCTTTCCAACACAAACTGAAGAGATGATATCAGAAGATCATTAAAATGATTGTAAAGATTAAATAGAAATTCAAATTAAATGTAAATTAAAAATATATATAATTTTGTATAAATCCTTAGGCCTTCTCTGAAGGTGTATACTCAGGAGACAAATCTCTAATCTTAACAGTGGCATTCTTATGCTTTCGCGTCATCGCACTTCCGACGTCGACCTTCATCACAGGTCGGCCCAGAGAAATCCAGACCTAGCAACATCACTATAAACCTCACGAAGCTAGCTAACTAGCAACACATCAGTGGAGGCTCCTCAGAGGAGGAAGGGGAGGACCATCCTCCTCAGTGAATTTCATAACATATTTTAGATACAACTATACTAAATATATTCACATGTCACAGAATAATTGATTAAAACACACTGTTTTGCAATGAAGGTCTACAGTAGCCTCAACAGCACTCTGTAGGGAAGCACCATGGTGTAGCCGGAGGACAGCTAGTTTCCATCCTCCTCTGGGTACATTGACTTTAATACAAAACCTAGGAGGCTCATGGTTCTCACCCCTTCCATAGACTTAAACAGTAATTATGACAACTTCCGGAGGACGTCCTCCAACCTATCAGAGCTCTTGCAGCATGAACTGACATTTTGTCCACCCAATCAAAGGATCAGAGAATGAATCTAGTACTGAAAGCATAAGCTACAGCTAGCTAGCATTGTAGTGCATAACATGTGGTGAGTAGTAGACTCAAAGAGAGAGAAAGGCAATAGTTGAACAGTTTTGAACAAATACATTTCTTTGAAAATGAAGGAGAAGAAAGAGAGAGAGCGAGAGAGAGAGCTAGCTATATTTAGCCTACTCAAACACCTGGCTCAAACATGTTATGTTCCAACACTGGAACTCTTCCAAATCAAGGTAAGCTTTTGATTTTAGTCATTTATTGCCACCGGGGCCCGCCGGTGTAACTGCTAAACTGCTTGCTCACTATACTGCATGATTGTAGCGGGTTTACTAATGACAATGATGTAGGCTGTGTGTAGCGTATAGCGGTTATGATATGAAGGTTTGGCTTGGAAAGGTTTTTTCGCCTGGTCACAGTTTTCTGTCGGAAAATAAATTAACATCAATGCCAATGTCAATATCATCTCAATCAATTCTATTACCATCTTGACCAAGCTGGTCAGCTCAAGCATATTTCCACCAGCTTGACCAAACTGGTCTACCAGTTCAACCATTAGGCTACTTCCAAGTTCCACCAGCTAGGCCAAGCTATGGTCTACCAGCTGAACCATGTTTCCATCAATTGACCAGCTGAAAATCCAAGCTGGTCAGGGGTCTAAGCTGGATTTTCCAGCAGGGAAGATAAAGTCGTAAAAATTGTGAGCCAGACAGATCTGGGACACATGCAGAACTTTGTTCAAGTATCCATTTAATATCTGTTCTCCTTTTGCTCCCATTCTCCCAGTGCATCTTTGGAGAAGCATGAATGATACCCTCTTTGGAATCCACTTGTTCAAAATGTGACTGAAGCACAGAGTGTCTGATGCTGGTGGGAGTACAGCTGTGCAGGAGAGCTTTGGGCAGATGGCAAGAGCTTTCTCTTGTTGCTTTGTTCACTGTTCAATCAGGTCTGCTGGGTTTTTTCCCCTCTCTCCGTCTCCTTTGCCAACTATGTGGTGGACTGGAAAAAAGCAAACAGTGGTCAGGTTCCTCCTTTTCTGCCATCCACATTTTACATTACAGCAGAAGCTCTTATCCGGAGCGACTCACAGTAGCAAATGCTCACATTTGTTGTACTTTTTCATATTGTTCCCCCGTGGGAATCAAACCCACAACGCTGGCATTGCAAGTGCCATGCTCAACCAACTGAGCCAGTGTCAAGCTGTCCCAGAGCAGCTGAGCCCTGGGCATCTAGTCTCTGGCAGTGGAGCTCCACCTCTCCCTAGAATTAATTGGAATAAAGGTAGATGCCAGTACACACTGACATAGATCGGAAAGCAGCTGCCAACTCTTTTGAGAATTCTAGCTTCGGAGCTTAATCAAAGGCGCTAGAAATCAAAGTATTGTAACCTCAATACGAAATAATCACAGGTCTCTCTCTTACAGTAACATGTCCCAGTATACCTATGAAGACTGGGCAAATTAGAGCTGTATTTTATGAGAGTTTGATGATGGACAATGCCATGGAAAACAATGCTTGTTTTCTCGATACATGTAAACTGCTCTGTCTTCCCTGGCAATAGGTGAGATCTGCTATGTGATGCATTGTTTATAACAACCTGGTCTCAGAGCATTTTGTATTATTCTGTAAGTAAATCCGAGACACTCCATTTAGTATGTTTTTTATATTTCAAATGGTATGTATTAATTTGTGATGTCCATCACCCATTTCGTATGATACGTTACGAATTACAATTAGTATTATATGTTACGAATTGTAAAACGTACAACATGTAAAAATAAATAAGTAAAAAGCAAAATGTACTATATGTTATGAATTTGCAAAACGTATGATATGTTACGAATTCTAGCTAGGTGGCTAGGTGGCAAAACAAATGCTAGCTGGCTAACGTTAGCTAGGCTAGGGGTTAGGGTTAAGTTTAGGAGTTAGGGTTAGGGTTAGGGGAAAGGTTAGATAACATGCTAAGTAGTTGCAAAGTAGCTAAAATGTAGTAAGTAGTTGAAAAGTTGCTAATTAGCTACAATTGTCCGTGATGAGATTCAAACTCGTAACCTTTGGGTTGCTAGACGTTCGCGTTATATGGCCACCCATCCAACTCGACCAAGTAACCATCTGTCTTATGTAACCATACCAAACGTAACATATAATACTAATTTGATTGTCCCAGATGTACGTTTACTATGTTACATCTAGTATATGAGACCAGGCTGTTTATAAAGGTAGAGAACTATTTTTGAGACAGACAGACAGATGCTGAAAATCGCTTTCCCCTTGCAGATTGCAAGCCTCACATGTGGCAAATCTTTACCATACCCTCTATGGGGCATCCAACTCAGTCTCGGTTACAATGAAACTCTTTGTCAATTAGATTTAATTCTCAAATGGCTCTTAACAAAATATTTACATCACACCTGCTATTTCATTTAAAAAATGGGTTGTGTTTTCATCATGTCAAGGTGAATTGTGCATGAGGAGGGCCTAGCATACTGGCGGTGATAGCACATCCAGCCAAATAGGAGCCAACCCGCTCTTTTATACACTGCCAATTTTGGAGGTTTATGTAAATAATGTCATTCCTCTCTCCAGGGAACAGGTAGATGTTGGCCTAAGCACAATACCAGATTTGAATTTCAGAGTGTATTTCAGATTGTATATGTTCTTAACCACTGCCAAGATGTGGTGGCTTTTCGTGCACTTTTCAGCAGCCGTGGAATCACCCAGGTGGGTGCTACATGTTCGGCAATGGAGGAGCAGTACCTACGGAGGAGTGGGTCCTATGGACCGACGGAGAAGCAGATATGGTGCACTGATGAAGCGCTCCGGGCCTGTTTGTCAGACCGTCTTTGTTTCTCTCTGGCTGTACCATCGATGTCTCCTCCGCTGAAGCTACACGGCCTTTCTAATCCAAACTGCCTCAACTCCCTGCCTTTCATCCGAAGCCAAATAGAGACATTCAATCTCCATCTCTACCATCTAAATGTAAATGTGTTGTTTGTTTGTTTAGCTTTTTATGCACTTTGAGATTATTTTCTGTAATGAAAAGTGCTATGCAAGTTAAATAAAATATTTTTATTTTTTCTGGAAAAAGACTCCAGACGTGGGTCAAATACGTATGTTACACTTTCAAATACTTGACCTGCTTCTGATTTTAATTTGCCTGGTATTCTGGAACCAATAGAATAGTCCCTAAAGTGCAACAGCTAAATCAAGGACACCTTTTAAGTCTTTGAACAATTCATGTTGTTAAGCAGTTATGCTATTATTTTTATCCTATATTTATGAGAAACAGTATGTGTCTTCGGTGCCCTTACAATGTATGGTATCACCTTGATGAACTGCTAAATAGAATCAACACTTCAGGACTTCAGGAGTGGATCAAAATACACACAGAAAGCATCCACTCTATGCTGGAGACATAGAGACCTCTACTGGCAAGAGGTTACAGTACAGTATTAGGTTTGTCAACCGTTATATTGAAGGTCCTTAAAAAAGCATTACAAATAGATTAATCTAAAAAAATCATAGAACTGTATAAAATAAAATAGTTGTATGTTATAGCTGTTCTAGTTAGGTTTTTGTATGTATGTACTGTCTTGCTGTTTGCCGATCTATGTCAGGGTCTATTAATCCAACAGAGTAGTTGAAAATCAATTAAGCATTACCCCTGTTATTGAGTTTGAGTGATGAGAAGCTTCTCAGTGCCATGCACCTGGGATTGAATTGCACATCTAAATGATCAACCAATTTGAGCTAATGCATTATCGGCTCGTTTTCTGAAACTTTTTTCTATGGCTCTTTGCGCAACTTTTCTTTTTCTTATGGAGATGAAAATGTATGGTCAGTGGGCGCTGATGAAGATTTCACCGAAAGTGCATTACAGTCAATAGCAGTGCGTGGGTAAAATCACTGAGGAAGCCAAGCCAAGCTAGTAAAAAAGCCATATTATAACCTACAGTATGCTTAGTGTAGTACACTGAAAACAACCTTAAAGATACCAAATAACTATTTAGTCCAATCAATGTTGCTAAATATCATGTGACTGTCCATGGTACTGATTTCTGTCTGTGTGTGTGCGTGCGCGCACAAAAGTAAAACCTTTTTTTTTTTTTTACACACCCTACTTGTAGACCAGTTGAACGCCAATGCCATCCTCCTCTCTTTCATGTTGGGAAAACGGTCAGTGACTCTGTCATACAGTTCACTTTTAGTTTTTTTTGTCATAAATCCTATTCGGACGGGATTAGTTTTACTGGGGGAGGTCGGGTAATGGAATGATGTGAATGAGCACAAAACACCACATCTGTAATTTTTGTCCTGTCCGATTCTGCCATGTCAGTCAGTTTTACATGGCAGGAGAGTAACAATTCATGCCAGAATAACCTACAGTTTTTTAGCAAACTCCAAAGTCCTCTGATAATACTAGTCCTGTGCGAAACGACATCCCTGTGTTTTAGGAGAAATGTCTGAGTTTGACAGGTGTTGCTCACGGTTTGAGCAAGAAAACAATAACTGCTTCGATAAATTGAACGAAGTGCTGTGTGCATAGCCTATATACGAAGGGCCTACATGTATCAACTTTCACAGTGAATGATTTTGTTTATACGTTTTGTGCGAATGAATTGAACATTTCCAAATTAATCATAAAACAATATTGTGCCTATTTAATGCAATCCTTGCTGTTAATAGATCGCAAAGCAGCACACAACTGAGCTAAACGTTTGAAAATGACAAGTTCACTTTCTCATTAAAAAAACTTTTTAAAAACACGTATCAAATACAAGTGGCTGTTTATCTCTTCTTCGAGATTGGGTTGGCAGATCGCATCCAACTTTTAAGGTGCATCCACCGCTACCTACTGTACTGGAGTGTGAGGCCAGTCACGGCCTACACTACTATACAGTACATTCAATTCTCTTCATTATTCCTGTTCCTCTAAGAAAGTGAAATAGAGCCCTAGACACCACTTTCCTCCCCTTTCCTCCCCCTACTACACCACCCAAATCCAAACCCCGTCCAGCTTCTCTAACCCTCCCCCACTACACCACCCAAACCCTAACCCCGTCCAGCTTCTCTAACCCTCCCCCACTACACCACCCAAACCCCAACCCTGTCCAGCTTCTCTAACCCTCCCCCACTACACCACCCAAACCCCAAAATATCAACACATGCTCCACCGTTTCCTCCACTAAAGAGTCATCAAACAGAGCTGTTTCATGTCTCCCTATCATCCACAACGTGGCATTCAAACCTGTGTGCCCAAACCGTAGTCTACTCCACACAACTTCCTCTCTCCTACATCCCATACTCTCCACCTCTTCCTTTACTGGCCCGCGCACAGGTTTAAAATTGCCTCCCCTTACTACTAGCATCCCACTCCCTTTGCCAAAGATCGAGCCCTTTTGCCCGGATCAAGGACTTGACTTCCCTGCAGCCCAGCGAGACCTGCACTCTTAGCCACCACATCAGCCTTCTCATTACCCTCCACACCCACATGGCCCGGGAACCCAGAAAAAGCTTACCACCACTCACATCCTCTCCAATCCCATTAACAGAACTATCTTCTCCGCAAACAAGTCTCCCCTATCCAACCTGCCCATCTTCACGTTACTCAACACTGCAGTCAATTTCACCTCACCTCCACCTATAATCATGGCCATCAACTCAGCCGCATACACTGACACATAATCAGTTAACCGCTAACATACTCTAACATTGAAATCTGGGATGTACACCCCTGCCCCCACCCTACCGCTGACTGGATCCTTTGAACCATCTGTATATATCCTTAAAAACCAATAAAACTGATTATCTATATATCTCTCCAGACCCCGTCTCACGTCCTCACCTCATTCTCTCCTGCCCTCAATCATTTGGTTTCGGAAACAGCCACAGAGGAACGTTCCCCAATGCAATTGCCGGCCCTATCTCTTGCTCCCCCAGTCCATATTCTACCACTTTCTGCCAAATTGTCCACCCCTACGCCCTCTGCTTACCCACTCCTTGCTCCCAACATTCCCCAGTTTCCGTGACCGCAGGATGTTCTTCTGAACTCCCTTTCAACCTCGCCCAGTACGCTAATGCAAGTTTGTCCCGCCTTATCCTCAGTGGCAGTTCCCCACTATCCACCTGCAAAGCCTCAACAGGTGTCATCCTGAAGGCACCCACACACAATCTCAGGGCCCTGGACTGTATCCTATCCTGGCGCTGTAGTACCGTTTTGTCTGTCGATCCATGTACAAAGCCCAATGTCACAGGAAGGCCAAAAAGATCATCAAGGACATCAACCACCCGAGCCACGGCCTGTTCACCCCGCTATCATCCAGAAGGCGAGGTCAGTACAGGTGCATCAAAGCTGGGACCGAGAGACTGAAAAACAGCTTCGATCTCAAGGCCATCAGACTGTTAAATAGCCATCACTAGCCAGGTACCACCCAGCTACTCAACCCTGCACCTTAGAGGCTGCTGCCCTATATACAGTCGTGGTCAAACGTTTTGAGAATGACACAAATACTAATTTTCACAAAGTCTGCTGCCTCAGTTTATGATGGCAATTTGCATATACTCCAGAATGTCATGAAGAGTGATCAGATGAATTGCAATTAATTGCAATGTCCCTCTTTGCCATGAAAATGAACTTAAACCCCAAAAAAAATTTCCACTGCATTTCAGCCCTGCCACAAAAGGACCAGCTGCCATCATGTCAGTGATTCTCTCGTTAACACAGGTGAGAGTGTTGACGAGGACAAGGCTGGAGATCACTCTGTCATGCTGATTGAGTTAGAATAATAGACTGGAAGCTTTAAAAGGAGGGTGGTGCTTGAAATCATTGTTCTTCCTCTGTTAACCATGGTTACCTGCAAGGAAACACGTGCCGTCATCATTGCTTTGCACAAAAAGGGCTTCACAGGCAAGGATATTGCTGCTAGTAAGATTGCACCTAAATCAACCATTTATCGGATCATCAAGAACTTCAAGGAGAGAGGTTCAATTGTTGTGAAGAAGGCGTCAGGGCACCCAAGAAAGTCTAGCAAGCGCCAGGACCGTCTCCTAAAGTTGATTCAGCTGCGGGATCAGGGCACCACCAGTGCAGAGCTTGCTCAGGAATGGCAGCAAGCAGGTGTGAGTGCATCTGCACGCAAAGTGAGGCGAAGACTTTTGGAGGATGGCCTGGTGTCAAGAAAGGCAGCAAAGAAGCATCAGGGACAGACTGATATTCTGCAAAATGTACAGGGATTGGACTGCTGAGGACTGGGGTAAAGTCATTTTCTCTGATGAATCCCCTTTCCGATTGTTTGGGGCATCCGGAAAACACGTGAGCGCTACCATTAGTCCTGTGTCATGCCAACAGTAAAGCATCCTGAGACCATTCATGTGTGGGGTTGCTTCTCAGCCAAGGGAGTGGGCTCACTCACAATTTTGCCTAAGAACACAGCCATGAATAAAGAATGGTACCAACACATCCTCCGAAAACAACTTCCCCCAACCATCCAAGAACATTTTGGTGACAACCAATGCCTTTTCCAGCATGATGGAGCACCTTGCCATAAGGCAAAAGTGATAACTAAGTGGCTTGGGGAACAAAACATCAACATTTTGGGTCCATGGCCAGGAAAGTCCCCAGACCTTAATCCCATTGAGAACTTGTAGTCGATCCTCAATAGGCGGGTGGACAAACAAAAACCCACAAATTCTGACAAACTCCAAGCATTGATTATGCAAGAATGTGCTGCCATCAGTCAGGATGTGGCCCAGAAGTTAATTGACAGCATGCCAGGGCGGATTGAAAAAGAAGGGTCAACACTGCAAATATTGACTCTTTGCATAAACTTCATGTAATTGTCAATAAAAGCCTTTGACACTTATGGAATGCTTGTAATTATACTTCAGTATACCATAGTAACACCTGACATAAATATCTCATAACACTGAAGCAGCGAACTTTGTGTCATTCTCAAAACTTTTGACCATAGACATGGAATCACTGGCCACTTTAAATAATGGAACACTAGTCACTTTAATAATGTTTACATACTGCTTTACTCATTTCATGTGTATATACTGTATTCTATTCTTGTCACGGTTTACTAAGCCAGAACCCAGAAGCAGACCAGGACAAGGTAAGTGGTGTCAAAGGTGAGTGTTTATTTAACTGATCCACGAGTGCTGCTGAATAATCCAGGGAACAGAGCGGGGCGTCGTGGATGAGTTGTTGAGGGTGCAGTAGTTGGTCCAATGATGGCTCGGCGGGCAGCCGACCATCAGGCAGAGGTTGGGTGAAGGTTCCGGACGAGTGACTGCAGGGAGAACAAAACGGAGGTAAGCATACAACAAGAAAACAAGGTGCAAAACAACAAAACTAATGCTCTAAGCTCTAAGACTGATCCGCTGATAAACATACTGTTCATGGCTAACGATCCGGCAGGGAATGGATGTTAGGCCAGAGCCTAAGAAGGGTGATGATCAGGACCAGGTGTGCAGATTGCTGATGGGATGCAGGTGCGGAAATCAAGAGAGCTTCCCGCCAGCAACGTTGCCCGGCAACCAGGCAGGGAGCGTTCCAGAACCCTCGGGAAACTGGAGATCACGAGCAGAAAAACTAGTCCACAGACAGGACCCGACTCAGACTGCCGGGATCGTTACAGTACCCCCACGAACGCCACCGGGCGGATTCCCGGGAGCGCCAGGATGGAGGCGGTAGAAGTCACCCGAATGAGGATCAGCATCTGGGATCTGTCGCCAAGGAATCCAACTCCTCTCTTCAGGACCCATACCCTCCCAGTCCACGAGATACCGGAAACCTCGGCCCCGCCGTCTGAACCAGTGATGCGTCGCACCGTGTGAGTGGAGGACCACCTCGATCATCCGAGGAGGAGGAGGAGGAGGCGGAGGAGGCAACAGAGGACTGAGGGAAAACAGGCTTGAGGCAGGAGACATGAAGGGATGGACTCGAGCGTCCTCTGTATTTAGTCAATGCCACTCCGACATTGTTCGTCCTAATATTTATATATTTCTTAATTCCATTCTTTTACTTTTAGATTTGTGTATTGTTGTGAATTGTTAGATACTACTGCACTGTTGGAGCTACGAACACAAGCATTTCGCTACACCCGCAATAACATCTGCTAACATTTAACATTTAAGTCATTTAGCAGACGCTCTTATCCAGAGCGACTTACAATAAATATGCTAAATATGTGTATGTGACCAATAACATTTGATTTGATTTGATCAACAACTCTTCCCTCCACACGGTGTCATAAGCTTTCTCAATGTCAAAATACACAACACTCATCACATATTTTATTGTCAGGGCCTTGGCTATCGCTGTACTAACTGTCACCAGGGCATCCATGGCAGACCTTCTCCTGAATCCACTCTGTGCTACGCTCATTAAACCCCTAACTTCCAAGAAATACATCATCCAACTCACTATCATCTTTTCCATCAACTTACACATGTTGGATGTCAGTGCGATAGGCCTATAACTGCCCGCCCTAGCGGGATCTTTACCTGGTTTTACAGACGGCAACACCACCGCACGTTTCCACCTAGCAGGTATCACCCCGGTCCTTCACACCTTATTATACAACCCTAACACTGCTTCCAACACACGGTCTGGTGCATGCTTAAACATCACATAACACACCCTATCTTCTCCAGGAGAAGTCCACCCACATCCTTCCAACGCCCTTGTCATCTCAAAACTCTGCATCCATAGCTTCTCCTGACTCCCCTTGTTTCTTTAAAACATCTCCACGCTCCTTTAACTTTTCCCTACGTCTACTCTTATTCTCATCACACAGGTGCTCACATCTATGGACCGCTGCAAATGCACCACCAAGGACATTTGCCTTTTTCTTTACATGATAAAGCTGTGACGTTTCCGTCTACCAACACCGGAATTCCAGCATTTTTACCCTTCCCCATAATTTTTTAAATTTGATTTCCAAACCGCACCAATTTCTGTCCCTCTATCAATAGTGGAGCAAAATTCCCACCATGCCTTCCTTTTCTCAGTCTTAATTGTTCTTCCCGCCATCGCTCTCTTCCTTTGATACTCCATGAGATTCCTTTCTGTCCATGAGATTCCTTTCTGTCCATGAGATTCCTTTCTGTCCATTAGATTCCTTTCTGTCCATGAGATTCCTTTCTGTCCATGAGATTCCTTTCTGTCAAGCCATTCCTGTAGAGCTATATCCCTTTCCTGCACCGCCTCTGAGCACTCATCTGTCCACCATGGCACCGCCCGCCGTCTTCCTCCCCCCGAAACCCACTGGAACAGTCACATCTGCAGCTGATATAATGACAGATGTTACTGCCTCAGCGCACTCATCCACAGATACCTCCATTGGTAACTTTTGTCCCGCTCGCTCACACAGGTACTTGAACATCTTCCAGTTAGCCTTCTAAAAGCACCACCTCGTGTTATTGCCTCTACTCTGCATACACACACCCATATTGACCTTACATCGAACCGGAAAATGATCACTCCCTACCATGGTATCTCTCATCACCTCCCATTCACACCTCCCTGCCACCCCTGTAGATACCAATGTCAAGTCCAAGCATGACTCTGTACCCCTCACCACATTGATTCTCGTCCCCCTCCCATCACTAACACACACTAATCCCGATATCCATAAATTCTTCAGCTATACTCCCATTGTTATCTTTATGCGTACTTCCCCAGATTTCATTTTGGCCATTAAAATCACCACACCATAATACCTTCCTACCCCTACATGTCCTATCAATCCCTTCTAACTGTGCTAACATGAGAGTTTTTCAGGGGTTATAGAAATTAACTATTACAATGCTACCTCTATTCCTACATATTTCTATCCCCATACATTCCATTTCCTGTATCTCCAATACTCTGTACGCCATCCCCTATTTAACAAACATAGTACAACCCCCACCCGACCCCTCCCCTCTATCACACCGTACCGACCTGAATCACAGAATCACAAACTCCAGTTGATGTTTGAGCCATGCCTCTTGTACACTCACTACTTCTGGCACTACATCCATGTCATATACAAACTTCTTAAACTTCTGCCCGTTAGCTATTAAGCTTCTAGCGTTCCATTGAAGGACCGTAAAAAACATACTAATAGGTTGTTCCAACCCATCACCTCTTGGCTGATTCAACATTTCATGCATCATTACTCCAGTTGCTTCTGTAATTTCCAGGAAATCTTTGGCAGCTCGTACCACCACATCTATGCGTGCAGATTTTTTCTTAACCTGATCACTCATATCACACTACACAAAAAGTCCACCCTGTTCACCACCAACGATTATTTTATGACCGCACACTGATGGTTACATTTCGTGGAGACCCCAGTTTGTGCTACTCCCTTACCTCCCCCTTCCATCGGAGGCCGCTGCACCAATTTCCTCACAGGTTCTGTACTTTGAACTCTCCATGCTGCTTCAGCATACGTTACCTTGTTTGTGATCTTATATCTACAGTATGTACCTCCGCTTCCTGCTTCTGTGCTATACATCCCCCGAACACAGCGCTATGTTCCCCACTGCAGTTACAGCACCTTGCCTTGGTCTCCACCCCACACTTGCCATATGCATGTGGTCCCCCACACTTCGCACAACGTCTCTGCCCCTTTACAGACGCTAGCTACATGTCCCATGCGCTGACACTTAAAGCAGCGAAGCGGCACTGGCACAAACTCCCTAACATTAAAGCTGATGAATCCTAGATGTCCTCGTCTCGGAAGATTCCCTTCAAACTCTAACAGCACCGTAGTGCTTTCTACTCCACAATCCCCTTTCTTACTGCTCATTTGCCTCACCTCCCTCTTAAACTCCTCCATTGACACCTCCATCAGTACTCCAGCAATCACCTCTCTCACTTTCCCCCAACTGCCAGGGATATGGCATTTCACCCTACCTCCATTCAGTGCCTCCATTTTCAATATCTTGTCTCTCTGATAATCTATTAACTGCAAATATCAATACCTTTCCTTTCCCTACGCACTTTGCATCTATATCTGACTTGAGAGCCTTTGACAACATTATCGGATGTAACATTTTACTGGTTGGCTCAGAAAAAAAACACCATTACTTTGTTCTCCTGTACCTCATGTCCCTGCCTGTTTGCTCTTCTAGATTCCCCCCTTCCATCTCTGTCCCCATCTGTGGTAAATACACCCTCATGCCCTCATCTGAACCTATTCCGTCCATGGCAGGTAGCGCTCGTCTGAGCTACCTGCCATGTCTACCTCAGTCTCAGTACAGCTGTGCAGATCCGCCAACAAAATGCACCACTGCGTTCACTTCCGAAACAGAATGTTATGATCGAACACAAGAAAAACTATTTCAGTGTCCAAAGTCAAAATCCGCGCTTATCTGGTACATCGTGATTCAAACCGCCTTAGCTGATATCTGAAGGCTGGGGGGGCATTTAGGACGTCTTCTACTGCGGATCGCTAAAATATCCTAATGTTTATGATCACACTTCCTCAATTCAACTACTATGGCGATACTATACCAAAGTTGGTTTAGAACCTTGGGAACCAAGCTTGAGTTATCAGTGTAGCCTGTTGTCACCCGGACTTGTTGAAATATCTTCAAGCCTAGAAAAAACCTCCAGGCTTCCGTCATAGCTGTCAATTTATTAAAAAATATAAAAAATTAAGAATTACGGGGGCAGTTTGGAAAAAACTAATCCCGTCCGAATCGTCCTCTGGAATAACGGACATTCTGGGGTAATAAATACATAACCAAAGTTTTCTAGTACTACTAGTCCCGTGCGAATAGGGCTATAGGCTACCTATCTAAAATGCTTGCTAGCTTAACTTCCTGGCATGGGCAACAATGAACCAGCTAAGGTAGCTAGCTAGCTAGTTAACGTGAGCCTACTAGGCTACATCTAGGCTATATTTTGAACTTCAATCGTCTCAGGCCAGTGGCACAACATACTAATTTATGGTTAGATCAGAATCACCTTCATAATCATTGGCCTGTACAGAGAATTAAGTTAAAACCACAAATCCAAATCACCATCTCCATCCATGGCTTAGGAAAGGGCCGATTTAGCAAGCTAGCTACTGCAGGACATCAACACAAGCAGACCAGAAACAGACACCTTTTTCTGAAAATTAAGGTTTTCTTAGGAAATTATTTAATTGGTCTGATTTGATTGGTCTGAAGCCAAATCCAAACTAGCCTCCCTTGGGGGGCGTTTTGCTGCATCATGACAACCCACAGTTGAGCTCAGCTAAATGCTGATTGGCTAATTATTTTATTTAAAAAATGTATCAAGGGAAGCCAAATGCTTGCTGGCATGAATCAATCAAACGCTATGGCGGCAACATGTTATACTCTTTTGGGCCAGACATCAGATACATGGGCTACACATACTGAGACAGAGGGGCGCTGTTTCCCTCAAATGATTTCTCCAGTGAGATTCAGCCACTTGCGAATTGACAGAAAAATATGAAAACACAGTAATAGACAAAATATACATTATTTTATCATTTTTATTGGTCAAATGTTTTGGGAAGGCTGGCTTCCCTTGGCATCCATGAATACATGCCACTGATTACAGTGGCTTGGAAACCCGATGACATTTCAAAATGAGGCACATAATTAGTAGGAAAACCTTTTGTCATCATTGTGATGTTGCAGGATTGACTTCAGATGCAGTATAATTTTAGCTAGCTAGCTAAGATTGAGGGGACGGCACAAAATGTGTGCTAGCTAATGTTAGCATCGCTAGCTATTACTGACTAACTTTGGTAGCTAATGGCAACATTGCCCTCTCTTTAAAGTAGACTTGACAACATCATAATGATGGTAAAGTTGTTTCCTACAAATGATTTGCCTACTTTAGCACTGTCATCGTTTTTCAGAGCAAGCTGTAGTGTAATTTAGACAAAACAGTCACTATCCCCTTTCAGAATGACAGGACAGTGATCATCAGTCGGCCACCAAAATGGCTGCGGGCGGCGTCTGTAGAAAGTACATAACAATGGCAACGACACAACCGAGTGACGGTGGTGCAACCCATGAATAAGACGAGTCAACAACATAATTTGGGTATGAGTTAACAGAATATTAACTTTTAAAAGTGAGATTTTCACTGGACAGTTACTTTTATATGAACTCTCATAATTCCCATACATGCAATGAATAGATGACTCTATGAGACCATTTATTTGAGTTTCTTTCTTAAAGGATTGGTGGGGGGGGGCAGAAATGTCATGCCATAGTGCAAAATAATTACAATTTAGTATTAACACTGGAGTGATAGATGTGCAGAAGATGATGTGCAAATAGAGATACTGGGGTGCAAATGAGCAAAATAAATAACAATGTAAATAACAATATGGGAATGAGGTAGTTGGGTGGGATAATTACAGATGGGCTGTGTACAGGTGCAGTGATCGGTAAGCTGCTCTGACAACTGATGCTTAAAGTTAGTGAGGGAGATAAGTGTCTCCAGCTTCAGAGATTTTTGCAGTTCATTCCAGTCATTTGCAGCAGAGAACTGGAAGGAATGGCGGCCAAAGGAGGTGTTGGCTTTGGGGATGACCAGTGAGATATACCTGCTGGAACGCATACTATGGGTGGGTGTTGCTATGGTGACCAATGATCTAAGATAAAGCTGGGATTTGCCTAGAAGTGATTTATAGATGACCTGGAGCCAGTGGGTTTGGCGACGAATATGTAGTGAGGGCCAGCCAACGAGAGCGTACAGGTCACAATGGTGGGTAGTATATGGGGCTTTGGTGACAAAACGGATGGCACTGTGATAGACTACATCCAATTTGCTGAGTAGAGTGTTGGAAGCTATTTTGTAAATGACATCGCCAAAGTCAAGGATCGGTAGGATAGTCAGTTTTACGAGGGCATGTTTAGCAGCATGAGTGAAGGAGGCTTTGTTGCGAAATAGGAAGCCGATTCTAGATTTAACTTTGGATTGGAGATGCTTAATGTGAGTCTGGAAGGAGAGTTCTACGGTCTAACCAGACACCTAGGTATTTGTAGTTGTCCACATATTCTAAGTCAGACCTGCCGAGAGTAGTGATTCTAGTCGGGCGGGCGGGTGCAAGCAGCGTTCGATTGAAGAGCATGCATTTAGTTTTACTAGCGTTTAAGAGCAGTTGGAGGCCACGGAAGGAGTGTTGTATGGCATTGAAGCTCGTTTGGAGGTTTGTTAACACAGTGTGCAGTGAAGAGCCAGATGTATACAAAATGGTGTCGTCTGCGTAGAGGTGGATCTGAGAGTCACCAGCAGCAAGAGCGACATCATTGATATACACAGAGAATAGAGTCGGCCCGAGAATTGAACCCTGTGGCACCCCCATAGAGACTGCCAGAGGTCCAGACAACAGGCCCTCCGGTTTGACACATTGAACTCTATCTGAGAAGTAGTTGGTGAACCAGGCGAGGCAGTCATTTGAGAAACCAAGGTTATTTAGTCTGCCAATAAGAATGCGGTGATTGACAGAGTCAAAAGCCTTGGCCAGGTCGAAGAAGACGGCTGCACAATACTGTCTTTTATCGATCGCGGTTATTATATTGTTTAGGACCTTGAGCGTGGCTGAGGTGCACCCATAACCAGCTCGGAAACCAGATTGCATAGCGGAGAAGGTACGGTGGGATTCGAAATGGTCGGTGATCTGTTTGTTAACTTGGCTTTCAAATACTTTCGAAAGGCAGGGCAGGATGGATATAGGTCTGTAACAGTTTGGATCTAGAGTGTCACCCCCTTTGAAGAGGGGGATGACCGTGGCAGCTTTCCAATCTCTGGGGATCTCAGACGATACGAAAGAGAGGTTGAACAGGCTAGTAATAGGGGTTGCAACAATTTCGGCAGCTAACTTTAGAAAGAAAGGGTCCAGATTGTCTAGCCCAGCTGATTTGTAAGGGTCCAGATTTAGCAGCTCTTTCAGGACATCAGCTATCTGAATTTAGGTGAAGGAGAAGCGGGGGGGGTGCATGGGCAAGTTGCCGGGGAGGGTGCAGAGCTGGTGGCTGGGGTAGGGGTAGCCAGGTGGAAAGCATGGCCAGCCGTAGAAAAATGCTTATTGAAATTCTCGATTATCGTAGATTTATCGGTGGTGACAGTGTTTCCTAGCCTCAGTGCAGTGGGTAGCTGGGATGAGGTGCTCTTATTCTCCATGGACTTTTTGGAGTTAGTGCTACAGGATGCACATTTCTGTTCGAAAAAGTTAGCCTTTGCTTTCCTAACTGCTTGTGTATATTGGTTCCTGACTTCCCTGAAAGTTGCATATCGCGGGGGCTGTTCGATGCTAATGCAGTACGCCACAAGATGTTTTTGTGCTGGTCAAGGGCAGTCAAGTCTGGGCTGAACCAGGGGCTATATCTGTTCTTAGTTCTGTATTTTTTGAATGGGGCATGCTTATTTTAGATGGAGAGGAAAGCACTTTTGAAGAACATCCAGGCATCCTCTACTGACGGAATGAGGTCAATATCCATCCAGGATACCTGCGCCAGGTCAATTAGAAAGGCCTGCTCGCTGAAGCGTTTTAGGGAGCGTTTGACAGTGATGAGGGGTGGTCGTTTGACCGCGGACCCATTACGGACACAGGCAATGAGGCAGTGATCGCTGAGATCCTGGTTGAAGACAGCGGAGGTGTATTTAGAGGGTAAATTAGTCAGGATGATATCTATGAGGGTGCCCATGTTTACGGATTTAGGGTTGTACCTGGTAGGTTCCTTGATAATTTGTGTGAGATTGAGGGCATCTAGTTTAGATTGTAGGACGGCCGGGGTGTTAAGCATATCCCAGTTTAGGTCACCAAGCAGTACGAACTCTACAGATGACCAGTTCTGCATGGATAATTTAGGACAATCAACCCCATCATCCAGCCTCTCATGGTAGTCTATGCTTTTGAGATTTGCCAACAAAATACATTTTGAACAACATTTTACATGCAGGCCTGTTCTTAATTCTGAAGGGCCTTGGTAGTCAGCAGCTTTATGGCAAATGATTTTATTCAGCACCATGGTACCCATATAATATGTGTCAGTCACTCTTGTGTTACTCACAGTTTTATCAAATATGCCTAGAAATCTATGCCTGGGAAGGACAGATAAGTGAAAGATCGAATGGGGAGAGGAGACTATATCTAGAGGGGTAGGCTATGGCTTCAAAAGCTTATCTTGTTCTCATAAGTGATCTATCATCATCTTGTTAAAAGCCTAAAAACATCTAATAAAAAATCTAGTAATCTATATGATGTATGACCATAATTTATCATACCAGTAATTTAGGATTACAGGCATTTTCACGCGGTGGGCGTTGCCAAACGTCATGAGGGGCGTGAGTTTCAAACTGTCTGATCCGCGTCCACATTCAACCGTGAATCCGCCGCCTGGGACCTCCTCATTCTTAACTTCTTCACCGACATCACTATGGTGGGTTTATATTTTATAGTTTACAATTGCACTTTTATATTAGTACATCATTTGGCATTATTTGAACTAACGATAGCTAGGTCCCAAGTGGCTGGACCAGTTTTCCCAAAAGTGAACGATGTATAGGCTAATTTCAAGTTTTGCATGCTAGCCAACCAATCAAGCCAATCTACTACATTTATCTACTACATTTACGTGAATTAAATATGAAATTGATCATGACTAGATTATATCTCATTTCACTGGGATTGGTTAGTCAGCATGCAATAATCATCACTGAGATGAATGATTTGCATTTAGATTAACAAAATCAGATTAACTGAGCCTAGCCTACCCTTTCCCCCTCCCTTTTCAGTGACTGAGGTGCAAAAAAAAATACAAATACAAATACTTAAGGTCAGTATGATCAATGATCAGGCCAAGCTTCCTGCCATCCAGGACCTCTATACCAGGCGGTGTCAGAGGAAGGCCCTAAAAATTGTCAAAGACTCCAGCCACCCTAGTCATAGACTGTTCTCTCTGCTACCGCACAGCAAGCGAAACCGGAGCGCCAAGTCTAGGTCCAAAAGGCTTCTTAACAGCTTCTACCCCCAAGCCATAAGCTAATCAAATGGCTACCCGGACTATTTGCATTGTCCCCCCACCCCCTCTTTTACGCTGCAGTCACTCTCTGTTTATTATCTATGCATAGTCACTTTAACTCTACCTACATGTACATATTACCTCAATTACATCGACTAACCTGTGCCTCGGCACATTGACTCTTCTTCTTCTTCAATGAGGTTTAACAGTGGTTGGCATCCAATTTGTTGCATTACCGCCACCTACTAGACTGGAGTACAACTCCCTTATCTTTCCTTGAAAAATATAATAAACCAAAGCAAAGAAATATCCTACCATCTAACACTCACACTCACACCTTCAACACTATAACTAATAATTAACCCCACCCTTCTCCACTGTTTAAATACACTCACTCCTACCTCATGCCCTCAACCTGAATTGATGGGACATCACCACTTAACACTCCCTGTAACTCTTCTGCTGTCAAGTCTCACACACCCAAATATCTCTCTGCAGCTGCCACCACCACCTCAATTTTCTTCGATTTGCGTTCCATCCCTGCAGTACAATTAATAACCATTGCTATAAACGCTAAAAAATCCAATCTTGCTGAACCATATATCACTTTTTGGTTTATCCCTCTGTACTGGTACATCACTACTACTCACACCATTTCTCTCAGGATCCCTCCCCCTTGACCCATCTTCCTCTACTTTATTCACTGCCTCAGCATATGACAACTTCTGCACTACTCTTACCCTGGAAACCTCAACCTGCTTCTCTCACACTGGACATGTCTGATCCCCAGCCCCATGGCCACCCCTACAATTAGCACACACCACCACTTTCCCAATGCTTCAGACTCCTTTGTCTCATGCCCTTCTGCACACTTCTCACACCTTGGAATCTCCCTCCTACACACTGCTGCCACATGCCCATAAATTTGACACCTGTAACATCTTAAGGTATTCGGCACATATGCTCGCACTGGATAACTTATATATCCTAACCTCACTTTCTCAGGCAAAGACTCAACTTCAAAACTCAAAAGAACAGACAAATGACTCTTCTGTTTCCCACTCTCGCCACCCTGTTTACGTCGCACCAAACGACGAGCATCACACACACCGGGAATCATCTCCTTCAGTTGGTCAACTTTTACATTCACTGCTACTCCAGTAATCACTCCTCTCAATGGCGCCCTTTTCTTAAGAGCGAAACAATTCACAATTCTTTCCCCCATTTGTTTAACTCTGAGCGCCTTCTCCCTCTGCCCAACAGAAACACAAACAATTATCACTAGACCATTTCTGGTTGCCCTCACCGATTCCACTTTACCCAACGCTCTTTTCACCCATCTTGAAACCACAATTGGATCAGCCAAAAGGCAAGGATCCATTTTTTCCACAAACTTCACTCCTACTGAGCAGGTCCAAGGTAGCGTAGCAGTGCGGTCGTGTTCTCTTGTGTGTCCATGTAAATAGCCTGTTTTTTGTTTTTTGTATTTTCACCATAGCAACACCCACCCGTAGTATGCGCCCCAGCAGGTATATCTCACTGGTCATCCCCAAAGCCAACACCTCCTTTGGCCGCCATTCCTTCCAGTTCTCTGCTGCCAATGACTGGAACGAATTGCAAAAATCTCTGAAGCTGGAGACTCTTATCTCCCTCACTAACTTTAAGCATCAGTAGTCAGAGCACCTTACCAATCACTGCACCTGTACACAGCCCATCTGAAATTAGTCCACCAAACTACCTCATCCCCATATTGTTATTTATTTTGCTCATTTGCACCCCAGTATCTCTATTTGCACATCATCTCTTGCACATCTATCATTCCAGTGTTAATACTAATTATAATTATTTTGCACTATAGCCTATTTATTGCCTTACCTCCATAACTTGCTACATTTGCACACACTGTATATATATTTTCTGTTGTATTTTTGACTTTATGTTTTGTTTTACCCCATATGTAACTCTGTGTTGTTGTTTTTATCGCACTGCTTTGCTTTATCTTGGCCAGGTCGCAGTTGTAAATGAGAACTTGTTGTCAACTGGCTTACCTGGTTAAATTAAGGTGAAATAAAATAAAATAAAAATACTGTCAGACTCATCTTTATCCTGACCCGCTGTGCAATCCTCAGGCTCTGAGTACTTCACCACACCTTCCACCTCTGATACATCACCCTCATTCACTTCCATTTCTACTCCTGTCTTCAGCTCACTTTGCTTACATTTCCTACCATTCTTCTTTACCAAACCTTCTCCCTTTTTCCCGCCATTTTTAACTGACTCAAACTCACAATCTTCCTCCCTCTCTCTTAGACCTCCTCTGCCTCTCTTTTTCCCTCCATTCCTCCTCATTCATCCAAGTATACGTCTCCTTATGATAATACTGCATTTCTCCAAACCTATATCTGTTTCTTGCCTTCTCTAAGGACTCCATTTCCCCCTCCTTTCCCTTCCGGCGTCTATTCTATCCTCGGTCTTGACCTCTTCATTGCTCTCCTCTTCTGATCCGCTGTCCTCCTCTCCTGAATCACCATCGTCTTCCGATCCCTCATCCGAGCTGTTATCCTCACTATCATCCCTTTCCAACTGCTCGTCTTTTCGCTGAAGACGCCATGCTCCACATTGACTCTGTACTGGTACCCCCTGTATATAGCCTCGCTACTGTTATTTTACTGCTGCTCTCTAATTTTTTTTTTTTACTTAACTATTTTTTACTTAACACTTATTTTTCTTAACTGCATTGTTGGTTAAGGGCTTGTAAGTAAGCATTCCACTGTTGTATTCGGCGCATGTGACAAATAAAATTTGATTTGAAATACATTGATATGCATGATGTGAGTTGTATATTTCTGACCAACCAATGACAGGTCGACGTCATCTATTTCCCAGCATGCCTTGTGTCATAAAAAATACACGCGCGGAAAGCCAAGATTTTGCAAGGATTTGTCCAGTGCCCGACTGAAAGTAGAGAGAAGTTATTTTTTTCTTATACCACAAGCTTTAAAATATCTATTAGTAGCAATATTACAGTACCTAATCTGTTTGAAATGGTCATAATTCAGTCGAAATGTTCTAGCTAACAAGTAAACGTTAGCACTGCTTACTCGATAGCAAGTAGCTAGCTATCTTCACAGCTTGCAGGGAAATTAAAGCTTTATATATGGCTAACTAACCCTTTCATAGACGCAAATTAAAGCTTTTACGATCTGTATTCACAAGTTAGTTACTTTGCTAGATGTCTTCGGACTCAATGTTTTGTGAATTTACTAGCTGTAATAGAAATACACCTTGGAGTTCTAGTTAGTTACCTAGCTAACCTAGATAGTTATGAGTTTGCATGGGGGTGTAGCTACCGTCCGGCAAACGGAAACGGAACATCGGCTCTCGGACCAACAGGCTCCAAGACAGTTTCTAACCCCAAGCCATAATGAGACTGTTAAATAGCCAGACTGCTACATAGACAATTAAAGATGCACTATGCAGAATTCGCTCCGCCATTTCCTGATTGCTAAAATTCTATTTGTTCGCCTAATTTCAGTTTATGTGACAAAAGAAGCAACTATATTGTAAAATATTGTATTTTCAGCTGTTTGAAGCTGGTGTAGAAAACCGAAAGTAAAAGACGCAAAAAGGAAACTTAAGAACGGGAAGCATAAAAATTATGTACATAGAACAGATCTACTGCTTCTTATACTTGCTTTCAATGAGAATTACAGATCTATAACACACTTCTATGTGGTCAGGTCCCCCAAAAAGTTACATGTTGCACCTTATTAATGGTACCCGAACTATCAGCGCATACACTACATTGACACTACCACACACATTCACTTACACTACATATGCACACGCAGACCGACACCACACACATTCACTTACACTACATATGCACACGCAGACCGACACAACACACACACTTTTACACTCATTTGCTGCTGCTGCCCTGTTCTTTATTTTACTCTTATTATTATCTATCCTGAAGCCTAGTCACTTTACCCTGCCTTCATGTACATATCTACCTCATACCTCTGCACATTGATCTTGTACTGGTACTCCCTGTATATAGCCTCACTCTTGTGTATTTTATTCCTCTTGTGTCACTATTTATTTTTAATTTTTAATCTGCATTGTTGGGACGGGCTCGTAAGCAAGCATTTCACTGTAAATTCTACGCAAGTTGTATTCGGTGCATGTGACAAATACAATTTGATTTGTAGCTTTTTGTCATCAAATATGGTTTATGTTGCTTAAGAGATGCACGTTTCCCCCCTCCATTGCACTAGCTAACTGACTGCCCTTTCCTTACTCAAATTTAACTGGGTTACTTCTCTTTCTCCGATTGTAGGGAAATCCTTCAGTAAGAGACTCTAATGACCACAAACAGTAGGCCTAACTCTCCTGCTATTCTGAAAGGTAAATGATGTGTAAACTAACTTCATGGTTTGGATAGCTACAGCTTTTTCTTGTATTTTCTCATTTGTCTTTGAATCAAGTATGGAGGTGGGGTTTGATCTTTTCCCTAGATGTTGTTGCCTACGTTGACGTGTGGTCATCGAGTAAAACAGAGAATTACTCGAAATCATTCATCCAGCAGCTGCAGGATATGGGAGCTGAGGTGAGTTACCCTTTTATATATGGCTAACTAACCCTTTCATAGACGCTAACTGCATTAGCACCTATTGACAATAGTATCTTCTGGTCAGATGAGTTCTGTTAAGATCCCAGACGCTCGTTCCGAATGTTAAAACGCATCGCTTGGGGTACGTTTTTTGGAAACCTAAGGAATGTATCTTTCATATCGGCGAGAAGGAGGAAAAAAATGTTAAATTACTACACATCTTTATAGGGTTAGTGTTCCCACATGGCCATATATCTCTGTTACAGCGTGTGTTTAGACATAGGCGGCCACCTGTGCTAAATAGCTATCTAGTGTGCTCCGAACACCTGTGTGTAAGTGTAACTAGGGAGGAAGTGTAGTTCGTCAACTGGAGGTACACACAGCTTGTGGATCTGTGCAAAACTGCTACAGTAATTCTATCTTTTTTATTTGTAAGATTCCTTCTCTCTGATATGAAAGATAAGGAGCATATCAGCATATGTTTAGAAAGAAAAAAAAAACGGTTTGAAAGTGATGATTATTGACCTGTCTTAAATGTTAAAACAGCGTCGGAATTGTAGTTCACTTGGAGCCAACCGTGGGCGAAGCTAATGGCGAACTAACTACACAAGTTTGTTTTTGATGACATCCTGTGGGGTTCTTAAAACTAAAACTACCATTCTTAAAGGAAAAAAATCCACTCAAATCCACTATCTTTTGGTATTATGATGCAAAACATATCATACTGTGACACATTCTGTTTCGAAAGTTCTATATCTTGACTGCTGACATGCAAAACATTTTGGGGACTGTATCAACGGTGGACTAATGAAACAAACACCAACATATAGTTTTTGAGTGGTATTTTCCTTTAAGTAGTCTGAAAGATTATTACTATGTATACATTTCACATTGTGATATTTACCTGTATCATTCCAGGTATCTAAAACCTTCAATAAACAAGTCACACACGTAGTCTTTAAAAATGGCCATCAAGCCACCTGGAATAAAGCCAAGAAGACTGGTGTGAGACTTGTGTCTGTCCTCTGGGTGGCCAGGTAAACCTCAAGCTTCATTTACATTTTTTTCACTTAGCAGACGCTCTTATCCAGAGCGACTCACAGTAGTGAGTACATATATTTATATACTGGTCCCCCGTGGGAATCGAACCCACAACCCTGGCGTTGCAAGCACCATGCTCTACCAACTGAGCTACACGGGACTACAGTGTAAACGCTTTTTGGCCTTAAAGTGCAACATCGTAGCAATGACAACGATGTGTCGTCAATATCTATTGGTCTGTGTGATGACAAGTCGGTGACCATTTTGTTGTTTTTGCAATTCTTACATCAGCCACAAGGCGTCACTGACTGACCAAATAAAATAGCTGTGAGCTCTGTTATTTATACTGAACAAAAATATAAACGCAACATGCAACAATTTCAAAGATTTTACTCAATTACAGTTTATATAAGGAAATCAGTCAATTGAAATAAATTCATTAGGCCCTAATCTATAGATTTCGCATGACTGTGCAGGGGCCCAACCATGGGTGGGCCTGGGAGGGCGTAGGCCCACCCACTTGGGAGCCAGGCCCAGCCAATCAGTTTTTCCCGACAAAAGGGCTTTATTACAGACATAAATATTCCTCAGTTTCATCAGCTGTCCGGGTGGTTGGTCTCAGACGATCCCACAGGTGAAGAAGCCGGATGTGGAGATCCTGAGCTGGCGTGGTTACATGTGGTCTGCGTTTGTGAGGCCGGTTGGATGTACTGCCAAATTCTCTAAAACAACGTTGGAGGCAGCTTATGGTAGAGTAATTAACATTCAATTATCTGGCAATAGCTCTGGTGGACATTCCTGCAGTCAGCATGCCAACTGCACGCTCCCTCAAAACATCTGTGGCATTGTTGTGACAAAACTGCACATTTTGCTTTACATGTTGCGTTTATATTTTTGTTAAGTATACATTTTACATTTTAGTCATTTAGCAGACACTCTTATCCAGAGCGACTTACATGAGCAAATCAAATCAAATTTTATGTGTCACATGCGCCGAATACAACAGGTGTAGACCTTACCGTGCGTGGTCAGTAATATTTACTAAATAAAGTAATAAAAAAATATATTTAAAAAAGTTACACAATAAAATAACAATAATGAGGCTATATACAGGGGGTACCGGTACCGAGTCAAAGTGCAGGGGTAAAGGTTAGTCGAGGTAAACTGTACATGTAGGTAGGGGTAAAGTGATTATGCATAGATGATAAACAGCGAGTAGCAGCAGTGTAAAAACAAAAATGTGTGTTAAATGCCAGTCAGCTCGGGGCCCAATGCTTTTAACCGCTAGGCTACCTGCTGCCCCCATGTTATGCTGTCACTCATATTGTTTGTTTATTAAATGCAGATGTAAAGATGATGGTGAACATGTTGATGAAGAGTTGTGTCCGGCATTAAATGATGAAGTCAATTCAGCACTCAAGAAAAGGGTGGTAAGCAAATGTAAAATTCCCTGTTAGATTAAAGGAGTCACAGTACATAACTTCTCTTTGTTTATCCTGTCAAGACATTACTTAGCTCTCTGCAATTCAACCATTACTGCATATTTACCTTATTTCTTTAAAAAGTTGATTTATATTGTTGAGCAAGGACTTTTTTTTCCCTCCCAAAAAACATGAATAATTAGGCTATGAGGAGTATTTTTATTGAAAGGGTCTATTGAAGTTTTTCCTTATCAAAATTAATGTTGTGTATTTTATTTTATATAGCATCGTTGTATGCAGCCAAGAGACACCCCTGAGAGGACCCCTGAGAATGACAGGCGCATGAAGAAAAAACTGGACAAGATGATCAAAGACCTAGTACCAAAATCACCTCTTAGTAAGAAATCTCTCCTCATGTCATACATTCTATTCCAAATCTATTCTATTAATTCATAATATATCGTATTATTAATTTAATAATATTAATAAATATATTATATTATTTTCTTTTTTTTATGTGTGGCTGTGATTTCATATGTAAATATATTTCTGTGTAGTAACAGATGTGTCCCCTTACATCATCGACGAAGAGAACGGAATAGTTTACAGTCCTTCTATGAAAAGGTCTGACTCCATGGCACAGCGCCTGAAAGAAATGAGGGAAACGAGGGAGAACCTCTCCCCGACAGGTATGTTTTATGTGCATGGCCAATCGTTTGATGTGTATAGTGTGTGTAGCATCTGCAAAACATGGGCCAGAGTTGGAAACTATTGAGCTGAGAAATATTTGCAGGCTCTAGTTAAATATTTCTCTCAGCTTCACAGATGGGACAATCTAGGTTATCGCCTGAGTTTAAGCCTTCTCTTGGGAGTACACCGTCACGCTCTTTCTTGCAACACCTAGGTAAGGACATAAGATGTGTTGATAGTGTCAATTAACGTACATTTTATCATGCTAGAAGTTTATCAGTATATTTTGTTATTCTCATAATGGCATATCTTTCCCCTGCAGATGAAGAATCGGATGAGGATCTTAATGCGTCTTTTGGCTCAAATAAGACCGATGGAGAGAAGCAACAGGAAGCCACCAGTGAACCACAGCACAAGAAACACTTTCAGAAACCTTGGAAGTCATCTTGCAGTGATTTGCCCAGACAAAAGACATTGGTTCAAAGTCCTTTACCCAATTCACCGGCTAAAGGGAGTAAACAAGACAAAAATCCTAAGAGGACCTCAATCAAACATGATGTCATCAAAAAGCACATCTCCTTAGAGAGTCCATGCCTGGATGACCGCCCGGAGTGTAGCAAGAGTGTGCAATCAGTGTTTACATTTGACAGTTTTCTACTGGGGACAAATGGGCGATCATCCAGCAGAATTAATATGTCAAAAGTCACACCACCTGTCAGGAAAAGCAGAACACCACAGTCCCTTCCAGAAAGTAAGCTAACTGCTAATCTGGAGATTTCTAGTCGCCGTTCTTCAAAAATGTTACCAGAAAAACCCAATGTGCCTCATCAAACGTCCCTAAAGATTACCACACCGAAATCAAAAGTGAGCGAATGTAGAAAATCCTCACTTCCTGCCTTAGCAAGATCTTGCACTGTCTCAAAAGGCTTCCGTGCCTCCTCCTGTGCGGATGATGATGATGGGGTATTTGTGGACTTCTTCTCTCCAGCTAACAACCCTGGGAGACAACGAAGCCGCCTTTTACCCAGCTTGCCCTCAGAGTCCAAGGTTCAGATCCCCTTTGAACTGGAGCCTCAGCCTAGCCCTGGGAAGAGGAAGAGGGGCAAGAGTGAAACCACAGGGTCTTAGTCGGCCAGTGTCAAAAAGAGAACACATGGGGTGCCCGGTGTAAGAGAAACCAGCAGTGTAAACAGCATGTTGAATCAACACGTGCATCCACACCAGGATTCAAAGGGATGTCCATCCTCAGAGGACAATAATACAAAACAAACTCAGACTAGAAGAAATAGGCAAAGCACATTGCCATTCTCTAGAGTGCCTAAAGACTCCACTGATGAACTGACTAGTGCCCCTGACCATCAGAGAGCATCAATAGATCCCACACACCTTTCAAAACCAAGTCTGGCAGCGGCCAACAGAGCACTAGATAAGCAAAACAGTTTGTCTCTCTTACCTCGGCACAAAGACGAACAAGTGAAAAGTAGCCCACGTTTCAAAAGTATGTGAATTATAAACTGTGTCCAAAAATGTGATACAATTTTATTACAGCAACAGAATGGCACTTACTAACCATATCATAATTATTACCGTGATCAGTATTTCAGTGATGCAAAGGATGAAAAACATTTACTTTTATATTGAAAATGTATGGCCATGTAAGTTAATCAAACTGTGAATTGAAGTTTTAGGATAGCCTATTGAGGGATCCCCTGAAATGATGGGTAAACAAGATTAAATTAACTGTTTTAATACTGATATGGTGATACATTTTCTAATAAACAAATGTTAACCTTTCTTTCTAGAAGCACCTTACTGACAATTTGTGTTCCTGATACTGTCATTACACAAAAACACAAGTGAATCAGCATTCAGCAGGAAAAATGTTTTTCACCTGTGTGTTTTGTAACGTTTCAACATTTAAAGTTGTAGGCAGAGTAACTGTGTATGCTGCAGCAGCTGGTGTCACAGACACAATTTCTGACAATTTAAGCAAGCAGAAAAGACTAGTCAATATGGTTGGCAAGAGCATGGAGAAGAATACCAAGGTAACCAAACGTATCATCTAAGTTGCTGTTGTGGTGTTGGCTGTAATTGTTATAGCCCAGCATTGATTTACCCAATAAATGACTGGGAGCTGGTATATCATGTGACTCTTTATTTCTATAGCTCAGCATTGGAACATACAATAAGCATTTTTAACGACGTCATGTTTTTTTTTGTTTGTTTTTTTATATTGACTTAACCTGACAGTTTGTGAATTGAATAAGACTTACACTTGGTCAACGTGTCCTCTATGATCTCTTGGTGAAACCAAACTGGAGGAACAGTGGCATATTTGTTGCCTTTGCGTTCCATTCCTTTTGAACACAGCTGCTCAGAAACTGTGTTCAGTGGGTGAATGAGTAGTCATGATGGTCTTTGAAGCTGCTGCCACAGGGGCTCTCTGTGTGTTACCTCCATGTTGGTAGGATAACATCCTCTCCTGTGAAAATGCACCTGACACGGTCTTCTGTGTTCGCTCAACCTGAACAAAACTTCAGCTTTTAACACTATGGAGAAATCTTGTTTGAATTCTCATGTGAACTGTATCGCGGAATGCATAATATTATTTTCATCGTTACATGAGCGAGATTGTATAGTTAATCCACTTTTAGTTTACATTTAATAGAGTGATTTGAATATAACACTGTCAAGTTCAATCTACTCCAAAATTAGAAGAAAAAAATATATATTCAGGAATTAGGGTACTTATCAGGGTCTGGAAAATTGGCCCCTTGTTTTACAACTGTGGAAGATGGTATGGGTTTTCTGTGTGAGGTTTCAACCTTCACAGAAGAGCCCATGTAATAGGAGTGAGGGTTCTCCCCAAAAAATGTAAGCTTGTAAGAGGTACTGCGCCACCTTGTGGAATGTATTTTTTTTTAACGACATAGTTTTATGTTTATCATATAAGGCACATTTTTTTGACGCTATGTTGCAGCAAATGGCAGTTACAGGTGTTCAAAAATGCAAAAATCTCCAAAGGGGGACCTTGTTCAAAAGTCCTGGGAGAACTCTGGGAGCACTCATTATAAGATGTTATGGAGTGAACTGTTTGGATTTAGCTTCAACCCCCTCAGCATCTGGACAAAGGTAGTCTTACCATTCACCAAGAGTGGAACGAAGTCATGTGCAAGTACAACAGTCATGACATAAACCACTTTTATCCTTTTTGTTCTTCTGACACTATCAGCATTATCAAACTTAGATAATCTATGGTTTTGTAGAGTAGTTTATTGAGGCAAAAATCATGTTTAGTGAAATGTTTTGATGAAGCATGTCATCTGACGTGAGCTTTGTACCCTTAGCAGTAAGGGGAGTTGTCCTGTATGTGTATCATTGAGCATTTATTTGTGTGTAGAAATGAGTTGATTTTTATCTTGAGTACTTGGCTTTATAAAATGGCATTGTGTATGTGCTCTTAAAGAACTTCAGGAAACATGATGTCATAAGCACTTTATTCACCACATGTAGTGTGATTGTTTATGTTTTCTATGCACGGCTGTTGCAAATGAAGTCAAATGTTCAATCGGTAATCTGATCTTTTGTACCCTCGGGTGCTTTTCAGTTAAAATGAGCCATTCCAGCCCCCCCTGACCCTAGATAGATTAGGACAAGGGCCTATGGAAGTTGACTGTATGGATAGAGCCTGAGTAATTTCAGTTTGCATAGATCGGCCATCAACGGGACCTCGTCCATACCCAAAATAATTTCCTTCATTTGTGCGAGGTGCATTGAAATGGAGCCTGGTGCAACAGTTCACACCAACTCTTTGTCTTAGGTTTATTTAGTGCGGACTCTTTGTTCAACGCCTGCCCTCTTGCTCTGCTGCCAGAACATTGCATAAGTGAAGCCAAAAATCCCCTTTGAGGAACCTCCAAAAAATGTAACTGTTGAAATTCCTTGTTTGTTTCTTGGCGAAGGAGTGAAAAATGAATAATAGTGCTTTAGGCTTTTAACCTTGTTTGATGTCTGAAAAACATTCCCAGATCAGTGTCAGCAATGGGCAGCCAGTCTCTTGCATTGCTACTGAAAACATTGTTTCCCCCCTGATGAACACCTTTCTTTTGGTATTATCAACAGCAGCATTCTTTTCCATCCCATATCATCAGCTTCCATCACAGTGATGATGGTTGATGTCCATCTTAAAGATCAGTGAATAACTTATTTCAGCACTGAGCTAAGGACAATCCTTTGCGATGGAGGATGACCTAAACCATGCCATGCTTTCCTAAAGAAAGCTGAAAACCTTTTTTGAACCAATGAATCCTTTTATGTCAATTTGTATAGGGGTTTTGGGTGTGTTTTATTTGGGGTATGGCAGATTTAAAAGGGTTCTGTTGTCACGGAGGATCAAGGTGTTCTTGTTAAACCTTCAAATGAAATACAAGGACATGTCTAAAGAGGGGTTGGGCAGGGTAAATTATTGTGGTTTGCAAACACACTGTTTATTTCTTTGTCATAACAGCCCTCAGATGAAATGTCAAGCAATCCTCAGCTCAGTCGATATACTGGGTTACCTTCTCAACAAAAGGCCTGTTAAACTTTCTCAACCCCTGCCGTATGCTGACTGTTTCCAACCCCAGCGTTACTAATACGCAACGAGCAACCTTTTTTATCACACCTGGCCACATTGATGTCACGGACACGTTGTTATGCCTGTAAAGCAGTCGTGTATGGGGCTGTGTACTGGTCAGGATGCCTTCTGCTCAGGATGCCTTCACCCCAGACTTCCTGCTGGGGGACTGGAGAGCGGTTCCTGACGGGAAAGAGCCTGTTCGCCCTGTCTCTAACTGCCGCTCAGGTGTTCAGTGCTGATTGCCTGCTGCGTGGGGGTGAAGGTACTACTGTGTCT
This sequence comes from Coregonus clupeaformis, assembly GCF_020615455.1. Classification (NCBI taxonomy): domain Eukaryota; kingdom Metazoa; phylum Chordata; class Actinopteri; order Salmoniformes; family Salmonidae; genus Coregonus; species Coregonus clupeaformis. Next base: position 37,425,991 of record NC_059222.1, on the reverse strand, counting down.
GTATGGGAGACGGATGGTCCAGAACCAGGCTAACCTACAATTCCGTTTCAATGCCGGCGGTGCTCTCCAACCTGTTTTTCACTGTTCATGGCCTTGGGTTTCATTTCCTCTTCACACATCAAATTATGCAGATATCCGGCATGTGGTGTTTTCTCGTGGAAGCAATAAGCAAACTATTGAAAACTGATAGCCTTTATCGCTGCTATTATCCCTTAGTCATTATTTAGGTGTGCACTTTGTATTGAACTCACTTTGTATTGAACTCATAACTAATGTAAAGTGCTAATGTACTCTAAAGTGCGTATAATTTGTTTACGTGGTTGTTTTTTCAATCCGGACTCTAAGGACATTAGTTATGACAAGCATGCCCACTGAGTAAGTAGATCCAACTGTATTTGTTACAGCCACGTTTTGGATGTTGGACAGATTAATATTGATAATGTCTTGTTGAACTTCTTGACGATACTTTGCCTTCTCAACCTACTAACCTAGGTATTTGGAAAGGTTTTCCTCTTTTCTCCTCTGGTTCTTCAGACAGCAGCAGACAGTGACCCAGGTGGTCAGAGCTCTGGGTGGGTTCCCAGTGGTGGACCAGGTGTGTGAGAACACAACCCACGTGGTGTCGGTGGGCCACCGGCGGACCCTCAATATTCTCCTGGGCATCGGCCGTGTCTGCTGGTAATATTCCCCTAAACCGATTTTGTGGTGTTTGGAGCAACGACAGTGTATTCCAGAATAACCATATGAACTTTCAGATCGGTTTCCAGCAGCACCTGTAAGTAACTGAAGATTCTACTAATATTGTATACTGTTCTTATTCAAACATAGCCCTTGGGGTCAAATTGGTTAAAAATATGCTTTTATAATGAAATGGCTTGGTCAGTTTACTATCTTTTTTGACTATCATATACTACAACTGTCTCTAAAAGCTGGAATTCCAAACAGGAGGTGGGTAGGACACCTGCTAATTTTATTGCCATTAATTAATTTTCAAAGCGGTTGTTTTTTACTCCAGCATCCTGTGTCAGATGTGGATGTTGCTCTTCCTGTCCTCCTCTATTCATTAATCTTTGGCCTGCATCTGTGAAGGGGAAGGGGTGTTTTGCTATAGAATATGTCTCATCACATTTCCTCTTGAAATCACACACAGTTCTGTTGTGGTGGCCAAAACCACACTCCCTGAAGGATCTTGATGAGCCAGACCATTTAATTTGAAGGGGGCCATTCAGCATTTTTTACCTGACACACTCAATCTGTGCTGATTTCTCTGTCTTGTGCAGTAGTGGATAGTGGATAGGTAAATAAAGTTGAAGTCGGAAGTTTACATACACCTTAGCCAAATACATTTAAACTCTGTTTTCCACAATTCCTGACATTTAATCCTAGTAACAATTCCCTGTCTTAGGTCAGTTAGGATCTCCACTTTATTTTAAGAATGTGAAATGTCAGAATAATAGTAGAGAGAATGATTTATTTAAGCTTTTATTTATTTCATCACATTCCCAGTGGGTCAGAAGTTTACATACACTCAATTAGTATTTGGTAGCATTGCCTTTAAATTGTTTAACTTGGGTCAAACGTTTCGGGTAGCCTTCCACAAGCTTCCCACAATAAGTTGGGTGAATTTTGGCCCATTCCTCCTGACAGAGCTGGTGTAACTGAGTCAGGTTTGTAGGCCTCCTTGCTCGCACACGCTTTTTCAGTTCTGCCCACATATTTTCTATAGTATTGAGGTCAGGGATTTGTGATGTCCACTCCAATACCTTGACTTTGTTGTCCTTAAGCCATTTTGCCACAAATTTGGAAGTATGCTTGGGGTTAGTGTCCATTTGGAAGACCCATTTGCGACCAAGCTTTAACTTCCTGACTGATATCTTGAGATGTTGCTTCAATATTTCCACATAATTTTCCTTCCTCATGATGCCATCTATTTTGTGAAGTGCACCAGTCCCTCCTGCTGCAAAGCACCCCCACAGCATGATGCTGCCACCCCCATGCTTCATGGTTGGGATGGTGTTCTTCAGCTTGCAAGCACCCCCTTTTTCCTCCAAACATAACAATGGTCATTATGGCCAAACAGTTCTATTTTTGTTTCATCAGACCAGAGGACATTTCTCCAAAAAGTACGATCTTTGTCCCCATGTGCAGATGCAAACCTTAGTCATGCTTTTTTATGGCGGTTTTGGAGCAGTGGCTTCTTCCTTGCTGAGCGACCGTTCAGGTTATGTCGATATAGGACTTGTTTTACTGTGGATATAGATACTTTTGTACCTGTTTCCTCCAGCATCTTCACAAGGTCCTTTGCTGTTGTTCTGGGATTGATTTGCACTTTTCGCACCAAAGTACGTTCATCTCTAGGAGACAGAACGCGTCTCCTTCCTGAGCGGTATGACGGCTGCATGGTCCCATGGTGTTTATACTTCCGTACTATTGTTTGTACAGATGAACGTGGTACCTTCATGCGTTTGGAAATTGCTCCCAAGGATGAACCAGACTTGTGGAGGTCTACAATGTTTTTTCTGAGGTCTTGGCTGATTTCTTTTGATTTTCCCATGATGTCAAGCGAAGAGGCACTGAGTTTGAAGGTAGGCCTTGAAATACGTCCACAGGTACACCTCCAATTGACTCAAATGATGTCAATTAGCCTATCAGAAGCTTCTAAAGCCATGACATTTTCTGGCATTTTCCAAGCTGTTTAAAGGCACAGTCAACTTAGTGTATGTAAACTTCTGACCCACTGGAATTGTGATACAGTGAACTATAAGTGAAATAATCTGTCTGTAAACAATTGTTGGAAAAATTACTTGTGTCATGCACAAAGTAGATGTCCTAACCGACTTGCCAAAACTATAGTTTAACAAGAAATGTGTGGAGTGGTTGAAAAATGAGTTTTAATGACTCCAACCTAAGTGTATGTAAACTTCCGACTTCAACTGTAGCTTCCTGCAAAAGCCAGATATTGTCAGAGAATCTAACTAAATTGAAAGTTGAAGGCATTTTTAAACATCAGAGGCGTGACACATCAGACATTAAAACACATTTTTAATGTTTTGTGTTAAAGCAGAATGAAGACATAAGATCTGTAGCTTGTAGTTTCAAGAGAATTGGAATGAAGTTCTAAAGTCTATTTCTTTGCATTCCTGACAAAACCATTAACCATACTCCACATCATTGTTTCACATCAGATTGCGCGACGGCCGTCGGTTGAGGGAAGAGCGTCAGGAGTGACAGGATCTGACATAAGACATTGTACTCCACATAGAAAAATTCCCAAGTAGACTAATCCTACTCATAACTCCAGTCGCTTAGAAGAATTAAGTGAAAATAAAGTTTTGGTCCCAAATGTTCACAGAAGCATGGGTAAAGTGTATTACATAAATAAGTTATTACGACCATAAATCACATTTTCTACAGTAACACAATTAAATTAGATTGATAAATATAAGCAGATATGCTCCTTGTACAGATTAGAATCATGACAGAGCATGTAGCCTAAGTCAGGCAAAGGATGTGGAAGTCGAATTACTCAATCGATTGTGTAATCATGGAAAAAGTTCAACACACTTGCAATAGATTATTTCACACAAGTGCATAATTAGGTTAATTGACATTGATGATGTTTTGAGTAACATACCGATCAAAGTTATGACATTGATTTTAATACATTTTGTGAACCATCTATACATTTAAATTAAGTCATGTAAGTATGTACAACCTCTGTAAGAAAGAAAAGCAGTAGATTCATTACTGATGGCCTTTGCACATTGATATGTTATGTTCATATGTGAAATTATTTGTACCCTAGTTTTCTTTGCTTTTAGTATTAGGCCTATTTTTAGATTTGTAATGTAAAATAAAATGTAACCGTTATTTTCAAATTCATTGTAACAAACAATGGGGTTAAATATCATTATTACAAAATGTACTTTGTCAACCTTGCATTGTGTTACACACTGACATTTCCCCTGGTATTGCTTGTTATAGAAAACAATACTGTTATCTCTACCACAGTTCCAGTTGGCTATAAATACCTGTTTCATCCTTTGACTGCCTTGTCCCGGTTGATTATGCAGTCCAAAGCCTATTTCTGAAAGTAGATAGTTCATAGACTTTTCTACTCATTTTCACTTGTCAATTTTGTACAAAACAGTAAACTTTTGCTGACTTGTTGGAGCAAATTAATTTGTTCCCTTCCTTGTGGAACACTTGGAAGTGGTGAGGTTGCTGTTATGGAGCACTTCGGTCTATTTGGTCTTTTTCGTTTGTCTTGTCTGTAGTTTCCCAGCGTGACAATGCTCTCCTTTCTATGTCCGTCTGTCAGAGGCATGTCTCTGGGACAGCTTCAGAAGTCTACTGGTCTGATCATCATTGTGGTGGACTTCAGTGAGTAACCTGAGCCTTTCCAGTAGTACCATTTGATTCCATTGAATCGATTAGAGTTCTGGCCCTGCTGGAAAAATATTCCGTTCAAGTTAGAGGGGCCGCAGGCGTCAAACCACCAGCCTAGAAAAGCAGAAAACAAGAGATTGTCAGTCTGAGGTTTTTCATGATGTGCATTGTCTGTAAGACAACAAGCCCAATAAGTAGCTGTGCTTCTGACGTTTTGTATTATCACAACGATAAACTCCCACAGTTTCATACCCTCGGTTTCATTGAGTTCATTGGGAAAGTCTGGATTGTTATATCACATGGACTGCAAGTTGTGCAGCTCATTCCCCCCTGTGTCATCTTAGTCCTATTTCTGTTCATATGCAGCTGGTTATCCCCAACAATTCCCTGAAGTGGAGGGAAACCTCTATGCGAGACCTCAGGAGGGGACCTCATTTGGAGAGCAGCTTACATGTAGAGTAGGCAGACCCCGATACACGGAACAAGTCCAAGTCTAGCCCCAAAGCAGTCTACATATCAGAGGCATGGAGGAGGACCTCTATTCTGAGCTCAGAGAGAGGGGGAGGGGAAATATCCTTAGTTCCCAGACTATTAATGTCAGCTGTTACAGGGGCTGAATTCCCAAATGAGCTGATCAGTGATTAATTCAGAGCTAGTTTTGCTCGAGAGCCTTGACCCTGCGACAAAGAAAAGGCAAGATGTCTTTTTAACTTTTTTTTTCTGGGGGGTAGTGCCAAACGCTTGTTGGGGGGGTGGGGTTGCACGGCTGTTAATGTGAAAATGGAGGAAATAATTTATCTTAATAAAGGCTGGTGCAAATGAACCTGTTCCTTACCTCCTGTTGTCAGTTGTGAGCATTTGCAAACACATCTGTCATTGTCTGCATCTTTTGTGCTGAAATCACTTCCTGGTTGACCAAGGCTACTAATTTTGCCTGCTGTTCCACTGTAGCCTTTAAGGTGTATCCTGTGACATGGCAACGGAGAAATACAATTTGAGGAGGAAGTACATGATTGCCATTCCTCAGAAGACCCAAGTTTAGTGAATGAATTGAGTCCGCCAAGGATTCCTTACTCTGCTAGCACTAACCTACAAGATGCTGTGTTTGTAGATCCCTTGGTTTTCCGTGACTACTTTTGAACCTTTCTTGTGCTCCATGAGAAGCTATAGGCCCCTAGAACTCAACTCTGGACCTCGAAGCCAGTGCCACTGCATTTTTTCATTGTTCCCCTCTAATGAGGGACAGATTTAGACCTGGGACACCAGGTGTGTGCAATGAGGGACTGATTTAGACCTGGGACACCAGGTGTGTGCAATTAACTATCAGGTATAACAGAAAGCCAGCAGGCTCCGGACCTCGTAGGGTAAGAGTTCAGTAACCCCGCTATAGGCTATGTCTACACACTAGTCATTTGCAAGTTAAGTGAAGCATGACAGCTGCAGCAGGGTTTTCTGACGGAAGAGCCCTGTTATGGTTTGGTTCTTATTCATTACATTTTACATTTTAGTAATTTAGCAGACGTTATTTTCCAGAGCGACTTACAGGAGCAATTAGGGTTAAGTGCCTTGCTCAAGGGCACATCAACAGATTTGACACCTATTTGGCTCTGGGATTTGAACCAGCTATCTTTCGGTTACTGGACCAACGCTCTAACCGCTAGGCCTATTGCTGCCCATTCATTCTGTAGAAAATGTCAACGCAGGTGATGAGGTATTGATGTCATTGCTGACCTCAGTTGTTTCGTGGCCTCTGAATTCCAGTATAGAAATAAGTTACTGTATATGGAATAATTTGTCTGGCTCCAGATTTGTCATGTGTCAAACTTTGAGACTAAAGGAATGAATAGGAGTGTGTTTGAGTTGAGGTCTGCTGCTCAAATAGAAAGGAAGTGTCAGTTCTCGCCTTGAAATCAGCTTACAGTGGGGAAAAAAAGTATTTAGTCAGCCACCAATTGTGCAAGTTCTCCCACTTAAAAAGATGAGAGAGGCCTGTAATTTTCATCATAGGTACACGTCAACTATGACAGACAAATTGAGAAAAAAATTTCCAGAAAATCACATTGTAGGATTTTTTAATGAATTTATTTGCAAATTATGGTGGAAAATAAGTATTTGGTCACCTACAAACAAGCAAGATTTCTGGCTCTCACAGACCTGTAACTTCTTCTTTAAGAGGCTCCTCTGTCCTCCACTCGTTACCTGTATTAATGGCACCTGTTTGAACTTGTTATCAGTATAAAAGACACCTGTCCACAACCTCAAACAGTCACACTCCAAACTCCACTATGGCCAAGACCAAAGAGCTGTCAAAGGACACCAGAAACAAAATTGTAGACCTGCACCAGGCTGGGAAGACTGAATCTGCAATAGGTAAGCAGCTTGGTTTGAAGAAATCAACTGTGGGAGCAATTATTAGGAAATGGAAGACATACAAGACCACTGATAATCTCCCTCGATCTGGGGCTCCACGCAAGATCTCACCCCGTGGGAGTCAAAATGATCACAAGAACGGTGAGCAAAAATCCCAGAACCACACGGGGGGACCTAGTGAATGACCTGCAGAGAGCTGGGACCAAAGTAACAAAGCCTACCATCAGTAACACACTACGCCGCCAGGGACTCAAATCCTGCAGTACCAGACGTGTCCCCCTGCTTAAGCCAGTACATGTCCAGGCCCGTCTGAAGTTTTCTAGAGTGCATTTGGATGATCCAGAAGAGGATTGGGAGAATGTCATATGGTCAGATGAAACCAAAATATAACTTTTTGGTGGTAACTAAACTCGTCGTGTTTGGAGGACAAAGAATGCTGAGTTGCATCCAAAGAACACCATACCTACTGTGAAGCATGGAGGTGGAAACATCATGCTTTGGGGCTGTTTTTCTGCAAAGGGACCAGGACGACTGATCCGTGTAAAGGAAAGAATGAATGGGGCCATGTATCGTGAGATTTTGAGTGAAAACCTCCTTCCATCAGCAAGGGCATTGAAGATGAAACGTGGCTGGGTCTTTCAGCATGACAATGATCCCAAACACACCGCCCGGGCAACAAGGAGTGGCTTCGTAAGAAGCATTTCAAGGTCCTGGAGTGGCCTAGCCAGTCTCCAGATCTCAACCCCATAGAAAATCTTTGGAGGGGAGTTGAAAGTCCGTGTTGCCCAGCGACAGCCCCAAAACATCACTGCTCTAGAGGAGATCTGCATGGAGGAATGGGCCAAAATACCAGCAACAGTGTGTGAAAACCTTGTGAAGACTTACAGAAAACGTTTGACCTGTGTCATTGCCAACAAAGGGTATATAACAAAGTATTGAGAAACTTTTGTTATTGACCAAATACTTATTTTCCACCATAATTTGCAAATTAATTAATTAAAAATCCTACAATGTGATTTTCTGGATTTCTTTTTCTAATTTTGTCTGTCATAGTTGACTTGTACCTATGATGAAAATTACAGGCCTCTCTCATCTTTTTAAGTGGGAGAACTTGCACAATTGGTGGCTGACTAAATACTTTTTTTCCCCCAATGTATGTTCAGCAAAGAAAATGGCAGGTACTGGTGATGTCTAAGGGTGCAGATTGAATGTTTAGGAGACCAAAGCATTTTAGTCTTCTGTTTCCTAGTTTCACAGATGACAAAATATTTGTTTTGGACTGGTGACAAGTGTTTGACCCCTGGTTTGACCCTCCCACCGCCCACCCTACATATTTATCTATATTTTCAGGCAAGGTAAATGTTTTGTTTTGTCATTTGTTGATTATCAAGAACATGTGTGCCCCATTTTGTTAGAACTTACTTTAACATTACTACATCAAAACATATTGAGTAACAGACTAAATCTGTCTCTGTCATGCAGCTATGATAATGTGTTTCAGTCCACATCGTAAAGTACTAAAAGCTATCACCAATATTCAAAGGTCCTCCACACACAGACTCCCCCAACATAGTTTCCGTCACAAACAGTACCAGTCAAAGGTTTGGACACACCTACTCATTCCAGGGTTTTTCTTTATTTGTACTATTTTCTGCATTGTAGAATAATAGTGAAGACCTAAAAACAATGAAATAACACATATGGAATCATGTAGTAACCAAAAAAGTGTTAACCAAATCAAAATATATTTTATATTTGAGAATCTTCAAAGTAGCCACCCATTGCCTTGATGACAGCTTTGCACACTCTTGGCATTCTCTCAACCAGCTTCATGAGGTAGTCACCTGGAATGCATTTCAATTAACAGGTGTGCCTTGTTAAAAGTTAATTTGTGGAATTTATTTCCTTAATGATTTTGATCCAATCAGTTGTGTTGTGACAAGGTAGGGTTGGTATACAGAAGATAGCCCTATTTGGTAAAAGACTGAGTCCATATTATGGCAAGAACAGCTCAAATAAGCAAAGAGAAACGACAGTCCATCATTACTTTAAGACATGAAGGTCAGTCAATCTGGAAAATTTCAAGAACTTTGAAAGTTTCTTCAAGTGCAGTCGCAAAAACCATCAAGCAATATGATGAACCTGGCTCTCATGAGGACCGCCACAGGAATAGAAGATCCAGCGTTACCTCTGCTGCAGAGAGTAAGTTAATTGGAGTTACCAGCCTCAGAAATTGCAGCCCAAATAAATGCTTCACAGAGTTCAAGTAACAGACACATCTCAACATCAACTGTTCAGAAGAGACTGTGTGAATCAGGCCTTCGTGGTCGAATTGCTGCAAAGAAACCACTACTAAAGGACACCAATAAGAAGAAGAGACTTGCTTGGGCCAAGAAACACGAGCAATGGACATTAGACCTGTGGAAATCTGTCCTTTGGTCTGATGAGTCCAAATTTGAGATTTTTGGTTCCAACCGCCGTGTCTTTGTGAGGCGCAGAGTAGGTGAACGGATGATCTCCCCATGTGTGGTTCCCACCAAGTGTGGGAACTCCTTCAAGACTGTTGGAAAAGCATTCGAGGTGAAGCTGGTTGAGAGAATGCCAAGAGTGTGCAAAGCCATCATCAAGGCAAAGGGTGGCTACTTTGAAGAATCTAAAATATATTTTGATTTGTTTAATACTTTTTTGGTTACTACATGATTCCATATGTGTTATTTCATTGTTTTTATGTCTTCACTATTATTCTACAATGCAGAAAATAGTAAAAAATTATGAAAAACCCTTGAATGAGTAGGTGTCCAAATTTTTGACTGGTACTGTATGGGACGGAAACTGTGTTGGGGGAGTCTGTGTGTGGAGGACCTTTGAATATTGGTGATAGCTTTTAGTACTTTGCTATGTAGACTGAAACAGTAGCCTACATTTGAACACCACACCTGGGAAATCCAGGCATACCTGTAGTTTTCTGCTTCACTGCCAAGAGAGAATTGGTCATATAGTGAGAATCCCGAGTTTTCCTCCCAATCCATCATCTGTATTCTCAAGACGTATTGTTGCTGATTGGTCAGTATTGAAACAAACTCATTTCCCAACCAGTATTCACTTGATGGGTTTCCAAAGCCCTTTGAAGGAATATAAACAGAATTATTCAACTTTTTAGTATGATCACAGTGTCACAGTTGAGTTGCATTTGGAGAGATAAAAACTAAAATGTTCACTGTTTGTTGCCACTTGCCAGTGTTATCTAAGCTTTGTGCTGTCGAACTGGGATCATTTCCTCTTGCGCTCACCATTTTGTACTCTTTCCACGTACGGTGAAAGTCAACACGGCCATCAAATCGTTTCTGTAGTACTGTCCAGCCACCCCCCTCCGTCTCCATGTCACAGTAAGCCTTCAAATGAAACAAAATATTTTCTCCAGGTATCAATTATATTACATTCAGATTTTTCAGTACACTGAGGGAGTTTAGACTGCAGCAACAAACTTGACAATAAAAACAGCTCCATATCAGTCTAGTTTAAAAGTAATGGGAGTTTTGTGAAAACAAGCGATGTGTATTTGCCAGATTCTAAATCACCACTGAAAAGTATCTAAGGAGAGCTCTACTCAAGTTTAGGCATGCACAAAACAAACCAAAGGCTGAGAAAATGTTAATTGACTCTGAATTAAAGGAAAGCTATGCAGTCTTTGGCTACATTTTATTCCCGTCGTATTATTATACACATTTGCAAGATAATTAATTGGCTGTGGTGGTGTTGCCTAGTTAAAAAATAAGGTATTTCTCAATGTAGGCAGCTTATAACTTGAATAGGACCAACGGATATTAACATAAGAGTTTAATTGTACCTTAATCTCCTGTGTAGTGTTGTGAAGGGTCAGTGAGTAGACTCCACTGTCTGTGTTTCCTGACTTGTAGAGCGCAGCACAGTCTGGGTACGTGGTCGGTGTATCCTGCATCATGGTAGGCTTGTTCGCTGCAAAAAGTAGAGGGCACATCAAATTGATACTGCAGCAAGGTTACTGTTCCTTAAATAGATACTAGGATTCTGTTACTTTTCAATGGTGGGTTTGATCCACTACATTTGAAACATTCTTTATTTTACTAAACTATGGCTTATTAGTTAGGCAAATTGAATTGGCCATAGCATTCTGGCCTTAATCAGTGATGCCACTGTAGCCCCCTCCTGAGTTTATCAGACGTTGACACCCACCTCCACCTGCGGGGACGGAGATGGTGTAGATGAGGTTGTTGACGGTCTCCAGTAACTCGTGTTGCTGCCGCTGCAGGGCCGAGCTGTTTGTGGTGGCCCGGAGCAGCTGTTTCTCCAGCTCCTCCATGACGGCCGTCTGTCTCAGTACCAGTGTAGAGAGCTGCTCCTTCTTATTTTTCAGCGTCTCCAGCTCCACCTGCATCTGCTCCTCCATTTCCCCCACCCTCTTCTCCAGGTAGCTGGGGAGGAGGAAAGGCAGGGTAGACGCTCAGCAACGCTCAGCAGAGCTGGCAGGGCATTACTGGTCTTCTAGCTCTTCTTAGTATGTTGGTTTTGTCATTACTGTTGTGGACTGTTGTACATATGGCAACTCAACTTTCCTGGTTTCCAATTCAAGCAACAAGTTATCTTATCAAGAAGAAGATTGTTTTACGGTAAAAGAACAGATAAGCCTACAATGAGGCAAAAACGTGTTTCACACAGAAAACAGACTAAATATTTACCGTCTAGTGTTTGTAGCCTTTTTAGTTAAAGCATGATTTAGAGATTTAATACAAAATATCCTTACCTGTTTTTGTCATTCAGTTTGCTTATTTCATTTGTTTGGAAAATGAGCTGTTTTTCCAACTTAATGGTTGACAGAGAGTGCTCAAGAAGCTGACGTTCGAGCCGAGTTGTATTATTTATTACCTAAAGATGAAAGAGACAATTACTTCCCACAGAAAGTATGTTAGATTAGATTGAGCTATTAATTGCTGCAAGTCCTTTACAGATTAAATTAAGTAAACATCATTTTGTGTTGACATTATGTCGAATATTTGGCAAGACCCAAATGAAGAACACAGGATCTTGAGGGATTTGCGTTTGTTTTCCGCAAGTAATTTTACTTTCGCAATTTCAGAATCTGCCTTAAAGGGGCAATCAGGAATTGCTACAGTGCTGTGAAAAAGTATTTGCCCCGTTCTGTTTTTCTCTATTTTTGCATGTATCTGACACTGAATGTTATCAGATCTTCAACCCTGACCTAATATTAGATAAAGACAACCTGAGTGAACAAATGACACAATGTTGATACTTATTTCATTTAATTAACAAAGTTATGCAACACCCAATGCCCCTGTGTGAAAAAGTAATTGCCCCTTTACACTCTAACTGGGTGTGCCACCTTTAGCTGCAATGACTGAAACCAAATGCTTCCTGTAGTTGATCAGTCTCACATCCCTGTGGAGGAATTTGGGCCCACTCTTCCATCCAGAACTCCTTTAACACAGTGACATTTGTGGGGTTTTGAGAATGAACTGCTAGTTTCAGGTCCTGCCACAACATGTCAATCGGGTGGTGGTGGTAGTGTAATAGTTTGGGGATGCTTTGCTGCCTCAGGACCTGGATGACTTGCCATCCTTGACGGAACCATGAATTCTGTTCTGTATCAAAGAGTTCTAAAGGAGAATGTCAGGCCATCCATCCATGAGTTGAAGCTGAAGCACTGCTGGGTCATGCAGCAAGACAATGATCCAAAACACACAAGTAAGTCTACATCAGAATGGCTGAAAAGACACATTTAAAGTTCTGGAATGGCCTAGTCAATTACTCGACCTAAACCTGATTTGAGATGTTGTGGCAGGACCTGAAACAAGCAGTTCATGCTCGAAAGTATCTGTTATTTGATCACTCAGGTTCCCTTGATCTAAAATTAGGTTTTGGTTGAAGATCTGATAACATTCAGTGTCTGTTATGTGCAAAATTGAGAATCAGAAAGGGGTAAATACTTTTTCACAGCACTGTATATACTTTTTTGGACTCATACATTAATGAAATGTACCCATTTGATTCTTGTAGAATATAACTTATAAATGCCTCATCAGAGCCCAAAATATAAGCTTGTTTTACTACAATGGTGGAAACAAAGTCAATGTAAACAAACACTGTATAGTCTTAAAAACCTGGATATAACAAATTTTGATATCATGGATGGTCAGTCCTTGCATTAATAGCTCTGTCTGAATTTGAGTGGTTTAAATCTCCAGCACCATCCCTCAGCTTTTTACCGAAACAGTGGCGGGGACTCGTTATTGTTTCAACTGCTGACTGCCGCTTTAAAGTAATCACTCAATTGGGGATGTGGTATGATTAAATGAAACATTGGTATTTTCCTGGCTAGAAAAATATCATTGGTATTATGTAACGGATTCTGACATCTCCCTGTTTTCTCTAGAGTAGTCTGTTTCACAAACAATTCCACAGTTCACTGCAATTCTTTTGGATCAGATACAGTTGAAAATAAATTGTGCACAGCCTGCCTTAAGTTGTTGTTTTCCCCCCTCACAGTAGACTGAAAACATTTACAGTACAGCGCCCTCAAGACACCAAAGTAGCCCTTTACTTGATTAAAATTCTAGGAGCGAAACTCAATTTGTAACAGTCCTATCTCAATTCATGTGTGAACACTGTGGTTCGCTTCATGTTCTTAAGAGTACAATGAGCATGTGTGTAGATGGTCGGGGAAATCTGTTTCGTAAGAGGAAAAAACGGAACAATCGAATTCCAATAAAGGACAGATATGTTGGAAAGGGGGCAGGGGATGTAGAGGCTACTGTGAAAGAGTGGCTCTATAATGTGATGAATGTCTTTACTGATGTATTGAACTCCTGGGTCCAGAAAACCCCTTCTGATTTTCCAGTTTGAGGAACTGAACTCAGCAAAAACCTGGGCCAATTTGTTGTTTACATGAATGTTGGGTATGTGTCTGTCTACCATTGGAGCTTGTGTTGGTGACTTTGAACAGACGGATGTCTGATTGTGACAAATTGATAGACCCTTTCTTGTGGGAATACAATGGCATTAATAACAGGAAATGCTGTGTAGTTCGTTCACAAAAGGTCAATGGCCTTCTACAGCAAATCAAAATCCTGGCCCTGTTGGACAGCATTAGATTTTTTTTAATATTTTGCCAATTTGATTACTTTTGTCATTAATTGCAGTGTTCCCCCTATGATTGTTTTCAGCAGTGGTGGCAAAGTTAGCATGGGGGGGGGGCTGACGGCAGTGTCTCCGGCCAACAATTTTAGAGGCCCTCCTCTTGGCCACAGAGCTAATTTCCTGCAATTCTACACATTTTAACCATGGGGCAGAGAGAACATTTTACAGTTTTAAAGCTAGTTTCCTGCAATTCTACACATTTTGTCATGGGGCTGAGAGAACAAAATTCAGTTTTAAAGCTAATTTCCTGCACTTCTACGCTTTACCATGGCTTATGCAGTGTTCTTATGCTATCTGAGTGACTCAAACATTATAACAAAATCAATGCCATGACATTTTTGGAATTTGACATTCTCCCCGACTGTCTAGTTTTTATTTTGGTGATTGTTAGTGCTCAAAGATTATCTTATAAAAAAATATATAGAGCTCCATTATCTTTTCTACATACTTTATATCTGGTTTTAGTTGTTTAAGTTTACACTGAAAACATTTTACCATCCCCCAAATTATTGGTTTTATTATGTTTTTGGGAGTGGCAGCAACAATTTAGCATGAATGAATATAGGGGAAACACTGAATTGTTTGATGTAGGCTATTGGGTTTTGAATGTTTAGTCATTTAGCACACAGTGCTGTGAAAAAGTTTTTGCCCCATTTCTGATTTTCTCTATTTTTGATACTGAATGTTATCAGATCTTCAACCACAACCTAATATTAGATAAAGGGAGCCTGACTTTACAAATAACAAACAGGTATACTTTGTTAAATAAATAAATAAGTTATGCAACACCCAATGCCCCTGTGTGAAAAAGTAGTTGGCCCTTACACTCAGTAACTGGTTGTGCCACCTTTTAGCTGCAATGACTGCAACCAAATGCTTCCTGTAGTTCTTGATCAGTCTCTCACATCACTAGAATTCTCTGATACAGAGCACAATTCATGGTTCCTTCTGTTAAGGCAAGTCGTCCAGGTCCTGAGACAGCAAAGCATCCCCAAACCATCACACTACCACCATGCTTGACTGTTGGTATGAGATTCTTACTGTGGAATGCAGTGTTTGGTTTTCGCTAGACATAATGGGACTCATCTTGTCCAAAAAGTTGACTCAAGTTTCCCAAAAAGCACCTGGAAGCACCTGGATGATCATCAAGACTCTTGGAAGAATGTTCTATGGACAGATGATTCAAAAGTATAACTTTCTGGACAACATAGGTCCCATTATGCCTGGCGAAAACCAAACACTGCATTCAACAGTAAGAACCTCATGCCTACGATCAAGCATGGTGGTGGTAGTGTGATGGTTTGGGGATGCTTTGCTGCCTCAGCACCTGGACGACATGCCTTAATTGAAGGAACCATGAATTCTGCTCTGTATCAGAGAATTCTACTGGAGAATGTCAGGCCATCCATCTGTGAGCTGAAGCTGAAGCGCAGCTGGTTCATGCAGCAAGACAATGATCCAAAATACACAAGTCTACATGAAAATGTCTAAAAAGCAACAAATCTGAAGTTTTGGAATGGCCTAGTCATAGTCCAGACCTAATCCCAATGAGATGTTATGGCAGGACTTGAAACGTAAAGTTCATGCTTGAAAACCCACAAATGTCGCTGAGTGAAAGCAGAGACAGATCAACAAATACAGGAAGCATTTGGTTGGAGTCATTGCAGCTAAAGGTGGCACAACCAGTTATTGAGTGTAAAGGGGCAATTACTTTTTCACACAGGGGCATTGGGTGTTACATAACTTTTTTTACATGAAATAAGTATAATTGTTGTGTTTTTTGTTCACTCAGGATACGGTTAACTAATATTAGGTTTTGGTTGAAGATCTGATAACATTCAGTATAAAGAATATGCAAAAGTAGAGAATTAGAAAGGCAGCAAATACTTTTTCACAGCACTATACAGTATGTATATACCACACACACACACACAAAACGATATTGTTAAGTAAACGGTCCTCACCTGCACCTCTACGTTGGTCAGTTTCCGTGTTTGCTCAGTGGTCTGCCTCAGCAGATTAGCTCCAATCTCTATCATGGCTGCCGTGTGGTTGTGGACAGCATTCTGCTGGATCTGGGCCATCTCCTGCTTCATGCTTTCCTGAATGTAGTTCTCCAGCTGCAGTAAGGATCAAGAAGAGTTGACGAAGGCAGGTTAGTGAGATGGTTTAAGTGATATGTCAGTGTTATTGGTTCACTGTGATGGCGTCAAATGACCATTTACCATATGGATGTCACAGTGAAAGTGTACCCTATTCCTCTTTTAGAATGACTCCTTTTAAGCAGTACAGCCTTGTTGTCATGGAGTTCATGGCTTTTCCCCTTGTCTGACCCAGAAGTCTTAATATGTAGAAGTGGACAGAATTATCCGGTGACAGGCCATGCATTTTGACTAGTGTTTAGATTACGTTATGTTGAAGCCTCTTTAAATTGGCAGCAGGAAGTTCACATGCTTCTGTTGGGGTCAAAAATGGAAGACTGATAATATTTTCCCAGCATCCCTGCTGATTCATATTAAGGCCATCACTTGAACTATACTAGGGATTAATATCTAACCGAAACTCTACACATTTTTTTTTATATGGTCGTTTTTGGTAACATCAAATTGTATCACAATCAATGGGGACTGCACTGTAATGCCCTGTCAACATGCTATAGTCAGCCGCTAAGGTTCTTTTTGTAAAATTGTACTGCTAACTGAGCCTTCACATGACTTAGGTTCAGTCATCTTTGCGACAACTCATAAATTGTAACATTTCTACTAGCGGAAAAGTTTTAAATAAGCTTTCTTCTCTAGTGTCTGTCCCACATGGTATCATTGTCTTCAGAGAAAATAAAAAGCTTTAGATAGTAGTTTTGTCCCCTATCCAGTATCCACCTGTCAGATTTAGAACAAACCCAATCATAAAGCTCTTTCCTGCATCGAGTTCCTGAGTGGCAATTAGGCCTGAAAGTCTTGTAAACAGGATTGAAATGATGAGTGATGAGTTACATCCTATACCACACAGCGTCTTCCACTGCAAGACGATATCATGGCGTTAGTAGACCTAGTGTTTCTGTTCTTTGTTTGCGTAAACAATTAGGTTGTATACCCATCCGCCAACAAGCAAAACTATTGTGCTTAAGTTTAAACTGGGAAGTATATTTAAGCAATAAGGCCAGAGGGGATGTGGTATATGGCCAATATACCACGGCCAAGGGCTGTTCTTATGCACGACGCAATGCAGAGTGCCTGGATACAGCCCTTAGCCGTGGTATATTGGCCATATACCACAAACCCCTGAGGTGTCTTATTGCTATTATAAACTGGTTACCAACATAATTAAAGCAATACAAATAAATGTTTTGTCATACCCGTGGTATACGGTCTGATATACCACGGCTGTCAGCCAATCAGCATTCAGGGCTCGAACCATCCAGTTTATAATTAGCCTTTTCCCATGTCAATGAATGAGAAGTGCAGCAATCAGTGCTAATTACATTTTGTTTTCCTTTCTCCACTTTCATATTGGCTGTGTTCTTGGACACAGACACGTGGAGGCTGGAAGAGTGTGTCATCGGAACTGCGAGCGGGAAGTTCCCATTGACGGCTATCTAATCAGCTGTTTACACCACTCCTGCCTCTAAGGATTCCACGAGGAATGCTTGTTTGTCCTCCCCGTTTACACGAAAAGCGTGACGGCTAACTAACACATTTATTTTACCGGCACAACAACAACAGTCCATCAGCCGGGCTTCCTATTTTTTTTCAGAGTGGGACAGTGCAAGAATTGTAGGTATTACCTTTGCTCTCACAATAAATTTTCATTTCTTCAGTTGATGTACAGTGATTTCCTTTGTCCTTGACTCTGGGTTTTACATGGTGCATTTCAGAGGAAGAGCCTTTCCTCTGTTATAACAGATAATGCCAATATTCAGACAAACTGTAGTGTATGAAATGATGACATCAGGAAAAAGTTCATGTTATAAGGGCAATTTAAAGTTTTTAAAAAAATTTATTAGCAATGTATTAGGGAAATGGATACTTACATTTTGCATAAGGCTTTTTTGTTAATTTTTAGTATTAGTAATTATCTTGAAATGGCCCTATTACATAGACTACTTTGTCGTTTAAAATACGTCCAGAATTCTGGATGCATTGAGCCGATCTCACTTTTACCAGGAGAGTCTCTTAACCTTTGCAGATCTCCTATAGATTAGTTCCACTCACTTGTTTGTTTTACATCAATGTATTGCATTTCAATTAAAGACTGGACTTCCTTTCCATGACAGACATTAATGACATCCTTTCCATCTGGAGTCGTCACTTTAGGCCAAATCCTAACCTTGAACATACACATAACTCTATTGTGCAGCATAAATCATGCATGTCAATTGGATTTGAGATTTTAGCAGAGATACACGCATTTATTGCGCATAACAAATCTGTCCTTGGAGGATAGAATCCTGTGAGGCAGTGAAAGCTTAATAAACTGAATGACGGATCATAATGGAGTCTAAAGACTACAGATTCACTATTTTAACTGCTTCATTTCTAGGCTTCTAACTCCTGTGGTGTGAGAGCTTCCTATTAAAACAGTAGCTGCCTTCTCAGACCATTCACTGTCCTTAGCTTAAAAGTAAAATTATGTTGAGTGCCATATCCAAAGCATCCATCTTTTAAAGACTACATTTTTCAAATTGAAGTGTTCTTAAGCAGTGGCTCTGATGTAACAGCAATGACAAAAGGTCTAGGGACCCTAACGCTTAGCAGCAGCTGACCTAGCTGGCGGAGTGATTCAGGTCAGGGTCTGTTTCCTTGGAGAGGTGTGAGCTGTGTGATAATACTTTGAAGTTGTGCTTGTCTTGTCAGAGCTGTATAGACCTCATCATTAATCAAACTCTAAAGAGTAGAAAGAATGGAGGCCAAGCAGAGGCGCTCTGTTTCTATAACAAGCGATGGCTCAGCAGCGCTGAAAGGGATGCGCACGTCCTTCATCTGGGCACCTGTGTAGAGGCTTTGTCACTTCTCTGCCCTTCTCCCCCACTCACAGAGCCACCACAGCCCTGCTTCTGTTCTGGGACACGTCTTTGTTTTATGACCTTTCAGGCTACTTTCTTCCTACTTCGGCTCACATTCGCTTTCTTATTGCTCAGGACTGAATCCATGTGACGATGCCCCCTTCGAATAGTAGGACAATGTCACAATTCACTTGCCTGCACCCTTACAAGGTCAAGTTCAGTGCTCTCAATCAGATTTGAGGATTCTTTGAATCTGAATTAAAGTCTTTCAAAGCCATCTTGGCAGTAAGGAAAGTGACTGGAGTATAACGCGCCTGCACATCACTGGAAGGTTGGTGTGTATACTAGGGCTGTGAAGATACCAGTAGCACTTTTTTTTCTTATTTTTTGTGCAAAAATTATTTGTTTCTTTAAAAAACTTGCTGCATGTAAAATATTGTGACTATTTGTTCATTTTAAAAACCTGCTGTGTGTAAAATATTGTGTGCTATAGCTTGGAAAATAAATACGTGACTGGATGACATTAGGTCTGTTTTCCTAAAGAAGTTAAATCCGCTTCGTGTTTTGTTTCCATGCCACGATACTAATGAGAATCATGATACTGGTATCGTCCTGGTCCTAGTGTATACTCTTGTCTTCTCTCATGGGGGAAATAAAACCTTCCTATAGAAAGCAACCCTGTTCCTGGAGCGCTTTCGTCCTGTAGGTTTTCGCTCCAACCCTAATCTAGCGCACCGGATTCTAATAATTAGCTGGTTGATAAACTGAATCAGGTTAGTTGCAACTAGGGTTGGATTGAAAACCTACACAAGGGTAGCTCTCCAGGAACCGGTTTGGAGAGCCCTGTTGTAAACCATATTGAGCGGAGTGGGAAACCAGAACCTGTATCTGGCCTATATTAATATTTCCCTGAGTTGAAATGAGTCCATGATACTACATAACATCAGCTCTGCACAGTAAGATACATAATGAGGTCAGTTTGACACAGATTATACATCTATACAGGCTGCAAAAGCTTACTGTCGCTTACCTTTATCATCTTAAGTTGACGTAACATAATTAGGGCTGTGACGATCATGGAACTTTGGATGATTGTAATTGGCCAGCCAAATGACCGCGGTCACTGTAATAACCGTTTGAATAGCAATCATTTTGTATTTCTATGAATGTGCTCCCATAGAAATAGAATGAATAGAACGGTCGTCCCCATTCAAGTCATTGATGGCATAATGGGTGGACTGGCGGCCATTGCGAGTATACCCATAGGAACAAACTATATGTGCTGTGATTTGTTGATTTCTACTCAATATCACAACAAATACATTCCATTGCATGAGCCACATCACGTAATAGAATTTGAATGAACACTCTACATTACAATAAAGTTTCATGTTGTTGAGTCCATGTCACAGCTGAAACGGACTCAACCGCACGAATGCCTGGTGGTCCTGTCTTCAATCATCTGTTTTTAAATATACTTTTTTTTACAGTTATGACTTATTTTCATGACTATCTTCATCCATAACCGTCGGTTATATGGTAATTGTGCCAGCCCTAAACATAATGGCAGAGCAGCAGAACCATTCATTTACTGCTTAATCTCTGAACGGCTCATGGCACCCAACGGGTTCTCCGTAACCAAGTCCCTTATGTTTTAAATGTGGGCACTCATCCAGAGGGTGCAAATAACACACATTTTTATGGAACTATTTGTAACATATCATATGAATTGGAAAGTCGTAACAGATCATAAAAAATAGAGGGACGCAACAAAAAAAAACGTATATCATGAGAATGGGTGTGAGACACACACCTGCACTCCCAGTAGAGAAGCTGTGTGACGTCAAGCAGAACACCTTACCTTGAGGAGCCACTGTGTGTTGTTCTCCATGATGTTCTCCAGCTGCTCCAGCCTCTGGGCCGACTCATCATACTCTGCCGGATCGTCCTTCTGGACCAGGTTAGTGTAGGTGCTGCTCGGGGTCCTGCAGTTGTCCTGCTCAGGCAGCAGAAAGGTGTAGCTGCACGGGCCATTCTGGATCTGGTACTGCCTCTTAACAGCTGTCGTGTCTGTAGTTTTCCTGTAGCCGGCCCCCAGGGCCAGGCAGCCACTCAAGACCAGTAAGCCAACATAAAACATTTTAAGAATTAAAACAAAAATTTGATTGGATTTGTTTTTAAAAGTGAAATATTGTTGTAATTCTTTCCTCTCGAATATCCAAATGCACACAGTCCTCTTTCAATTCTTCAGGTTCTTTTATAGGCGGGAGGAGGGGATACGGTCAGCGGGTACACCGGGTAGATGTTGTCATTCCTGCAGGTTCCCAGTCCTAGACTGCACACTTCCCCTTTTTCATAAAGCCCCCAGCCTCTTGGTTTCAGCTGCAGTTGGCCCTCTGATTAGCTAGCTATGGGAGTGGAGGCAAGGCCCCTCCCACTACATCCCTGTGTCCAGTCACTGTGAAGAGCCGCTGGGATGGAAGCAGCAATGTGGAGACCAGTTCTTACACACACACAGGAGCAGATGCACTAATTAAACACTTCCCACCATATCCTCTTCTTCGCATGAGAGCGAGAGCTTTATGAACAGGTCAGGGAGACAGAAGAGTAGAGAGGATTAAGCAATTACCATATTAGTGTTTTCTCACAAGCCGATGGCCGAACATCTATTCTGGATGCAGCTGCCTTCTTCCAGCAAAGTCTGCAATTGCAATATCCATCCCTACCCAGGGTAAATATTTTTCTCCCCGCGACAAAAGCACAGGCATTTGTCTAAGTATGAGAATGTTGAGGGAAAGAGACACTATTTCTCTGTTGTCACTCATCCCATTCCGAGCTCTTTGCTCAGTCTTAAGAAACATTAGCTCTGATTTCCTGTCATTCTCCAACTCTGGGCTGTATCAGGATCTTGGTACACATATAGGGGTGAGATCCAGTTTACAGAGGGAGAAGAGTATCTGGCTGGGGTTCTGGGGATATTAATAAAGCTCATCCGTCCACTTCATGTCATCTTGATAAGATGCTAAATATCCATTAATGTGACTTAAAATAGACTGATCTTGGCTTCACAGAGCCCTGTTGTTGTTTTTTCATTTGTTCCTGTGTGGGAATGAAGTAGACAGTTCTTCATCTGGTCCTTTTTCAAGGAGCTTTTTTTTTCTTCATCATCTCTGATCTTGGCAGCTGTAGACAGGCAGCTGGGAAACTACCATAATCACAGTACTACACAGTGGCCATGTCTGAAGCCAACGTAATTTACCTGACTATTAGCTTATTGTACTGTAGTTAACTTTGATTCAAATCTTCAGAGGTGCCTGGCTGTCGCCAGACAACGTTCCCCTCTTGATTTTCCCACCTTTGATTTGAGAGGATGTGTTTCAGATCAGGGCGGCTGTGTTCCCTGCATCCTGTCTCAAGCCTTTCTTAAACTAGCGTGGAGTAGCATGAGGACAGAACAGTTCCAAATAGCTTAGTCAGTTGACCCCAGAAAGGTTCAAATAGTATTCAAAAACATTGTCCATACTGATAAAATATTGCGATTTATTCAGGAGCTTAAGCATGTTTGGATGCGTATTCATCCATAGGGAGGGGGCATAGGCAATACATGTTGTTGGGAAAACTGTCTTCCAAGGAGACTTGTGCCTGTCGAGGAACGCAAGGATTTTTTAATTTATGCTGGCTCATTTTCAAAGGTGCCAACGAGCTCCGGAATGTGTGCTCTATTTTAACTTAGTGGTTGTTTTTTGGTTGTGCGTGTACAGTCACCCTCGGGAGATCTTACATAGGTCGGCTATTCAAGGCTTTCGGTTATAGTAGAGCGCGACAAGCTGCTTGATGAAGGGAGGTGCACAAGCGCCATAAAAACCATGACCATTTTGGCATCTCTGCAGCTACGTCTACTTGCATGTTTGATACATTTTAGAAGTTATAGAGGTACCATTAAGTCCTGTGGTTTGACTTGTAGGACATCAACATAATGCTGTTCATGCGTATACTGAAACACTTGGCAAACATAGCTGGTTTACGTTAACCTTTGGCTTGAATGGATGAGAGATCAAGTTGGGTCGGTGCAAAGTGAGGGTCACACATTAACAAACTCGACAAGAGCCCCTCTCAGTTGTATGCAGTGCAGTTCAGTAGTTGAGCTCTTCTAGTGACGACAGACATAAGACATACAATACTAATAACGAGGCTGATTTGCTTTATACACAAGGCTGATTATTACTTTTATATAATTTAACAATATTTAAACATGACATAAGATTTATGGTGTATTGCATTTATTATTTTCAAGATGAGCCAGCCTGTTATGTACAGTAAAAATGTTTTTCCAGTCATTGTCTATTCTAATGATGTGAGCTATATCAAACCGCTGATATCACACACGGGGCGATGCAGGTGGTCTACAAAGGAAGTGAATCCGCTTGGAGGATGTTTTGTCTTAAACCCCAGGGATGATTCTCCATCATGGTCCTCTTCCTATTGCTCCACTAGCTTCATTCTTCATTTCCCTTTACACTGAAGCTCTACATATTTCACCTCTCTCTTTGACTGACAGTTTTGTACTTTGAGAAAATGGTCTTACAAATATTCCAAAGGTCCTATAACCTTTTTAGGTATATTGTGTGTGTATTTTTAAGCATCAGTTCCTATTACAATGCATTGCATTTGCCTTCTAGTCACACTCAAGTCCCAGCACACACAAGAAGCGGAACTACAGGAAGTGAAGTGATGTAACAGAATGTGAAGGAAATGCAGCACGTTTTAGGCAGATGACCACAGAGGAAGGCCGCTTTCAGAAAAACTGGAGTTGGTTCATGGGTTCCGGTTGAATCGTTACGCCATTAGATGTGTGGGCGTCGATGATTGTCTGTCAGTCGTTTCATGTCTGGAGGAAGCGCATCAGGGGGAAGAAGGTGACTCACACAATGACCTAGCCTATTTATGCCGGAATTGTCATCCAAAGCCCAATCCGCTTCATGCTCCTTTGAGGATGCTAAAAGGCTATATAGACACAATAGGCTACTAGTGGTATTTGTATATAATGTAGAGGATATTTATTGTTTATTAAATACTAGTTTGTTCTTAGGACACATTTTAAGATAATTAAAGACAACTTATTTCCAAAGACGCACAAGAACTGCTCCACGGGCGCCCAGTGTGGTAGCCCCCTGCTCCAACCTCTCCAACCTGTATACATATGCGTGTCTTTCGGAGGGGTTGGGACAAAGCGGAAGTCGAATTTCTGTTGGACCTAGTGTACAATTGTCGATTGAAGAGACCTTAATCTTAACAAGTTTATGCTTTGTCTCTCAATAATCATTCACTGTATTTCTTTGACTCATGAGATTGAAAAACTTTAATTTCATGTCTAGTTACTACAAACCTGATATTTTCATCAGCTGTTGCAGCTTAACCTTCTCATAAAATAAACTCAACTGTCACCTTTTTTGAGGACTGCTTTTGTGACCTGTTTGACTGCACATAATCTGCCAAGCAGCTGTTTTTGATTGGAACCTAATTTAAGAAAAACCACAAACTCAATGTGTTTCATTTTCTGATAATTTAAGGTAATAACAACCAAAATGTTGACAGCCACAGAATAACTTAGAATGTAATGAAAGGAGAGTGTCAAGAAGAACAGAGTTCTTTCATTTCCAAAGGAACATAATTTGAAAGAAACACATATATTGAGTGTCAATTTTTGCCAGCTGTATATGCCACAGTTAGCCTACTTCAAATAATATAAGATGTCTCCTGATTGATATTCAACCAATTGCAATGCTCCATTTGAGATGTAGCCCAAGTCTCTGTCACAAATCTCTTGATGCTTCACTTGATTCAAATCAGTGTTCCCTGATGAGAGCCTGTTTTCACTGATAGTCCTCACGTCTTCATTATGAATCCACCCCAAGTATCACGCCCCATGAAGTGAACAATGTACTTTAATGCTCCCTTTGAACCATTTGACCAAAGTTTGATTATATAGTATAAGCGATAAAAAGACTCCTGCTATGTACAGAGGAGGACCAACATGCTTTAAAGCCTGAGAATGGCCTACCAAGAAAAACTTCCAAAAGGTCTAATTTGAGGTAAAACCTGTTTTCTGGCACTCATTCATAAAGTAGCAGATTGGAGCGGCACTCCAGACTTCCCCTGTAGCTTAGAGCACCACTCAGTAGTTTTAAGATGGAGCACAATGTCAGCGAAGACTGCATGTATGTTCTCATTCAATGCTCTCAGGCAAGGAGGACGGACAGCCTGGACCGCAGCCCAAGGAAATCAAACCAGGCGTTGTATTGAATCTTTTATGTATTACTTGGAGCAACTGTAAGCTATGAGCTGTGTCAGCCAATGTCATAGGACTTCTGTAATCGCGCAGATTCTCAGCACAATTAGGCTTAGTGCCCATTGTCCACCCCTAGAGGCTGTGGAGAAGGGGTATTCATCCACCCCTAGAGGCTGTGTAGAAGGAGTATTCGTCCACCCCTAGAGGCTGTGGAAAAGGGCTATTGCTTAGACAGAGATATGGACTGGAGTCCAGGGTGACCAACGTGTCCTCATAGTGAAATACACATGTCTACCTGGTCTGAGTAGGGGATCACCTTTAGCTTAAGCTTAATATAGGTACCCTGTTCTACCTTCTCGGACCCCCAAAATGTGCATCGTTATGAACCTAAGACATAAAATCCATTGCTCAAATGACACAATGGAAAGCAGTAAACAAAATGAGTGGATTTAGTTTTTTCCATGTGGTTAGCTTGTTCATATTTTCAATCATTACAAGTCAATAAGCATGGCTCCAGATTACAGAAACCACATGTAATCATCATTCATCATGACTCCTGTTATGACATATTTTACTGCTAAGACGTTTTATGGTTCACTCTGGCAGGCAGATATTAATTTTCAATTCAAACCTCAAATCCCTTTCACATATCGTGTTGTATTTCACATAGGTTTAATTTAAATTCAACATTTGTCAAGATACCAAGGTAGTAGATTGTTGAAGTGGGGAAATACTAGACTGGGTGAGATTTGGGGTCAGATGGGGTCAAGCTTTTTGGAGGGTTTTTGATTATACAGGTGATGACAGCAGCTCTGTTTGTATGAAATGTGGCTATCCCTATACAGGCTAAAGGAAGACTTATTTACAAATTCAAGGTGTTTTTCTGCCCTCTCCTTGTGAAAAGGGAACACTGCAACACACTTGTTGTGACAACTAATGGTCAGCCAAACACACAATACATATACAAAATATACATTGCTGAATAACTACTCTTTTAACTATATTAAGATTGGCTCTTTTTAAAACACAACTGCAAACAACTCCCCCCTTCCTGAAAAGACATCCCACCTTAGACCCTGTCATGTCTCTCCTCCCAGATCTGTAATCTGCAGCAGCACCTGTCTGCAGGGGAGTGCCAGCACGACCTGTTCCTGGGTCAGCCTGCAATGTTTGTCTCCCGGGACGTAAATGTCCCAGATGCCATAGCAAGGAGTTTGCTATGCATCAAAGATGGTTGTTTATACAACAAACTGATACAGGGACCAGGCTAGTGCTTTCATCCATTTGACATTCACTCAGTAATTTACCTTCAAGATATACTGCAGATCACACATCAGACACACACACTACTACCAAAATAGCTTGCAAACGCAGATCATTTTAGGCAGATCTTGCTTTAATGCTGCGGGCACCTGGCACTGTTGTTTTATACCTCAGACTGACACCAGCAAATTAGCAACTGTCCACTTTTAGCAACCACCACTTCAGAACACTTCTTTAAACCAATCAGCTTGCACGATGTTGGTAAGTGGCTTACGAGTTACGCCCAATTACACCATGGAGTCCATGGTAGAGGCAGTTTCTGAACTAAAGTTAAAACTTCTAAGAATGTTGTTGTGATTTACCAATGTAGTTTTAACCGTTATTTTGTAAGACAGCATTTAATCGTTTGGGTCATGGGCCCGTTGAGCAGTGTTTAGCGAAAGCTTGTAGCTAGCCGCGGCGGAAGCTAACGTTAGCCGCTTAGCTAGCTAGCTAGCTAGCTAGGTAAAGTTAGGTGGCTGTCGGAGATTCGAAGTCGTTTGCTGGTTGTTGTTACGTTGAGCTTTTGCGATATGCATAACATTGACATGTGGTATTACTATATGCTGTTGGCTATATTTGCAACTTCTCACTGCGATAATTTGTGGGGGCTGTCAAGCTACCGCTAACGTTAGCTATCTCTTGCTTTGACAGTTAACAAAGATAACGGTCAACAGAGAAGAAGTGAAAGTGGTGTCTAGTAGATACCAGATATCTTGTAGTTATAGCTACTTGAAGAAGCTATTACGCAGTACAGAATGCTGCTGTCCCTTGTTGTGCACACGTACTCGTTGCGGTACTGGTTTCCTGCAGCGGTTATGATAGGCACAGCTCCAGCTTATGTGCTATCATGGGGTGCTTGTCGTTTGATTTCGGCTTTCCTACCATCAAGAATATACCGCAAGATGGACGACCACCTCTATAACATCTACCAGAGCCTCATCCTCTTTTTCTTTGAAAACTATACCGGGGTGGAGGTGAGTCTTCCTACATTTCACTTAGTTTAAGGACACACACTGACTTATAGCTTGTAAAGTATCTTGTATGGTGACATTATCATGTAATTACAGCTCTAGGAATACAAAAGATGATACTTTTGTGTACATCAATGGACAGGAACTTGACTAACCAGATGGATGCCAGATAGCTCTGTCTCCTCAGTCACTCATCAACTACTCTAACTTGAATAAGTCAGTGGGCTGAGCCCAACTGGGAAATGTGGCTTGTGCAACCTCAGTGCCACTTCACAGAGCCCCTCTCTGTTTTCAGTTAAGATAAATGACCTATATCAAATGTTTTCCCGAAAGAAAAAAAACTACTTTATGGTTATCATTTCTCTCTGATGCCACAGGAGAGAGAAAGGTAGTATTAGGTCTAATGGTATGTAGGAAGTGTGTGGTTGTCATTAGTGTCTGGCTACTTGGCCAGCACTAGGGATCAAAATAATGGCTAATATAAAGCTGAGAAATGAATGTGGTCTGCATACATATAGGCCTATACGAGTCTGGGACATTGCATAAAGCATCCAGTTTTACCAGTGGTATGCTGTTTCTTTCGTCAGTGTATCAGCACGTGTCTGATCAGTCAGGAAGTTAACTTCGCAGCCACTCTTTTGTGGTTCATCTTTGTGTTTGCTATTTAAGCCTAGTCTGGTGGGAACTTCATTTATTGTGGGTGTTCATGAATATGGCTCTCAAAATGATATAATTGCACATATGCCTACAGTAGGTATACTGTTTCAAACATGTTATCTTATGAAGCACAACAACGCCTCAGGTGTTTGAACAAGTGACGCTCTTGATTAATTATTAACAGCTTGTATAAGGCTATTAAGCTGATGAGAACAGTTTATGAACGAAAACAATGAGACATGGTTGGCATGCCATTGGATTTCTCAGCGCTAAGTGGATTTTCCACAACAAAATCCTGGGTGAAAGTCTAATTACGAAGGTTGGCACAAATTATATCAGTTTGGCAACCACCCAAATTTCTTCCATTTTATTTCTGATGTCTCTCATTATGCCCTTATGGTGTCTTTTAGGCCTAACACTGTGCTGATTCTTCCTTCTTTAGATTGTTATTTATGGAGACATACCAAAGAATAAAGAGAATGTGGTCTACCTTTCCAACCATCAATGCACAGGTGAGCTTTTCCTATTCAACAAGATGTTTTACTAATTAATTTCTCTTCATTCTGAGATAAAAGTTTGGCGTATGATGCGGTGAAATTTGAGGATTTCATCTGAGAACACTGCGGTTTACACTGCAGTTGGACTAAAACCCTTATTTTCTATTGTCTTGTCATACAGCGGACTGGATCATTGCTGACATGTTAGCCATTAGGCAGAAAGCACTTGGCCATGTGAGATACGTCCTGAAAGATGGTCTGAAGTGGCTCCCATTGTACGGATGGTATTTCTCTCAGGTAATATATTTATGTAAAAGATGTAGGCCTTTGTTTCCTTTTTCTGTACATACTGAATTTATTATTACTTATTATGAATACTTTGTAGTTATGTACCTTTTGTAATGTTTTTTTATTTTCTTCATCTGAGTGGCAGTCCCTTTTTCAGGATCCTGTCTTTCAAAGATAATTCGTAAAAATCCAAATAACTTCACAGATCTTCATTGTAAAGGGTTTAAACACTGTTTCCCATGCTTGTTCAATGAACCATACATTTACATTTACGTCATTTAGCAGACGCTCTTATCCAGAGCGACTTACAAATTGGTGCATTCACCTTATAGCCAGTGGGATAACCACTTTACAATATGTTTTTTCTTTTTTTTTCTTTGGGGTGGGGTAAGGGGGGGTAGAAGGATTACTTTATCCTATCCCAGGTATTCCTTAAAGAGGTGGGGTTTCAAGTGTCTCCGGAAGGTGGTCAGTGACTCCGCTGTCCTGGCGTCGTGAGGGAGCTTGTTCCACCATTGGGGTGCCAGAACAGCGAAAAGTTTTGACTCGGCTGAGCGGGAACTGTGCTTCCGCAGAGGTAGGGGGGCCAGCAGGCCAGAGGTGGATGAACGCAATGCCCTCGTTTGGGTGTAGGGACTGATGAGAGCCTGAAGGTACGGAGGTGCCGTTCCCCTCACATCTCCGTAGGCAAGCACCATGGTCTTGTAGCAGATGCGAGCTTCAACTGGAAGCCAGTGGAGTGTGCGGAGGAGCGGGGTGACGTGAGAGAACTTGGGAAGGTTGAACACCAGATGGGCTGCGGCATTCTGGATGAGTTGTAGGGGTTTAATGGCACAGGCAGGGAGCCCAGCCAACAGCGAGTTGCAGTAATCCAGACAGGAGATGACAAGTGCCTGGATTAGGACCTGTGTCGCTTCCTGTGTAAGGCAGGGTCGTACTCTCCGAATGTTGTAGAGCATGAACCTACAGGATCGGGTCACCGCCTTGATGTTAGCGGAGAACGACAGGGTGTTGTCCAGGGTCACACCAAGGCTCTTTGCACTCTGGGAGGAGGACACAACGGAGTTGTCAACCGTGATGGTGAGATCATGGAACGGGCAGTCCTTCCCCGGGAGGAAGAGCAGCTCCGTCTTGCCGAGGTTCAGCTTGAGGTGATGATCCGTTATCCACACTGATATGTCTGCCAGACATGCAGAGATGCGATTCGCCACCTGGTTATCAGAAGGGGGAAAGGAGAAGATTAGTTGTGTGTCGTCTGCGTAGCAATGATAGGAGAGGCCATGTGAGGATATGACAGAGCCAAGTGACTTGGTGTATAGCGAGAATAGGATAAACAAGGCTTTCAACTCTTGTCAACCACCGCATTCTTATTGGCAGACTAAATAGCCTTGGTTTCTCAAATGACTGCCTCGCCTGGTTCACCAACTACTTCTTCTCAGATAGAGTTCAATGTGTCAAATCGGAGGGCCTGTTGTCTGGACCTATGGCAGTCTCTATGGGGTGCCACAGGGTTCAATTCTTGGGCCGACTCTTTTCTCCATGTATATCAATGATGTCGCTCTTGCTGCTGGTGACTCTCAGATCCACCTCTACGCAGACGACACCATTTTGTATACATCTGGCCCTTCATTGGACACTGTGTTAACAAACCTCCAAACAAGCTTCAATGCCATACAACACTCCTTCAGTAGCCTCCAACTGCTCTTAAACACTAGTAAAACTAAATGCATGCTCTTCAATCGAACGCTGCTAGCACCCGCCCACCCGGCTAGAATCACTACTCTCGACGGGTCTGACCTAGAGTATGTGGACAACTACAAATACCTAGGTGTCTGGTTAGACTGTAAACATCTCCAATCCAAAGTTAAATCTAGAATCGGCTTCCTATTTCGCAACAAAGCCTCCTTCACTCATGCTGCCAAACATGCCCTCGTAAAACTGACTATCCTACCGATCATTGACTTCGGCGATGACATTTACAAAATAGCCTCCAACACTCTACTCAGCGAATTGGATGTAGTCTATCACAGTGCCATCCGTTTTGTCACCAAAGCCTCATATACTACCCACCACTGTGACCTGTACGCTTTTGTTGGCTGGTCCTCTGTAGCTCAGCTGGTAGAGCACGGCGCTTGTAACGCCAAGGTAGTGGGTTCGATCCCCGGGACCACCCATACACAACAATGTATGCACGCATTACTTTAAGTCGCTTTGGATAACAGCGTCTGCTAAATAGCATATTAATATTCGTCGCCAAACCCACTGGCTCCAGGCCATCTATAAATCACTGCTAGGCAAATCCCCGCCTTATCTGAGCTCATTGGTCACCATAGCAACACCCACCCGTAGTATGCGCTCCAGCAGGTATATCTCACTGGTCATCCCCAAAGCCAACACCTCCTTTGGCCGCCATTCCTTCCAGTTCTCTGCTGCCAATGACTGGAACGAATTGCAAAAATCTCTGAAGCTGGAGACTCTTATCTCCCTCACTAACTTTAAGCATCAGTTGTCAGAGCACCTTACCGATCACTGCACCTGTACATAGCCCATCTGAAATTAGCCCACCCAACTACCTCATCCCCATATTGTGAGCACCCCAGTATCTCTATTTGCACATCATCTCTTGCACATCTATCATTCCAGTGTTAATACTAATTGTAATTATTTTGCACTATGGCCTATTTATTGCCTTACCTCCATAACTTGCTACATTTGCACACACTGTATATATATTTTCTGTTGTATTTTTGACTTGTTTTACCCCATATGTAACTCTGTGTTGTTTTTATCGCGCTGCTTTGCTTTATCTTGGCCAGGTCGCAGTTGTAAATGAGAACTAGTTGTCAACTGGCTTACCTGGTTAAATAAAGGTGACAAAAAATAAAAAAGAATTAATGAACATGGACCTGTGGAACGGTCGTTAAGACACTAACAGCTTACAGACGGTAGGCAATTAAGGTCACAGTTATGAAAACTTAGTACACTAAAGAGGCCTTTCTACTGACTCTGAAAAACACCAAAAGAAAGATGCCCAGGGTCCCTGCTCATCTGCGTGAACGTGCCTTAGGCATGCTGCAAGGAGGCATGAGGACTGCAGATGTGGTCAGGGCAATAAATTGCAATGTCCGTACTGTAAGATGCTACAGGGAGACAGGACGGACAGCTGATTATCCTCGCAGTGGCAGACCATGTGTAACAACACCTGCACAGGATCGGTACATCCGAACATCACACCTGCGGGACAGGTACAGGATGGCAACAACAACTGCCCGAGTTACATCAGGAATGCACAATCCCTCCATCAGTGCTCAGACTGTCTGCAATAGGCTGAGAGAGCAAAAAGTGCTCTTCACTGACGAGTCACGGTTTTGTCTCACCAGGGGTGAGAGTGGGGTAACATCTCACAGCAAGAAATGGCAAATCTGGTGCAGTCCATGAGGAGGAGATGCACTGCAGTACTTAATGCAGCTGGTGGCCACACCAGATACTGACTGTTACTTTTGATTTTGACCCCCCCCTCCCCCCTTTGTTCAGGGACACATTATTCAATTTCTGTTAGTCACATGTCTGTGGAACTTGTTCAGTTTATGTCTCAGTTGTTGAATCTTGTTATGTTCATACAAATATTTACACATGTTAAGTTTGCTGAAAATAAACACAGTTGACAGTGAGAGGACGTTTCTTTTTTTTCTGAGTTTATATGTGTGTGTGAAATAATGAATAACAAATAAATGAACTGAAAATGAAATTAGATTAATTTAAATATTGTACTTGTAACCCCTCCCCCCCCCAAAAAAAACAACAACACTTTGGTCACAAAAAAACTAAAAAGATCTAGGCCGATCTGAAAGATTTTTGCACTGTCAAAGATATGTTATGTGTATTGTGCTTATTGGTATGCTTCATTTAAGCCTATGTTGTGTACATTTTTTCTCAAATGTTATTTTCTTAGCATGGCGGTGTCTACGTGAAGCGAAACGCAAAGTTTGACGAGAAGGCAATGAAAAAGAAGCTCTCTTCACAGACAGTGTTGGGAACACCAGTAAGTATTTATGGAGCACACTGACAGAAACTGTCTGATATGGGAATGTTATTTCCTCCCCAAAACCATTTTTTGGGGGGGAAATTTTGCATGTTTCTTGCACTGTAGCCAATAACTTTTTACATGGCTGCCAACAAAACAAACGTTTTATACTGCCACTTCATTCAAATTGATTCTGTTGATGGGCTGTGAGGCTGTCAGTGAATACCATGAAAGTGCTCTTACATTATCCAAATTGTCATTTTTTAAAAGCGCATTGCTATTCTAAAAGATACAAAATACATTAAACTAACTGAAATATTTATAATGGCCTTTTTGGTCACTGGCATGTCCATTCTAAATGTTTCCCTGTGTCTAGTCTATATCAGGAAGGACAGCTGTTGCCAAATAACTTTTTCCCAGGACACTTCAGATCCATAGCTTGTTGTTTGGTCTTCCGGGCTAGCATTTTGGCATGATCTTATGACTTGTCTAGTCTACATGACAGCCAAGTTGCAGCGTTTTCAGATGTGCATGCATGGGTATGTAGAGTATAGACAGGGATGTATGAAATGGGTACCTGTCAGTGCCTTGAAGTCTAGTAACCCTGCTGTAAAACTGCACTCTTATCTTAAGAGCAATGATGTGCTGATCTCCCCTGTAAGACTTCACCTGTCCTAACTCAACCACCATTTGGTTTGTTATCTGTGCAGATGTATCTTGTCATCTTCCCAGAAGGAACCCGATACAACCCTGAACTCAAGAAGATGATCAGTGACAGTCAGGCTTTTTCCGCTAAAGAAGGTGCTCTTTCATACTTTCAAATGTAGTATTATTGATTTTGAGGGAGTGTATTCTTGCATGACTAATAGCAAAGCTTTGGGGATGATGAATGAATGGGGGGTCATGTAATGGGGGGTCATGTAAAGGTGCATTGCAACAGGTACTTCAGCTTCTACCCCACCCATTCCTCCCTAAAAGCTTTATGGTCAGTGCTATCTGGGATCCTTGGGACGTCCCTTTCCTAAAACCTTACCCCAACCCTTATCTTAACCATTTTAAATTTCAACTTCAATGGGGTAGGGATGTCCCAAGGATCCCGGATAGCAGTGACCAATGCTTAATGGACTTCTTATATCACGTTGAAAGTGGTTGTTGTAGCACAGAATTGTTTTACCCTCTTCAACCTCTCAAACTCAGCCAGTGGCCATGTTCACTAGTGATGGGGGAAGAAATCGATAGTTACATATTGACAATACATCGTATTGTTTTGACAATATCGCAATATTATTTTTGCACCAGTTGGCTGTACCTGCCCCAAAACTCCAGTATTTTCCCTTAATAGCATGTTCTCCATCTTCTTTTTAAACAGGGAGCCAATTTGTTTTCAGCAAAAACAAATCCATGACTGATCAAAACTAGTTTTCTCATGGCTCTCTCTTGTCCCTCTGCAGCAGACATATGGTGAGCAATATGTTTGGAACATCGAATCGCAATACAATCACAGTATAGAATCGCAATACATATCGTATCGGCACTTAAGTATCGTGATAATATCGTATTGTGAAGTCCCTGGCAATTCCCAGCCCTACTACAGTGGAGAACTCAAACCACATCACTTTTTAAAAACAGTAGAAGGGTATTTGGGTCATTGGCAGTAACAAAGGTTTTTAATACAACTCGCAACATGAAAGCAAAATCCATTTACTATAACAGCGAATACATTCTACCCACAACTAACTTTTTGCCATCTATGTAAAAATGTCAAGACCCAAATGTTGACAGCATTGGAGGGGAAGCTTAGACAAAATGAAAAGCCGCCTGGCTGTTTTGTATTTTTTCTCATCGCCAGTGGATTGCTGGTACAGCGCCAAGAGCTTGGCAGCTCCAACCAGTGATCTGCTTTAATGAAATATCCCAGAGGCTGGAGCTTAAAAATTGGGCAAAAGATTAACTTGTGATTACAAAAGTATTTTACTGCTGGCTGATAAGTGATTTATAATGTTGCTAGACCTAATTCGCAAGAGCAAATTGAATGGTTTAAAAGCTGGTGCATATTACATTTTGTTTAATAAAGTAGGATATATTAGTTTAGTAGCAGACATTTTGTTTAATAAAGTAGGATTTATTAGTTTGGCAGAAGACTGATATATTACTTATAGTTTACTGTAATGCACATATTTTTCTATATTTAAAGTTCAATATTAATAAAATGAAGATAATGCTAAAGATTAAGATCATAATTCCTTGTCGTCTGAAGTTATAACATTTGTCCATCAGAGATTGCAGATTTCCCAATGAACTGCCTTGGCCATCACAGCTCCATCCCCATGTTATGGAGCGGAACATATACACGGTGTGGTACTTCATAAACTGCAGTCCTTTGCGTGCGTAGCTACAGATTTAACTAGAAAAATCTGTCACTGAAATCAAAATGCCAAATATCACCTGCCCCTGTAAATCCTAGTAAACCGCTCTAGGGATTTGGGTTTAGCACATGACTATATGATCTGCCTGCCGTAAGGTGGGGGTATAGTAGAGAAATGAGAATGGTGCCACGTATATTCTACCAACAACAGGATGGAACAACACATTTGTTATGCAGTAGTAGTTGGTCCCAAAGAAAAACCTGTGGACTTTGGACAGAGTTCAATCAAGATTAAATCAGGGGAGAATAACAGGCCTGTTAAATGACCTCTTAATTGTGTATATATGGTTTTAGATAATTGCTGGTCTCAAATGCAGCCGACAATCTTTCTGATTAGTGATTACAACAACCGGGTGACATTTGGAAGACGTCATTTGTCACCTCACTCAGTGAAGTATGGGATAGTTTGACCATTGCTAATTCAATTTGTCCACGTCTGTCTACCATTTCAGTTATGTGAACAAGTGAAGTTATGTGTCCTGATCATTTGAATGGAGGGCTGTATTCCCCAGACACTATACTTTTTGTTAGCCTTTATTGAAAGATCCAAATGAAATCCTGGTACTAGAAACAGTGTCTTGTTTAACACTGCTATTGGAAACTTGGTATAATTAACACTGCATGTCACCTGGCACAACCAAGCGATTTAACAGCGCCAGGTCGCCTAGCGGTCAAGAGTGTTGGGCCAGTAACTGAAAGGTCACTGGTTCGAATCCCCGAGCCGACTAGGTGAAGAATCTGTCTGTGCCCTTGAGCAAGGCACTTAACCATAATTGCTCCTGTAAGTGGCTCTGGATAAGATAAAATATAAATGTAAAAAAAATGAACCAATGCTCTCCTGTTCATTTCCTTCAGGGCTGGCTATCTTGGACCACGTTCTGACCCCAAGAATGAAAGCCTCTCACATTGCCATAGAAACCATGAGGAACCACCTGGATGCTGTGTATGACGTCACCGTGGTGTATGAGGGAACACTGGGCAAAAGCAGTGAAAGACATCCTGCCCCATCAATGCCAGGTATGAGGTTGTTCCAGACAATTCAATTATTTCAGGTATTAAGGGGGGATTTTGATGCTAGCAATCATCTTCAAAATGTCCACACGCAACTGGAGTTACTCAGTTCATTATCAGTATAACATTGTTCTCCTAATTAAAACAGAAAATAACTTGGCTTCCTGTAAACAGTGCGTGTTATGTTGTGGTGTTTTTGATTCCTCTGTGTTCCCAAAGCCTTTTTGAAAAGCCTTGGTGTGAAAACATCCTGTTGCTTTCAGGAATAAACAGTGATGTGCTGGTAGTAAACAGCATGGGAAGAATGGAAAAGCATGTTTGTCTAAGTACACCTCCTGTTCATTTCCCAGTATTTCACATGCTATTGAGGTGACACTATTGAAGGAGGAAATGACTGAACCGTGTTTGAACTGAAAACAGGAAAGTTTTCCGCACTGAAACGGTTGACCTTCTTGCAACCAAACTCAATGGGTATCAAATCATTTTGGTATCAAATATTGTCACCCCTAATCTTTCACCCTTATTGATAAAACACAAGTATTTGCTCTGATTGGCTGGTGTCCAGGCTCTTCCTGGTTTCAAGCTAGGTTGAAATAAGGTTAAGACAACATAATAATTTCATGCAGAAGCGTTTGAAAATAAACTAATACATTGGACCAGTCTTGGAGCAAAAATGACTGGAAGTGAATCTTTTCACTACAGAAAGTTTGCCATCAAAGTGGAAAATACAGAGCATTCAGAAAGTATTCAGACGCCTTGACCTTTTCCACATTTTGTTACGTTACAGCCTTAATCTAAAATTGATTCAATATAAATTTTTTCTTCATCAATCTACACACAATACCCCGTAATGACAAAGCGAAAACAGCTTTTTAGACGTTTTGCAAATGAATTACAAATAAAAAACAGAAATACCTTATTTACATAAGTATTCAGACCCTTTGCTATTGGACTCGAAATTGAGCTCAGGTGCATCCTGTTTCCATTGATCATCCTTGATGTTTCTACAACTTTGATTGGAGTCCACCTGTGGTGAATTCAATTGATTGCACATGATTTGGAAAGGCACACACCTGTCTGTATAAGGTCCCACAGTTGACAGTGCATGTCAGAGCAAAAACCAAGCCATGAGGTCGAAGGAATTGTCCATAGAGCTCCGAGACAGACAGGATTGTGTCGAGGCACAGATCTGGGGAAGGGTACCAAAAAATGTCTGCAGCATTGGAGGTCCCCAAGAGCACAGTGGCCTCCATCATTCTTAAATGGAAGAAGTTTGGAACCACCAAGACTCTTCCTAGAGCTGGCTGCCCGGCCAAACTGCGCAATCGGGGGAGAAGGGCCTTGGTCAGGGAGGTGACCAAGAACCCGACGGTCACTCTGAAAGAGCTGAAGAGTTCCTCTGGGGAGATGGGAGAACCTTCTAGAAGGACAACCATCTCTGCAGCACTCCACCAATCAGGCCTTTATGGTAGAGTGGCCAGACGGAAGCCATTCCTCAGTAAAAGGCACATGAACGCCCATTTGGAGTTTGCCAAAAGGCACCTAAAGACTCTCAGACCATGAGAAACAAGATTCTCTGGTCTGATGAAACCAAGATTGAATTCTTTGGCCTAAATGCCAAAAGTTACATCTGGAGAGATCCTTGATGAAAACCTGCTCCAGAGCGCTCAGGAGCTCAGACTGGGGAGAAGGTTTACCTTCCAACAGGACAATGACCCTAAGCACACAGCCAAGGCAACGCAGGAGTGGCTTCGGGACAAGTCTCTGAATGTCCTTGAGTGGCCCAGCCAGAGCCTGGACTTGAACCCAATCGAACATCTCTGGAGAGACCTGAAAATAGCTGTGCAGCGACGGTCCCCATCCAACCTGACAGAGCTTGAGAGGATCTGCAGAAAATAATGGGAGAAACTCCCCAAATACAGGTTTGCCAAGCTTGTAGCGTCATACCCAAGAAGACTCGAGGCTGTAATCGCTGCCAAAGGTGCTTCAAAAAAGTACTGAGTAAAGGGTCTGAATACTTATGTAAATGTGATATTTCTAAAAACCAGTTTTTGCTTTGTCATTATGGAGTATTGTGTGTAGATTGATTGAAGAAAAAAATATATTTTAGAGTAAGGCTGTAACATAACAAAATTTGGAAAAAGTCAAGGGGTCTGAATACTTTCCGAATGCACTGTAAACACAGTCTTAGTGAATTTCAGCTAACTACACAGCAAACACATAGCATACCTGTTTTACTGTCTATTAATTTTAACATTTTTCAAATTATCTACAGCCACTGCTGGTCACGTTTTCAATAGATCCGCAACGGCGCTGGTGAATGAATGTGTTTATTTTCGAATGCTCCGCATTGAATCAGTCCTTTGTCTTAACCTGCATATTTTCGACCTAGGTATCATGTGAACCCACGTTGATATAAACGGAAATAAACTGTAATATCCATTGAATGACTGATGCAGTGGTTATGGGGGTTTATTCCATGGGAACGTTTCGAAGCACGGCCCCAGATTCGGCTGTTTGCTTATTTTTAACGTCAACGTTTCCATGGGAGCTTTCAGCTAAGCTGTCTGATCAGAGTTATTGTTTTGTCATGTACGACATGCGCAGGGATTTTACTTTTCTCTTATCTTGGCTTTTAACCTTCATATGGCAGGATTCAAAATGCTGCCAGTTCTCAAGGCTAATGCCCCGCTTGCATTGATGGAATTATCATGACATCAGAACATGTTAGTGATGTTTGATATAGTGGTTCTAAAATGTCTCCTGCGATTAGGACCTCTAATATTTATTAGATGACTCCATGTCTTTCTAACAAAATGGCTCAAGGAATTGAAGATCATCCAAGCATTCATTCTTGTCAATTCAATTCTTGAGAAATTTGACATTGAATCAGAGCTGGTGTGTAATGCTTTTGTCTATCATTTGAGATAATAGCTATACGCTTTAGAATCACTGTGCCATCTTGACCTTCTTTAAAAGGCAGGAGTTAGTGTAAATCAACCATGTAGATGTTTTCCAATGGGTCACAGGAAAGGCTGACTCTTCTGTCATAAGTGCTCTCCCTCTGGGGAGGCTGGAGTGACGTGACATGTGGTCCTTTTTTGCTTTCTTATATCTCAGGAGACTTTTGTAATTTGATCCAGCTGTTTCTCCATGATAACATGGAACTGAACAAATTGCCTTCACGAGTGTAGTGTGAGGGATAATGGTTTTAATGACTGCTTTACCGTTGTGGATCTGGCTGATTGGATGAGTCATATGAAAATGCCAAATGGGTACTATGATTAAGAATAGGCCTATAGGCTAATCTGAGGGCCTGTAAGAAAAACACAGCAGGCGGGGCTTTTGAGGAGACTATAGTTTCTAAAGCTGGTCATTCAAATCCGGCTCAGATTGTACAGTGTTTTGGAAATTGTTGGGAAAAACAGACCTCCGTGCAAGCTGTAGTCACTTAGTTCCTCCATTTGGAGTTAGAGGACGGAAGTTTAGAGAGTTCAGGTCAGATCCATTAGATACTGTATCTAAACCTATGTAGTGCCTCATTCACAACCTGTTGAACACAATTTGATGGCTCACTCTCTACGTGGCCTTTGGCTGCTATGCTCTTCCTGATGTTGTTTTGTCTCTCATTCATGTTTTCTCTGTTTGACAGAATTCCTGTGTAAGGAATGTCCCAGAGTTCACATCCACTTTGAACGTGTGGACGTGAAGGAAATTCCACCGGAGTCTGTGTTTTTCCGCAGGTGGCTGCACGAGCGATTTGAGATCAAGGACCAGTGAGTATCCTCTTACCCCCTCTCTCTAACCCTGTCTGACATTATGACACTGGCCCATGCACAAATTCCACATGTAGGCCAAGGTTGAGTTCAAGTTAAGAAAATGAATCTGAAATGCTGGCAGAACTTCAATTACTCAAATGGTGGACTGCAATATTAAGGATGCTGGAGCTAGTCTGGTTTGATAAGTCATGTAATAATATGTGTTGAATTCCCCCACTGCACAAGAAAAGTGTGCACTGACCAGGGTTGCAAAATTCCAGTAACTTCCCCATTTTGCCGGGTTTTCCAGAAATCCTGGTTGGAGGATTCCGGATTTCCTGGTTATTCTCACTTAATTCCGGGAATCTCTGGAAAACCTAGTAATTTTTGGAAGGTTACTGGAATTTTGCAACCCTACCACTTACTAACAATTACAGTTATAAATTGTCATGATTGGCTGATTAGACATGAGTTGGGGATATGCATTAACTCTAAAGGGAACCTTCTCTCTTTCTCCACAGGATGTTGACTACTTTCTATGAGTCTGAGGATCCAGACAAAAAAGGCAGATTCCCTGGAGAAGGTCAAAGGTCCCACCTGAGCATTATGAAGACGTTGCCATCGCTGCTATTTTTGGGCGGGCTAACACTGCCAATGCTGTTGACGGAGTCTGGCAGGAAACTCTATGTCCGAACCTGGGTGTATGGGACTCTGTTGGGATGGCTCTGGGTCAACGTTAGTCCTTAAGAAGCTTATGGTGGTCATCAATGCCATCTGCTATGGCTATGGAAAGACCTTGCCCTTTCACTCACCCATCAGGCAGGGGCGTATGTTTTTCGAAAAACAAAGCACTTGTTGCTGTTATGGTTTGGTTCTTCTAGAATTCTGTCCAAATGGTTGGCTCATTGCCTACCTAACAGCTGTAAGAAGAGAGAGTGAGATAGATAGATAGAGAAGTGGTTTTGTTTCTTGTGCTGCTTCTTCATTGCTCTATGGTTGTGTGCGTCAACTTGCAGCCAGATAAGGTGAGAAAAATAGAAATAGGGATGTTGTATGTCTTTCTTTCCTTGAATTTCCCCCTTTATCTCAGCCATAAAGTATGAATAGACAGATTTTCTTCCCTATACAGTTTAGCCTATTACATAATTAAATTCTGTAATTTTGCATGTCCAGTGTCCAGCATCCCTTTTCAACATGTAATCTTCCATTAGTTTACCGGAGTTAGGCTTCAGCTCTCTGTTTGAGATGTTATGCTGTGTTCATGTGCTCTTGGAATTATTAACAACTCGGGACTGAGAAACTCCCCAAATGCTCTCAGAATGTTCATAACTCTGCGTTGACAACGTCCAAAAAGTAATTTATGAGCTTCCAAGAAGGATGAAATAGGAGTGGGGAGATAACATGTATCGTCCTCTGATCTTTCCAGTAAGATAGTTTAGAGTTTCTTATTCCGAGGAGCATGTGAACCCAGCATTAGAGAGCAGATGTAATATTCAGTACTAATTACAAAGTACTCATTACAAAAGAGAGTGATTAGTGTTTATCCAATAGTCAAATTAATACATTCTTGAGGGTGATGGAGGGATTAGGTCTAAGTGATGGTTACTTAGCCATGTGTTTAAAGTTCTCCTTTTTAATACCCGGTTACAACATGTCTGCTGTATGTGCGCTTTGTTTGTTTGAGTTTTTGCAAAAGTTCCGCAAATTGTTGCCAAACTCTATAGAAGTGCAGGGGTATCAAACAAGTGTTTTTAGGGGGAGGAATGTATCTGTAATCGGGTCAGCTGTACCTGAGGAACCAATATTGTATTTTTTAATTGACCGAAAGATTGCAAGTATATTAGATTTTCTAAAACAAATTCCGTTTTGGAGAGCTTGTTATTGAGGCAGTTTGGTATATGCTGCCTTTGCCATGTTACAGATTACACAAGGGGTAGAGAATAGAGATAGCTATATATTGAGAAGGCCAATTGTAGTGTATCACAATATAGAATTCATAATCCTTTGTTTACAAAGTCAACTGTATAATATGCGTCACTATTCTAAAAACAGTTATATACTGTATGTCCATTATTTTTCACAATGAAAACATAACTTTTTCAACTGTTGTCACTTTACATGTTGGTATTCTTATTTTATTGAATTATTAAAGGTGTCTTCCAATAGGGATGAAATTAGCCCATGGTAATTACACCTGCCACACCTAGGTCTCATTTACATATCCTTCCTTTAATAACAATGTGGAATGGCAATACAGTTTAAAAACATGATTTCATTCAATTTATTTAATTTAATTCTGTCAACTTGATATATATATAAAAAGCTGATTGTAAATAATCAAACAATTCTGGTAGACACTATTGTGCCAATTGTACCCAGAAATGTGTGCCTTCTACCAGAGTTAGTCCTCAGCTTCCATCCAGAGGACTGCCCGTAATGACTGGACTGGGACTCCCTCTACTGGACAGCACTGGAACTGTTTTGCACAGCATAGTTTATTGGTGTAATTGTCTTCAGTTATGCGCTTTTGGCGGAATTTGGTGGAATATTTTTTTTTAAGCACTTGATTTTGAGAAGAAAAAAAAAGTAATATGTTTTAGGTTTTTTTTCCTTTTGTAAATAAAGTACCTCATCAAGTTCAGATGAATTTATTGTCCATGTTGTCTTTTTCATACTCTGGCGCAAAGCTACAAGTCTCTTTTATTCCGTTATTACGGTAATGTGTCATGCTTTTGTATATCACTGGTCAAAGAATACATTGTGGCTATCAAACACCCACATGCAGTGCAAAATCTTTACCCAATGCCATGGTATAAAACGTTTAGAATCACATGTTGCTATCTCACAATGGTATTTTATTCTTCACTTGGAAGTTTGTTTCAAGTCTACTTTGAAATTCAGTTGTTTTCTTTGAATTTGTTTTATCATACACTATGTATACAAAAGTATGTGGACGCCCCTTCAAATTAGTGGATTCGGCTATTTCAGCCACAGCCGTTGCTGACAGGTGTATAAAATCGAGCACACAGCCTTGCAATCACCATAGATAAACATTGCAAGTAGAATGGCCTTACTAAAGAGCTCAGTGACTTTCAACGTGGCACCGTCATTGGATGCCACCTTTCCACCAAGTCAGTTTGTCAAATTTCTGCCCTACTAGAGTTTCCCCAGTCAACTGTAAGTGCTGTTATAAAGTGGAAATGTCTAGGAGCAACAACGGCTCAGCCACAAAGTGGTAGGCCACACAAGCTCACAGAACGGGACCGCCGAGTGCTGAAGCGCGTAAAACTCTGTCCTTGGTTGCAACACTCTCTACCGAGTTCCAAACTGCCTCTGGAAGCAACGTCAGCTCAATAACTGTTCGTCGGGAGCTTCATGAAATAGGTTTCCATGGCCGAGCAGCCTATCACCATGCGCAAAGCCAAGCGTCGGCTGGAGTGGTGTAAAGCTCGCCGCCATTGGACTCTGGAGTAGTGGAAACGTGTTCTCTGGAGTGATGAATCACCCTTCACCATTTGGCAGTCTGACGGACGAATCTGGGTTTGGCGGATGCAAGGAGAACGCTAACTGCCCCAATGCATAGTGCCAAATGTAAAGTTTGATGGAAGAGGAATAATGGTCTGGGGCTGTTTTTCATGGTTCGGGCCCCTTAGTTC
Source organism: Coregonus clupeaformis (assembly GCF_020615455.1). Taxonomy (NCBI): domain Eukaryota; kingdom Metazoa; phylum Chordata; class Actinopteri; order Salmoniformes; family Salmonidae; genus Coregonus; species Coregonus clupeaformis. The sequence continues at coordinate 37,382,158 of NC_059222.1, read as the reverse complement.
CAGTGAAGGGAAATCTTAACGCTACAACATAAAATGACATTCTAGACGATTCTGGGCTTCCAAATTGTGGCAACAGTTTGGGGAAGGCCCTTTCCTGTTTCAACATGAAAATTCCCCTGTGCACAAAGCGAGGTCCAGACAGAAATGGTTTGTCGAGATCGGTGTGGAAGAACTTGACTGGCCTGCACAGAGCCCTGACCTCAACCCCATCGAACACCTTTGGGATGAATTGGAATGCCGACTGCGAGCCAGGCCTAATCACCCAACATCAGTGCCCGACCTCACTAATGCTTGTGGCTGAATGGAAGCAAGTCCCTGCAGCAATGTTCCAAAATCTAGTGGAAAGCCTTCCCAGAAGAGTGGAGGCTGTTATAGCAGCAAAGGGGGGACCAACTCCATATTAATGCCCATGATTTTGGAATGAGATGTTTGACGAGCAGGTGTCCACATACTTTTGGTTATGTAGTGTATGTCCAAAAGGCTCCTTAACAGCTTCTACTCCCAAGCTATAAGACTGCTGCACAATTAATCAAATGGCCACCCGGACTATTTACATTGACCCCCCCGCTGCTACTCGCTGTTTATTATCTATGCATAGTCACTTTACCCCTACCTACATGTACAAATGACCTCGACTAACCTGTACCCCCGCACATTGACTCGGTACCGGTACCCCCTGTATATGTAATTGTATTGTGTTACTTTTTATTTTATTTTTTACTTTAGTTTATTTAGTAAATATTTTCTTAACTCTATTTGTTGAACTGCATTGTTGGTTAAGGGCTTGTTAGCAAGCATTTCACGGTAAGGTCTACATCTGTTGTATTTGGCGCATGTGACAGACTGTTTTGTTGACATCCTATACCTTACTTGAACAGTTGTGCATGCCTTTCCTGAAATGTAGCAGCACTTAACAGATTTATTAAAAATCCTATGAAAATGGAAGGCTATGAAGTTGAAAATGTTACCTTGTTGATTGAAGAGATTCATTTATATTTTGTATTTGTTCATTTCCAAAATATTCCTAAAATGATCTAATGCACTGTTAAGAAAGTGCAGAAGATTGTCCTGCTCGTATGAATATCCATTAATACTTGTTAAGGCAGTGCAGCAAAAGAGCCTTACTTATTAATGTACTTTGACCTACTCACCTTACTCTATAGCACATTTTAACTGACCCTGATCTGAAACCATAAACTTGTTCAATGATGATTCAATCATGCTTGTGTTCATTTGTGTTTTTGAGACTTCAGTAATTAAGGAATGACATTCAAAAGCGTTTGGATTAATTTTTGACTTTTTAGTGGGTTGTTGAAGACATGTTGAAAGGGAAATTATGCGGTTGTGAGCGAGTAATTTGTACGCACATGCGCACTTCGGACTTTCACCTAACACTTCCTAGTGCCAAACAGTAAACACTGTGCGTATTCGTTTTGCATGGCCCGGTACCCGGGTGAGGGGAGATTAATTTAAGGACCAATGGAATGGTCGAACATTTACAACCTCCACTCATTTTGGACACCGGGCCATGGGGAGGAAAAACTATGTCTAACAGACAGCTGTGGGATAAGGAGACGTGTACTTGGATGGCGGCGGAGGAATGGAAAGAAAAAGAGAGGCAGAGGAGGTCTAAGAGAGAGAGTGAGGAAGATTGTGAGCTTGAGTTGGGGAAAAATTGCAGGAAAAAGGGAGAAGGTTTGGTAAAGAAGAATGGTAGGAAATGTAAGCAAAGTGAGCTGAAGACAGGAGGAGAAATGGAAGTGAATGAGGGTGAAGTATCGGAGGTGGTAGGTGTGGTGAAGTACTCGGAGCCTGAGGCTTGCATAGAGGGTCAGGATAAAGATGAGTCTGTGACAGTAGGAGTGAAGTTCTTGGAAAAAGTGGACCCTTGCCTTTTGGCTGATCCATTTGTGGTTTCAAGATGGGTGAAATAAGCGTTGGGTATAGTGGAATCGGTGAGGGTAACCAGAAGTGGTAGTAGATATGTACATTTACATTTTAGTCATTTAGCAGACGCTCTTATCCAGAGCGACTTACAGTTAGTGAGTGCATACATTTTTCACTACAGAGGGATAGGCCAACAATTGATGTATGTTTCAGTAAGATTGGACTTTTAGCGTTTATAGCAATGGTTATTAATTGTACTGCAGGGATGGAATGTAAGTCGAAGAAGATTGAGGTTGGGGTGGCAGCTGCAGAGAGATATTTGGGTGTGCGAGACTTGACATCAGAAGAGTTACAGGGAGTGTTAAGTGGTTATGTCCCATCATTTCAGGTTGCGGGCATGAGGTGGGAATGAATATATTTAAATAGTGGAGAAGGGTGGTGTTAATTATTAATAACAATTTTGAATTTGTGAGTGTAGTGTTAGATGGTAGGGTATTTCTTTATTTAATTTAATTTTTCAAGCAAAATATAAGGGAGTTGTACTCCTGTCTAGTAGGTGGCAGTAATGCAACAAATTGGATGCCAAGCGCCGTTAAACCTCATTGAAGAAGAAGAAGAAGAAGAAGAAGACACCGGGCCATGCAAAACGAACAAACTCATTGGGAGCACAGGCGTGTAGGCGTACATTTTTGCTCATTTATTTTACGTTTAAATTAGCAGATACCAGGTAAATTAATTCATTATATTCCTATGTGAGTTGTATGCATATATTTCAAGTGGTCAGTGTTTTGTCAAGTGTCCGTTTCTGTTCGCTACATAGTTGTAGCTAGCTACAGTATCTTGTAGCTATGTAGGCTAAAATGAATTGGTGTTTACCCATACTCATGCTCCACAGCACTGCAATGGCAATTGACTGGCTTGGATTTGGCTACGCTGCAGCCATAGCCCTTGGGGGATTCATGGGATACAAGAGAAAAGGTAGGAGTTTCTAGTCAAGCAGTTCAAAATGCACAAAGCAACATGAATATGTCATTATCACACTTTCAAGTTTTTAATGTCACGTGCACAAGTACAGTGAAATGCCTTTCTTGCAAACTCAAAATCCAACAATGCAATAATCAATAAGAATGTAATACTAGAAAAAACACACGAGAAATATGAAGAACACCATAACTAAGTACGTATACTGTGTACAGGGTCAGTTCCAATGCCATATTTACAATGTGCAGGGAGACTGGCGTGATGGCTGTAGATATGTATAGGAGTAAGGTGACTAGGCAACAGGATATAATATAAACAGAGTAGCAGCAGCAGCAGCTTGAATGTGAGTGTGTATAGAGTCAGTATAAATGCATGTGCATATTATGTGTGAGTGAGCAGATGATTGTGTGTGTGTAGGGCCCTGTGAGTGTACATAGAAAGTGCAAAAATAAAAGGTAAATAAAGATAGTCAGTGTAGCTATTCTGATAGTTATTTATCAGTCTTATTGCTTGGAGATAGAAGCTGTTCAATAGCCTGTTGGTGTGAGACTTGATGTACCGCTTACCGTGCGGAAGCAGTGCGAAAGCAGTGCGATAAAAACAACAACACAGAGTTACATATGGGGTAAAACAAAACAAAGTCAAAAATACAACAGAAAAATATATATACAGTGTGTGCAAATGTAGCAAGTTATGGAGGTAAGGCAATAAATAGGCTATAGTGCAAAATAATTACAATTAGTATTAACACTGGAATGATAGATGTGCAAGAGATGATGTGCAAATAGAGATACTGGGGTACAAATGAGCAAAATAAATAACAATATAGGGATGAGGTAGTTGGGCGGGCTAATTTCAGATGGGCTGTGTACAGGTGCAGTGATCGGTAAGGTGCTCTGACAACTGATGCTTAAAGTTAGTGAGGGAGATAAGTGTCTCCAGCTTCAGAGATTTTTGCAATTTGTTCCAGTCATTGGCAGCAGAGAACTGGAAGGAATGGCGGCCAAAGGAGGTGTTGGCTTTGGGGATGACCAGTGAGATATACTATTTGAGGGCCCATGACACATTTTTTCAACCTCCTGAGGGGGAAGAGGTGCTGTCGCGACTTCTTCACGACTGTACCGGTGTGTTTGGACCATTTTAAGTGTTTAGTGATTTGGAGGAACTTGAATCTCTCTACCTGCTCCCCCCCACCCTTCCTGTAGTCCACAATCAGCTCCTTGGTCTTACTGACGTTGACCCTGTTAACAAGCTGATGGCAAGTAACAGCTATTCTATATATTTTTTTACTACAGGTAGTGTCATGTCATTGATAGCTGGGCTATTGTTTGGCAGCATAGCAGCCTATGGGGCCTTCATGATTTCAAATGACCCAACCAAGACTTTCTACTCCCTCTGTAAGTATGCCTGCTATGTTGGGATGTGTACGTGTTGGAATGTGTATATTTTCATACATCTTTTTTATTTTCTCAGTTGCCTCAGGAGCGCTGACAATAGTGATGGGAATGAGATTCAAGAAATCTGGGAAAATAATGCCAGGTGGTATTATGGCAGGACTAAGGTGAGAATCATCAAAAATCCATTATACTCAGTATTGCATGGTTTTGAAATATATGGAGGTTAGTTGAATGTGTTCATGAAACTCTTTGCTGATTTTCATTGTATTTTGACATCCGTTACAATTGACCCTGTATTGGAATGTTTCAAATTAAATAATGTGCACAATCAAAATGAAGTTATCTGTTTTCTTTACTCAGTTTGCTGATGGTCCTACGACTTCTCTTCATGGGTGTGATTGTAATGTGATTTGAACAATACAACAACCAACTAAAGCAAGATGGAAAATGTCTTCAAGGGATGAAGTTCCATTTGCACATTGTTTGTGCTTGCCTATATGTATTTTTGTAATCATACTTCATGTTTGTACGTTCTTTAAAGAAATTGATGTTGATCCTGCAACCTATGATCATAATGCTGCTTTAGTCATTCCTAAAGTACGCAGCACTGGGGGCAATGAGTGCACATGCACAATGACCAAATGCTATGTGGATGGAGTAAAAAGGTTGTTACTTCCTTGAATAGTTGTGTTGTCTCATAGGAAATTGTTTAAGTTGAATGAACTACATTAATGGCTTACAATGACTGAGTGAATTGTTATTGTAAAAAAATGTATGGGGGAAAAAATGTATGTGCTCTGGATAAGAGCATCTGCTAAATGACTAAAATGTAATTGTAAGAACAAAGGAGCACTTTCTGTTGAACAGGTAAATATACTACTGTTTATAAGCACACAGGTTATGATTTGTTCAATGGATATGGCAACAGAAATACAATGACATTTACTACTCGATCGGAATTCATTTTATAGCATTGCAGAAGGTATGACCACTTACTTTTAAATAGTTTGACAATCATATTCAGCTGCCTGACTAAATAGCATCTGTCAATGATGGAATAGCTCCCAGACATGATGCAGTTTTTAATTACAGTGGACATTGTTTGATCAACAGCCTTGTTCTTTTTATGTGCACATTATTGGAAAACATAAAATACTTGTGCTAGTTAAACAATTGTCCTTACACATTGTAATGGAAATGACCATCAAGGACGCATCAAGTCAATTAGTAAATGAACGTTATTACGAGTCACGCCAGTGGAAAGGTTACAACAAACTCTGCACATACTAGGATACACAACTCACAAACACAATTCATCCTCAGCACAAGGGCGGAGGTTTGGGTACAAAAGAGAATGTGTATCAAGGCTCCTGCTCCTGATAAAGGTTCTCAGAGGTTATTTCTGGGCGTTCACCCAAGAAGCTCAAGGTTCTCTCTTGGGTATTGTCTTCTAACACACACACACACACACACTGAACCTTCCTCCTATTGTAAGCTAGTTATAAAATATGTCATATAGCAAATATGTATTACATTATAGCAACCAGCACACACAATCATATAGCCAGGGTTAAACAATTCATAAGCTTATGTCAATATTTCCACGACAACATGTTACAAGAAGTTATGACAATATGGAATTAATTCAATTATATTAGCTTCAACTCTTTAATGTGCATTTTACTTGATGTTTAGATGAGCATCAGAGCTTGAAGTCTAACACGTCACACACAGTCTTTACATATACGTCATCTGATTGAGGCTTCCTCTTGCTGCCTGGCTGCAGGAACTTGTGAATGGCTGGTAGGCTTTTCATCCTCCCTTGAAAATCCTGAAAAGAAAACCATTCTCACCCAATCAAGAATGAATCAACTGAAGCATCCATGGATCTTTTTACCTTTCTTTTAAATCTGCTGCAGACAATGTCCTAATCATCTCTCCTTCCTCCCCAAGTGTGCACTTGTTTGCTTCCCTTCACTGATTTGAAAGGAAATGACTGGTAAAAGAAATATGCCTCCACCAATCCAATGCTTTGAGATTTGTGGTAAGTACTGAAAGAGTGCACACGTCATGAGAGAGGAGAGATTATTGGGCTCCACCAGGGTGTGGTAGCAGTACATTTGAACTGGTATGGCCAGTCATATTGTATACTGATATCTGACTGAAAAATGTGCTGTGCAGCTGGTATGTGATATTCATATGCTGCTGGGGTTATGTCAACCTCTAACATGTTTTGATGAAATGCACTCAAATGTAACAAGATGATTTGACTCGTGATTATTTTGTCAACAACAAAATAAATTTGTAATCAACTTTACCTTAACAACAGGGAATTTGGAGAGAATTGTTGGAAATTTCATCTCCAACATCAAGGTGGTTTCAAGTAGCTGGACATCCGCACAGCTCAATTGATTACCCACCAGGTACTGGGAGCTAGGGAGCGCCTGTTATAAAATCACAAGCACACCCTCATTATGCAATACATCAACTTGTACAGACGTGCCAACCTTTTCTGTTCCCTTAGCAAACATGGTATCTCGCAATTATTATGCTAATATAACGGCTTAGATTTGTTCGTTTTTTTCTCCCTTTCTCCCCTTAGTGAGCTCTACTCTTCCCATATGGCCAAGGCCCAGATCATACAGTACCTTCTCGAACACAGGGAGGTAGCGGCTTGTTGCTTTCCTCTCTATCTCCTCCAGTTTAGTTTTCTTGGCGTCAGGCGGCAAGAAGGCCAACACCATGATCATTTCCATCAAGTCTCTCAGCATACATGTCAGTCCTAAAGGTACATGAAAACCAAACCCTTTGAAACCATAGCAGATTTCCCCCCTTTTTTGTACAAACAGCTTCACTTCTTATGTCTCTGCAATACAGCCAAACAAGTAAATAAAAGTTCGATTTCAATCATAAATGTCATACATACATGACTCGTTCTTTTAAGTCTTTCCCATAAAGATTGTATTTCCCTGCTATGTAGTTCAGGATAGCCTTGGGTTTGAACCAGCTTCATTCCATCCATTTCCACCAACGGAACCTGAGTGCTCCATCTGAAAAAGAAAGGTAAAACAATTAAACACCTTTCAAAACAATGAGCATGTTATCTGAGTTGTATTACCATTGTGACCAAACCTACCACTCAACAGTTTTACATATTCCTGGCGCTTTGATATAGCCACTTCCTCAAACTGGACATAAAACATATATTTTAATTATGACGGAACATCCAGTTCAGTGATCCATCTGTGTGCATCACCTGTTTGTCCACCCACTATTTCACTCAGGGTACTTTAATTGACTAGAAAAAGCAAGTCCTGTAAACAACCTACAGTAAAAATGTTGGGTTTTATTTGTTCAGCCTGCTTACCTCAACTCCAGCAACTGCTAAAAGCCATCGAATTGACTCCATTTTCCCCTCCCATTGAAATAAGTCAACACCACTTTTCCAGACATTGTGAACATTTAGTTTACTGTAGGAAGGAAACAACCTCATTCAATTACGCTTTCATGTGTGTGCAAATGCAGCAATGTTGTGTTTGATGAATTGCATAAGATTTGGTACATGCATGCCTGTCAAATAAATGATGGTACATTGTGAACAGACTACTCTGAAACTAGAACACTGAAACATACATGAAAATAAAGCTGAAAAACAAAAGCGTACAAAACATACGATTGTCTATGTAGTTATCAACCTATAATTTCAAGATAATTCTACGAAATAATACTGACCTTGTATGTCGAGAGAGAAGTATGCACCTTTTACGTGTGTAAAGACCGAAAAAATGTACCCTCCCGAAGTTACTAAAAGCTTGAACCTCAAGCACTGTGTCATATGACCAACATGAGAATTGAGTTGTGGCCAATTGAAGGACTGGAGATTTGCATGTCTGCGAGGCATCATGGGTAATATAACAAATATATTGTGAAAAAAACATATTAGAAGACAAATCACATCTTCTCTGACTATTTCCGTCTTACAGGAGATGTCATAGCACACAATATTCTAAAATATGAACCCCCAAAAATAAAAATACAAACCGTAACTGCAAATTGTATGGTTCCTTTTTGGTATATAAACCGACGAGCCACTCTGCTCCTTTCGGATGTGAGGGCGATCTGGCTGCGACATCTGTCACCCCATTGATCGCTAGGGTTGATTCGGCTGATCTGGCTGGCTAGGCGGGTGTCCCCTTCCTCCCTCACCGCTCCATGTGCGTCCCTCCCGAAGCCCCGCGCTCGGTGGAAGAGGACGAGTTTCCCGGACGAGCATCGTTGGTATACGCGTAGCTGCACTCCCTGCTAGAACCTCCAAACAAGCTCAAGGCCCATTTGTAGGAGAAACGTAGGGAAGTCAAGCTCCAAGACTTCAGACACATCCAAATGAGGCACTGCACGTGGCAGTCTGCCTTCTTTTGTAAAAAAAATATTAAAGTGATTTAACTTCACTTTAGCATTTATGTCAAGGATTTATGTCAAGGTCCTCTGTTCTCTTCACTGTCTTGTTCAATTGAAAAGAGCAAAGCACAGTCTCCTAGATAATCCCAGGCCAGAGCATATATAGGATACATTAATCAAGTCATTGTTTGATTACCAAATTAAAGCAATTCACTAAATCAGACTATATACACACCAATGACTTTATTGATTATAAACCAAAACAGAATTGATGTCAAAGACATGACCATTACAGCTTGTCCAACTTTACAGTTGTAAAGAAAATAAAAATGGTCATTACAATACCACATAAATCAAATGTTAGCAATGGCATTTGGTAACTGGCAGTTTTACATGTTTTTACAAATTTACATGTTTTTACAAATTGGCCCAGCAGATGAACCAAGTCAACATACAGTTAAGCCACATAATTAATTACAAAGAAAGATCCTCTGTAGCTCAGCTGGTAGAGCATGGCGCTTGTAACGCCAAGGTAGTGGGTTCGATCCCCGGGACTACACATAAATGTACGCACACATGACTGTAAGTCGCTTTGGATAAAAGAGTCTGCTAAATGGCATATTATAACACGAATGTCAATTCTGCTTGAAATAAAGCACTGAGTTCTTGTTTTAGAGAAAAAAAATCAAGGAACAATGAATACATATTTTTTTTAAATGCACAAGATACAAGTGTTTCCTCTATTCCAGAATCTCATGAAAGACAGCACCAAGAAAAATAAACAAAAAACAAATTGGCAACAGAAAAACAGTGTTGGCCAAACTATCACAGTGATTTGCAATATAAAATGACTGGATTGGTAATTGAAAATGCAAATTTAAACACCATGGGGACATTTTACAAAATCTATGGAACACATGAAAAAAGTGTGAAAAAGTTATGCTATGCAATAAACCCAAAAAATAAATAGTATGGAATTTGTCACTGAACAAAATGTGATGACACCACTGTCATGAGTGCATTTATCCATATAACACACATACACTGAAAAAGTTGCACATTTAACAATATATACACAGATTAATACAAAACCAAGGTTATTGCTGTATAATATGTACATACTTTGATATGAAAACATAAGTTTTTCCTTTTATAGGGAAAAGACAAATCTGAAGTACTGTCATTTGTGCCAGGCCATAACACAAGTGTCCCAAAGAGGCCACTAGCGGTGTCCATATTTGGCAGACCAGTCTGTGCGCCCATGGATGGCCTGTACTGGGGGGCGAGACCGTAGGCCTGGCGTAGTCTTGGTGGGCGACGGCACATAGGATGAGGCACCCATCTGATTTCTGCTAGATGACCTCCAGGTTGCGTAATCTGTAACAGCAGAGACAAGAAACATTATTACTTTATAATAGAATTACATTACTACACAGCACCTAGCCTGGATTGACAACTGTGCATCGAGACTACAAAGATCACTCACTTGATGCTGTCGAGTCCCCTATAGGTGCGAGTTGCACTCTTTGGCCGGCAGAGCCAACCTCTTTTTTGTAATAGTTCGGTACATATCCACTTGGAAGAGTTTTTGAACCTGTGATTGGGCCATCAAAGATAACAGGAAATGTACGTTACATTTAATACTGTTAACACACACCACAGATCACCTTAGCTTATACTACACAGCCCTCTCACTCGTGTTGTAGGGTGACAGGTGATAAACAGGCAGGACATCGGTCCCAACACTAATCATTACCATGAGTGCCTCGGTTAGGAAGTGTCCCTCCAACAGGAATTCTGCTGCCCCAGAGGTTGCTTTCACTGTAGTTGGAATTTATTGGCATATTCTTTTTAGTATTTAAACCTGCAGGGTGAGATAGGATAGATTAGGAAGTAGAGTTTGCAACGTAATTTCCATTGCAACAAGCTGCCCCTTCTGGTTCAACAAGACTACATCATCATGATTAGCCACTCCTAAGATGATGATCATTGATAATCGGGCTGAAAAGAATATGTGGTTTCACCCATTTTTAAAAACCATTAGGCATTATATATCAGAGCATGTACATATGCTTATGCCTCTGATTTGGTAGACAAATGGCAGATACATCAAGTTCAACGTTTACTGATAAAGAAGGCTCAATGCCAATTAACGAGTGACCCCATTTTATCATATACATTGTCAGTAACTAGAAGTGCCTTATTCAAAATATCCATTTGGAAGGAAGGTAATGTTTTTGTATTTTCTACCTGGTAGATATCTTGACTGCTTCAAGTAATACTGTTTGGCAGAGGCTGTCCTCGAAGGCTCCTGGTAGGACATGGCCTTGTTCAGATTCAAAGGTGCATCATCACCTGTTGTCATCTGCCCCTTAACTTTCGGGCTGCTAAAATCCAAAACATTCCCGTACCTGAAAGGCATAACAGAAATACATAAAGCCCTTTATCTGAAAATATCAAACTGATAACTCAGGTCACTGGGATAACTCAGGGAGACAGTCTCACTCTCTTCGTTTTTCAGTAGGAATTTTTGTTTTGCCCAGAACACTTAGTGAGGTCAGCTCCGTGTCCTCAAAGTCATCCCACTCGTCACCCTTTAGGAGGCCTGTGCCGTGGCCCCATCGCCGGCGTCCTCCACCCTTAGATTTCATCTGATAGCTTAAGAAGTTGGCATTCTCAGCCTCCTGGGTCAACTGTTAAAAAAAAGAAAATGTTGTATTAACAATCTCTATGGGGAGAGAAACAACAATTACATTTCTGAAGAATTCATCAACTTTCCATTCCTAGCCATTTAATGTTGTATTCATTTAACAAGGTATTCTAACATCTAATGACATTACACTGATGAATGCTTGTCGTGCTCAAGTAGCTGAGTTGGTGACTGCAAACTCACCTGGCACTGCAAGCTCTTGTCAACAACGTAAGGTAAGCGGTTCTGTGGGGTGGTCTCAGTCTCCTCCTGCTTCACCATGAGGTTGGGCTGCTCTCGCAACAGCTTTGAGTGCCTCTGGTACGATGGAACTGGGGTGGGGGCTGAGACTGGGGCTGGATGGATCTGTTGCAGGGGCCTGGACGAGGTGAAATGTTGATTTGGGGGCGCTGGCTGGGGAGGGGGCACTGGTTTGAGCAGCAGCAGTGGTTGTAGCTGCTGCAGAGGCTGCTGTGATGGTAGTGGTGGCTGTGGAGGTAGGGGACCTGGCTGAGGCCTGCCCTGCTCCAGGATCTGCTGAGGAGTGCCCAACGCCTGACCCACGTAGAAGTAGGAGTACCTGAGGGCCTGCAAATGGATAATAAAATAATTGATTGGTTTTCAAGGATCCCTAAGCAGGACATATTAATCAGTTAACATGCCATTAAATGTTAGAAAATCCAACCTGTTTAGCTATGTACAAGCTAACATACGTTTTTAAAAAATTATACAAATTATTGAATATTTAAAACATACAATCTACTTGCAGTGAAGCAGCTCAACATCTACATCACATTAGTCATCTGACAGACTCCCATCCAGAGCGATCCACAGAAGCAACCAGGGTCAACACCCTGCTCAAGGGCACGTCGACAGATCTCCCATAAGGTCAAAAACGGGGACCTGAACCAGCGACACATCAGCCACCGGCCCAAGCTCTCAACCGCCAGGCCACCAGCCCTCCAAGATCCCCCCCACAGTTCCCCAAGAGCTGCCCCTCAATCATCCGAGAGAAACCCCCCGCTTCCCTAAGCCCATCCCACCTGTCTCTGCTGGCCACCCTCTTCGGATTTCTACACGCCATATATCTTTCAACTACGCTGTGATGTTTAACATACAATTTGAATCTATCTAATCGAATAGAATCCACAGATTGCGAGTTGAAGATAAATACTTTTACTAAGAGTATTAGTATATTAGTAATTGACTGACCCGGTCTCTCCAGATCTCCCAACAATACTATTTCTAGGGTCAATTTTAGATCAATGTGATGCATTTTCAGCCATTCCTGAACCTGAGACCAGAAACAGGCTACCTGAGGGCAATACCAAAACAAATGGTCTATTGATTCTGTATCCTCGCAACACAATCTGCAGAGCTGCGATGATTGTATGCCCCAAATATTCAACATTTTGTTGGTGGCAAGAATTCTGTACAAAATGTTTTGCTGAAAAGCACGAAGTCTTGAATATTGCGTTGTTTTATATATCAACTCATACACCCTGTACCATGGAATCGGTACATAAAAAATCTCTTCCCAACTATTTTGCAATCTGTATGGCACAGCTGTCAACATCCTGGTCCTCAAATGAAACTGGTATACTTTCCTATTTATGCTATTTTTATTCCTCTGCCAGTTTGGATCCTTTATATTGGGCAGACAGACCAGTTCCCTACCTCCTCCCACTGCCACCTGCCTCCTCCATGTTTGGGGTAGTGCTGTAATGAATTGGTTGTAAGCAGACCTTCCCATACAATTCTGATAACTCCATGAAAGACATAACTCTACCATTCCAATTTACAATATCATTTATTTATTTTTAAATACCCTTTTCAAACATATTTTCCATAAATACAGGTATTTTATCAACCAGCACATTTGAGTCCAGCCATAATATTTGTTGTAATATTTGTTCTATCTTTTCAGGGGGATGAAATTGAAATTGTAGCCAGCTCTGCAATGCTTGCTTGAAAAAAAGTTTCATTTTCAATTAAGCGAAAATGAGACATGGCAATCTGCAAAAAGGCAATTTTTAAACAATGGATGAGCTTTTCTTAGAAATCTACTTGAGAACCATTTAGGGTTCAAGTAAAACTTTTGGATAAGTGAAGCTTTTAGAGAGAGGTTTAGTGCTTTTAGATGTAATAATCTCAGCCCACCCAGTTCATATTCATTATATAGATAGGCACGCTTTATCTTGTCTGGTTTAGCATCCCAGATAAAGGTAAATATGTTTTGCTCATATGATTTGAAAAACGAATCATCAGGAGTAGGCAGCGCCATAAAGTAAGTGAGTAAACTGAGATATAACTAAGGAGTTAATCAGGGCAGTTTTTCCATAAATAGACAGGTATTCCTCTCCATGGTTCCAGGATCTTGTCTAATTGTACTAATTTCATATTGAAATTCATTGTGGAGAGCTCATTTATATATTTTGTGATATGAATTCCAAGTATGTCTACTTCACCGTCAGCCCATTTTATAGGTAAACTGCAGGGTAATGGAAAAGTTGTATTTTTTTAAACATCTAATACGTAATATTGTACATTTAGGTTTTAGTCCAGAGAGTCCAGAAAAGTTATCTAGATCTTCAATGAGACATTGCAGGGATCTAGCTTGCGGACTTAATATAAAACTTGAGTCATCGGCATACATGGACACCTTTGTTTTTAAGCCTTTCTAATCCTCTAATGTTATTATTTGATCTGATTTTAATAGCTACCATAACGAATAGATATGGTGACAGTGGACACCTTTGTTTAACTACTCTTGACAATTCAAAACTCTCTGAGAAGTGTACCTTACTTTTACCCATTTTATAAGAGAATCACATTTATTTTAGCATAGATGATAACAGAGATATGCCCCAGCCAGGGTTTGCTACCTGGGCAGAGGCTGGCCTCTTCTTAGGGTCCCACTGGAGTAGGTCTCTCATCAGTTGGATGGCCTCAGGACTGGCGTTGGGGATCAGACTTCTCACATTACTGGGGACACACTGGGGCCAGCGGAAATTCATGGCTGCTGACAACTGGAAGCCCTCCAGCCAGTCATTCTAGAAGTGGATCAGGCACAATAATTATTGAACTGCTTATTTTACTGTATAGTAATAAAACAGATAGATGTAACGGTTTTTAAAAGTTATGACAATAATAATCTGTGAAGAAGTTTGTCATTTCAAAAGCCCATTACACAAGACTGATCACCACATCTTCAGTGAGGTTTGATTTATGCATTTAACAACACCACAAGTTATTTTACATGATGATGTGAGGACAGTATAGCTTGTTTTCCACTGATATTCTGGATCTAACAGCCCTGGAGAACAAGGCTACCTTCATTGGAGTTCCCAGGACTTGGCAGATTTTGAAGATGGTGTCCACTTCACTGGAGCCAGGGAACAGAGGCCTAAGTGTGTAAAGCTCTGCCATGATGCAGCCCACGGCCCACTGGTCTATGGGAGAGCTGTACGAGGTGGACCTCAGCAACACCTCTGGAGCTCTGTACCTGGAAGACAACACAGGGAAGGGAGAAGGTCTTTATAGGCTGGTTGATGCTCCACATGATGATAGAAAATACAAGAGGTCTCATGTTGTCACAAGTCGACAGAAAATGAGACAAATAAATTCATATAGAACTTGACAAGTTTTACTGATCAATCACAAAATGGTGTCAGTAGTTAGGTTTCCATCCAACTGGCGACAGATTTTCATGCAAAGATTCTAAAATCTGCATAGAAAATATGCACATTTTCCCACCAGTGGTGTGTTTCCACCAAACTGACAGTGTGTGATGAAGTAGTGCAAACAAAATGCTTACGTTTTTATGTACCAGATAAAAATCTAAAGTTCAATGTGTTTCCATGGCATTTTCAACCCTATCGATAGTTGTCACAACTGTTGCTTTAAATAGAAACTGTGTCTACTCTGGTCTTGACATGTGTGCTTTAGCCAACAGCTGGCAGATACAGTGTGGGTAGGATGGTCTACTGTATATGATGAGATTATTATGGATAAGAGTGAGAATATTTGTTTATTTGTCAAACGGCAGTCAAGCGTCAATCATCATGTCACCAGAATTAGACCCTCGATATTTATTGGAAAGGAGCATCAAGCTCATCACCGTGCACTTTCACCACCCTGAGAAGTTCATCATCATTTATTCAATCTGTAGCCTTTTAAACTGCATGGTTTTCCGAGTCGTAGTGGGAGGGCCAAATATCATCGATTGACTCCAAGTTTACTTTGATATGATGGTCATTATATGAATATTTACCCATAAAGGCGTTTCCACCGCCATTTCTCGCATAATTAACTTTACCGACACAAAAATATCCCACCATGTCGAATGAACAAATGATCTGTCGGCATTTATAAAATTGTACCGAAACTTCCTGTTTCCATCTCAGCTGTTGTGATTTTTTTTTACTTTACTCGCATAAAAACTGTAAATGGAAATGTGGTTAGTGACACATAAACCCATCATATGGAGGTAACAAAACTAACCATCTTGTTGAAACATAGTCTGTGTATGGCGGCCGAGATCTTATCTCGCGGGCAAGCCCAAAGTCAGCTATTTTCACAAGCTCCGGTCCCATGCACAGAAGATTCTCAGGTTTCATATCCCTGTGAAAAAATCCTGAGGGGAAAAACATACAGTGAGTATACAAAGTAACAAGTAAAAAGCATTAGCAAAAAAAGTGCTAGTGTATCATTCTAATCATACCATGCTTATGAATAAATGCTAATCCCTGCAGTATCTGGAACATAATATTTCGCACGGCAGATTCAGGGAACAGCCGAGACCTGCAACATGATACAAATAACAATATATGAGCCATGATTTTGACCTACTGACATTTATCCCCAAAGCACTGAACCCATTTCAAATAGCCTAGATTTACGCTATGTGAATCAAAAAAGCTATATTTACCTGTCTTTCATTAGTTGATACAAGTTCTCCTTCATGTATTCAAACACAAAGTACAAGTGGTCATTTTCCCGTATAACCTCCTTGAGTTTGACCACATTCGCATGGTTGAGTTTCTTCAAGGACTGAAAGAAGGAGGGAACGAATTAGATGGTACCTTAGCAATCAAGACAAAGCATGAGGGAAATAACCTCAATCTGTAAATCATCAAAAACAGCTCTGCAACACTTCATCATGGCCAGACATAGATACCACAGGAGGCTGCTGAGGGGAGGACGGCTCATAATAATGGCTGGAACGGTACAAATGGAACGGCATCAACCACCTGGAAACCATGGAAACCATTTGTTTGATGTATCTGATACCATTCCACTAATTCCGCTACAGCCATTACCATGAGCCCATCCTCCCCAATTAAGGTGCCACCTGCCTCCAGACTTAGATACATAAAAGGTAAGACATAGAAGGTCTGACCCTTAAAACCGGCATACAACAAATATGCTTTAGTTCAAAATCAAAACATTGATTGACAATCAAAGCATTAATAAACTGTATATCATCTTGGGTACAGTGTGGGTAACCACTGGTATTTCTAAAGGTGCAGCCTTTAGGGATTTTTTTATGCTTTTTAACTCAGGTGTAATAATGAAAACTAGTGCAGATCATAGTAAATGCGGGTGAAGTTTTCCCATGCACTGAAAAGTATGGATGTAAATGGCGGCAACTTTCACCATGCTATAGTTTTGAGTAGAGGGGAAGTCGTTATGGGTCTTGGTGGTGGCACATGCTATTTATGCTATTCTAACCAAGATCCCTGGAGGGCTGGTTTCTTCTAGGATACTGCTACGCTCCTTTGGATTCAAGCTCTCGGCAAGGAATGAATGTCTGGGACAGGGTGAGGAACTAGAGAGTTAAAATCCTAAGGCAGTACACACAAGAGTCACCTTCTAGATTATTTGTGCTGGTTTCTGTGGTTCTGAGCAGAGGTGGAATTTATATGGTGGTACAAAAACACTAACAGGTGAAACAGTAGACAACAACTGTGAAAGCATAGGTTGTATTCATTATGCTGCCCTATACCGGTGCGGTGCCTACCCTTGCCACCACTGCTGAAATAAATCCTAGGGGAAACACTGCAATAGGTGGAGCATTTTACCCACAAGCATCATATCTGGGAAGGAGCACTTACTATGACCTCACGAAGATTCATGCATTCTTCCCATGAGTAGAATTTTCTCTTCATTCTGAAACAAATATGCAATCATTTATGATTAGCCTAACTGAATTAAAGGACCAACATATCATAGATCATACTTTTTATAGTAAAACATATTGGGAAGTTTGATGAATATGCACCGCGTAAAATGTATGATTGAAAAGAGCAAACAGGTTTATAACATGTAGGCCAAGGCCCTCTCCATTTCAATCTCAAGAGCGACGCCACCAACATGATAGATTTATGCTACTAATCTGCGGCTGCCCAACCCCCCACATACTTCCTGTCAAGGCTATAAATAGAAGCAAGAAGCTTTCATGAAGGTACCCACCAACAGATGCCTTTTTTTCAATCAGCCAAATAGGTGGGCCTGTCAGTCATCCGTGCACTTTCATTCGTCTACATCTGTCTAGCCAGCTGTCAGCTTAACCACGCGTAGCAGTGGCCACCGGCTAATGCCATTCTTAGCGAATCCCACAGGCACTGGCAGCTCATTTTACTACACGGCTTTAGCAGCTACAACAATTTGTAAGCTAAAGCCCTTCAATTTAGGTACCAGAGGATAATATGTAAGTTACACTAGCTGGCAACCCTTCAAAGATGGACTGCAATTGCACACAGAGATCACAGCCATATTTTTTTCATAATAACAATGCTATGACAGTGCCCTCCACTCACTTCTTAATGGCGACCAGTTCCCCTGATTCCAGGCAGCGGCCAAGGATGACTGAGCCGTAGGTGCCATCCCCGAGTTGCCTGAGCGTGGTGTATCTATTCATGGTGCTGCCCTCTCCTCACCATCGCCCAGGAACACAGAGAGGTGGTAGGGTGAAGGAACACAGAGGTGGTAGGCTGGCAGCCCCCTGCAGCTGTTGAGTGTAACCAGATTTCCCTGTGACAACAACAGTGGACCACAGGCACAGCTGGAGGACTCATGTTGTCATGGGCTTCTTGCCTCCTCCTGAGGAAAAGGGATGGGGTGTCATTAGAGGAAGCCATTGAACCAGCAATTCAATCACAGAGGGAAAATATACACTTGGTTTTCAGTTTCCAGACAATCCAAGGAATCTGAGACAGACGGTTTCTAATTTCACGCACATTATCTTCTTACTAGATCTTCAACAGACAGTAGTCAGACTGTTTTAGCCTATTTCATCACTAGCTACCTAAAAAAAACCTTTAACTACAGGGCAGGCATGCATAAGATTTTAAGAGTAAAAACTGTCTGGTCAGATTTCTGACCAGAATGTCATGTTATGGTTACACAGCTACTGCTGCAATGAAAAACAGCAGATGCTGCAGCCGAGCTAAGGTTAGCTAGCCACACGCTCAATCTTTGACTTCAGCTGATAATAATGACATAAAGCAAAGTCAAAAGAGTCAAAAAGACACTCACCCACTCTGTTTCAACTCGAATAACGGACATTTGAAGACAGCACCACTAAACTACTTGTATAGAGTCGACCACACTCACTCACACTACATCCAGGCCCATCACAACAAATCACAGCTGCGCGACCAAGGGCGTCGCAGATTTGCGTATTCTACATCAGTGGTGTTTGACGGCGGTTGGCAAACAATGTTATGTCACGTTACCGCCATCTACTGGACTTGGTGTTCTTACCACATCTGACCAAGCCTGCGTACCATATCTGCGCTGACCAATGACGTATATAATGCCGCGTTCCGAAGAACTGGGAACTCGGAACTGGTAACTCGGAAATCTCAAATTTCCGACTTCAGTGCGTTCAAAACAACTGAAAAAATACGAAAGAATAGAGTTTTGTAATAAACGCTGAAAATAAGTTCTGAGGGTAACACAGGCTTCAGATATCTTATACGTTTTGATCTATTAGATAATAGCAGTCAGTTAACATGACCTTTATGAATTATGACGCTTTTATGTGATTTATGTGTAAAAAAATAAATAAACAATGTTAAGTTACATTAGCTGATGAAAATTATGTCATAGAACAAAATGTATAAAATCTCCTAAATCTGTGTTTACCACAGACCTTATTTTTGGTGTTTATCCAAAACCCCCACAAAAACGCCATTCAGTTTCCTCATAGGCTTTGTCCAACAAACCATGGCTGAGTTAGTGCCTACAAAAAAACGCCATTATTATTTCTCTCTATTGGCCAGTGAGAGGCTTTGAAGCCGCTGGTCGGCCATATTGGCACTCCCGAGAAGGAGCGGCCCTCCATAGCAATAAATGGAATTCTACGGTATTTCAATTAAATGTTTCAAGAAAAAAATAACATGTATTTAAGATACTTTTTTTTGTAGTGGGGACAGTAACAGAACTTTCAAAAAAACTATACTTTAAAGAAAATGTTTTAATATCTTTTATTTTTATGTTTAGCTCACATAATATAATTAGTATGCATTAAGGTGTCTGTAATAGAATAAACAAAATTGGCAAAAACAAATGTATACATTAATAAATGCATTTCTATAGCTTCCCAAATATGTTTTACCACGTGGGAGAGTGCCAAGATGGAGGTGCGGGAGCTCCAAAACAGCGCCCCCTCTTTGCGATCTAGTGTATATATAAATCATTGGTTCTGACACCAACGCAATCTTCAACACATATTGCCATATTGTTATGTTGCGTCAGTTGGAGTTGACTAATGTTAGCCTCTTCAGCAGCTTCACAGTTAGAAAGCTTCACCAAGCTTTCGTAGCTGCAAACCCACCCTCCTTCCTTGGGTCCAGGTGACCTCTCCAGTTTCTACCCCCTCCCTCGATTGCTGCACTGGTGTCAGAAGTACGAAGGCGCCTCTGTGAAGCTTTCGAAAGAGTTGGTATAACGAGTTAATAATAATAATAATATGCCATTTAGCAGACGCTTTTATCCCTCCCCTTGGCCCTAACCCTTCAATGTTTGCAGATCTGAAGGGTCTGGATAAGAATATGGAGGAGCTTCCACCTTACAGAACTGCTAGGGAGGGTTAGGGAGCTTGGCTGGCTGAGTAATGAATATGGAGGAGCAGGGGTCGAATTTGGCTAAGGTATCTAAATACTGCTCTGGCGAACTAAATTGAGCGTTCCCATTTATTTTTGATGAAAATGTATACTGGGAGTCTGTGATTGGCTGCTTTTAGGGTTGGCCAGAGGTTTGAGTACCATATTTCTTTATGTTATGAAGTTTAATAAAATAAAACATTTGGGTTCATCTCAATAGCATTAAGTGGCCTCTTCATCTCATTTCCTTCATCTGCACTGATGGGAAATGAGTTGGATGCACCAATTTGTAAGTCGCTCTGGATAAGAGCGTCTGCTAAATGATGTAAATGTAAATGTAAATGTAAAGCTAATTCCTAGTAGAAGGGAGGGATCCACCATATTGCTTTTACCAGTCCTGTTTTTCCAAGTAGTGAAGATGAAGGAGAGGAGATGAAAAGAGAAGAAGCTAATTCAGACTATATTGAGATGTACCCCAACTTTCTCTTTCATAACAACAACACCCCCCCCTACATGGTACAGTCAGGAATCAGGATCACTCTACGTCGGAACGATTTTAGCCAAATATGCTAATCAAGGAAGGATGGTACTTTTTTGTGTGGCCCATGTACCAGCCTACAACAAAATCATAAACGCAGAAAGGTAGAAACTTCTGTGATAAGTGTGTTGATAGACTGTAGAATAGTTAGTCACGTGGTGTGCTGACGTCACACCCACACACCCTTGTAAGTAGCTTTCTAGCTACACACAGTCAGTACTCAGCAAGTCGTCGAAATGGCTGCATTTCTGCGATCACTCAAATTTCCACGTTGTGTTGTCCGTTTTTCTGACCGTGATCTGTAGACCCTCACCTGAAAACGTTGACGGACAACAGAAGAGCTTTCAGATAAGCCATAATGGTAGCTCAATGTCGTTTGTTATGAGGCTAATCCTTGCGCACGGCTACTTGTTATCGAGCTAGCTAGCTGGCTAGCAAGTATGGTCACTCACGCCTACTGCTGGTGGTTGCATGACGTGTCTCCTAGTCGTAAACATGAATGATACGAACTAGCGGTAGTTAATGTATTGTTACATTAAAAATGACCAGCTGTCAAAAGATGAATAGACAAGCTAACTGTCTGAAAAGTAAATCCTGGCAATGTGGCATGCTAAACCATGCTTGCTTCTTGTTCGTCACACGTCACTTGTTTAGGTAACGTCAAGTTAGTGCCTTGCTGGGCAGAGGAAAAAGTCAATGCAGTTAGTCTCCAGTTAGCTAGCTATGTGGTGCCACATTTGTTTGACTACTAGGAGCTAGCTAGCGATGTGTTCTAGTTAACGTGTGCACATTTTGTATGCTCACACCTCAAAGTAACCTCAACCATGATCACGACGACCTTCTTTGAATATTTGTTGGGCTTGTCTATCTGTCAAACCACATCACTTCCATAAACAAAGCTTGTATTTGGTTAATGACTTACAAATATTTGCAGATGATTTAAACCCTATTTGTTAGACAGCCAAACAGTCCATGTTTGTGATTCTCTGCCGTGTTTAGGCCTAGTTATTTTAACAAAACTATATTGTTTTCTGCCCAGGCTGAAAGCATTATCAATTCTCTTGGCATTGTAGAAGATCAAGATGGAGAGAATGAAAGTACTGATGACGAAAACCTCCACGTAAGATGACCTGTTTGACACGAGATACAAAGACTACACAATTATTATGTCTCAGGATTGCTCTGAGTGATAATGAAGACTTTAAATGTAGAGATCCATATTGAAAAAAATGATAGCAGACTTATACCCTGTTATGATTAACAAAGCTTATGAGATGGAGTGTTGTAGTTTATGCTTTGTCATTTTGTGTGTGTACACATTAGTCTTAAAGGCACCAGGTGTATTTTTTGTTTGCTGAAGATTATGATCACTTTCGCAGAAAATGTAAGTTTTTATATGCAGAAGTGCCATATTATATTGGCTGCCTTTCACTTACACATAGGGGAGGAATCAGAAAGATCAGTACTGGATTTCTTTGTGTTTTGGTTGTTCTCAGTCAAAAAAATGATCAGAGCCAGTCTTAATTTGCCGGACTGCCATAAATTGTCTGTCTTTCACTTAAACAATGGGCAGAAACTTGTTTTCAACTGCCCACTGGGGTAACCTCAGAGCAGGCTAAACTTACAGTTTACTTGACCCAGGCAATAAGAAAACGCTTCATGTCAATCCCTTGTACATCATTGTCCATGCGTCTAGGTGGAGCTCAACGTGTTCAGGGCCCAGTGGATGTCTGAACTGAAGCCCAACTCTGGGTCCAATGGGGGGAACAGAGGAATGTCGTCGCGAGCTGCAGACCTGAGAAGAAAACAGGAACTGGCCCGGGAGGAAAAAGTCAGCTGTTTTGTTACAGCCATTTAGAATAGTGTCATTTAGAATAGTGTCATTTAGAATAGTAGTTTTACACCAGATTTGACTGCATGCTATTGTCATCTTCACCATCGTTGCCAACTTTTGTTTCTTTGTCTTAGGCCAGAGAGTTGTTCCTTAAAGCTGTTGAGGAAGAAGAGAATGGAGCTGTTTATGAAGGTATGTATGTCTGAGAGACAAGTTGGGCAAAGCAAAATGGCACTCACTGTTGAAAATGAGTATTTTGTCTCAGTATAGTTAAAATGATGGACCTTTTAAAGGGATAGTTCACCCAAATTACAAAATGACGCATTGGTTTATGGACAAGGTATGATGGCAATCCATGCTTTAGTTTAGTTTACCTGGCACCGTTTCCTAATGCTTTTGCATTTGTGGCAAAAATCTCATTCAAGTCATGGTATCGATATTTGTTTTGTGTGCATTATGTCTAAATCATCCAAAAGTATCTAAAATTGATTGTGAAGCTCAACAAAGTCACTTATCAATGATTAGAAAATGATGCGGCAACAAAATGCTAATATCGGTACCATGACTTGAATGGGATTCTTGTGTGACTGTAGTTGGGATTGGGAATAATGGTTTTACACAGCTGAACCTTTTTCCCTCCCTAATTTACAGCAATAAAATACTATCGCAGGGCAATGCAGATTGTGCCTGACATTGAGTTTAAAATCAACTACAGTCGTTCCCCTGATCCAGATGGCGGGTAAGTCTTTTTTTTCGTAATACTTTGGTATACTTTGGCAGTCAGTAACACTACAATGAATACCTTACACACAAAGTGTGTGCCATCTGAACTCATTGTCACTCTTTTCCATACCATGTGAGTGAAACTTCATATCTGTTTCCTAGCAATGAGAATGACATGGATGGTGAAATAGAGGATCTATTGGCCTACTTCCATCAGCAGCTCACTCTGCAAGACAACTCTCTGAAGATATGTGTTCCTGAGGTGGAGATGACTCAGATGCACATCTCAGGTAGGTAGAGCTTATGCAATAATAATAATAATTATGCCATTTAGCAGACGATTTTATCCAAAGTGACTTAGTCATGCGTGCATAAAGTTTACGTATTGGTGGTCCCGGGAATTGAACCCACTACCCTGGCATTACAAGTGCCGTGCTCTACCAACTGAGCTACAAAGGACCATCGCAATTCATGTCCTAGACAGAAAAAATTAATAACATGTCAAAAGTTATGTTGGCAACTCTCATATGCTCCCACAGTGGTTTATTAAGACGCACATACACACTGTTTCCATCCCACTGGGATCTTGGTCAGGATCGAAATGTCTCAATAAACCACTGTCTGGGAGCATATCAGATTGGCAGTACTCTTTATTATTATACTGGATTTTTGATCTGGTTATTTTTTTCAGTCGGTTCCTTTGGGTTTCTGTCCACAGCCCTGCCCCCAGAGGTCTTGATGTACATCTTCCGTTGGGTTGTGTCCAGTGATCTGGACCTGCGCACCCTGGAGCAGCTCTCCCTAGTCTGTAGAGGCTTCTACATTTGTGCTAGGTCAGACTATACACTTTACAAATCCAAAATATTGTAAATATATTTTCCATGAACATGGCTTGTATTAATTTTAATTCATGCCAGTAGTTCCTTAACTTTTTAGTGCTGTGAAACACTGGTCCATACACTGGATCAAAACAGGCTTCTGAATGATGTATTGGTTTTTCAAATGAAACTGAGATTGTTATTTCCCCTCGGTGTTGATTTCTCCTCAGGGACCCAGAGATTTGGCGTTCGGCCTGTCTGAGAGTGTGGGGCCGGAGCTGTACCAAACTGGTGCCCTTCAACTCCTGGAGGGAGATGTTTCTTGAGAGGCCACGTGTGCGCTTTGATGGTAAACATTAAGGAACATTAATTATTTATCATCCTTAGAGAAAGAAAAACCCTTCTAAGATAAATGGGCTTGTTTCATAGACTACTCTATTTCCTCAATACCAATGCACAATTGGCATGTCTAGCATAAGTTACATAGCTAAAACTAGATTGGGTCCATCTTATCAGATGGTTGTTATGTTTGGTGAATTCAATCTGTGGTTTTCAATGTTGATTTTGCAGGTGTTTACATCAGCAAGACGGCATACATCCGTCAGGGAGAGGAGTCCCTTGATGGATTCTATAGGGCTTGGCACCAGGTGGAGTACTACAGGTAGGGGCTGCAGTCAGTCACTGGTTTCCTTGTTGTGATATGCTAATGATCATACAGTGGGGGAAAAAAGTATTTAGTCAGCCACCAATTGTGCAAGTTCTCCCACTTAAAAAGATGAGAGGCCTGTAATTTTCATCATAGGTACACGTCAACTATGACAGACAAATGAGAAAAATAAAATCCAGAAAATCACATTGTAGGATTTTTAATGAATTTATTTGCAAATTATGGTGGAAAATAAGTATTTGGTCAATAACAAAAGTTTCTCAATACTTTGTTATATACCCTTTGTTGGCAATGACACAGGTCAAACGTTTTCTGTAAGTCTTCACAAGGTTTTCACACACTGTTGCTGGTATTTTGGCCCATTCCTCCTTGCAGATCTCCTCTAGAGCAGTGATGTTTTGGGGCTGTCGCTGGGCAACACGGACTTTCAACGCCCTCCAAAGATTTTCTATGGGGTTGAGATCTGGAGACTGGTTAGGCCACTCCAGGACCTTGAAATGCTTCTTACGAAGCCACTCCTTCGTTGCCCAGGTGGTGTGTTTGGGATCATTGTCATGCTGAAAGACCCAGCCACGTTTCATCTTCAATGCCCTTGCTGATGGAAGGAGGTTTTCACTCAAAATCTCACGATACATGGCCCCATTCATTCTTTCCTTTACACGGATCAGTCGTCCTGGTCCCTTTGCAGAAAAACATCCCCAAACATGATGTTTCCACCCCCATGCTTCACAGTAGGTATGGTGTTCTTTGGATGCAACTCAACATTCTTTGTCCTCCAAACACGACGAGTTGAGTTTTTACCAAAAAGTTCTATTTTGGTTTCATCTGACCATATGACATTCTCCCAATCCTCTTCTGGATCATCCAAATGCACTCTAGCAAACTTCAGACGGGCCTGGACATGTACTGGCTTAAGCAGGGGGACACGTCTGGCACTGCAGGATTTGAGTCCCTGGCGGCGTAGTGTGTTACTGATGGTAGGCTTTGTTACTTTGGTCCCAGCTCTCTGCAGGTCATTCACTAGGTCCCCCTGTGTGGTTCTGGGATTTTTGCTCACCGTTCTTGTGATCATTTTGACCTCACAGGGTGAGATCTTGCGTGGAGCCCCAGATCGAGGGAGATTATCAGTGGTCTTGTATGTCTTCCATTTCCTAATAATTGCTCCCACAGTTGATTTCTTCAAACCAAGCTGCTTACCTATTGCAGATTCAGTCTTCCCAGCCTGGTGCAGGTCTACAATTTTGTTTCTGGTGTCCTTTGACAGCTCTTTGGTCTTGGCCATAGTGGAGTTTGGAGTGTGACTGTTTGAGGTTGTGGACAGGTGTCTTTTATACTGATAACAAGTTCAAACAGGTG
Organism: Coregonus clupeaformis; assembly: GCF_020615455.1. Classification (NCBI taxonomy): domain Eukaryota; kingdom Metazoa; phylum Chordata; class Actinopteri; order Salmoniformes; family Salmonidae; genus Coregonus; species Coregonus clupeaformis. The sequence goes on along the minus strand of NC_059222.1, from coordinate 37,355,760 downwards.
CCATTAATACAGGTAACGAGTGGAGGACAGAGGAGCCTCTTAAAGAAGAAGTTACAGGTCTGTGAGAGCCAGAAATCTTGCTTGTTTGTAGGTGACCAAATACTTATTTTCCACCATAATTTGCAAATAAATTCATTAAAAATCCTACAATGTGATTTTCTGGATTTTTTCCCTCAATTTGTCTGTCATAGTTGACGTGTACCTATGATGAAAATTACAGGCCTCTCATCTTTTTAAGTGGGAGAACTTGCACAATTGGTGGCTGACTAAATACTTTTTTTCCCCACTGTACAGTCAGACAAGACTACTGTTTGTGTCCCCAGATATCTGCGTTTCTTCCCTGATGGCCAAGTCATGATGCTGACCACACCTGAGGACCCACTGGTCACTGTTCCCCGTCTACGTAGCAAGAACACCAGGTATTTAGAACACAACATACACTGGCATTCAAGTCTGGAGTAACACATTTGAGGGGAATAATATACTTTTTTTTTTGTCACAACGGTTTGATTTTGTAAGATTAATGGCTTTCAATTTCCCTTTACACAGGGTGGAGTCCATTATGTGTGGTCTTTACCGTCTGTCGCAGGACACAGACAATCAAACCAAAGTCTTTGTTGTCGTCTCTAAGAGAAAAGAAGAGGTGAGTGAGAGAAGTTGACAGGGATGATTTGATGTGGGAAGGTATTTGTATATTTTCCATTACTGTTTATAACTTAAACCCAACAAGATGGGCTGTTTCCTCACACATTAACTGGGTCAACTGGTGCAGTGCAGGACACCGAATACAAGGAGAAAATTACAAATTAACAAATGAACACTTCGGACTTCTTAGACTTGTGTCATTGTCCACAGATGATTGAAGAGTGCTTTGGCTGTCCAGTTCTGATTCCCTGTATGTGTTCTCTTGACAGAAGGTGGCAGAGTACCAGAGAATCTCTCGGTTCTGCCGGCGGAACCCAGCGGCGCCCGAGACGGAGCACAGTTTTCACGTGGGACTGCAGTTGTCCTCCGGGGGGCGCCAGAGCTTCAACAAGCTGAATTGGATCCACCATTCCTGCCACATCACCTACAGGTAATAATACACTGTGTAGCCAGGGTTTTGATTTGACAGCATTCAATCTATGAATGTCATTGCACGAGAGAATAGTGATTGGGAACATAAAATGTGAAATTAATGTTTACTTCTTTGAAGATCCACCGGAGAGACAGTTGTCACTGCCTTTGACTTGGACCAGATGTATGCATCTTTCTACTTTGCACGTGTGAAGAGCTACACAGCGTTTTCTGAACGCCCATTGTAGGGCAGCCGACAGAAGAGATACATGTCACTACTGAAGTAGCAACCACCCAGAAGTTTACACAACACCTAGACTAAATGCATATCTATCTTCCTGTTGGCTTGTGGTTGATATTATGGTTTTTAATGAATGTATGTATACCAATCAATTTGCATCTGCTTCTAATCTTATGGTGTGTGTGTGCCACATAGCCATTGTCTTTTTGCTGTCACAAAACAAAAATCCTTCTACTGGTTTTTCTTTTAGACACTGGATAGATGTCCAGTATGATGACATAGAATGGCATTAGTAGGATGTTTTTCACCTGTTCCCAACAATGAATGTTTTCACATCATTTTTGTTAATTCTCTAGTAAGCTGTTTTCTCCCATCTGGTAAATCAACTGGAATAAAGAAATGTGGGAACCATGTGTAGTTGTTTTTCTTGTCAGATTTAGGATGAGGGGGGAGACACCCAACAGTAGTTTACTAAGCAATGCATTTGGGATAATATATTACACTATAAATTGAAGTTTTGAATTAAATTGTGTGCTTCAGTGATTGTAGCTGCCTGGTGCAGTGAAATCATGTGACCTACTTTGGCACAGTAGTTCACTAGCTTTTACAATACAAGAAATGGAATCTAAACAGTGCTCAGTCATCTGTGAGAATTAGGCGTAAAGCACGCACACACACCAACAACCAAAACACAACTCCGTTAGAGTTCTTACACAACCCCAATCTTAATACAACACTGTCCCATACCGCACACATAATCCACCTATTACATATTCTAGGAACCCAGGGCTGAAAAGCTGAAACGGATTTGAAAAATATTTGATCTACTACATTCAATTTGTATCGGATTACAAAATATGATGATTGGAAGCTTGCTAAGTCGCATCACTACCTTTATCGTATTAAAGGTTCTCTTTAGTGATATTTATCTAAATTAAATTGATGGTTGAATGCAAAAGCTCGATTTAAAATTAGCTTTCCTCTCAGATGATAATGGTGAAATCATATATTTTCACAAGACCTTCAAAAGTTGTGCAGGTGTCATGTAGCGGTGTGTCTTCATAACACTGTCATAACACTCATGTTGTCTTCATCTTCTTCAAGGTCATCATGATTATAACCCATGGATCAAAGTCTGTGGACTGAAAACAGAGTATTCCCCCACATTATACTTTGGTTCACCTACCAGGGAAGATTAACATACAAGAACAGAGGAAGAAATCATCTGAGATTTGTGACATGACAAATTATGATTACTTATGGGGTGCATAACTGAGTACACACTTTAAAATGATTTAAATATCTATAATATAAACAATAGGCTTACTGTAAAATAGCTGGCTTAATAATAACAAGGAGCGAGATACTGTAGCTAGGTAATATCATTGTAAGTGATAATGCTAATGAGGAAGCAGTACATGCTGTGGCTTGATCAGAGTGCTCCATCTAGAATGATGCCTGAAATACACCATGGGAGATCCAGATGAAACATGAATGCTTTTATTCATTCAAAACGCAGTGACATTACAAATGCAACAGCTTCGAGGCTGGCTTTACTTGAATTGTTAAAAAGCTGAGAACATCTCTACAGATTACTGTGGATACAAATCTAATTTTGCAGTCTATTCATAGATTATGAGGACATGATAATGTTGTGTCCTGCTGTTTCTCTCTCAAAACAAGTCATTCATCTGACCACATTTCAATAGTTGATTACGTCATTCATCTGACCACATTTCAACAGTTGATTACATCATTCATCTGACCACATTTCACCAGTTGATTACATCTTTCATCTGACCACATTTACAACAGTTGATTACATCATTCATCTGACAATATTTCAACAGTTGATTACATCCTTCATCCGACAATATTTCAACAGTTGATTACATCATTCATCCACCCACATTTCAACAGTTGATTACATCTTTCATCTGACCACATTTACAACAGTTGATTACATCATTCATCTGACAATATTTCAACAGTAGATTACATTATTCAGCTGACTTAGGCTGCGTTTAAACAGGCAGCCCAATTCTAATATTTGTTCCACTAATTGGTCTTTTGACCAATCACATCAGATCTTTTCACATCAGATCTATTTCTGATCTGATCTGATTGGTCAAAAGACCAATTAGTGAAATATCTAAATTGGGCTGCATGTGTAAACGCTGCCACGGAGAAGCGTTTCCACTTTTCAGTGCTAAGTGGCTTTAAATGGCTTTCAAAGCGATACACATCTCTACAACAGAAGTTGGCGATTTGGCCCTTGTATTTCATAATTAAGGCATACGTGGACTTAATATACAATGCCATAATTAAGGGAACAAGTATAAACAAGTGTGAACATGTATAAACATATAGGTAACAACATCTACTAAGGCAACGCTTTGGAAAAAACAAAATAGTCACATCATGGCTTGATGTAACTTGTATCCTGATTCAATCTAATGAGGCAAACACTAGTGTAAGAGGGAGGAGTGGGTTTAAAACACAGCATATATATATATATACACAGTGGGGAGAACAAGTATTTGTATTTGATACACTGCCGATTTTGCAGGTTTTCCTACATACAAAGCATGTAGAGGTCTGTAATTTTTATCATAGGTACACTTCAACTGTGAGAGACGGAATCTAAAACAAAAATCCAGAAAATCACATTGTATGATTTTTAAGTAATTAATTTGCATTTTATTGCATGACATAAGTATTTGATACATCAGAAAAGCAGAACTTAATAATTGGTACAGAAACCTTTGTTTGCAATTACAGAGATCATACGTTTCCTGTAGGTCTTGACCAGGTTTGCACACACTGCAGCAGGGATTTTGGCCCACTCCTCCATACAGACCTTCTCCAGATCCTTCAGGTTTTGGGGCTGTCGCTGGGCAATACGGACTTTCAGCTCCCTCCAAAGATTTTCTATTGGGTTCAGGTCTGGAGACTGGCTAGGCCACTCCAGGACCTTGAGATGCTTCTTATGGAGCCACTCCTTAGTTGCCCTGGCTGTGTGTTTCGGGTCGTTGTCATGCTGGAAGATCCAGCCACGACCCATCTTCAATGCTCTTACTGAGGGAAGGAGGTTGTTGGCCAAGATCTAGCGATACATGGCCCCATCCATCCTCCCCTCAATACGGTGCAGTCGTCCTGTGCCCTTTGCAGAAACGCATCCCCAAAGAATGATGTTTCCACCTCCATGCTTCACGGTTGGGATGGTGTTCTTGGGGTTGTACTCATCCTCCTTCTTCCTCCAAACATGGCGAGTGGAGTTTAGACCAAAAAGCTCTATTTTTGTCTCATCAGACCACATGACCTTATCCCATTCCTCCTCTGGATCATCCAGATGGTCATTGGCAAACTTCAGACAGGCCTGGACATGCGCTGGCTTGAGCAGGGGGACCTTGCGTGCGCTGCAGGATTTTAATCCATGGCGGCGTAGTGTGTTACTAATGGTTTTCTTTGAGACTGTGGTCCCAGCTCTCTTCAGGTCATTGACCAGGTCCTGCCGTGTAGTTCTGGGCTGATCCCTCACCTTCCTCATGATCATTGATGCCCCACGAGGTGAGATCTTGCATGGAGCCCCAGACCGAGGGTGATTGACCGTCATCTTGAACTTCTTCCATTTTCTAATAATTGCGCCAACGTTGTTGCCTTCTCACCAAGCTGCTTGCCTATTGTCCTGTAGCCCATCCCAGCCTTGTGCAGGTCTACAATTGTATCCCTGATGTCCTTACATAGCTCTCTGGTCTTGGCCATTGTGGAGAGGTTGGAGTCTGTTTGATTGAGTGTGTGGACAGGTGTCTTTTATACAGGTAACGAGTTCAAACAGGTGCAGTTAATACAGGTAATGAGTGGAGAACAGGAGTGCTTCTTAAAGAAAAACTAACAGGTCTGTCAGAGCCGGAATTCTTACTGGTTGGTAGGTGATCAAATACTTATGTCATACAATAAAATGCAAATTAATTACTTAAAAATCATACAATGTGATTTTCTGGATTTTTGTTTTAGATTCCGTCTCTCACAGTTGTACCTATGATAAAAATTACAGACCTCTACCTGCTTTGTAAGTAGGAAAACCTGCAAAATCAACAGTGTATCAAATACTTGTTCTCCCCACTGTATATATATATAGATAGATAGATAGATAGATATACAGTGCCTTCAGAAAGTATTCAGACCCCTTGAATTTTTCCACATTTTGTTTACGTTACAGCCTTATTCTAAAATTGATTTTTTAAGAATGATTCCTCAGCAATCTACACACAATACCCCATAATGACAAAGCAAAAACCGCAGCCTGCACCCAAGACAATGCAGGAGTCGCTTCGGTAAGTCTCTGAATGTCCTTGAGTGGCCCAGCCAGAGCCCGGACTTGAACCCGATCAAACATCTCTGGAGAGACCTGAAAAACCACTTTTCGCTTTGTCATTATGGGGTATTATGTGTAGATTGATGAGGGAAAAAAACAATTTAATCAATTTTAGAATAAGGCTGTAACGTAACAAAATGTGGAAAAAGTGAAGGGGTCTGAATACTTTCCGAATGCACTGTATGTATGTATATGTATGTATGTGTGTGTGTGTGTGTGTGTGTGTGTGTATATATATATATATATATATATATATATATATAAACTATATTAAACATGATACAAACAGTTGTAAGTTTAGTTTATAATTGTATTCATTGTTTTCTGCATTCCATGGAGATGAGGTTGAAAATCTAAGCATACAGATGATGACAGTAAAACGGTGACTTTGGGTTCAGAAAGATAATGAGAATATGAGAATGTATGTCATATAATAATAATAATAATAATAATAATAAGCCATTTACAAGACACTGTAATTCAAAGTGACTTACAGTCAAGCGTGCATACATTAATACGGTAATATCATATCGGGCTGAATTCTGAGGGTTGAGTAGACACATTTAACTATTTCAACATGCTTCATCTATTTTTAACACAATCCATGACACGATCAGTGTGATTTTGGCTTTTTGTTGTATAATATGGTGCAATAAAGTAGGTAATAAATATTCCAACTGGGAAAACATTAGATAGAAACTAAATTGCTACTGTAGAGGAATATTATTGTGCAGTAAGTAGCTAGGGTTCTCATACTCTCAGACACCCAGAACTAAAATCGCATAATTGCGTCAGATGCTCGATTTATGTTACCTGCATCTGTCCACAAGAGATTAGGGCTCTCATAAAATGTCCTTGTATGTAAACTATTGCTATAGCAATAGCAATATCTAAAGCAAGACCTAAAGTAAAAATGTGAATTTATAGTATTTCTCATTCACATTACGTATTGTTCTGATCAGTGCCATTTGATGGCCAAATACTTTTCAAACCTGTTCAACTGATACAGACAATAGACAAATCTATTATTGCAACTGGTTTTAAACTATAGCTCTCCTGAGTCATGCATTTACAATGCATACAATGAAGGTGAACCTCTCTAAGGAGAGTTGCCATACTCAATGGATAGAGTTACTCAGTGGACACATTTGACACTGTGACAGCCTTGTCTCTAAGCAAGGGAATCCTAAAAATTGATTTTCCAATCGGGACAAAATCTAGCATGTAGACAAGTGCATACGTTGGGAATTAAAACATAGGAAAACATTGTTATTTCTGTATGGGTCAAGGTTGCTTAAAGCTATGTCCCCACCAGACTGAAGACAGACATAGTTGAAGATGTTGTGCAGCCTTAAGAGGAAGTGGGTCTCTGGGGCTGTGTTGTACTGTATTCCCTCTGCTATGCTTGTTACTTAACTGTAAAGAACTTTGATTCAATATGAATAATAACAGGCTGCGGTGTGCAAAACGTTAGGAATCTCTTTCAGATAAACATGGCTTTTTGTATATTGTGAATAAACTAGCTAGTCTCTTCTAATACATTTCTTCATAAGAAATCCTTCATCTCTCCTAGCAATATTACATACAGTAGATATGTCCTACAGTTAGGATTGTGAAGTTATTCAAGCTTCAGTCTGCCCTCACTTTTCTGTGTGTAATGGTTTCTGTGGGTGTCACCCCATTCGCATGGCCATTCAGTGAATCAACAGAGCCATTGTGATGATACTCCTTCTTTTGTGAAACACTGTGTTTCTTGTAAGTCTAAAAACAGAGGGAAGGAGTCAACACATTAGGATGTGCTCAAAATCTGCAAAACACTACTGTAGACAACAATGCACGTTATATTTAACCCTGTCACCACCAGTGTAAAATACTTCACAACACCATCATTAATTGAAATAATCATGTCTAATTAATTAATTAATTAATGCAAGAGTTGTATATTTGCTCACCTGAATGTAGAAGTTTGAGAAAAAGGCAATAAGCGAGGCCATATAGAATATCTGGAAATACAGCCAGCCTCTGGGGAAACCACATGGCCAAATGACTGCACATACGGTCTGGGACATGGTCAAAAAGAACTGAATCTATAGAGGAATGAAACAAAACTGGAATTCATTGTTTGTAAACTAAGTCAACGTCAATACATACACACACACACAAAAACACACAGTATGCATGAATTAATGCCATTGATCCATTGGCCTAAAAAATACCTTAAAAGGATGTGGGTAATGTTGCACTTTCAATCTGTACCAATGGTTCATGTTTTTGTTTCATCTCATGGGGCCTTTGTCACATTAACTAAGACCCTGAAACTGGCTGAGCTATACACTGGAGGGCACAGGAGGCTGGTGGCACCTTAATTGGGTAGGACGGGCTCGTGGTAATGACTGGAGCGGAATCAGTGGAATGGTATCAAATACATCAAACACATGGTTTACAGGTGATTGATGCCATTCCATGGACTCTGTTCCGGCCATTATTATGAGCCGTCTTCCCCTCAGCAGCCTCCACCGCTGGATGATGACTATGGACGTGAAAGTCCATCTCTGAGGTTTGAAACAGGGACATACAGGCTCACCAGCTGTCCTTGTGTGATGTATTTCTTCCACCATAGATAGGGCCGTATGGCCGGGACAGCAGAGAGCCCATAGTAAGAGTACATCAGGACATGGATGAAGCTGTTGAGGGAGGCACCAAAGTAGGCTGAGGAAAAGACAGGAGAGAGGGGGTGGGTGATTAATCTACAGTACAGTAGCAGGGTCAGAGACATCAGTGAATGACGAAATTACAATTCTTGCTATTCAGTGCCTGTTTTATAATAGTAAGAAATAGCTGTGACAATGGCACACAGTAGAAAGCAGCTGAGGTGTTCATTCTCAGAGAGTCCACTGTAAAACACAGAGAGCTGTTAGACGTAGGTCAGAGGGTCCTATTCTAGGACACAGTGAGAGGGTAAAGCAATTAGGAGGTGAGGGTACAGTATATCACTGAAAAAATACATGCCGTGCAGTCCTGAAATAGCAGTAGGTTCAATTCACACTTGATTCCTTTACCATCTAAAAAACGATCAACTTCACTTGAAAGTATCTCAGTCACAGAATCAATTCAAGAAAACCATGTCCTCTATAACACCTGTATAGCTACTTAAAATAATAACATACCATGTACAGTGGGGAGAACAAGTATTTGATACACTGCCGATTTTGCAGGTTTTCCTACTTACAAAGCATGTACAGTGGGGAAAAAAAGTATTTAGTCAGCCACCAATTGTGCAAGTTCTCCCACTTAAAAATATGAGAGAGGCCTGTAATTTTCATCATAGGTACACGTCAACTATGACAGACAAATTGAGGAAAAAAAATCCAGAAAATCACATTGTAGGATTTTTAATGAATTTTTTTGCAAATTATGGTGGAAAATAAGTATTTGGTCACCTACAAACAAGCAAGATTTCTGGCTCTCACAGACCTGTAACTTCTTCTTTAAGAGGCTCATCTGTCCTCCACTCGTTACCTGTATTAATGGCACCTCTTTGAACTTGTTATCAGTATAAAAGACACCTGTCCACAACCTCAAACAGTCACACTCCAAACTCCACTATGGCCAAGACCAAAGAGCTGTCAAAGGACACCAGAAACAAAATTGTAGACCTGCACCAGGCTGGGAAGACTGAATCTGCAATAGGTAAGCAGCTTGGTTTGAAGAAATCAACTGTGGGAGCAATTATTAGGAAATGGAAGACATACAAGACCACTGATAATCTCCCTCGATCTGGGGCTCCACGCAAGATCTCACCCCGTGGGGTCAAAATGATCACAAGAACGGTGAGCAAAAATCCCAGAACCACACGGGGGGACCTAGTGAATGACCTGCAGAGAGCTGGGATCAAAGTAACGAAGCCTACCATCAGTAACACACTACGCCGCCAGGGACTCAAATCCTGCAGTGCCAGACGTGTCCCCCTGCTTAAGCCAGTACATGTCCAGGCCCGTCTGAAGTTTGCTAGAGTGCATTTGGATGATCCAGAAGAGGATTGGGAGAATGTCATATGGTCAGATGAAACCAAAATAGAACTTTTGGTAAAAACTCAACTCGTCGTGTTTGGAGGACAAAGAATGCTGAGTTGCATCCAAAGAACACCATACCTACTGTGAAGCATGGGGGTGGAAACATCATGCTTTGGGGCTGTTTTTCTGCAAAGGGACCAGGACGACTGATCCGTGTAAAGGAAAGAATGAATGGGGCCATGTATCGTGAGATTTTGAGTGAAAACCTCCTTCCATCAGCAAGGGCATTGAAGATGAAACGTGGCTGGGTCTTTCAGCATGACAATGATCCCAAACACACTGCACGGGCAACGAAGGAGTGGCTTCGTAAGAAGCATTTCAAGGTCCTGGAGTGGCCTAGCCAGTCTCCAGATCTCAACCCCATACAAAATCTTTGGAGGGGAGTTGAAAGTCTGTGTTGCCCAGCGACAGCCCCAAAACATCACTGCTCTAGAGGAGATCTGCATGGAGGAATGGGCCAAAATACCAGCAACAGTGTGTGAAAACCTTGTGAAGACTTACAGAAAACGTTTGACCTGTGTCATTGCCAACAAAGGGTATATAACAAAGTATTGAGAAACTTTTGTTATTGACCAAATACTTATTTTCCACCATAATTTGCAAATAAATTCATAACAAATCCTACAATGTGATTTTCTGGAGAAAAAAAATCTCATTTTGTCTGTCATAGTTGACGTGTACCTATGATGAAAATTACAGGCCTCTCTCATCTTTTTAAGTGGGAGAACTTGCACAATTGGTGGCTGACTAAATACTTTTTTTCCGCACTGTAGAGGTCTGTAATTTTTATCATAGGTACACTTCAACTGTGAGAGACGGAATCTAAAACAAAAATCCAGAAAATCACATTGTATGATTTTTAAGTAATTAATTTGCATTCTATTGCATCACATAAGTATTTGATCACCTACCAACCAGTAAGAATTACGGCTCTCACAGACCTGTTAGTTTTTCTTTAAGAAGCCCTCCTGTTCTCCACTCATTACCTGTATTACCTGCACCTGTTTGAACTCGTTACCTGTATAAAAGACACCTGTCCACACACTCAATCAAACAGACTCCAACCTCTCCACAATGGCCAAGACCAGAGAGCTGTGTAAGGACATCAGGGATACAATTGTAGACCTGCACAAGGCTGGGATGGGCTACAGGACAATAGGCAAGCAGCTTGGTGAGAAGGCAACAACTGTTGGCGCAATTATTAGAAAATGGAAGAAGTTCAAGATGACGGTCAATCTCCCTCGGTCTGGGGCTCCATGCAAGATCTCACCTCGTAGGGCATCAATGATCATGAGGAAGGTGAGGGATCAGCCCAGAACTACACGGCAGGACCTGGTCAATGACCTGAAGAGAGCTGGGACCACAGTTTCAAAGAAAACACACTACGCCGTCATGGATTAAAATCCTGCAGCGCACGCAAGGTCCCCCTGCTCAAGCCAGCGCATGTCCAGGCCCGTCTGAAGTTTGCCAATGACCATCTGGATGATCCAGAGGAGGAATGGGAGAAGGTCATGTGGTCTGATGAGACAAAAATAGAGCTTTTTGGTCTAAACTCCACTCGCCGTGTTTGGAGGAAGAAGAAGGATGAGTACAACCCCAAGAACACCATCCCAACCGTGAAGCATGGAGGTGGAAACATCATTCTTTGGGGATGCTTTTCTGCAAAGGGGCCAGGACGACTGCACCGTATTGAGGGGAGGATGGATGGGGCCATGTATCGCGAGATCTTCCCTCAGTAATTGCATTGAAGATGGGTCGTGGCTGGGTCTTCCAGCATGACAACGACCCGAAACACACAGCCAGGGCAACTAAGGAGTGGCTCCGTAAGAAGCATCTCAAGGTCCTGGAGTGGCCTAGCCAGTCTCCAGACCTGAACCCAATAGAAAATCTTTGGAGGGAGCTGAAAGTCCGTATTGCCCAGCGACAGCCCCGAAACCTGAAGGATCTGGAGAAGGTCTGTATGGAGGAGTGGGCCAAAATCCCTGCTGCAGTGTGCGCAAACCTGCTCAAGACCTACAGGAAACGTATGATCTCTGTAATTGCAAACAAAGGTTTCTGTACCAAATATTAAGTTCTGCTTTTCTGATGTATCAAATACTTATGTCATGTAATAAAATGCAAATTAATTACTTAAAAATCATACAATGTGATTTTCTGGATTTTTGTTTTAGATTCCGTCTCTCACAGTTGAAGTGTACCTATGATAAAAATGACAGACCTCTATATGCTTTGTAAGTAGGAAAACCGGCAAAATCGGCAGTGCGGCAGGTAGCTTAGTGGGTAAGAGCGTTGTGCCAGTAACCGAAAGGTCGCTGGTTCTAATCCCCGAGCCGACTAGGTGAAAAATCTGTCGATGTGCCCTTAAGCAAGGCACTTAACCCTAATTGCTCATGTAAGTCGCTCTGGATAAGAGCGTCTGCTAAATGACTAAAATGTAAATGTATCAAATACTTGTTCTCCCCACTGTATATACAGTACACTCTTAGAAAAAAAGGTGCTATCTAGAACCTGAAAGGGTTATTTGGCTGTCCCCATAGTAGAACCCTTTGAACAACCCTTATTGGTTACAGGTAGAACCCTTTTGGTTCCAGGTAAAAAAAACTTTGAGTTCCATGTAAAACCTGTCCACAGAGGGTTCTACCTATTTTTTTAAATTGTTTTTATTTATTTTTAGTCATTTAGCAGACGCTCTTATCCAGAGCGACTTACAGGAGCAATTAGGGTTAAGTGCCTTGCTCAAGGGCACATCGACAGATTTCTCACCTAGTCGGCTCGGGGATTAGAACCAGCGACCTTTCGGTTACTGGCACTATGCTCTTAACCACTAAGCTACCTGCCGCCCTGAAACCAATAAGGTTTAACCTGGAACCAAAAAGGGTTCTCCTATGGGGACAGCCGAAGAACCCTTTTGGACCCTTTTTTTCTAAGAGTGTAGGCTGCTTGTCCTAGCCTATTTCAGGAATTCAGTAGAAAGGTTCACCTAAGGCTAGGTGGATTTGGCTTTGGTGGTTCTGAATGATTCATTATGTAAACTGCCTTGTTTATTCCACAGTGTTGTGTTTGAACACTCACAGTGACCACAGTGTTGAGGATAGAAAGGGAATGTTGTGTTAGAACACTCACAGTGACCACAGTGTTGAGGATAGAAAGGGAATGTTGTGTTAGAACACTCACAGTGACCACAGTGTTGAGGATAGAAAGGGAATGTTGTGTTAGAACACTCACAGTGACCACAGTGTTGAGGATAGAAAGGGAATGTTGTGTTAGAACACTCACAGTGACCACAGTGTTGAGGATAGAAAGGGAATGTTGTGTTAGAACACTCACAGTGACCACAGTGTTGAGGATAGAAAGGGAATGTTGTGTTAGAACACTCACAGTGACCACAGTGTTGAGGATAGAAAGGGAATGTTGTGTTAGAACACTCACAGTGACCACAGTGTTGAGGATAGAAAGGGAATGTTGTGTTAGAACACTCACAGTGACCACAGTGTTGAGGATAGAAAGGGAATGTTGTGTTAGAACACTCACAGTGACCACAGGGCACCCAGTTCATGACGAACCACCAGATGTTGAGCATGCTAGCATGGTGGTAGATGTGCAGAAACGTGATCTGATGGTTGTTCTTCCGTAGGATGAAGAAGAAGGTGTCCATAAACTCTATAATCTTGGAGAAGTAGTACCACCACAGCACATGAATGATCTGAGACGAGAAACAAATATAAGAAGAAGAATCACGCTTTCAGGCAATACAATATATTTTCTAGTAGTTCACTTTCCTAGCTTTCAGGCAATACAATATCTTTCCTGCAAGGACATACTCAATGTTCCTCCTGAGAGGAATACATTGCCAGATTTGTATTTTACTTTTTTTTTTATGAGGACTGGCCAGTGCAAATAATTTGACCAAAAAAGTCAAATGTTTTGAGGGACCAAAATTGGTCATCTGCACAGAAATGCCTTTGAAATCTGTATTAAGGACAAAGAGAAAAATACGCTAATTCACTGCTGTGACAGCAGGGACACTTTTACACGTTTTAATCACAGCATAACTGCAATCCAATCGCACATTTCAGTGAGAACAAGTTTCCTCTCAGTGTTCAATGTTCCCAAGGGACATTACAGAGAGTAAATACTGATGACACAGCAGCACAGATTAAATAGACTGGCTGTCTGACCCTGTGGCTTATCTGTTAGGATTTGCAGGTACTGTCTGACATAAATTGAACCAGTAGAATTGGAAGCCACCAGGACAAACATAGTTGAAGAGAATGAACAGAATGAGTGAAAGGGTGAAGTCAAGCTGGTGTCTGGTGACAATGCATTTTTTAAACCGCATATACAGTCCATACTTTGAACCTAACACAGATTGTTCACTTATATAGAATTGAATATAAAACAGAGGGGTGATGTATAGTGATATTGAGTAAGACCGTCTTACCTTGGTATCTGTTTCTCCTGCACTATGTGTGTCTTGGCAGTAGAAGTTATAACCCCCGTGCCACACAGCAGACACCATCTGGAGACAGACCATAAGGTGATGTAGAAACACATAGATTGTCAAGTCTTTGACATCTTCAAACAACTTTAAATCACCCAAATACTGCACTGCCCTTGTAATATCACATTTATTTAATTATTGTATTGCAAGTGTCACAAGATCCAAATTGAAAAACACTTGCAACATCAATTTGCTTTCTCCACCCAAAAGCTGAGTGTAGAACTGTTAGAATTTACATTGGCATTTAGGATGCTAGCTTCATATACTTGCTGCAGGAGTGGAAAGAGGAAGTAGTGAACAATATTATATCCCAGAGTCTCGTCATCTCCATTTAGTCTCCTTTACCAGAGAGAATATCAGTATCCTTTTTGTTGCCACTGCAACATTGGATCCCTGTATTGTTTGTTTTTGAGCAGGCCAGTGTTCACACATTTAGTCTAATTTGGGATGGATGGAAATAGCTCTGCCTTTATCCACCACTGCCTTGAATAACTGACAAAAACAAGGATTTAAATATAAAGCATCTAAAGACATACCAAGATTCAGGTTCAGCTTCAAGTGTTTTGTGCTCAATATGACCTCATCAAACTCAGAGCAGAACCCATTGGTCAGAATTGCCCCCCTTGTTATGTTCTACTGAATAAAACATGATTCTGAGGAACATTAAGCTTTCCCACAGGACTTTAGTGCATTTGGCTCAAGAACAGGACGATAAAAAAGCAGGGCAAAGCAGGGATCTAATTACGTTGATGACTTCGAGGCATACAGTGGCATTATCCGATGATTGTGGCATCAGGAGAGTGACTGCCCTGCATGTGCCCATGGGGATGAAAACAGAACAGGGACAGGCCTGGGATTGGCAGATGTTGTGATCCACTACTCAACTGGGTAATCCCGAACATGCAGAGGACTCATCGAATAACAACACAAAAGTCTCTACACAGAGAGTGTCTAATCATTCAACAATGCCACTGTCATGCCTGTTGTTGTGATGCTGCATGGACACGTTTACTGTATTAGCAACATGATTATTCACAACAATATACTGCATACTAGGCTATTTGAGTTATAATACCCTATTTATTACTAATACACTAGTACTAAATCTTCTTTATTCTTAATTCAAAACAAAGGAAATATGGGGTAAATGTCCATATAGATTTGGGTGGAACAGTGCTGATTCGTGATATTAGTGAAGACCCACTTTCCTGCAGAAGAAACTGTTTTAATTAGCTTAAGAGCCAGCGCATTCCAATCAATATTGACTATCTAAAATGCAGAGTGAGCTCAGGATCTGTTTCTAAACCTAAAGCCTTTATTGTGTCCAGCTTGCATCCATGGTAACTTAACGAACCTACAAACCTATCAGGCCTATGCCCTTGGTTATTTTGCTATTCAGTATGGCTATTTAAAACACATCTTAAATCAAACCACACCTATAACATTGTGAAAATGCAATTTCTTTAAGTGCCGTAGACAGGTGATAACGGCTAGCAATTGCTTTGTACTGATTTACACAGCATGGGCACAGCCAATCTTTTGAGGGGTTATGCAATGCAGACCGAATTGAGCCAGTTTGGCCAGGGTGGTGAGAATAGAAGACTTAAGACTTACACGTGCATGGAGAACAGACTTTGTCCCTCATCGTCAGTATAACTACCTCATTACATTTAGAGGATGTCATATTACACCATGTATATTACACTATGTTGAAATATTTACTACCACACAGAAAGCATCGGCAGCTCACCCTCCCTCCCGTTTCATTACACTATAGGGATAATTAGGGATAATGCTATCAACTACTAGCATAGCCATCCAATGAGGATACAGACAGTACATCAGTATATACACTACCGTTCAAAGGTTTGGGGTCACTTAGAAATGTCCTTGTTTTCGAAAGAAGAGCACTTTTTTTGTCCATTAAAATAACATCAGATTTATCAGAAATACAGTGTAGACATTGTTAATGTTGTAAATGGCTATTGTAGCTGGAAACTGCTGATTTTTAATGGAATATCTACATAGGCGTACAGAGGCCCATTATCAGCAACCATCAGTCCTGTGTTCCAATGGCACGTTGTGTTTGCTAATCCAAGTTTATCATTTTAAAAGGATAATTGATCATTAGAAAACCCTTTTGCAATTATGTTAGCACAGCTGAAAACTGTTGTGCTGATTAAAGAAGCAATAAAACTGGCCTTCTTGAGACTAGTTGAGTATCTGGAGCATCAGCAATTGTGGGTTCGATTACAGGCTCAAAATGGCCAGAAACAAAGAACTTTCTTCTGAAACTTGTGAGTCTATTCTTGTTCTGAGAAATGAAGGCTATTCCATGCGAGAAATTGCCAAGAAACTGAAGATCTCGTACAACGCTGTGTACTACTCCCTTTACAGAACAGCGCAAACTGTCTCTAACCAGAATAGAAAGAGGAGTGGGAGGCCCCGGTGCACAACTGAGCAAGAAGACAAATACATTAGAGTGTCTAGTTTGAGAAACAGACGCCTCACAGGTCCTCAACTGGCAGCTTCATTAAATAGTACCCGCAAAACACCAGTCTCAACGTCAACAGTGAAGAGGCGACTTCGGGATGCTGACCTTCTAGGCAGAGTTGCAAAGAAAAAGCCATATCTCAGACTGGACAATAAAAAGAAAAGATTAAGATGGGCAAAAGAACACAGACACTGGACAGAGAAAGATTGGAAATAAATGTTATGAACAGACGAATCGAAGTTTGAGGTATTCGGATCACAAAGAAGAACATTTGTGAGATGCAGACCAAATTAAAAGATGCTGGAGGAGTGCTTAATGCCATCTGTCAAGCATGGTGGAGGCAATGTGATGGTCTGGGGGTGCATTGTTGGTGGTAAAGTGGGAGATTTGTACAGGGTAAAAGGGATCTTGAAGAAGGAAGGCTATCACTCCATTTTGCAATGCCATGCCATACCCTGTGGACGGCGCTTGATTGGAGCCAATTTCCTCCTATAACAGGACAATGACCCAAAGCACAGCTCCAAACTATGCAATAACTATTTAGGGAAGAAGCAGTCAGCTGGTATTCTGTCTATAATGGAGTGGCCAGCACAGTCACCGGATCTCAACCCTATTGAGCTGTTGTGGGAGCAGCTTGACCATATGGTACGTAAGAAGTGCCCATCAAGCCAATCCAACTTGTGGGAGGTGCTTCAGGAAGCATGGGGTGAAATCTCTTCAGATTACCTCAACAAATTGACAACTAGAATGCCAAAGGTCTGCAAGGCTGTAATTGATGCAAATGGAGGATTCTTTGACGAAAGCAAAGTTTGAAGGACACAATTATTTTTAACCTTGTCAATGACTACATTTCCTATTCATGTTGCTATATTTCCTATTCAAACTCATTTAATGTATGCTTTAATGGAAAACAAGGACATTTCTAAGTGACCCCAAACTTTTGAACGGTAGTGTACTACTGGTCAAAAGTTTTAGAACACCTACTCATTCAAGGTATTTTCTTTATTTTTTACATTTTCTACATTGTAGAATAATAGTGAAGTCATCAAAACTATGAAATAACACATATGGAATCATGTAGTAACCAAAAAAGTGTTAAACAAATCCAAATATATTTTATATTTGAGATTCTTCAAAGTAGCCACCCTTTGCCTTGATGACACCTTTAGACACTCTTGGCATTCTCTCAACCAGATGCATGAGGTAGTCACCTGGATTGCATTTCAATTAACAGGTGTGCCTTGTTAAAAGTTAATTTGTGGAATTTCTTTCCTTCTTAATGCGTTTGAGCCAATCAGTTGTGTTGTGACAAGGTATACAGAAGATAGCCCTATTTGGTAAAAGACCAAGTCCATATTATGGCAAGAACAGCTCAAATAAGCAAAGAGAAACGACAGTCCATCATTACTTTAAGACATGAATGTCAGTCAATACGGAAAATGTGAAGAACTTTGAAAGTTTCTTCAAGTGCAGTCGCAAAAACCATCAAGCGCTATGATGAAACTGGCTCTCATGAGGACCGCCACAGGAAAGGAAGACCCAGAGTTAACTCTGATGCAGAGGATAAGTTCATTAAAGTTACCAGCCTCAGAAATTGCAGCCCAAATAAGTGCTTCACAGAGATCAAGTAACAGACACATCTCTCATGGAGGAGGAGGTGTGATGGTATGGGGGTGCTTTGCTGGTAACACTGTCTGTGATTTATTTAGAATTCAAGGCACACGTAACCAGCATGGCTACCACAGCATTCTGAAGCGATACGCCATCCCATCTGGTTTGGGCATAGTGGGACAATCATTTGTTTTTCAACAGGACAATGACCCAACACACCTCCAGGCTGTGTAAGGAATGTAAGGGCTACTTGACCAAGAAGGAAAGTGATGGAGTGCTGCATCAGATGACCTGGCCTCCACAATCCCCCGACATCAACCCAATTGAGATGGTTTGGGATGAGTTGGACCGCAGAGTGAAGGAAAAGCAGCGAACAAGTGCTCAGCTTATTTGGGTACTCCTTCAAGACTGTTGCACTGTTGGAAAAGCATTCCAGGTGAAGCTGGTTGAGAGAATGCCAAGAGTGTGCAAAGCTGTCATCGAGGCAAAGGGTAGCTACTTTGAAGTGTCTCAAATATAAAATATATTTTTTGGCTACTACATGATTCCATATGTGTTATTTCATTGTTTTGATGTCTTCACTATTATTCTACAATGTAGAAAATAGTAAAAATAAAGAAAAACCCTTGAATGAGTAGGTGTGTCCAAACGTTTGACTGGTACTGTACAGTGAGGGAAAAAAGTATTTGAACCCCTGCTGATTTTGTACGTTTGCCCACTGACAAAGACATGATCAGTCTATAATTTTAATGGTAGGTTTATTTGAACAGTGAGAGACAGAATAACAACAACAAAATCCAGAAAAACGCATGTCAAAAATGTTATAAATTGATTTGCATTTTAATGAGGGAAATAAGTATTTGACCCCTCTGCAAAACATGACTTAGTACCTGGTGGCAAAACCCTTGTTGGCAATCACAGAGGTCAGACATTTCTTGTAGTTGGCCACCAGGTTTGCACACATCTCAGGAGGGATTTTGTCCCACTCTTTGCAGATCTTCTCCAAGTCATTAAGGTTTTGAGGCTGACGTTTGGCAACTCGAACCTTCAGCTCCCTCCACAGATTTTCTATGGGATTAAGGTCTGGAGACTGGCTAGGCCACTCCAGGACCTTAATGTGCTTCTTCTTGAGCCACCCCTTTGTTGCCTTGGCCGTGTGTTTTGAGTCATTGTCATGCTGGAATACCCATCCACGACCCATTTTCAATGCCCTGGCTGAGGGAAGGAGGTTCTCACCCAAGATTTGACGGTACATGGCCCCGTCCATCGTCCCTTTGATGCGGTGAAGTTGTCCTGTCCCCTTAGCAGAAAAAAACACCAAAGCATAATGTTTCCACCTCCATGTTTGACGGTGGGGATGGTGTTCTTGGGGTCATAGGCAGCATTCCTCCTCCTCCAAACACGGTGAGTTGAGTTGATGCCAAAGACCTAAATTTTGGTCTCATCTGACCACAACACTTTCACCCAGTTCTCCTCTGAATCATTCAGATGTTCATTGGCAAACTTCAGACGGGCCTGTATATGTGCTTTCTTGAGCAGGGGGACCTTACGGGCGCTGCAGGATTACAGTCCTTCGCGACGTAGTGTGTTACCAATTGTTTTCTTGGTGACTATGTTCCCAGCTTCCTTGAAATCATTGACAAGATCCTCCAGTGTAGTTCTGGGCTGATTCCTCACCGTTCTCATTATCAATGCAACTCCACGAGGTGAGATCTTGCATGGAGCCCCAGGCCGAGGGAGATTGACAGTTCTTTTGTGTTTCTTCCATTTGCGAATAATCGCACCAACTGTTGTCACCTTCTCACCAAGCTGCTTGGCGATGGTCTTGTAGCCCATTCCAGCCTTGTGTAGGTCTACAATATTGTCCCTGACATCCTTGGAGAGCTCTTTGGTCTTGGCCATGGTGGAGAGTTTGGAATCTGATTGATTGCTTCTGTGGACAGGTGTCTTTTATACAGGTAACAAACTGAGATTAGGAGCACTCCCTTTAAGAGTGTGCTCCTAATCTCAGCTCGTTACCTGTATAAAAGACACCTGGGAGCCAGACATCTTTTCTGATTGAGAGGGGGTCAAATACTTATTTCCCTCATTAAAATGCAAATCAATTTATAACATTTTTAACATGCGTTTTTCTGGATTTTGTTGTTGTTATTCTGTCTTTGACTGTTCAAATAAACCTACCATTAAAATTATAGACTGATCATTTCTTTGTCAGTGGGCAAACGTACAAAATCAGCAGGGGATCAAATACTTTTTTCCCTCACTGTATATAACACTATGTTGACATATTTACTACCACAACTGATTACACTACAGAAAGCATTGGCAGCTCACCCTCCCTCCCGTTTCATTACACTATAGGGATAACTAGGGATAATGCTATCAACTACTAGCATAGCCATCCACTGAGGATACAGACAGTACATCAATATATACTGTCAACCATTTCAGAATTAGAAGTCGCAACTTCAAACATTCTAATAATAATAGCAGGTTTTCAGAAAACAATTGAGGGCTGTGTTGACATTGGGTGAGAGATTTGTTTGTGTTAACAATGATCCTGTCAGAGACCAGCTGTGCCCCACTCACTCCCTCACAGCATTGTGTCCCGGGGTGGCTTCAGTGCAAGACGGCATTTGTGTCTAATCCGAATCAAAGATCACAGTTTCCCTCATCCTCACAGAATCCTTCAGCAAAATAAAATGGTCCTTTAGCCACATCTATCAGTCACCCGATCCTCTCACTTCCCCTCATCCACCTGCAGTGTTGCGTTGCGATGACACCAACACCACCTTCAGGTGTAGCCTGCCTGCCTACCTCATAGAACATATAGAAGGACAAGATCGTGAGGCCCAGATTGTAGAGCACCAGGAGGCCCTGGCAAGACACCGGCTGTCTGTGTCTCATGTACTTGGGTCCCACCCATACGATCAGCAGGTACATGAGTGTTAGTGTAAAGGTTGGAGGGTAGTTGTCTAGCAGCAGCCATCCCTGTATCCGCTCATCTGAAATACAAGAGAACAGCCTCGTATTACAATATACAGTAGAATGTTCCCTTTTTCCTGAACATTATTCCCACATTTACTGTATCCCCTGAACCAGGGAGATAGCACTGAGCGTAGAGAGTGGTACAGATGTAGGATCTTAATTTGACCTATGTAGGATCTTAATTTGACCTATGTTGTTCACAGCAAAATAATCCTGCAGCAACAGGATTTGAACTGTTTAGTCCATAATGTTGTTTGATCGGTGGTTAGGTTATTAGCTGGCCAAAAGTAGGCTACATGAAAAGTGCAATACTGTTAATATAACTGTTTGTTAGTGTGGGTTTTTAGTGAATTGATGTAAATCACAAAGCTCATCAACAACAGAAAAGTGATCAAATTAAGATCCTACATCT
The DNA here is from genome assembly GCF_020615455.1 of Coregonus clupeaformis. Taxonomy (NCBI): domain Eukaryota; kingdom Metazoa; phylum Chordata; class Actinopteri; order Salmoniformes; family Salmonidae; genus Coregonus; species Coregonus clupeaformis. Next base: position 37,334,006 of record NC_059222.1, on the reverse strand, counting down.
GTAGCTACACTGCAGGGCGGGCATATTGGTTGGAGAGGGCAAGAGGACACAACACAGTTTGAATGAGAATTGGCAGTGACTACCGAAGCATGTTTGTTTAACTCCTGGAAAGGTTATGCTAGAATCATGGAGGTGCAAACAGACCTGGTGCATTCCACTGCAGGACCATGTATTAACACAATGCAAACATTTTGTGAGGAGATATATGGTGATAAATCATTTTATGTCAATAGTCCATAACTAAGCATTGATTCATATGATAATTCTTATACTGTAATTTAATATACAGTAATGAAACAGTAATAACACTTACCTCTGGGACCCATCCATGAGTCTATGTACGTGTTTAGTTTATGATTAAAAGCCTCCATTTCCAACCTGAACAGACAGATGAGAGAGTACCTACAGTCACACATTGCAGCTTATCACCAGACATAGTTATACACTCTGATAGACTGAAATGTATGGTAAACTACTACCACTTAGGTCAGGGATCATCAACTAGATTCAGCCACGGGCCGATGTTTTTCTTGAGCGGATGGTCAGGGGGTCGGAACATAATTACAAATAATTTGTCAAGTGCAAATTGACCGCAAGAAGCCCAAACAGATATAATATTTAAAAATATAATAATTTCAAACCTTGTTTACATTTGTATACGATCACATACTGTATATCTCTCCATTATAAGTGGGAATATTTTGGAACAGATTTCCAAAATTAAAATCATTTGGAGATGATTTGCTGGTGTTTTTACAGTCTTTTATGCCCAACAATAAAATAATAAAAAATATATATATTTATACAGTACCAGTCAAATGTGTGGACACACCTACTCATTCAAGGGTTTGTCTTCATTTGTACTATTTTCTACATTGTAGAGTAATACTGCCCTACCAAGCAAAAAGACAGTAACTGCTCATTTGGTTGAAAATGAGTTAATGTCATATTTGCTACATTAAATACATGCTTAATCATGTCGACAAGTATCCTGCCTCTATTGTATTGTGTTTTGGAGAAAATGGGGGTCATGTTAGCAGTAACCATATAAGGTTAGTGTGAAACCAAGGTAAATAAAATAACTTTTTCTCAGTTCCACGCTATGAGCAGTTACTACCTTTTTGCTTGGTAGGGCAGAATAGTGAAGACATCACAACTATGAAACAACACATATGGAATCATGTAGTAACCAAAAAAGTGTTAAACAAATCAAAATATATTTTATATTTGAGATTCTTCAAAGTAGCCACCCTTTGCCTTGATGACAACTTTGCACACTCTTGGCATTCTCTCAACCAGCTTCATGAGGTAGTCACCTGGAATGCATTTCAATTAACAGGTGTGCCTTGATATAAGTTAATTTGTGGAATTTCTTTCCTTCTTAATGCAACTGAGCCAATCAGTTGTGTTGTGACAAGTAGGGGTGGTATACAGAAGATAGCCCTATTTGGTAAAAGACCAAGTCCATATTATGGCAAGAACAGCTCAAATAAGCAAAGAGAAACGACAGTCCATCATTACTTTAAGACATGAAGATCAGTCAATCCGGAAAATGTCAAGAACTTTGAACGTTTCTTCAAGTGCAGTCGCAAAAACCATCAAGCGCTATGATGAAACTGGCTCTCATGAGGACCGCCACAGGAAATGAAGACCCAGAGTTACCTCTGCTGCAGAGGATAAGTTCATTAGAGTTACCAGCCACAGAAATTGCAGCCCAAATAAATGCTTCACAGAGTTCAAGGGGTGCCTTGCTGGTGACACTGTCAGGTGATTTATTTAGAATTCAAGGCACACTTAACCAGCGTGGCTACCACAGCATTCTGCAGCGATACGCCATCCCATCTGGTTTGGGCTTAGTGTTTTTCAACAGGACAAGGAACAACACACCTCCAGGCTGTGTAAGGGCTATTTGACCAAGAAGGAGAGTGATGGAGTGCTGCATCAGATGACCTGGCCTCCACAATCCCCCGACCTCAACCCAATTGATATGGTTTGGGATGAGTCGGACCGCAGAGTGAAGGAAAAGCAGCCAATAAGTGCTCAGCATATGTGGGAACTCCTTCAAGACTGTTGGAAAAGCATTCCAGGTGAAGCTGGTTGAGAGAATGCCAAGAGTGTGCAAAGCTGTCATCAAGGCAAAGGGTGGCTACTTTAAAGAATCTCAAATATACATACTTTTTTGATTTGTTTAACACTTTTTTGGTTACTACATGATTCCATATGTGTTATTTCATAGTTTTGATGTCTTCACTATTATTCTACAATGTAGAAAATAGTTAAAATAAAGAAAAACCCTTGAATGAGTAGGTGTGTCCAAACTTTTGACTGGTACTGTATGTCTGTTTAATTATACATAGCAGCTGAAGGGAAATCATAGCTTGGTTCATTGTAGCAGAGGTAGGATCATTTGTCACGATGACTTCACAATAAAACCACTTTCGGACTGAAAGAACACGCAAAGATGCCTGTCTACTTACAGCTTAGGCAAGCTATAAAGTCCATTCAGAAGGTTAAGGCTTGAGCGATAATCCTTACTATTGGCTCAATGCAATAGTTAATTCCAGTTAATTACGAATGTAAACAAAATTATAATTCCAAATTTTCCTCATGGAAAACCATTGAAGAGAATTAGAATTAGAATGTCAGTGTACCTCCTGAATTGACTGGAATTGAAATGGAATTGACCCCACACATTTTAAGAATGCTTTGTTATTTTTAAGCATTCAGATATTTCCTTTATAATTATTATGTAGCTGCTCAAGCAGTCCCAAACGCACAGAAATACAAACATAAAACATTTACATTATTCTTGCAAGATAACGTATGGGTCAATAGAGGTATATACCTTCTCTCTTTATTGTTAGTGATGACTTGTAGTTATAACCGACTTGTCTCAAAATGTTGTCGGTTGATCAGATCTAACCACTACCTAAACATGTCGTTAAAGTTTTCTAATAAAAACAAAGCAAAAAAACTAAAAAGAGAGAGAGCATCATAGCCAAATAGCGCTATAACTTATTATATATAGCAGGCAAGTTAGATAGCCTATGGCTGCTGTGCTGGATCAGGATGCAGGCTACCATAGCCTATCACTAGGCTACTGTCTAAGTTTAGTCTTGTAGACAAATCCTATATTACAATAATGTCTAAATCATCAGCCCAACTCTTATCGCACACATATCTCAAACAGCAATCGCAATCGTTCGCATCACAGAGGTCACCGATTCAGCATAAATTCTTTTACATAGCCTACATAAATGATCTAGCTAGCGAGACATGAAATAGTATGAAATCGCTGCTAAAAGTAGATTATCAAGTATATCAATTACGTATGCTAAATACTGTTATAGCATTTCCACAACTCAATGAAAACTAAGAATATCTTATTTCCAACCACATTCTAGCTCATAAAACGTACCTCTGGAGGATGCGTAATCTTGGCTGCCCGGGTCCCAAAGCACAAATGTGCAGCCTCGTCGGTCAGTGGAAACAGCGGGAGAAACACATGAACTCAGTCTACATGGCAAATTGTCCTGAGCGTCATAAGTGACGAGATCTAGCTATTAGGCTATCATCTTCATATGGTAGATAATTGGCTATCAGCCCGCCTAACGGCCTACAGGAAAGCACATTGGCAGTTATCATCACCCAGAAGATGATTTGACCGTCTGCTGATGTTGGCGTCCCACATAAACTAGGTTTCCATTCAATTGGCGACAGATTTTCATGTGAATATTCCAAAATCGGCATAAAGAAAATATGGGCATGTTCCTACCAGTGGTGTTTCCACCAAACCGACTTGTTGTGGATAAAAATCAGTGCGTGATGACATAGTGCACACAAAATGTACTTTTTTCTCTTAAATTCAATGTGTTTATAGCATTTTCGATTGTTTTGTCACAAAACCTCTTGCATTAAATAGCAAATGTGCTAGCCTACTCTGGTCTTGGCATGTGCGCTCTAGCCAACAGCTGGCAGATACAGCGCGGGTAGGCTGTGCCGGTAGCTACATAATGAGATTATTATGGATAAGAGCGTGAATATTTATATTTGTCAAACCACAGTCAAGAATCGATCATCATGTCACCAGATTAAGACCCTCGATATTTATTGGAAATGAGCATCAAGCTCATCAGCGTGCACTGTCTCCAGCCTGTGAAGTGTAGCATTATTTCATCTGTAGGCAAGCTTTTAATGCACAACTGCGCATTTGCGTATGCCAAAGAGCTATTATCTTTTAGAGCGATTTTAGCAGCGATTTTTTTAGCCAATGTGTTTAATAATATCTGTGCACTCTTTTACGTCACACGTTTGTTAACGTTTCACTTTATTTGAATATGGCGTAGGTCAATAGGTAATACATTGTGCATGACACTTTTCATCCAGAATCAAGGGAATTTTCCTATGATTACATTTTGCCTAGGCTACAGACACCCGGTATGTGCATTGTAGTTAGGAGTCTGGACAAGATTACTCGTGAGGTTTTATTCGTAGCCTATAGTATAGGCGACATGCTGGATTTATAAAAAGTGACAAGAAAATGTGCCCAATAGACTCTGCCCCAATGCGGCGTTCAAGTCCGAGCTATGAAATTCGGAAATTTCCGACTTGCTAACTGGTTGAACGCGGGCACGTGTAGAACTACAACCTGCGCCATGTTCAGTTGCCAAACGTTCTTGAACGTTGCAGATAGAAAACCCATGAATAGAGCCTATGTGTTTCCTTATTATTGTCAGAGACGCATGTTTGATATATATTATAGCCTATTTCTATCTGAACGTTCCAAAACGTTCAATCCTGCTGAACGCGCCCCAGTTAGCAAATCGGTTAGCAAGCCGATGTCACCCCATTCATTTCTCATCAGTGGAGAGACCAATCAAATCAGTGCATCACTCACAACCAGTTCGTAAGTAAGTTAGCAAGCCGATGTCACCCCATTCATTTCTCGTCAGTGGAGACCAATCAAATCACTGCATCACTCACATGGCTACGCAGAGCAGAGCTCAGTGACCTGTGTTATGATACTGGTGGTTTTTCGAGACTGATGGTTTGTACGGTTGTGGATACTAGTACAGCGCCATCTAGTTGTCGCGTCGGGGATACGGTGTTGACAACCGTAGCATTTCAGCTAATCCTAACCCTTTTCCTAACCTTAACCTTATTCTCCTAACCTGCTACGTTAATGATCTTAACCTGCCAAGTTAATTCTCCTAACCTACTATGTAAACAAACACCCAGTCTCAACAAACCATCAGTATCACCACACTGGTATGTTATCCTATAGTGAGGCAGAATGTCAAACTCTAGTGTGTAGGCAACTAAACATTAATATATTTTTCTTTTCAAACTGTATGTTATATATATATATATGTGTGGCTTATACACATCAAATGTACAACTGTCCAATTGCTGCAAGAAAATCATAGCCTAGCTAGCCTACTCTGTTGAGACTTCAAAGCCTGAAAAAAGTTTGAACCGCTTGCCTTACAAAACATGTCAGCATCTTTTACAATTTTGGCAAGGAAAAATATGGCCTTGGTCAGATGGTGATAAAGTTGAACATTGGCACAATGCTAGGAGGACTTGCTTAACAAGACAAATCCATTTAATAGGTTGGCACTTTGACACTATTCAAGTGTAGGCCTACATTTTTAGGGCTTGGAACACCATCAGTTCTTTACATTCACTGTGATTTGTCATATATGCAAGGTTCCCTTGAAGGTACTATGTAAATCACAGGTGTCAAACTCATTCCACGGAGGGCCGAGTGTCGGCAGGATTTTGCTCCACTCTTGTACTTGATTGATGAATTGAGGTCTCTAAATTAGTAAGGAACTCCCCACACCTGGATGTCTAGGTCTTAATTTAAAGGAAAAAACTAAAACCCGCAGACACTAGGCCCTCCATGGAATGACTTTGACACCCCCGATGTAAAACGGACAGACTATATTCTTAATATGTTAATCTATCGTCAAATAGTTTTTAGTTGATAAGATTGGCATAAAGCTCCAAATAAACACATCATCTCCATATTGTCCATTTGGCCACATAGCAGTAATATACATTATGTTCATGTCCCTGGCGCCCTCTAGTGGATTAAAGGTCTCACTCTACATTGAGCATATTATCCAGAGATAACATAGAACCATGTAACCAAGCGAAATACTATGCTTAGTCAGTGCTGTACACAGATTTATTAATTGAGACATAACATTCCAATCAAATGTTTACATTCACCTGCACTTCAATGCAAGACTACTTTTTTTTTAAAGATTCTACTATGTCATCACAGCAAATCAAAGACTTTAATTTCACACTTCTTGCATGAAAGGCCTAATAATTTCTGACAGAATGCAGATATACCGCATTCGAGAAATGAAATAACTCTTGTTAAATGTTTGTAGATCAAAGTTCAGTATTTACAGTAGACTTAAAGATTAAAATGAATCTAGTGTACAACTTTAGTGTTCGCAGCATTTACATAATTTCACACTCACAGTCAGACTTTGTTACCATGAACACAGGATATCAAATTACATATCCAATTGCTATTACACATCCGATTGAATTGAATTTGCCGCCTATTAAAATAATTGTCGAATTGTACAAATCTGATACAGTATATACACAAATGCAATACACCCGCTTGACCATCCAAATGCACACGTGCAATTCTATATTCTCCATTAAAAGTGAATTTGTTTGGACCACTTTGTCCAGACAGATATTTGGTCTTCCTTCTCATGATGGACAACACATTCATTCATTGATTACAGCTGTGACAGTAAGTTCATTTGCCCCGATTGACTGGGTCGCCAATAAGTTCTGGGCATCGCTCTTCTCCTTTTGTGATGCTGTCACACTTGCGGAGTAGGTCGTAGTTAATTCTGTCAGTTATGACGCTGTCTTGCTTGTATTGGGGGTGCTTGTCCACAAACTCCCTCATCCATTTAGCCATGGTCATCAGTTCACCTACATCAGCAACAAGAACAAAGTGAGCAAAACGTGTTGTTGTTGATAATTAAGATGTTACACCACTAACATATAAACAAGTGCCTATTTGGCATTTATAACCCTGTATACATTAACAATTTAATGTGGCCTAATGTGGCTTCAGTTCAGATTCAACACTGTAAAGCACTAAGGCTGTGTTTAGACAGGCAGCCCAATTCTACACTTTTTTTTTTCACTAAATTGCTCATTTGACCAATCAGATCTGCTCTGAAAAAGATATGTGAAAAGATCTGATGTGATTGGTCCAAAAATCAATTAGCGAAAAATAAAGTTCAGAATTGGGCTGCCTTTCTCAAAGCAGCCAAGAGTTATCAAACCTTGTTGACACTGTCAGGGAGCAACATGTGCCTTCTACTATTGGAATGCCGCATGCTTTTGCTAAGCTCCACCAATGATGTGGAAAGCCCATGGGCCACACCAATACCCCACAAAACCCTGTTACCTAACCCAGCGTCAAATTGTCATTGTTTATTTGCTCATTCTAAACTGGGTGGTTCGAGCCCTGAATGCTGATTGGCTGAAAGCCGTGGTGTATCAGACCGTATACCACAGATACGACAAAACATTTATTTTTACTGCTCTAATTATGTTGGTAACCAGTTTATAATAGCAATAGGGACCCTCGGGGGTTTGTGGTATATGGCCAATAGAACACGGCTAAGGGCTGTATCCAGGCACTCTGCGTTGCGTCGTGCGTATTGGCCATATACCACACCTCCTTGGGCCTTATTGCCTAAATATACCTGAGGCACGTCTCTTGATGAGCTTCAGGTAGTTTAGGATGGTGCATCTTGTATCGACGTCCACCTCCATGTTTTCCAGGTAGCAGTTGAGGATCGGTATCAACCCTTGAAAAACTCCTTCCTAAATGATAAGAAACAACAACTTATGGTTTAAAGTCAAGAGTGCAGGAGAAATATATATTCAATGATAACTATTATTAAAAGAGATTGAACGGGATCTTAAGCACTTACAAATTCATTACATATTGTACAAATTGGAATTCGTAACATATATCATACGATATGCATTTTTTTTTGCAGGACGTTACATATCATACAAAATGGATGACGTACTACTGGCTGAAATTACCCAAAACCATAATAACGCATCTTTAATAAGCACCTTTCCGTTGATGATTGTGTCAATGCTCATCAGTGTGTACTCATTGTCACCCTCACTGTCCAAGCCATTCTGGGCAGCCGATGAGGAGCTATCGAGGGCAGGGTTGCAGCCTATGGGAGGACACAAGAGAAGATTTAGCATCAACCTGTTCAGACATTTTGCCAAAACGCTCCCTGACCAGGTTTCAAAACACTGGAATCTGATTCGTATCCTCTCACCTTTATAGATGTCCTTCCGGAAATAAAACATGCCCTCTTGGACTGCATTTCTTTTCTGGGCAACTTTCATGTTTTCATCAACCTTTTGAAAGACAAAACAGAATACTTAATGTTATGACCCTACATGTATCATGACCCTACATGTACTAGAACTTAACTTAATGGAATTTCCTAAAATTCAGCAAATGAAATGTATATCAGAAGAACAGCTGTTCTCACCTTTGACAAAGGGATGAGAAAGTCCAGTTTATAGGACAGTATAACCCGGGTGAGCAGCACGATGAAGACAACGTAAGCAGAGTTTTCAAAATCAGTAAGTTGCACCTGGAACAAAAGAAAACATGCACTGAATATTTCTACTCTACAAACATTGTCCAAAAACAGGTTAAGACACAGTACATGTAAATCATGTTGCAAGTATTTACTTAAACAATGAGTGTGTTTCAGGTAAACAAATATCCAAATGATATTCAATATTTTTTGTCAATAGAGTTGTAAGGCTTACGCTACCTCCATGGGGCGGAACTCAACTCGCCATCCGATGTCCGAGTTTGGAGGAGGTGGTTTGAACCTCATGGTCTGCCAGTTGGTTGACTGCAGATTCTACAAGACAGACAGAAAAGACGAAAGAGAAATTAGATTATATCAACTAAAATGCCTCCTTATAAAATCTAAATCACAAGTATTGGTCTAGTTCGCATACAGTCATGTAGTCACTATAAGTCAGTCTAGTATAGTATTATTTTTTACCTCAAAGTGATCAGACACATTTTCATCATCCAGGTGGATTTTCTCCTCAAAGAGTGACAGCGGATCCCGGATGAAGAGATGGGCTACGTGTTGGGCCAGCAGCTTGTCGATCCCTACAAAAACAGATTCTGATCACTTCTCTATAGAAGGTTTTACGATTAAAATATGAATAACCACATTGTTAACAAACGGTTGTACAAACAGTTTTATTGCTTGAAAAATACATCAAAAGTTACTTTTCTTTTGTAAGATTATTTCACTATTCATCTTGAAAGTATTTTTCACCAATCACCTGTCCTTCACCATATTCTATTGTTTCTATACACCATGTAGTATCAAATATTTATGTTATTGTTACAAAGTGCTTTACCTGCATCCAGCAGCTGTTTGTTGATCTCCTCGTCTATTGTCAGATCTATGTCATTGTACCTTTCGCCACAGCTGGAGAGGTAGCTGTCGATTGAATCATATCTTGATTTCAAGATTCGAAATTTGTTGGTTTTCAAAGGCTGCAAAGAAAACACATTTTCATGCTCGTTGAAAGACAAGTCTGAAAATCCTCTGACATATCAAGGAACAAAGAAGACAAATAACTGAAAACCTGCTCTGACTAACATTACAATTGAACACCAGGAAATCAGAGAAATTAATAATGCCTGTCTGAGGCTGACACTATCCAAGCGTTACATTCAACCCGCTGAAGCAACTAGCAACAAGCGAGTGGGCCTTGTTTGGCTGGGTCATGTTCCTTTCATTAGGAGCCAGTTTTTCCTGATTAATCTGCTCACCTCCAGCCCCCTCTCTTCCCCGGTCCTGTCATCCACCGATGCAGAAATAACTCCCCAGCGACAATCAATGTCTGACACATAGCCTCTGTAGAAAGGCGATGCAGCACTGAGGGCCATCTGTAAACAGATCAGCAGTTAGCTTTCCAGTTTCCACCACACAAAAGGCACTCAAAACAACCAAAGCATTATTGAATACTGTAAGGATTCAAAGATGTGGTTAAACAAAGCTGTTTATGACACCTTAGATTTTTTCCAATTACTATTTTGAGGCAATTAATACTTTCTGTATGTTTTCTAAGCATATCTTACCATTATGGGGCAGAATGTTGCTAGTTGGTCATAAAGGTACCTCGCCTCTTCAATGCTGCATGCTTGGAATGTCACCTGGAAAAACATCATAAAAAGGGTTAAAGTTAATTTAAGGATTACTCAACCTGCCTACAGTGAGAGAAAAAAGTATTTGATCCCCTGCTGATTTTGTACGTTTGCCCAATGACAAAGACATGATCAGTCTATAATTTTAATGGTAGGTTTATTTGAACAGTGAGAGACAGAAAAACGCATGTCAAAAATGTTATAAATTGATTTGCATATTAATGAGGGAAATAAGTATTTGACCCCTCTGCAAAACATGACTTAGTACTTGGTGGCAAAACCCTTGTTGGCAATCACAGAGGTCAGACGTTTCTTGTAGTTGGCCACCAGGTTTGCACACATCTCAGGAGGGATTTTGTCCCACTCCTCTTTGCAGATCTTCTCCAAGTCATTAAGGTTTCGAGCCTGACGTTTGGCAACTCGAACCTTCAGCTCCCTCCACAGATTTTCTATGGGATTAAGGTCTGGAGACTGGCTAGGCCACTCCAGGACCTTAATGTGCTTCTTCTTGAGCCACTCCTTTGTTGCCTTGGCCGTGTGTTTTGGGTCATTGTCATGCTGGAATACCCAGCCACGACCCATTTTCAATGCCCATGCCCAGGACGGTACATGGCACCGTCCTGTCCCCTTAGCAGAAAAACACCCCCAAAGCATAATGTTTCCACCTCCATGTTTGACGGTGGGGATGGTGTTTTTGGGGTCATAGGCAGCATTCCTCCTCCTCCAAACACGGCGAGTTGAAGTTGATGCCAAAGAGCTCGATTTTGGTCTCATCTGACCACAACACTTTCACCCAGTTCTCCTCTGAATCATTCAGATGTTCATTGGCAAACTTCAGACGGGCCTGTATATGTGCTTTCTTGAGCAGGGGGACCTTGCGGGCGCTGCAGGATTTCAGTCCTTCGCGGCGTAGTGTGTTACCAATAGTTTTCTTGGTGACTATGGTCCCAGCTGCCTTGAGATCATTGACAAGATCCTCCCATGTAGTTCTGGGCTGATTCCTCACCGTTCTCATGATCATTGCAACTCCACGAGGTGAGATCTTGCATGGAGCCCCAGGCCGACGGAGATTGACAGTTCTTTTGTGTTTCTTCCATTTGCGAATAATCGCACCAACTGTTGTCACCTTCTCACTAAGCTGCTTGGCGATGGTCTTGTAGCCCATTCCAGCCTTGTGTAGGTCTACAATCTTGTCCCTGACATCCTTGGAGAGCTCTTTGGTCTTGGCCATGGTGGAGAGTTTGGAATCTGATTGATTGCTTCTGTGGACAGGTGTCTTTTATACAGGTAACAAGCTGAGATTAGGAGCACTCCCTTTAAGAGTGTGCTCCTAATCTCAGCTCGTTACCTGTATAAAAGACACCTGGGAGCCAGAAATCTTTATGATTGAGAGGGGGTCAAATACTTATTTCCCTCATTAAAATGCAAATCAATTTATAACATTTTTGACATGCGTGTTTCTGGATTTTTTTGTTGTTATTCTGTCTCTCACTGTTCAAATAAACCTACCATTAAAATTATAGACTGATCATTTCTTTGTCAGTGGGCAAACGTACAAAATCAGCAGGGGATCAAATACTTTTTCCCCCTCACTGTATATAAAACATGTCCATGACTTATAAAAAATATTTCTCTAGTCTAGTAAATAAACACGTAATAAAAAATTAAAAGAACATGCATCTAAAGACAGACAGATAACTCCAGTGTACCAGGTTTATAATCCTATAAAGTGTTGCGTATACCTGAAGACAGCAGTTGCCCATTCCAAATCCCATGGCATCCATGTAGATGTGATCAGGGAGAGCTGCCCTGGCGGCCTCCCCATCATCTTCCGGAAACTTCTCCACAAATGGAGATGGGGTGCACTTGTCTTTGAAGACTAACAAGGAGAAAGAAGCACAAAGGAAAGTAGATAACCATAAGCAAGTCATTTCAACTCATAAAAAATGTTGCAGCAAATTTGGGGCGATGGGTAGCCTAGCGGTTAAGAGCATTGGGCCAGTAACCGAAAGGTCACTTGTTCGAATCTCCGGGCAGACTAGGTGAAATATCTGTTGATGTGCCCTTGAGCAAGGCCCTTAACCCAAATTGCTCCTGTAAGTCGCTCTGGATAAGAGCATCTGCTAAATGACTAAATTGTAAATGTGGCCTAAATTTGACCAGTGAAAATAAAATATTACTAAATGTATTTGACTGAAAGCAAACGGTGAAGACCTGTTTTGATTTAGACTTACTGGGTACATTGATCACCACCTTCTCTCCTCTTCTGTGACGAATGTTTCTGGTCAGGGTGCTGAAAAAACATTCACAACATACTTTGCAAATGAAGAGCTGAAACATGACACAACACAAGGCAGCGACATAACATAGTGCAAACACCTGTGACAAACTTAGTGCCATAGCAACTTATATAGCTCAGTTGGTAGAGCATGGCCAGGATAGTGTGTTGGATACCAGGGACCACCCGTACATAAAAATGTATACACGCATGACTGTAAGTCGCACAACTGAGCAAGAGGACAAATACATTAGAGTGTCTAGTTTGAGAAACAGACCCCTCACAGGTCCTCAACTGGCAGCTTCATTAAATAGTACCCGCAAAACACCAGTCTCAACGTCAACAGTGAAGAGGCGAATCCGGGATGCTGACCTTCTAGGCAGAGTTGCAAAGAAAAAGCCATATCTCAGACAATAAAAGATTAAGATGGGCAGTCTTTTCTTTGCAACTCTGCCTAGAAGATCAGCATCCCGGAGTCGCCTCTTCACTGTTGACGTTGAGACTGATGTTTTGCGGGTACTATTTAATGAAGCTGCCAGTTGAGGACCTGTGAGGCGTCTTTCTCAAACTAGACACTAATATATTTGTCCGCTTGCTCAGTTGTGCACCGGGGCCTCCCACTCCTCTTTCTATTCTGGTTAGAGACAGTTTGCGCTGTTCTGTGAAGGGAGTAGTACACAGCGTTGTACGAGATCTTCAGTTTCTTGGCAATTTCTGGCATGGAATAGCCTTCATTTCTCAGAACAAGAATACACTGACGAGTTTCAGAAGAAAGTTATTTGTTTCTGGCCATTTTGAGCCTGTAATCAAACACACAATTGCTAATGCTCCAGATACTCAACTAGTCTCAAGAAGGCCAGTTTTATTGCTTCTTTCATCAGCACAACAGTTTTCAGCTGTGCTAACATAATTGCAAAAGGGTTTTCCAATGATCAATTAGCCTTTTAAAATGATAAACTTGGATTAGCAAACACAACGTGCCATTGGAACACAGGACTGATGGTTGCTGATAATGGGCCTCTGTACGCCTATGTAGATATTCCATTACAAAATCAGCAGTTTCCAGCTACAATAGCCATTTACAACATTAACAATGACTACACTGTATTTCTGATCAATTTGATGCAATTTTTTTGTCCATTTAAAATAACTTCTTTCAAAAACAAGGACATTTCTATGTGACCCCAAACTTTTGAACAGTAGTGTGTGTATATATATATATATATATATATATATATATAAAATTCAAGTCTACCTGAATCTTGGGTGTCTGTTTATAGCTTCATCCGGGAAGAACAGTGATTTGGACACTCCTTTTTCAACAGGTGTTGGCTTGTATTCTGGCTGTGTGAAGCCTGGACAACCTAACCTAAAACCATTGTTACAAGAATAACAATAATGTTAAGGTACTATGAATAAAATACAACCGTTTCAAATGATTTAGTGAGTGACAGAATAGGTAGTTAACTACCTTGGGAATGACGTGATGGTGGCAAGTGTTTCATTCTTATTCAGCACAGATGAGGCCTCTCGCCTTCGCTTCCCCATGTTGTCCTCTACTGTGTTGAACTCTGACATCGTCCCACCGTAGGGCTGCCCCGGAGTCCCTTCGATCATGTAGCTGCCATACTCTGGCCTCCAAAGGGTAGGATGGCTACCAGGAAAAACAAAGCATTATATATATAAATAAAGAAATAAAAAAGCCAACTTCCATTTTTAGAAGTCATTGAATAATGTTGTCTAACAAAACAAGCTCCCGGTTCGATAGAGTCCATTGTATTATGCCAGTCTTTCACATTAAAAAGTAAACATGTTGTGCTTTTAAAAAAATCTGATGTGAGCCACTATCTCACCAGAGGGAAAATGCTGTGGGCAATGCATTTGTGCTACAGGGCGCGTGCTCTTCAATATGTGCGCCAGAGAGGCAGTAATGAGGAATGCTACTGCTATACCTACAATTGGCCTGGGTTAAGTCAGCTTCACAGATTTAGAATGTCATGGACAGTTAGCAACCAGACTACCACAGTGAGGCTTGTACAAACACATTCCCATCAAATAGAGATGAAGGCTTTTTAACCCATGTTGAAGGAATTTAGCAGCCCAAGGTAAAGCGGCAGGTTGAATCAATAGTGCATTTGTAAGGGCATAGTTCTAGAAAACAAAAAAATTTAAACTCATGCTGAAGTTGCATACTTGTAAAGTAGCTTTTGCATGAGCAATAAGGGAAGTTCGACTTTTCTTGTATTTTTTTTAATTAAAAAGTTGCAGAACAGGCTAGTGGAACACAGTGTTACGCAGTGACAGGAGCAGTCTTTAGTCCCTGTAGTGTACGCCACACAAATGAGTTAACATAAGAAAGGCCGTTACATAGCAGACCATTTCACACTCAACACGATAATATGGTCATTTTCTAAACAGATTTAAAGCTGACTTACTTGGGGTTGGTCTTTTCTCCTTTGTCTTGAAGGGTTTCCAAAACTTCCTCACCATTGAGAACAAGACGAACCTTTCCATTTTTCTCATCCATTTCAATCAACATGTACTCCACCTAAAAGGGGAGGAAAAGAAATGTAGCATAATCTGTTTATATTTCAAACCATAAAAACTGTGTGCAAATTCAATGCCTTTCATGTTGAAATCAGTTTGGCCTACTGCATATGTTGACATCTGTGACTGCACCCACTGACTAAAAACAGATGAAAGTAGAATCAAAGCTCATGTTGATTAGTGTTAACATGATGTATCCTAAGCCTATAACAGCACAACTGTAATTGTGACAAACAAGACTGCTAAAAAGACTCCCAACTATCCACATGTTTAGACATTTGTGGCATCAAACATTCTGGCCATTGCTCAATATCACAAGTGCACTGCAATTCAGCTGTCAATGTGTACAAGATGCATAATCAACCCTATAAGATATCACAGCTCAAATTCAGCCTGAATGTTTTTTTGTTGTTGATGTCATTAACATCAGTTCACTTTTGTATATTATTGCACCTGAACCTAGTAACCATTGTGCTGCCGACTAGAAGACACCACAGAGGCCTTCAACATCAATAGGATGGTGTGGCCCAATCGCAATTTTTTTTTTATATTCTCCAATGACAATGCAAGATTATCAGCCATAAGGCTAAACTTTTGTTGTTGTTCATTAGACCAGAATGGAGCAGACCATGTCTACAAACACCACCTTTCTTTCCAATGTGCGTCACTGTGTAGACCCAAAGCCTTGATCCATACTTCCCAAGATCAAAACGGGGAGCCATCACATCCATTCCAATTCATCAATTATGTTTCCTTGACTTTGACTCTGCTACCCTGTAATCCCCCTGTCTGAAAGAGGGATTAATCTATAACAACAACATTCCACATCAAATTGAGGCACACTGAAGGCAGCACAGACAGAAATCACATATTGACTACATCTAGATGCTATGTGCAACTTTTGTTAAACAACCTATCGACGTGCCAGATGCATGTTAAGGGACAACCTTTGTTTAGAAACATATAAAGCTCAGATAAGAAATCTCTCAAAAAGAAAAAATGTCTCAATAGGTGCAAACCTTATGATAAATAAGCGTATTTATTCCGTTTTAGGCATTTACTTACCAAACACTTTTTCGATGACAGACATTTGGAAAACTTTTGTATTAAGTATGCATCGGTTCTCATGAAATGTAAACAATTGTATAGATAAGAAAACCTAAACTTTCTCCAGACAAAAATAAAAAGATTTCACATACAGCGAATGGATAGGTTGTTGTTTTACGGGGTCAGCCATAGTTGTATGATTCCCCTGGAGCAAATGAGGGTTAAATGCCTTGCTCAAGGGCACAACGAGGTATTCAAACCAGCGAACTTTCGATTACTGGCCCAACGCTCTAACCGCTAGGCTACCTGCCGCTCCTAGCAACAATATAAACGGTTCCATGGCCTAAGTAACTGAATAATACATCAGTTACTGATTAAAAGTTGTCTAAATCTAAAACAGTTATGTAATGGTCAGATGCTTTGAATGGGTTCAATGTCTATGGACGGAGTATAAACATCAAAGCATTCGCTACAACTACTTGTACTGCATGCACTACTATCCTGACGACAGGATGTAGCCTAACTGAAACACTAGTTACACGCCGTTGCTGCAAATCGGTTACAGTCTTTCATCTGCACAATCCAAGTTGGCACGTTGGCAACATAGTTACAACCTCACTTCACTGGTGATAGAGCAGACTCACTGACAATTCCATTATTATGGATCACATGTTATTGTTTGTTATGCAAAAATCACGTTATGCAAAGGTTAAGCAATACAACATCCTTACCTCATCGCCCCATAACAAGACATCTTTCTGTCGTTCTTTCACCTTGTTATAGATGTTGAGAAACTGAACAATGCCATGTTTCCTAACATGGTCTGCATACTTTTTGGTTTCTTCCCAGTTGAGCGGTGACCCTTTTGACAGCAAGCCCATATCGCAAGCGTTCGGTACCAACAGCGAGACTGGCGCTTGCTATTTTGTTTAGCTATCTATTAATTTTGCTCGCTAACGTTTTATCCAAGTTCAGCGACGTAGCTACTGACAACAAAACAAAACAGAACTTGAGCCCAACCAACAATGGTCTTGCTATTTAAACTGTAACGCTGGATACTTGTTAGCTAGCCAACAAGGGAGAGGGCATCACACATATCTTGCTATCTATCTAGCTAGCAAGCTATTAAAATGTGCAGCCGATACAATGTCCCACGCGCCAATTATAATGTCAAGGTTGTTCCCCCAGCAATACCTATCTAATTCAGAATAGCACCTACACCTAAATATATTTTTCCGTGATGGAATCACTTCCTTGTAATGAGGACCGGTCAATTCAATCCACTGGCTATGAATCCTCTGTTTCAGAGTGCATCACCCGAGTGTACAACATTTCCTTCCTTGCTCTCTTTACACCCACAGTGACTGAACACGTGTGACTGTGGGCGCGTCCTCCTCAGACGTTTCGTATGTCTGCCAGATCTTACAACGCCTGGAGAGATATTTTACATATTAGCTAACCACATTATATGTTATAGCAATTTATTTTATTTTTTATTTAACCTTTAACATCATTTATTTAATCTGTAAATCGATGACCTAGTCGATTACGTATCACACAACAGGGAAAAGCAACCAATGTCACAGGCAGAACACGTCATTATGACTCAGCAATATTTCCCTCCTGCCTCAAAACACTAGGCATCCGCCGACTAAACCACTCTACTACTGCCGCGTTCAAAACAACTGGGAACTGGGGGAAAAAACGATCTCCAACTGGGAAAATCTTTTGAATGGTCATCCAACTCGGAATTCCAAGTCGGAAACTCGGGCATCTTTCTAGAGCTCCGACTTTCTGACCTAAAGATCACCAATGTCATTATTTGACCTCTATTATTTCCGAATTCACAGGTGTCTTGAACGCACCATAAGGTGTGTAAAAAAAAAATAATAAAAATGTAACGATGACAATGCAAGTGATTGCACTTACTGTGCTGGTCTTTCACCTAGTTTCCCCATCTTTACCAAACTGGGCATTAAGCCAAAGTCATTGTTTGGCATAATAGAATGAGTAGCCTAGCCTATAGCCCAGTAAGAAATTTGAAAAGATCTCTGTGGCTGACATCATACCGTGCACTTTCACCACCCTGTAAAGTTGTGGGTTTGATTCCCACGGGGGACCAGTATGAAAATGTATGCACTCACTAACTGTAAATCGCTCTGGATAAGAGCGTCTGCTAAATGACTAAAATGTAAGTCAGAGTGGAATTCATGCATTGTGTCGAGATGCCAGCCCAGTGGAATGCAAGTAAAGTAGGGCTAACGGCTGGTGTTAACTGGGAACAATGTCGGACGACGGAAGCCATTCATTTTCAATGGAAGAAAAGCAATGAGAAGTGGGGTGGGACAGTTGGGCGATGCAAACATAGGTGAGGGAGCGTGAAGAGGGCTGGACTTAAATCAGGAACAATTTTACTTTATGCAAATACTCGTCTATTGATTGACCAATCAAAGCTCACTATAGCTCCTAGCCTCTACTGGATTGGCCGTTGATACCTAGCGAAAGTAGGCAAAGCATCGCTTGCAAGTGGACATTGGCCGTAAATCACACTGCTTGCTTAGCAGGTACCCCTTCCTCCTGATTCAGAGGCTCGAACCCAGGACCTGCCACTCAAACACACGTGACCGTCCTCCTGAACCGTTTTACCCAGTTGCTCAACCAAAAAGCTAGCAATAGCTAGCACCCTGTGAAGTTCACCATAATTTATTTAATATGTAACCTAATACATTGCATGGTCTCCCGAGTCGTAGTGTGAGGACCACACAACACATCATCGCATGACTCCAAATTGACTTCGACATGATGGTTAGCCTATTATATGAACATTTGCGCTTAAAGGCGTTTTTCCACCGCCATTGCTCGCATAGTTAATTTTACAGACACAAAAATATCCTACCAGGTCGAACGAACAAATTGTCTGTCGGCATTTAATACAATTGTACCGGCATATCCTGTTTCCATCAACCCGGTCATGACTTTTTTAATGCGTCAGGTAATTCATCCACATGGAATGGTTGGATGGAAACCATGTTAGTGTCTACATTGCCCAGATAGTAAATACCTACACTGGCAGTTACTCTCAGCTTTAAACTTAAATGAAACTGAAAAGACAATTACAGCAGTTACAGTTGTTAAATTGCCTCACAATTTATTTTATCTTCAGCCATAGATTACATAAAAAATTATAATCATTGTGATTTCCTGCTGTTTACATTTACGTCATTTAGCAGACGCTCTTATCCAGAGCGACTTACAGGAGCAATTAGGGTTAAGTGCCTTGCTCAAGGGCACATCGACAGATTTTTCACCTAGTCGGCTCGGGGATTAGAACCAGCGACCTTTCGGTTACTGGCACAACGGTCTTACCCACTAAACTACCTGCCGCCCCACTGTTATACAATAACTGTTACAATAACCTGACTGTTATACAATATACATTAATTCCACTGCCTATATACTAGTTATAATAAATAATAATAATAATACATTGAATTTGTATAGCACTTTTAATTACAGAGTTATGTCAAATCTCAAAAAAACAACATACATTTAGAATCACGTCAGGTAAAATAGCAATACTGGGCTAGGTGCTAAAAATATGTTTGTGTGTGTGCGCGTGAGTGTGGGTGTGTGCATGAGTGTGTGGGTGTGTGTATGTGATTGTGCATATGTGTGAGTGAATGTATGGGCGAGTGCATGTGCAGTCTGATGGCTTGTGGGTAAAAGCTGTCTCTGAGCCTGGTGGTCCGAGACTGATGGTCCGATACCGTCTGCCAGACGGTAAAAGAGTGAACAGGTCTAATGTGTGTCCACGGTTGTTGCACAAGGTTTAGCCAGTCCAGTTAAAGAACTTGTGCAAAAAAAATACACATAATGCAGCAGAACACGCATCAGGTGATGTTGAGGTCAAACGTCTTGTATAAATACAGGCATATCTTTGAATTAAAAATGTATTATCTGAAGATACGTATGTGGACAATTATCATGACACGAAATGAACCTGATTGAAATGTTTTTTATTTTCCACTCACAGAAAAAAACATGCAATGAGGCCATCACTAAGTTTGAGGAGGAGGCAAAAAGCAGAAGAGGAGAGATCATCAAGACTGCCAGACTGTAAAATAGTGAACAGGTCCAATGTGTGTCCATGGTTGTTGCACAAGGTTTAGCCAGTCCAGTTAAGGAAGTCTGCAGCCATAGAGCACTTGGGTTAGTCAACATGGATGTTAAAGTCTCCCAGAATTACAATGTTGGAGAGGGTGGGGCATACAGAGGTTATTAGTTCAAGAAAATGGGAGATAAAAGAGGTGTTTGTCTATTTGAGGAATTCTACTGGTCTCTTTTTGGTCTCTTTGTCTTTGCTACTCTCTCTCTCATGATCCTCCAGATCTCTTCCTCTCACGCAACCTGCCCCACCTCTTTCAGGAGGTTTAGGTACAGTAACCATGTGTTCTGGTCTGGACCCACTGGGCCTCCCTCTCTACCTCTCTCTACCTCTCTACCTCTCTCTTCCTCTCTACCTCTCTCTACCTCTCTACCTCTCTCTTCCTCTCTACCTCTCTCTAACTCTCTAACTCTCTACTTCTCTATTAATCTCTACCTCTCTCTTCCTCTTTACCTCTCTATTCCTCTCTATATCTCTACCTCTCTCTTCCTCTCTACCTCTCTCTTCCTCTCTACCTCTCTCTTCCTCTCTCTTCCCCTCTACCTCTCTCTTCCTCTCTACCTCTCTCTTCCTCTCTTCCTCTCTACCTCTCTCTTCCCCTCTACCTCTCTCTTCCCCTCTACCCCTCTCTTCCTCTCTACCTCTCTCTTCCTCTCTACCTCTCTCTTCCCCTGTACCTCTCTCTTCCCCTCTACCTCTCTCTTCCCCTCTACCTCTCTCTTCCTCTCTACCTCTCTCTTCCCCTCTACCTCTCTCTTCCTCTCTACCTCTCTCTTCCTCTCTACCTCTCTCTTCCTCTCTACCTCTCTCTTCCTCTCTTCCTCTCTACCTCTCTCTTCCCCTCTACCTCTCTCTTCCCCTCTACCTCTCTCTTCCTCTCTACCTCTCTCTTCCTCTCTACCTCTCTATTCCCCTCTACCTCTCTCATTCCTCTACCTCTCTCTTCCTCTCTACCTCTCTCTTCCTCTCTACCTCTCTCTTCCTCTCTCTTCCCCTCTACCTCTCTCTTCCTCTCTACCTCTCTCTTCCTCTCTTCCTCTCTACCTCTCTCTTCCCCTCTACCTCTCTCTTCCCCTCTACCTCTCTCTTCCTCTCTACCTCTCTCTTCCCCTCTACCTCTCTCTTCCTCTCTACCTCTCTCTTCCTCTCTACCTCTCTCTTCCCCTCTACCTCTCTCTTCCTCTCTACCTCTCTCTTCCTCTCTACCTCTCTCTTCCCCTCTACCTCTCTCTTCCTCTCTACCTCTCTCTTCCTCTCTACTTCTCTCTTCCCCTCTACCTCTCTCTTCCTCTCTACCTCTCTCTTCCCCTCTACCTCTCTCTACCTCTCTACCTCTCTCTTCCCCTCTACCTCTCTCTTCCTCTCTACCTCTCTCTTCCTCTCTACCTCTCTCTTCCCCTCTACCTCTCTCTTCCCCTCTACCTCTCTCTTCCTCTCTACCTCTCTCTTCCTCTCTACCTCTCTCTTCCTCTCTACCTCTCTCTTCCCCTCTACCTCTCTCTTCCCCTGTACCTCTCTCTTCCCCTCTACCTCTCTCTTCCTCTCTACCTCCCTTTGTCTCCTTTCTAATTATTCAGTTTATCATCAAGTTGATTATAATAATAAGGTTGATTATAATAAAGTGAATAGGACATCTTTATAACTTATAAACGTTTACTTTCTAAACCAAACTACTATACAATGAAAAACAACAATATAGGTTTTTCAGATATCAAAACAAAATGGGTCAAGCAAATTTGATGGAATAATGCTGATGTCATAGAGTGACCTACACTGCTGGTCGTTATTGCATCACATATATACACTTGACTTTAGATCTGTATTATACTATTGATACCTCATGGACGTCATAAATATAGGTCTGTATTATATATGCTGCAAGTTATAGGACTAACACGGTGTTTGCACATTTTGGCACTGTGAAGCGGACTGAAAATGACGCCCTCTGTAGTCTTCTACATGAGGTTTGATCCTGATAGTCACAATGATTCAACAACGATGACTGTTAGACCATGAAACAGGGAGACTCACGTACAGGTGGCTTTATCTGATCTATGATTAGTTTTCATAGGCAAATATGTCTCACAGCCACTGGAGTTACTGCACTAAAGCCAGGTAAGCTCATACCTGTTCAGCAGACCTGGGTCAAATACATGTCATACAGAGCATTCGGAAAGTATTCAGACCCCTTCCCTTTTTCTTAATGTTGTTATGTTACAGCCTTATTCTAAAATTGATTAAATACACTTTCCCCTCATCAATCTACACACAATAACCCATAATGGCAAACCAAAAACAGTTTTTTATTTTTTGAAATTTTGAATTTTTTTTAAAAATAAAGAAATAAAAAACCTTATTTACTAAGTATTCAGCCCCTTTGCTATGAGACTCGAAATTGAGCTCAGGTGCATCCTGTTTCCATTGATCATCCTTGAGATGTTTCTACAACTTGATTGGAGTCCACCTGTGGTAAATTCAATTGATTGGACATGAGTTGGAAAGGCACACACCTGTCTATATAAGGTCCCAGAGTTGACAATGCATGTCAGAGCAAAAAGCAAGCCATGAGGTTGAAGGAATTGTTCGTAGAGCTCAGAGACAACATTATGTTGAGGCACAGATCTGGGGAAGGGTACCAAAAACATTATTCAGTATTGAAGGTCCCCAAGAACATAGTGGCCTCCATCATTCTTAAATGGAAGAAGTTTGGAACCACCAAGACGCTTCCTAGAGCTGGCCGCCCGGCCAAACTGAGCAATCGAGGGAGAAGGGCCTTGGTCAGGGAGGTGACCAAGAACCTGATGGTCACTCTTACAGAGCTCCAGAGTTCCTCTGTGGAGATGGGAGAATCTTCCAGAAGGACAACCATCTCTGCAGCACTCCACCAATCAGGCCTTTATGGTAGAGTGGCCAGAGGGAAGCCAGTCCTCAGTAAAAGGCACATGACAGCCCACTTGGAGTTTGCCAAAAGGCACCTAAAGGACTCTCAGACCATGAGAAACAAGATTCTCTGGTCTGATGAAACCAAGATTGAACTCATTGGCCTGAATGCCAAGCGTCAAGTCTGGAGGAAACCTGGCACCATCCCTACTGTGAAGCATGGTGGTGGCAGCATCATGCTGTGGGGATGTTTTTCAGCGGCAGGGACTGAGACATTAGTCAGGATCAAGGGAAAGATGAACGGAGCAAAGTACAGAGAGATCCTTGATGAAAACCTGCTCCAGAGCGCTCAGGACCTTAGACTAGGTTGAAGGTTTACCTTCCAACAGGACAGCGACCCTAAGCACACAGCCAAGATAACGCAGGAGTGGCTTCGGGACAAGTCTCTGAATGTCCTTGAGTGGCCCAGCCAGAGCCCAGACTTGAACCCGATCTAACATCTCTGGAGAGACCTGAAAATAGCTGTGCAGCGACGCTCCCCATCCAACCTGACAGAGCTTGAGAGGATCTGCAGAGAAGAATGGGAGAAACTCTCCAAATACAGGTGTGCCAAGCTTGTAGTGTCATGCCCAAGAATACTCAAGGCTGTAGTCGCTGCAAAAGGTGCTTCAACAAAGTACTGAGTAAATGGTCTGAATACTTATGTAAATGTAATATTTCAGTTTTTTCTTCTTAATACATTTGCAAAAAATTATAAAAACCAGTTTTTGCTTTGTCATTATTGGGTATTGTGTGTAGATTGAGGGGGAAAACAATTTAATCAATTTTAGAATAAGGCTGTAATGTAACAAAATGTGGAAAAAGTCAAGGGGTCTGAATACTTTCTGAATGTACTGTATATACTTAGTGTTTGAGGTGTGCTTGATTTAGCTCACTCATTCAATTAGACTACTCCCTTGGTTCCATTGTACAGGGCAAACTAAAACAACTACTCAAGTACAGTTGATATACTGATTGATGAGGAGTAACTTTTTTTCTAGATGTTTTGCTGCCAAACGAAAGCAAAATGCTTCTGTGGCCTCGTATAAATATGAAAAAACTTACACCAAAGATCAAGTTTAAAATATGTTTGCATATATAATTTTAAAATGTAGCTTTGCATAAATAACAGAGGAAAAGACAAATTCAGACAATATTTATGTAGGATTTGTTTAATACTGGTGTATTGCTTTGAAAAGAGTATGGTGAGACTAATCAATTCAGCACCTGCAAGTGAGGGCATGTGTTGTGAAAATTAGAACCATCCACCTCTTAAATAAACAATTTCAGTTATTTCATACACAACTTTAAAAATTGTTAAATATAAGAATAAAACAAATCATGAGCTGTCAGGGAAATTACGAGGCACTGTTGCAGAGTGCCCACACCCTTAACAGCTCAGGCTAATAGCTTTTTACAAAATAAATATTACCACTGTCAAATACATTTTTGAACCCATTCAACCTTCATCATAACAACGTTCTCCCAACAGCTTCTTCTGAGTCAGGACAGTACATACAATTCACATGGCTGTACTGTGTAGTGTGTTAAATGCTCAAGAAAACGAACCATCAAGTAACCAGCAGCATCTACTCCTGGTAGGTATGATATCATTTCTTCATAATGTATTATTTCAGCAACAGAGAATGCTTAGTCATTCCTTTATCTTCTCCATTGACATCTGAAGTTTTTAAAGGACATTTCAAAAATGTTCTACTTAATATTTATGATCTCCAGCACCACAACAACATCAACATACTGGATGTGAAAATGGCGCGTTTCTATGTTTCGTAGTAAAAAAGATAGTGGAAGATCAGTGTTTCTAATGACATCATCAACCAATTAGTAGACAATTAGTAGGCAATTAGTATGCAATGCCTACTCATAATTGGTTAAAATCACATGATACAAACCAATGATGTCATTGGAAACATTTATCTTCCTCTATCTATTTTACTACAAAACATAGAAACACACCATCATGTACATATGCTGATGTTGGGGTGGTGCTGGAGATGAGGAATATGAGTTGACATTTTTTTTACATTTCCCTTTAAATGTTAATCACAGTTGTATACCTGTATATCACAGGAGGTTGGTGGCACCTTAATTGGGGAGAACGGGCTCGTGGTATTGGCTGGAGCGGATTAAGTGGAATGGTATCAAATACATTTTGTTTGATGCCATTCCATGGACTCTGTTCCGGCCATTATTATGAGCCGTCTTCCCCTCAGCAGCCTCCACTTCTGCATATGAGGATTAAAGTCAATGGTCGTCCATCATCATCATATGTCCAGTCGTTGATTATACTATATACAGTGTTTTTAGCTTTATGTCACTGGTAAATAATGATAGTGACATTATAACAAGGGTTCAAAATATAGGCATGTTTATGTGTATTGTACAAATAATGCAGTTACCATTAGCACATATACACCAAAAGTTTTAAAGAAGTTTAATATTGGGAATTACATCTGTGGTCTACAGAGAGTAGGGCTGATTCAACTATTATGGAAATGTTCCCTTGATAATAAAATATTTAAATTAGTCTCACAACACAAAACAACTTCCTGAATTCATGTCGCACATAACAGTTTTATGATTTGCCTTAATTTGGAAGAAATTCGTAATAAAACTTGAATAAACAATTTGAATATATCTGATTCAATTCCAAATTAGATGTATGCGTGAAATTTGTATGTTATCAGTTTTTTTTTTGTGAACTCAAGGAGGGATGATCCCTTTCTGCATAAAGGATTTTCTGAAATGGACTAGCTAGAGGATTTTTGGTCTTGCTTTAATTAGCAAGCAAACTACATCTTCAAACAAACTGCCAGATTCTATATGCTGACTGGCGCAGATGAAACTGAGCTGGCCCTGGACTCTCGTGTTTTCCGTGTTGGTATGGTAACGACACAGCATGAGATGCCAACTGTAGCCTCTGGCAACTCATCGTCCTCAGTCCATACATTGAGGTCAGGGTTATACACCTGGATGCATTTTTTGTACTTCTTCTCAACCTCATTCCAGCCTCCAAGGAGATAGATCTTATTATTCATGCTGACGATACCAGCAGTGCTCACTCCTGTGTTTAGCGGGGCAGAGTAGCTCCACTGTCCATTGTGAGGGTTGAAACACTCAACAGCTAAGACATCCACCCTCTCTCCACGACCACCCAGCTGGCTGCCACCAATCACGTAAGCCCGGTCTCCGACTGTAGCAGTGGAATGCCAGCCTCTAGGGGAGCTCAAACTGTTCTTATCCTGCCACATATCAGTGGAAGGGTTATAGCTGCACACAGCCCTGGAGTACGCGTTGTTGATGTAACCACCACTAACAAGGATCTTGCCATCAATGACGGAGCTGGCATGGCAGCACCGGGGGATCTCCATGGGGGCTTTCATCTGCCATTGGTTGGAGGAGGGCACGTAGCACTCCATTGAAGCTTGGCACCCATCAGAGTTACGACCTCCAATAGCGAACAAGAGGCCATTGAAGGTGTTGAGACTGAAGTGGGTGCGCTTCTGGATCATGTTGGTCAAATGAATCCATGTGTTGAATCGAGGATCATACCTAATGGACAAAGACATGTTATTAGATACAAATTATTAATTGAATGCACAGTACAATATCTTGTAATGGTCTGTGTAATATCGGCCATACTTTAAGAGCAGAAAGAATACATTTACAATAGAATAAGCTTATATAGAAACAAATGCTCACCTGCAGAAGTTGCTGACAGCATGTTTAGCCTGGTTCCTAGCATCATTCTGGTCTTCACCACCAGCAACATAAAGGAATCCATCCAGGACTGCCACACACTGATTGAAGCTCTTGGCTGGCATCTCTGTCAGCCTATTCCATACGTCGTCCTCATCCCTGTAGAGAACCTCTTTGCTGAGAGATTTTTCCGCCAAGGCCGGTCGTCCACCCACTGTCAGCATGACACGGAGGCCACCACGCACCTTTGTTCTGCGGGACTGCAGAATGTTCTGCTGGTAAGGCAACAGGTGGTAATTCATGGCATCCACCAGGAGACGATGGCACTCGGGGTCCTGCATCATTCTGGGCACACTCTGGACATGGTTGACCAGGTCCATGGCTGAGATGGTGCCGAAGCGGATGTTGGTCAGAAGATCTGGGGCGTATTTCAGTCTCTTTTCATCGAAGTCCAACCACTTCATTGCTATCTGGAAGGCTGTAATCTCAGAGGGCAATTGCAGGGAGTCATCACTGAGGAAGTCGTTGATCTGCTCGTAGGTGAGCTTCCGGAACTGCTCCATCTCAGAGAACTCAATAAAGTTCCCCCTCATGAACTTCTGGGCGGCCTCTTTGGTTTCTTTGAGGTCATAGGTGTCGGCGATGTTGGCCACGTACATGCAGTTCTCCACGCTGAGCTCCTGCATGAGGAAGTCGCTGCACATCTTCACCAGGGTGTTGATCTTCAACAACATGGCTGCTGCGATGGTGTTGCCAATGCTGTACAACGACAGGGTTAGTTTCCCTGAGTAGGCGTATGTGATGGCAGTGGCCAGGCCTGTGGGTGAAAGGTCATTGAGGTCAATCTTCGTGAGGGCGGAATCCTTCTTCAGGATATTCTGAATGTACTCACTGCAGGAGGCCATGACAACTTTGTGGACATCAAAGGATTTTGACTTGGTGGAGACAGTCAGGTCACAGAGGAAACTGTCCTGCCTCATGGTGCTAAGACCTTCCAGGAGGTTAGGAGCATAGACAGGGTCAGTGACTTCACTTGAGATGCAGGTGAAGCCGTTTCCTCCCTCCAACAAGGTGTTCAACCCGTTAATGTTTCTGATCGGGCTATCCTCGACCACTATGCTTACTTCACTGATATCTCCTTTGTTCTTTTTGGCATTCTTGTTCTTTTTGGGTGCCATGTCTGTAGCAGAGGGGCACAGCCCAGACCTACTGGAAAGAAAATAAGAATATGTCAGAGCAAGAGAGCAACCTGTTGATATGAACAATCACAACCACAACACCATATGGCAAGTGATACATTTATGACGAATCTGACGGATGTACAATGGACTGAAATATTGTCACACAAAATATTGTCAAATTCAAATGTGTAATATAGTGGGCTATAATCATTACAGCTTTATTTTTATTTGTGGTTATATGTAGGCCTGCTTTCGAAAATGTCAGTCCTGCATCTAGGCATGTTATATATGTTGCTGCTGCCATTTGACAATGTATGTTGTGGAATAATTGACAAAGTGGCTGAATAATGTGTGAATAAGTGGCAGTCGGAAGAAAACACAATCATTTGTGTACATTTATCCTGTCATTTTGAGATTTTGAAATTTGCAACCAAAGTTCAACACCTTAATGAAAATATAAACCGTTGTATTTTTTATTATTTTTTATTTACATTTGTAGACGATTGTGACAATGACATTACATTCCCTAACCACGTGAAGGCCTGTTCTATCTTACTTACATTTTTGACATTTATATTTGATAACAATTTAAAGCAATGTTGTTAGACATAATCAACGTAAACATGATTACTATAGACCACCAATCTTTTCCATCAAATAAGTTAAAACGACAGTATAGTAGGCCTATACCAGAATGACCCTATAGCGCAAGTCAGCGAGTCAACATTCCGCTCTCTGCATCTGTCGCGATTTATCAGTGCCATGTCCAGGAATAGCAACGCTGGATAGCTCACCCATGACGTTCCTTTTATAGACTTGTGTCAGGAGGACCTGGCCAAATGTCCTTCTAAAACGTTCTGAAGGTTTAAAAAAAAAGAAGGCCCAATGATCAACTAATCAATTAAATAATTCACGTTTCTAGAAATGATAAATGTAAAGAAACTGAAAGTTGAACGAAAAATCCAAAACATTATCCAAAAAGTCAGCAGATATATATTATAGCCTATAAAATAATAAGCCTATAGTAAAAACTTTCCTAGTTAATTTGAAATCTGATGGAAATAAACTGACAATACAACTATGGTGTCAAACTTACACATTAGGCTACTGTGCCAAAATCAAACCAAACATGCTAACAAACATTTAGGCAACTTTTTTCATTGACAGACAGACATAAAGACATTACAAACATAGGAATAATATGGCCTAAACGTGGCTTACTTACCAAAGAGATGAGAAGCCGGTGAAAAAAAGACTTGCACCTCCAGATAGTGTGCAGGAGAAACTGGCTATCCTCAACAGTGTCAGAAAAGCGGGGCAAACTCCTCCTCCGAGCATGCGAATAGAATTATTGCGCAATACGCGTGAGGGGAACACATACTGTATTATGAGTTTGAAGACCCTGAAGCCATACCCTTCACCAGGCAATCAGACACCCTAACAATACTAGTCTATTGACTTGAAATATGGTAGCTGGGATCACCCTGAATAACTTGTCATATAGCATAGGCAACATTCAAATCCATCTCTATGGCATGATTATCAGGGGTAGGGCCTAATTGTCAACCCAATTTAATACCTCGAATAGATGTCATGGTTATCTGGTGATTAATTCGACTAGTGATGAAGTTCAGATTGCATATGGAGAAAAAATATTATCATGAGGATGAAGATTTTCAGACAACCGTGATGTCTAATGTGTCTAATGGATGTGTAATTTGTGACATTAGGACCATATAATTTAATCGGCTCATTTGTATACAGAAGGTTTTTTGGGATTCATAATTGCTCTGATGTAGAGGGGTCTTTTACAGTGACATTGACATCTGCTCACGTTCACTAATTGATATTTATATAATTGGACATACCTCTTTAATAAAAACACTTTGACACCGCCCCTTATAAAATGTGACCATGGCGCAATAGAGCTTTTGGGTCTGCAGGTGAATGAATGGACGTGAGCCGCCGTGATGGACGCCGTTGATGTGTCGAAGAAGGTGTTGCAGTTAAAACTTCAGCTCAAAGAAACGACCGACTCAAAGAAGGTATTTTAGACGCACTAATAACAAGTGTAATTGCCTGTCGTTTTAAGCCGGTCCTTTATTGTACAATTACTCATTACCTGGACAGTAATAGGTTGCCACCAATGGTTCAAATTTGATAGCCCTCTCGCCTTCTCGACTGAATCACAATTATTGTACAGTAGGATAGTGATAGAAGCACTGAGGTTTACAAAATAAATAACGTGGCCTATTATATTTTAACATGTATATTCACTGTCTGCAGGTCTGCTCCCCCAAATCCATTCATGAAATGCTTGTTTTGTTTGACACTCATGTTTGAAAGAGTTTAACAACTTTAAAGTTGACATGGGGATCTCTTGTGACTGACTATATGCTGCTGAGGATGCTGCTGTGTCTGAGCATTTGTGCAACAACTTCATATTAGGGTAGGAGTGTGGGGGATCATGGCTAGAAGGGCTGCAGCTAATGTCAAAGTGTCGTCAAAAGTTGCCTGTTCAAGTCGCGTCGGATTGTTTTTGCATTTTAGCTAACCCCAACCCTTTTCCTAACCTTAACCTAATTCTCCTAACCTGCTACGTTAATTATCCTAACCTGCTACGAAATGTCACTTTTGACATAAGCTGCATCCTATCTAGTCAACCAGTGAGGAGTGGGGGAGAGTGTTGGGGGGGAATGGGATATGCTCTGGCGCTATAATTAACAACCCAGCCAGTTGCCCAACTTGTGGCTGCTGTCTGTCAATTCGGCACGGAGTTGCTTAAACACTTACTGGAATAGTTTTGTTTGAGATAATTATGAATACAGATGAAATGCTCACCACCTGTCATGTGAAGACCTTGTTTCAGGTGTGTGTGTCTTGTGTTTCTGGGCTGCACACATGCAGTATCCTACGTGGGCAGCCACATTTTAAAGAGGAACAGGAGCTCTAGCAGTAAACTTGAGGTGCGGGTACTCTGCTCTGGTGAGCTCCTGCCCAAGTCAAGCATTGCTTTCTAATGAACTGAAACAAGGATTATCATATTGGGCATATCTTTCCATTTTCCAGTTTCAGCTTTCATACACATTTATTTTAAATTACCTTTGTCATACAAACTCTGCCTGATCCCCATGGTAGTTATTCATGATAAACATTAATGTTGGCCATTCTAATCGTGCAAGGACAGTTTGTGTACCGATGTTTGGAAAAGGGAACTATATTTTGCATTCTAATGTAAACTGAAGGTTTATACCATATACAGTCTGGTTTATTCATAGCCATCTGTTTATTTTACAGGTCCTGAAAATCTTAAAGAAACTACAGGAGTTGGATATAACCCTAGGCATTCTTGCAGTAAGGCAATCCTATACTTAACATTTTTGTAATAATTATATATATCTCATGACGAGTTGTGGATTGCATGCACCAATTTGTACTCAATTGAATGTATGTTTGTCTTAATTCTGATTAGGAGACCGGAATCGGCAAAGCTGTAAACTCTTTGCGCAAGCATGGGGATGCAGGAGAAGTCGTCAGGCTATTGGTCAGTCACTGGAAGAAATTGGTTCCAAAAGAAACCTTGAGGTATTGTACTTAACACATTTGCTTTGGAATAATTTGTATGATGATTGTCCAGTGTTCATTACTAACGTGTTTGAATTTCTCCCTCATTCAGCCATACAGAGAAGGATGATGCTTCGCAGAGCAAGCTTTTGGTAACTGAAGCGGAGATTCAAAACTGTTCAAAGGAGGCGTGCTCAAAAATAGAGGACCAAAGTAAAAATGCTTCAAAAGATGAGTGTTTAAAAACTGATGAGGAAAACCAAGATGGGCCTACTTCAAAAGAAGAGCATTTGAAAAGGGACGAGAATCAAGAAAATGTAAAAGATGAGCATTTGAAAACTGAAGACAAAAACCAAGGTACTGCAGAGAAGGCTCATTTACAGGAAGTAGATGGAGACTCAAATGAATTGAAGAAGGATCATTTTAAAAGTGAGAAGGAAAACAAGAATACTTTGAAGAAGGACAATTCCAAGGATGAGTCGAAAAAACACAAGGGGAAACGAGAGGGTTTAATGGTTTCTGAAAAAAATCATCATTGGAGTAGAAATTCTGAAGATGACAATGTTGTGCTTGGAAGCACAACATCTAAGAGCAGCCACAAGAAAGCCAAGTCGATTTCCAGGGAAGAATCTAAAAACAATTCAGATAACGGGGGGAAATGTGGGACGTGGAAAGAGTCCAATAGAAAAACACTGCAGTGTCCAAAACCATCCAGCGATGAGTCTTCAAAATCTAAACCTGATAGAAAAGGGACAGTTATTGACAAATCCAATGACCAAGACAACAAAAAAGCTAAAAAAGTGAGTGACTCCTTAGGTTGTAATGGAGAGAGGCCGAAACCAAGTGAAAGAAAGCAAGTCTACCATGAAGACAAAAAAAAGACTGTACATGAGGGAAAAGCGAAGACTAAAGAGAAAATGGCGACGATTATTGAGGACAAGCCGAATGAGAATGAGGTTGAGGTGCCCTCCATGTCTTTTGAGTCTTTCTTAAGCTATGACATCAACACACCTAAGAGGAAGAAAACATCTGACAGTAAAAGAACTCCAAAGAAATTCAAGACTGTTGAAAAAGAAGTAAAGGTTGTGAAGACACCCAGCACGAAATCCAATAAGCAGTTACCTGCGGCGACTGCAGATCTTTCACCCCCTAAAAAGGTACATTTGGCATGGAGCTTTAATGCATTACAAATGTTTCATAAAAATGTTTTGTGCTGACATTCTGACTCAACAATGTCACATTGATCAAGGACATCCTTTTTTAAGGCTATGAAGGGGTCTGTGATGGACTTGCTTAATATTCCATTGCCCACATTTCTACCTGAATATGACGAGCTCTCCAACTTCAACTACTACGACAGGAAAAGTGAGTTTCAAATGTGGTGTTTTTTCCCCCAAGGGTTTGTTGTAGATTGTAAGTTTGCACAGCTTGCTCAATGTAACTCCACTGAACACGTAGTTGTGTGTCATGACTTTAATTTGAGTTAATCTTGCTGTGTAAAATGCAGGGCTCCCTGCAGGGCTCCCTTGTTAGAGACATTGGTCTCAATGGGACTCCCTGTTGAATAATCAAAAATAAAGTGTATTTGCTGGGTTTTATACTTTAATTTGTTTCAGTGGAAGACAAGTCTAAAGTCTCTGTCTCTGAGGGTCCGGTCTTCACTGGTCAAAGACTCAACCGGAAGATGCAGGTCTATTCTGGTGCCAAGTCTGCCTTTCTCCCAACCATGATGTCTTTGTACCAGCAATGTATCCGGGCACTGCAGAACAACATTGACTGTGAGTATGGCCCAGGCAGAGAACCTCAACACTCACACACAGGCAGTCCTTTGGACGGAGAGAACGTTAACGCTCTGATCTTTCCTTAGTGCTCTATGAGATCGGAGGGGTCCCATTTGAAATCCTTGAGCCAGTACTAGAGCGCTGTACACCTGATCAGCTGCTTCGTATTGAAGAGTGCAACCCGGTAAGAATCCCAGTCTTGAGTTGATTTTGAGGAGGCCTGATTTAAGTGTTGTGCCTGCAAGGGTTAATGCTGGAAAGACCTCCCATCACCTAACTTGACCCCTTATTTTGACTGATCAGCCAATAGATGGGTTGGTTGTTCAGCAACAAAACTGACGCGCATAATGACCACTTGTTGTCTCCTACATCGGTACAGTTGTTGGTTAGCTAGCGAATTTTTGTGAAATTAGCATAGACATGACAGTCAACACAAAACAAGACATGGTATCAAGAACAAGATAAAGCTAGCTGAAACGAGCCACCTACGATTCCCCACATGGCAGCTTCTTCTCATTGTTGCTAGCTATCTGGCCACCCAGAATCACAACAAGACTTCTGCCCCATTGAATCGTGCACATCATTTTCATGATGTTGTCAGCTAAACAGTCTATGCTCTCTGACAGATGTATGTTGGATTGACTGATCACTTATGGGAGAAGCACTGTCAGCGGGACTTTAGGAATGCCCAGCTGGAGGAATACGAGTCCTGGCGAGAGATGCACATGAGGCTATCTGAGGAAAGAGAGAGGAAGCTCCAAAGACTGACAAAAACCATAGTCTCTGCTCATTCAGGAAAACCCAAAGGTGTGTGTCAAGCTGCTATTCCATCACGTTTTTGTTGATTTGTATCGCTTCACATCATTCACAGGAAATCCTTAACATTCAAGTTCTTGGACAGGTCAAAAAGTAACCATAGATGTCTTTCCAATCAGCCATTGGATAGTGCTCATGCTCAGTTGACGTTAAGTTGTTATGCTTCTGTTTGAACTGAGATCGTCCTCTTTACAAACTCCAGTCTCTGGTTGAAAGGGACTGGGCAACAGTTGGACCAGTTGTTTTGAAGTGATCTCCTAAATGCTGGCCAGGCACTGGGTTAACGTAGACCCTGACCATCTGAGGCTATGAATAGATCTGAAGTGAGACTGGCTACGGGGTTAAATTAAACCTTGTCAATTTGTCATGGCCTCGGCTGGCCTTTTTATGTAGAATTTGAGAGGTTCCAAAAGCCTTTCCCATCACTGACTGGGGTTCTGTAAAATCCCAATCTCCCCATTTCTAACAGTAAACTAAATGCTATAGTGCAATTATCCCTTAAAATGTGAAAAAATATATACTTACATTATGTTCTTCGAATTATTAGGTCAAACAGCTATTTGGTTTAAATCTCTCCAACCATATCATCTAAACTCACACAGTTGGCATATTTACTTACTGTAGGTATTTTCACTAATACTAGTTGTTTTGGAATAAGAATGTGTCTTCTAAAAGTGAGTTTTTCCTGTTTCTCACACTCCTAGGCCGGCAGGTGAAAATGGCGTTTATTAACTCTGTTGCCAAGCCGCCTAGAAATGTGAGAATCCAGCAAGAGATCCATGGAACTGCTAGACATCCACGAATCCAGCAGGAGAACAATGGAACTACTACTGGTGCTGTACTGCCGCCTCACCCACTGGACAGGCCCAGGTCTGTTCCCACCATCCTGTCATTAATTCCCATATTGATCATGGTGGCAAAGATACCTACTTACCAAATACATATATATATATATACATACATACACACACAGTGAGGGAAAAAAGTATTTGATCCCCTGCTGATTTTGTACGTTTGCCCACTGACAAAGACATGATCAGTCTATAATTTTAATGGTAGGTTTATTTGAACAGTGAGAGACAGAATAACAACAACAAAATCCAGAAAAAATGCATGTCAAAAAGTTATAAATTGATTTGCATTTTAATGCGGGAAATAGGTATTTGACCCCTCTGCAAAACATGACTTAGTACTTGGTGGCAAAACCCTTGTTGGCAATCAGAGATCAGACGTTTATTGTAGTTGGCCACCAGGTTTGCACACATCTCAGGAGGGATTTTGTCCCACTTCTCTTTGCAGATCTTCTCCAAGTCATTAAGGTTTTGAGGCTGACGTTTGGCAACTCGAACCTTCAGCTCCCTCCACAGATTTTCTATGGGATTAAGGTCTGGAGACTGGCTAGGCCACTCCAGGACCTTAATGTGCTTCTTCTTGAGCCACTCCTTTGTTGCCTTGGCCGTGTGTTTTGGGTCATTGTCATGCTGGAATACCCATCCACGACCCATTTTCAATGCCCTGGCTGAGGGAAGGAGGTTCTCACCCAAGATTTGATGGTACATGGCCCCGTCCATCGTCCCTTTGATGCGGTGAAGTTGTCCTGTCCCCTTAGCAGAAAAACACTCCCAAAGCATAATGTTTCCACCTCCATGTTTGACGGTGGGGATGGTGTTCTTGGGGTCATAGGCAGCATTCCTCCTCCTCCAAACACCGCGAGTTGAGTTGATGCCAAAGAGCTCGATTTTGGTCTCATCTGACCACAACACTTTCACCCAGTTTTCCTCTGAATCATTCAGATGTTCATTGGCAAACTTCAGATGGACCTGTATATGTGCTTTCTTGAGCAGGGGGACCTTGCGGGCGCTGCAGGATTTCAGTCCTTCACGGCGAAGTGTGTTACCAATTGTTTTCATGGTGACTATGGTCCCAGCTGCCTTGAGATCATTGCCAAGATCCTCCCGTGTAGTTCTGGGCTGATTCCTCACCGTTCTCATGATCATTGCAACTCCACGAGGTGAGATCTTGCATGGAGCCCCAGGCCGAGGGAGATTGACAGTTCTTTTGTGTTTCTTCCATTTGCGAATAATCGCACCAACTGTTGTCACCTTCTCACCAAGCTGCTTGGCGATGGTCTTGTAGCCCATTCCAGCCTTGTGTAGGTCTACAATCTTGTCCCTGACATCCTTGGAGAGCTCTTTGGTCTTGGCCATGGTGGAGAGTTTGGAATCTGATTGATTGATTGCTTCTGTGGACAGGTGTCTTTTATACAGGTAACAAACTGAGATTAGGAGCACTCCCTTTAAGAGTGTGCTCCTAATCTCAGCTCGTTACCTGTATGAAAGACTCCTGGGAGCCAGAAATCTTTCTGATTGAGAGGGGGTCAAATACTTATTTCCCTCATTAAAATGCAAATCAATTTATAACATTTTTGACATGTGTTTTTCTGGATTTTTTTGTTGTTATTCTGTCTCTCACTGTTCAAATAAACCTACCATTAACATTATAGACTGATAATGTCTTTGTCAGTGGACAAATGTACAAAACCAGCAGGGGATCATACTTTTTTCCATCACTGTATATATATATATATATACATATACATATACATACACACAATACCAGTCAAAAGTTTGGACACACCTACTCATTCCAGCATTTTTATTTTATTTGTATTATTTTCTACATTGTAGAATAATAGTGAAGACATCAAAACTATGAAATAACACATGGAATCATGTAGTAACCAAAAAAGTGTTAAACAAATCAAAATATATATTCTGATTCTTCAAATAGCAACCCTTCGCCTTGATGACAGCTTTGCACATGCTTGGCATTCTCTCAACCAGCTTCATGAGGTAGTCACCAGGAATGCATTCAAATTAACAGGTGTGGCTTGTTAAAAGTTAATTTGTGGAATTTCTTTCCTCCTTAATGCGTTTGAGCCAATCAGTTGTGTTGTGACAAGGTGGGGGGATATACAGAAGAGAGCCCTATTTAGTAAAAGACCAAGTCCATATTATGGCAAGAACAGCTCAAATAAGCAAAGAAACGACAGTCCATTACTTGGTCTTTAACTAAATAGGTATTTTTACATGAAGGTCAGTCAATACGGAAAATTTCAAGAACTTTGAAAGTTTCTTCAAGTGCAGTCTCAAACCATCAAGCGCTATGATGAAACTGGCTCTCATGAGGACCGATATGTTAATTAGAGTTACCAGCCTCAGAAATTGCAGCCCAAATAAATGCTTCACAGAGTGCAAGTAACAGACACATCTCAACATCAACTGTTCAGAGGAGACTGCGTGAATCAGGCCTTCATGGTCGAATTGCTGCAAAGAAACCACTACTAAAGGACACCAATAAGAGACTTGCTTGGGCCAAGAAACACGAGCAATGGACATTAGACCGGTGGGAATTTGGTCTGGAGTCCAAATTGGAGATTTCTGGTTCCAACCGCCGTGTCTTTGTGAGATGCGGTGTAGGTGAACGGATGATCTCTGCATTTGTATTTCCCACCGTAAAGCATGGAGGAGGTGTTATGGTGTGGGGTGCTCTGCTGGTGACCCTGTCTGTGATTGATTGATTTAGAATTCAAGGCACACTTAACAATCATGGCTACCACAGCATTCTACAGTGATACGCCATCCTATCTGGTTTGGGCTTAGTGGGACATCATTTGTTTTTCATCAGGACAATGACCCAACACACCTCCAGGCTGTGTAAGGGCTATTTTACCAAGGAGAGTGATGGAGTGCTGCATCAGATGACCTGGCCTCCACAAGCCCCCGACCTCAACCCAATTAATATGGTTTGGGATGAGTCGGACCGCAGAGTGAAGGAAAAGCAGCCAACAAGTGCTCAGCATATGTGGGAACTCCTTCAAGACTGTTGGAAAAGCATTCCATGTGAAGCTGGTTGAGAGAGTGTGCAAAGCTGTCATAAAGGGTGGCTATTTGAAGAATCTCAAATATAAAATATGTTTTGATTTAAGACCTTTTTAGTTACTACATGATTTCATAGTTTGGATGTCTTCACTAAAAAAATGAATGAGTAGGTGTGTCCAAACTTTTGACTGGTTTGTTTATTTATATATACATACATACTCACCAAAAAAAAAGTCCTCTCACTGTCAACTGTTTATTTTCAGCAAACTTAACGTGTAAATATGTGTATGAACATAACAAGATTCAACAACTGAGACACAAACTGAACAAGTTCCACAGACATGTGACTAACAGAAATTGAATAATTTGTCCCTGAACAAAGGGGGGGTCAAAAGCAACAGTCAGTATCTGGTGTGGCCACCAGCTGCATTAAGTACTGCAGTGCAGCTCCTCCTGATGGACTGCACCAGATTTGCCAGTTCTTGCTGTGAGATGTTACCCCACACTTCAACCAAGGCACCGGCAAGTTCCCGGATATTTCTGGGGGGAATGGCCCTAGCCCTCACCCTCCGATCCAACAGGTCCCGGACGTGCTCAATGGGATTGAGATCCGGGCTCTTTGCTGGCCATGGCAGAACACTGACATTCCTGTCTTGCAGGAAATCACGTACAGAACGAGCAGTATGGCTGGTGGCGTTGTCATGCTGGAGGGTCATGTAGGATGAGCCTGCAGGAAGGGTGCCACATGAGGGAGGAGGATGTCTTCCCTGTAACGCACAGCGTTGAGATTGCCTGCAATGACTACAAGCTCAGTCCGATGACGCTGTGACACCGCCCCAGACCATGACGGACCCTCCACCTCCAACTCGATCCCACTCCAGAGTACATGCCTCGGTGTAACGCTCATTCCTTCGACGATAAACGCGAATCCGACCATCACCCCTGGTGAGACAAAACCGCGACTCGTCAGTGAAGAGTACTTTTTGCCAGTCCTGTCTGGTCCAGCGATGGTGGGTTTGTGCCCATAGGCGACGTTGTTGTCGGTGATGTCTGGTGAGGACCTGCCTTACAACAGGCCTACAAGCCCTCAGTCCAGCCTATTGCGGACAGTCTGAGCACTGATGGAGGGATTGTGCGTTCCTGGTGTAACTTGGCAAGTTGTTGCCATCCTGTACCTGTCCCACAGGTGTGATGATCGGATGTACCGATGCTGTGCAGGTGTTACATGTGGTCTGCCACTGCGAGGACGATCAGCTGTCCGTCCTGTCTCCCTGTAGCGCTGTCTTAGGCATCTCACAGTACGGCCATTGTATTTTATTTCCCTGGCCACATCTGCAGTCCTCATGCCTCCTTGCAGCATGCCTAAGGCACGTTCACGCAGATGAGCAGGGACCCTGGGCATCTTTTCTTTTGGTGTTTTTCAGAGTCCGTAGAAAGGCCTCTAGTGTCATAACTGACCTTAATTGCCTACCGTCTGTAAGCTGTTAGTGTCTTAACGACCGTTCCGTTCAGGTGCATGTTCATTCATTGTGCATAGTTCATTGAACAAGCATGGGAAACCGTGTTTAAACCCTTTACAATGAAGATCTGTGAAGTTATTTGGATTTTTACGAATTATCTTTGAAAGCAGGGTCCTGAAAAAGGGACGTTTCTTTTTTTGCTGAGTTTATATGCCAGAAAATACCTTATTCTTGCTCTGTTTGACAATCCTACATCTTAATATGGAGTTGCTATCCTTAGAATAATTCATAATTTTAACTAAAGTTATTCATTTTTCAGTCAATGGCTTGATAAACTAATTTTTCAAATATAATTTCATAAGATGGGTAACTCAATTTTGAGCCTAATGTATTCCCTAGAATAGAGGATCTAGTTCTGCTACATAACGCATGGTTGACATTCTACTAAACTGTTTACTCATGTCATTGTACTTTCATTGTAGCTCAAAATTGCCTGACCACTGACAGCGTTTTGTTCCTGTGGTCTACGCACTACTCCCCCAAATGAAAATAACCAGCAACGGTTGCTAAGCAGAGCCATAACCTGGCTTTTAGAGATTGTGATAGTGCTAGATGAAATACCTTTTGCGTGAGGTTAGGCGAGAGTAGAGACCAGAGGAAAGTGCTGGATAAACTGGTTTCGTTCTGCTTGTCTTCGGTTAGATGTCCACTGCTGGTGTGTACATAGTCCCTGCTCTGCCTTGACTCTGCCATCTGTAGCATGGTTTATTTAGATGTTTCTGGTGGTGCTTTTGAACTGTTGCTATTTAAACCTGTTTTAAAAACCGGACTTGTTCAAAATCCAAAAACATGTTGAGTGTTAATCCTTTACTTGTCTGTGCGTGTGTGGTTTACAGTTTCACTAACAGTGTGTTGATATGAAATCATTTTGGGGTGTGTACGATTGGGATGTAACCGTTAGAGCGTGGCATCTACATTAACACTATGTACTGCCCCTCTCCTTAGTGTCAAGGCCCAGGAAAACAGAGCCAGACCCTGTTATGTTGAGCCCCCTAAACCTAGCACCACTGTCTCTGGGACCAGCCAAGCACAAGACTCCCGCAAAAAAACACGTGAGTAGAATCATTTGGCACCTAATGGGTTAACGTTACATCACTACTGATTTCATGAATAGTGTAATTGTAATGACATTTAATTGTAACTTTTTACTCCAGGGACTGATGCTTTTGGCTAATGGTAATAATATACGTGGATTAAATTGTACTGCTTCCATTTTGTGCATGCAGCTGTCATAGGCCAGCAACTTGTAGTAGAAGTGGATGCGTGTGCCTTATTACAGGATGACATTTAAACCAGCAGGTGTTAAAGGCAGGCATTCCCACAATGGAGTTAGTGAGTTTGACTGTTGGATTAAATCACGTTTTTACTTCCTACAAATACTCTGCTAAATTACTCTGTAGGAGTAGAAATGGTCTGTTCACAATGGCTATATTACATGGATTTGATTTCCTTGAAATATGCCAGCATCTTTCATTCAATTCAGAAATGAGTTATTTGTCCTACAAAGGCTTGGTTTATTCAACTGTTTACTGTTTTAAGAACCAAACAGAGCAAAATGAGTTTCTATTGGACAAATTCAGGTAGGTCCCTCCCCGTTCTGTTTGCTTCAGTTTAAGAAACGCTTTTCAACAGAATCGGCGTAATGAATATACCCCAGGCCAATGGTATACTGAAGGTGTACTTGTGAAGATCAAATATAGAATTAAACATCAGTCTGGCCATTCATAATCCTAGACCGGTCAAATTAGCCTGTGGAACCAGCTTGATCACGGTGTTAACCATTCTGTTTTTACTGTGAAATACAATGGTGAACGCAGAGATGAGGCTTGTTACACCAGGCTATGGTCAAGTTGCTAACGTTCTACTTTTTTTTTTTTTCTCTTGAGGGGTGGCACCTATGATGGCAAAGTCTCTGAAGGCCTTTAAAACGATGGGGCGCAGATGAAGGCCCTAAGAGGATGGACTGCTGGAAACTGTTGTGGATAAAGGTGCATTCATTCCACTTCATGCATTCATTCCACTACTCTTCATTCCAGGCCGAATGTCCACTCATGGCCTACTTTACTTTTTGAGACAATTGGATCTGTCACTATACACTGAGTATACACAACATTAAGGACACCTGCTGTTTCCATGACAGACTGAACAGGTGAATCCAAGTGAAAACTGTGATCCCTTATTGATGTCACTTGTTAAATTCACTTCAGAGTAGATGAAGGGGAGGAGACAAATTAAAGAAGGATTATTAAGCCTAGAGACAATTGAGACATGGTTTGTGTGCCATTCAGAGGGTGAATGGGCAAGTCAAAATGTTTGCCTTTGAACGGGGTATGGTAGTAGGTGCCAGTTTGAGTGAATCAAGAACTGCAACGCTGCTGGGTTTTTCACGCCGGACAGTTTTCCGTGTGTATCAAGAATGGTACACCACCCAAAGGACATCCAGCCAACCTGGCACAACTGTGGGAAGCATTGGAGTCAACATAGGCCAGCATCCCTGTGGAACGCTTTCGACACCTTGTAGAGTCCATGCCCCGACGAATTAAGGCTGTTCTGAGGGCAAAAGGGGGGAGGGGGGTGCACAACTCAATATTAGGAAGGTGTTCTTAATGTTTTGTGTACTCAGTGTAGCTATTGGGCCGTCTTTTGTATACATTTTTTTTGCCCATGCTGCTTGTAAAACAATCGCTGCGTTTGAATGATGGGTATGTTGTCAATGTTATTTGTTTGTTCAAATTGTCACACTGAGTGAATTCCACTATTAAATATGATTAAAACCATGCATGATTGTTTTTGGCCTTTCATCCACTTGTGGACATGCAGTTAACTACCAACATAAAGGAAACCCCAACATAGTGTCTTAATAGGGTGTTGGGCCACCATGAGCCAGAACAGCTTAAATTCTACAAGTGTCTGGGACTCTGTTGGATGGATGCTACACCATTCTGCCATGAGAAATTCCATTTGGTATTTTGTTGATGGTGGGAAACGCTGTCTCAGGCCCCGCTCCAGATTCTCCCATAAGTGTTCAATTTGGTCGAGCTCTGGTGACTGAGACGACCATGGCATATGGTTTTTCATGCTCATCAAACCATTCAGTGACCATTTGTTCCCTGTGGATGGGGGCATAGTCTTCCGATGGTGGCGTAGCGATGGTACCAAAAATACTGTAAATGCATGCCCAGCATTTTTAAACATGATTGCATACTTCAGGAACCATACCCGTGTGGAACCACCTGCATTCAATATACATTGTATCCCTCATTTACTCCAGTATTTTAGCAGTTACTTGAATGGTGGTTATTTTCAGGGCGCTAGTGTTGTCATTTAGTAGGTTCTAGCGCCTCTTGGTGGATAAGAGAAGAAAATGAAAGGCAAGTATGTCATGCCCATCATATTATCAAGAATCATTTCGTCACCATACAGCAGTGGTTCTCAACATTTTTGGTTACTGAACACCAGGGGTGTCAAACTCATTCCATGGAGGGCCTAGTGTCTGCTGGTTTTTCCTTTCAATTAATACCTAAAAAAACCAGGTGAGGGGAGTTCCTTACTAATTAGTGACCTTAATTCATCAAGTACAAGGGAAGAATGAACCTGCAGCCACTCGGCCCTCCGTGGAATGAGTTTGACATGTGCTGTACACCCTAATCACATTTTGCTCTACCCAAAGTATCCCATTAACTGATCACAATGCCCATGTTATGAGTCTTCCCATGTACCACCTGTGAGTATGCCAGGTACTAGTAGACTTACCCCAGGGTTGAGACCCCACTGACCTAGATGTTCACCAAGTGAAGACTGATTAATCCTGACCTATAAAGGCAAGCGATGACTTTAGTTCAGACTGTACGCCCACACTATTTTAAAAATGGGTTCTGTATTTGTATTCATTGCTTTTGGTGGATGGACCTACTTCTAGGGTGCATTCAGTACGCCAACTGTGTTCAGTGTTTAATTCAATGGAACCGGTACTGTACTGAACGACCAGTGAAGAACTGCGTGATTATGGTGGCCCAGAGGGCGATTGTGTATGAGTTTTGCGATTTCTAATGGTCACACCCATATTGATAAGGCCACACTGATCAAACGGGAGCAAACATAAGCCTACCTCAAAGGCTGTTGAAGAACAGTGCGCACCGTTTTTGGGGAAAGTGTCATTCAGTAGGCTACAAACTGTCACGCAATGTAGCAAACGTTTAACCAAACTGAACGCACCCCAGGTTTACA
Source organism: Coregonus clupeaformis (assembly GCF_020615455.1). Lineage (NCBI taxonomy): Eukaryota > Metazoa > Chordata > Actinopteri > Salmoniformes > Salmonidae > Coregonus > Coregonus clupeaformis. The sequence goes on along the minus strand of NC_059222.1, from coordinate 37,290,090 downwards.
TGTACATTTCTGACAGCTGCCCCATAAAGACGTTTATATTTGAGATCAAAACAAAGCAGTGTCAATTTGTTATTTGTGTGCTACCTACTCTTAAGTATAAATCCAGAAAAAACTGTATTAAGAACAGAGTAAAAAGGACAATATATATATGTATAACTGTAGGCTATTTCAGGCTAAAATAACGCTGAGGTACAGTAGGCCAACTGAAGAATTAATCAGTCGCCTATCTAGATCCTCTCTCTGGCTTCTACTTTTCCAGAGGGAGGGAATGAAATACAAAGGGAGGAGCAGTTAGGAATGGTGACGTCAGATTAGAACGAGTGAGTGAATGTTCCGGGTCAGAAACGGGTGTATTCATTAGTCCAAACAATTGCAAAACGGAACGTTTTGCAACTAAAACGAGAATTTCTATTGGACAAATCCAGCTAAGTCCCGCCCGTTTCGTTTCATTTGCTGCCGTTTAAGAAACATTTGGCAACAGAATTGGCGGAATGAGTACACCCCTGGACTGAGAGGAAATTAACTCTGGGACAAGGAAAACAGTAAACTACGTGAAATAAGACCTATCTTAACAGAGATGTGATCGGTTTCGGTAGCCGATTAGAAAAACTAACATTCCAGAGGCGACGTGAGTAAAGAATAAAAACCAAGCCTACAAAGTATTGAAAGTGAGAACGCTAGACAGCGTATTTATTGCATGGTGCCCAGTGCAATTTATTTACGCTTGGGGAGGTGGTTTCGATATTTGTTTGCTTTGGAAATTCTTTCGAACAACTGCAAGAAGGTGTTTGGCAAGCCATCTAGTAGCTAGGTGACCGTATTCAGTTGCGCCTTCCGTTTCTTTCATTGAACGTCTATACGGGATATTTGATAAGAACGGATTTTACCATCACCCCGTAATGTTTCACTGTATACCTCTGTGGCGGTGCAACCGTCATGTTGAATTGATCGATAAGCGGCACTGCTCTCTGTTGTACGTCCCGGATGAGATCTACCGCTACAGTCGGAGTTTGGAGGAACTTTTGCTGGACGCTAACCAACTCCGCGACTTGCCCAAGGTAAGCAGAATGTGTTTGCTAGCTGCTAAACTAAAACTGTATTATGCATAGTTCACTGATAAGATATAACGTTACGTGGTGTCATGTCAGGGAAAAAAATAAGTTAAGTAATTAAATGTAATCAATGACCATGAGTTGTTCATGCCATGGAAAATAACAGAACCTACAGTTTAAACAGGTTACGTGGAACAGGTAACTTGGGTACATGATTGCATCTCACACGATATTGTCATTCGTCTGGACCAGACAGAGGTCATGGCTAGAAGGGATACAGCTTTTGTCAAATTAACATCAAAAGTTGATGTTTGTTTGTTACATTTTAGCTAGCCATAACCTAATTATCCTAACCTACTAGGTGACTTCTCCTAACCTGCTGCGTAAGTTCTAACCTGCTACGAAAAGTCAAATCTGACGTTAATTTAACAAAAGCTGGATCCCTCTTAGCTATGACCCCGGACAGAGGGCACGCGCATGTCGTATTCATTTCCCATGTTGGGAACTGTTTTGAAATTATGCGCGCGCGCCCTATTATTTGACATTCTGCAAACTGCAACACATCTGCTGCTACAACACGGTCCACTTTCTACTGTCATGTCATTCAATCTTTATTATGGGGGAAGACTAGTTGGCTACAAACGTCTTTATTGAATAGCCTAGCTACATAAAAAAAAGTGTAGGTTCAGCATGATTGTCACACATTTATCTGGCTATGTGCAGAGACTATATGGTACTGGTAGTTGTCAGTATTTGAAAGATAAAGGGCTCGTATCATTTGATTTCAATCCCTTTTTGACCGCACCCCTTTTGATTGGTAAAAGTGGTCAGACAGTGACTTTGGACCTGAAATTCGGGTCACAGTGCCTAAACATTCAGGAGATAGAGGTGCTCAAAGTTGACCCATTTTGCATACCCCACCATACCATGAGTCATCCGTGATTAACGGTTCAGTTTGATATCATTTAGATATTTCCTAAATGCTTACAAACAGGGTTGTGAAACTTTATAATAATTTCTTGAAAACAATGTTTTCAGCAAACATGCATTTTCATCCCAGTCATCATTCTCTAAGCTTGCATGTCATTTCTTTGTGAGTAGGAGGAGAAGAGGGGACCTGCCATGCCATAAGATAGACCACAACCATTGTTGATGGTATTCCTTCACATGTAACTAATACTATCTAGGCTAGCTAAATGAACTCAAGATGAGTCCAACAGAAAATGTTATCCAGATCACTGTTATACTGTGCTCTGCTCATTGTGTGGTCTCATCAGATTTGCTACCATGGTGATGTAACACTGGCCTTAACACTAGACAGGAGACAGGCCTATAGTATGAGTGTGTTAACCATTGGGTTGTTGTTACCATGGTACAGCATGAAGAATATAGCCTGTCTGTTTCCAGATAATGAGTAGAGTTGGAGGAAAAGGCTATGATTTCTTTATCTTGAAAAGGTCTACATCGGCTAAAACGTGATCATTCTGGTTAACGGATCATATAGCCTTCTGTACAGCCTACATAATACCGTGATCACGTTTTTTCTTCTTGAAAAGTAGTCATTGCAGAGAAAAAGGCCAGTCTGCATTTTATCATCAACTTGTGGAAACATGAAACAGGAGTGAGTTGGCCACGTTTCTGGTTTTTCCTCTTTTCCATCACTTTCCCATGAGTGTTGGCGAGGAACTCGGCTATAGAGAAATTAACCGTTTGGTGCTCTACAATTGCCAGAAGTTTTGTTTGTTAGTTTATTAGTGGTTAAATAAATCCCCATGATTTTTTTGGGAAAGCAAATGGTTAGGTAGTGAATGATTTGAACAGGAAGTAGCCTGGATTTTGAGGATACATATTAGGTGTTATTTCCTTTCGTTGAGGAATCAAGAAGGGGATGTCGAACTGTATATAGTTGCAGACTAGCCTAGCTAGCTTAACTTGTAGAACTAGCTGTGCCATTGTCAATAGAGATAGTGATCTCTCCAAGTCCTGTGAGTGTAATACATCTGTTGCCTATAGCCTAGGCCATCATTTCCCAAACTTGGTCCTGGCCTAGGCTATTTTACTTGTACATCTTCACTTAGCCTAAATAGTAGGGACTACAGACAAAAGGGAGCAATTCACCTAACCCCAGCACTAGCCTACCACATCTCCTTTTTGAGATGTTGATCATTCTGCATTAGGCTTGTCTAGATATCAGTAGAAGTTGATAGTTTGGGATTTTGATTATAAAGAGATGCCACATTTTATTTTCATAAGAAATGCTTATTTTCCCGAAATGATTGGGAATCATTTTCCATTGATGAAATGTGTAAATTTGACAAATTAATATAAAGTAATAGGCTATAGCCTTATTTCCCCCCTCTACATTCTTCACATTTTATTTCCACACATTTGGCATAGGGTGGTATAGGCCTAGGCTATTCAAAAGTCCCAGTCACCAATGTGGAATTTAGTCTGACCTAAAGGGCAAAGGGGTCTAGTATAAGAAGAACCCCATCTAGTTTGTTGAGCGATACGATGCCCTCTTCTGTGCTAGGTTAGTTATGTCTTACAGCCAGCAGGTCTGCTCTTTCTCACGTCAAGCCATGAAAACAAGGAAGTTGTTAACAAAGGTGGAGTCAGTATCAGGGTGTTATGGCGCAACATGATTATTCCTTTGTTCTGTCAAGCTCTAGGCCTACCGTCACCTTTGAAGTTCATTGTCTTTTGTTAAGTATTTATAGATGTGCTAAATTAGCAAAAGCCAGTCCTAATCAAACTGTTCTTCTCCTCCAATTTGTAGCTTTTAAAGATGTAGGCTAGGCTGCTAGCCTAGGCGTTGTCAATTTAGCAACACAGGCAACAAATTAGTAGTCTTAAGGCATCCGCATGCTTCCCAGCCAAAACAGTTTGAAAGAGTGCGTTCACATATGTGACTCGTTTCAGGAAACTAGGCGTATGTCGCACGTCGTTTTTTTTGCAGAAATGCCTTCTGGAACATGTGAACGTTCATGTGCATTAATAACAAACGTGTATGCCATCTGTAAATACAAATACAAATGTTAAATTACGAGGTTAGTTGGTTTAGCCATGGAAAAAGAACGGAACCTTCCCGCTAACCATGATTGGCTGGGCCTCCCGAGTGGCGCAGTGGTCTAAGGCTGTGCCACTAGAGATCCTGGTTCGATTCCAGGCTCTGTCGCAGCCGGCCGCGACTAGGAGACCCATGGGGCGGGGCACAATTGGCCCAGCACCGTCCAGGGTAGGGGAAGGTTTGGCCGGCAGGGATGTTCTTGTCCCATCGCGCACTAGCGACTCCTGTGGCGGGCCAGGCGCAGTGCACGCTGACTCAGTCGCCAGGTGTACGGTGTTTCCTCCGACACATTGGTGCGGCTGGCTTCCGGGTTGAGTGGGCACTGTGTCAAGAAGCAGTGCGGCTAGGTTGGGTTGTGTTTCGGAGGACGCACGACTCTCGACCTTCGCCTCTCCCGTGTCCGTACGGGAGTTGTAGCGATGGGACAAGACTGTAACTACCAATTGGATACCACGAAAAAGGAGGGTAAAATAAAATAAAAAACATTATTGGCTGAGATAATGGTTGGGCTGGACATGCCGAGAGATGAGTTCGGATTGGTCTGCCATGTAGCACGCTTCTGTCTATAACATGAGCTGGTCAGTATTTGTAGGTAATCCTTTCTAACGTGCTAGATATCAAAGTGTTGCTCTCCACTTTCTGAAGGACCGAGTTTTGAAATCAGTGGAAGGCCCGGTGGATTTACAGTATGATAGCTAAGGAGATGGAGGAAATTCTGGCCTTTGATTGCAAATATGCAGAGGGAGTTATAGCCTAATGTTAGCTAGCCATGATTGAACCTGGTTGGTTAGCTACCTGCAGATTCATGCAGGTTAGTAACGTTATGAGTTGGGATTATGGTTCATTGTTTAGCTAGCTAGCTACATGTCTAAACAAAAGACTCCACTATGCAAGTAACCATTTCAATAGAATGTTAATGATGTCACTGCGATAATTGTCGATAGATGTAGCTTGTAAACAGTTAGTCACCAACGCTTTGGATAACATAAAAACAGCCTAACCAGCTCTGCTAGGGCGAGTAAAATGGTCAGGGTGAGCTGTTCTCTCATGTGTCTCGAAGTAGCTAGCAAGCTAGCCAACGTTAGCCAGTTAGCTTGGGAGCTTGACTGCTGTTGTTAGGGTTGATCCGAGCGTTCTGACTTAACCCTCGGCCAGAGCGTCCAGTGTGCGCTCTGAATGCTCCGAGAGCGAAATGCTCTGAATTTAGGAATGGACAATCTGACAACGCTCTGAGTTTACGAACGCCCAGGGCGCACTCTGGCACTCCAGATTTAATTTACAAATACACCCGTAGTATAAACCAGCCTTTAGTCTTGAAATCTTTGGTTGTTTACCACATGGCCTCACATGTGAATCCTTAAAGAGAAGGGCTAAGGCTTAAGAGCATGTGAACGATGCTGAATGGGTGTAGACAAAGAAGAGCTCTTCAGTAGGTTTACCAAAACATTCAAGGGCCATTTTCTCAAAAGTGAGGTTACAAGTTTATCAACTTTCAAAGCAGAATTATTTCCCATTGTTCCTCAACTGTAGTGTATGATATACCATTTTCTAGCTCTGAGTCTTTCAAATTTTGCTACATAAGTTCGAGCCGGTCGGTCACATATTATGACTACATTTTGTGCCGTTTTTGTTTGTTTCGGACTTCGGTAAGTTTTTTTGGGCTGTTCGGGCACACTAGAGTTTTTCTCGAGGCCAGCCGAAGTTCGGGAGCCGACGTCTAAGACCCTTCGTCCATGATTGATCAACTGTAGGGATTCTTCAATAGTCTTTGTTGTCATTCAGCGAGAGATGACTCGTTTTCATGGACATTTTGTAATTGAGAAATACTGCACCAAATATCTTAGTTAGATGTAAAATTGTGTGACTAACATCTCCTCTGCAAAAACATCATAATTCATGACAGATTTCTTGAGGTATCTTAGATTAATTCAGACTATTTTGAGGAAGCCTATACTGGCTACGGCGACTCAAAATGAACAAACAGTACTATTGCGCTTTTTTTCTCGTTTTTTATTTAGAATTCAAGGCACGCTTAACCAGCGAGGCTACCACAGCATTCTGCAGCGATACGCCATCCCATATGGTTTGGGCTTAGTGGGACTATCATTTGTTTTTCAACAGGACAATGACCCAACACACCTCCAGGCTGTGTAAGGGCTATTTTACCAAGAAGGAGAGTGATGGAGCGCTGCATCAGATGACCTGGCCTCCACAATCCCCCGACCTCAACCCAATTGATATGGTTTGGGATGAGTCGGACGGCAGAGTGAAGGAAAAGCAGCCAATAAGTGCTCAGCATATGTGGGAACTCCTTCAAGACTGTTGGAAAAGCATTCCAGGTGAAGCTGGTTGAGAGAATGCCAAGAGTGTGCAAAGCTGTCATCAAGGCAAAGGGTGGCTATTTGAAGAATCTCAAATATAACATACGTTTTGATTTGTTTAACACTTTTTTTGGTTACTACATGATTCCATATGTCTTATTTCATAGTTTTGATGTCTTCACTATTATTATAATATGTAAATAATAGTAAAAATAAAGAAAAACCCTTGAATGAGTAGATGTGTCCAAACTTTTGACTGGTACTGTGTGTGTGATAGAGATATATATCTTTCAGGACACTGTCTTTCAAAGATAATTCGTAAAAATCCAAATAACTTCACAGATCTTCATTATAAAGGGTTTAAACACTGTTTCCCATGCTTGTTCAATAAACCATAAACAATAAATGAACATGCACCTGTGGAACGGTCGTTAAGACACTAACAGCTTACAGGTCACAGTTATGAACTTAGGACACTAAAGAGGCCTTTCTACTGACTCTGAAAAACACCAAAAGAAAGATGCTGTACTGTGAGACGCCTAAGACAGCGCTACAGGGAGACAGGACGGACAGCTGATCATCCTCGCAGTGGCAGACCACGTGTAACAACACCTGCACAGGATCGGTATATCTGAACATCACACCTACGGGACAGGTACAGGATGCAACAACAACTACCCGAGTTACACCAGGAATGCACAATCCCTCCATCAGTGCTCAGACTGTCCGCAATAGGCTGAGAGAGGCTGGACTGAGGGCTTGTAGGCCTGTTGTAAGGCAGGTCCTCACCAGACATCACCGGCAACAACACGCCTATGGGCACAAACTCAGCGTCGCTGGACCACACAGGACTGGCAAAAAGTGCTCTTCACTGACGAGTTGCGGTTTTGTCTCACCAGGGGTGATGGTCGGATTCGCGTCAAAGCATCGTCGGACTGAGCTTGTAGTCATTGCAGGCAATCTCAACGCTGTGCGTTACGCGGAAGACATCCTACTCCCTCATGTGGTACCCTTCCTGTAGGCTCATCCTGACATGACCCTCCAGCATGACAATGCCACCAGCCATACTGCTCGTTCTGTGCGTGATTTCCTGCAAGACAGGAATGTCAGTGTTCTGCCATGGCCAGCGAAGAGGCCGGATCTCAATCCCATTGTGCACATCTGGGACCTGTTGGATCGGAGGGTGAGGGCTAGGGCCATTCCCCCCAGAAATGTCCGGGAACTTGCAGGTGCCTTGGGGGAAGTGTGGGGTAACATCTCACAGCAAGAACAGGCAAATCTGGTGCAGTCCATGAGGAGGAGATGCACTGCAGTACTTAATGCAGCTGGTGGCCACACCAGATACTGACTGTTACTTTTGATTTTGACCCCCTCTTTGTTCAGGGAAACATTATTCAATTTCTGTTAGTCACATGTCTGTGGAACTTGTTCAGTTTATGTCTCAGTTGTTGAATGTTGTTATGTTCATACAAATATTTACACGTTAAGTTTGCTGAAAATAAACGCAGTTGACAGTGAGAGGACGTTTTCTTTTTTTGCTGAGTTATTTATATATATATATATTATTTTTTTCTTGAGCGGCTGGTCAGTAAATAATTAGTAGACTACAAATTGACCGCAAGAAGGCCAACATATATAATATTTGACTAAAACATAATAATTTAAAACCTTGCTTACATTTGTATACGATCACATATACACTGCTAAAAAAATTAAAGGGAACACTAAAATAACACATCCTAGATCTGAATGAATGAAAATCTTATTAAATACTTTTTTCTTTACATAGTTGAATGTGCTGACAAAATCACACAAAAAGTATCAATGGAAATCAAATTTATCAACCCATGGAGGTCTGGATTTGGAGTCACACTCAAAATTAAAGTGGAAAACCACACTACAGGCTGATCCAACTGTTGATGTAATGTCCTTAAAACAAGTCAAAATGAGGCTCCGTAGTGTGTGTGGCCTCCACGTGCCTGTATGACCTCCCTACAACGCCTGGGCATGCTCCTGATGAGGTGGCGGATGGTCTCCTGAGGGATCTCCTCCCAGACCTGGACAAAAGCATCCGCCAACTCCTGGACAGTCTGTGGTGCAACGTGGCGTTGGTGGATGGAGCGAGACATGATGTCCCAGATGTGCTCAATTGGATTCAGGTCTGGGGAGCGGGCGGGCCAGTCCATAGCATCAATGCCTTCCTCTTGCAGGAACTGCTGACACACTCCAGCCACATTAGGTCTAGCATTGTCTTGCATTAGGAGGAACCCAGGGCCAACCGCACCAGCATATGGTCTCACAAGGGGTCTGAGGATCTCATCTCGGTACCTAATGGCAGTCAGGCTATCTCTGGCGAGCACATGGAGGGCTGTGCGGCCCCCCCAAACAAATGCCACCCCACACCATGACTGACCCACCGCCAAACCGGTCATGCTGGAGGATGTTGCAGGCAGCAGAACGTTCTCCACGGCGTCTCCAGACTCTGTCACATGTGCTCAGTGTGAACCTGCTTTCATCTGTGAAGAGCACAGGGCGCCAGTGGCGAATTTGCCAATCTTGGTGTTCTCTGGCAAATGCCAAACGTCTTGCACGGTGTTGGGCTGTAAGCACAACCCCCACCTGTGGACGTCAGGCCCTCATACCACCCTCATGGAGTCTGTTTCTGACCGTTTGAGCAGACACATGCACATTTGTGGCCTGCTGGAGGTCATTTTGCAGGGCTCTGGCAGTGCTCCTCCTGCTCCTCCTTGCACAAAGGCGGAGGTAGCGGTCCTGCTGCTGGGTTGTTGCCCTCCTACGGCCTCCTCCACGTCTCCTGATGTACTGGCCTGTCTCCTGGTAGCGCCTCCATGCTCTGGACACTACGCTGACAGACACAGCAAACCTTCTTGCCACAGCTCGCATTGATGTGCCATCCTGGACGAGCTGCACTACCTGAGCCACTTGTGTGGGTTGTAGACTCCATCTCATGCTACCACTAGGGTGAAAGCACCGCCAGCATTCAAAAGTGACCAAAACATCAGCCAGGAAGCATAGGAACTGAGAAGTGGTCTGTGGTCACCACCTGCAGAACCACTTCTTTATTGGGGGTGTCTTGCTAATTGCCTATAATTTCCACCTGTTGTCTATTCCATTTGCACAACAGCGTGTGAAATGTATTGTCAATCAGTGTTGCTTCCTAAGTGGACAGTTTGATTTCACAGAAGTGTGATTGACTTGGAGTTACATTGTGTTGTTTAAGTGTTCCCTTTATTTTTTTGAGCAGTGTATCTCTATGCATGGGAATACTTTGGAACAGATTTCCTAAATTAAAATCACTTGGAGTCTTTTATATCTGCCCCCCATGTCTTTTTTGCTCAGAACTTGGGGGTCCGCCATTTGGACAATTTCCCCCTTTAAAAACTATGAAAAATGTTGTAGAAAGTAACAATGTCAAATGGCTTGGAATGTTTGACAATCCCCTTTACCGCTAGCCATTTTGGTTTGTTTGACCTCTTGGGGCCCCTCATTTAGATAGGCTACACAGTCAGTACCGGTAGTTTGTTAAGTTTAATTAATTTTGGCATCTGTTTGAACAAGTAGTCTTTGAGCATCTGTGACTTCGACTGGTCTTAATCAGGCTTGTTTAGTTTAGAGAACCTTTGCGTTAGGCCACAGGGTTTATGCCTAGGTTAAGCTAGGCTAATTGTAGGCTAGTTTTGGTTGTTTTTGTTCAGTATTCAAGCTAATACCTTTTGCTTTGGGTAATGTTCTGTACAAGGTAGACACTAAACTTCACTCTAAAGAATAGCTTAAATCATGAAATGGGCTATTTGATCATCACTGATAGGCTAACAGATCACTCTAACCCTTCTATGCTGTTCAAGCTGAGGGGAGGAGTTAAACTATGTCTACTATAATTAAAACATTTTGTTGCCAATTTTCTCTTTTTAATCAGGAGCTCTTCCTTTTGTAAAGAAACTGGTAAAGAGACACATTGGAAGTTTACTTTGTGGGAGTCATTAGGTTACCCCTCAGTCGAACTTAGGCTAACCCAAATATTGACTTAAATGTGGAGAACGGTTTATGTACACTTGTCAGTTTCAGTCTTCATGGTGTAAATCAAATCAACATTTTGTTTGTCGCGTACACAGCTTTTGCAGATGTTATCGCAGGTGCAGCGAAATGCTCCAACAGTGCAGTAATACCTGACAATACAAAACAATACCCAATAAGAAAGGAATAAAGAAATGTCAGGATGAGCAATATCCGTCTGGTATATAAATATACACAGGACAAAAATATAAACGCAACATGGAAAGTGTTAGTACCATTTTCATGAGCTGAAATAAAAAATTCACAAAAAGCTTATTCCTCTCAAATGTTGTGCACACATTTGTTTACAGCCCTGTTAGTGAGCATTTCTCCTATGCCAAGATAATCCATCCACCTGACAGGTGTGGCATATCAAGAAGCTGATAAAACAGCATGATCATTACACAGGTGCACCTTGTGTTGGGGACAATAAAAGGCCACTTTAAAATGTGCAGTTTTGTCACACAACGCAATGCCACAGATGTCTCAAGTTTTGAGGGAGCATGCAATTGGCATGCTGACTGCAGGAACATCCACCAGAGCTGTTGCCAGATAATTGAAAGTTAATTTCTCTACCATAAGCTTCACCCAATGTTGTTTTAGAGAATTTGGCAGTACGTCCAACCGGCCTCACAACCACAGACCACATGTAACCACGCAGGCCAAGGACCTCCAGATCCGGCTTCTTCACCTGCGGGATCGTCTGAGGGGGGATGGGTGTTGAGGAGTATTTCAGTCTGTAATAAAGCCCATTTGTGGGGGAAAACTCATTCTTATTGACTGGGCCTGGCTGCCGAGTGGGTGGGCTTATGCCCTCCAAGGCCCACCCATGGCTGCACCCCTAGCCAGTCATGTGAAATCCATAGATTAGGGCCTAATGAATTTATTTCAATTGACTAATTTCCTTAAATGAACTGTAACTCAGTAAAATCTTTGAAATTGTTGCATTTTGCATTTTTATATTTTTTGTTCAGTATATATGTATATGATGGTGTGTTTTATGGACAGTATATGAATAGAAAAGGTGTGTACAGCAGTACTTATAACCTATAGGATGAGGTGTGGGCGTGCCGTTGGGGGTGAATGACAGCCTAACCTGCTGTTCCGGTTACTGACATTTGTATTATGGAACAGCGGATTTACCTTCTTGTTGGGACATTAGAATAGACCTAGGACTATATCTACAGTGAGGGGAAAAAGTATTGGATCCCCTGCTGATTTTTGTACGTTTGCCCACTGACAAAGACATGATCAGTCTATAATTGTAATGGTAGGTTTATTTGAACAGTGAGAGACAGAATAACAACAAAAAAATCCAGAGAAATGCATGTAAAAAAAAATATAAATTGATTTGCATTTTAATGATGGAAATAAGTATTTGACCCCTCTGCAAAACATGACTTAGTACTTGGTGGCAAAACCCTTGTTGGCAATCACAGAGGTCAGACGTTTCTTGTAGTTGGCCACCAGGTTTGCACACATCTCAGGAGGGATTTTGTCCCACTCCTCTTTGCAGATCTTCTCCAAGTCATTAAGGTTTCGAGGCTGACGTTTGGCAACTCGAACCTTCAGCTCCCTCCACAGATTTTCTATGGGATTAAGGTCTGGAGACTGGCTAGGCCACTCCAGGACCTTAATGTGCTTCTTCTTGAGCCACTCCTTTGTTGCCTTGGCCGTGTGTTTTGGGTCATTGTCATGCTGGAATACCCATCCACGACCCATTTTCAATGCCCTGGCTGAGGGAAGGAGGTTCTCACCCAAGATTTGACGGTACATGGCCCCGTCCATCATCCCTTTGATGCGGTGAAGTTGTCCTGTCCCCTTAGCAGAAAAACACCCCCAAAGCATAATGTTTCCACCTCCATTTTTGACGGTGGGGATGGTGTTCTTGGGGTCATAGGCAGCATTCCTCCTCCTCCAAACACGGCGAGTTGAGTTGATGCCAAAGAGCTCGATTTTGGTCTCATCTGACCACAACACTTTCACCCAGTTCTCCTCTGAATCATTCAGATGTTCATTGGCAAACTTCAGACGGGCCTGTATATGTGCTTTCTTGAGCAGGGGGACCTTGCGGGTGCTGCAGGATTTCAGTCCTTCACGGCGTAGTGTGTTACCAATTGTTTTCTTGGTGACTATGGTCCCAGCTGCCTTGAGATCATTGACAAGATCCTCCCGTGTAGTTCTGGGCTGATTCCTCACCGTTCTCATGATCATTGCAACTCCACGAGGTGAGATCTTGCATGGAGCCCCAGGCCGAGGGGAGATTGACAGTTATTTTGTGTTTCTTCCATTTGCAAATAATCGCACCAACTGTTGTCACCTTCTCACCAAGCTGCTTGGCGATGGTCTTGTAGCCCATTCCAGCCTTGTGTAGGTCTACAATCTTGTCCCTGACATCCTTGGAGAGCTCTTTGGTCTTGGCCATGGTGGAGAGTTTGGAATCTGATTGATTGATTGCTTCTGTGGACAGGTGTCTTTTATACAGGTAACAAACTGAGATTAGGAGCACTCCCTTTAAGAGTGTGCTCCTAATCTCAGCTCGTTACCTGTATAAAAGACACCTGGGAGACAGAAATCTTTCTGATTGAGAGAGGGTCAAATACTTATTTCCCTCATTAAAATGCAAATCAATTTATAAAATTTTTGACATGCGTTTTTCTGGATTTGTTTGTTTTTATTCTGTCTCTCACTGTTCAAATAAACCTACCATTACAATTATAGACTGATCATGTCTTTGTCAGTGGGCAAACATACAAAATCAGCTACTTTTCAAATCAAATACTTTTTTCCCTCACTGTATATAGTCTATATCTATAATGAACAGAATAAAGGCTTGTATGCTCCTCTCTCTGTCTGGTCAAAGGGTTGTTGAAACCATGAGTTTCAGGTCAGGACAAACATGAGATGAAACCTGTATTAGTTTCATCCAGGGCTGTCTTGTCTGGGTGTGTCTGTCTGTGTCTCCGTCCCATGAATACCTGTTTTCAGTCCACAGTTATCATTAGGCTAGGTTTGTTGGCATAGAAGAATGCGGTGTTGTGAACAGGAACATTTACATTTCAGACGAACACAACCACAACAATTTAAAACAATTTTATCAGGGAACAGCACAAGCACAGTCAACATGAAGACATGCTGATGTAGACCTATTAGCTTGTTTAGTTCATTGGCTCTAGTCTCCATTTTAGCTTGCCATTTTCACCTCTAACTGATTTATTATTCTGAGTAGGCCTAGTCAGGTCAATACATGTAGGTTGATGTTAGTCCTATCCCACAACTTGGCTACCGTTCAAACACTAGGTTATTTATCCAAAATAGCCTGTATGCTAGGCTAACTCGCTTTCTGTCCTGAGGTGGTAAAACCTCATACTTTTCTGTAGGTTTACTTACCAGTAGAAGGTCTAGGCTACATTTGCATTTAAATGCAGGTAAAATATGTCAAAGGTGGAAGCCTAGATTGAGTGTGCTCTTGAAAACCTCCTGTAGCTCAATTGGTAGAGCATGGCGCTTGCAACGCCAGGGTTGTGGGTTCCATTCCCACGGGGGGCCAGTATGAAAAATGTATGCACTCACTTAACTGTAAGTCGCTCTGGATAAGAGCGTCTGCTAAATGACTAAAATGTAAATTGGAGTCCAGTTCACCGTCATCACTGAATGCCTTGGGTTCGCAATCAAAGGAGACTACTTGTCCTTAAAATAGGCCTACCTCATCAGAGATATGATTTTTTTTTATACCGGTAGCCTATTATTCATAATTCAATTAAAGTGGAGGGCTATATATATAATTCCCTCACGACTTCTGTGAAAAGACGATGAAGATTGTGATATCGTTTTCAGTTAGTAGTGTAGACCTATAGTGAGACTAAGTTCAATGTGCAGGACATTGTGGTGATTCAATACGTTCCAATTAGAAGCATTTCCAAACCTCTTACATAGTGTTCTTGAAATCGTGTCTGTTTTTGAAACAACATGTCTTTTTGGGGTATCATTTTTATATCTATGAAACGGAGATGGTTAAATTGCATGTTGACTCGGGGTGCCTGGAAGTGTCAGGATAAGGCAGCATCCAAGTAGGTCATCATCCATTAGAATAGATGATTACGTCAGAGAACTGGGTAGGAACTGAACAATATTTCCCAGGCCACTGACCACCACTCTTAGGCCTAATTGCTTTACTTTTTGCTGGTTTAAACTTATTTAGTGAGTTGAATTGTAGTTAAGTATGGCTAGCCTATTACCTGTTTTTAAGACTCCCTCAACGTTTTAATTTGGTTCAATCTGGAAAGTGTTTTGATTTATCAATGTACTACTGTTGCATCACATTTTCAGGATGGGACAAACCGTAAGCTGTTTACCATGTTGTATTTCGTGTATTGTTCACTAATGTTTCCTATGTGTATGTCAACTGTAGACCTACAGCTAATCTAATGTGTGTTTTGTCTTTTTCAGCCATTCTTTCAGCTGGTAAAGCTACGAAAGCTGGGCCTGAGTGACAACGAGATCCAGAGGCTTCCTCCAGAGATAGCCAACTTCATGCAGCTGGTAGAACTTGATGTCTCTCGTAATGGTGAGAAGAGAACTACTGCTCTGAACTAGCAGTGTGACGTTTAAACTGAATTTGGATTAACGTTTAGAAAAAATCCCTAAATAAAACGTGTTTAAAAAAAAAAATACAAAATTACAATCGCAGTGCATTTATCAAAACTACCACTAACAAACAAATAAAATAAAATAATTGAGGCTGCAATATGTAACTTTTTGGGCGACCCAACTAAATTAACATAGAAATGTGAGTTATAGATCTGTTATTCTCATTGAAAGCAAGTCTAAGAAGCGTTAGATCTGTTCTATGTGCGCTATTTCTATGCTTCCGGTCTTAAGTTTCGTTTTTGCGTCTTTTGCTTTCGGTTTTTTACACCAGCTGAAATTAGGAGAACTGTTAGAATTTTTGCAACCAGGAAATGGCTGCGCGATATCTGCATATTGCACCTTTAAACAAACACCTAATGCAACGATGCTGTAACGATAGTAGGAGGAGATATGAGTCTTTCAAATGATTTGCTGCAGATATAAAGCACTCTGCACGTCATGCTCGTTAACAGTTGAAAAAATGGCAGAGCGTGAGACCAGAAATGACAGCAGCAAAGTCCTGTATGGCAATACTTTGAGAAGGTTGTGAAATGCAAACTTTGTGAGGTGAAATTGAGCTACAGTGGCAGTACAGGTGCAATGCTGAAGGGGAGGCACCGTGAGACCCAATCCATTGCTGGCAGCAGTGGGATAAGGGAGTGAGGATCACAGCGCTGATTACAGAAATGATTGCAGTTGATATGCAGCCGTTGTCAATGGTAGAGGACGTCGGCTTCAATGTTTCCCTAATGGCATGTCTAGAACCAGATTACAAGATGCCATGTCGAAAAACCGTGATGGCCCGGATGGAGAAATTGTACAATGATTGCTCTGCAAGTAGCCCTACAAAGCTCTTAAATGCCGTACGTGGCGCAACAGATTGTTGGATGTCTATGAACACGCTCTCATACATCACTGCAACGAGCCATCACATTGATGAGGAGTGGGACACGAAGTCCCATGTACTACTGAGAACATGGAGGAGAGGCACACAACAGAGAACCTAAAACGGCATTAACTACCATCGTTGCTGAGTGGGTGGGGGACAGCAGCAAGGGGAGGGCCGTCTGGTAGGGTTTCCACTAGATATCACAAAGTCAAAATTGTCTATATCGTAAAAATTCATGAAAACAAAAACATTTTGGTCTTTAATTTAGGGTTAGGCATAAGGTTAGCAGTGTGGTTAAAGTTAGGGTTAAGGTTAGGTTTAAAATCACATTTTAAGAAGAGAAATTGTAGAAATAGGTGGGGTTTATGACTTTGTGGCTGTGTTAACTAGTGACGACCGTCGTAGCCAGCCAGTTCTGTGGTAGATTGAACTGCATTGCCCCTTAGCGGTCATATGCAGGACCATATCTGAATTGTGAATTCACATAATTTTAAAGATTTTTTTCTTATCGTTTGAAATGGCAGTTTAAACGTTAAGATTTTTAAAACATTAGTCAAATCCCTACTCTAAACACTCAGTTGGAGGGATTTTCAGCCCCACCAAACAGGTCTAAACTCGCATTGATTCAACCACTGGTACTATGAATGAACAGACATTTTAAAACGCCTGCTATTTTGATAACGCCTCAGTTGTTATGACTAGGCTCTTTGTTAGAAAATGCAGTAAGTGCTAGACAAGCAATAGAAGAATCTTAAACCACCAGGAAAATTGCAATTGGCTCAGAACAGGGCAGCACGGCTGGCCCTTGGATGTACACAGAGAGCAAACATGTCAATCTCTCCTGGCTCAAAGTGGAGGAGAGATTGACTTCATCACTACTTGTATTTGTGCGAGGGATTGACATGTTGAATGCACCGAGCTGTCTGTTTAAACTACCGGCACACAGCTCGGACACCCATGCATACCCCACAAGACATGCCACGAGATGTCTCTTCACAGTCCCCAAGTCAAGAACAGACTATGGGAGGCGCACAGTACTACATAGAGCCATGACTACATGGAACCCTATTCCATATCAAATAACTCATGCCAGCAGTAAAATTAGATTTAAAAAACCGGATAAAAATACACTTTATGGAACAGCGGGGACTGTGAAGCAACACTAACATAGACACATGCATACAAACACATGATAACATACACACTATACACACATGTACACATGGATTTTGTGTTATAGATATGTGGTAGTAGAGTAGAGGCCTGAGGGGGCACACTTAATATGTTGTGAAATCTGTTATGAATGTATTGTAATGTTTTTAAAATTGTATAACTGCCTTAATTTTGCTGGACCCTAGGAAGAGTAGCTGCTGCCTTGGCAGGAACTAATGGGGATCCATAATAAATAAAAATACAGCACTATCCATCCCCTTCACTGTACAGACCCAACATATTTTCAGAGCCACATTGGTGTGGTTTCTCCCACAACGTCTGGACTAAAAGGGTTAACATTCCTCAAAGAGAGCTGCTATCGCAGAGCTTCCCAGTAGGACCAAATCCAGAATGCTAATTATGTTGATTATAGAAGTTCAAAAGGCAGTTTCACATGCAGCTCTATGTTTGGCGCAACAACCATGATCATTTTGTGGCGACTCTAAATATACTTTTCTCCTTTATGGCTATCTATTAACATTGCGTCTGGAGCACTAGCTTTAAGTGGAATGCCTAGTTGGATGGATGTTCTGAACTATGTTGTAATCTTGACTGAGGGACGTCATAGTTTTATAGTTGGACAAGAAATCTTAGGCCTGGCTAACAAAACCCAGTCTTCTTTTTATGCCAGTGTTTAGTGTATTGTTTCTCAGTACCATTTACAGTGTGTGTTGATCAAGATGTTTCTAACATGTATTTATTACCTCTCTCATATAGACATCATGGAAATTCCAGAGAGCATTTCGTACTGCAAAGCTCTCCAAGTAGCAGACTTTAGTGGAAACCCATTAACAAGGTAACTGAACTTTGAATTCATGTCTCCATAAATGTTTAGCGAATGGGAGGGATAACAAAACAGACGTACAGTAGTGTAGTATCACTATAGAAGGTTATATGTAGGAACTGCATGACAACTTCAACATAGAGGAAGAATCGTTCGAACACTAGCAGACCATTGTAAACAAGAACTATACTGGGATGAAAATGCACTTTTATATAGGTACGTCTTCAGACACGCTAGTTAAAGTAAAAAAATATGATTCAATTAGCATTAACTAGTTATTTAAGTTAATGAATGTAATTGTATGGGATATTTTTTTGCCCTAGTTTTCCTCTCAGCTGTCTCATGCAGAGGAGGCTGGTGGGAGGAGCTATAGGAGGATGGGGCTCATTGTAGTGGCTAGAATGGAATACATGGAACAGAGTCAAACATGTGGTTTCCATATGTGTGATACCGTTCCATTTATTCCATTCCAGCCATTACAATGACCCCGTCCCCCTATAGCGCGTCCCACCAGCCGCCTCTGGTCTCCTGGTGAGGTCTGTGTTTAATTTGCACCCCAGTGGAGGCAAAGCCACGATGCCATATGGTTCAGTTTGGGACTGGCCATGCACTGGGCTGTGTGATTAGCTTAACTACACTGGTACTGTACATATGGCCTACATCAGGGCTATTCAACTCTTACCCTACGAGATCCGGAGCCTGCTGGTTTTCTGTTCTACCTGATAATTAATTGCACCCACCTGGTGTCTAAATCAGTCCCTGATTTAGAGGGTAACAATGAAAAAATGCAGTGGAACTGGCTTCGAGATCCAGAGTTGAGTTTGAGGGGCCTGGATGTTCTTGTTAGAAAGCTTTACAGCTACTCAGTTCCCGAGGAAGAGAATATATAGCTGGCACTCTGTGACTGACCTGCAGATGATACAATATGGTTAAGCGTTGTGATTTGGAATGAAA
Organism: Coregonus clupeaformis; assembly: GCF_020615455.1. Lineage (NCBI taxonomy): Eukaryota > Metazoa > Chordata > Actinopteri > Salmoniformes > Salmonidae > Coregonus > Coregonus clupeaformis. Next base: position 37,271,105 of record NC_059222.1, on the reverse strand, counting down.
TGTGGCCAGGCATTACAACCCACAAATAAAACTTTCACACTCCCACACTGAGATTGTCTCTGGGTGACCATTTTAGATATGAGTGGGTGGCAGGTAGCCTGATAGTTTAAGAGCTTTTGGCCAGTAATCGAAAGGTTGCTGGTTTGAATCCCCGAGTCGACTAAGTGAAAAATCTGTCAATGTGCCCTTGAGCAAGGCACTTAACCCTAATTGCTCCTGTAAGTCGCTGTGGATAAAACATTTAAATGTCTCTGGGTGACCATTTTTAGATAGGAGTGAATCAAGTCATGAAGGCTTAAAACCATAATATATCAAATGGAAAGAAGAAGTTAGTTCCTGTTGATTGAAGACACTTTCCTGTCAGAGAGGAAAGTAGTTGGCCTATATCAACTTTATAGTATATTTTATGGATGTTTCCTTACTGCCTATTAATACAGTCAGATCCATAGATTTTCAAGAATCTGCATCCATTTATTTTAATCTGCAAAGATCTGATTTATATTTGAATGCCTCTCTTGTTTTTCCAGATTGCCTGAGAGTTTTCCAGAGCTCCGGAATTTAACATGCCTTTCCATCAATGACATTTCATTGCAGGCTCTTCCCGAAACCATTGGAAAGTAAGTACCTCATCCTTTTAGTCTTTTTTTATTTATTTTTATTGCTTCATAGTCCTTTCATACAGAAGTATTATTTTCTATATGAATAATATTTAAAATAATAATAATATAATATATTGGTCATTTTTATGAAGATTCAGTGTATAATTTCACAAAGGGACAAGAATGGTGTTATTGGATTTATGGCAGATACATTTACAGGGGTAGTTTTATCAGCAAGTTCTGCTTCTTTCCTGTCCTCTATCCCCAGTGGCCCTGTTTAATTTCCTGTGTAATTTTCTCCAGCGTGCCATGTTCCCTGATGTTTCACTTGCAGAAGAATGCCAGCCCTCTCTCCCTTCAGATAACGGCTTAATATGGCACAGAGCAACTAGTGTAAAACTAAACGGAGCTCTGTTTTGATTTGACATATTGCTGTAAATTAGGGATGACTTACATGATTAGCATAGCCTTACATGATTAATACACAGATGGTATTTTGAAGAATGATTCAGCCTTGGTTTTCTCTCTCTTTGATTAGTAGGTCTAGATTATAGACTTTAAGTAATGTTACATTCATTGCGCTCAGCTCGATTAAGTCCTATTAAAGCTGTGTTGATCTGTGAGTTACCATGGTGACCTAGTAAGAGCTCGGTGACAGTTGGTGTGAGAAGACGGACCTACTCGTGAATAAATGCAGAGCATTAGGCCATATTGATTGTTCATCCATTCACTCACTCTCTCATCTAGCTGTAGAGGACTGAAATGTTATCATCACATGAGGTTGTACACAAAAGGGGTAGGCTTTATGGATTTGTAGAAAAAAACACTTTTCTACACCTCTGTTAATCTCTCGTGGACAGGCGCACGCAACATAAATGGTATCGTACTGTCTGTCAACAGATTGTAGGATGCGACAACTAAGGAGGAACTTTGTTCAGGTTTTTCGTCACAGATCATTTAAACAAATCAACATTTCAAAGGTGTTCGCATCTTTCGAATTTCCGAAGTGAAGGGGACATTTGGCCCATTGACTAACTTCAGATAGAGGGGGTGGCGCTACCGCTCTGCCTCTGCCCCTCGTTCTAGTATGTTTTCAACATACTTTTTAGTACCATGTTTCCGAAATTATGATTATCGATGTCGCCGGCTATCCCCTCACCGAGACACCACTGTAGTAGCTGCATTTGTAAATCATCCAGCATTGATATACCATATCAGTGTTGTTGCACTTGAGCCATTGATCTATGCTCTTACTTTCACAGTAGATTTGACAGATGGATTTCTCTATTGGCTTTCCTCTGGATCTGACTCCCATGCAGAGTGGTTTAGAGGGCTCAGGGATAACAGATCAGTTTTCAGAGCTATCTCGTCCACCTCCCGATGGTATGGCATTGGCTTCTACCTCCGCCAAAGGCGTGTGTACCGTACAGATGTTAGATCTTAATTTGATCACTCTTTTGTTGCTGAGAATGTTCCTGCATCGCAGGAAAGGCAGATTAATTCACTGAAAATCCACACTAACACACGGTTATATTAATAGTATTGCATTTGTCATGTAGTCTAATTTTGGCCAGATAATAGCCTAACCACTGATCAAGCAACATTATGGATTAACGTTCAAAACCTGTTGCTGCAGGAATATTTTGCTGCGACAATACGGGTCAAATTAAGATCCTACATCTATCTGACTTGCATAACTCAATGAGCCTGGGCCTGTCAGTATTTGCCCTCACAAATAGGGGAGTTAATGACTGAGGACTATAACACGGTTGAAAAACAAGTTAGTGTGGCTCAACAAAGCATGCAGCTCCCCGTCATAGGGGTGAATGGCACTGACACCTTATCAACCCAACATGGTAATGGTCAGCTGGCTGGCCCTGGAATGTATGGCCTAGTGAGCGCTTATTTGCTCATCCTGCAGCATGTTGTGAGTGATTTGGTTGGCTCTCTGGGTCATCTGAAATGCTAGGGCTAAAACTGCAAGCATCAGAGCTAGAAGAGATTTCTCTCTGTCCTTTTTTAATCTGGCCCAGTAACCGCAACGTTGTGACAGGGGGGATCACACCAAGAAGATCTAGAAAGACCCAGTCGGTTTAGTCACCGCAGAGGGTTAACCTGTCATTCAGGAGAGAATGCGTATAGATTAAGAAGAATGCTACTCTGTTTATCCCTCCGTTTGAGACTTCATGGCTCACATTTATTTGCTTTACTCCCATTATTAATGTTATTCAGATACCAAAGAACAGACTGTCAACTGTCCTTTCTCTATTAAAAGCTCCCGAGCCATTAGACCATTCAAATTGTATTACTTGTTAAAGGATTTTTTTTCAGTATACTGTCACTGAATGAAATGCACCATTTAATGCTGTCAGTGCTTAATTTTTAACTCGGGAGGTGCCAGAACAAAAAGTGAGCGCGAGAGGGTATTGACCTGAGGGGCTCTGAGGTACCGGAACGCATGAAAAGAAAATCACATTTATAATAAAGCATTGCATGCATATTGCATTTGCGTGGTGGCATAGAGGAGTAGGGTAGAGGCACTTGCAGAAGTTGCACACATGGGGAAACATTTTTGTGACCTAAGGTCTGGGGAAGAATGTGGCCTTTTATACAGTTGTAGTCAGAAGTTTACATACACTTAGATTGGAGTCATTAAAACTTGTTTTTCAACCGCTCCACAAATTTCTTGTTAACAAACTATGGTTTTGGCAAGTCGGTTAGAACATCTACTTTGTGCATGACACAAGTAATTTTTCCAACAATTGTTTACAGACAGATTATTTCACTTATAATTCACTGTATCACAATTCCAGTGGGTCAGAAGTTTACATACACTACGTTGACTGTGCCTTTTAAACAGCTTGGAAAATTCCAGAAAATGATGTCATGGCTTTAGAAGCTTCTGATAGGCTAATTGACATCATTTGAGTCAATTGGAGGTGTACCTGTGAATGTATTTCAAGGCCTACCTTCAAACTCAGTGCCTCTTTGCTTGACATCATGGGAAAATCAAAAGAAATCAGCCAAGACCTCAGAAAAAATATTGTAGACCTCCACAGGTCTGGTTCATCCTTGGGAGCAATTTCCAAATGCCTGAAGGTACCACGCTCATCTGTATGAACAATATTACGCAAGTATAAACACCATGGGACCACGCAGCCGTCATACCGCTCAGGAAGGAGATGCATTCTGTCTCCTAGAGATGAACGTACTTTGGTGCGAAAAGTGCAAATCAATCCCAGAACAACAGCAAAGGACCTTGTGAAGATGCTGGAGGAAACAGGTACAAAAGTATCTATATCCACAATAAAACGAGTCCTATATCGACATAACCTGAAAGGCCGCTCAGCTAGGAAGAAGCCACTGCTCCAAAACCACCATAAAAAAGCCAGACTACGGTTTGCAACTGCACATGGGGACAAAGATCGTACTTTTTGGAGAAATGTCCTCTGGTCTGATGAAACAAAAATAGAACTGTTTGGCCATAATGACCATTATGTTTGGAGGAAAAAGGGTGCGGCTTGCAAGCCGAATAACATCATCCCAACCGTGAAGCACGGGGGTGGCAGCATCATGCTGTGAGGGTCCTTTGCTGCAGGAGGGACTGGTGCACTTCACAAAATAGATGGCATCATGAGGAAGGAAAATGATGTGGATATATTGAAGCAACATCTCAATACATCAGTCAGGAAGTTAAAGCTTGGTTGCAAATGGGTCTTCCAAATGGAAAATGACCCCAAGCATACTTCCAAAGTTGTGGCAAAATGGCTTAAGGACAACAAAGTCAAGGTATTGGAGTGGCCATCACAAAGCCCTGACCTCAATCCTATAGAACATTTGTGGGCAGAACTGAAAAAGCGTGTGCGAGCAAGGAGGCCTACAAACCTCACGCAGTTACACCAGCTCTGTCAGGAGGAATGGGCCAAAATTCACCCAACTTATTGTGGGAAGCTTGTGGAAGGCTACCTGAAACGTTTGACCCAAGTTAAACAATTTAAAGGCAATGCTACCAAATACTAATTGAGTGTATGTAAACTTCTGACCCACTGGGAATGTGATGAAAGAAATAAAAGCTGAAATAAATCATTCTCTCTACTATTATTCTGACATTTCACATTCTTAAAATAAAGTGGTGATCCAAACTAACTTAAGACAGGTAATTTTTACTAGGATGAAATGCATTTCATGCAATTCCAGGTCATTTTACATGACTGGAGACTTTAGCTAAATATATTTTAATACCGCACAAATTATCGAAATGACAGGCTACTTTGACACTGAGAATCCGAGCTCAATAAAATGACCTTGTCTTGAATCCATCAATAGCCTAGGCGATGCTTTAATGCCAAAAGCCTATATCTCTCGTCTTGTTTTACTTTGTAAAACAATGCTGTTCGCGCATTAGGCCCATTTGGAAGTTAATAAAATATTTTGGTAGCCTACAGACAGATTAGTCTTCTCCTTTCATCAGGAGCCATTTGCTTTCCAACCTGTGTTTTCCTGCTATTGTATTAGAAATATTAGGTAAGGCCTGTTTTGGCTGCATGCTGTTCACTGACAGATTTGCGGCGTGTTCCCGACTGTAGGCTATGTCTTGTGATTGGGCTACACACAATCCACAGCTAGGCAATAAAAAAATCAAACATATTGATCATCTGTGGCTAAATGTATAAGCCTCCTCCTGGTGTAGTATTCTGAATTTGTTAATTTCTTTCTGAACAGACAGCAGTAATTCTATAACTTTGGCAAATTTATTTAAATTGTTCAGGGGTGCTGCAGCACCTCCAGCCCAGTTATGAGGAAATAAATGAAGTTCAACGCTGGAGAGATGAGTTGCAGAGTGGAGAGAGATCATAGAAAGTGAATCTTATTCTAATTCTGTGAGAGATACAGGCACGCTAGTCTCTCACCGCAGCAACAGCCACGGGTTGGTCTCTAGGCAATGTTGCACAAACCATAAAACCAGGCCGGCCCAACCTGAATCAATTCTTAGAACATCAGGCGAGAGAATTACAGAGTAGGCAACTCAAATGAACTCTGATCGCTTTTATTAGAATGTGCTTTTATTAGAACGTTCCGGCAGGACCCGGCTCAAATTAAGCACGGACTTTATCATAACCTAAGGGTAATTCAATTATCTCGGTTGTTATTCCTTTCAGTTGAAACAACATTGAAAACATTACCTCTACACACTGATCAAGACACACACACCATTACGTAGTGAGTGTAAGTGGACAGGCCAGTTTAAACATGTTTTTAAAGAGTGCCATACTGTATCATGGTCTATTAATGTTATATTCTTTAACTAGGTCTAAATGAACAGTCTGACATGCACCTTGCTAAAGTACACCTTTTTATTATTTTAATTTTTTTGCTGTACTTTGAGACCGGAAATCATAACTGCTGAGACTTCAATCGTAGCATTGTGTCTACTAAGTTAAGGCCATGCTTTATATAGCTAGATTACTTTTTGTGCCATTTGATTCGCAATAAGCCACAATTGATTTCTGGCTTTAATGTTCCAGTCCACAAGATTTAGAGATTCCTCTGTGCTTAATGTAACTAATGCAATAAGGCCTACAGTTCACCACTGACGATGTCCAAGCCGTATCTCCTGAGAGTTGCAGGAGTGAGTCACATCACTTTACCACCCACCGTCAGCTGGTATCAAAAGAGCTGTAATTATTTGAATACCTTTCTTGCAGGTCACTATCAGATGGAAGCAAATATGGCAAGAAATGTCTAGTTACAGATTTTGCATACTGTTTTATTTATTTTAGTTTATATATATACAATACCAGTCAAAAGTTTGGACACACCTACTCGTTCAAGGGATTTTCCATTAACTGTTACTGTTATTACTGTTTTCATTTTGTTATTAGTTTTTTTTAAACGTTTTTTTTTTACCTGAGCTACACACTTCCTCTGTTGTGATTACTAAATGAAATCATTTCCCTTTCTTTGGGGATGAAATATATTACCTCCGCCATGATTTTAGATGGTGTTCGTGCTCCTAAAAGCCTTAATTCTTGCAATTCATAGACTGTCCAAGAAGGCTTCAATCAGTAATCCTCATAAAAAGGACAAATATATTTGCTTTTTTTTGTGTAGGGTTTTCTGTTCGTGATAATCTGGGGACAATAACAAACAACAAACAGCCACTTCTCTTTTGACTGTCTCCACAGCCTCTCCAACTTGGTGTCACTGGAACTCCGAGAGAACCTGCTGACATATTTACCAGAGTAAGTACTTCCCTAGATACAGTGCATTCAGAAAGTATTCAGACCCCTTCATTTTTTCCACATTTTGTTACGTTACAGCCTTATTGTAAAATGGTTGAAATAGTTTTTTCCCCCTCATCAATCTACACACACTACCCTATAATGACAAAGCAAAAACAGGTTTTTAGAAATGTTAGCAAAAAAATAAACAGAAAACAGAAATATCACATTTTACATAAGTATTCAGACCCTTTACTCAGTACTTTGTTGAAGCACCTTTTGCAGCGATTACAGCCTTGAGTCTTCTTGGGTATGATGCTACAAACTTAGCACACTTGTATTTGGGGAGTTTCTCCTATTCTTCTCTGCAGATCCTCTCAAGCTCTGTCATGTTGGATGGGGAGCATAGCTGCACAGCTATTTTCAGGTCTCTCCAGAGATGTTTGATCGGGTTCAAGTCCGGGCTCTGGCTTGGCCACTCAAGGACATTCAGAGACTTGTCCCGAAGCCACTTCTGCATTGTCTTGGCTGTGTGCATAGGGTCGTTGTCCTGTTGGAAGGTGAATCTTCACCCCAGTCTGAGGTCCTGAGTGCTCTGGAGCAGGTTTTCATCAAGGATCACTTTGTACTTTGGTCCGTTCATCTTTCCTTCGATTCCGACTAGTCTCCCAGTCCCTGCCGCTGAAAAACATCCCCACAGCATGATGCTGCCACCACCATGATTCACCATAGGGATGGTGCCAGGTTTCCTCCAGACATGACGCTTGGCATTCAGGCCAAAGAGTTCAATTTTGGTTTCATCAGACAAGATAATCTTGTTTCTCATGGTCTTAGTCTTTAGGTGCCTTTTGGCAAACTCCAAGCGGGCTGTCATGTGCCTTTTACTGAGGAGTGGCTTCCGTCTGGCCACTACCATAAAGGCCTGATTGGTGGAGTGCTGAAGAGATGGTTGACCTTCTGGAAGGTTCTCCCATCTCCACAGAGGAACTCTGGAGCTCTGTCAGAGTGACCATCGGGTTCTTGGTCACCTCCCTGACCAAGGCCCTTCTCCCCCGACTGCTCAGTTTGGCAGGGCGGCCAGCTATAGGAAGAGTCTTGGTGGTTCCAAACTTCTTCCATTTAAGAATGATGGAGGCCACTGTGTTCTTGGGGATCTTCAATGCTGCAGAAATGTGTTGGTACCCTTCCCTAGATCTGTGCCTCGACACAATCCTGTCTCGGAGCTCTACAATTCCTTCGACCTCATGGCTTGGTTTTTGCTCTGACATGCACTGTCAACTGTGGGACCTAATATAGACAGGCGTGTTCCTTTCCAAATCATGTCCAATCAATTGAATTTACCACAGGTGGACTCCAATCAAGTTGTAGAAACTTCTCAAGGATCATCAATAGAAACAGGATGCACCTGAGCTCAATTTCGAGTCTCATAACAAAGAGTTTGAATACTTATGTAAATAAGGTATTTCCGTTTTTGTTTTAATACATTTGCAAAAAATTCTAAACCTGTTTTCGCTTTGTTATTTTGGGGTGTTGTGTGTAGTTTGATGAGGAAAAACATGTATTTAATCAATTTTAGAATAAGGCTGTAACGTAACAAAATGTGGAAAAAGTGAAGGGGTCTGAATACTGTATGTTTCAGGTCAAATATTAATTGAAGGCACAAGACGACTAGGCCTACTTTATCAGTCCATCAGAGACGGAGATTGTTCTTTTGCCCTGCTCCCAACCCCCTAGACATCTGTGTTCCACAAATGCTCTGATAGTGCCACCCATTCCCCTGAAAAGGGATGACATGAAGTTAAGTCTGTGTGGCTACATTACAAGCATGTAGCCAATTAGACTGTGGGTAGACCACAGATGAAGCCTTATGTGTTTCACATGACATACATTATATACAAGATTATATTTAGACTTTAGAGTTGATATTGAACGCAGTGTGCTCTTTGAAGAGTTGTCTGTCTTCAGTCAATGCTCTACCAGGGTTCTCCTCAGGATTGTGTAACAAGGTGGTGGTGTTCAGTACACTGCCCCCCTTTTGGACTTTTTTAAAACACCTATAACTGCCATTTCCTGCAGTCTATAGCAAAACATTGCCTTATATGATGATAAATAAAGTTAAAAACAATATATTTGTTTTACATAGTAGCGCAACGCCTCACTTCCATTCTTTGGGGAGAACCCTGTAAACTTTTATGTTGGCACAACAACAGTCTCCTGCTGAATATTTAACCGTCTCACTGCTTGGTATGTGGCCAATACATTTTAACATGGTTAAAATTAAACAGCAGTGAAACAGACCTAGAATGAGAAGTAGATCAAATGTACATCCGTCACTGTATAATGTGTTTCTGTTGCAAAGTCTAGGCCTCTACAGTATGTCATGTTTTATCACATTTATAACGCCTCTTGTGCATTCCACAGGTCACTATCGCTACTTCACAGACTTGAAGAACTTGACCTAGGGAACAATGAAATTTACAATTTGGTGAGTTTATCTGACTTGTTTGCAAGTACACTTGATCTCAGTAAGGATGTTGATTTGTGGGGAGAACATTCAAACTGAAGAAAACAATGTGCCAAGCTAAACATGCATAGAATGTGCAGCACTCAAATATCACTCAACACTTTTCTTGTTATTACATTACATTTTAGTAATTTAGCAGACGCTCTTATCCAGAGCGACTTACAGTTAGTGCATACATTATGTGAAACATAATTGGGAGTACTGATACAGATACCTGTCTTATCATTTTGAAGGGGTAGTGTGACAGGGGCGTTTAGTTTTGACGTTATAGTCTGTTACAACAGAATGTCAGGTTTAATGTTTATGCAAAGGTAACTCTGAGACGGAGACAGTCCCTATGAGATGAACTGAAACCAGATCAGCCTAGGGAATGACAGTTTACACATGGTTGAAATTCTTCCTCAGTCACCTGTGTAAAATTCTTTCTTCTCTCTCTCCCCCATCACTCTCTTCTCTCTCTCGTCTCTCTCCCCCATCTCTCTCTCGTCTCTCTCTTCTCTCTCCCCATCTCTCTTCTCTCTCCCCATCTCTCTTCTCTCTCCCCATCTCTCTTCTCTCTCCCCATCTCTCTCTCTCTCTCTCTCTCTCTCTCTCTCTCTCTCTCTCTCTCTCTCTCTCTCTCTCTCTCTGTCTCTCTCTGTCTCTGTCTCTGTCTCTGTCTCTGTCTCTGTCTCTGTCTCTGTCTCTGTCTCTGTCTCTGTCTCTGTCTCTGTCTCTGTCTCTCTCTCTCTGTCTCTCTCTCTCTCTCTCTCTCTCTCTCTCTCTCTCTCTCTCTCTCTCTCTCTCTCTCTCTCTCTCTCTCTCTCTCTCTCTCTCTCTCTCTCTCTCTCTCTCTCGCCTCCAAAATGCTTCCTCCCACGCAGCCTGAAACAATAGGCTGTCTTGTCAGCTTAAAGAACTTGTGGCTGGATGGAAACCAGTTGGCTGAAATACCTGCAGTAAGATATTTTAAAGATGTTTGCACTAATAATTCTATTTTTTTGCCTTAATATTGCAGTTGAACGTGGTTATGGTTTGATTCCCCAAAAAGTAAAAGGCTCCCACCCGTTTTAAAACATTGGATGTGCTTAAACTAAATTAATATTGCGACTTGTGTTGATATAATGCAATCACAAGAGATGCACCATTATTGTTAAGTGCTAACACGGACTGGGAAATGTATTTGTGGCCAAATGTATAATTGAAATGTGTTCAACCTGTAGGAGATAGGCAGCATGAAAAGCCTCCTGTGTCTAGACGTATCAGAGAACAAGCTGGAGCACCTTCCAGAGGAGATGGGTGGCCTGGTCTCCCTTACTGACCTGCTGGTGTCCCAGAACCTCATCGATGCTCTGCCAGAGGGCATAGGTCAGCACGCTACTGCACTCTACTCCACCATAGTGTCTGTGAGACGTTTGTGTGCATGCCATTTAAAAAAAAAAATCTGTTCAGATTAACTTCCTGTTAATGCTCAGTTTACATTAATGTTAATCACAGTTTTGACCCAATCAGTATGGGTCAACATTCGTGACATGGTAAAACAAGTGACCAATAACAACCATGGTTTTACCAAAAAGGTTGAGGTTAATCACATGATAAAGAGTCCACATTTGGTAACAGAACTGACTCAACACAGGTGATATGGCCCTAGGGCACAATATAACGGATGAATGGAAAATGAAGTGATTAAATCCATTTAGCATTATTTTATGTTATATATATTTTTACAAATGTTAATTTTTTTTCCGATTAAAAAAAAAATAAGAAAAGAAAACCGAGATACAAACATTGACATTCATTGTAGTGTTGAAAAGGAATCGCAAAATGTTATGTTTTATTAATCTGTAATATGTTGTTTCATTAGCCATAGCCCATAGGCTCTGGTGTTGTTGCCAATTAACTTACTTGTTTTATGAATGATATTGATTGCCATGCTATCCTGACTACCCTCATGTATATGTCTGCATCACAGTAAGTAACACTTTTTCTTTTTTGTTCTACAGGAAAACTAAGGCGACTGTCTATATTGAAAGCAGACCAGAATCGTCTTGCCCAGCTGCCAGAGAGCATTGGCAACTGTGAGAGTCTCACTGAACTGATGCTCACAGAGAATCAGTTACAGGTGGGTTTTTGATAGCGCTGTACTTCCTCGTATATACAGTGGGGAGAACAAGTATTTGATACACTGCCGATTTTGCAGGTTGTCCTACTTACAAAGAATGTAGAGGTCTGTAATTTTTATCATAGGTACACTACAACTGTGAGAGACGGAATCTAAAACAAAAATCCAGAAAATCACATTGTATGATTTTTAAGTAGTGAATTTGCATTTTATTGCGTGACATAAGTATTTGATACATCAGAAAAGCAGAACTTAATATTTTGTACAGAAACTTTTGTTTGCAATTACAGAGATCATACGTTTCTTGTAGGTCTTGACCAGGTTTGCACACACTGCAGCAGGGATTTGGCCCACTCCTCCATACAGACCTTCTCCAGATCCTTCAGGTTTCGGGGCTGTCGCTGGGCAATACGGACTTTCAGCTCCCTCCAAAGATTTTCTATTGGATTCAGGTCTGGAGACTGGCTAGGCCACTCCAGGACCTTGAGATGCTTCTTACGGAGCCACTCCTTAGTTGCCCTGGCTGTGTGTTTCGGGTTGTTGTCATGCTGGAAGACCCAGCCACGACCCATCTTCAATGATCTTACTGAGGGAAGGAGGTTGTTGGCCAAGATCTCGCGATACATGGCCCCATCCATCCTCCCCTCAATACGGTGCAGTCGTTCTGTCCCCTTTGCAGAAAAGCATCCCCAAAGAATGATGTTTCCACCTCCATGCTTCACGGTTGGGATGGTGTTCTTGGGGTTGTACTCATCCTTCTTCTTCCTCCAAACACGGCGAGTGGAGTTTAGACCAAAAAGCTCTATTTTTGTCTCATCAGACCACATGACCTTCTCCCATTCCTCCTCTGGATCATCCAGATGGTCATTGGCAAACTTCAGACGGGCCTGGACATGCGCTGGCTTGAGCAGGGGGACCTTGCGTGCGCTGCAGGATTTTAATCCATGACGGCATAGTGTGTTACTAATGGTTTTCTTTGAGACTGTGGTCCCAGCTCTCTTCAGGTCATTGACCAGGTCCTGCCGTGTAGTTCTGGGCTTATCCCTCACCTTCCTCATGATCATTGATGCCCCACGAGGTGAGATCTTGCATGGAGCCCCAGGCCGAGGGTGATTGACCGTCATCTTGAACTTCTTCAATTTTCTAATAATTGCGCCAACAGTTGTTGCCTTCTCACCAAGCTGCTTGCCTATTGTCCTGTAGCCCATCCCAGCCTTGTGCAGGTCTACAATTTTTTCCCTGATGTCCTTACACAGCTCTCTGGTCTTGGCCATTGTGTAGAGGTTGGAGTCTGTTTGATTGAGTGTGTGGACAGGTATATTTTTATACAGGTAACGAGTTCAAACAGGTGCAGTTAATACAGGTAATGAGTGGAGAACAGGAGGGCTTCTTCTGGATTTTTGTTTTAGATTCCGTCTCTCACAGTTGAAGTGTACCTATGATAAAGATTACAGACCTCTACATGCTTTGTAAGTAGCAAAAACCTGCAAAATCGGCAGTGTATCAAATACTTGTTCTCCCCACTGTACATATTGTTGTGAGGGCAGGTTTGATAACTTAGACCGAATTACTTTTTATTTTATGTAATCGAAATCAAAAGACACAACTGTTTCAGCCAACAACAAGCATATCAATTTATGTGCTAACAAGGTCAAAACATTGTGTCTTCTTTTGCTACTGTTGATTTCTACAGTACTAATTACCCACCTCTGATGGCTGTACTCTTCTGTCCTTGGAAAGACCTTGTGACCTACAGTACAGCAGGACACATTTATTTTTCGTTCTGAAGGGATGCATCTCCTGTTATCTTGTAACCTTTGACCTTTGTTATGCCCTTGGTCTTCACTTCCTAATATGCTAAAAACATCTAAGTGTGCGCCAGGGACTTATCCTCACTTTGGCACTAACCAATTAGATTTGTTTATTTCATCCTGACAGTAGAACTGTTCAAGTAATCCCCATGCTGGGCCACAAGCCAGTCAAGTGTCACTGCAATAACCATTATTGTATGTGCAAAATCTAGATGTTGAATTCATTATTTCTTACTGATCATTTCCCTCTTTAGAGTTTGCCAAGAAGTATTGGAAAACTAAAGAGACTCTCCAACTTCAACTGTGATAGAAACCGACTAGCGTCATTACCAAAAGAGGTATGCTATGGTCTTTCCACATGTAGTCCTTTGAAGCAAATAAGTATTGTGAGACTTGTTGATGAATGTTAGGTCCTTCCTGCTTCAAAGGGCACCACAGTCCATAGTCTACTGTATTATGGGCTAAGCTGTTGTTATCTTGGCTTTATCTTGTACATGCTTTATGTTATGAGGACATGATGCCTCTTCATTTCAGTTTATTTCTGTGATAAAATAAAAAGGGCTTGTTTGATGGCTCAGAAAGTTTGACTCATCTTCCTTTTGTGATTTTGCAATATATATCACATTTGTGATGCAGCAGTGAAGTTGCTCCATAGTACATTGATTTACAACACAGTTCTTGTATTATATGAATGAGTGCGCTGTATAGACTGGATCAAAAAGCAATTTGTCCCCTTGCTGCTATGAGGCACTTTTTTTGTATTATTTCAAACCAACGGTCACTTTCTAAAATTGGCAGAACATGTTTCCTAGCTCTGCTGTATAATTATTTTTTCCCCCACCTGTTTGTCTTCAATTTAGACACAGGAAATGTACTTATGTGTTTTTTCTTTTTGTTACTGCATGTGTGAGGGAACTGTGTCTAATTGCATGTAATGCTAAGCTAACCATTTTACCCTAAGCAAAATGCTTGTGCATGCTCAGTCTTAACATGCTCAGAAAAGTCTAACGTAAACCTTGATCGCATCTCATTTTGCCTCCGTGATTTACCCTGCTGCTCGGAACAATGATGTAAAATCATAGAAGCCTCAGTCAAGAGTAAATGGAATCCGGTTAGTGCCTCCCCCAGTGATCACTGTATGATTTGCATGCAGAACCTTTCTGCGCTAGACCTGACCCCCTCTGGTTTTAATGGGTATTGTGAAATGCTAATCCTCATACCTGCTAACCAGGAAATCTAGTTTCTGTGAGCTGAATCTCATTCAGTAGAAAAAAATGCAGTATGCCACTGTGGTACTATGCAGACCAATGTAAATTATCAGATCGACCTGGAGAACTCTCACAGTCACAAAGGCCATCTCCCACTGTGACTGTCTTCACCAAGGACATGGCTGTGCCACTCGTCATTCTCTGCATGTGACTGTCTGTACAGCAGCAGCCGCATGATTTTAGCTCTCAGGCTGGTGGCATGCTGTCTTTTTGTTTCCAGGAGATTCAAGCACAGACAAAGCAAGCACACACTGTTTTTCCACAGACAAAGCAAGCACACACTGTTTTTCCACAGACAAAGCAAGCACACACTGTTTTTCCACAGACAAAGCAAGCACATACTGTTTTTCCACAGACAAAGCAAGCACACACTTTTTCCACAGACAAAGCAAGCAGTGCCTGTTCCCCCCCCATCCATTTATTTTCTATTATCTTATGCAGTTCTCGGGTATGTTCAGCTATGGTTTATTGTCCCAGAGTGCCTGCTGTGTGTGTGAGAGCGACATACTTGTTTATTCTAGCCTCTTGTCTGTTAGAGAGAAGGCAAGTTCCCTCTGGTTAAATCTTCATCTGAAAGGGCCCTTTAGTGATTATACAATGCCTCTGTGTCTCAGTGACGCAAACGGTTCAGTGTGTGAGTCCACAGCACTTGGCCCAGATAATGAATTGATAGCGTCATTGTATTGTGTCTAACCGTGAATGCTGCATGACGTTTGTAACAGTAACAGTAGCCCTAGTACTAGACGAGCACTTGTTTAGCACAAGACAGTGGTGTAGCTATGTTGTTGTTTTAAATCAATATTCATGACTCATTGATAATTGGCTGAACCTTGGCTTATTTCCATTTTAATGCAAGTATGTTAACAAGGTATTTCACACTTTCATATTCATTTAGTGTTGACCCCCAAAAAAAAAGTCTGCAATTTGTTCATATTTGCAATGCACAATTCTATTGAATAGTATTTACTAAGGAAGATCTCCATAGACAACATATCCGGTATTGATGTTGTTTGAGCGTGGGCCCATGCATGCAGTTCTTTGTATAGCCTACTTCAGAGGTAATGGCTAGACTTTGAGTAGAACCCGTGTGTAGCCCACTAACTGGAGTTCCTGCTGATATTTGGACTCCTCTTCTAGGCACCTCTTCAAGTCCTCTTATTTACTCCAGTGAGGGCTTCAGCTTAGCCAGATCCTTTTAACATGATGAGACTGTGTTTGGTTCCTGTTCAGGTCTGTCTGGCCACTGACTGATTTAGTTAGTAGATTACAGTCTGACTATAGCACTTCAGCTGGCCCTACTTTAACACGCTAATTTCAGCTAATTTTAGCTCCTACTATGCCAAACTCCATAGCCATTCAATACATTTTAGTAATTTAGCAGACGCTCTTATCCAGAGCGACTTACAGTAGTGAGTGCATACATTTTCAAATTGTTTATGCTATTCCCCTGTGGGAATCGAACCCACAACCCTGGCGTTGCAAGCGCCATGCTCTACCAACTGAGCTACACGGGACTGGCTATGCCCATTTCTGTGTCAAAGCTCCCAAATGCTCTCAATGGTTTACCTTTCTATGCCCATTACACTAAATTGATATTTTGAACAATAAAGGTATACACACAATATATTTTTCTGTGATTTCGAAATGGGAAAGTGAAAATGTACTTTAAATTTTAATTTTACGTAAATTGTTCTAACCAAAGCCTTTTCCCTCCATTCCTCACTGCTCAAGATGTCTGTGTGCCTCAAAGAACACGGAACACCTTCTCTGTTCGTATATGTAATTGTGTGGGTGTTTTGAAGGCACTGTTTTCACGTCTTGTTTGTATGTCTTTACTTCCCTGATCCAGATTGGAGGTTGCTGTAGCCTGAATGTCTTCTGTGTACGAGAGAACAGGCTTACAAGGATTCCCTCTGAGATCTCTCAGGCCTCAGAGCTGCATGTGTTTGATGTCTCTGGAAATAGGTAGGCTGCATAAAAATTCAATGCCACTTTGTTAACCCTTTGATCATACACACATTATATCATATACATTATTTACATTTTATTATACATCAGACCAAGTAAAGCTTTTAGATGTGACAGGTGCTCACAGTAAATCATAATATTTGACACCAACATACTCGTTCTTAGCTGTCCACAAATCAATCAGGGTCACAAAACATATTGCAATATTCTCTGAAGCCTGTCTATACCATGTCATCGTCTCTCTCCAGACTGCTCCACCTACCCGTATCTCTGACCACGCTGCGACTCAAGGCCCTGTGGCTGTCAGAGAACCAGTCCCAGCCTCTGCTCACCTTCCAGAATGACATAGACCCAGAGTCTGGGGAAAAGGTGCTCACCTGTGTTCTCCTGCCCCAGCAGCCTTTAGAACCAGACAGTAAAGGTAAGGGCTTCTCAAGGGCTTCCAACTCAGTGGCCTTGTGGTTGGAGTGTCCACCCTGAGATTGGAAAGTTGGGAGTTCGATCCCCGGCCGAGTCATACCAAAGACTGTAAAAATGTGACCCGATGTGTCTCTGCTTGGCACTCATCATTAAGGAGGTAGATTAGGGGTAAGGCCTACGATAGACTAGCGCCCTGTCCAGGGGGTGTACTTGTACATCAAGCTGCCTCGCGCTACAGAAACAGGAGATCTGCTCCTATGAGTCGTTCCACTTCGCACAATCCAAGGCTCGTGCAAGGCTACTTACCCTCGGTCTGGCTTGGCTTGGTTTTGCTGGCATATTGGCTCAGTCGATTTTTTTTTTTAATTTCCATGGTTTTTACACCGGAAGGGGATTTTCTGTTAAAGGTGCATTATACAACATTTCCACATGCAAAGCCTGATTCTTCTTATTATTTTTTATAACTAAAAGGCTGTCATTGGCAGTGATATTGTAACCTGTAATGCGGCCTCTTACGAGAGTTCTGGAACTTAATAGCACAGGTGTTGTGTTTGCATAACTGCAAGGGTTGCTGGTTTAAAACCTAGTCTGTTGGCTGTTGCCATTTTTAATAGCTCAAATCAGTTTAGAACGAACTATTAAAGTACACTATATATACAAAAGTATGTGGACACCCCTTCAAACTAGTGGATTCGGCTATTTCAGCCACACCCGTTGCTGACAAGTGTATAAAATTGAGCACACAGCCATGCAATCTCCATAGACAAACAGTAGAACGGCCTTACTAAAGAGCTCAGTGACTTTCAACGTGTCACCGTCATAGGATGCCACCTTTCCAACAAGTCAGTTTGTCAAATTTCTGTCCTGCTAGAGCTGCCCCGGTCAACTGTAAGTGCTGTTATTGTGAAGTGGAATCGTCTAGGAGCAACAACAGCTCAGCCGCGAAGTGGTAGGCCACACAAGCTCACAGAACGGGACCGCTGAGTTCTGAAGCGTGTAAAGATCGCCTGTCCTCGGTTGCAACACTCACTACCGAGTTCCAAACTGCTTCTGGAAGCAACGTCAGCACAATAACTGTTCGTCAGGAGCTTTATGAAATGGGTTTCCATGGCCGAGCAGCCGCATACAAGCCTAAGATCACCATGCGCAATGCCAAGCGTCGGCTGGAGTGGTGTAAAGCTTGCCTCCATTGGACTCTGGAGCAGTGGAAATGTGTTCTCTGGAGTGATGAATCACGCTTCACCATCTGGCAGTCCGACGGACTAATCTGGGTTTGGCGGATGCCAGGAGAACATTTCTAACAGCAAATAAACACATTTATAGTGGCAAATTAACACATTTCTAGCGGCAAATGTGTTAAAATTATAGCCATGGTATAAAAGGGATAATCAACTCGTGCTCAATGCGTTCTCTGGAAGATAATGCAACTCCTTAGGTCAGTTCGACTCCGCTAACGCGTCGTGGAACACACCTCCCACGTCGTTCATTATTTTCCATAGAACACATAGCCCCTCGCTGATTATCCCTTACATATAGGATGAATAATTCAGCAATGCTTTAGGCTAGATACAAGCTGTAAAAGGCACAAGAAAGATGCGGCTCTAGTGTAATGGGGATATCTTTGTTTAGTCTGTATGGCTGAGTTATACGACCTTCAAAAGTCAATTACTTAAAACCGTTTTCTTTTACCTTGCTTTCAATGGGAATTGAGTCATAATTGAGCTATTCACCTTCTGAAAACTGCAAAGAGTTAGTTTTGACTATCCATGGTCAATTCTACACACACTGTAGCTACAGTAGTTGCCTTGTTAACCAAACCATCAGTCCTAGCTTGCCATTATGGAAATCTAATTCAACAATGGCAATAATGTTTTCAATTTGTCTTT
The DNA here is from genome assembly GCF_020615455.1 of Coregonus clupeaformis. Classification (NCBI taxonomy): domain Eukaryota; kingdom Metazoa; phylum Chordata; class Actinopteri; order Salmoniformes; family Salmonidae; genus Coregonus; species Coregonus clupeaformis. The sequence goes on along the minus strand of NC_059222.1, from coordinate 37,252,307 downwards.
TGCTTTCAAAAGCAGCTCAAACATAGACCATGTAAGCATGAACTATAGCCATTGAATTCTACTGTGCAAATATACAGTGCGTTATAGGGAAATAATGCATGCTCTAGAATGCCCTTCAAGCCAATCAGAAACAAGTATTCAGCAATGCCATGGTATACATTTATTTATAAACTGGGTGGTTCAAGCCCTGAATGCTGATTGGCTGAAAGCCGTGGTATATCAGACCGTATACCATGGGTATGACAAAACAAGCAACTAAAAGCAACTTTCTAAACAATGTTTTGGTTAGTTTCTAGCTTGTTAGCTAGCTAGCTAATGTTAAGTTAGCTGGCTAGCCAGTTCAAATAATGACCATATCATATAGCTGACAACGTCTTCACTTTAGCTTATTTTTCTTCATTATTACAGGAAAATAAACTCACAACAAGATCATTATTTACAAGTTAATGGTGAGGCAATTACAGAAAATAGCTTACGGTTGTGAGTGTGACGAAATAAAAGCAGGGCATTCTACCAGAGAATTTTAGAACTTGGACACTGTCTCGTTGGCCTAACGTTATATCCTAATTAGACTTTGGTGCAGGTCATGTTCTTCACATTACCGTCTCTGGTTAACACATACTATATCAAATAAAATCCGTTTTTTTGTCACATGCACAGGATACAGAAAGTGTAGTGAAATGGTTACTTGCATAGTAGAGTCTTTTGTTTAGACATGTAGCTAGCTAGCTAAACAATTAACCATAATCACTACTCCTAACGTTACTACCCTGCATGAATCTGCAGGTAGCTAACCAACCAGGTTCAATGTTTGCCTAAAGTTAGCTAGCTAGCTATAACTAGCAATGCAAATGGCTCTGAGATACGAATAATATTACTACACAGATCATACACGTAACGTTAGCTAGTGAGCCAGACAACTAATGTTAGCTATCTAGCTAACAGTACACTTTAACTTGACTTTCTGAATAAATTAGAAACGTATAATATCTGAAATTGGAGCTAGCTAGACTATCTTACCCTTATACATGGATGGATGCTTCTCCCTCTCTGTCACGGATGCCCTGGTCGCCCTTAGTTTGAAGATGTAATCCGGAGATGGGTGTTTTATACAACAGCCTTCTGTGTGTTCTCTTTTCGACTCTCTGCATATTTGCAATCAAACGCCATAATTTTCTCAGTCTCCTTAGCTATCATTCTCTAATTCCACCGGGCATTCCACTGATTTCAAAACTCGAGAGGAACACTTTTGCAGTTCTACTACGTGATATCTTTCAAAAAAGCTGCATTAGAAAGGATTACCTACACATACTGACCAGCTCATGTTATAGACAGAAGTGTGCTACAAGGCAGACCAATCTGAACTCATCTCTCGGCATGTCCAGCCCACTCATTAACTCAGCCGATCATGGCTAGCGGGAAGATTCCTGTCTTTTTCCGTGGCTAAACCAACTAGGCTTGTAATTTTAACCATTTTATTTGTATTTACAGATGTCATACGTCTGTTATTAAGGCAAATGAAAGTTCACATGTTCCAGAAGGCTTTTCTGCCAAAAAAAACATTTTGATTAAAAAAAATAAGTTTACGTTCAACTGCTTGTGAAGTTGTGATGCGCGACATACACCTAGTTTCCTGAAAGGAGTCACATTATCATCACAGCAGTTACTTGTATGTACCGGTATGTTAGCTAGCTACCTAACGTTAGTTGGCTACTAATACATCGAACTTGACAGTTTATTAACTATATGCTATCTAACAACTACCCAACGTTTATTGACTTGATTATTCACGTCATGCTTAGCTAAGTGGCATAGTTGTTGTTCCTTGTCAATGGACATTGTTAATGAAGTTGTAACACATCTAGCTAGTCATTTGATATGCTAACCATCTAGCAAGAAGTTGCATAGCAACAGCATCAACTTCCTTTAGACAGGCGACGCGCTAGTACACTCAACTGAAAGGATACCATTTGTTTACAGTATACTAAAATGATCTTGTAGTATACAGTGGGGAAAAAAAGTATTTAGTCAGCCACCAATTGTGCAAGTTCTTCCACTTAAAAAGATGAGAGAGGCCTGTAATTTTCATCATAGGTACACGTCAACTATGACAGACAAAATGAGAAAAAAAAATCCAGAAAATCACATTGTAGGATTTTTAATGAATTTATTTGCAAATTATGGTGGAAAATAAGTATTTGGTCAATAACAAAAGTTTCTCAATACTTTGTTATATACCCTTTGTTGGCAATGACACAGGTCAAACGTTTTCTGTAAGTCTTCACAAGGTTTTCACACACTGTTGCTGGTATTTTGGCCCATTCCTCTATGCAGATCTCCTCTAGAGCAGTGATGTTTTGGGGCTGTCGCTGGGCAACACAGACTTTCAACTCCCTCCAAAGATTTTCTATGGGGTTGAGATCTGGAGACTGGCTAGGCCACTCCAGGACCTTGAAATGCTTCTACGAAGCCACTCCTTCGTTGCCCGGGCGGTGTGTTTGGGATCATTGTCATGCTGAAAGACCCAGCCACGTTTCATCTTCAATGCCCTTGCTGCTGGAAGGAGGTTTTCACTCAAAATCTCACGATACATGGCCCCATTCATTCTTTCCTTTACACGGATCAGTCGTCCTGGTCCCTTTGCAGAAAAACAGCCCCAAAGCATGATGTTTCCACCCCCATGCTTCACAGTAGGTATGGTGTTCTTTGGATGCAACTCAGCATTCTTTGTCCTCCAAACACGACGAGTTGAGTTTTTACCAAAAAGTTCTATTTTGGTTTCATCTGACCATATGACATTCTCCCAATCCTCTTCTGGATCATCCAAATGCACTCTAGTAAACTTCAGACGGGCCTGGACATGTACTGGCTTAAGCAGGGGGACACGTCTGGCACTGTAGGATTTGAGTCCCTGGCGGTGTAGTGTGTTACTGATGGTAGGCTTTGTTACTTTGGTCCCAGCTCTCTGCAGGTCATTCACTAGGTCCCCCCGTGTGGTTCTGGGATTTTTGCTCACCGTTCTTGTGATCATTTTGACCCCACGGGGTGAGATCTTGCGTGGAGCCCCAGATCGAGGGAGATTATCCGTGGTCTTGTATGTCTTCCATTTCCTAATAATTGCTCCCACAGTTGATTTCTTCAAACCAAGCTGCTTACCTATTGCAGATTCAGTCTTCCCAGCCTGGTGCAGGTCTACAATTTTGTTTCTGGTGTCCTTTGACAGCTCTTTGGTCTTGGCCATTGTGGAGTTTGGAGTGTGACTGTTTGAGGTTGTGGACAGGTGTCTTTTATACTGATAACAAGTTCAAACAGGTGCCATTAATACAGGTAACGAGTGGAGGACAGAGGAGCCTCTTAAAGAAGAAGTTACAGGTCTGTGAGAGCCAGAAATCTTGCTTGTTTGTAGGTGACCAAATACTTATTTTCCACCATAATTTGCAAATAAATTCATAAAAAATCCTACAATGTGATTTTCTGGAATTTTTTTCTCTCATTTTGTCTGTCATAGTTGACGTGTACCTATGATGAAAATTACAGGCCTCTCTCATCTTTTTAAGTGGGAGAACTTGCACAATTGGTGGCTGACTAAATACTTTTTTCCCCCACTGTATACTCGTTAAGTATGTAGTATACAGTATGTTGGTATGGGTTTTCGAACACAGCTATAGACTTATGACTGGCAGCCTGGTGCAGCAGCTGTGTTGTTGCTGAACAACCAAGTTGCTCGACCCCGGTGTTAGAACTCTGAGCTTCGGCTGAAAAATATATTAGCAATGTCATAAATACTACATAAATGTAGCACATCGTTGGTTCTCTATTGGCACGTGGGGGCGATAAATTATACATTTAATCAAAACTGTTGTCCCTATAAACTTCTTATTAATTCCGAAAGGTGGCAAGTCTAATGGTCACTTTATGGACGCTGTAGTCTCGTTCTTATCCGATACCTAGATATTGTGCTAGGTCGGAACATCTTTTCTTTTCTTTTATGCTCACGACTATGTTAAAAATCGGGTATGTGGTTCTCGTAATGGCCGGACGGCTCCAATCAAGGTGATTTGCAAATTGTCATAGACATTGGTGTCATATTGGCTTAGATATGATGGTAAGGAGATTTGAATTGAACATTGAGCTTCAACTATTGTGACGCCGGCGACTCCTACAAGCATTAGATTCTCTCTAAGTGCCTCGTGGTTTTGATCATGTTATCACATGATCTGCACGGAGGAGCACACAGTGTCCTGCATCCCTGCGTCTCTGATCCATCGCTGTATTGATTTAGATTAAGAGGGGCCAGCTGGGATCACAGAACCTATAACTAGAGCCCTGCATGGGAGAATTTTAAGGCCTACCCATGCCCGCAACGTTCATGCCCTACCCTACCCATGCCCGCAACGTTCAGGCCATACCCTACCCATGCCCACAACGTTCAGGCCCTACCCTACCCATGCCCACAACGTTCAGGCCCTACCCTACCCATGCCCACAACATTCAGGCCCTACCCTACCCATGCCCACAACGTTCAGGCCCTACCCTACCCATGCCCGCAACGTTCAGGCCCTACCCTACCCAGGCTCGATTGCCTCTGCGCTGGCCGAAATCAGAAATAACTTCCTCCGTTAGTATCCCTGCGCTGCTCGTGCTGCATGCGCTCTGTGCATGGCTCTGCATGTGTGAGTATCCATAGCAACGCCCCTTCTTGCTGTTCTGTTCAATGACGAGACAGAGCAGTTAGCTGTAAACTAGCTACTTTTCATCACTGTAAACTCAGACAACTCATAAAACATTATTATTTTCGCTAAAATAATCTCTCCCGTGGACTCGAACAATGTTCTGGTCTTATATTTGACGAGGTTGAAGCACTTCTGACATCATGATATGTACTGCGCAGCAGAGCATGAGCAAATGGCTCAGCTTCAAAATGTTAATCAATTTATTGATACCCGAGCCCTTCCCGAACCCTAGTTATTGATAAAAAAAACGGCCCCAACTGGCCCTAACCTAATGTATAATGTCGGGGCCCATCGGGCTAGGGTCGGGTAGCAGAGCTGACCTGTAACCGTTCTGGTTCTTGGCATACGCTGCCCCCCCTTTTACTCCAGTGGATTGGACAACTAAAGAAGCTTAGCCCCTGACTGGCCTGCAGCCATTAAAAGCTTGCTGGGTGAAGTGAGGAGAGGCTTGCTCACTCACTCAGCTGAGTCCTGGAATAATCTAGGCCTGATCCAATTGTTGATTGTGATTATTTTTTTGCAATCTCCACAACCTGGTTGCAGCACCCATATGTCATCTTTCTGATCTGATTCATTTAATTACAGCGTGTGCTCCTTGTTATGACCTTCCCCCTTTAGTAATCTCTGATTTCTCTCGGAATGAGAGGACAAAATGTTTATGTTCATTTCTGTAACCCTCGTTCACTTGCTGAGCAGCAGATGAGGATCTAAGACTGTGAAGGTCAAGTCTGTGAGCGGGGGGCGGGGGTGGAGATTGTTTAGCTGTAAGCTTGTGACTAAGCTGGGATTTGAAACTGTGATCTACCCGGTTCCAAGCTCTCATTTATGAGCATTGTGTCACAAGCTGCACAAACTCTCAGCACTGTGTCATGGGGGGTTGCAGAATGAGAGGTGCAAACACGTCATACCAAACGTATACGCAGAATGAGAGGAGCAAACACGTCATACCAAACGTATACGCAGAATGAGAGGTGCAAACACGTCATACCAAACGTATACGCAGAATGAGAGGAGCAAACACGTCATACCAAACGTATACGCAGAATGAGAGGAGCAAACACGTCATACCAAACGTATACGCAGAATGAGAGGTGCAAACACGTCATACCAAACGTATACGCAGAATGAGAGGAGCAAACACGTCATACCAAATGTATACGCAGAATGAGAGGTGCAAACACGTCATACCAAACGTATACGCAGAATGAGAGGAGCAAACACGTCATACCAAACGTATACGCAGAATGAGAGGTGCAAACACGTCATACCAAACGTATACGCAGAATGAGAGGAGCAAACACGTCATACCAAACGTATACGCAGAATGAGAGGAGCAAACACGTCATACCAAACGTATACGCAGAATGAGAGGTGCAAACACGTCATACCAAACGTATACGCAGAATGAGAGGAGCAAACACGTCATACCAAACGTATACGCAGAATGAGAGGTGCAAACACGTCATACCAAACGTATACGCAGAATGAGAGGAGCAAACACGTCATACCAAACGTATACGCAGAATGAGAGGAGCAAACACGTCATACCAAACGTATACGCAGAATGAGAGGAGCAAACACGTCATACCAAACGTATACGCAGAATGAGAGGAGCAAACACGTCATACCAAACGTATACGCAGAATGAGAGGAGCAAACACGTCATACCAAACGTATACGCAGAATGAGAGGTGCAAACACGTCATACCAAACGTATACGCAGAATGAGAGGTGCAAACACGTCATACCAAACGTATACGCAGAATGAGAGGAGCAAACACGTCATACCAAACGTATACGCAGAATGAGAGGTGCAAACACGTCATACCAAACGTATACGCAGAATGAGAGGAGCAAACACGTCATACCAAACGTATACGCAGAATGAGAGGAGCAAACACGTCATACCAAACGTATACGCAGAATGAGAGGAGCAAACACGTCATACCAAACGTATACGCAGAATGAGAGGAGCAAACACGTCATACCAAACGTATACGCAGAATGAGAGGAGCAAACACGTCATACCAAACGTATACGCAGAATGAGAGGTGCAAACACGTCATACCAAACGTATACGCAGAATGAGAGGTGCAAACACGTCATACCAAACGTATACGCAGAATGAGAGGAGCAAACACGTCATACCAAACGTATACGCAGAATGAGAGGAGCAAACACGTCATACCAAACGTATACGCAGAATGAGAGGAGCAAACACGTCATACCAAACGTATACGCCAGAATGAGAGGAGCAAACGCGTCATACCAAACGATACGCAGAATGAGAGGAGCAAACGCGTCATACCAAACGTATACGCAGAATGAGAGGTGCAAACCACGTCATACCAAACGTATACGCAGAATGAGAGGAGCAAACACGTCATACCAAACGTATACGCAGAATGAGAGGAGCAAACACGTCATACCAAACGTATACGCAGAATGAGAGGAGCAAACACGTCATACCAAACGTATACGCAGAATGAGAGGAGCAAACACGTCATACCAAACGTATACGCAGAATGAGAGGAGCAAACACGTCATACCAAACGTATACGCAGAATGAGAGGAGCAAACATGTCATACCAAACGTATACATTTTAATCTGTTGAATTAAGGCCTACATTGTCCGAATGTGGTAGTTTTCACATAGGTCTTACATTTCATGGTGCACGTCATTTTGAAAAGCCAATTATTGCTTAAAATGTAAATGATTAATATCCTCTCACAAGCATACAGTTGAAGTCGGAAATTGACATACACCTTAGCCAAATACATTTAAACTCAGTTTTTCACAATTCCTGACATTTAATCCTAGTAAATATTCCCTGTCTTAGGTCAGTTAGGATCACCACTTTATTTTAAGAATGTGAAATGTCAGGATAATAGTAGAGAATGACTTGGAGAAGATCTGCAAAGAGGAGTGGGACAAAATCCCTCCTGAGATGTGTGCAAACCTGGTGGCCAACTACAAGAAACGTCTGACCTCTGTGATTGCCAACAAGGGTTTTGCCACCAAGTACTAAGTCATGTTTTGCAGAGGGGTCAAATACTTATTTCCCTCATTAAAATGCAAATCAATTTATAACATTTTTGACATGCGTTTTTCTGGATTTTTTTGTTGTTATTCTGTCTCACTGTTCAAATAAACCTACCATTAAAATTATAGACTGATCATTTCTTTGTCAGTGGGCAAACGTACAAAATCAGCAGGGGATAAAATACTTTTTTCCCTCACTGTAGATGTCCTAACCGACTTGCCAAAAGTATAGTTTGTTAACAAGAAATGTGTGGTGTGGTTGAAAAACGAGTTTTAATGATTCCAACCTAAGTGTATGTAAACTTCCGACTTCAACTGTATGTAATGTATCCTGTTTTAGGCTTAGACAACCTGGCTCGCTGCGGTGCTCTGGAGAGCCTGGTGAATGACATGGTGGATGACACCTGGGACGACAAGGCCATGAAGAGGATCAGTGCCATCCACTTCCTGGATGATAACGATGATGAGGATGATGAAAAGGTGAGATGAAGGACGATAAGTGTGTGGAGAGAGGAGCATGTGAAAGGGAATGACAGGAGGCGATGGGGTGGAAAAGACTGAGGTTGTTTGAAACGTCACAACTGTCACAAGGGTCGTTTGAAAAATCAAAACTGTCACCACTCACAATGGTTGTTTGAAAAGTCAAAACTGGCGCGGCGCCAATCACTAAACAAAGAAAGAATAGAGATGCCGCTTGAATTAATGTTCAACTAATATAAAGCCATGATCATCGTTGAGTCCCTTAACTGGTTGAAAACTAGGTTTAATCTTTCAGATCTTTTGAATTATGTCCAAGTATACAAAACATTAAGAACAGCTGCTCTTTCCATGACATAGACTGTGGTCAACCTTGTCCGGATGTGGTAGTTTTCACATAGGTCTTACATTTCATGCATGCATTTAAGCGTCATTTTGAAAAGCCAATTATTGCTTAAAATGTAAATTATTAATATCCTCTCACAAGCATACAGTTGAAGTCGGAAGTTTACATACACCTTGTGGTCCTCTGTAGCTCAATTGGTAGAGCATGGCGCTTGTAACGCCAGGGTAGTGGGTTCGATCCCCGGGACCACCCAATATTATTTATTATTATTATTGTTATTATTATTACAGACTGACCTGGTGAATCCAGGTGAAGGCTATTATTCCTTATTGATGTCACTTGTTAAATCCACTTCAATCAGTGTAGATGAAGGTGAGGAGACAGGTTAAATAATGATTTTTAAGCCTTGAGACATGACTTGTGTATGTGTGCCATTCAAAAGGTGAATGGGCAAGACAAAATATTTAAGTGCCTTTGTACGGGATATGGTAGAAGGTGCCAGGTGCGCCGGTTTGTGTCAAGAACTGCAATGCTGCTGGGTTTTTCACGCTCAACAGTTTCCCATGTGTATCAAGAAAGGTCTGCATCCAGCTAACTTGACACAACTGTGGGAAGCATTAGTCAACATGGGCCAGCATCCCTGTGGAATGCTTTCGACACCTTGTAGTCCATGCCCTGACAAATTGAGGCTTTTTTGAGGGCATTTACATAGTGTATTTATCTATGTACTCTATGTAACATATTATATACAGTGCCTTCGGAAAGTATTGACCCCTTGACTGTTTCCACATTTTGTTACGTTACAGCTTTATTCTAAAATTGATTAAATATTTTTTTTATTTAATCCATTTTAGAATAAGGCTGTAACGTTACAAAATGGGGAGGAAGGGGTCTGAATACTTTCCGAATGCACTGTAATGCACGGCATAATGAGAGACCTGTTGTAGAATCTGTCCGTCTCTCTATTTGTCTCTTCACTGTCCCTCTGTCTCCTCCCCACAGGGAAGGCTGATGCGACAGGCCACTCCTCACCCAGGCGAGCTGAAGACTATGAAGAAAGCGGTGGAGAACCTCCGCAAAGACCTGAACGCTGCCAAAGCCCTGGATTCCAACAAAAACGAGGTCAATAACGCTACAGTCACCACGTCTGTGTGACTTCTACCTCAGAAACATTCTGATCTCCTGTGTCTTTCACCATGTTCTCCTACCCCCTCTGCGGCCTACCTATCTCTCCTGTGGCTCAACCCTGGGACTCTGCTGTGATCCTCTTGTCCAGTACCTTACTTAATCTCCAATACCCACCATGGTATCTGGCTCATACTACCAGGGCCCATGTGCCTTCTTTTCAAACTGTTGTGCTATATTTTTTAACATAGCAATAATCTGCACAGGTGTGGTCCTTTTCAAAGATATTTTTTAAATATAGTGCTTTTTAAAGATTTATTTCTACATTTAAAAGAAAATGGACAATAGGTAGTTGCACTACTGTAAGTCTTTAGTATATTAAATATTGTTGACATCTTCATAAATATGATATATATATATTTGTTCTATTTTTATTTTTTAGAACACAGGGTGAATTTTTATTGTAGAAAATTTGGGTATACTTAAAACCGAGGAGTGTTTTTGACCTACTGATTTAAGGATTATTGTATAGTCATTTGTGAATATTGATACTTTTATACTTTTTGGCAGCTCAGATGGTGTACATTTAAAACAATGTATAGCAAGTTTCTTAATCTATCGCAGATTTTTTTTTAAACGTTATAACTTGGTACGTATTTTATTTCCTTTTAAGTATTTTCCTTTTTAGTAAAGAAATGAACAAAAATGCAGTTGCTAATGTCTTATCGAAACAATGTAATTGTCTTTGGGTGAGTAGACAGCCTCAAATATTTTCTACGCCATTGTTTAACTTCTTTATCAAATCCTAAACTCATTTTGATATAGACACGTTTTGTAATTTAGTAATTAAGGGCTGATAATGAGGAACATGTACCTTAACCACTCTCCCACAACAGATTGAGTGGAAGTGACAGGGCTGTCTTACTTTCTTTTATTGCGCTTTACTGCGTTGAAATGTTTTCTTAAATAGATACTGGGTGGCAGGTAACCTAGCGGTTAAGAGTGTTGGGCCAGTAACCTAAAGGTCACTGGTTCGAATCGCTGAGCCGACTAGGGAATAAAATCTGTTGATGTGACCTTGAGCAAGGCACTTAACCCTAATTGCTCCTGTAAGTCGCTCTGGATAAGAGCGTCTGCTCAATGACAAAAATGTAAAAAATGTAAATACTTTATCAGAAACTGCTGAATTTCTCGATGCGTCTCTTTCTCTTCAACACATGAGCATTGGACTTTCATTGGCCAATTTCAGTACATGCAAGGAAATGAGGACCAGGGTGGAACCTTTTGGAAAATGCAGTTGTGTGAGCATGGACTCATGCACTTCTTAAAGTTTTTTGCGTCTTAATAAAAATGGTTTGTTGTTCATATGGTACACTACAACAAGATTTTACTTTTTTGTTTTAATTGTATTACCAGGAGAGGACCATATACATTTGTTTTAATGTTGATTTTATCTTTATTTTAAATTATTTTATTTTGTGATTAAGCTGCACAAAAACACAATCTCAAATAGGCACGGACACTGAGCCTACAGATTTTGATGACTTTTACCACTGATAAAATAAAAGGGGTTTAAAACTAAACATGATTCGTTATTCCTTAAACTTTTTGTCCATTTGCCTTTTAGTGTTTCAGCCTTTAGACCTCTATGAAAAATGTAGACCTTTAAGTTTTCACCATCTCACAATTGTTAACATGTCTCATACTGTAACTTAACATGTCAAATCATAAACGCCATATATAAAGACGTGTTTTGTGTTCACGCCACGCATGTCCGTTATCATTGATTATGCAATAAAATATGTATTTGCCATTAACATTGGATTAGATTTAATTAGATTACACTTGAAAGGAAATCACTCTCATACTTTGTTTTGTCATCGCCCATTTGATAAGAGCTCATCAGGGTGGTCATTCATATACATCAATCATTTTCCATCACCCATTCATCTCCTGTTCTGTCTATCCAGGCTTGTGTTGCATGACTTGTGTGTGTATACAGTGCATTCGGAAAGTATTCAGACCACTTGACTTTTTCCACATTTTGTTACGTTACAGCCTTATTCAAAAATTGATTAAATTATTTTTTCCCCCTCATCTATCTTCACACAATACCCCATAATGACAAAGCGAAAACAGTTTTTTTGAAATTTTTGCTAATGTATAAAAACCTAAAACAAACACTTTATTTACATAAGTATTCAGACCCTTTGCTATGAGACTCGAAATTGAGCTCAGGTGCATCCTGTTTCCATTGATGATCCTTGAGATGTTTCTACAACTTGATTGGAGTCCACCTGTGGTAAATTCAATTGATTGCACATGATTTGAAAAGGCACACACCTGTCTATATAAGGTCCCACAGTTGACAGTGCATGTCGGAGCAAAAACCAAGCCATGAGGTCAAAGTAATTGTCCGTAGAGCTCCGAGACAGGATTGTGTCGAGGCACAGATCTGGGGAAGGGTACCAAAACATTTCTGCAGCATTGAAGGTGCCCAAGAACACAGTGGCAGAAGTTTGGAAACCACCAAGACTCTTCCAAGAGCTGGCCGCCCAGCCAAACTGAGCAATCAGGAGAGAAGGGCCTTGGTCAGGGAGGTTACCAAGAACCCAATGGTCACTCTGACAGAGCTCCAGAGTTCCTCTGTGGAGATGGGATAACCTTCCAGAAGGACAACCATAGTTGCAGCACTCCACCAATCAGGCCTTTATGGTAGATTGGCCAGACCATGAGAAACAAAATTCTCTGGTCTGATGAAAACAAGATTAAACTCTTTGGCTTGAATGCCAAGCGTCACGTCTGGAGGAAACCTGGCACCATCCCTACGGTGAAGCATGGTGGTGGCAGCATCAAGCTGTGGGGATGTTTTTCAGCAGACTGGGAGACTAGTCAGGATCGAGGCAAAGATGAACGGAGCCAAATACTGAGAGATCCTTGATTAAAACCTGCTCCAGAACGCTCAGGACCTCAGACTGGGCGAAGGTTCACCTTTCAACAGGACAACGACCCTAAGCACACAGCCAAGACAATGCAGGAGTGGCTTCGGGACAAGTCTCAATGTACTAGAGTGGCCCAGCCAGAGCCCGGACTTGAATCCGATCGAACATCTCTGGAGAGACCTGAAAATAGCTGTGCAGTGACGCTCCCCATCCAACCTGACAGCTTGAGAGGATCTGCAAAGAAGAATGGGAGAAACTCCCCAAATACAGGTGTGCCAAGCTTGTAGCGTCATACCAAATAATACTTAAGGCTGTATTCATTGCCAAAGGTGCTTCAATAAAGTACTGAGTCAAGGGTCTGAATACTTATGCAAATGTGATATTTCAGTTTTTTATTTGTAAGAAATTTGCACACAAATATACCTGTTTTTGCTTTGTTATTATGGTGTATTGTGTGTAGATTGATGAGGGGGAAAAACTATTTGATAAATTTTAGAATAAGGCTGTAACGTAACAAAGTGGAAAAAGTCACAGGGTCTGAATACTTTCTGAATGCACTGTAGTATAAAACACCACACCTGTCTTGAAAGGAAGGGTAGGGATGGACTTGAATCAATGTTACATTCTCTAAGTTTCAATTCCATGCGCTTATCTCAAGTTTTATATTGTATTAATACAATTGAGTATCAATTTACCTTACCCAAACACTGGTTTAATTTGGGCTTGTGCGACCAAAGTATACATCCCTGGAACTGTTTGTATGATTTTCAATTATATCACCCTGCTTCTGAAGTGGTCTGGTCCCTTTGTAGATAACCAATGGAACTGTGTAGCTTACTACTTTTCCTTATCCATTTTGTAAAGGAAGTATGTGCATCTCCCAAAGGCACTTTCTCTCTGTTATCCTCATTCCTGGAAAGGCGGCGCTCCTCACCATTTCCTGCCGTGCCTGTAGATTTTTTATTGATTAAAGCCTTTAGATTGCTACACTATCCCTTGGGCTGAACATCCGCAATGGTGGACGTGTTGCTTTGCCTCTGAAACCTCTCAGAAATTAAATACAATCAACTCCTGATAATTATGCGAAGGCTTGAGGCTGTCGTGACCAGCACTAAATTGCATGAGCATGCAGTTATCAGGTGGAATTAATAAGAATGCATAAATGAATTGGGACTGGGAAACAAAGTTAGCATTCATCCAAAGTGAATACTGATATATCGTCTGGTAATAAGATGGGTTTAGCATCTGAAGATAATTTCAGAAGAACATCTCTGAAAACAAGACCGATATACAGTTCTGATAAATTACATCATATTCATGCATTGGTGCTGTGTACAAAAAGCAGATGACACAATTTAAAAGGAGATTAATTTCTCTCTTTTAACGTTGAAGTGTAATATCAATCAGCAAATTGAGCTCTGATTAACAATCCGACTGTAATCAGCAAACATTGTAGACTTGAATAAACATAACGTGTGTAGCTATGCGTGATATTTTCTGACTCCAGGGGTGTAGAAATGCTCAGGCTAACGCATCCTCCAGTTGCAGCAGTAGCCACAACTGTCCCATCTCTGAACTGCGCTGGTTGGCAGCCTCCAAGGAGCTCCTGCATGGGGGCCTCAACCTGTTCCCCGTCGACGACAGCGTGAGGGGACTCTGCTCCGGTCCAAAGAAGGATGCTGAGCAGATGGAGGAACAGCTTGAAGACGTGAGCCTACTCTTCTGTTGACCTTATCGGTCTTGCTTTACTTAGCATTGATGTTGATGTCTCACTTTGTCTAAGTCCCACGTATTGGGTATCTTTCTTTCTGTCTATAGTAAGGCAAGATAAAAAATGTGTACTTAGGGTGCTAAAAGTTACAGATTGCTACTTTTTCATTCATTTCATTCTCTCTCTCTCTCTCTCTCTCTCTCTTTTCTTTCTTCCTTCTATTTAAGAATGATGGATGCCACTGTGTTCTTGGGGACAGGTGTGTGCCTTTCCAAATCATGTCCAATCAATAGAATGTACCACAGGTGGACTCCAATGAAGTTGTAGAAACATCTCAAGGATGATCAATGGAAAAAGGATGCACCTGAGCTCAATTTCGAGTCTCATAGCAAAGGGTCTGTATACTTATGTAAATAAGGTATTTCTGTTTTTTAATTTTTTTAAATACATTTGCAAAAATGTCTTCAAACCTGTTTTTGCTTTGTCATTATAGGGTGTTGTGTGTAGATTGATGAGGGGAAAAACAATTTAATCAATTTTAGAATAAGGCTGTAATGTAACAAAATGTGGAAAAAGTCAAGGGGTCTGAATACTTTCCGAATGCACTGCATATTCTATTTGTTTTGTAAACTTCACGTCAACAACATCAGTTCCTATTAGTGCTACAATGCAAGTCCCATGCAATAAAAGCTTTCTGCTGTCTGTGGTAGAGATGTACTCTAACTTTTCTTTCTGTATGCAGGCCAAGTTCTTTTTGTATGTAGCTCTGCTGAGAAATAGGCTAATTTGCGCTCTAATGGTGTTTTCCCCACTTAGCTAGAAATCAAAGTTTGCGGCCAGAGGGGCAGTCTAGGAATCAGCATTGCAGGAGGGTAGGGCTCTCTGCCTTACAAGGAGCATGACGAGGTCATCCTTATCGCAGGAGCAGCCCTGCTGCAGCCCCAATCGGAACACCACACCTCCTGCATGATAAGGGTAGCTAATAATAATAATATCTCTGGAGTGGCATTTATAAATGGCAGGAATGTTAGCCAGCAGTAAAGTAGCTGAATATTTACCTAGGCAGTTGATATTTCATTTCAGTGTTAGCGCTCAGCTGACATATTTTAGATTCAAATTCAGATCAGAGTATTGGCGGCGAAGAGAAACCAAAGTTGATTAAAACAATTCCCTTGGTGATGTTTGCCATTCAATTCCAGTTGTTGTACTTCTACTATAGTTTATATTACATTTTGTATATCTTTATATCCAACGCGTCGAGAGGAGCACCATCGGAAAAGGTGGGGGTCCACATTGGAGACAGAGTGCTAGAGGTTGGACCCAAATATCCTCCCATGTTGTAGGCCCCCTAGTTCTGTTTATTTTCATGTAGCTACTATGACCACCAGATTATAAATCACCAGTGTACATCCCCTCCATACCAGGCTCAGTAAAATAGGCCATTGCAATTCACCTCCTGGCCAGAGGAGGGCGGCATTAGACAGACACAAATGCACAAACTGTGGTCTGCAGAGGTTACAGTTACAAAGGAGTTATGCTGGTTAGTAGAAACAAATATTTTTCTCTTAAAAACAAGTATGCAAAAATATCTGTATCTAGTGTGATATTGGTCAAGGAGTTGACCTTTCATTTGCACTGCACTACAAATGTAATCTCAAACTCTTAGACCAAATGTGGCTCTGAATGATCTATTGCTGGTCTATAAATAGACCTGTTTATTTTCAGTGAATGCACACTTCGAGGCGATAGCTTCTATTTACCACCCTCGACCCCTGCTTCTACTTTCGCTGGTGTCCAACTGGATCATTTGTCACTTGTCCATCCAGGTCAATGGCCTGGACATGCAAGTGGTCAGCCACCACGAGGCTGCCCTGAGGAATGCTGGGAGCTGCATCAAGATGAAAGTCATGCCTCGATGCCTGCCGGGTCCAGCAGGAAAGTGCTGTTGCTGTCACCGTGAAGAGAGACATTCTCATGAGCTGGCAGCTTGTTGACCAGGAGGAAGGACGCCAGCCACCCAAGGCCCAGCAGCCAGGCCCGGAGCACTCTGTGGACTGTAGCCTGACCAAGAGGATTGAGACTGTGGTCTGTAACGGCAACGGAGTGGTGAGTGGAGTTTACCACTCCAATGGCTCGAAGTATAATTGTGTTGGCAAAATAAAAGTGAGGCAGAATAGAATCCTAGGTTGGGTATTGTCTTTTTAAAATGACTCCAATAATATAGTGTCTCGTTTTTTCAGAACATTCTCTCCATCTATAGGTTATGCAGCGTTTCCCAAACTCGGTCCTCGGGACCCCAAAGGGTGCACGTTTTTGGCTTGTGCCATAACATTACACAGCTGATTCAAATTATCAAAGCTTGATAATTAGTTGATTATTCGAATCAGCTGTGTAGTGCTAGGGCAAAAACCAAAATGTGCACCCCTTGGGTCCCGAGGACAGAGTTTGGGAAACCCTGGGTTATGGTCTTCATTATTGTTCATGTCTTTGGTTCTTCTCAGCCTGATCTGGAGACTGTCCTTAATTGGTCATTCTTTGAATGAGAACCGGAGACCTCGTTTAAAAGCCATGCACTTCAAGTGGTGAAAAATACCATGACGGTAAGCAAAAAGCTTTCTCAGGGGTCTAAAAAATATGCCCTTTCCTCACACCCTCTCCTTTATCACCATTGTCTGAAAAACTGACCAGGTAAAAGCCAGCTGGTGGAAGCTCATCATTAGGCTGGTTTTCACCTGGTCGAGTATTTTCTGATCAGTCGAGGGGAAGGAGATGAAGAGAGGACAGAACAATCACATTTTTTGAAAGAGCCTTGAAAGAGTTTCTGATGCAATCTTTGAAACTTGTCAGAGTCATCGCATAGTGTCCCATACAGATATAGGATCTTCATTTGATCACCCTGTTGCAGGATAACTTTCCTGGAAGTGAAAAAACTTGTAGTGTATTTGAGGTTTAAAAAGGCTTCTGAAGTTTGTAATTTCCACTTTGAAATTTCAGACTTGATTTTCACTTATGAAAAATGTATCAACCCCTACAACAATGTCCATTAGTTATAATCCACATAATACTGTAATTCACATTTCCTGTTGCTGATGGATTATTCTCCTACTGTAGCAAACTGGCTCGAATTAAGATCCTGCATCTGTAGATGTACGCACTTGTTGAATAATTAATCCTCTATTAGCCCCTTATCAAACGACCTTAACGGGATTGTTCACTTCAAAAGTTTGTCAGAAGTGTTCCAAGCTCAGAAGTGGTATAATGCCAAGTTGAAGCCATGTCCCACCCCAGATTAATTGAAAAGATACGCACTGTCAAATTTCCAAATTTTATTCAGTGCCTCTTTCCCATTCATTTGGGATTAGGGGGTAAAGCTGGATCTAGACAACAGATGAAGTGAGACGTGGACTCGTCTCGACAGTTGTGAAATTCTAGTTGTGAAATGCCAGTATGTTATCAAACTAGATGATTTACCGATCATCCATTTTATTTCCCACCCAATCATGTTCAATTCCTGGGCAATCTCCTGCTAGATACCTCGGATTATCCTCACCCACCCCTCTACCTCAGACGACGATGTGGAGCCTGTGACACAGGACCCTGACAGTGAGGCATTAGAGGACTTTGAGGATCCAGACTGCCACATCCACTCTGAGTGCTTTAACAGTGCTTACTATCCCCCCTGACCACATGCCTAAGGTTTGCATGCGAAAAATGTTAACAACAACTGACTTGTTACACACAGCTGTCTTTCTCCTTACTTTTGTATTGACTTGAAAAAAGGAAAGATATTCCAACTAAAGATATGTTTATGTAAGTAAAGAACGAGTGAAATTGGCTGTTGTTGTCGTTGCACTGCTATTTTGGGATGATTTACAACACTTTGCTTTAATGGTAATGGCTGCTATAGTACATGGTAAGACCATGGCAAGAATAAACTCATTGAACAACGGGAGTCTTTGATTGGGCAGAACAATAGACTTGTTTTGCATTGCACCATTCATGTGGGAGTCCAACCACAATGAATCAAGACAAAAATAGTATTGTTACACTCCAGCTTCTCTCTCTGAAAGGAAGACTCAAAAAACAAAAGGTAGTTAAAAGGTAGATGAAAAATATCTGTTAAGCACTTACAATCTGTTATGCTCTTCCAATTGAGAAAGTTTGTGTTCAGTTGGTCAAAGTGTTATTCTTCTAGCTACCTCTACCAATGAACCACTGAACCACCGCAGCGGATGGTTTGGCAAGTGGTTATTGGTATGCCCCCCTAGCCACGAGAGTGAGACACCCTCTTACTCTCCCCAGTAGGAGCTTGGATACAATGCCACATGCCTGGAGGGACTAAACAGTCCCTGCAGAGGCTCAGTCTGAAACCTCCCTTCTCCTAACACCTGCAGCCCAATGCTAAATATAGTCTTCTTTTGACCTTGCGGAAATATTTATAATATGTGAAAGGCCAAAGAGTCTAAATGTCATTAAACCTAATATCTTAAAAGGTCCAATGCAGCCGTTTCCTTTCTCAATATCAAATCATTTTTTGGGTTACAATTAAGTACATTAATGTGATTGTTTTTATAATTAAAATGGTAAAAAAATAAACAAAAATAGATTCTTAGCAAAGAGCAATTTCTCATTTTGCTGTGACTGTCAGGGAGTGGTCTAAGTAGCCTCTGCCGAGTCCCCAACAACTGGATTTTCAGGGGAAATGGAAAGAGAGCCTGTGATGCAACTTCCGCTTTAGGATGTTAACAAGACTTCCGCTTTTGGACGTTTACAAGGTGACACTCCATCTTAACTCCTCCTCCACATTTACTGAATTGGTTGAACAGTGCAGAAGAGAACCTCCCCCGACAGTTTATTTTCTTCTCGTCAAGACCAGTATTTAGGGGATCTAGTTTCAGGCGTTTCTTTTACGCGTTCTACTTTACGTTAGGTCTGAGTGGGGATTGGAACACTGAAAATGATCTGTTATTGGCAGAGAGGTTTGACATTCTCTTTCTTATTGGTCTATTAACTCATTTACTGCATGGTGATGTCACCATGGAAGGCCAAAAATCCATCCCACCAAAACAGGCTGAAATTTCAGGTGGTCTTTTCAAACAGTTCTTCTAATAACCGTTATTTTCATGTTACATACAGTATCCCTCCCATTAGGCTTGTCAAATAAGGCCCCTCTTGCAGACCACTTCCAGACAGACCTAGCAAAATTCTTGCTTGAGAAATTGCTTTTTGCTGAGAAGGTTATTTTTTATTTTATTTTACAATTTTAATAATAAGAAAAACAGTAAGGTACTTAATTGTTACCCAGAAATGATTTGATGTTAAGATATAAAAGGCTGCATTTGGCCTTTAAACTGTTAAGAAAATCCTGCTACTGTACTAGAATGTGCAACACTTTAGACACTTGCACTGTATGAAATTATTTTATTTTTGTGTTCATTCTCTCACAATTCTTATATTGCCAAATATTTAATTTCTCAAACATTTATCTGAAAGCTTTGTTTTGTGAACCTTTTTGATAAGTCAAAGCTCTGTGAAACCTCCTGTATTTGGCAAAGTTAGAGGTAAGTGCAACTCGAGCTGTACAACCACAAATGTATGTTCAAAGTTTGAAAGGGACCTTTTATTTGACCTATTCTCCGCGTGACTGTAACAGAGTGAGTTCCTGCGGTACACCTCTCGTATCCCACCTTGCCACAGCAGCTTGGTATCCCCAGCTAGTCTGCAGGATGCTCAACACTGTACACCTCTCGTATCCCACTTGCCACAGCAGCTTGGTATCCGCAGCTAGTCTGCAGGATGCTCAACACTGTACACCTCTCGTCTCCCACTTGCCACAGCAGCTTGGTATCCGCAGCTAGTCTGCAGGATGCTCAACACTGTACACCTTTCGTCTCCCACTTGCCACAGCAGCTTGGTATCCGCAGCTAGTCTGCAGGATGCTCAACACTGTACACCTCTCGTATCCCACTTGCCACAGCAGCTTGGTATCCGCAGCTAGTCTGCAGGATGCTCAACACTGTACACCTCTCGTATCCCACTTGCCACAGCAGCTTGGTATCCGCAGCTAGTCTGCAGGATGCTCAACACTCCTCTATAGCTGGAGTGTTTGAGGAGTGAGGTCACATCCTCCGGCTTGCTCCCGTTTTTTACTTAGTCTTCCACCTACGCTTTACACAATTGTTTTCATGAAATGTGCGAAGGTTGTGCTCGATTTCTGCAAAGCTGTACATAAAATGTACTTGTAGAAGTGGTGCCCCTGACTTAAATGTAAGATTGACATTTCTTCAAAGAAAGCTGTCATTTTTTCCCAACATATCTATTGCTACAGATTATGTGTGCCATTGTTTATGATGTTATATAATGTGTTAAAGTGAAATTATACTAAATCTGGAAATTATACTAAATCTGGAAATTATACTGAATCTGGAAATTATACTGAATCTGGAAATAATACTGAATCTGGAAATTATACTAAATCTGGAAATTATACTAAATCTGGAAATTATACTGAATCTGGAAATTATACTGAATCTGGAAATTATACTGAATCTGGAAATTATACTGAATCAAAATATGTTGAATTCATCGGAAAATGTATTTAATGCATTTCAAAATACATTCTGAAATACATGAAAGTATGTGTATATATATATACAGTGGGGAGAACAAGTATTTGATACACTGCCGATTTTGCAGGTTTTCCTACTTACAAAGCAGGTAGAGGTCTGTAGGTACACTTCAACTGTGAGAGACGGAATCTAAAACAAAAATCCAGAAAATCACATTATATAATTTTTAAGTAATTATTTTGCATTTTATTGCATGACATAAGTATTTGATCACCTACCAACCAGTAAGAATTCCGGCTCTCACAGACCTGTTAGTTTTTCTTTAAGAAGCCCTCCTGTTCTCCACTCATTACCTGTATTAACTGCACCTGTTTGAACTCGTTACCTGTATAAAAGACACCTGTCCACACACTCAATCAAACAGACTCCAACCTCTCCACAATGGCCAAGACCAGAGAGCTGTGTAAGGACATCAGGGATAAAATTGTAGACCTGCACAAGGCTGGGATGGACTACAGGACAATAGGCAAGCAGCTTGGTGAGAAGGCAACAACTGTTGGCGCAATTATTAGAAAATGGAAGAAGTTCAAGATGATGGTCAATCACCCTCGGTCTGGGGCTCCATGCAAGATCTCACCTCGTGGGGCATCAATGATCATGAGGAAGGTGAGGGATCAGCCCAGAACTACACGGCAGGACCTGGTCAATGACCTGAAGAGAGCTGGGACCACAGTCTCAAAGAAAACCATTAGTAACACACTACGCCGTCATGGATTAAAATCCTGCAGCGCACGCAAGGTCCCCCTGCTCAAGCCAGCGCATGTCCAGGCCCGTCTGAAGTTTGCCAATGACCATCTGGATGATCCAGAGGAGGAATGGGAGAAGGTCATGTGGTCCGATGAGACAAAATTAGAGCTTTTTGGTCTAAACTCCACTCGCCATGTTTGGAGGAAGAAGAAGGATGAGTACAACCCCAAGAACACCATCCCAACCGTGAAGCATGGAGGTGGAAACATCATTCTTTGGGGATGCTTTTCTGCAAAGGGGACAGGGCGACTGCACCGTATTGAGGGGAGGATGGATGGGGCCATGTATCGCGAGATCTTGGCCAACAACCTCCTTCCCTCAGTAAGAGCATTGAAGATGGGTCGTGGCTGGGTCTTCCAGCAGGACAACGACCCGAAACACACAGCCAGGGCAACTAAGGAGTGGCTCCGTAAGAAGCATCTCAAGGTCCTGGAGTGGCCTAGCCAGTCTCCAGACCTGAACCCAATAGAAAATCTTTGGAGGGAGCTGAAAGTCCGTATTGCCCAGCAACAGCCCCGAAACCTGAAGGATCTGGAGAAGGTCTGTATGGAGGAGTGGGCCAAAATCCCTGCTGCAGTGTGTGCAAACCTGGTCAAGACCTACAGGAAATGTATGATCTCTGTAATTGCAAACAAAGGTTTCTGTACCAAATATTAAGTTCTGCTTTTCTAATGTATCAAATACTTATGTCATGCAATAAAATGCAAATTAATTACTTAAAAATCATACAATGTGATTTTCTGGATTTTTGTTTTAGATTCCGTCTCTCACAGTTGAAGTGTACCTATGATGAAAAAAATTACAGACCTCTACATGCTTTGTAATAGGAAAACCTGCAAAATCGGCAGTGTATCAAATACTTGTTCTCCCCACTGTATATTGTAACATTTATTTGGAAATGTTTTTTATAATATATTCCAACATGCAATTAAATGTATTTGTAAGAAATATATATTTTTAATTAAAATGCATGGCAAATCTTGGCCAAATCATATTGCAACGAAATGGTGACTGTTTTAACAATGACCCTTTAGTAGGTTCTTTGGTATCACATGCACTAATGTCAGTCTCATTAAGACAGCAGAACTGGCAGTGTACAAGCTTAACCTTTAATGACAGAACACAACATAAGACATTAACTGGCATGACAATCTGTCACACCCCCAACAAGCCACACCTCCAAGTCTTCTAATAGGCTGCCGCCGCTACAATATATTTTGTCAAAAGGCATTATTATTGTTCTTGACACATACCAAAAGCACTAACATGCATTGAAATGACTACAACAATGACTACAAACATGATCCATTATCGGTCATGTAGTGACTCCATGTCGTTCACACGCATATGACAAATAAACAAGTGAACTTGACGAGAGCATTGCAACCAACGTCCAACAGCCAGAACTTAATGTACTGGGTCGTTCCATGAAAATGAGTGCCTTTTGTGTCCCTTGGATATGTTACGTAGAAATTATGCAACAATATTGAATGTTAAAAGCCTGTTATACGAAATTAAGTGCCCTGTAATTAGACCACACAGAGAATTCAATAAATCTGATTTTCAATGTGAATAAAAATTTGCTAAAGTGCCAGAATTCAGCATTTTGACATCTTTCTGCACCCTATGTGACTTCTAGGAAGATTTTAACCCACTAACCCCCAAAATACTCCAAGTTTTTGTAGAATAGTATTCTATAGTAAGTTGTAGATTTTTTCTTATGTGGGATTCTGGCTGCTGACATCACAAGGAATGAAAAGACAGAGACAGGGCACCAATGTTTATTACATTTTACATTTTAGTCATTTAGCAGATGCTCTTATCCAGAGCGACTTACAGTTAGTGAGTGCATACATTATATATATTTTTTTATACTGGCCCCCCGTGGGAATCGAACCCAACATCCCTGCCGGCCATTCCCTCCCCTACCCCGGACGACGCTGGGCCAATTGTGCGCCGCCCCATGGGTCTCCCGGTCGCGGCCGGCTATGTCAGAGCCTGGATTCGATCCAGGATCTCTAGTGGCACAGCTAGCACTGCGATGCAGTGCCTTAGGCCACTTCACATTTCTTGGAAAAACAGCTATAGGTCTGCAGTCAGGAATTGGAAGTGGAAGAAAATGTTATCCATATTTCTCTGGAAATACACACCACAATACATCCAAATGCATTGGAGGGAGGGATAGGCCTGTTTGTCAAGGTTATTCCCTGGTGTTCCTTCCAGAAGTGGGTTGCTGTGCATTCACAGCTATGCCATGGTGCAGAAAATATCCCACAGACACACACACAAGAAGACCCCAAGTCGTAGACGGCAATTACTGCTGGGCAGGGCTAATATTCGCTGGCACCAACCTCTTTATTTCTGATAAAGACAGATGAAAACGTATTGCTAAAATGAATTTGAAACGAAATAATAGTAGTTAAAATAACTGGTTCAAAGCAAATATGTTCCATAAATGTAAAATGCTTTTTATTCCAAAAAACAACCTTCCACGAGGAAATCAGTATATCCAATACTTTTCTGTCTCCTGTTCAATGCACCAATCTAATCCACGCATTCATCTCATATTGCAACAATAGCTGAGGCTGGTATGAAAACAACCTCAACAACATTTTCCTTCTACAGATGCGTTTTGTGAGAATGGCAACTCACTCTGACATTAGTTCCAGTTCCTCTCCACTATTTCATTGTCTTCAAACCCTCAACATCTATGATATCAATCAACTTCAAGGCTGTCTATTTGTATTCCAATTCAAAAGTAACCTTTTCCCTGTTTCATTTCAATATCTTTTCAAATGCAATACTCGGGTTCATCATTATTCTACTCAGTGGCGATTTTAGCAAGTAAATCTTGTTGGGACAAAAAAAGAAAGAAAGTGGGATGCATGCCAGTAAAGCCACTACACAACTGTCGTGACGTGACTTTCATTAATACTATGACTGTTATTTATCAAATCAACTAACTATGTTTAATTGTTACTCGATTAAATTAATCATATAACAATTAACTCATTAGGATTTGGAAGAAGTTGTTTATAGAGTTACCATCTCCCGAATTAAACACTAAAAGGTCTTTACCTATCAATATGTATAAAACAGTCAACGTATCAATCATTACCTCTTATCAGTCTCATTCTGAACGGTCGTAGACTTCCTGGATCTGCACGAACCACAGCTTTACTTATGATTCAGTACTACCCAAATTGGTTTAATTATTTATTTACTAGCTAACTAAATAATAACACAGAATAACATACACACTTAATACATGACAAAAAGTCCCTAGCGGATTAACAACAGCATGACTGCTTGGTTACCAAAAGAGGGAGGGGTAAGGAAGAGAGAGGGCGAGGGAGAGAGAGACAAAGAGAGAGTCAAACTTATCAAAGTTATTATAATACTTTTCTCACGAACCACCGCCCGTTTGGGGTAAGAAATCATGAATGCATTTACGTGTTTGCCGTCTTTGTTCGTCATCTCTCTGTTGAAACCAAGTCTTCTTAAAAAGGGGGTTTTGGGGGTGTACTGTGTAAGGCTCTGAGAGGTCACAATGTCGATCTTCTTAGTTGTCCTGGTCTTGTAGTGGAGTGTTTTCAGAGCAGATACTCAGATGCACCAATGATTGTCTGAGATGGGATTTTCTCCTTCCCACCTTGTGTCTTTAGTCAGAGTTTGAAGCACTTTACATGCACAGCTGCAGACTGGCAATGTTTAGGTCTAGTCTGTTGAGTTTAGCTTCTTCACCTCGGGTTGAGGTTCAAAGTTCTAACCATTTCAAACGTGTAGCCACAGCTCCACGCTTTCTGGTCTGATGTGAGTTTCGTTACCAAGGCTTTTTATGCACTCTTGGTAAAAAGGGGCGTTCCATCATGCTGACATGATCTCTGAATGCACTCGTGGCGTGGCTAGTCACTGTGCATAGTTTTATATGAAAAACAATTATCTCATTAGAAAACTAAAACCACATTCATATCTTAACAAAAGTACTCTCATCCTTAATCATATATTTTATACAACATTTGGATGTAAACTTGACAGATAGTGTACACTTTCCGAGTTACAGTATTTTCTTTATACTATCCTTAATGACATCACAAAATAATAAACAATGTGACATGATTATTCTTTACATCCCTACTGACCATTCCAAACATTCGGATGTTAGAAATATTGTTCCAGTGTTTACTTTTTGGACATTATAGTTTTGGCGGCAAAGGGCATTCCTTTAGTAATACTGAAAAGCAAGAGGGAGATTCCCCTCCTGCCTAGTTTATGACAGATTGTTAAGGTGTCAAAATCGGCCCAGCCCCCACTCTTCTGTGGGTGAGAAGTGGTCTGGTCATCGTCAGCCATTTGCCAAGCTGATCTGAGGCCTTGGATCCTCACGTGTAGTCATGACACAACACTAAACAATACATGAATTGCACTATAACGGTGACAAACGTTGCCCAAAAACTGTTAAGGCCTACATAAAGCTGTCCCAACAGCAGTCCCAACACCTGGCTATCAGCGAAGCCTTGTCTGGCAGCGAAACAGTTCATTCAGCCTCATTTACTGCCTTTTAAGAAAACATGGCTGATATGGCTGACTTGCTTAAACAAATGTGGTTTCTAATGACAATTGAGATGTACAAACTATGGCATAAGGGGACGACAAGCGGATAAGAGGCAATCCGTAATTTCAATTTCAAGACATTAATGAGCGAGCTAGGACGAACGTAGTCAATATAACTATTTGTTTAGCACTTTTGAAATATACAGTGACAGAATTCAGAACATGGGCCGTTCTTACAGTGTTCTCCCTGTAAACCAAGTCAGAACCGTAGGATAAATAAAGGGGGCATATAAGCAGACAATGAAAGCTCTTACAATATCCGATGATTACATTTCTCTAAAACAGGATATAGGCTACATGTGCACCACCAAGTCAGAACAGTAGGTGAAATTAAGAGGGGTAAATAGACTAAATTATTAGGGTGAGACACATGGGCTACTAACATCTTACTACACAACATACACTTAGTATAACTTTCTTAGCTACAGTATACATATCTCCCTGGCATATTACATAATTTATGCAGCAGCGTACAATACATTTTTGGACTCACCTTGTTGTGCTGTGCTCACTTGAACAGGAAGGTGGCGCGACGTCCTTCGTGGGCACATTTTGTCATCAAAGAAGGAGAAAGCGGACGGATTTACAATTCTGAGTTGGATGACCGTTCAAACCGTATTTTCCCAGTTGGAACTCTTTTATTCCCGACATCCCAGTTGTCTTGAACTCACTGAAGTCAAGTTTTCGCAGTTCCAAGTTAAGTTGTTTTGAGCGCGGCACAAATCATGCTTCATTGACAGCATGGCCAATGTTGAATGGTTATCCTTTTAAACTTGGAAAAGAGCCCCTTAATCCCAGATTTGGGACCACACAGCCACTCCACTGAATAGCAGGCTAGTGATAGCTTTGCAATGCTTGCAGTTAGCCACTGTCACCGATTCCTTCCAAACCACTCATTGTTGAATTTGCGATTTCCAATTTGTTGTGTAATGTTTATGTCCAATGGCCGATGAGCACCGATACGTTTTATCTATAATTTCTCTTCATTATTTCTCTTCATATGACAAGGATTAAAAAGGATTTGCATGTATATTGTCGACTTGATTCATGATGATGACTGCTAGCTAAAATGTTGAAAGTATGATGTTGACATGATCAGTCCAATCAAAGCTACTGTACATATAACGTGATTTGACGTCATTTTATCTGTGGCCAATGACCTTGAGCCTTCTTGGATGGGCACTTCTAATGTAACTCTATGGCAGCACCCAATGGGCTTGAATTTTTGAGGTAGTGTCCCCATGAGTGACAGAACACTGAGCCAATCACGGCGCAACGCACCGTATTTTCTGCTGGCTTGCCCCACCACCACAGAAAGCACTGAGCTAGGCTGAAACACCTGCATTTTGGAGCTGCCTTACTCAAGAAAACAAAAAAGAGATAATGTTTGTATGCGGCTTTATTTAACTCACTGATATATATATATTTTTACATTGTTTGCAAACTGATATGTGACACATTAATACCAAAATAACATGCAAAACAAGCATTTTTTTGCTGAAAATGTGGGGCTCAAAACAGTGACGGGTCGCCACTGATTCTATTAGAACTGCCACAGATCTCCACACCAACGTTCCCTCTAAACTGCGTGCGTGTGCGAGCGAGCGAGCAGTAGCCCCGAGACTGACGCGCAGCTCCACCCGGACTTCTGCGCAGATGAAATACTGTATCAGCCATGGAGCCCATGGAGAGAAGCACGAGATTGAACTTCACTCAACTTTCTAGAGTTTTCCCCGTTAGTTAACACTTTCAATGTTTCCCTTTACTGAGGTAATTGTGATTGAATCAACTCAATATTAGCCACTTTCAGCAACATACCGAAACAAAACGAACTATGCAAGAGATTTTGTTGGAGGCATCAGTGTAGGATTCTATTGCATTGACACTCACGACTCAGCCCCTACTCTACACAGACCGGTGCACCATAACCAATCAGAGCTGCAGTAGGCCTATATGCAAATAAACCATTGCCACATATGGATCTGTGCCATTTACTTTGATCTGGACTGTGTTTACAGCTATGGTCGTGAGTAGATGTGCTTGTTTTGTGCACATTTTGCTAGTTAGTGAGCTATTAGCCCAGTTTTCGATTATTTGTAGTCAGCAATAGGGGAGCTATTGTACATTTCTAGACATCTTTGAAAAGCCAGTCAGGTAAAGAGCTTTTTTTGTATGTCTTAAAGGGGCAGTGTTGTATATGAGCCAGGCTTGAATAAACTAAGTAGCCAAAAGGCAGAGGGTCTCGTAATTTGTCTCATTCTCTGTAATAATGGTATGGGAATAATAATGTGTCGTGTATGAAGATTATGACGATTCTAGAGGAACAAAGAGAGAATGTTTATCTTAGTTCAAAAGTAGCCATTTGTGGGGGAGACAGGTGATTGGACAGCAGAGGGAGCAACCCATCTTTTTGCATTGTTTATAAGTATATGCTGGACGAAGAAGCAGTCAGAGCGACCATTGCAATCTGGGAAGTCGCTCTCCGGGTGTCATGACATCTGTCACTTATGCTGGAATCTTGTGATATGAATAAACTTATGATCAAAGGTTCAGTATGAGCGGACTCCTTTGTTTGACAGCAATGAGCACCAGCATTCGACGCGATACGACAAAATGGGGGCTCGTCCGGGATCCGTATGCATCGTTCTTTGTCCCATTCCTGAATCGCGAGATGACTACCGCTCAACCCGGCTAAGGTGAGATTCCTCACAAATTATTGGGCGTTAGTTGTTTGGCTGGTTTATGAAAGGGCACTGAAAGGTGTACCGTTTAAATTACTTGGGTTTGTGCTGATGTGGTGCTATTGCGGTCGACTAGGAGTCTGTCATAATTATTCTAAAATTGTACAGCAATTGAAGGCAGATATTAACGGCAGATATTAATGCAGATATTGGCAGATAGAATAAAGGCAGATATACGTATGCATTAGGGCACTGCACCGTGTAAAGACCCCAGGGGGGCCATCCATGATGGGCCGAAAAATCCTCTTGCGCGATTAGATGTGTATTAGGTGTGTTTTAAAGAAAAACTCGGGTTGATGGGATTTATCTGATTGTGATTATTGCTCAACTTTCATCCGACAGTGTGTCCGCTTGGGGTAATCTCTCAGTAGATGGTCATTAAACTCACGGCATCACAAACGGTAGAAAATAAGTCAAAAGAAAAGGGCAGTGCAGGGTAGCTGTTGCGTGTTGCAAGCCACAGGTTAGCTAAAGGCTAAAGGCTAATGCTAATGCTAAATGCTGGTTGTGTTTCATGCCACATTGTACATAAAGGCTAATGCTAATGCTAAATGCTAATTGTGTTGCGTGCTACATGCTAACGGGTGTCCTTAGGGGGGCCATTGCGATGGGATAAAGCCTCTTAAATTTGTTTGTGTGTGTAGAATTCAGAGTTCTACGCAAATGTGAGCTCTGTTAAGTGTTATTGTTTGATTATAAGGGGTAAAATAGTGAAGCTGTAGCGGAATGCTAGCGGTCTATTGTCTGCGAATCGTATCGTTAAATGTATTTGCGCATGCGTTTAATTTTGCGACACTACACAACAAAACGGGGGAGTTTATGGCACGAGATTATGAGACGTTGGTTTACGGCACTAGACTACAACACGTTGGTTATTAAAACTACAACACAGGGATTGTGGGTAAAGTGTCATATTTCTGTTGGGCTGTGTGTGCTGCAGGGGGAGACAGAGAAATAGCCACAGACAAGAGAGATTTGGACACGAATCTTTTAGTTGTTACATCGGCTGTTGGTTAAAGATGAAACTGGTTTTGTGACCTATTGAATGGATAAATGAGAGAGATATGGTGACGGATTAAAAATAAAAATAAATAAATAAATAAATAAAATAAAAATGTTTTTGAGCGATCTATTTAGTCCTGAGTTAAGTCTTAGAGCGAATGTGAACAAAGGAATATTGAATATGGTTGAAGTAACTCAGTATTGCATTAACTACTAAAATCTTTTTCTGTGTCTCTGTTCTTTTGTCATATGAGAGGAACGATGGAGAGAGAGAGAGAAAGAGAGGGGGTGCTGACGTATACATCACGTCACGTGACGCGACAGAGGATCGAGTCAAGGGGTTTTGGTACTGTCTGTTTACAAAATCTTCCCCTACAGGATATTTGATGTTCTGACAATTTCACATAGGCTTGGCAAATACGGATTCATTAAAAATTGCATTTTGGAGGCTCTGTGCATCACTTGGGTTGATTGGAGTTGTGTTGGAAATTAAGTACTGACATTATTCTGTAAAATTAAGATAATTAGGTGCTTATAGAGCAAGGGGGTTTATGGGTAGTGTAGTAATGGTAGGGTTAGAGGCTTTGTTTTTAGGATTGTAGTCTGAAGTTGACTACTTGCATTTTCTTTCCTGATGGGTTGTGGTAATATAGCCACTAATTGATAAATTGGTAAGATAGGATATAGAAATAAAAAATTGGTTTTAAGTATTCATAATTTTTAATTGATTTTTTTAATTGATTTTTTATTTTAATTAAAAAATATTTTTTGAATAAAAGTTTAAATTGAATTTTTTTAATATTCATATTTTTGTTGATTGATTTAAAAAATAATAATATTATATTAATAATTAAAGGGGGGAAGCCATAGGCTATATAGTCTAAAATAAAATAATTCATAATAAAGGAATATAAAAGGGTTGTTACAATGGGGAGAAAGGACAGCAAGTCTATGAAGGTGATTAAACCTGTTGATATAGTACAAAATAGTAATCCTTTAACTAAAGTAGTGCTAGGTTATCCGGCAAATGAAACAAAAGTTGCCCTTCATTCTCAAACAAAAACTGATAAAAGATTCCAGCGATAAGATAAACAAAGGTATAGAGAAAATGCTAAAGGAAGAGAAGGCGACAGAAAAACTAATGGCAGAAGTTAGTACACCTTTCTCACATACGGATTCAGCAAAAACACCCCCACCTTATGAGAAGGAAGTAGAGCTTAGGGATGTTTATCCTCAGCTTCCAGGGATCATCCAGGAGGGTGATTATTGCATCAGAGATGAAGATGAACGAATAATAGATAGAGGACAAGCAGAAACGACGATAAAGATGAATCCAAAACTCCAGAAGGAAGAAAATGAGATGTCTGGAAGAGAAGAGTGAGGTTAAGGAAGATGGAACTTGAAGAAGAGGATGAAGATGAAGATCAGAGTGATTGAGAAGAGATCATGGGTGGATATGACTCTGTGATCAGAAGGAAGTTGGCAAGAGAGGAAAGAAGAAGGATACAAGAGATTCGAGTTCTGATGAAAGCGATGAAGATTTGGAGATTAAAGGTGCTTTATGTTCAAGAGGATTTTATCCTACAATGACTAGCAAAGAAGAAATAGAGATATAGACCGATGCGTATCATGCCTGGATAAAGCAAATAGTTTAGAAGAAGTAACACAGCTGAAGATACAGAAGAGAAGAAAAACTGCTGAGAAAAGAATCCCAAGAATTGGAGGAGAAGAATACATTGAGGCCAAGGAAAAAGGCCACTAGTAAGAAGATGATGGAAGATGATATTTCGAGGACAGAACTTAGAATATAACCTTTTGAAGAATACTGATATGTCAACAATCACTGCCACAGCTTCAACAGGACCAGTTCCAACCGCAATGGTACCAGCCACCAATGGGGGTACCAGTTGTGTCATATCCACAGACAGGTTCTGGACAGACGCAGAATTGGAGAGGAAGAGGACGAGAAGGCTTAGAAGGAGGAGGAAGATTCCAGCTACACTTCCAGCAACTTTCAGAAGAGTGTTATAATTATGGACAGGTTGGTCACTTTACCTGTGAGTGCAATAAGTCAGGAGGAAACATCAGAGGGAATTTCAGAGGAAGATAAAGGAGCAAGTGAAGATCACCTGTTCTCCAGGTGAACCCTAAGGATTCTAGAGTGCCTAGAAGATACGAAGGGGGGTGTCAGCTGGTAGCACCGATTAGAGAAGAAGGGAAAATATCCAACAATTGAAGTAAAAACAGAGGACTATGAGAAGTGATAGTGAATAGGGGAAAAGCTTTTATCTGTGTTCAGCCTAAAGAGGTTAAACATCTCACTATGTAAAATTAACTAATTAGGATAGGGATTTGAGGTAGTAAAACAGTTAATTACTCTTAAGGAACCAATTGAGCTCTGCTATAGAACTCAAAGAGAAATTAAAATAGACATACTAATATTAGAACATATACCTATTGCATTGTTGGGAAGAGATGCATGGTGTAAATTGAACTCTACAATAAGATGTACACTAGACGGCTGTCTGGTAGAAGATTTTAAAAAGAATAGGGTTTTTGGGAATCATATTTGCTTAAAAAGATAATATCATAGGAAGGATGATAATCTATTAGACTGCCTATTAGACAATCTGTCTGGAAAATAAAGTTAAAAGGGGTGACTGTTATTCTGGGTTACATTCTTACACCAAGAGATTTCAAACTAGGCTAAAAGGTGTTTAGTCGTTTGCCAAGTCTGTGTGTAGAGAAGTCAGAAGCAGGTGGGGACTTCCCAATCACATATTCTAAAAAGTGGTGGTAAAGGATTTTGTGAATAAATCAGTGGAAAAGGTTTTTAAAGGTTAGGAGAAAAGATTAGATTAAAAAGTTAGGAGAACTAGGGTTGAAGGAACTCTAAGACAGTAAGCTAAGTTTCAAAGTTAGTAGTAAGAGAGAGAGAACAGTGGTGAAGGAAAATTTTAGAGTTTAGTGGGAAGATAGATATGGTAGGAGTTTAGATCTGTTAGGAGCAGATGCACTGAGAAAGTATGCGTTGCTGAATGATAAGAGAAGATTGAGGGTGATTGAGTATCTATATTTACAATTCCCAGCAGGAAGATCAAGGTAATTGTGGGTGTATTTTTTTATAATCAAAAGTTTGAAAGTCAGGGATTAGAGGTAGGACTGAGAGTTGGAAAAAGTGACACTAGTGGTGATAGAGGGAAATACAAGTAAGGAGTTAAAAGTTTTAGGGAAAATAGATGAAGTAACAACAATGACATTAACACTTCAGTATATTAAAACAACAGTGAGAAGCAATTTAACTCTTTCAACATTGATAGTTATTAAAGCCATAAATATATGGCATTTGATTATAAGGGAACCAATAGCTCCAGCACCAACTTTAGGGGGAAAAGACTGTTATTAGGGTTAGGATGGGGACGTTCCTCCCACATGGAGAGATAATTATGGAGAAGAAGTATTGTTATCAGGACCAGATGTAGAAGCGGTGCCCCCTAGTCAAAGGAAGTATATTTTGTACAACAATATGAAGGGGAAGAGGGTTATGAGTGACTGTTCACTTATTTTGCGTAATGTTACAGAGAAAGATCAGGGAGAATATATGTGTACTTATCTAGTGCAAGCATTAAAATTTGTTCCGGTTAATAATTATTGGTTAAAAGGCTGTGTAATTCGTAAAGTGACGCTTATAATGGAAGATTTGAAATCTGTTGAAGTTTCCACAGTCACCAAAGGAGTTCAGGATAAGTTTATTACAGTAGTCACTCCAACAATAAATAATACACAGAGTATATCGGTAGCTTTCCCACTAGAAGTAGTTAAGGGTGTTAAAACATCAACTAAATCAATTACTTTAATGGTAACTTTGGAAGGGATTAATGGTACGATGGCAATAGCAAATGTAGGAAGTATGACACCGACACCGACAACAACTTTTCTGAAATTAAAGGGGGTAGCAAGAGGGACTCAGGGGTTTATGATACGGATAGAGAGTGCTGTCAATGGTAGTAAGGATAGGGTTAAAATAGGAGAGCAGATAGTGGTAGAGAACAATATAGATTCATCTGAAATAGTGAAGGATACTATCATGGAGGTACAGGATGAGGTCTTTGATTTTAATGACAGACAAGGAGAGGTATCTGATCAGTACTGCTCGTTAGGGAAGAGAGAAACTAAATGGATGGGTTTGATTCTTCTGTTGTGAAAATTAAAGATAGATGGGCAGGTAGGAATCTTTGGTTCCAGCGGCTAGCTCATTCTGTAAGATCAGTGAGGAATCTTGAGGGTCCATGTCTGTTGAGAATTCCAGCACCAGACACGTGGGGTCCGACCTCTATCAAGTATGTATCAATCTTATGCTTTGTCATAACTGTTGTATCAGCAACAGTCAGTAACAGATAAAATAATGTCGTTGTCAAAACATTTGTTTAAGCCTAGGTTTAGGTGTTCTTGGTTAAATGAATTACCCTATGGGAATTTGTTAGATGGGAAGGAAAATCAGGTAACAGCGAACCCTGAAGCATTGGAGGTAAAACCAGTGAGGGCTAAAAGTTGGTTTTTGTTCTAATAAAACATATGATGTAAGGGGTATGTTTATGGGAATATCAGATTGTGATGATTATATGATGACTTTGGATAAGCATGAACATAAGGTTAGAGATGACAAATATAATGTAACTTTTTATGTTCCAGTTAGTAAGAAGAGCAGGACTTTGATGGTTAAAAGATTAGCTTTTGCCTGGCAATGTGACTATTGGGAATTTTAGAGATATTTGGAGGGTTTGGGGTGATAAAGCGTATATATATTCTTACCCTATGGATGGACAGGATGTTGTTACATGTCAACGTTGAAGCTTCCATATGAGGCTTTTACCATTAAAAGAGGGGTAGCACCGGACACAGA
The DNA here is from genome assembly GCF_020615455.1 of Coregonus clupeaformis. Taxonomy (NCBI): domain Eukaryota; kingdom Metazoa; phylum Chordata; class Actinopteri; order Salmoniformes; family Salmonidae; genus Coregonus; species Coregonus clupeaformis. The sequence continues at coordinate 37,217,294 of NC_059222.1, read as the reverse complement.
TAAATCTGAATCTAGGTTTAGAAATAGGGTGAAAAGAGACATGGTGACATGTCATAGTCTTCAAGCCTATCATTGAAGGATAAGTCTAAGAGAGAAGGGGGGACTTTTTCCATGGTATGGGGTAACATTTGGGAAGATCATATTGATAATATTAGTTATACTTTGAGTCCAGATAGTTCAGATATTATCACTAGGGTTATATATGCATTGAAGAATATAAGGGATGCGTTTGGTAGATCTGAAGGAGCTGGATGGTCAGCGAAGACTTGGTTGCAAGATCAGTTAGGCCAGTAGGAGCAGTGATGGATTACATTTTAATAGCAGTTTTGATAGCACTGTGTGTGATGTTTGTAATTTGTTACTGACCTTTGAGAAAGCTATGATATTGAGATAGGTTGGAGTAGTGATGCCTGGAGACAACACTCAGATGCCGTTGTTGACTGTTCCTGATCTGGATGAAGATGGACAAGGGGGTCTGGATGGAGTATTAATGGATAAATATCATTTTTGATTATTTGATCATTTTTCAATTTTTTTTCCAATATTACTTTGATTTTTAGTATGATTTTATGAATCAAAGGGGGGAAATGGGATAATGTGATTCATACATCATTTATATATCATTTTTATATTCGTAGTTGATCTTCATGTTTAATTTGAAAGTGTTGTTTTGCAAAATATACTGTTTGGTATTTTCTTTTCTTCCAGAAGCATTTGGGGGAATATGTAGAGATTGAAATACTCAAACAAGGACAATAAGAAAGGACAATATGAAAGGACAATGACTGGAGGAGATGGAACCAGGAAGGGGTGGAAAGGTTCCATTCCATCATCAACGATGCATTGGAAGTCGAGACTACGGGAGGAGATGAAGTGTAGTGGACTACATTCCAGTGTCTGCAATGAAATATAGACATATTTGCATGTGTAATACATAATTTGTGTCATAGTCTTAGGTATAAATTTTTGTAGAATGATATTTGATGTTATTGGATACATGTGGGGATCTTAGATGTTTTTGTTTATTTCGTTGATGCTTAGGGACAGGGAGTCTAGGCAGGGAGAGGTCCACTGTAGGATCCGATGGGTTGACCAGCCTTAGAGTGGACATTTTTTGGATAGTATTTTGTTGGCAGGGGCTTACATGTGTATTTAATTGCATCATAGTTTCAAATGCATTGATAAGGATTTATGAGTTTATCTGGAGTATCTAGGTGGTTGCCTGGGGCAGAGGGACCGTGAGAGAATTTTACTGTCTTGATTGATGGATGGATATCTGGAAAGATGGCTGCCAGACAGTTTTTCGCTCTTACACTCCATAAAGATTTGTTCATATTTCATAGTAATGTATTCACACTTCATAAACATTTATTCATATTTCATAGAAAGGTATTTACACTCTAGAGGAGAATGTTTTTTGGTTTAATGTTAAAGATACTCAATAAGATAAATTGTTACTGGTCATAATCCTATTCTGTTTGTTTTTGAGACTTTTAGTTAGTCTCGAAGGGGGGATATGTCGTGTATGAAGATTATGACGATTCTAGAGGAACAAAGAGAGAATTTTTATCTTAGTTCAAAAGTAGCCATTTGTGGGGTGACGCCCCAGGGGAGACAGGTGATTGGACAGCAGAGGGAGCAACCCATCTTTTTGCATTGTTTATAAGTATATGCTGGACGAAGAAGCAGTCAGAGCGACCATTGCAATCTGGGAAGTCGCTCTCCGGGTGTCATGACATCTGTCACTTATGCTGGAATCTTGTGATATGAATAAACTTATGATCAAAGGTTCAGTATGAGCGGACTCCTTTGTTTGACAGCAATGAGCACCAGCATTCGACGCGATACGACAAATGCTTTTTATTTTATAAAGTGGTTTCTTGCATCAAACAACACAACACCATTTTCCGTCACCTCCTTGTCTGAAGGACAAGTGGATAAACAGGTTAATGTCAAGCCCTGCATGTTTTTTGGAATGTAGGCCTACATTGAACACCACACATTGGCTGCTACTGTAGGCTGAATGATAGAACAGCTATTTCCATGTTAAAATGTTATGGGATGCATTTTCTCCATTGTTTTTTGATGGTAGGCCACTCTGGTAGGCCTACATTATGATCAAATAGCAACAGTAGCCTACTTGGCCACTGTTCAAACTGTAACTTAAAGTGGGTACAGCCTCAATGTTCACAGTAAATGCGCTCTGGAAGAAAGATTAGAGGGAACATTGCTCCACACCCCTTTTTCCCATACAAGATTAGGTAAATTTTTCATCACTTACAAAGGTCTCCCAGACCACCTCAAGATCTGAAACAATGTCAACTCCTTCAAATACAAATATCAACTGGACATTCCATACAATGCCTCATCCCAATAATTGTCTGCCTACAATATCTGCCGCTGTTGATTAAGCATTTGACCTGAATCTTTTCCCTTTCTTTTTACCCTGATCCATCATGTTTTTCTTTTTCTTTGTGTAAATCCTCTGTTATAGCAGTCAGGATATCATTTTTTGTTTTATTCTATAAATATTTGAAAGTGATGGAGATTTTTTAGTAAACTATTGGATAACCAAAAGTAAATTACACACATGACAAACAAGGAGTCATAAATAAACATTGGTACATTGCTGTTGCTAGGCAAGAACTTAGTGAATTCCTTTCACTGGGCTTGTGTGTGAAGTGGGAATCTGAGCTAGGGTCGAATTGCTTGCTCTTACCTAAATCCATGGCTGTCCTACCTTATCAGAGACTGAAACCAGACTGTGGCTCTCCTTAGGCATATCCCTGGAACGAGCCAGGGTTGAACAGAGTTCAGGCTAAACCCTTTGTCTTGGCTATCTTCTTGATTGATTACAGCATGATGGGGTGGGGTTTGAGTATGTTTGAAAGATTAAGTGTGAACCTGTCATGTCCAACAATCAATCTTCAGGTCAAGCTCGGGAGAGCTGGGGTTGAACAGAGTTTAAACTAAACATGAGTGTTTTTGCAAGATAAGGGTGTGATTGATTGTAATAATATTGTTTCTAAACTGAATGACGGTTAAATTAAGCCGCTATCATAGACTAAGGGAGTGGGCGGAGCGATAGAGAGCGGGAAACTGAAGACAATGGTAGGAGAACGCAAGAGGGAGGGGCTTTTAAGCTAGGATGTGTGTGAATGAGACTATATAGAGGGGGAGCAGAGAGAGAGAAGGGAGAATGCTTTGCAAATCACCCCGGCTTTGTCCATTGTAATAAAGTCTCTCAATTCTACAAAAACTCTGTAAGAACTTTTTTTTTAAAATAAAGTATAGTGACAATTTTCCACATCATAATTGGCACCCCAGACGGGACTGGAAAAAGAGATCTTTGAGTGCTTCGCCATCGGAGAAAGTTTGGACGAGTCACACAAATACAGTGGCCACTGTTAAATACAGGTAAGCGACGTTCTTACTTTTAGCATAAAAAAATATGTATGATTCGATCAAGCTCAATCTGAGGGTAAGGTACGAGAGGGGTCTCTCCAGTATCAAGGACTAAATTTAGGAAAAGTACAGAGTTTTTGTTGGAATGAGAAATAAGCATGCATGCAAGGTACATACATACATTGGGACCTATGTCTTCCGCTCTAACATGTTTATCATTGTTAGAGGCTGCTCAGGGGTAGGTGGTACATACATAAATTGGGACATATTGATTAATTTAAGTGCGAGTGGCTGCTTATCTGTGTGAGTGATCGGACAATAAAAATAAATCCTGCAAATAATAGCCTTTTCTGTGTGGAGAAAGTGTCAGGAAAGGGACTACATTTTAGGTCGTTTGAAGCTTCTATGGCTGGTGGAGAAAGGGCAAGCCCAATCTTGAATTAGGAAGAGGAGAATTAATAGTATGTGGATATTCATTTACTAACGGAGTGTGGAAAATTCACATTACTGGGAGAAGGGGATCAGAAGGGTTGTGTGTCTTTACCAGGAGAGGTATGATAAATCCTGTTGGAGGACCAGGTCACGTGTATGGGTGTGATCGTATGACGTATACACATTTTATTTCGGCCAATCTTTTAGGGTTGCATTACATTTGGGAAATTTAGAAGTAATGTAGGATTTTGGTAAAAATTGACCATAGTGAAATGTCAAATGTTGATAGGGTTAACATTCCAAATTTGGGCACTATTATAGAATAAAATATTCCTGTAGGTTATACGAATATTGATTGTGTGTTGGGAAATAGCGTTATGTGATATGAGAGTTGTGTGAATATGGGAATGAGTTAATCTGAAGTTTGGATAATAAGCTTTTGATATAATAATATCTTGGGGTTTGTACAAACACTGCCTGTCATAGAATATTGTAAGATCAGTGAATAAGTGACCAGTCTATGGGATTCTGGGAGGGTTTTATGACTGAGGGGCAGGGTCTAGGTAGTTGTTGTTCCACTGGGACTAGGTTATGGTAAACTAACGTGTGGTAATAAAGAATCTTTAGAAATACGAATAGTTGGGTTGATATGAATATACTCAAATATGATGAATAGTCAGTGTTGATTTTGTGATGTAAGACTGGGATTTAGTAGTTTGCGTAGTTCGAATTGAATGACTCACTTATTCAACAGGAATAGTGGGAGGAGTAAGAGAGCCATTTTTTTGTGTTGCCTAATGACTTGATAGTTTAAAAACTACTGAGAATAGAGTTGTAATTTGGAATATTGAATTGAATATGGATATGAATTGAATGTATGCTTGTCAACTATAACAAGTATTTGTTTTATTAATTAGAGCCTAATCAGAAATGTAATAGCGGACTGGCAATGGCGATAGAGCTGTGGCCATGCTCTTAATTGATAACATTATCGGAAAGGGGCACAAGGGTTATTCCGAAACGAGCGATAGTAATGGGTAGGCACAAATAGGAATGGTAAGAACAAATGGGCACAAATAGAATTACACAAATTGGTACATGAAATTCGAAGGTGGGGGCGCAGAATGGGAGAAAAGATAGTAGTCAAACCACGATTATTAAAACAGTGGTGGGAGTAAGAAATAGTAATAACATAGAAGGTAGGAGAAGTTAGGATATAAAATAGGCGTCCAGACATAGACACGTAACAGAGAAAGACGAAGATTAGAACGAGAACCAGCCGCATTTAAGTATAGGATAAGGGGAGATACAATAATGGATTACACAGTGACAGGAAACATAAAAATAATAACGTATGATATAGATATACTGAAAGACAGGAAAAGAAGGTATAGGAATTTAGATACGAAAAACCTAGATTAAAGAAAATAGAAACATGAATATAATTAGTGGTAAATAGGGGGTGGTCTAGCGACCTAGAACGGATAGACTACTGGGAAAATACCTAGGGACAGGAAAGTGACGGGGCTATTTTATAGGTTTGGGATAAGATAAGGGAACAAAGGAAAATAAGAGTATAATACGAAAGCACAGGAGAGCGAGTGTCTTATCTTAATGGAGAGTGAAGCAAGGGGACAGAGAGAATAAAATAATATTAAAAGGAGGGGCACAAGGGATAGAAACGTATTTTTGGAAAGAAGCAGAGTATGAAGATATATTAGGGAGAAAGATACCATAAACTGATGAATGTAAAAACTTTTAGCTGAACTCACTACATAAATATTACTGACCCAACATCCTAAGAAAGACACTGAATCAAACATAAGGCTAAAACAGCAATCTAGTATTGTGAAAGTTGTTTTTAGCCTTACGATAGAGGTAAACGCAGAACGTTGGATGAGAATGGTTTTATTTGTTATTTACTAATAAAAAATAAGAGTTTCCATGTTTTAGTCTGCGGGTGGTAGTGACTGGGGCTCGCTGAACTCGAGCGAGCTGTGAGGGAGATAATGGGTTGAATTTGGTGTAGCCGAATCACTGGTCGCTGCGGAAAAGGAGGGGGTGAGAGTAACCGGTGTGAAATGGCTAGCTAGTTAGCGGCGCGCACTAGTGGCGTTTCAACCGGTGACTTCACTCGCTCTGAGACCTGGAAGTAGTTGTTTCTCTTGCTGTGCAAGGGCCGAGGCTTTTGTGGAGCGATAGGTAATGATGCTTCGTGGGAGGCAGTTGTTGATGTGTTCAGAGGATGCCTGGTTCGAGCCCAGGTTGGGGTCGAGGAGAGGGACGGAAGCAGATCTGTTACATTGATGGTGTTGACCCGGATTACTGGTTGCAATGATTGGATTATCTGAAAGGGATTGTCCTACCAACTCATGGTGGCCTAGGGTAGCATAGTAATTAGTGGCCTCCTTGTGAATAGATGTTTTGATTGTTTTAACTATGATTTAAAAATAACTGTTCATCTGGTAAAGTAACGTTGGGTGGAAAAACAGAGGTAGAGGATGATAGATTGTAGAGGGCTTTCTGGGTTAAAAGGAAAGTAGGTAAATTGGGAAATAATAAGTGTTGAATCGAAATTGTTTGAGAAGACTGGAATTAAAATAATGCCTTCTAGGAATGAGAATGCAAATATGTTATTAGTTTTTGGTGGTTTGTGGATAGATTTGACTAATGTCATGATTTAGTGTGTGTGTGAAAGAGAGTCGTTCTCGTTGGGATATATAGAGATGTAAGGTACGTAGTGAAATAGTATGCAAATAGTTAATTAATTCTAAAACGATAATTTGTTTTCGGTACGTGGATCAGTGGATTGCAGGTAGTTTGAACTATTATGCTGATGGGATAGCACCAACTTTTTGTAGGTTCTGGATTGGTCAAACAACAAATGTTTATTTTTACTAAATCAATGCAACAGGTTTAAATGATTGAATACAACTGAATACAGATCAAAATACAAATGAACGTAAAGTTCTGCAGGCTACACAGCTGCTAACCAGAAACTAGATCCCACAACTAAGGTAGGCAAAATGGCTGCCTGAGTATGATCCCCAATCAGAGACAACGATAGACAGCTGCCTCTGATTGGGAACCACACCCGGCCAACATAGAAATAGAAAACATAGAATAGACACCCAAATCACACCCTGACCTAACCAACTAGAGAATAAAAGGGATCTCCAAGGTCAGGGCGTGAGAGCGGTTGACGTCTGGTTCCGGCTCGGCAGTCCTTCCGCGATGCATCAAGCCCTGTCTGGACCCTGGTGTGGGAGACCCCGACCCTGGAGAGGGGTTGACGTCTGGCTCCGGCTCGGACCCCGGTGGAGCGGATGGCTCCGGCATGGGGGAAGAGCAGATAACCGGAGCTGGACTAAACACCGGTGGAGCGGACTGCTCCAGCACAGGAGTGGAGCAGCTAACCGGAGCTGAACTGGACCCTGGTGGAGCGGACTGCTCTGGCACCAGACAGAAGCAGCTGATCGGAGCTGGACTAGGCACCGGTGAAACGGACTGCTCTGGCACTGGAGTGGAGCCGCTGACCGGAGCTGAACTGGACCCCGGTGGAGCGGACTGCTCTGGCACCAGACTGATGCAGCTGACCGGAGCTGGACTAGGCACCGGTGGAGCTGACTGCTCTGGCACCGGGGTGGAGCAGAGGACCCTCGCTGGAGGTCGGGTGCGTGGCACTTGAACGGGCCATACCGGACTAGGGACACGCACCACTGGTTTGGTGCGATGAGCAGGCACGGGCTGTACCGGACTGGAAACACGCACCACTGGTCTGGTGCGAGGAGACACGCACCACTGGTTTGGTGAGAGGATCAGGCACGGGCCGTACTGGACTGGAGACACGCACCACTGGTCTGGTGCGAGGAGCAGGCACGGGCCGTACCGGACTGGAGACACGCACCACTGGTAGGGTGCGAGGAGCAGGCACGGGCCGTACCGGGCTGGGAACACGCACCACTGGTCTGGTGCGAGGAGCAGGCATGGGCCGTACCGGGCTGGGGACATGCACCACTGGTCAGGTGCGAGGAGCAGGCACGGGCCGTACCGGACTACAGACACGCACCACTGGTTTGGTGTGTGGAGCAGGCATGGGCCGTACCGGACTGGAGACACGCACCACTGGTCTGGTGCGAGGAGCAGGCACAGGCCGTACCGGACTGGAGACACGCACCACTGGTTTGGTGTGAAGAGCAGGCACAACCCGTCCTGGTTGGACGCTCACTTTAGCCCGGCAAGAGCGGGGCGCGGGTACCAAGCGCACCGGGCTGTGAATGCTCACTGGAGACACAGTGCGTATCACAGCATAACAGGGTGCCTGAATGGTCCCACACTCCTTAACGCGAGTGCGGGGAGTTGGCTCTACTCTGAAACCTCCGCCTGCCTCTGCTCTAAGGACTGAACTCTCTGCTGCTGGAGGGTTAACTCCTCTCTCAGCTCCTCCTGTTGCCTGGCCAGCTCATCTCTCAGTGCATCCACTGACTCCTTCTCCCTGTGGGCCTCCTGCAACGCCTCCCTCTGAAGGGAGATCTCCTGCTCCCTCTTAGCTATCAGCCCCCGTAATGTGGTGGTCTCCTCTCTCAGATTGCTGAGCTGCAGGTCTTGGAGGGCCTCTATCATAGCGGCCTCCTCCTCCTCCACAGTCAGCCCTTTCAGGGCCTCCTGCTGCTTCGCCAACCACCCCGTGTGCCCCCCATTTTTTTAAAATTGGGGCTGCCTCTCGAGCTTCCTTCGCGGTCTTGAACTACGATGTCGCCGTTGATCCTTTCCTGCCTGGGCTTCTTCCTTCGCCCAGGGTCCCTTACCGGCCAATATCTCCTCCCATGTCCAGAATGTCTTCCCCACCTGTGTCCAGCATGTCTGCTCCTCCTGGCCACGCTGCTTGGTCCGTTGGTGGTGGGATCTTCTGTCACGCTCGTTGATAGACGGATCGGACCAAGGTGCAGCGTGGTATGCAAACATTTTACTTTATTAACTGAATACAGATCAAAACAACAAAATACAAATGAACGTAAAGTTCTGCAGGCTACACAGCTGCTAACCAGAAACAAGATCCCACAACTAAGGTAGGCAAAATGGCTGCCCAAGTATGATCCCCAATCAGAGACAACGATAGACAGCTGCCTCTGATTGGGAACCACACCCGGTCAACATAGAAATAGAAAACATAGAATGGACACCCAAATCACACCCTGACCTAACCAACTAGAGAATAAAAGGGATCTCCAAGGTCAGGGCATGACAGGGATCAAATAACACTGATCCCTTACACGGATAGATTGACTGTATTTGCGATAGGGAAAAGTAATACGTTTAGTGGGGTTAAAAGATCCTTGCGAGAGTCCAAGATAATGGATTCTGAAGGGGGTGACGTAAATTGGCAGTATGTATGGGCGACAGCACGAATGATGGTTACAAATAGTCAAACGCTGCATTTAAACAATCGCTGAAGGGGGTGAATTTGAGGGTTGTGTGTTGTAGTAAAGTGTTATGGGCGTCGAGTGACGAGAACGCTGATGGGCCAGACCATCATCACATTAGTAAACTGTTTTGATGGAGGGGCCACAGGGCATGTGGGAAAGTGCAACCACCGAGGCAAGAGATAGCATATTTGGGGATTTCAGTTTTCGAAGTCACGAAGCAGGTTGGGCGTGATCGAGTGGGAGCAGTGCGACAAAGGGAAAGCCTAGGGTTTAAATCTCATGAGACTTTATTTTGTTTTATGTGAACTGGATTGTGGAATTGAGGGGGGAGAAGAGGAGTCACGAGTGATGTTCTTGAGGGTTTTCTGAGTTGAGGGAGGAGGAGATGTGGACCGGAAAATTCAATAGAAAGTGAGGATTTCGATTTTGAATTGTTTGGACTGCTTAAGAGGTATCAAAATGGAAACTAACGAAATGTGTACTTTTTCTTCCAGGAAAATGGAGTAGTGATTTTCTCTTTCTTTAAAATGTTTCCCACGTCTATTAAAAGGCCTGGCCATTTTTGTTTGTTGTTTTACTATATATTTTTCAAATAACCACAAATAACCCACTTAGTATGAAATGTTAGCTGTATAGGATTTTTATTTTTATTTTAGGGTTCTTTTCATGGGATAGGAGTAATATGTCTTAAAGGGGCAAACACATGTAATTTGAGGTTTTATTTACTAGTGATAAGTAAATACATGTGATTTACTAAGGACTTACTATACACTTGGGATACAAAATGTATGAAATGTTTTGACGGTTGTTATTGATTAGTCTACTATAGAATGAAACACTTATTTGAAGGGTTTGAATGACCTCTGACCTTTGTCCTGACTTTATAGTGTGATTTGATCACCCACACTGGAAAACCGAGTGACATAGGATGATGAGTTTAAGGTAATTTATTATACAGAGTTAAGGGTCATTTATAATACTGATAATTATGAAGAAGTTTATAATTTGGCAATAATCCTATATATCATTCCAAACAGGACAAGGATGAAGTGAGAGAGTTAGTCCTGAATGAGGGATATTCCTTGAATAATGTTATGGGATACAATTAAGTTAAGATATTCTCAAAGGTTGTCATTTTAATTTAATTTATTATTTTGGTTTAACAGGCAATATTGTTTTGTTTTTTGAACGCATGAATCACGATGTGAGTCATGTGTCCAAAGGGGGGAGTAGTACTGGTCGAAAGTACTGGTCGCATGTTTTTTTTTGGTAAATATGCAAGTTGTATTAAGTATATGAGCAGTAGTAATAATGTGTTATGGGTTAGGTTAAATGTTTTTTGTGATAGGAGGCAGGGTGTAGAGGAGGCCTGTCTATGAAACGAGTGGACTGCAACAAGCTGCAAGCAGGTGCGCTTCCTATCCTCAAGGCTTCTCCTGACTGATGAGAAGACATGGTACAGTAGCATAAGTAGCATACTGTATCTCACCTAACCTAACAATTTTCTTAAGACTTTCTTCCCATGGGTGAAGGTAACTCTGCCCAACTGAGCAGGAGAATTTGAGAATTTTCTGCGCCCTGGAGACTATGTGGCGGTAAAAGACTATAGAAGAAAGAGCTGGAAAGACCCTAGGTGGGGGGCCCGTACCAGGTGTTGTTGGCTACCTCAATGACGGTAAAAGTGGCAGAGACAGATATTGAAATCCATGTTTATTACCGTAGGAGTGTTCCAATCCCAGGAGAGGAAGATGGCCCCGCCATTGGGTAGCATTGTTTTCTTTTGTGTTTGTCTGTGCTTGTGTGTCTTTGCAGGAGTAACTCAGAGCTTCCCTATGGGTAGGCTGGTAGAAGGACACTCTTCGCAGACCGATGTCGATGGATTGAGAGGGACTCTGGCTGATCCGGAGACCCTAGTGACGGAAGAAGGTTAACAGCTAAAGTGACCATACATCGTCATTCAGGTTACACCAACGGCTGTACGGATAGAGGGGAGCGTGACCTGGTATCATCTAAAACATTGTACCAGAGTACCACGAGGAACCGATGACTTAGAGATGAGGGAGCTGAGGATGCTGGAGCTGGCGAGAATCAGCAGATGGGGGAGGATGGCAATTACTGATGAGCTACATGTTCTTGCTGATTCCCTCGGCGGAGGGGCAGACCTTCGAGACCTTCAAGACCTTCTAGATCTTCAAGATATTTCAGACATCCAAGAAGCACCAGATATCCCCATCATTGATTTCTCTGCCCTTGAGTAGTTCCCCTGAGAATAGGGGGAATGGTATACTGACAATAGTAGAGCAAAAGAACAAGACAGAGAAGAGAAACAGACAGGATTAAAATGTATATTCCTGCACAAACAGGAACCATAACTAGAATACAGAAAGTACAAGGGTTAAATGGTTATTGGTGTGGGAAGAAACAGCACAAAGATTATGGGGAAATCACATGGGGTAACTGTGACCTTAAGATAATAAATGAAAAAGACAGGTGGATCATAGACATAAGGATAACAGGCCAAGACTTAGATAAACAATTTGATGTAGTACTTAGTGTTACATTTCCAGGGGGAAGGGTTGGTGAAGTAGTTATTCCTTGTGAAAGTGCACCAAACCATGTATATGTTAGAACCATACCAAATGCAGAAGAAAGGGAATGGAAGGAGGCGTTAAACAATGACTGGTATAGATGGGCACAATATACTACATTAAAACTAAAGAAAGAAAACTATCTAATATGCACTTCATCCTAAATATAAAAAAAAGTATAATCAACCAGGATGGGAAGAGAAGTGTAAGCAATTAGATGTTAGAATAGGAACAAGGAAAAGGGAAACGCCAGAGAAATATCAAATAGACTGAGCGTTACAATAAAACAATTGAGTTACTGTATAATTTAGGAGAATTCAAGGGAGAATGTGAAACTATATCACACTTAGATACAGATAGCCTTGGGAATGCAGGGACCCGTCAAATAAAAATATATCAGGCAGCAGGGTCAAGTATTAGACATTGGTGTTAAGAATGATTGGTGAAACATAATAATTTGTCATATAGTCAATACTTATGGGGATTTTTTCGATTGGAAATGAACTCAACTAAACTGTTATGATCTGTCCTTTCTCGAGGTTACTACGGATGGTATCTTGATGCATAGCAGAGATAATTAGGTCCAGAACGGTGTGAACCTCAATAAAAACAAAAAAAACCTCTACCCGGCTGAAGAAAAGAAACAAAGGCGCTGAAGACGTTCCTGTCCAGCACCACCTCTACCAGGAGACCTAAATCAGAACCAGCATCCAATCAATGCAATAAACTGCCTTTTCTCTTATGCCTTTTCTTTCAAGAATGTGACATGAGTCCATGTGGAGTGGGCAGGAAGAGAGATCTATTCAAATACAACATAGTTTTGGTATACTGGTTGGCAAAATCGACAAAACAGAATGGAGGTAGAGGTGGGGCTGCTTAGGTGTGACATTGGAATTGGGACATTGTCATGGGCAATCCAAGATGAACTATGAAGCTATCTGAAAAACATAATGAAGACACGCCAGAAGATTGAGTGCCGGGGGAGGAAGGGATTGTTATTTGAGGTATTAGGTTGATTAAGGAGGTATTATACACTGCTAAATTTATAGTAATTTAGACTAAGAATGCATTGAGATACTGATCTGTTGTTATTCTTCTTATGAGGAAGCAAATGCTAGAATTATGGATAATTATACTGTATGTTAATATAAATGTACATTCTGCCAGTGTCAATATGTGCTAAGGTGAGAGTTTTAACTTTGAGTGATGGAACCAAGGTGAATAATTAAGATTTGTCATTCTAAATATGTATTGGGTAATTAATTTGATTATGAGTTGTAAGATGACTGACTGATTTGAATAAGTTATTGATATGTTAATAACTAAAGATGTTGACACTGCAATTAATATATTGATATTGATTAGTTTGATTGTTATACTTGTGATATGGGTAAAGAAGTTATGTGAGCTAAAGATGTTGACATTATTCTCAACATGCCCTAGGTAGTATGGTTAAAACAACGCTACGTTAGTTTTAATATGTTAGGATACTAACACTTATTTTGGAAGTGTTTTCAGTAGAAATGCTGATATTGTATATTGTGAATATAACCTTGAATGAAAAGATTGTGATTGATAGCATAAAGATAATATACTTTTGTAAGGTTATGGGACTAGTAGTCCCATTTGGGGGGATATGATGGAGATTTTTTAGTAAACTATTGGATAACCAAAAGTACATTACACACATGACAAACAAGGAGTCATAATTAATCATTGGTACATTAATGTTGCTAGGCAAAAACTTAGTGAATTCCTTTCACTGGGCTTGTGTGTGAAGTGGGAATCTGACCTAGGGTTGAATTGCTTGCTCTTACCTAAATCCATGGCTGTCCTACCTTATCAGAGACTGAAACCAGACTGTGGCTCTCCTTAGGCATATCCCTGGAACGAGCCAGGGTTGAACAGAGTTTAGGCTAAACCCTTTGTCTCTCCTTCGCTATCTTATTGATTGATTACAGCATGATGGGGTGGGGTTTGGGTATGTTTGAAAGATTAAGTGTGAACCTGTCATGTCCAACAATCAATCTTCAGGTCAAGCTTGGTTTGAACAGAGTTTAAACTAAACATGAGTGTTTTGCAAGATAAGGGTGTGATTGATTGTAATAATATTGTTTCTATACTGAATGACAGTTAAATTAAGCCGCTATCATAGACTAAGGGAGTGGGCGGAGCGGTAGAGAGCGGGAAACTGAAGACAATGGTAGGAGAACCCAAGAGGGAGGGGCTTTTAAGCTAGGATGTGTGTGAATGAGACTATATAGAGGGGGAGCAGAGAGAGAGAAGGGAGGATGCTTTGCAAATCACCCCGGCTTTGTCCATTGTAATAAAGTCTCTCGATTCTACAAAAATTCTGTAAGAACTTAGATTTTTAATAAAGTATAGTGACAATTTTCCACATCATAATGTGCCCTTAAAAGATCCTATGTTGTTTTTTTGTACCTCTCCTGCACTTGTCTTTTAAACTCATATTGTCTTGTGTTTTCTTGTGTGCAAAAAATGAAAGATAAAATGTCTGCATGTGGCTCAAGAGACAAAAGCAACCAAAAACTGGTTTCCTGGAAACATTCTTCCTGGAGAGCGAGAGAGCATGTTTACAATACAGTATAGTTGTTTATGTTTACAGTACATGCATTCTTTCTTTTTTTCTTCAAACATACAAATAATAACTTTGTTTTCCTGCAGCATACACATAAGTGTTTTTGACTGAATACGGGCAGGGTTTGACCCTGAGACACATAGGAATACATACAGGGGGCCAGTATGAAAAATGTATGCACTCACTAAACTGTAAGTCGCTCTGGATAAGAGCATCTGCTAAACTCTCAGTCAAGTGAAATACATAAATCATATACCCATAATCTGTAATATATGCAATTATTGCCAAGAAGCCATTGATTTATGCTACCTACCTACTCACTAATTAAATCACAAACTAGGAAACCCTTTCTTTTTATAATATGTTGATTACTTTAATTACAGCAGCTCTTAAAAATAGATTAATTTAGAAAACATTTGCCCAAGCCCACAGGACCTTCAGCCAGACATGACAGTCATGAGGAATTCAGGGCTGCAGCGTATGGCACCAATTGAGGAATGTGGGCACGTGCTATAGAAGAAAGATATGGTTAAGATTCAATGAATAAATAATTTCTACTTCTGCTTAAAGCAAGATATTTAATCAGACCCTGTTGGCAACACGCATGAGCAGATACAAGTTACTTAAGTTACTTTTAGCCAACTTTCCTGGATTTAAATAATTTAGTTGGCCTGTGTGTTATTCTGTCAGCATGTTCTCCAAAATGACCATTCTGTTGGGTTTAGACAATAAATTAGGTTGATCTTTTAATTAAAATAAGGCCAGTACTATCCTGGATCCTTGGGACGTCCCTACCTTAACCCCAAACCCTAACCTTAACCCCTACCCTTACCCTAACTTTAACCATAACCATAACTCTTACCTAACCATTTTAAATGTCAACTTCAATGGGGGATAGGGACGTCACAAGGATCCAGAGTAGCAGGGACCATTAAAATATGGTTTTAAAGCGGCAATCAGCGGTTGAAACAATAACAAAGTATTTTCCCTGCCACTGTTTCGCTAAAAAGCTGAGGGATGGGCCTGTAACCACTTTCAAATTCATAGACAGAGGACTGGCCATCCATGATATCACAATGATAGTTTAAATCATGTTTTGAGGCTGTACAGTGTTAATTTACTTTTACTTTGT
Source organism: Coregonus clupeaformis (assembly GCF_020615455.1). Taxonomy (NCBI): domain Eukaryota; kingdom Metazoa; phylum Chordata; class Actinopteri; order Salmoniformes; family Salmonidae; genus Coregonus; species Coregonus clupeaformis. Next base: position 37,201,712 of record NC_059222.1, on the reverse strand, counting down.
TTACTCCCATGTTTGTAAACAAGCTTATATTTTGGGTTCTGATGGGGTACGACAGTTGAACTAATCTCATGAGGCATTTCTAAGTTATATTCTTCAAGAATCAATGGGTACCTATCATTCATTTATGTGTCCAAAAATGGATGTAGCTACTGCAGATTGCCCCTTTAAGTGGTACTAAAATAGTTCCTCCACATTTTACTCATTAGAGGGAGGCTTATTTAAAGCCTGTTCACTAGCTCTCTTGTTAGTCTTGTTTACAAAATCAAAAGGCAAGTTATGTTATGATTCATTAAGAGTTCATGTTGAGTCTCCTGGCTTGCACATTACTCACTTTGATCTTTAGGTGATTGTCTGGTGATTGATGAAAGATCAAAATCCAACCAAAAGAAAGAAAAACACTTTGTGCTTTTGAAGTGATACACTACATGTGGGGCATTAAACATTGTCTGCAGATATCTGGCATTGCACATATAAACACAATTATTCTGACAGAAGGGGCAGGCCACCAGCGCCGTTGCTAGTTGTATTGCAGTCCCAGTCCCAGACGGGGGGAGGAAGGGAGATGGTTGAGCAGAGATGGACAGGGACAGCTGTGATAAATGAGAAATGTGGCACACTTATGGGATTAGACTGACCTCCCAAGGTCTGCTTTCATTGGCTGGTCAAGACTCTGACAGACAGGCTGGTTGGGCAGGGCAGACAGACATACTAGCAGGCAGACAGTGACACAGACAGACAGACAGACAGACAGACAGACAGACAGACAGACAGACAGACAGACAGACAGACAGACAGACAGACAGTGAGACAGGCAGACAGACAGTGAGACAGACAGACAGGCAGACAGACAGTGAGACAGACAGACAGTGAGACAGGCAGACAGACAGTGAGACAGACAGACAGGCAGGCAGACAGACAGTGAGACAGGCAGACAGTGAGACAGACAGACAGGCAGGCAGACAGTGAGACAGGCAGACAGACAGTGAGACAGACAGACAGTGAGACAGGCAGACAGTGACCCAGACAGACAGGCAGACAGACAGTGAGACAGGCAGACAGTGACCCAGACAGACAGGCAGACAGACAGTGCGACAGACAGACAGTGAGACAGGCAGACAGACAGTGAGACAGACAGACAGGCAGGCAGACAGACAGACAGACAGACAGACAGACAGACAGACAGACAGACAGGCAGACAGGCAGATAGACAGGCAGACTGTGACACAGGCAGACAGACAGACAGACAGACAGACAGTGAGACAGGCAGACAGACAGTGAGACAGACAGACAGGCAGACAGACAGTGAGACAGACAGACAGGCAGGCAGACAGACAGACAGGCAGGCAGACAGACAGTGAGACAGGCAGACAGTGAGACAGACAGACAGGCAGGCAGACAGTGAGACAGGCAGACAGACAGTGAGACAGACAGACAGTGAGACAGGCAGACAGTGACCCAGACAGACAGGCAGACAGACAGTGAGACAGACAGACAGTGAGACAGGCAGACAGTGACCCAGACAGACAGGCAGACAGACAGTGCGACAGACAGACAGTGAGGCAGACAGACAGTGAGACAGGCAGACAGACAGTGAGACAGACAGACAGGCAGGCAGGCAGACAGACAGACAGACAGGCAGGCAGATAGACAGGCAGACTGTGACACAGGCAGACAGACAGACAGACAGACAGACAGACAGACAGGCGGGGGAGGACCGATAGAGGCCTAATCTACTCCCAAACCGAGAATGAACTTGTTTTAAGACACCAGATGTGTCATTATTTGGAGACACATTAAGAATACTCAGTCAGGAGCACCAGTCTGCTGCTTCTATTTAATTTCAATCTGGTGGCCTGCCCCTTCTAAATCTGGAAGAGTAGAGTCAGAAAGGTCTTTTAAAATGGGGTGAAGTGGGACGTAAGGTAAGTCTTCCCCTCATACATACAGTCTGCAGCAATAGACCACAATAAATCACACTCCCTTGTGCATTCATTATTTAGTCGATAACACGTTGAATGAAAACCCCCTAATTTATTTATTTCTCCCATTCTTCTCTGCAGATCCTCTCAAGCTCTGTCAGGTTGGATGGGGAGCGTCGCTGCCCAGCTATTTCTAGGTCTCTCCAGAGATGTTCGATCACGTTCAAGTCTGGGCTCTGGCTGGGCCACTCAAGGACATTCAGAGACTTGTCCCGAAGCCACTCCTGTGTTGTCTTGGCTGTGTGCTTAGGGTCGTTGTCCTGTAGGGATGGTGCCAGGTTTCCTCCAGACGTGTTGCTTGGCATTCAGGTCAAATAATTCAATCTTGGTTTCGTCAGACCAGAGAATCTTGTTTCTCATGGTCTGAGAGTCCTTTAGATGCCTTTTGGCAAACTCCAAGCGGGCTGTCATGTGCCTTTTACTGAGGAGTGGCTTCCGTCTGGCCACTCTACCATAAAGGCCTGATTGGTGGAGTGCTGCAGAGATGGTTGTCCTTCTGGAAGGTTATCCCATCTCCACAGAGGAACTCTGTCAGAGTGACCATCGGGTTCTTGGTCACCTCCCTGACCAAGGCCCTTCTCCCCCGATTGCTCAGTTTGGCCGGGCGGCCAAATCATGTCCAATCAGTTGAATTTACTACACGTAGACTCCAATCAAGTTGTAGAAACATCTCAAGGGAGTTCAATGGAAATATTCTGTATGGAGGAATGGTCTAAGATCACTCCCAATGTGTTCTCCAATCTCATAACACATTTTTGAAAAAAGGCTCAGTTGCGTATCCTCACCAGGTGAGATTTTGAAAGGTATTGAAAACGGGGGTGTCAATAATTTTGACCCCTACCATTTTGACAATAATTATTTTTTTGGAGCATACAATCTAGCTCAGTATTTGTATGTATTTATTTTATACAGTCATTTTTGCTCTTTATTAAGGGTGTCAATAATTTCGGACCCCACTGTATATAAATCAGACACGGATATTCATATTGTAACAAAATTAGATGCACATGTTCAAAACACTGTCATGACTCAAAATATGCCAGCACATTCAGATCAACCACATGGTGGCAGTATAATAATAAATATTATTATTTTCCTTCTTCGGCCAATTTTGTGGATTATTTTTTATTTCAGTTAGATGGTAAGGCCCAGGCGGGTGCAACTTTGATTGATGGTAAAGGCCCATATGCCCTCTCCTCACAAGGAACACATTTGCCTCAAGGACCGATAAGGTTCGCCATTATGGATTTTCCACCATTTAGAATTTTTTGAAAAACTCTACTCCTCTGGCACCGAATTAACGATCTGCACGAAACTTGACATATGGCATCTATGGACCAAGGTCTCTCAATGCCATATTTTCCAGTATATCAAACAATATGGCCGCTACTGACCAATAAACATTAATGTGGTCGTGGCTGGCACATAAATGAATATAAATCAGACATAGATATTTGTGTTGTAACCAAACTTGGTACACATGTTCCAAACGCTGTCAAGACTCAACTTATGCAAGCACATTCAGATAAACCACACAGTGGTGTTATTACAGGCACATGATTATATCTCTTGATCTGTTTGACTAAGAGTGATGAAATTTGGCACACATGCTCAGGGAGTCTAGCTAACCTGTAAAGTATGGTTCAGTTTGGCTGCATGCGGGCGCTGTTGGACAGGAAAAATCATTCATGCAAGCTTATTGGCTTATTGCGAACACATTATTTAAGCAAGAGACTTGAATGAATGCACCCTTCAACATACAGGACCAAGTGGATCACATAATATTTCAGTGTGTACAAATTGCACTGCAAAAGTGGCTACGGAAAGGTTGCTGTTGTAGCGACGGCACTTATATTTGTCCATCAGCTTCAATGGTCCAGCCCTCGAAGGATGGCCAACAGGGGGGAGATGTAGAGGAGCATCAACTTCACGCCATAGAAATATAATGAATAGAATGGACGTCCCCGTTCAAGTCAATGATGGCATAAAGGGTGGACTGGCAGCCAATGCCAGGAAGTAAAAGCAGGAAGTGTACTCTTTAATCTGTGCTGTGATTTGTCAACTCAACTGTTTACCAGTCAAATTGCCAGGGTTAGAGATTCCAATTCAGTTCTATTCATTCTATTTCAATGCTTCACACATCTTTGCCATATAGACGTCAACCACAATGAGAATACGCAAGGACCCCTCTTCACTGGCCAGACAACACAGGAAGAGGGGGGCCACTCACAGCAAGTCCCCCCCTTTTTTTGCTCATCTGACACCTACCAGCGTAGGATAATGTCCAGGTCAATCAGCTTGATTGAACCAAACGGTAGTCAGACAGGAGACACAAACACAGCAGGGTCCTCGATGAAGATGACTACGGCTCAGCCAAGGAGATTCTCTATTGGAATCGATGGACTGCACACAAAGTGCCTCAAACTAAATTTTTTCTTCAAGCAAACAGTGTAAACGGACTGAAAATGACATGGTTTAAAGTGTTGAGATGTGTGTGTAATAAGACTGAGTTTTGGAATGTGTGTTGTGATGTTTTTCTGCCATTAAATAATTTATGAAAGTGTACATAGTACTCTCGCATTCATGTGGACATTAATGCCCTATGGAATGCCACACAGAACAATGCAGGCGATGAATGGTGGAGGACTCAGCCCCTGGAACTTTTCCCTCACCTGAACCAATCACAGCTCTCCTGACTGGAGACCTCACCTCTTCCTGTCCCAGGACTATAAACTGAACGTGTGAACACCAGTCCTTATGTTCAGGATCGGTGACCAGACGTGGTTGTGGTCATTAAGAACCAAGAACGATTCAAGGCTACCTCCCAAGGGAACCTTGGGGAATACTTGACTTCTGAATACCTTTGTTTTGGACTGCATGCATGGAGAGTTCTTTGAAGACCATTGAGTGCAGGCAGACTAAATGTAAGAGTGTCCAGCTTGAGCTCAAGTTTCAAGTTCTATTAGTCGTATGTACACGATACACATGGTATACACCGTCCAACAAAATGCTTACTTGCAGGTTCCTTCTCAACAATGCAACAACAATAAGAAATAATACAAGATAAAAATATGAACATAAAGTAAACAGGGATTTGAATGTGAGCGTTTAAATCTGTATCTGTTACTCTATTATTAGGCTAGTTAATTTTTTCTCCTAGAAATACCTGTCTTTGTTGGTTTTAGGACTTTCAAATAATTGTACCCCCTCAGATACAAACTTGAATTGAGAGAAGAAGAGCAAATACAATTGTGGCCATGCATTCCCGGGGGCACAGAGCACAGTTGCTGGCGATGGCGTGATCATTATTGTTATCGGTGCCCTGCAGGCTGGATGCCGTCTGCAAGCTATTTGTGGCATTTGTGTGTCTATAAATGGAAGCCAGCGCTGCTCTGCACTTATCACAGGGTAATACATGTTAGGACTCCATATGGAAAAGTTGCCTAATCTGAATTATAGTGTGTAGCCGAATGGACCTCTCTAGCCCTGAGAGCATTTCACCTTTACCTGGACATAAGCAATGCCTAGATGTGGAGAAGAGTGACAGTTCGCATGAGAGCCAGGGAAAGGTAAGAAGGGACTCTGACATAATCTACATTGTACTTTGGTAAAGAACAAAGGAAGTAGCAGATAAGTCATATTGCAGAGGTTTTACATACTAAGGCTAGTATGTAACACCTAGTGGTGTGTAAGGTGTTTCCCTTACAAAATAAGACCGCAGTTTTGAAAGTGCAGTAAAAGTGCAGTGACTGCAGTCGACTGTGGTATTTTGGACGCAGTAATTGCAGCATACTGTAGTTATACTGCACTCTATCTGCAGTTATACTGCTCTGTGACTGCAATCTTTTTTCGTAAGGGTTGTGCTGCCAATGAAAAGGTTCCCCACCATGCAATTTAATTTCCCATTTGTGACATTTTAAATTTTAGTCATTTAGCAGACGCTCTTATCCAGAGCGACTTACAGTTAGTGAGTGCATACATTTTCATACTTTTTTCATACTGGCCCCCCGTGGGAATCAAACCCACAACCCTGGTGTTGCAAACGCCATGCTCTACCAACTGAGTGACAGACAGCATACTGCTTTGTTTGGGGGAAGATTTAAGTTCAAGTTCAAATTTTATTGTCACATGCGAAGTACAGTGAAATGCTTACTTGCAAGCTCTAACCAACAGTGCAGTAATCAATATTAAAATAGTATAACTAATAAAAAAGAATATATATATAAAACTCAGCAAAAAAAGAAACGTCCTCTCACTGTCAACTGCGTTTATTTTCAGCAAACTTAATGTGTACATATTTGTATGAACATAAAAAGATTCAATAACTGAGACATAAACTGAACAAGTTCCACAGACATGTGACTAACAGAAATTGAATAATGTGTCCCTGAACAAAGGGGGGGGGGTCAAAATCAAAAGTAACAGTCAGTATCTGGTGTGGCCACCAGCTGCATTAAGTACTGCAGTGCATCTCCTCCTCATGGACTGCACCAGATTTGCCAGTTCTTGCTGTGAGATGTTACCCCACTCTTCCACCAAGGCACCTGCAAGTTCCCCGACATTTCTGGGTGGAATGGCCCTAGCCGTCCTGTCTCCCTGTAGTGCTATCTTAGGCATCTCACAGTACGGACATTGCAATTTATTGCCCTGGCCACATCTGCAGTTCTTATGCCTCCTTGCAGCATGCCTAAGGCACATTCACGCAGATGAGCAGGGACCCTGGGCATCTTTCTTTTGGTGTTTTTCAGAGTCAGTAGAAAGGCCTCTTTAGTGCCCTAAGTTTTCATAACTGTGACCTTAATTGCCTACCGTCTGTAAGCTGATAGTGTCTTAACGACTGTTCCACAGGTGCATGTTCATTAATTGTTTATAGTTCATTGAACAAGCATGGGAAACAGTGTTTAAACCCTTTACAATGAAGATCTATGCAGTTATTTTGATTTTTACGAATTATCTTTGAAAGACAGGGTCCTGAAAAAGGGACGTTTCTTTTTTTGCTGAGTTTTATATAATAAAGAAAACACAATACATACGAGAGGAAGCTATATACGGGGTCAGTGCCAATACCAAATGTACAGTGTGCAGGTATTCTGGAGTATTTGAGGTAGATATGTACTGTACATGTAGGCAGGGATTAGGAGAAAGTGACTGGTAGCAGGATCTATAATAATAGTCAACAGCAATAGGTGGATGGATATATATGTAAACAGGTCTGAACAGTGACTGGTAGCGAGAATACAGTGGGGGAAAAAAGTATTTAGTCAGCCACCAATTGTGCAAGTTCTCCCACTTAAAAGGATGAGAGAGGCCTGTAATTTTCATCATAGGTACACGTCAACTATGACAGACAAAATGAGGAAAGAAAATCCAGAAAATCACATTGTAGGATTTTTTATGAATTTATTTGCAAATTATGGTGGAAAATAAGTATTTGGTCAATAACAAAAGTTTCTCAATACTTTGTTATATACCCTTTGTTGGCAATGACACAGGTCAAACGTTTTCTGTAAGTCTTCACAAGGTTTTCACACACTGTTGCTGGTATTTTGGCCCATTCCTCCATGCAGATCTCCTCTAGAGCAGTGATGTTTTGGGGCTGTCGCTGAGCAACACAGACTTTCAACGCCCTCCAAAGATTTTCTATGGGGTTGAGATCTGGAGACTGGCTAGGCCACTCCAGGACCTTGAAATGCTTCTTACGAAGCCACTCCTTCATTGCCCGGCCGGTGTGTTTGGGATCATTGTCATGCTGAAAGACCCAGCCACGTTTCATCTTCAATGCCCTTGCTGATGGAAGGAGGTTTTCACTCAAAATCTCACGATACATGGCCCCAGTCATTCTTTCCTTTACACGGATCAGTCGTCCTGGTCCCTTTGCAGAAAAACAGCCCCAAAGCATGATGTTTCCACCCCCATGCTTCACAGTAGGTATGGTGTTCTTTGGATGCAACTCAGCATTCTTTGTCCTCCAAACACGACAAGTTGAGTTTTTACCAAAAAAGTTATATTTTGGTTTCATCTGACCATATGACATTCTCCCAATCCTCTTCTGGATCATCCAAATGCACTCTAGCAAACTTCAGACGGGCCTGGACATGTACTGGCTTAAGCAGGGGGACACGTCTGGCACTGCAGGATTTGAGTCCCTGGCGGCGTAGTGTGTTACTGATGGTAGGCTTTGTTACTTTGGTCCCAGCTCTCTGCAGGTCATTCACTAGGTCCCCCGTGTGGTTCTGGGATTTTTGCTCACCGTTCTTGTGATCATTTTGACCCCACGGGGTGAGATCTTGCGTGGAGCCCCAGATCGAGGGAGATTATCAGTGGTCTTGTATGTCTTCCATTTCCTAATAATTGCTCCCACAGTTGATTTCGTCAAACCAAGCTGCTTACCTATTGCAGATTCAGTCTTTCCAGCCTGGTGCAGGTCTACAATTTTGTTTCTGGTGTCCTTTATAATAATAATATAATATGCCATTTAGCAGACGCTTTTATCCAAAGTGACTTACAGTCATGCGTGCATACATTTTTGTGTATGGGTGGTCCCGGGGATCGAACCCACTACCTTGGCGTTACAAGCGCCGTGCTCTACCAGCTGAGCTACAGAGGACCACATCCTTTGACAGCTCTTTGGTCTTAGCCATAGTGGAGTTTGGAGTGTGACTGTTTGAGGTTGTGGACAGGGGTCTTTTATACTGATAACAAGTTCAAACAGGTGCCATTAATACAGGTAACGAGTGGAGGACAGAGGAGCCTCTTAAAGAAGAAGTTACAGGTCTGTGAGAGCCAGAAATCTTGCTTGTTTGTAGGTGACCAAATACTTATTTTCCACCATAATTTGCAAATAAATTCATTAAAAATCCTACAATGTTTTTTTCTCAATTTGTCTGTCATAGTTGACGTGTACCTATGATGACAATTACAGGCCTCTCTCATCTTTTTAAGTGGGAGAACTTGCACAATTGGTGGCTGACTAAATACTTTTTTTCCCCACTGTATATAAATACTGTGGTAATATACTAGTGGTAATATATACATGTGAACAGGAGAATTAGTGACCAGTAGCAGGATAAAATAGATAGATATTAATGGTAATTTCAATCAATAATCAATGAACAGCAGCATCGTGGTAGTAATAAATGTAATCAATAATCATTTTAGCAGCAGCGTAGATGTCAGGGGAAGCAGTAGTTGTTAGCCATTTATGATGAAGATGATGTGTGCCATGACCAGCTTTTCAAAGCACTTCATTATTACAGATGTGAGTGCTACAGGGCAGTAGTCATTGTGGCAGGATGCCTTAGAGTTGCTCTTGCGATCATTGTCACGAAGTCACACCTGCCCCACTCGTGTTAGAAGTTCAGAATGATTCATTTTTGCCATTATTGAAAACATTACGCTCAAATTGAAAAATCATTAAACAAAATAATGTGGATTTATATCAGCCTAATCAAGGTGTAGATTACGTCTCACATTCCAGTGTTCGAACTTGTAAACAAGGCTGCATGGGATTTCTGTTAATGCGACTGCATACAGCTAATGGCAATGTCCACTTTAGGTATAATGCCGGGAGCCACTTGTGGATTTTACAGCTCTAACGCTGCGTATACACAGGTTATTGCTGTACAGTACATTTTACGGTACATTTTGCCTAGTCTTCACGATCCATGCGCCACATCACAACAAAAAGAATCACGCTACACATTAGCAACTTCTTCAGTGGTTTACTACCGCACAGCTTACTAATTGGTTGATGATGTCACTGGAAGCTTATCTTCTGCTATCTTTTTTACACAAAACATAGAAACACGCCATTTTCACATACAGTATGTTGATGTTGGGGTGGTGCTGGAGATGATGTTAAGAGTGAGCATTTCATTGGGTGTCAGAAATTAAATACATGAATTACTTTTATTTAATTGAATGGAATTCAATTGCTAGTGCATTTCATTTGCCTAATTGTTGTTCATTACTTTGCTTTAAATTAAAGTAGTATGGTCGGAATTCCTCTCTCAGCTGTGTACATTTGAGGCTACAGATCAGGAAGAATTGGTAGAACAATATTCATACCCCTCTCAGCTGTGTACATTTGAGGCTACAGATCAGGAAGAATTGGTAGAACAATATTCGTAACCCTGTCAGCAGGTGTCTACTGTGAGAGATATTGATTAAAACCAGATGGAACAACGTGAGCTGTAAAGAGGTGTACTTAGTGAAGGCCTGTTCACCAGTAGATGCTGAATTATGCTTTGAGAGAAACATGTCTCAACAGTCCAAAAAAAAGATGATTTACTTTTCTTCTCCCTCACTTGATTATTGAATAGATCTTTATTGAGTTGTGCCTCCCATACCACAGTTAACATGCTGGGCACAGCCATTTTCTACTTGGCACAGATGCTGTGTAGAAAGTCATTTATCTATTATGTTGTGTTGGGAGCTCAGCATTCTAATGTGTTTGGTCCATGTAATGTTTTACTAGCTAATGTCATTGTGTCACATCATAACTTCATGGGACCCTAAATGGAATGTCAACCACATTCCTATCAGCGGTCTCCGTGGCATTGAGAGGTGATCTAAATGACTAGAGTGTGTTACTGTCTTACACACCAGATCACAGAGAAGTTTTCTCTAAAACAGGAAAGCTTATTCTAGCCTAAGAAAGTGATTGTCTAGAGCTTGTACAAACCCTATATCCACCGTGTTATGACAGACAGACTGGGAACCCAATAGTCTCAGCGTCGTCTTTACCGAGCAGCTGGCAGATGGTTATATTTGTATATTTACTTTTGAAGGAGGGGCAGTGTTTGGATGTAATTAAACTCTTGACGAAGTGACACACCCACTTGTTTATGTTCTAACCTCAATGGAGATGCCAAATCCCCTGAAACTAGAAATTGCTTAGCGGTCCATAACATAGATATACAATTCTGGGTTAAAGAATCTCCAAGCAATGCCATGTAAGTACACTGTGCTCTGTGTTCTTGATCTTGAAATGTTTAGAGTCCAGTGAACATCCAGTCAATAGTGGGTGTCTGTATCTATAACGGACACCAACAGTGGTGGTCTGTTTCTGGGAATGACCTATTGCTGTTTCTTGTTGGTGTTTGGTATTGGTCAGGGTGTGTGCCATGAATTGACTAGAGAAATACCTGTGTGAGCTCAGGCCCAGTGAGATGACTGGCAGTATTGAGCAGGGGAAGAGCCTCTTCCCCCCATAGTGGGGGAAATATGATCTGCGAGGACGGTATGACCTCGGCAATACTCCCAGCAATTAAATCTTCAAGAGGAATCCTAACTGGCAAGTAGGAAATGCCTGCCTTAACCTTTAAAAGCATTTATTTACCCGCTGTTGTGACTACAGAGGAAATACAGAGACAGAGGCTAACGTGAGAACACATAGTTAAAATAAAATGAAAGGTTCCTAGGATCAAGCATATATGCTTTTTGGCTGAGACTAGTGTTTACATATAAAAATCCATATGCGACCTGAATGGTTGGTTTGAATCCAGCCAGGAAAACATATTTAGCCACTCTCCATATGGACCTCAATGATAAAAGTTGAGTGGATTTGATGAATGTGGTGGCAAATGTTATTGTAGTGCATCAAATTGATAAAAATGGTGGGGAATGTAATTGCACATTTAAAATGTACTTGAATATTCCAAAGTCATTAGACAAAAGGAATAATTGAATGGTTCAGTTGTCAATGAATCCCTATTATCTAAATAGCATTTTATGTGATTCAATAATCCTTTCCACCGCTCATAGAAGAGTTGGCCAACAGGGATAGACATTAGATTAGGGGGTTAGACATTAGATTAGGGGCCTAGACATTAGATTAGGGGGCTAGACATTAGATTAGGGGGTTAGACATTAGATTAGGGGCCTAGACATTAGATTAGGGGCTAGACATTAGATTAGGGGGTCTAGACATTTGATTAGGGGCCTAGACATTAGATTAGGGGGCTAGACATTAGATTAGGGGGCTAGACATTAGATTAGGGGGCTAGACATTAGATTAGGGGGCTAGACATTAGATTAGGGGGCAGTTACTAGCCATACAAATGTGTAATTCAAGTTAGCATTCAAAGTGTATTTTTTCAATAAAAGATTTCATTAGTATGACTTGCAGGTATTTGGCTGAAATGATAGGTGGCAGGGGTTCTGACTGATCATCATCCATGAATCACTAGCACTGATATGGAGTTAGTGAATTGGAGCAATGCTGCAATGCAGTTTACACTGAACTACTATGATAATGTGAGGGAGGGACAATAACACATCAGGAACTTTGGATCTGCAATCAACCACATCCAGTAATGATATGTTGCTTGTATCATCATGTTGCTCTGGGCCTGAGGAAATGGTGCCAGGAGTCATTTCTGATCATCACTTGTTTAAATGCTTTGTGGTCAGTGCTCATGGTGAGACCGCATTCACTGTTAAGTTTAGGCATTCATTCTGATTAGTTGAGTTAAGGGTTAAAGGGGCAATCAGCTGTTGCTACATACATTTTTGGATTTATGAATGAATGATATGTACCCTATGATTTTTGAAGAATAAACCGAGCAAAAAAAGAAACGTCCTCTCACTGTCAACTGCGTTTATTTTCAGCAAACTTAACATGTGTAAATATTTGTATGAACATAACAAGATTTAACAACTGAGACATAAACTGAACAAGTTCCACAGACATGTGACTAACAGAAATTGAATAATGTGTCCCTGAACAAAGGGGGGGTAAAAATCAAAAGTAACAGTCAGTATCTGGTGTGGCCACCAGCTGCATTAAGTACTGCAGTGCAGCTCCTCCTCATGGACTGCACTAGATTTGCCAGTTCTTGCTGTGAGATGTTACATTTTAGTAATTTAGCAGACGCTCTTATCCAGAGCGACTTACAGTTAGTGAGTGCATATTTTTTTTATACTGGCCCCCCGTGGGAATCAAACCCACAACCCTGGCGTTGCAAACGCCATGCTCTACCACCTGAGCTACACGGGACACTCTTCCCGTGTTACCCCACTCTTCCACCAAGGCACCTGCAAGTTCCTGGACATTTCTGGGGGGAATGACCCTAGCCCTCAACCTCCGATCCAACGGGTCCCAGACTTGCTCAATGGGATTGAGATCCGGGCTCTTCACTGGCAATGGCAGAACACTGACATTCCTGTCTTGCAGGAAATCATGCACAGAACAAGCAGTATGGCTGGTGGCATTGTCATGCTGGAGGGTCATGTCAGGATGAGCCTGCAGGAAGGGTACCACATGAGGAAGGAGGATGTCTTCCCTGTAACGCACAGCGTTGAGATTGCCTGCAATGACAACAAGCTCAGTCCGATGATGCTGTGACACACTGCCCCAGACCATGACGGACCCTCCAACTCCAAATTGATCCCGCTCATTCCTTCGACGATAAACGCGAATCCGACCATCAACCCTGGTGAGACAAAACTGCGACTCATCAGTGAAGAGCACTTTTTGCCAGTCCTGTCTGGTCCAGCGACGTTGGGTTTGTGCCCATAGGCGACATTGTTGCCGGTGATGTCTGGTGAGGACCTGCCTTACAACAGGCCTACAAGCCCTCAGTCCAGCCTCTCTCAGCCTATTGCGGACAGTCTGAGCACTGATGGAGGGATTGTGCGTTCCTGATGTAACTCGGGCAGTTGTTGTTGCCATCCTGTACCTGTCCCGCAGGTGTAATGTTCGGATGTACGGATCCTGTGCAGGTGTTGTTACACGTGGTCTGCCACTGCGAGGACGATCAGCTGTCTGTCCTGTCTCCCTGTAGCGCTGTCTTAGGCGTCTCACAGTACGGACATTGCAGCATGCCTAAGGCACGTTCACGCATATGAGCAGGGACCCTGGGCATCTTTCTTTTGGTGGTTTTCAGAGTCAGTAGAAAGGCCTCTTTAGTGTCCTAAGTTTTCATTACTGTGACCTTAATTGCCTACCGTCTGTAAGCTGTTAGTGTCTTAACAACCGTTCCACAGGTGCATGTTCATTAATTGTTTATGGTTCATTGAACAAGCATGGGAAACAGTGTTTAAACCCTTTACAATGAAGATCTGTGAAGTTATTTGAGTTTATAACTTAAATGCTTCATGAGCTTAGTTCAACTGTCGCACCCCTTCAGAACTCAAAATATAAGATTGTTATACAAAGTAAATGTAAACCAACACTGTATATCCTCAAAACATGATTCAAAGTATAATTTTGATATCATGGATGGTCAGTCCTTGCCTCCATAGCTCTGTCTATGAATTTGAGAGTGGTTATATTTCTCCAGGCCCATCCCTCAGATATTTACTGAATCAGGGGCTGTGAGATGCTTGTTTCTACTGCTGATTGCTGCTTTAAGGTTTGGGAGTTAAAACCAGTGGAGGCTGCTGAGGGGAGGACGGCTCATAATAATGGCTGGAACGGAGCAAATGGAATGGCATCAAACACATTCCGCTCCAAACATTACCACGAGCCCGTCCTCCCCTATTAAGGTGCCACCAACCTGCTGTTGTTAAAACAGAAACAACTCAACGGTTAAGTTTAGGCATTAATTCCGATTGGTTAAGTTAAGGGTTATGGTTTTTGGGTAGGGTTAAAACAAAAAAAACTAGTGCCTAGCACTGGGATTGAACCTGCAATCCTCAGAGCCTACAGAGCCTACTTGATGGGAGCCTACTTAATGGTAACAGCGCTCACCATTGCCCCTAATGGACGGTATTGAAGGCATCTCATGTGGTCCTCTGTAGCTCAGCTGGTAGAGCACGGCGCTTGTAACGCCAAGGTAGTGGGTTCGATCCCCGGGACCACCCATACACAAAAAAATAATAATAAATGTATGCACGCATGACTGTAAGTCGCTTTGGATAAAAGCGTCTGCTAAATGGCATATTATATTATCTCCCAACGTACTGGGGACCTGGACAAACTTTTAATACTGCATTGGATCTGGTGTGATCTGGCTGGTTGAAATGGCTGATTGTGGCTTCTGATTGTGGCTTCAAACCCCTCATTTTCTCTCCCTCTCTGACAGCGACTGAAGTGTAATCGTCAAGTAATGCTACAAATAATGGCCCCATTCAAGAGACGATAGCAACATGTCTTTTGACATCTGTATTTGCCACTCACACTCAGTTTTAAGTGCATTTGTAGAGCAAAGGCTTTTGATGGAGTAGCTGGACACTAGAATCTAGATTGCTGTATAAAAGTGAGGAATAAAACCATGATCACGAGCACTACTATCAAGGCCACGGATTCTTTTCACAATCCCAACAACTTACAGTGGGGAAAAAAAAGTATTTAGTCAGCCACCAATTGTGCAAGTTCTCCCACTTAAAAAGTTGAGAGAGGCCTGTAATTTTCATCATAGGTACACGTCAACTATGACAGACAAAATGAGAAACAAAAATCCAGAAAATCACATTGTAGGATTTTTTATGAATTTATTTGCAAATTATGGTGGAAAATAAGTATTTGGTCAATAACAAAAGTTTCTCAATACTTTGTTATATACCCTTTGTTGGCAATGACACAGGTCAAACGTTTTCTGTAAGTCTTCACAAGGTTTTCACACACTGTTGCTGGTATTTTGGCCCATTCCTCCATGCAGATCTCCTTTAGAGCAGTGATGTTTTGGGGCTGTCGCTGGGCAACACGGACTTTCAACTCCCTCCAAAGATTTTCTATGGGGTTGAGATCTGGAGACTGGCTAGGCCACTCCAGGACCTTGAAATGCTTCTTACGAAGCCACTCCTTCGTTGCCCGGGCGGTGTGTTTGGGATCATTGTCATGCTGAAAGACCCAGCCACGTTTCATCTTCAATGCCCTTGCTGATGGAAGGAGGTTTTCACTCAAAATCTCACGATACATGGCCCCATTCATTCTTTCCTTTACACGGATCAGTCGTCCTGGTCCCTTTGCAGAAAAACAGCCCCAAAGCATGATGTTTCCACCCCCATGCTTCACAGTAGGTATGGTGTTCTTTGGATGCAACTCAGCATTCTTTGTCCTCCAAACACGACAAGTTGAGTTTTTACCAAAAAGTTATATTTTGGTTTCATCTGACCATATGACATTCTCCCAATCCTCTTCTGGATCATCCAAATGCACTCTAGCAAACTTCAGACGGGCCTGGACATGTACTGGCTTAAGCAGGGGGACAGGTCTGGCACTGCAGGATTTGAGTCCCTGGCGGCGTAGTGTGTTACTGATGGTAGGCTTTGTTACTTTGGTCCCAGCTCTCTGCAGGTCATTCACTAGGTCCCCCCGTGTGGTTCTGGGATTTTTGCTCACCGTTCTTGTGATCATTTTGACCCCACGGGGTGAGATCTTGCGTGGAGCCCCAGATCGAGGGAGATTATCAGTGGTCTTGTATGTCTTCCATTTCCTAATAATTGCTCCCACAGTTGATTTCTTCAAACCAAGCTGCTTACCTATTGCAGAATCAGTCTTCCCAGCCTGGTGCAGGTCTACAATTTTTACAATTACCTACAACACATTTTACCATTATATACTGTATGCCATGTTAATATGATATCTGAGTGAGAGTGACTAACAAAATCAATGGGGGTCCCCTGGAGGTCAGGGCCTCTTGGCACGTGCCCTTCGTGCCCGGTCGATAATTCAACCATGATTACTAGTTTTAGATAGCTGGCTAGACTAACTTATCAATCTAAAAAATTTTAGCTGACATGGGCAAATTGAGTGACTGTCAGGGACTGCTGATGCACAACCAAATTTCGAAATTGCACCTTGTGTATTCTACAATTCTAACTCTCAACAGTAAGTTCAGAACCCACCTGTTCCTAAAACTCTGTTTTTTGAGGGGGTCAGTGGCCGTCTAGCACCGGGGGCCCTAAGCGACCACTTATGTTGCTTTATGTCCAGGGCTGGCCTTGATACTATACTATCACATGACAAGCAACAGACAACAGTTACCACATGCTCCTCACACCCTGTTCACAGGTAAGATCATAGCCGTGGAAAGTAGGGGTGCTGACAACCAACCCTTGAGACAACCAACCCCTAAGACAACCAACCCTTGAGACAACCAACCCTTGAGACAACCAACCACTGAGACAACCAACCCTTGAGACAACCAACCCTAGTCTCCCATACCAATCGACTTCTGTGACAATGTGTATCCTCTTATCTCCAAGGGAACAGATTCCTTTTTCTCAGTTATGACCTTGCATTAATTATTCAGGGTATGAATACGATTTGTCCAACTCTCGTATTCTGGGATGATCTCTTTGCTTGTTCATGGTGTCTGGCTAATCCACTTTTAATGTGGGTATAAAATGTCTTGCTATGCGTAATTAACAAAATGTGTCTCTAAAAGGACCTAGAAGCTTTTACTGTACATAACATGATAGGAAGGTTATGGTCTGTCAGTCATGATATATTGGTCACTAATTGCTATCAGCCTACTCTGTTTTCAAGTATTTATAAGGACAGCTGGTGAGAGTCGACATTTCAAAGGCTGCTGATTGCACTCTTGTTAATTTTTTTTCCTGGAGTAAATTTAATTCAAATGGATTTATAACGGCATTTTGTTTTGGGGAGTATTTCTTGTGGAATTTATGAAAGCTTGGGAGTGCTTTGGGCAAGCAGTTGAGCCCTCTGCCAAGATATTAACTGAGGCTGGTATTCAATCAATTGCAGAAAGTGTATTTTCAGAAAGCACTTTCAAAATTATGTTTAATTTCCACAGCTGCTGTACCAATCAAACACAATTCTGAAAGCACTACAGCTGTAGGATCTTCTTTTGAGCCAGTGTGCTAAGGCAGGACAATAGTCCTGCAGCAATTTGAAATGTTCATTATTATGTGAATTATAATTAATGGATATTTTTGTAGTCGTTGATTCATATTAAAATAATTCCCATCAAGTCCGTCAGATTAAACTTAAAATACACTACCATTTTTACATTACCTGCATTTCAGGAAGGTTATTCTACAACAGGGTGATCAAATTAAGATCCTATAGCTGTATCACTTATTAAAACTGTTAGATTTTCATAGCTGCTGTGCCAATCAAACACAATTCTGAAAGCAATAACTGGAAACCCACTATCAGCCATTGATTTAATACCGGTAGCCTTAGTAGTTGTGTTTTTGTTGCTGTAATTAAACACTCGTAATTCAATGTCTTGGAGCAGTAGAGAAGGGAAAACAATGGAACGATCTGAAGTTCAGTGTTTGTGGGTTTCCATTAGTTACCACAGCCACAAAGTCAAAATTGGCTATATAGTAAAAATTCATGAAAACCAAAAATTTGCTTTTCGGTCTTAATTGAATGTTAGGGTTAGGAATAAGGTTAGCAGTGTAGTTAAGCTTATGGTTAGGGTTAGGTTTAAAATCCCATTTTAAGAAAATAAATTGGAGGGGTGTATGACTTTGTGGCTGTGGTAACTAGTGACAACCTTTGTGCCAAGTTGAAGTCTTTTCTCTCAAGTTAGCTCTGGTCTCATGATAAAACCAGCGTCACTTCGCAATGGAGAAGATACGAGAGCATGAAATAAACAAGGCTATTTCTGTCAGGCGACATTAAATGGAGGACAAAACCTGAGCTGCCTGCCTGCATTTATAGTGACTGTCAGTTCAGCTGTTGGCTCAACAAGAGAACACTCCAGTGATCCCAAAGACATACTTCATGCAGTCAACTGCAAGTTTGCAAAAACGTATTTTGTCAGCACTTATATGTAGCATAGTAAAATACAAAGTTGTGTCGATTCAGAGAAATTGCTCATTGCAACAAGGCTGCAATTAAAGGGACATTTAACCCTTTTTCAATTTCATATATTCATCATCTCCAGCACCACTCCAACATCAACATATGTGAAAATTCGAGTTTCTATGTTTTGTAGTAAAAAATATAGAAGGTAAGTGTTACATCAACCAATTAGTAGGCAATTAGTAGGCAACACCTACTCATAATTGGTTCAAATCACATGATGCACACCGATGATGTCATTTGAAACACTTATCTTCCTCTATCTTTTTTACTACAAAACATAGAAACACGCCATTTTCACATATCTTGATGTTGGGGGTGGTGCTGGAGATTTTGAATATGAAGTAGAAAATGTTGATATCCCTTTAATGAAGTGTCACTATATGGCACTCCTAATCTCTGGTGGACAGATCTACTGGTACAGTAGAATCTGTCGGGAAGGAATGGGACGCATGGGCCAACGAGCAGCAGTAGTTATTTGGACAAATCACGATTTCGCAGGTGTTAACATCTTTCGAATTTCAGAAGGTTCAGAAGGCAAATTCGGCCCGTAACTTGCAAAGAGAGAGGTTCCGCAACTCATTCCGGTTCTAGCATCTCTTCATCTCTTCTCGTAACACGTATGGACCCAGAACTTAATCAAGCAGCTGACCAATTACGCAAGCCTTTAGTTCTGGTTTAACCAACATTATGACACTCCCAATAAGCGAGTTAGTGGCATGGCGTCACTGTGCTAGCCAAAGAAATGACTGTTGATTGCAATGCCATTTATTTTTACCAGCATGATCCATCTCTCTAAACTGGTAGTAAGGGATTCTAACCATTTACTTTATGTTAATTTCCTCAGGACATTTAAATCCTATGTACAAAGTATGACCCAGTACAAGCACGATACTTCAATATTGAACACTCATAGTATTGGTTCAGTTGTAATAAATACTGTAGGCTACACATACTTGCAGGTTGACGTTAATTGTCATGAATCTTGCCCTGGAGGCAGAATTGAGCGATTTCCACTAGATGGCCAGATGCAAAGTCAAAATTGGCTATATTGTAAAAATTCATGAAACAAGATTCATGACGAAAAACTCTAACCTGTCACATACTTCCTCATCATTGTGTAAACTGTTGTGGAGTTAAGGTGTAAGTGAACAGATTCACTGGATTATTAATAGGGAGACCCACAGAATGTATATTAATTTATTTTGTTTGACGTTGTTAGATAATACAAAACATGTTTTCTTTCTAAATGGAGGAGGGAAAAAATGCACTTGTCTGCATATGTTCTCTGTCTCTTGCTCAGTCAGCCAACAATCATTAACTGTGAGCTCTTAAAATGTGAACAGGGCAGGACTCATTTCTCCCTCCTACGTGTACATATTCATGTAGTCTGAATGGAGCTTCTGTTCTGACACATTCCATTTTGAGTACTACATCCCAAAACTAATTTGGAAAAACACTGCATTATTCTCTTGAGCAGCTTTGGGCTTATTTCATGCAGCTCTGACCAGAATAACTAAAGCAAGCAGAAGGATAAACCACATCTCAGGACTTTTTTACTCTCTTGCAACATCCTTTTAAATGGTAGAAATCCATACTTTATAGGTATAAATAATCACAATATGTGTATCGCTAGTGTGTGACAGTGCTTCAGTAATGTAGGTTAACTACAAACTCAGATCATTTGATTTGAATCGTTTTTTTTAATGTGAAGATCATGGACATAAGATGATAAGAAGAACTTGTTGTGTAACCATCAAACAATTTGTTCCTTTCTTATTTACAGGTCTCAGAAGAAGAAGTGTCATCCAAGCTTCTTTTTTATACATTTGTGCCGGAGCTGAAGACATTGCCAATTAAAATCACGCTCACAGAGGCTGCGAAAACAGGACTACTTACAGGCAAACCAAATAAGGTACTTGGCACCAATTTCCATCAGCCACTTTTGTGTGGTCTCAATTCTTACACTGTAAAAAAAAAAAGATGTTGATTCAACGTAAAATAGTAAGGGAACCAGCTGCAATAGGATTGTGAATTTGCAGCTGGTTGCCTTACAATTGTACGTTGAATCAATGTTTGCGTCCATTTCCACAGTGGTCTCAAACTTTGACTGTAGCTTTTGTTGGTTTTCAATGCACCTGATTAGGCAATCATCATGTTTATACAACCTCAGTTGTCAATTAGGCACTGTTGATATGGGAATCCGTTTTTCATTGAGCGAATCTTTCACACAACGCCCATGGGATTTTCAATGCTCTTCAATTCAAGCACTCAGTTGGTGAATCAATTTAGTTCAGGCAACCATGAAGCAAGTCTGTTTGTTCTGTAGTGTAGAAAAAGACTGCACTATGACATGGACAGAATTGCATCAGGCTTGTAGTACATGAAGTGTGGTTGTGAACAATATCCAGAGGAACTGGCTCAATAGGTAACCATAGATACACATGTGAAGAGTTCAAACACTCCAGGCCTTTTTTCTTTACCATGGTAACATACAGAACACAGGAGAAAGCACATCAGCAAGTTATTTATTTAGAGGCAACCTTAGGATGCCCTTAGAGATGAATATGAAGGTCTGAGTTATGCACATGGATCTCTAAGAGTCTGTTGTTCAGAAAACCAGCAGATGTCAGGAGGGTTTTTCATAGGTGAATATAAACTGCAGGTGCACTCTGTGAGCAAACATGAAGTAGTATACAGTATATAAAGCTGAGTGACATAAATGTGAGTTGATCCTTATCACGATCTGAATGTTCTTTACTACGTTCTCCCCAATATTCTCTCCCTCCCTAGCACGATTAGGACCAATAATAGAATGTGTTGTGCTTACTAGCAATAACCATTTCCAGTACTTAATATTGTTGGTACTTAATGCTGTTCAGAATTAAACTTGCCATTGAAAACTGCTTTGACATAGTTCTATTCAAATGCAGCTTTACTAAGCAATATCCTGTCGTTTTGCATAACTGTAGTGCCATTACAGACAACTGAATTTAAAATGTACGATTTTAGAGATATCATATATTAATTTGACAGTATTACTCATGTTCCCTCTCTTGCCATTCAGATGTTCAATTATGAACTATAGGTTATATGCTAGCATGGAATGAATGAGATATGTTATACAAGCCATTTTCACATACACAATGTACTATTCAGCCAAGACGTATGAATGCTACAAAGAATAATCAGGATAAGCAGACTGAAACTAAAGGGGAGATGAGGGTACATTCTTGAAAGAGATATTGTAGCAAATGTATGAAAAAGTCAAACCCATACAGACATTTCAAATGTCGTTAGAGTGGTCTTGCACCGTATTTCATCAATGGAATTGTAATGAATGGAATGGAATTTGAATTTATGGAATGGAATTTGAATTTATGGAATGGAATTTGAATTTATCGCAGCTTCAAACCTTATAGAATGAACTGGCATTGTGGATAAAATATTCTTAATATCATGGATTGGTCTCATTCTAGTCAATCATACTGTATGCTTATTGGTTTGGATTATGCAACAACAACTGTTGTTAAAACAGCTTCTCATACAGTAGAAGTCCAGCTTTACCTTTTTGAACATCCATTTTCCGTACAATTGAAAGAAAGACAGAATACATTATGTTTTCTCCACATAATAATCACATTTTAAATGCAGCATACATCTAGTTAACATCTAGTGAATCTAGTTAACCTCTGAAATAAAACACACTGAAAAAACACAATGAATGTTTCATTTCATTTAGACAGTGAAGAAAGATTTATAAATACATTGATTTATTATGAAATAACCCTGAGGGTAATTGTGATTATATGGAGGGCATACTGTGTAGTCAGTCAGTCAGTCATCCAGGCCGGGTATCCCTTCTCCCCTAGAGAAATGACTTACTATAATTATAAACAACAAAAAGTATCAGTTAAGCTCTTACTCAACCAGTGGGGCATGTGGTAGTGCATGTGTACAGTTCATGTGGGACATGTGTTCTGGTAAAAGGAAACCCAGGAGAGAGACACAATTACACATCCCGCTCTCGCTTAGGAGCTGGAAGTTATACACAGGGACTTGCCGAGGTTCACTTCAGGATTGCTCAGGTTACAGTAACTCATCTAAGTGGCTCATCAACGTTTCCTGATCCTCTGTCAGAATTTAGGAGTTCCCAAGCAGAAGGTGACTGAAGACACCATGTCGGACGGAGGGCTTTTCAAGGCGGAGGTGATCTATATCAGGGACTGTGAAAAACGTGGAGCAGGGGACATGGTCCAACAGGAGACAAATACTTGGGTAAGTGCATATGCTTATGTTCTACTCTTGCTACTTCAATGTGATAATCACATTTACAGCAGAACCAACAACAACGCTGATCAAAAAGTACATCTTAAAGCTTGTGATTCATTTTCTATATGTTGCACCTTCTTAGCTTGGGGCCTATAAATAATTTAGTAACTTTAATAGAAGTTGGGCAAGAATATTTTACAATAGCAATGCTTTGTCAAGGATAACAGCTTGACTCCCTTCCATATGTGACCATTTTAATGACATAGCTTCTGAGATTACATCTATACATGGTAATAAAAATGACACACAAATGGCAGATCAGAATTTTTTGTTCCAACCCTACTTGCCATAATCCATACTGTTCCAATTGTTGTGACCTTTGCTTGTACCTTTTTCAACGAGAGAACATGCCTTCTGAGATTCCATTTTTAAATAGTATTTTGCGTTACTAACAAAATGGACATATGAAGCTTTGGTTCCAATCCTGATTTGAAGTTGGGTCTCAGATATGCAATGTATTAGTGATTATGTAAAAATCCAGTTTTGTTTACCCTTTTCTAAATTGTATTTGCCTGAGACTGCTTTAATTACTTTGCAAATGAACGGCAAAATGTTTATCTATCATGGTTCAATAATTCAGAATTTGAAATAAAAAATTAAATCTACCTCATTGACAGTCATCTTCAGTTATCATTAGTCGACAATGTGTTAATTCATATTCATAGAACCTTTTCACCTCTATCCCATGTTTTTTTTCTTCTCAGTTGATATCTCCTCCTGATCACACAACCCCACCCCAGACCCCTCCCCCTATCAATGCCCAGGCAGAAAATACAGCCTACCATTTTGTATCCGGGCCCGCTACTATGGAAACAGCTGTTAACAAACACCAGGGCATTTATCAGCAGCAGTGTCACAACACCCCTGTGGGTGCTGAGGTCAGCTCGGGTCTCTTTTTAAATAGAGCGTCTGACTCCGATGAGAGACTAAGCCCCGCTAACTCCACAGACCTGTTTCCTGCTTCTTCAAAGAGTCAGAGTCAGGAGTCCATCCTCTCTGAGAGCTGGGACAAAGACAGGAGCTGGTCTGCACTGCAAATGTCCCCAGAGACTTCCCGCGCAGTGTCGCCGTGCTCCTCAGTGAGATCTGGCATGTTCACCCCCTCTGTGGTGCGAGTCAAGAGACACTCCCTAGAACCTGGCTCCAGTTTAGTCCACATGCCGCCAACCTGCTTCTCACCACCTTGTTGTGAAAGTCCCTCCTTGTCCCCCTGTCCCCTGTCCCCCCGCTCCCGCCACAGGCCCCCTCCCACGCGGCTCTCCCTGCTAACGGCTATCCTCCGGAAGGGCCGCCTGCCAGTCCTGTCTCCTACTCTGACTCTACAGAGACCCTACTCCCCCTGCTGGCCCATTCACCATGGGACTTCCTGTAATGCCTGCTCTGCAGCCTCCAGTGTGGCCTCTATTCCCCTGGAGGTGTTCTCATCCAGAGCCCAGTCCTCAGCCTCCATACACAGCCCAGCTCAGAGCTACCGTCACAGGGACGGATGCGTGTTAGAGTCCCTTAGGTCTGTCAATGCACCCCCGTCCATAGAGTCTAAGGAGCTCTCCACCTCATGGAGAATGGTTGGCCCTCATAGCCCACCATTAAGACATTCGGATGAACTGAAATCAAACAATGGAATTATCTCTGAGAGGGTCACCTCCCCCTCTTATCGAAGCCTTGGGGTTTCACCAGTCCCACCGTTGTCTCAACCGTTCCCTCAGAACCTCCCCAAACCAGTGGACTACACCAAAGTTCCAAGTCCACCTCTGTACTCATCACACTCAAGACTCAGACATCTGTCTCCTGAGCCACTCAACAACTCAGTAAACTCAAGACTTAACTCATTGTCGCCTGAGCCGAAACCAGTTAAGAACAAGGGGGCTTCTGAGCCCCACAATTCAAATCAACCTCTCTATTTGTCACACTCAAGACTTAAATGTCTGTCTCCTAACCCAGCTCACAACCAGGGGACCTCTGCATGTCAACCTCTTTACTCATCCTTCTCAAAGCTCAGGTCACTGTCTCCCGGACCAGTAAACACCTCATCAAACTCAACACTCGACTCACTGTCTGCCGAACCTAAACCAGTTAGCAAGAACCTTGTACAAGCTCTGAATTCTCACCTACGGTCAAAGCTCAGCTTTCTGTCTTCTGCACCTGCTAATAACCAGGAGACCTTTAAGGCCCTCGTTACGTCTACACCTGAAGTTTCCTCCATGGGGACCTCTAACAATCGGGGGACCTCCATGGGGACCCTTAACACCTGGGGGACCATAAGGCCCCCCGTTTGGAGTCCACTGCCCTACTCATGTCTTTCCAGGCTGTCTCCTAAACCTAGCTCTCTCTCCTGCTGTGCCCCAGAGGGCCATCTTTCTGCCCCATCCCACTCACCCAGTGGCACAGTTTCCTCTGCACAGAGGCACACAGATGCAATATCACCAACCCCATTACAGAACGGCCTGAAAACACCTCCCCACTCGAGGCTGCAACTCAGTGTCTCCCCAGCCACCAGAGCTTTCCACCTCACTCCCACCCTCTACACACCCCCAGGATGTCCATCACCTAAGCCCCCCACTCCCCCCACTACACCCGACCGCTTCACCCTTTCCCCCTCTCCGGCGCCCCCGACCCGTGACCTCACCCCGTCTCCCTCTCTCTCCCTGCGCTCCACGCCCTCTCCATGCCTATGGAGGGAGATGTCAGACTCCCTTGAGACAAAAAGAAAGGTAGCTACTCTGCATGCTGGCACGCAGTCCAATCACATGCCACCTGCATGATTAAAGTAAACAAGGACAAAGGAAACTATTCATGTCCTGTGACAGACATCTAGTACTGTAAGGATGATTGAGTATCTGGCAAGATGCCGCTCGGCTAAACATGATCTTGCTAACTTACAACCTCTAACAGCAACTATATTGTCCTTGGTTCCCAACTGCCATATTTGCTTGTCAGAGTTAGACAGTTAGTCAAAGGTTTTTTCATGAAAATGTTGAAGTGTTCACATGCATTATGTCTAAACAGGACTGTATTGTTACATTGAGAAATGTAATCATTTTGAAAATGTCTAGCATAGGCCAGCCTGGGAATAGCACTATAAATAAGATTTCGTTGTCTATTTTTCACATCCCTCCTCCCATCCCTCTCAACTCTAGCCACACAAGATCAAGTTAAGCTACAAAGCCCTCGCTGCAATTCCCACAAACACCCTTCTGTTGGACCAGCAGGTGAGCACCGTCTGCAGATGTTTCTGTTGAAAACCCAATATCTCTATCTCATTGCTAATTGACAATCAGCCAGAAACATGAACAATTAAACAGCTGCCAAATTATGGTTGATCCAGACACACCTGACCTGGATCAATCAGCAGTAGAAACAATAACAAAGTGTTTTCCCTGCCCTTGTTTTGGTAAAAAGCTGACAGATAGGGCTGGAGAAATGTAACCACTCAAAATTAGACAGAGTTATGGATGCAAGGACTGAACATCCATGATATCAACATTACAGTTTTAATCATGTTTTGAGGCTATGTATCATTTGTTGACATTTACTTTGTTTACAAACAATGGAGTACAATATGCTTATATTTTGGGTTCTGATGGGGTATGACAGTTTAACTAAGCTCATGAGGCATTTATAAGTTATATTCTTCAAGAATCAATGGGTACACATCATTAATTTCCAAAAATGTATGCAGTAACTGCTGATTGCCCCTTTAAGTTCAACAGTGTATTCCGATTTTGGGGCATCAAGTTGAGGAAGGAAAAATTGAAGCATTTTGAGTGACTGAAATTAGTCTGTTTTAATCAGTAAAATTGAGGAATAACATAAAATAATAAAATGCTTCTTGGAAAGAGTCACTACATTTAGACAACAGAATTGGAACGAGTTTCTTTTGTTAATACAGAAAATGGTTTACCTTTGATTTTGCTTGTGACAGGGTTGATATACTTCGTACTGAGGATAGAAGTGGAAGACAGGAATCTTTACAAAATGCCTGACATCCTCAATCGCTTTACACATGTTGATTCAACAGAAAATACATTAAAACATGCTCCATTGAATAACAAAAAACGTTTGTTAAACCTTGAAGGTTGTCCTCCTCATTCTGTGTAGATCACTTGACAAAGGAATAGAACATGTACTATGAAGAAAGAATTTCATACAGTATGTGCAGATCAGGAAAATTCTCACACAACAGGGTGATAAAATGTAGATCCTACACCTGTATGTACTGTACTGTCCTGCATGTTGTGTCCATTGATGTTTTCATCTCAATCTATGTTGCTTTCGCAGGCAATTGATGATCAAGTGGACAAAGAAGGAGATTCACAGGACCCAGTGGACATACGTAAGCAAGAAGACACACATGCAGAGGTACAGTACAGTGGAGTACAGTGCAGAACAGTGTGGTCTCTGATTCCTAAGACACTGTGTACTTATTATTATTGTAATTATTTTGTAAATGTATTCTATGAACCTTGAAAAATACCTGAAAAATATAGATGCTTGATTGCCACAACTTTTCTTTACACATTTTGCACATGTACTGTAGATGTATTTGACTTTGAGGCAACTGAGCATCTGTACTGTAAAAACAAGTCAAATGTTTTCTCTGAAGTGTTCTGAAACCAATTTAGTCAGTTCTAAAGTAAAGTGCTAATTTCTATTTTAAAACCATATATTGCAGGACTATCTAGACTGATGATAAAGGTCTCATTTAGAATATTAAAGTAACTATAGCCTTGCCTATATACTGCAAGAATGCTGATTTAACTGCTGGTTCTCTCTACAGATGTGTTCCCCTGCACAGTTGCGAAAGCAGTCAAAAGATCTGTATGCTGTCATAGACCAAGTGTTAGAAGACCCCATTCCAATGGTGAATTTTGTATTTCCCTGCACTCACTTGAACCAAAATGGAAGAGATCAAATGAAGTGTTCTCTTTTATGATTACTTTTGCCATCTTTCAGCGCCAAGTATCTCCTGCCCTTGCACACCCCAGGGAATCAAGGGACAAATGTGCACCAAAGGTATGTAAAAAGCAGTTCAGGTGGGCCTTAGCACTTCAGCAAACAAAGGAAAGGGAGGGGTGCTCAATAACAATGACAAAAATCATGAGAAGAGCTTACCAAGAAAAACTTCCAATGTAAGAAGCACTCACAGTAATATGTTGAATAGAATATAACAACTTTTTTTCCCCAGAAGGAACTTCAGTTGTGGCAATATTTAATTAATTTATTTAACCTTTATTTAACTAGGTCCGGGAAGTCAGTTAAGAACAAATTCTTATTTACAATGACGGCCTACTAAAGATAAAGATATATAGTAAACGTACAAACAGCAACATTCACTAGTTATAATTGTAATTGCTTAGCAGATAATAAGAAAATAATAACAATATTTACCTGGCTCAAAGAGAAGGTATATAATATCTATTGTTTACAGGAAACTCATTCAACAATTTTAGAGGAAGTTGTGTGGAAAAAGGACTGGGGGGGAGAAATATACTTCTCCCATGGGCAAAGAAACTCAAAAAGGGTGATGATATTAATTAACAGTAATTTTGATCTGAAAGTGCAAATTGTCCAAACAGATCCGCAAGGTAGATGTATGATTTTAAATATGTTATTGGACTATAAACAGATATGGCTCATTAACCTTTACGGACCAAATAATGATGATCCACGCTTCTTTGAAAATACAGTGGGGAGAACAAGTATTTGATACACTGCCAATTTTGCAGGTTTTCCTACTTACAAAGCATGTAGAGGTCTGTAATTTTTATCATAGGTACACTTCAACTGTGAGAGACGGAATCTAAAACAAAAATCCAAAAATCACATTGTATGATTTTTAAGTAATTAATTTGCATTTTATTGCATGACATAAGTATTTGATACATCAGAAAAGCAGAACTTAATATTTGGTACAGAAACCTTTGTTTGCAATTACAGAGATCATACATTTCCTGTAGGTCTTGACCAGGTTTGCACACACTGCAGCAGGGATTTTGGCCCACTCCTCCATACAGACCTTATCCAGATCCTTCAGGTTTCGGGGCGGTCGCTGGGCAATACGGACTTTCAGCTCCCTCCAAAGATGTTCTATTGGGTTCAGGTCTGGAGACTGGCTAGGCCACTCCAGGACATTGAGATGCTTCTTACGGAGCCACTCCTTAGTCGCCCTGGCTGTGTGTTTCGGGTCGTTGTCATGCTGGAAGACCCACCCACGACCCATCTTCAATGCTCTTACTGAGGGAAGGAGGTTGTTGGCCAAGATCTTGCGATACATGGCCCCATCCATCCTCCCCTCAATACGGTGCAGTCGTCCTGTCCCCGTTGCAGAAAAGCATCCCCAAAGAAGGATGTTTCCACCTCCATGCTTCACGTTGGGATGGTGTTCTTGGGGTTGTACTCATCCTTCTTCTTCCTCCAAACATGGCGAGTGGAGTTTAGACCAAAAAGCTCTATTTTTGTCTCATCAGACCACATGACCTTCTCCCATTCCTCCTCTGGATCATCCAGATGGTCATTGGCAAACTTCAGACGGGCCTGGACATGCTCTGGCTTGAGCAGGGGGACCTTGCGTGTGCTGCAGGATTTTAATCCATGACGGCGTAGTGTGTTACTAATGGTTTTCTTTGAGACTGTGGTCCCAGCTCTCTTCAGGTCATTGACCAGGTCCTGCCGTGTAGTTCTGGGCTGATCCCTCACCTTCCTCATGATCATTGATGCCCCACGAGGTGAGATTTTGCATGGAGCCCCAGACCGAGGGTGATTGACCATCATCTTGAACTTCTTCCATTTTCTAATAATTGCGCCAACAGTTGTTGCCTTCTCACCAAGCTGCTTGCCTATTGTCCTGTAGCCCATCCCAGCCTTGTGCAGGTCTACAATTTTATCCCTGATGTCCTTACACAGCTCTCTGGTCTTGGCCATTGTGGAGAGGTTGGAGTCTGTTTGATTGAGTGTGTGGACAGGTGTCTTTTATACAGGTAACGAGTTCAAACAGGTGCAGTTAATACAGGTAATGAGTGGAGAAAAGGAGGGCTTCTTAAAGAAAAACTAACAGGTCTGTGAGAGCCGGATTTCTTACTGGTTGGTAGGTGATCAAATACTTATGTCATGCAATAAAATGCTAATTAATTACTTAAAAATCATATAATGTGATTTTCTGGATTTTTGTTTTAGATTCCGTCTCTCACAGTTGAAGTGTATCTATGATAAAAATTACAGACCTCTACATGCTTTGTAAGTAGGAAAACCTGCAAAATCGGCAGTGTATCAAATACTTGTTCTCCCCACTGTATATATAATAAATTATCAACCCTGCAAGCAATACAAGACTCTATTATTATGGTGGGAGATTATAATACTGTTTTAAATACCTCAATGGACCGTAAAGCAAATCACACTACAAACTATCACCCCCATGCTCTTAAGGAAATCATGAATGTCATGGATATATTGGAACTAGTGGATATATTGAGGCTTAAATATCCTGACCTAGTGATGTATACATGGCAGAGGCTCAATCAAGCTAGTCGTCTTGACTTCTTCCTTATGTCATTCTCGTTGGCAACAAAAGTTTAAAAAGTGTTGATAGGGGACAGAATGATCATCAGATAATTGGCATATACATTACTCTTACTGAATTTCCATGTGGGCGAGGATATTGGACATTTAATCAAAGCCTATTGGATGCTAACTTGTTTTTAACTAGGACAGAGGAATTTATAACTGAATTTTTCCGTCATAACATAGGTACAGCAAATCCCCTTATTGTATGGGACACTTTTAAATGTGCCTTTAGAGGCCATGCAATTCAGTACTCATCTCGAAAACAAAAGCAATTTATGTCAAAAGAATCCATACTAACAAAGGAAATAGAAGGTCTAACAGAACAGAAAGACAGCAATAAAAACTGTACCATAGAGGCTCAGAATAACAAAAAGGAATGGAGGAACTTATTCAAGAAAGATCAAGTGTAAGATAATATAAAAAATAAACCAAACTGGATGGAATATGGGGAAAAATGCACCAAATTATTTTTTTATCTTCAACATAGAAATGCTACCAAAAATAATTTCCTGAAAACTGGTTACATTTACATTTTACATTTTAGTCATTTAGCAGACGCTCTTATCCAGAGCGATTTACAGTTAGTGAGTGCATACATTTTTCATACTGGCCCCCCGTGGGAATCAAACCCACAACCCTGGTGTTGCAAACGCCATGCTCTACTAACTGAGCTACACGGGTCACAAATGACAGAGTCACCCATGATTCACCAATTGATATTTTGAAAGAGGAAGCAAAGTACTTTAAGCATATGTTTTAGTTTCAGTCTCCTCCATCTCCTCTAACCGAAGCTAATTGTACAGATTTTTTTTCTATTGATAATGTAAAATTAACAGCCGTACAGAAAGATTCATGTGAAGGCGAAATTACAGAGGAGGAACTTCTTCATGTAATTAAAGCCTTTAAGTCCAGGAAAACTCCAGGGCTGGATGGCATACCAGTTGAGGTATACCAAACCTTTTTTGATATACTCAGAGGACCGTTATTAGCATGTTTTAACCACTCCTATGTAAATGGTAGATTATCAGACACTCAACAAGAAGGTCTGATTTCATTATTACTGAAACAGGATACAAGTGGTAAATATAAAGATCCAGTCCATTAAAAAAGATTGGAGGCCCCTTTCATAGTGTTGTGATGCAAAGATTCTAGCAAAATGTATAGCGCATAGAATTTAAAAGGTATTGTCGGACGTTATTCATTCTAATCAGACAGGTTTTTTACATGGACGATAGATTGGTGATAATATATGGCAAGTATTGGAAACAATAGAACACTATGAAAAATATGGGAAACCAGGCCTGGTATTCATAGCTGACTTTAAAAGGCTTTTGATAAAGTACGACTGGAGTTTATATATAAATGCCTAGAACATTTCAATTTTGGAGAATCTCTTATAAAATGGGTTAAAATCATGTATAGTAACCCTAGGTGTAAAATAGTAAATAATGGCCACTTCTCCGAAAGTTTTAAACTGTCAAGCGGAGTAAAACAAGGTTGTCCACTATCGACATATATATTTATTATGGCCATCGAAATGTTAGCTATTAAAATCAGATCCAATAATAATATCAAGGGATTAGAAATCCAGGGCTTAAAAACAAAGGTGTCGTTGTACGCTGATGATTCATGTTTTCTTTTAAATCCACAACTTGGATCCCTCCACAGCCTCATAGAGGATCTAGATAATTTTTCTAACCTCTCTGGATTAAAACCAAATTATGATAAGTCTACTATATTACGTATTGGATCACAAAAAAATACAACTTTTACATTACTGTGTAGTTTACCAATAAAATGGTCTGATGGTGATGAGGATATACTCGGTATACATATCCCGAAAGAAAGAAATGATCTCACTCCAATAAACTTTAATAGAACGTTTGCAAAAATAGATAAGATCTTGCTACCACGGAAAGGTAAATACCTGTCTATTTGTGGAAAAATCACCCTGATTAACTCTTTAGTCCCAGTGTACCTATTTGCTTATGGTCTTGGCTACACCTAGCGAACAGTTTTTGAAATTATACGAGAAAAAAATATTCCATTTTATTTGGAATGGAAAGCCAGACAAAATTAAACGGGCCTATTTATATAATGATTATGAATTCAGAGGGCAGAAATTATTAAATATTAAAGCATTATACAGTTGGGGAAAAAAGTATTTAGTCAGTCACCAATTGTGCAAGTTCTCCCACTTAAAAAGATGAGAGAGGCCTGTAATTTTCATCATAGGTACACGTCAACTATGACAGACAAAATTAGAAGAAAAAAATCCAGAAAATCACATTGTAGGATTTTTTATGAATTTATTTGCAAATTATGGTGGAAAATAAGTATTTGGTCACCTACAAACAAGCAAGATTTCTGGCTCTCACAGACCTGTAACTTCTTCTTTAAGAGACTCCTCTGTCCTCCACTCGTTACCTGTATTAATGGCACCTGTTTGAACTTGTTATCAGTATAAAAGACACCTGTCCACAACCTCAAACAGTCACACTCCAAACTCCACTATGGCCAAGACCAAAGAGCTGTCAAAGGACACCAGAAACAAAATTGTAGACCTGCACCAGGCTGGGAAGACTGAATCTGCAATAGGTAAGCAGCTTGGTTTGAATAAATCAACTGTGGGAGCAATTATTAGGAAATGGAAGACATACAAGACCACTGATAATCTCCCTCGATCTGGGGCTCCACGCAATATCTCACCCCGTGGGGTCAAAATGATCACAAGAATGGTGAGCAAAAATCCCAGAACCACACGGGGGGACCTAGTGAATGACCTGCAGAGAGCTGGGACCAAAGTAACAAAGCCTACCATCAGTAACACACTACGCCGCCAGGGACACAAATCCTGCAGTGCCAGACGTGTCCCCCTGCTTAAGCCAGTACATGTCCAGGCCCGTCTGAAGTTTGCTAGAGTGCATTTGGATGATCCAGAAGAGGATTGGGAGAATGTCATATGGTCAGATGAAACCAAAATATAACTTTTTGGTAAAAACTCAACTCGTCGTGTTTGGAGGACAAAGAATGCTGAGTTGCATCCAAAGAACACCATACCTACTGTGAAGCATGGGGGTGGAAACATCATGCTTTGGGGCTGTTTTTCTGCAAAGGGACCAGGACGACTGATCCGTGTAAAGGAAAGAATGAATGGGGCCATGTATTGTGAGATTTTGAGTGAAAACCTTCTTCCATCAGCAAGGGCATTGAAGATGAAACGTGGCTGGGTCTTTCAGCATGACAATGATCCCAAACACACCGCCCGGGCAACGAAGGAGTGGCTTCGTAAGAAGCATTTCAAGGTCCTGGAGTGGCCTAGCCAGTCTCCAGATCTCAACCCCATAGAAAGTATTTGGAGGGAGTTGAAAGTCTGTGTTGCCCAGTGACAGCCCCAAAACATCACTGCTCTAGAGGAGATCTGCATGGAGGAATGGGCCAAAATACCAGCAACAGTGTGTGAAAACCTTGTGAAGACTTACAGAAAACGTTTGACCTGTGTCATTGCCAACAAAGGGTATATAACAAAGTATTGAGAAACTTTTGTTATTGACCAAATACTTATTTTCCACCATAATTTGCAAATAAATTCATTAAAAATCCTACAATGTGATATTCTGGAATTTTTATTTCTCATTTTGTCTGTCATAGTTGACGTGTACCTATGATGAAAATTACAGGCCTCTCTCATCTTTTTAAGTGGGAGAACTTGCACAATTGGTGGCTGACTAAATACTTTTTTTCTCCACTGTATCTCTCACTAAAGGCTTCAGTCATACAAAAGTTATACTTAAATCCAAACTCTTTCTCTAGCAAATTAGCAAGAATGTCTCACCCTATGTTCAAGAATGGCCATTTTCCCTTTATTCAGATTACAACATCTTACTTTCAGTTATTTGAAAAGGAAATAATCTCCCAAATTTTGTCTATTTAAATTAGCATACACAGTTCTTGCAACCAATATAATGTTATTTATATGGGGGATACAACCTTCCCAGCTCTGCAGATTTTGCTGCGAAGAGACAGAATAATTAGATCATTTGTTTTGGTACTGTCCATATGTAGCTTGTTTTTGGTCACAGGTCCAGGAATGGCTGAAGAATTGCAATATTTACCTGGAGCTAACTCTGCAGATATCACTACTGGGTGATCTGAAAAGTCATAGTCAATTGATCAATAATATAATAATACTTTTAGCAAAAACAAATATTTTCAATTTACAATCTGTAGAAACAATGATAATAGAAAGGTTCAGAACTTTTGTGAAACATCACAGCACAGTTTAAATCCAATATGGATGGTGTTCTGAGATAGATGGGAGGGGTTGAATGGAGCTGAAGGTTGGGACTAATAACAACTAACAACAACAAGATAACTCATGTAAAACATACTGTGTCTGTAAAACGTATATAGGTTATAGGTGAAGAACTTTTGTGAAAGAGCACAGTTTGAAAGATATGGCAAATAAAATCAAACCGGATGGACATCAGAAATAGATGGGAGAGGTTGAGGGTAGAGGAAGGACAGGATTAAAAACAAACAAAATAGAACTATTGTAAAATAGACTGTGTCCATCAAAATATGTTTTATATTTGAGATTGTTTAAATAGCCACCCTTTGCCTTGATGACAGCTTTGCACACTCTTGGCATTCTCTCAACCAGCTTCACATGGAATGCTTTTCCAACAGTCTTGAAGGAGTTCCCACATATGCTGAGCACTTGTTGGCTGCTTATCCTTCACTATGCCGTCCGACTCATCCCAAACCATCTCAATTGGGTTGAGGTCGGAGGATTGTGGAGGCCAGGTCATCTGATGCAGCACTCCATCACTCTTCTTCTTGGTCAAATAGCCCTTACACAGCCTGGAGGTGTGTTGGGTCATTGTCCTGTTGAAAAACAAATGATAGTCCCACTAAGCCCAAACCAGATGGGATGGCATATCGCTGCAGAATGCAGTGGTAGCCACGCTGGTTAAGTGTGCCTTGAATTCTAAATAAATCACAGACAGTGTCACCAGCAAAGCACCCCCACACCATAACACCTCCTCCTCCTCCATGCTTTACGGTGGGTACTACACATGCAGAGATCATCCATTCACCCACACCGCGTCTCACAAAGACA
Organism: Coregonus clupeaformis; assembly: GCF_020615455.1. Lineage (NCBI taxonomy): Eukaryota > Metazoa > Chordata > Actinopteri > Salmoniformes > Salmonidae > Coregonus > Coregonus clupeaformis. The sequence continues at coordinate 37,165,987 of NC_059222.1, read as the reverse complement.
TTGTGGTTGGAACCAAAAATCTCAAATTTGGACTCCAGACCAAAGGACACATTTCCAATGGTCTAATGTCCATTGCTCATGTTTCTTGGCCCAAGCAGGTCTCTTCTTATTATTTGTGTCCTTTAGTATTGGTTTCTTTGCAGCAGTTCGACCATGAAGGCCTGATTCAAACAGTCCCCTCTGAACAGATGATGTTGAGATGTGTCTGTGACTTGAACTCTGTGAAGCATTTATTTGGGCTGCAATTTCTGAGGCTGGTAACTCTAATGAACTTATCCTCTACAGCAGAGGTAACTCTGGGTCTTCCATTCCTGTGGCTGTCCTCATGAGAGCCAGTTTCATCATAACGCTTGATGGTTTTTGCGACCGCACTTGAAGAAACTTTCAAAGTTCTTGAAATGTTCCATATTGACTGACCTTCATGTCTTAAAGTAATGATGGACTGTAATTTCTCTTTGCTTATTTGAGCATATGGATTTGGTCTTTTACCAAATAGCGTTATCTTCTGTATACCCCCCTACCTTGTCACAACACAACTGATTGGCTCAAATGCATTAATTCCACAAATTAACTTTTAAGAAGGCACACCTGTTAATTGAAATGCATTCCAGGTGACTACCTCATGAAGCTGGTTGAGAGAATGCCATGAGTGTGCAATGTTGTCATCAAGGCAAAGGGTGGCTATTTGAAGAATCTCAAATATAAAATATATTTTGATTTGTTTAAGACTTTTTTGGTTACTACATGATTCCATATGTGTTATTTCATAGTTCTTATGTCTTCACTATTATTCTACATTGTAAAAAATAGTAAAAATAAAGAAAAACCCTTGAATGAGTAGGTGTGTCCAAACCTTTGACTAGTAGTGTATATATTTGCCAAAAATATATAGGGGATTGGAAGTGATGCAGACAATTACATTGATGGAAGCTACAATCTATCTGCAATATTTAAGCTGATCTCCCCCCAAAAAAAATAACAAATTAAAAAACAAATACAAAAAAAACAGCAACATTCACACGACAGATACAAATGCTTACAAGGTATAGTAGACACGAGATAAACGTACGTCACACAAATACATTTTCATTTAAACGCTGTACTGATGCTGGTTCAAAACTGTTAGTGGCTCTCTTGGTTTTAAGAGAGTATATGCCCTGATGGCACTACTGTTTATTTACTGTTCAGTGGATGTGTTATCAAAAATATTTATTTACCCCTCTTATGTGAGCAGTCTGTTTAAAGGTCTGGTATGTTGCTCATCTCTTATCTCAGGCTTTGTTCAGTTTCTCAGAAGTTATTGGAAAGCAATAATGTGATCCACTCTTATCACTTTGGCAATCTAATGCACAACGGAAAACATTGTATCACCATGCATGTCTGTAAATCTCTGTGAAAGCTCAAATAATCTCATTACATTGCATACAGGTACAGTAGCATAATATCCCTTTCTACATCCATTATTCCAACTGTCTTTGTAGGTTGGAGTGTGTCTGTGTGTGTGTGTGTGTGTGTGTGTGTGTGTGTGTGTGTGTGTGTGTGTGTGTGTGTGTGTGTGTGTGTGTGTGTGTGTGTGTGTGTGTGTGTGTGTGTGGGTCAGATACTGATCATGTGAAATGAGATGGTCCTCTAACTGGCCGATAATTATGCTGGTAATATCCCCTTCAATATGGCTACACAATGTGTCACACAAGGTGGATTGAAAAGACAAAGATAGTCCAAATATTAAAAGGTGACATGCAGGGTCATGACAGTCTACTTACACAATTACCACCACAATTACCACACATAAACAGCACCGTAATTAGATAAACTGACTTTACCAGGAATAGTCTTCTCATAAAGTTCTCATTATTTATGTTTCTCTGCTTGCGTGTAGCGGTACACATCATTGCCAAGGTCATTGGGACGTGAAACTAAATATGTGAGTATACATATGTTTGTTTTGTCCCCTTAGCGAGATAAACGATACATTCCAAAATAAATGAAAATGCTTGTTATTGTGCATCTGGAAATCCAAACGTACTCCCTAAAGGAAAAACACCTTTTTAGACGCTTCAAAAAGATTAATCTGATGGCCACATTGGAAAACACAATAACTTTGATGACTAATTACTGTGTCTGTAATTAAATGACTACACAATGTACTATTTGATCAATCCATGAGGTGTTCTTTGTTGTGATTTTTTCATTTCTCATACAGTATGTGTTTGTAAGAAAATAAATGAATAGAATATCCCGAAAAAGATTGTCCTCATGAGTTTTAGAGTTACCCTGTATATGAAAGCAGTTTGGAACAATAGGGAACATCAACATTTTGTTGCATATAGTGTATGTTTGAGAAGGGGATTTGCTCAAGTTTTCTGAGTGGAGACTTGTGGAGGCTTTTATGATACCATTACGGGGTATAGTTGGTTATAGTTAATAGACTATATCTGGAAATATTTGGATTAATACAACAATTTACTGAAGTATCTCAGCATGCAAACAACATGACAGCTTTGTCTGGGGAACGGGACTGCATGATAAGACAAAACAAAACCAGTCATGAATGTTTCATAAAGTTGCATTTATATGCACTGAACTTTACGAATCTTACATCGAGAGATCCATCGTTCTTTTCAAGATTTTGTCTTCAGTAGTTTACAGAAGTCTGAGAGTCCATTGTCATCGAAGCCAAAGAAAGACTCTTTCTAACCAAAGGAAGACAAGTTCTTTGTGCAGCAAGTTGACACTTTGATGATTACATACTGTATGTAGGATCTTAATTTGATCACCCTGTTGCAGGAGAATTTCAGGAAATGTAAAGCTTGTAGTGTATTTGAGGTTTAAAAAGGCTTCTGAAGTTTGTAATTTCCACTTTGAAATTGTAGACTTAATTTTCCCTTACGAAAAATGTGTCAACCGATACGAAAATGTCCATGAACTATAATCAACATTATAATTCACCTGTTCTTACAGGATTCTTTTCCTGCTGTAGCAAACTGGCTCAAATTAAGATGCTACATCTGTAGGAAAAATCCAAAGTACATCAACATTATATACAGTATGTGCTGATATTTTATTTTTTACAGGCAACCTTCAACCTACAACCGTCTGTTGAGAGAAAACTGGCAGATACCTATAAGGTATTTATTCTATTGCAAATCTGTCAAATCTGTTTAAACTATGTTATGCTAATGATTGACCATCACATATGCTTTACTATTTCTTTATTAAGTGTATATTTACCGTGATCTTATGTTTTCGTTATCTACAAAAGCAAATTAATCGAGACAGATTTTCAAACCATTCCAAATATTACAGACCAAGCCTGGGGTAATTCGACCTGCCAATATTATCCCAAGATTGCCAGAGGAAAATTATGATGAAGTGTTTCATCCAAACCCCTTCAAGCAATATCTGGAAGAGTTGACTGTCAATGACCAGAACAAGGTAGGCATAGTTTAACCCACGATACCTTGGTATTAGGTTACCTCAAAACATGTGTTGTAAACAACTACGTTTATCTTGTGGGATTGCCTGGTTAATTCAGAGTATGCATATTAACCAGCACTTAGACATCACTGTTTCCAAATAGCATACTTGACGTACAAAAATGGGAAAGTGGAAAAGTGGGTTTAGTGTATAACTTCTGCTTAACAGTCTCTGTTTACGTGTAAAGGTTCCTTTAGAAGGTTTCTTTTTCTTCTTCTTCTTTTTCTTGATTTTCAGATATGAGAACAGAGACATTGAAACAGTACAACATACCCAGTCCTTTAAAACCCCACCCACCCCATATGTCCCACCCCACTCCATCTGTCCCACCAACCCCACTCTATCTGTCCCACCCACCCCACCCCATCTGTCCCACCCCACTCCATCTGTCCCACCCACCCCACTCCATCTGTCCCACCCACCCCACCCCATCTGTCCCAGCCCACCCATCTGTCCCTCCCACCCCACCCGTCCCTCCCACCCCACCCCTCCCACCCACCCCACCTCATCTGTCCCACCCACCCCACCCCATCTGTCTCACCCCACCATATCTGTCCCACCCCACTCCATCTGTCCCACCCCACCCGTCCCTCCCATCCCACCCGTCCCTCCCACCCCACCTCACCCCACCCGTCCCTCCCACCCACCCACCCGTCCATCCCACCCACCCCACCCCCCCGTCCCTCCCACCCACCCCATCCCATCCGTCTGTCAGTTTTCCAAAAACATGAAGGTAGATTGGCTACATTTGCCATGACTGAAAGGCACTGCAGTCGCTTCAATCTTGACCTTGTGACCTGAAATGATTTCCCCTTTGCTCTAAAACCTGATTTTTGTGAAAGATGGGAGAGATCATTCAAGACAATTTTAGGCATTCAAGTCAGAATCCTTAATACTGAAACCGCCACATCCGTTTGGGATATTATCACAACAAAAAAGTTACTGAAACAACGAACACTGTTTTTTCCCCCTCGGAAATCATTGTACATCATTGATAGAACAGCAGAATATGCACTGCCGTTTTTTTTTACCATGCTGCTCACCTCCGTTTGGACGCTCCTCACATCCGTTTAATCAACAAAACTAAAATAACAACAAATGCACCTGGGGCGACCAGTGTTTCACCTTGCACCTGGGGCGACCAGTGTTTCACCTTGCACCTGGGGCGACCAGTGTTTCACCTTGCACCTGGGGCGACCAGTGTTTCACCTTGCACCTGGGGCGACCAGTGTTTCACCTTGCACCTGGGGCGACCAGTGTTTCACCCTTGCACCTGGGGCGACCAGTGTTTCACCTTGCACCTGGGGCGACCAGTGTTTCACCTTGCACCTGGGGCGACCAGTGTTTCACCTTGCACCTGGGGCGACCAGTGTTTCACCTTGCACCTGGGGCGACCAGTGTTTCACCTTGCACCTCGGGCGACCAGTGTTTCACCTTGCACCTGGGGCGACCAGTGTTTCACCTTTTCACGTAGCTCAGCTTTAATGTGACTCAAAAGAAAAGTGAGTTCTGGGGTGATTCTCCAATACAATGTCAAATTACGTAAGCTCCTACTGACAAAAGTATTAAGCTCCTATTAAGTACATATTTATTTCCAAAACACTATATATCCATTTTCAAAAATGTTGGTAAATGAACTTTTATTGTTTAAAGAAATTATGAACGAGATTGGTGTGTTTTTTCACTATCTAATTAAAATCTATCATTTGATGATTTAATTTCAGAGACAAATAATCATATTTTTTTGCCAAACGCTATATATCCACCTTACTCTCAAATAAATAAATAGTACTGCTAGGTTTTACAAAGTCAAATGTAACAAAATAACTACATTTGTACAAATGATACATTTGTGACATCAACATTTAAAAAATGGTCACCATAAAAAATAAAAAAACATTAATATGAGAGCTGTATGTAAAACATTTACATTTGCCATTTTAGTCATTTAGCAGATGGTCTTAGTTTCAAGTTTTCAAGTTTTAATGTCATGTGCACAAGTACAGCGAAATGCCTTTCTTGCAAGCTCTAAACCCAACAATGCAGTAATCTAAAAATAACACAAGGTAGAACAAAAACAAGAAATAAGAATAGGAAATACAAAGAACATGAGAAAGTAAGAAGCTAAATACAGGGTCAGTTCTAATATTATATGAACAATGTGCAGGAATACTGGAGTGATAGAGGTAGATGTGTATAGGGGTAAGGTGAGGTGCAACATATACTGTATGATAAACAGAGTAGCAGCCACGTATATGATGATTGTATGTGGGTGTGTGTGTTTTATTTTATTTTTATTTCACCTTTATTTAACCAAGTAAGCCAGTTGAGAACAAGTTCTCATTTACAACTGCGACCTGGCCAAGATAAAGCAAAGCGGTGCGATTAAAAACAACAACAACACAGAGTTACATATGGAATAAACAAAACATACAGTCAAAAACACAATAGAAAATCTACATACAGTGTGTGCAAATGTAGCAAGTTATGGAGGTAAGGCAATAAATAGGCCATAGTGCAAAATAATTACAATTTAGTATTAACACTGGAGTGATAGATGTGCAGAAGATGATGTGCAAATAGAGATACTGGGGTGCAAATTAGCAAAATAAATAACAATATGGGGATGAGGTAGTTGGGTGGGCTAATTAAAGAATGGGCTGTGTACAGGTGCAGTGATCGGTAAGCTGCTCTGACAACTGATGCTTAAAGTTAGTGAGGGAGATAAGCATCTCCAGCTTCAGAGATTTTTGCAGTTCGTTCCAGTCATTGGCAGCAGAGAACTGGAAGGAATGGCGGCCAAAGGAGGTGTTGGCTTTGGGGATGACCAGTGAGATATACCTGCTGGAGCGCATACTACGGGTGGGTGTTGCTATGGTGACCATTGAGCTAAGATAAGGCAGGGATTTTCCTAGCAGAGATTTATAGATGGCCTGGAGCCAGTGGGATTGGCGACGAATATGTAGTGAGGGCCAGCCAACGAGAGCGTACAGGTCACAATGGTGGGTAGTATATGGGGCTTTGGTGACAAAACAGATGGCACTGTGATAGACTACATCCATGGGAAAGTTGCAGCGGAGGGTGCAGAGCTGGTGGCCGGGGTAGTGGAAGCCAGGTGGAAAGCATGGCCAGCCGTAGCAAAATGCTTATTGAAATTCTCGATTATCGTAGATTTATCGGTGGTGACAGTGTTTCCTTGCCTCAGTGCAGTGGGCAGCTGGGAGGAGGTGCTCTTATTCTCCATGGACTTTACAGTGTTAGTGCTACAGAATGCAAATTTCTGTTTGAAAAAGCTAGCCTTTGCTTTCCTAACTGATTGTGTATATTTGTTCCTGACTTCCCTGAAAAGTTGCATATCGCGGGGGCGGTTCGATGCTAATGCAGTACGCCACAGGATGTTTTTGTGCTGGTCAAGGGCAGTCAAGTCTGGGGTGAACCAGGGGCTATATCTGTTTTTAATTCTGATTTTTTTGAATGGGGCATGCTTATATAAGATGGAGAGGAAAGCACTTTTAAAGAACAACCAGGCATCCTCTACTGACGGAATGAGGTCAATATCCATCCAGGATACCCGGGCCAGGTCAATTAGAAAGGCCTGCTCGCTGAAGCGTTTTAGGGAGCGTTTGACAGTGATGAGGGGTGGTCGTTTGACCGTGGACCCATTACGGACGCAGGCAATGAGGCAGTGATCGCTGAGATCCTGGTTGAAGACAGCGGATGTGTATTTAGAGGGTAAATTAGTCAGGATGATATCAATGAGGGTGCCCATGTTTACGGATTTAGGGTTGTACCTGGTAGGTTCCTTGATAATTTGTGTGAGATTGAGGGCATTTGGTTTAGATTGTAGGACGGCCGGGGTGTTAAGCATATCCCAGTTTAGGTCACCAAGCAGTACGAACTCTGAAGATAGATGGGGGGCAATCAATTCACATATGGTGTCCAGGGAACAGCTGGGGGCTGAGGGGGGGGCTGTAGCAAGTGGCAAAAGTGAGAGACTTATTTCTGGAAAGGTGGATTTTTAGAAGTAGAAGCTCAAACTGTTTGGGCACAGACATGGATAGTATGATAGAGTTCTGCAGGCTATCTCTACAGTAGATTGCAACTCCGCCCCTTTTGGCAGTTCTATCTAGACTGAAAATGTTGTAGTTGGGGATGGACATTTCAGAGTTTTTGGTGGCCTTCCTAAGCCAGGATTCAGACACTGCTAGAACATCAGGGTTGGCGGAGTGTGCTAATGCAGTGAATAACTCAAACTTAGGGAGGAGGCTTCTGATGTTAACATGCAAGAAACCAAGGCTTTTACGGTTACAGAAGTCAACAAATGATAACGCCTGGGGAGTAGGAGTGATACTGGGGGCTACAGGGCCTGGGTTAACCTCTACATCACCAGAGGAACAGAGGAGGAGTAGAATAAGGATACGGCTAAAGGCTTTAAGAACTGGTCTTCTAGTGCGTTGGGTACAGAGAATAAAAGGGGTAGATTTCCGGGCGTTGTAGAATAGATTCAGGGCATTATGTACAGACAAGGATATGGAAGGATATGAGTACAGTGGAGATAAACCTAAGCGTTGGGTAACGATGAAAGAGATAGCATCACTGGAGGAACCGTTTGAGCCGGTCTCCGCGTGTGTGGGGGGTGGGACAAAGGAGCTATCTGAGGCAGGTTGAGTGGGACTGGGGGCTCTACAGTGAAATTGTATAATAAGAACTAACCAAAACAGTAATAGGCAAGGCATATTGACATGGGAGAGAGGTATAAAGCAATCACAGGTGTTATTCGAGAGAGCTAAGACAACAACTGGTAATGGCGACAAAAGTTTGGGCTGAGGCTAAACAGATAAACAGGACAGATAAACAGGATGGCGTACCGTGTAAAGGAACAGTCCAGCAGGCATCAGCTGTGTAGCTGAGTGATCATAAGGTCCAGTGAACAGCAATAGGTGAGTCCGGGAGCAGTTCGATGGCTGCAGTTCGGTGGCTGCTACGGCACAGGCGAGCAGGAGGCAAGGCTGTTGATTGCGTGTGCTAGCGGGCCGGGGCTAGCAGATGGATCTTCGTGGTCGTCGCAACGGGGAGCCTGTTGAAACCACATCAGGCGATTACGTCGGTAGACCAGCCGTGATGGATCGGCGGGGCTCCATGTCAACACTAGGAGGTCCCGTCCGGTTAACAGAGAGGTAGATAGCTGGGAGATGGGCCTGGCTCGAGGCTAGCTCAAGGCTAACTGGTGCTAGCTTCGGGACAGTGGTGATTAGCCAACAACAACATCCATTCGGTTGCAGCTAGCTAGTTGCAATGATCCAGTGTTAAAGGTCCAGTGATTCAGTGATTCCGGCAGAAAATCCGATATGTTCTGGGTCGATAGCGCGCTGTGCAGACTGGCCGATAATTGTCCAGGCTAGAGCTGGCTGGTAGGTAGTGCAGGGCACGGACAATGGTGAAAACCGCTGACGATGGCTAATAGCAAGTAGCTAGCAAGTAGCTAGTTAGCTGGCTAGTTTCAGCCGGTTCTAGATAAAAAGGTATAAGAAATAATAGAATCCGTTCCACATTGGGTGAGGCGAGTTCCAGGAAAGTATATTTAGTTGAAGGATGAAAAGTGAGATTGAGAAATACATACGAAAAAGACAAAAAAACAGGCTATTTACACGAGCACACTACAGAATACACGACCGCACTGCTACGCCATCTTGTGTGTGTGTGTAGAGTCAGTATAAATGTGTGTGCATGTTATGTGTGTGGAGGCAAATGAACTGAGTGTGTGTTGGAGTGTCAGTGTGTTTGAGTGTGTAGTCTTGTGAGTGTGCATAGAGACAGTGCAAAAATAAAATACAAGGGTCAACCCATTCATCTTAAGATAGCTAGGTGAGACAACCACATATCACAGTCAATATATACAGAATACAAACATTCCATTCCAGAAAAAAAATGGATACATAGCATTTGTAAAAAAAACAAATTTTCATACACATCTAAAATCTGTGAATAAAAAATCTGAAGACAGTCATATTTTACACACCTATAAGCAACCATTTCTGATGAAAAAACACAAATGTGAAAAATTGGTGGATATAGCGTTTTGGAAATATATATACAGTATATTAATATTGATATTAATGCCAAGCAAATAATTTATTCACAACTTTTAATCCAATCAAGACTTACTGACATTATTTGAATGTCTAAATATGTATAGCACTCCCCTTGTGTGACGCTAGGTAGACTTGCTGTGAGACTAAAGGTATCTGCTTGGGGAAATGATAGAATCTCAAACTTTCTTGACTCAACTCCCAATGCAAACAGCAGGTATTCACATCGCAGCAGGCATCATTATGGTGCAACGTTTTAGCCTCATCCAGCTTCAAGTCAAACCATATTCAGTCAAACCATCCTCTTGTAATGGATAGCTTATCATTCAGTCAACTTGGTTGGTGTCGGTCTATTACAAACCTTGTATAAAAGGGATAAAACCAAACAATACGGATAGAGAGATTTATCACAGGAGAAGTGAGTGGACAGAGATTTTATTTGCCCTAACGAAAAATGTATCAATCCCTACAATGTTTTAAAATGTATTATAATCCACATTATTCACATTTCCTGTTGCTGCAGGATTATTTTCCTGCTGTAGCAAACTGGCTCAAATTAAGATCTTACATTTGTAATGTAATCAATCGTAGGCAGCTGGCAGACAAAACTAACCACTTCAAACAGGGGCAGCCGCATAATTACAAATGATTGCTTCAGAAACCGGACCTTAACTGGGTGCAGTAGCTAGGCAAAAGCAATTTCACACTCACCTCACGGCTTTCCATCATCCACACGCGTATGTTTGGGCGGTATACTTCCGGTTGACTATGAATGATTGCCAACTGAACAATACAAAGAAAACCAACTACTGGTATGACATAACCAAACATGTATACATAATCTCTTCTTGAGTCATTTTGGCACATACATGAAGAAGGTTTTTAATTTAGGAAACTGGAAACATTCTGGAACACTTGTCAGCTGTTTACCAGGCCTAATAAAGTGACCGGAGTCTGCATCATCCACTGTTGTTACCTTGAGAATTCCTGTCAGAGCCAATCTCTGTCTCACATTCAATTTCTAATCCCCAGTGTGTCCAATCTCTTCTCCGATCCCATCTCCATCTAATTCAACGCATAAAAACCTTTCAAACACTCAACTGGTAGTTAAGGTTACCCTATAACATGGTCTTATTTTACACATTTTTTTCACATTAAGTGCTAGCGTAGCAACAAGATGGAAGTCAGAACACAAGGTTAGAGTGTATATGTGCAGGAAGGAAGGACCATACCTTATAGTTATTAGCAATTAAGAGTAATTATTTAATTTCTTATTCATGAGCCGTGAATATACAGTACCAGTCAAAAGTTTGGACACACCTACTTATTCAAGGGTTTTTATTTATTTTTACTATTTTCTACATTGTAGAATAATAGGGAAGACATCAAAACTATGAAATAACACATATGGAATCATGTAGTAACAAAAAGTGTTAAACAAATCAAAATATATTTTAGATTTTAGATTCTTCAAAGTAGCCACCCTTTGCCTTGATGACAGCTTTGCACACTCTTGGCATTCTCTCAACCAGCTTCACCTGGAATGCTTTTCCAACAGTCCTGAAGGAGTTCCCACATATGCTGAGCACTTGTTTGCTGCTTATCCTTCACTCTGCCATCTCAATTGGGTTGAGGTCGGGTGATTGTGGAGGCCAGGTCATCTGATGCAGCTCTCCATCAATCTCCTTCTCTGTCAAATAGCCCTTGCACAGCCTGGAGGTGTGTTGGGTCATTGTCCTGTTGAAAAACAAATGATAGTCCCATTAAGCGCAAACCAGATGGGATGACGTTTCGCTGCAGAATGCTGTGGTAGCCATGCTGGTTAAGTGTGCCTTGAATTCTAAATAAATCACAGACAGTGTCACCAGCAAAGCACCCCCACACCATCACACCTCCTCCTCCATGCTTCACGGTGGGAACCACACATGCAGAGATAATCTATTCACCTACTCTGCATCTCACAAAGAAATGGTGGTTGGAACCAAAAATCTCAAATTTGGACTCATCAGACCAAAGGACAGATTTCCACCAGTCTAATGTCCATTGCTCGTGTTTCTTGGCCCAAGCAAGTCTCTTCTTCTTATTGGTGTCCTTTAGTAGTGGTTTCTTTGCAGCAATTCGACCATGAAGGCCTGATTCACGCAGTCTCCTCTGAACAGTTGATGTTGAGATGTGTATGTTACTTGAACTCTGTGAAGCACTTATTTGGGCTGCAATTTCTGAGGTTGGTAACTCTAATGAACTTATCCTCTGCAGCAGAGGTAACTCTGGGTCTTCCATTCCTGTGGCGGTCCTCATGAGAGCCAGTTTCATCATAGTGCTTGATGGTTTTTGCGAATGCACTTGAAGAAACTTTCAAAGTTCTTGAAATGTTCCGTATTGACTGACTTTCATCTCTTAAAGTAATGATGGACTTTCATTTCTCTTTGCTTATTTGAGCTGTTGTTGCCATAATATGGATTTGGTCTTTTACCAAATAGGGCTATCTTCTGTATACCACCCCTACCTTGTCACAACACAACTGATTGGCTCAAACGCATTAACAAGGAAAGAAATTCCACAAATTAACTTTTAAGAAGGCACACCTGTTAATTGAAATGCATTCCAGGTGACTACCTCATGAAGCTGGTTGAGAGAATACCAAGAGTGTGCAACGCTGTCATCAAGGCAAAGGGTGGCTACTTTGAAGAATCTGAAATATAAAATATATTTTGATTTGTTTAACACTTTTTTGGTTACTACATGATTCCATATGTGTTGTTTCATAGTTTTGATGTCTTCACTATTATTCTACAACGTAGAAAATAGTAAAAATAAAGAAAAACCCTTGAATGAGTAGGTGTGTCCAAACGTTTGACTTGTACTGTACGTATATTTTGCACTGTCGGAAGCCACAAATACAACTAGGTCTTATAAATCAATCCTATCATGTGTATCTAAAACTATACTGTTAAAACTAAAAGAACCAACTATTTTATAAAGCTGACTAAAATGTCTGATGCAGATATTTGTTTTGATCTGAATAGAGTTTATCCCTTAATAATGTGGTATCAAAGTCAGCATGAAATCCCACAGACAGTGAGAAAACAATCACAATATCAGAAGGAGATGTCATGACAGTGAGCACTTACAAGTATATTGTGTCTCTGTGAAAACATCAGGGATGGTTTTGAAATGTCAATGACTGACACAATAAACACTGTTTTCAATCTGGGAGGCTCGGACACAAAGCAAGGCTGTAAAAGTAATCAAGAAATGGCAACTACAAACAGTCTAAACAGACAGGATCATATCAGAGAATGCAGTATAACACAAAACATGAAACGTAGTATGGAGTTTATATATATATAGACATTGAGTGAGTTCTGTCACAAATGTCTCTCCTCTGATTTGACATTTCAAAGTATTTGACATTTCAAGGTAGTCACTTATGGTTTTGACATTCATTACAATTTTTTCTCCCCTTGTGTCATGTGGGCTTGAGTATTCCACGGCACAGACACATTTTTCCCATTTGTCACAAAATACAATTTGTGAGTATCTTTGGATCAAGCAGCAGGCAGAGTGATGCAAACACAAAGAGTAGATGTTTGATATCAATTCAAGTATTGGTTTCCACATTTTGCCCACTGGGTCTGGTAATATTTTTGCTGTTTATTATAAACCAGTCACACGGAGATCCTTTTCATCATGGGTTTTGTTTCGCTCCCTCACCACAGGTTCATTGTTATTTGTTATATTCATTACATCATACAGCAAAATAACCACTTATTCATTTTACATTACATTTTAGTCATTTAGCAGACGCTCTTATCCAGAGCGACTTACAGTTAGTGAGTGTATACATTTTTCATACTGGCCCCCCGTGGGAATCGAACCCACAACCCTGGCGTTGCAAACACCATGCTCTACCAACTGAGCTACATCCCTGCCGGCCATTCCCTCCCCTACCCTGGACGACGCTGGGCCAATTGTGCGCCGGCTACGACAGAGCCTTGATTTGAACCAGCTAGCACTGCGATGCAGTGCCTTAGACCACTGCGCCACTCGGGAGGACATTACACTAGCCAGCACTAAACCGTTACAGTCAATCTGCAGGTACATTAACTCTTCTTAAGGTAACTATCCACTCTAAGTAGAAGCACAGGTAAACAGAATAGCCAACTGGAGGCCAATGTTTTGATATGGCGAACATCTCTTGAAGGGTATTTGTGCTATTAAGAATTCCACAATTCGTAGTGGTGTTTTATTTTAAGTCGTGTCCACTATCCTAGTCACCCCAAGGCAGAAAGATCACCAGTGACAATACAATTATGACTCAAGCTGCAAAGAAGGGTATGGATCCAATTTCTAGGTCACAGACAGGTGTTTCCAACATACTCATGGAGCATGTATTTTTCATGTATGAGAGTATCATGTTACCTTTTCTTTGTAACCATTATAAATCTATCTGTTGGGTTATAATGAAGAGAGTACAGTGTTTGAATATTTCAAGATTCAATTTGAAGGAACCCCTTATTCATTATTTGTTCTTTATCTTGCCGTTCTGTTCTTGGTCCGTGGTTCTACTCTGGATGCCAAAACTGAAAAAGTCTACTCACCCCATTGTGACAATCCATGAGAATGAGGCGCTGATGTCCAAAAAGGTAACATATAACATCTATTGAGACTCTGTTCTGAGTCCCTGCATTAAACAACCCATTCAGCAATCATAGTGGGGAGTCTGACAATGTTGAATGGTTTGTAATATTATGACATAATAGCCTTGTATTTAGAATGCACAACTGAATATATTCAAATCGTTATACTAATTCATAGCTAATGTAGTTGCAGTGTACAGTTATACTTAAGCTCCGAGGGGGGGAGCCTGAGCTATTCGGCAGCCTGATGGTCTGGGGGTAGAAGCTATTGGCCAGTCTGTTAGTTTTAGCCATGATGCTCCTGTGTGATGGAAGCAGGGAGAACAGGCCGTGGCTCAGGTGGCTGAGGTCCCTGATGATCTTCTTGGCCTTCCTGTGACACCTGGTGTTTTAGGTGTCCTGGAGGGCTGTGTGCACCCAATGGTGCATTCGGCTGAGTGTACCACCCTCTGTAGAGCCTTGCGGTCAGCGGCGGTGGAGTTGCTGCACCAGGCTGTGATGCAGCCCAACAGTATGCTCTCGATGGTGCTCCTGTAGAACACTGTGAGGGCCCCTCGGGAACAGGCCGAATTTCTTCAGCCTCCTGAGATTAAAGAGTTGCTGTCGTGCCTTCTTCACCACGATGTCCGTGTGGTTTGACCATTTCAGCTCCTCGGAGATGTGTACGCTGAGGAACTTGAACTTTTTGACCGTCTCCACAGCGGTCCCGTTGATGAAGATGAGGCGTGTTCAGCCTGGTTCCTCCTGAAGTCCACAATCAGCTCCTTTGTTTTGCTGATATTGAGTGAGAGGTTGTTTACTTGGCACCATGCTGTCAGAGTGCCTACCTCCTCCCTGTAGGCTGTCTCGTCGTTGTCGGTGATCAGGCCTACTACTGTTGTGTTGTTAGCGAACTTGATGATGGAGTTGGAACTGTGTGAGGCCACGCAGACGTGGGTATACAGAGAATACAGGAGGGGACTGAGGACACACCCTTGTGGAGCCCCCATGTTGAGGATCAGTTTGGAGGAGGTAATGTTGCCTACCTTCACCACCGGGGGGCGGTGCGTCAGGAAATCTTTGGCTGATCAGTAGGCAACGGCCGGCCCCCCTACCAAGATGGGCTGGCCCGGTTTTCTGATAGGCTGAGCTGAGGTCATGCATGCTCACATTCAAAGTCAAACGCGGCATCAGCAAAGAGACCTGCTCTGACTGTCATCAGGTAGACAGCCAAGATCATGGATCATAAAAAACTGAAAGGTTGCCTATAAACGTAGAAAGAGCTCATTCTACATTGTCACCTCACTCAAAACGTAACATTTTGAGGCGGCTAAAACCATGATTTGGTCACAGTGAGTTGGTGGTGCGCGCAGTGCTGTGGGCTGGTGTGGATAAAATGCTGAATTCTTGTCCCAGTCTGCCCCTGCTCCCTCTGCACATGACCGGATGTCTTTGTCTGTTGTACAAACTGTTGTAACTATAAACAACCTTTCTCTGTTGTTCCTATAACACAATCAAATGTACAGCCCAAAACATTGTAACCTACACTACCTGACAAAAGTTTGGACACACCTACTCATTCATTTCTACATTTTAGTCAACTGAGCTACAACTGAGTCAGGAATTGTGAAAAACTGAGTCCAAATGTATTTGGCTAAGGTGTATGTAAACTTCCGACTTCAACTGTATATCACGTCAATCTTACATGAATTAAATGTAGGGATTTAGGCGATTCATATTCTAGGAGATGACTACAGATGGTTTATCATGCATGTATGGACCATACATTGACACGTCAAGTTCAAAATGTGAGGTTTAAAAAATACAGAAGTATTTTTCAGTCCTCTGTAACGAGTCTTCAGTAGCTCTCACCCCATATTGGAGTTAATAGATGAAATGGTTATATAACGTCCAAACAAAATGTTGCTAACAAAACTGCAATTCTGGAAGTCCTTGCTTATTTTCTGTGAATGCTTTTCCATTTGCAATGGATTTGGTTCTGTGAGAGCAGGTGAATTGGAGCTCTGTCCAATCAATGACTATAATTGTCAATTACTGTAGGTCTGTGACAATAAATACCACCACACATTGCGGTGTCCTAAGATGCTGGCTGTGAGGATAAACATTTGGAACACATTCAACTGCAGACTCAAGTCTGTTCATATTACAGTCTGGTAAACTGTAACAAGAATGTTACTAATCAATTATAACATCTTCAGTAGTTTTTCAGAGTAACTGAATTCACAGCTCATAATTATTTTCTCATTGGCACAGACACTGACAACCATTTTTCAACAGTAACATAATATTTTTGTCTTTTGGGAAAGATCGGGGCAGGTGGCAACGTAAGCTCTGGCAACCTGGCATTGAACACAGAGAAGACAAGCGAGAGTAACTCAACAACAGAAGAGGAAGACAACATCTCAATCTCTTCACTGCTGATCACTGAATCTGACCCTGCAAAAGATGGATCCTGGCAAGGTGGTGCGACCTCTTTCAACCCTACCAATGTAAAGATGGAAGCCTTTGAGACGCACATTTAAGTTGTTTGTGAGATAAATGGGTGACAAAACAGAAAGGTGTAGAGAGTAAGGTAACACTTTATTTTAAGGTTCTGTAATAAACCATTTATAAGGCATTTTTAAAGTGTGAGTTCACCATTTATTAATCATTGCTCCCACATTAATACATCATTTACTAATCATTAGTAAAGTATGTTTGCAGCCCCTAATCTAAAGTGAGTGCTATTTATGCTTTACAAATACCTTATAAATGTTTTTGAGTGACCAGTGTAATTTCTAACAAAAAGATGGGCATGCTATTGGTAGACGTTCCAGCAGCACCAGGTAAAATAATAAGTACATAACACAGGATATTTAAGGAAATATATATATACACATTTGTGAGTAACTTACTAACATTTACAAATATGGGAATAATGATTAATAAATGGTGGGCATACGGTTTGTAATCACATTATAAATAGTTTATAAATGTCTTTATTACGGACCTTTAAAATAAAGTGTTACAGAGAGTCATTCCCTATAGTATTGACAAAGAGGACTTGTGATCATTATTAGCAGATGTGGCAGTATGCAATAAATTCAACTGCTTTTGCTATTGTATAAACATTTATGAAATGCAAAAATGTTCTGGAGATTGTGAAACTATATGCACCGCTGGGAGGAAAGATAATACTTTTTGAACTGATTGATTATAATTATTTAATCATTCTGATTTGTATTTTGGGATAAATTAACTTGTTCCAACATTGAATAAAACATTTTGTAATCTTTTCAAAAAGTTTGTTTGATTACTGACATTGTAAAATACATGAGAATAAACATTTTATGATACATATTGCAAGTACATCTATGAGTGTGGGGTGTTGGTGTTGTACCTGTGATTCATTTGTACAGACCCAGAACAGAACTCATTGAAACATTTTTCATTTTGCCAAATTGTACATGTTATTCTACTTCTCAGTATCTCTCTACCCACTTCAAACTTCAGAGTTGTCAATACTATGCACTACATACAATTAACTAAATTATAGTTCATTACATAACTGTGGACACATTTCTCCAGACAAGAAGCCTAGATCAAGTTAATTACAGTGGCGATCATAGTTGCTACTATATTTAGTTCTGATTACATCATGCATGTTAAAATTGACTTTTTCCCTCATATTTTTTCAGTCAATCCTCAATATTCCCAAACAAAACTGCTCACATCCACGGAGAATTGCAATCTCTAAAGCAGGGATCATCAACTAGATTCAGCCACTGGCCAATTATTTTCTTGAGTGGATGGTCAGGGGGCCGAAAATATTTACAAATAATTTGCACACTGCAAATTGACTGCAAGAAGCCCAAACAGATATAATATTTGACAAAAATATAATAATTTCAAACCTTGCTTACATTTGTATACTATCACATATACACTACATGACCAAAAGTATGTGGACACCTGCTCGGCGAACATCTCATTCCAAAATCATGGACATTAATATGGAGTATGCTGTAGCGTTAAGATTTCCCTTCACTGGAACTAAGGGGCCTAGCCCGAACCATGAAAAACAGCCCCAGACAATTATTCCTCCTCCAACAATCTTTACACGTCTCCACTGCTCCAGAGTCCAATGGCGGCGAACTTTACACCACTCCAGCCGACACTTGGCATTGTGCATGGTGATCTTAGGCTTGTGTGCTGTTGCTCAGCCATTGAAACCAATTTCATGAAGCTCCCGACGAACAGTTATTGTGCTGATGTTGCTTCCAGAGGCAGTTTGGAACTCGGCAGTGAGTGTTGCAATCGAGGACAGACGATTTTTACGCACTACGCGCTTCAGCACTCGGTGGTCCCGTTCTGTGAGCTTGTGTGGCCATACCACTTCGCGGTTGAGCCATTGTTGCTCCTAGACGTTGCCACTTCACAATAAGTGAATGCACCAATTTGTAAGTCGCTCTGGATAAGAGCGTCTGCTAAATGATGTAAATGTAAATGTAAGAGCCTTTAAAGTTGACCAGGGCAGCTTTAACAACATTTTACGAACTGACTTGTCGGAAAGGTGGCATCCTATGACGGTGCCACGTTGAAAGTCACAGAGCTCTTTAGTAAGGCCCTTCTACTGCCAATGTTTGTCTATGGAAATTGCATGGTTGTGTGCTCGATTGTATACACCTTTCAGCAACGGGTGTGACTGAAATAGCCGATTCCACTAATTTGAAGGGGTGTCCACATACACTATATATACAAAAGTGTCTCTCTGTTGTGCATGGGGATACTTGGGAATAGATTTCCAAAATGTAAATCACCTGGAGATGATTTGCTGGTGTTTTTACAGTCTTTTATGTCCAAATAAAATCACCTGTGGGCCTTGCTCTGAAGGCTTATCAAGCGTCTCTCAGATCCATTCAGCAGTTTTCTTTCATGACGATAGGCCTTAAAAATTAGCATTCTACGATAGAGAACTTCTGAACAGACATTCAAGAAATCCAACAAAGTTGTCAACAGTGACACTAGAATCACAGAGAAAGATGAAGTGTGAACTTCAACTTCCGTTTGAAATTCAAGAAAGGTGTTGTTGATATAATTAAAACCAATCTTTTAGTTTGGACTGCTACATTCAAAATGATGGACAGGTACAATTGCACATGTTAAAGGTAGACTCAGCGAAATCACGTTGCCACAAGCAGCACCACAGATTTTGAGATGAGCGAGATGCAAGACAAACAGTCACACGCAGTATTTGCGCTTGTGCACGGGTTCACTTCACGCTGTTCACAGCGTGGTAGCCAGGGCACCAAAACAGAGAAGTTGAGCCTCACACTTCAACGCTCTTAGTTGTTGCGGAAATTGACCCACTATGCGGTTTACTTTCTGCATCTGTATCGCTAGTTCTACCTTTAATATGTGAAATGCTAACTCAGCTAATTCATCTTTGTTGAAGGAGAAAAATATTATTTATAGACGTGGTATTACAGATCATAATAATAATAATAATATGCCATTTAGCAGACGCTTTTATCCAAAGCGACTTACAGTCATGTGTGCATACATTTTTACGTATGGGTGGTCCCGGGGATCGAACCCACTACCCTGGCGTTACAAGCGCCATGCTCTACCAATTGAGTTACAGTGGACCACATAGAGGCCATCATACATCCTCACTCAAGTCAACCAGCGTGTGTTGATTGTATATCTAATGTACACCGAGTATATTTTATATGTAATATATTTTCTGCTGAAAATGCTGTTATCAAGGTAATTTCCTTAGTATGTGACGTCGGAGTTCAGCATGTGGGAGAAGTCGGAGCACAGTGATAATAGACGAGTTACCCACTAGTAATTACAAGTTGGAGGGGGGTTTAAGTGGATTTTTCCCATATGCTCGTTTTTACGAATTTACGAGATTTCATGAACACAGCATAATTGTGCTCAAAATAACTAAATTACCTTACCTCAAACCATCCCTCTGGAGAAGAGCTTTAGGTCACTAACAATTCATTAACCTCGTCTGATGCAGAAGGATTCAAACAGAAATTATTAGACTGTTTGGGAACTGTGAATAGGCCGCTAATTGTTTAATGTCTGGACTCTTTAGTCAATGTAATACTCGACATCACTCCTTTCTGCCTCGAATTCGTCCTTTTGTTACTCTTCAGCATCCAATCAGATACACCCTGACTATATATGATGTACGATCTGTTCTTGTAACTTTATAAAATCCCGATTCATCCAAATAATCAGTGATGTAAAAACCAGCACACCGGTATAATTGTTCCTCATAATCCTTTCGTCCCACAGCTTCCCGACAGACGTAACATTTTCAGAATCAAATCGAGTCAAATTGTATTTGACACGTGCGTCGTAGACAACAGGTGTAGGCTAAAAGTGAAACGCTTAGTTATGAGTCCTTTTCCAACAATGCAGTTAAAGATAAGATAAAAACTATGAAACTATTGAAATAGTGACACGAGGCATAAACACACAGTGAATAACGAATATAAATAATGAGTAGACAAGAACATGGCTATATATAGGGAGTAGAAAATAACATGGCTATATATAGGGAGTAGAAAATAACATGGCTATATATAGGGAGTAGAAAATAACATGGCTATATATAGGGAGTAGAAAATAACATGGCTATATACATGGAGTAGAAAATAACATGGCTATATATATATAGGGAGTAGAAAATAACATGGCTATATATAAGGAGTAGAAAATAACATGGCTATATATAAGGAGTAGAAAATAACATGGCTATATATATAGGGAGTAGAAAATAACATGGCTATATATATAGGGAGTAGAAAATAACATGGCCATATATAGGGAGTAGAAAATAACATGACTATATATAGGGAGTAGAAAATAACATGGCTATATACAGTGGGGAAAAAGTATTTAGTCAGCCACCAATTGTGCAAGTTCTCCCACTTAAAAATATGAGAGAGGTCTGTAATTTTCATCATCGGTACAGGTCAACTATGACAGACAAATTGAGAAAAAAAAATCCTAAAAATCACATTGTAGGATTTTTAATGAATTTATTTGCAAATTATGGTGGAAAATAAGTATTTGGTCACCTACAAACAAGCAAGATTTCTGGCTCTCACAGACCTGTAACTTCTTTTTTAAGAGGCTCCTCTGTCCTCCACTCGTTACCTGTATTAATGGCACCTGTTTGAACTTGTTATCAGTATAAAAGACACCTGTCCACAACCTCAAACAGTCACACTCCAAACTCCACTATGGCCAAGACCAAAGAGCTGTCAAAGGACACCAGAAACAAAATTGTAGACCTGCACCAGGCTGGGAAGACTGAATCTGCAATAGGTAAGCAGCTTGGTTTGAAGAAATCAACTGTGGGAGCAATTATTAGGAAATGGAAGACATACAAGACCACTGATAATCTCCCTCGATCTGGGGCTCCACGCAAGATCTCACCCCGTGGGGTCAAAATGATCACAAGAACGGTGAGCAAAAATCCCAGAACCACACGGGGGGACCTAATGAATGAACTGCAGAGAGCTGGGACCAAAGTAACAAAGTCTACCATCAGTAACACACTACGCCGCCAGGGACTCAAATCCTGCAGTGCCAGACGTGTCCCCCTGCTTAAGCCAGTACATGTCCAGGCCCATCTGAAGTTTGCTAGAGTGCATTTGGATGATCCAGAAGAGGATTGGGAGAACGTCATATGGTCAGATGAAACCAAAATAGAACTTTTTGATAAAAACTCAACTCGTCATGTTTGGAGGACAAAGAATGCTGAGTTGCATCCAAAGAACACCATACCTACTGTGAAGCATGGGGGTGGAAACATCATGCTTTGGGGCTGTTTTTCTGCAAAGGGACCAGGACGACTGATATGTGTAAAGGAAAGAATGAATGGGGCCATGTATCGTGAGATTTTGAGTGAAAACCTCCTTCCATCAGCAAGGGCATTGAAGATGAAACGTGGCTGGGTCTTTCAGCATGACAATGATCCCAAACACACCGCCCGGGCAACGAAGGAGTGGCTTCGTAAGAAGCATTTCAAGGTCCTGGAGTGGCCTAGCCAGTCTCCAGATCTCAACCCCATAGAAAATCTTTGGAGGGGAGTTGAAAGTCCGTGTTGCCCAGCGACAGCCCCAAAACATCACTGCTCTAGAGGAGATCTGCATGGAGGAATGGGCCAAAATACCAGCAACAGTGTGTGAAAACCTTGTGAAGACTTACAGAAAACGTTTGACCTGTGTCATTGCCAACAAAGGGTATATAACAAAGTATTGAGAAACTTTTGTTATTGACCAAATACTTATTTTCCACCATAATTTGCAAATAAATTCATTAAAAATCCTACAATGTGATTTTCTGGATTTTTTTTTTCTCATTTTGTCTGTCATAGTTGACGTGTACCTATGATGAAAATTACAGGCCTCTCCCATCTTTTTAAGTGGGAGAACTTGCACAATTGGTGGCTGACTAAATACTTATTTTCCCCACTGTATATAGGGAGTAGAAAATAACATGGCTATATATATAGGGAGTAGAAAATAACATGGCTATATTTATAGGGAGTAGAAAATAACATGGCTATATACAGGGAGTAGAAAATAACGTGGCTATATATAGGGAGTAGAAAATAGCATGGCTATATATATAGGGAGTAGAAAATAACATGGCTATATATAGGGAGTAGAAAATAACATGGCTATATATATAGGGAGTAGAAAATAACTGTCACGCCCTGGCTCTGGGGACTATGTTATGTTGAGCCAGGGTGTGTAAGTCTATGTTTTGTATATCTATGTTGGCCTGAGTGACTCCCAATCAGAGGCAACGAGTGTCAGCTGGTTGTCTCTGATTGGGAGCCATATTTAACTATCGGTCTTTTCACTTTGTGTTGTGGTTTCTTGTTCCTTTTGGTTTGTGTGTATCGAAGGACTTCACGTTTCGTTCGTTGTTTTGATCGGGTGATCTGTTTAATAAATAATATGTACGCATTCAACGCTGCGCATTGGTCCTCCTCCTTAAGCGAACGTGACAATAACATGGCTATATATATAGGGAGTAGAAAATAACATGGCTATATATAGGGAGTAGAAAAATAACATGGCTATATACAGGGAGTAGAAAATAACATGGCTATATATATAGGGAGTAGAAAATAACATGGCTATATACAGGGAGTAGAAAATAACATGGCTATTTTTTTATTTTATTTTATTTATTTCACCTTTATTTAAACAGGTAAGCCAGTTGAGAACAGGTTCTCATTTACAACTGCGACCTGGCAAAGATAAAGCAAAGCAGTGCGATAAAAACAACACAGAGTTACATATGGGGTAAAAAAACAAAGTCAAAAATACAACAGAAAATATATATACAGTGTGTGCAAATGTAGCAAGTTATGGAGGTAAGGCAATAAATAGGCTATAGTGCAAAATAATTACAATAGTATTAACACTGGAATGCTAGATGTGCAAGAGATTATGTGCAAATAGAGATACTGGGGTGCAAAAGAGCAAAATAAATAACAATATAGGGATGAGGTAGTTGGGTGGGCTAATTTCAGATGGGCTGTGTACAGGTGCAGTGATCGGTAAGGTGCTCTGACAACTGATGCTTAAAGTTAGTGAGGGAGATAAGAGTCTCCAGCTTCAGAGATTTTTGCAATTCGTTCCAGTCATTGGCAGCAGAGAACTGGAACTGGAACTGCACCTGTTTGAACTCGTTACCTGTATAAAAGACACCTGTCCACACACTCAATCAAACTGGAAGTAGAAAATAACATGGCTATATTGTCACGGAATCAGCCGAGGCTGCTCCTCCTCCTTGCTCGGGCAGGCTTCGGCGTTCCTCGTCCCCGGAGTACTAGCTGCTGCCGATCGATGTTTCAGTGTTTGTCTTGTTTGGTCTTTATTGTTTACACCTGTTTCCCATTATGTTTTATTGTGTTCCCTTTATAACCCTCTGTTTCTCATTGTGTATTGTGCGTAATTGTTTTGGTCTTTGTGGCAGTTGCCCATGTGTGCGGGTCTCATTATTTCCTCGCTGTTTGAGGTTGCCTTTGTACTTTGTATTTTTCACTGCATCCAGTAAAGTTTCTGCCAGTAGCTCGGTGTCCTGCTCTTGACTTCGCCTACCGCATACACGTCGCTGTGACAGAATTACGCACCATTAGACATGGAGTCAGCAGGAGCGGCGGTGCCAACTGGATCAATAGAAGAGCGCGTAGAACAACAAGCGGCTATGATCCAGGCTCTCGGCACCGCCATGGAACAGGTGGTGAAAACCGTGGAGCGATGGGAAAGAAGAAGTTGGTCTACACCTCCTCCAACGATACCACCACCATCAGCTATGCCCATTGCTTCATCTCCTTGGTCCAGTGGGATTCGGCTCTCGCTCCCGAGGGCTTATGATGGCACAGCTGCCGGGTGTCAGGGTTTCCTGCTCCAGGTGGAACTCTACCTGGCAATCATCCACCCGGCGCCCTCGGGATACGAGAGCGTGCCGCCCTCATCTCCTGTCTGTCCGGCAAGGCGCTGGAGTGGGCCAACGCAGAGTGGGGGGGAATAGACGCCGCTACAGTCAACTATGCAGCATTCACCCGCCGCTTCAGGGCAGTATTCGATCATCCACCAGAGGGTAAGGCGGCGGGTGAACGTCTATTCCACCTTCGACAGGGGATGAGGAGCGCGCAGGAGTTCGCACTGGACTTCCGGACACTGGCTGCCAACGCGGGATGGAATGAGAGGGCCTTCATCGACCACTACAGATGTAGCCTGAGGGAGGACGTGCGTCGGGAATTGGCCTGCAGGGACACCAACCTAAACTTCGATCAACTGGTGGACATGTCGATTCGCCTGGACACCCTGTTGGCTACCCGCGGACGTCCGGACTCGGGGCCGTCCATTCCATCCCCCAGCACTTCCGAGCCGAACCCTATGGAGCTCGGAGGTGCTGGTACTAGGAGAGAGACCAGGAGAGAGGCCGTCCCCTGCACCAACTGTGGCCGCAGAGGACACACTGCTGGTCGGTGCTGGGGAGGGTCTCCTCGGAATCGAGGCAGTAGGCCGTGCACTAATGAGTCATTCCAGGTGAGTAGGCGCCCAACTCACCCAGAGCTCCCTGTTGCGCATATGTTTATGAAAGTTGTGTTTCCCGAGGTTTCTCCTCATTCCCAGCATAAGGTGCTAGTCGATTCAGGCGCAGCTGGGAATTTTATCGATCGCCATTTCACCCATAAGTTAGGGATTCCTATAGTTCCAGTGGATGTGCCCTTCCCTATCCATGCCCTAGATATTTGCCCTTTGGGGTCTGGGTTGATTAGGGAGGTCACGGCGCCGCTCAGGATGAAAACGCAGAAGGGCCATGAGGAGATAATTTGGTTGTATTTGATTGACTCTCCTGCGTTTCCCATGGTGTTGGGGCTTCCCTGGCAACAAAGGGCTCTCAGTGGATGGTCTGATCAGTGTGTCGGGAGGTGTGTGGGTGTTTCCGTAGGGGCCACGACGGTGGAAAGTCCGAACCAAGTTCCCACCATGCACATTCCACCTGAATATGCCGATTTGGCTCTCGCCTTCTGTAAAAAGAAGGCGACTCAATTACCACCCCATCGACAGGGGGATTGTGCGATAAACCTCCAAGTAGGCGCTGCGCTTCCACGTAGCCATGTGTATCCTCTGTCTCAGGCGGAGACGGCGGCTATGGAAATATATGTTGCCGAATCGCTGAGACAGGGATACATACGGCCGTCCACTTCCCCTGCGTCCTCGAGTTTATTTTCTGTGAAGAAGAAAGATGGGGGTTTACGCCCGTGTATTGACTACCGTGGTCTCAATCAGATCACCATCAAATACAGCTATCCTCTCCCTCTGATTGCTAGTATGACGGAGTCATTACACGGGGCGCGATTCTTCACAAAATTGGATCTCAGGAGCGTGTACAACCTGGTGCGCATTAGGGAGGGAGATGAGTGGAAGACAGCATTCAGTACCACCTCGGGTCACTATGAGTACCTCGTCATGCCATACGGGTTAATGAATGCTCCTTCAGTCTTCCAATCGTTTGTGGATGAGATTTTCCGGGACTTACATGGACAGGGTGTAGTGGTGTATATTGATGACATTCTAATATACTCCGCTACCCGCACAGAGCATGTGTCCCTGGTTCGCCGGGTGCTTGGTAGACTGTTGGAGCATGACCTGTATGCATAGGCGGAGAAATGTCTGTTCTTCCAGGAGTCCATCTCCTTCCTGGGACACCAGTTGTCCGTGTCAGGGGTGGAGATGGAGATTGACCGTGTTTCAGCCGTGTGCAATTGGCCGACTCCCTCCACGGTGAAGGAGGTGCAGCGGTTCTTGGGTTTTGCCAATTACTACCGGAGGTTTGTCTGGGGCTTTGGGCAGGTAGCAGCTCCCATTATTCCCTGCTAAAGGGGGGTCCAGTGCGTCTGCAGTGGTCGGCTGAGGCGGACAGGGCTTTTAGGCATCTGAAGGACCTGTTTACCTCGGCTCCGGTGCTGGCACATCCGGATCCCTCTTTGGCGTTCCAAGTTGAGGTGGATGCGTCCGAGGCTGGGATCGGTGCTCTACTGTCTCAGCGCTCGGGTACGCCACCTAAACTCCGCCCCTGTGCTTTCTTTTCTAAGAAGCTCAGTCCGGCGGAGCGCAATTATGATGTGGGGGACAGGGAGCTGTTAGCTGTGGTGCAAGCCCTGAAGGTGTGGAGGCATTGGCTTGAGGGGGCTAAACACCCTTTTCTCATTTTGACTGACCATCGTAACCTGGAGTACATCCGGGCGGCGAGGAGGCTGAACCCTCGCCAGGCTAGGTGGGCTATGTTTTTCACCCGATTTGTATTTACGCTCACCTATAGACCAGGGTCACAGAACGCTAAGGCAGACACCCTGTCCCGACTATATGACACAGAGGAGAGGTCCATTGAGCCTACTCGCATACTTCCGGTGTCTTGTCTGGTGGCACCGGTGGTATGGGAGGTGATGCGGACTTCGAGCGGGCGTTACGTACCGATCCTACACCCCCACAGTGTCCAGAGGGTCGGAAGTACGTGCCGCTCGAGGTTCGTGATTGATTAATATATTGGGCTCACATGTCACCTTCCTCTGGCCATCCTGGTATTGGACGGACAGTGCACTGCCTTAGTGGAAAGTACTGGTGGCCCACTTTGGCTAAGGACGTGAGGGTTTATGTTTCCTCCTGCTCTGTGTGCGCTCAGTGTAAGGCGCCTAGACACCTACCCAGAGGGAAATTACAACCCCTACCCGTTCCACAACGACCGTGGTCTCACTTCTCGGTGGATTTCGTCACGGACCTTCCCCCCTCCCAGGGGAATATGACGATCTTGGTCGTTGTGGATCGGTTTTCAAAGGCCTGCCGTCTCATTCCTATGCCAGGTCTCCCTACCGCCCTACAAACTGCTGACGCCCTGTTTACACACATCTTCCGGCACTACGGGGAACCTGAGGATATAGTGTCTGATCGGGGTCCCAGGCGGCAAAAGGCGAGCGCCGATCGCCACCGCAGTGAGGCTCCGGTGTATGCACCGGGAGATCGGGTCTGGTTCTCGACCCGAAACCTGCCCCTTCGCCTGCCCTGCCGGAAGCTGGGTCGGCGGTATGTGGGGCCATTTAAAGTCCTGAGGAGAATGAACAAGGTATGTTATAGGTTACAACTGCCCATTAATTAACGCATTAACCCCTCGTTCCATGTGTCTCTCCTCAGGCCGGTAGTAGCTGGTCCACTCCAGGAGAGTGAGGTACGAGAGGCTCCTCCGCCCCCGCTGGACATCGAGGGGGCTCCGGCGTACTCAGTCCGTTCCATCTTGGATTCGAGGCGTCGGATGGGGGGCCTGCAGTATCTCGTGGAGTGGGAGGGGTACGGTCCGGAGGAACGGTGCTGGGTCCCTAGGAGGGACATCCTAGATCCCTCCATGTTGAGGGAGTTCCACCGGAGTCATCCGACTCGCCCTGCTCCGCGTCCTCCTGGCCGTCCCCGAGGCTGGGGTCGGCGCACGGCAGGAGCCGCGCGTCAAGGGGGGGGGTACTGTCACGGATTCAGCCGAGGCTGCTCCTCCTCCTTGCTCGGGCAGGCTTCGGCGTTCCTCGTCCCCGGAGTACTAGCTGCTGCTGATCGATGTTTCAGTGTTTGTCTTGTTTGGTCTTTATTGTTTACACCTGTTTCCCATTATGTTTTATTATGTTCCCTTTATAACCCTCTGTTTCTCATTGTGTATTGTGCGTAATTGTTTTGGTCTTTGCGGCAGTTGCCCATGTGTGCGGGTCTTATTATTTCCTTGCTGTTTGAGGTTGCCTTTGTACTTTGTATTTTGCACTGCATCCAGTAAAGTTTCTGCCAGTAACTCGGTGTCCTGCTCTTGACTTCGCCTACCGCATACACGTCGCTGTGACATATATACAGGGAGTAGACAATAACATGGCTATATACAGGGAGTAGAAAATAACATGGCTACAGTGGGGAAAAAAAGTATTTAGTCAGCCACCAATTGTGCAAGTTCTCCCACTTAAAAAGATGAGAGAGGCCTGTAATTTTTATCATAGGTACACGTCAACTATGACAGACAAATTGAGAAAAGAAAATCCAGAAAATCACATTGTAGGATTTTTTATGAATTTATTTGCAAATTATGGTGGAAAATAAGTATTTGGTCACCTACAAACAAGCAAGATTTCTGGCTCTCACAGACCTGTAATTTCTTTTTTAAGAGGCTCCTCTGTCCTCCACTCGTTACCTGTATTAATGGCACCTGTTTGAACTTGTTATCAGTATAAAAGACACCTGTCCACAACCTCAAACAGTCACACTCCAAACTCCACTATGGCCAAGACCAAAGAGCTGTCAAAGGACACCAGAAACAAAATTGTAGACCTGCACCAGGCTGGGAAGACTGAATCTGCAATAGGTAAGCAGCTTGGTTTGAAGAAATCAACTGTGGGAGCAATTATTAGGAAATGGAAGACATACAAGACCACTGATAATCTCCCCTCGATCTGGGGCTCCACGCAAGATCTCACCCCGTGGGGTCAAAATGATCACAAGAACGGTGAGCAAAAATCCCAGAACCACACGGGGGGACCTAGTGAATGACCTGCAGAGAGCTGGGACCAAAGTAACAAAGCCTACCATCAGTAACACACTACGCCGCCAGGGACTCAAATCCTGCAGTGCTAGACGTGTCCCCCTGCTTAAGCCAGTACATGTCCAGGCCCGTCTGAAGTTTGCTAGAGTGCATCCAGAAGAGGATTGGGAGAATGTCATATGGTCAGATGAAACCAAAATAGAACTTTTTGGTAAAAACTCAACTCGTCGTGTTTGGAGGACAAAGAATGCTGAGTTGCATCCAAAGAACACCATACCTACTGTGAAGCATGGGAGTGAAAACATCATACTTTGGGGCTGTTTTTCTGCAAAGGGACCAGGACGACTGATCCGTGTAAAGGAAAGAATGAATGGGGCCATGTATCGTGAGATTTTGAGTGAAAACCTCCTTCCATCAGCAAGGGCATTGAAGATGAAACGTGGCTGGGTCTTTCAGCATGACAATGATCCCAAACACACCGCCCGGGCAATGAAGGAGTGGCTTCGTAAGAAGCATTTCAAGGTCCTGGAGTCTCCAGATCTCAACCCCATAGAAAATCTTTGGAGGGAGTTGAAAGTCTGTGTTGCCCAGCGACAGCCCCAAAACATCACTGCTCTAGAGGAGATCTGCATGGAGGAATGGGCCAAAATACCAGCAACAGTGTGTGAAAACCTTGTGAAGACTTACAGAAAACGTTTGACCTGTGTCATTGCCAACAAAGGGTATATAACAAAGTATTGAGAAACTTTTGTTATTGACCAAATACTTACTTTCCACCATAATTTGCAAATAAATTCATAAAAAATCCTACAATGTGATTTTCTGGAATTTTTTTTCTCATTTTTTCTGTCATAGTTGACGTGTACCTATGATGAAAATTACAGGCCTCTCTCATCTTTTTAAGTGGGAGAACTTGCACAATTGGTGGCTGACTAAATACTTTTTTTCCCCACTGTATATACAGGGAGTACCAGTAGCAAGTCAATGTGCAGGGGTACAAGGTAATTGAGGTAGCTACAGTGGGGAGAACAAGTATTTGATACACTGCCAATTTTGCAGGTTTTCCTACTTACAAAGCATGTAGAGGTCTGTAATTTTTAATCATAGGTACACTTCAACTGTGAGAGACGGAATCTAAAACAGAAATCCAGAAAATCACATTGTATGATTTTTAAGTAATTAATTTGCATTTTATTGCATGACATAAGTATTTGATCACCTACTAACCAGTAAGAATTCCAGCTCTCACAGACCTGTTAGTTTTTCTTGAAGAAGCCCTCCTGTTCTCCACTCATTACCTGTATTAACTGCACCTGTTTGAACTCATTACCTGTATAAAAGACACCTGTCCACACACTCAATCAAACAGACTCCAACCTCTCCACAATGGCCAAGACCAGAGAGCTGTGTAAGAACATCAGGGATAAAATTGTAGACCTGCACAAGGCTGGGATGGGCTACAGGACAATAGGCAAGCAGCTTGGTGAGAAGGCAACAACTGTTGGCGCAATTATTAGAAAATGGAAGAAGTTCAAGTTGACGGTCAATCACCCTCAGTCTGGGGCTCCATGCAAGATCTCACCTCGTGGGGCATCAATGATAATAATAATATAATGATCATGAGGAAGGTGAGGGATCAGCCCAGAACTACACGGCAGGACCTGGTCAATGACCTGAAGAGAGCTGGGACCACAGTCTCAAAGAAAACCATTAGTAACACACTACGCCGTCATGGATTAAAATCCTGCAGCGCACGCAAGGTCCCCCTGCTCAAGCCAGCGCATGTCCAGGCCCGTCTGAAGTTTGCCAATGACCATCTGGATGATCCAGAGGAGGAATGGGAGAAGGTCATGTGGTCTGATGAGACAAAAAGAGAGCTTTTTGGTCTAAACTCCACTCACCGTGTTTGGAGGAAGAAGAAGGATGAGTACAACCCCAAGAACACCATCCCAACCGTGAAGCATGGAGGTGGAAACATCATTCTTTGGGGATGCTTTTCTGTAAAGGGGACAGGACGACTGCACCGTATTGAGGGGAGGATGGATGGGGCCATGTATCGCGAGATCTTGGCCAACAACCTCCTTCCCTCAGTAAGAGCATTGAAGATGGGTCGTGGCTGGATCTTCCAGCATGACAACGACCCGAAACACACAGCCAGGGCAACTAAGGAGTGGCTCCGTAAAAAGCATCTCAAGGTCCTGGAGTGGCCTAGCCAGTCTCCAGACCTGAACCCAATAGAACATCTTTGGAGGGAGCTGAAAGTCCGTATTGCCCAGCGACAGCCCCGAAACCTGAAGGATCTGGAGAAGGTCTGTATGGAGGAGTGGGCCAAAATCCCTGCTGCAGTGTGTGCAAACCTGGTCAAGACCTACAGGAAACGTATGATCTCTGTAATTGCAAACAAAGGTTTCTGTACCAAATATTAAGTTCTGCTTTTCTGATGTATCAAATACTTATGTCATGCAATAAAATGCAAATTAATTACTTAAAGATCATACAATGTGATTTTTGGATTTTTGTTTTAGATTCCGTCTCTCACAGTTGAAGTGTACCTATGATAAAAATTACAGACCTCTACATGCTTTGTAAGTAGGAAAACCTGCAAAATCGGCAGTGTATCAAATACTTGTTCTCCCCACTGTATGTACTGTACACATAGATTATAGATAGATTGTAGAAAGTATTATCAGCGTATGTGGTGAGTGTGAAAGTGTGTGTGCATGTTATATGTGTGTGGGCGTATGTAGTGTGTGTGTGTGTATGTGTGCATGTGTGTGTGAGTGTGTGGGTAGAGTCCAGTGTGTGTGCATAGAGTGAGTGCAAGAGATCGTGTAAAAAAGGGTCAATGCAGGTAGTCCAGGGAGCCATTTGATTAGCTATTTAGCCGTCCTGTTTAGAAGTCTTATGGCTTGGGGGTAGAAGCTGTTCATGGTCCTGTTGGTTCCAGACTTGGTGCATTTTGTTACAAATGTAAGGAGAGACTATTAGTATTTTGACGTAAAAAAAATCATATAATGTACAGACCGTCTGCATTTATTCCAAAATATTACAGTAGGGTTACACACGTTATGTTCTTAAGCACAACCACACACAGTCTGTAAGAAGGAGTGGCGTCCCAGAGCTTCCTGTCTGGGCATGAGTCAGACCCAGACGGCCTGCCAGTCACAGATAGGGGCAACATCATAGCAGGGTTTGAATTTACCAGGGAGACTTACCAGTGATGCAGCTTCAGGTGAAGAAACTCATAGTTAATGTCAAAATACAGATCTTACATGGCCTAAATGACTACTACAACCACTTCCAGATTATGGCTGGAAAATGCAAGATCATGTTTTGTCCTCCCTGAGCATTGAGGAACTAACTACCATTATGAGGGTTCATGTATACAATATGTCAGGACACAAAGACACAGGGGCTTTGTGAACGAAAGTGCTAAATCTTGTCTGATTCACTGGCCTAGGATTGAACATTAATTTCAGAAGAAGTCAAGATAACATGCTTTGAATTTTACACATGCATTCGCTGATAATTCTTGATATTTATAGGAACCATTGGACTGACAAGACACAAGATGATGGTAATAATTATATCTTTGTCATGTACACTGGTATCTTTGTTTTTCAGCAAAAACTATTTCTGGTTGATCTCAATCAATGTATTAATATCATAGATTTAAAAAAAACAAACATATACCATCAGTCAACATTCATGTTTCTGTTTAACAAAGTTTTTTTTGTAAATGATAAGCCTACTATTGTTTTAGTCCAAACAAAAGATCCAACTGCTGTCACGAGTTACAAAGCCAGAACCCAGAAGCAGACCAGGACAAGGTAAGTTGAAACGAAGGTGAGTGTTTATTTACAAATTCAAGAGTGATGCTGAATAATCCAGGGAACAGAGCGGGCGGCGTTGATTAGTTGTTGGGGGTGCAGTGGTTGATCCAATCATGGCTCGGCAGCCGCCGACCACCAGGCAGAGGTAGGATGAAGGTTCCGGACGAGTGACTGCAGATGGAACAAAACGGAGGTAAGTAAACAACAAACCAACAAGGTGCAAAACAACAAAACTAACGCTAGAAGCTCTAAGACTGATACTCTGGTAAACCTACTGTTCATGGCTAACGATCCGGCAGGGAATGGATGTCAGGTCAGCGCCTAAAAAGGGTGATGATCAGGACCAGGTGTGCAGATTGTTGATGGGATGCAGGTGTGGTAAATCATGAGAGCTCCCGCCTAGCAATGTCGCCCGGCAACCAGGCAGGGAGCGTTCCAGAACCCTCGGGAAACAGGAGATCCCGAACAGAAAAACTGACAACACCGACAGGAACCGACTCAGGATGCAGGGTTCGTTACAGTACCCCCCCTCCGACGAACGCCACCGGGCGGACTCCCCGGAGCGCCAGGATGGAGGCGGTAGAAGTCCCGAAGGAGGTCAGCATCAAGGATCTGTCGCCGCGGAATCCAACTCCTCTCTTCAGGACCATACCCCTCCCAGTCCACGAGATACTGGAAACCCCGGCCCCGCCGTCTGGAATCCATAATGCGTCGCACCGTATAGGCAGGACCACCTCCGATCATCCGAGGAGGAGGAGGAGGAGGCGGAGGAGGCAACAGAGGACTGAGGAGAACAGGCTTGAGGCAGGAGACGTGAAAGGTGGGATGAACTCTGAGCGTTCTCGGTAACTTGAGTCGAACTGCAACCGGATTGATCACCTTCTCCACCACAAACGGGCCAATGAACTTCGGTGACAACTTCCTAGACTCAGTCCGTAAAGGAAGATCCCGTGTGGCCAACCAGACCCTATCTCCGATGGTATAGGTGGGAGCGGGAATCCGGCGACGATTCGCCTGGAGCTGATACCGGTCAGAAACTCCAAGGAGTGCCTTTCTGGCCCGATGCCAGGTCCGGTGGCAACGACGAATGTGGGCCTGAACAGAGGGTACTGAGAGATCCTTCTCCTGAGAAGGAAACAAGGGAGGTTGGTAGCCATACAGGCACTGGAAGGGAGACATCCCAGTGGCAGATGTAGGGAGAGTATTATGGGCATACTCAACCCAAGGCAACTGAGAGACCCAGGAGGTGGGGTTGGCGGAGACAAGGCAGCGTAGCGTGGATTCCATCTTCTGGTTGGCTCTCTCCGCCTGACCATTAGATTGGGGATGAAACCCAGATGTGAGACTGACCGTAGCTCCAATGGCCAAACAGAAGGACTTCCAGACAGCAGAGGTAAACTGAGGGACCACGGTCGGAAACGATATCACTAGGCAACCCGTGGACCCTGAAAACCTCCCTAACCAGGATCTCGGACGTCTCAGAGGCAGAGGGAAGCTTGGAAATGGGCACAAAGTGGGCGAACTTGCTGAATCTGTCCACGATAGTCAGAACGACCGTGTTCCCCTCAGAAGAGGGCAATCCAGTGACAAAGTCCAGGGCCAGATGCGACCATGGTCGCCGAGGAATAGGAAGGGGGTGAAGTAGTCCAGAGCTGGGCCGATTGGCACTCTTATTCTGCGCACACACTGGACAGGCAGCAACAAACCCCCGAGTATCCTCTCCCATGGCAGGCCACCAAAATCGTCTGCGAAGAAACGCCATCGTCCGAGCCACGCCAGGGTGACAAGCCATCTTGCTGGCGTGGCCCCATTGGAGAACAGCAGAACGAACCGACTCAGGCACAAACAACCGACCGGGTGGACCGTTACCGGGACCGGGTTGCGTCCGAAGGGCCGCCATAACCTCCTCCTCAATCTTCCACATAACTGCTCCCACGACACAGTTCCGGGGAAGAATCGTCTCGGTCTTGGCCCCACTCTCCTCCGTCTTGGAGAACATCCGGGACAAGGCGTCCGCCTTGCCGTTCTTCGATCCAGGTCGGAACGTCAGGGAAAAATGGAATCGTCCGAAAAACAACGCCCACCTGGCCTGACGGGAGTTGAGACGTCTAGCCGATTGCACGTAAGCAAGATTCTTGTGGTCAGTCCAGACAATAAACGGTTGCTCCGCCCCCTCCAACCAGTGGCGCCACTCCTCCAAGGCAAGTTTCACCGCGAGAAGCTCCCGGTTACCCACATCGTAGTTCCTCTCCGCAGGCGAAAGACGACGAGAGTAGTAGGCGCAGGGATGGAGTTTACTGTCCGTGGAGCATCGCTGCGACAGGATGGCGCCAACTCCCACATCAGACGCGTCCACTTCAACGACGAACTGACGGGCCGTGTCCGGTTGAGAGAGAATCGGTGCGTTGGTGAATCGCCTCTTCAAATCCAGAAACGCTCGATCCGCTTCGGATTCCACTTGAAGGTCCTGATACTGGAAGTCAAGGCAGTTAACGGAGCGGCCACACGGCTGTAATCCCGGATGAATCTGCGGTAGAAATTCGCAAACCCCAAAAATCTCTGGAGCTGCAATCTCGTACCGGGCTGGGCCCATTCCAGAACCGCTCTAACCTTCTCCTGGTCCATCCTAATCTCTCCCCTGGAGATGATGTACCCGAGGAAAGATGTCGTGTGGGCGTGAAACTCGCACTTCTCGGCCTTAACGAACAGGCGATTCTCCAACAATCGCTGCAGAACCTGTCGGACATGCTGGACGTGGTCGGAAGGTTCCTTCGAGAAGATCAGAATGTCATCCAGGTAAACAAACACAAAGAGACCGATCATATCTCTCAGGACGTCGTTCACCATACTCTGGAATACCGCTGGAGCATTGGTCAGTCCAAACGGCATCACCTGATACTCGAAGTGTCCCATCGGTGTATTGAAACCCGTCAACCACTCGTCCCCCTCTCTGATCCGGACCAGGTGATACGCATTGCGTAGGTCTAGCTTGGTAAACACCGTAGCACCCTGTAAGGAGTCGAAGGCAGAGCTCATCAAGGGCAGGGGATACTTGTTCTTGACCGTGATATCATTCAACCCCCGATAATCAATACACGGTCGAAGAGAGCCATCCTTCTTACCCACAAAGAAGAATCCTGCCCCCAGGGGTGATGACGAGGGACGAATGAGGCCAGCAGCTAGGGACTCCTTGATGTAGGTCTCCAAAGCCTCACGTTCAGGTCGGGAGATACTGTATAACCGTCCCTTGGGATAGACAGCTCCAGGGAACAGGTTGATGGCACAATCATATGGTCGGTGGGGAGGAAGTGACAGAGCCCTCTGCTTACTGAACACTTCCCCCAAATCGTGATATGTCTCGGGAACCAGTGACAAATCTGGGGGTTTAGCCTCAATCACCTGACTGGGAACCGAATGGGAACAGGCAGTCTTGAGACAGTTAGCATGACAATCAAGGCTCCAACTCGTTACCTTGCCCGTCACCCAATCGAACGTGGGATTGTGTTCCTTCAGCCAGGGATAACCAAGGACCAGAGGGACATGGGAAGACGGCAGAATGAAGAATGAGATCACCTCAGAATGATTCCCCGACAACAGCATCTTAACCGGTTCAGTCCTCATCGTAATACGTGCCAGACTACTGCCGTTCAGAGTGGTTGCTTCAATGGCTTCCGGTAATTGCTCCTTGGAAAGCCCCAGCTGTTCCACCACTTCGGCATCCATAAAGCTTCCATCGGCACCTGAATCGACAAAAGCGTTAATCGCTAAGCTCTGATTCCTGTTCATGAGGGTAGCCGGGAAACGGGGTCTGACAGAGGTACTGAGAGGTTGAAACTGGCTCGCTAAAAGTCCTCCCAACTTTAGCGAGCCGGGCAGTTTGACGACCGCCGGGAACAAGTGGAGATGTAATGTCCCGAGCTACCACAGTAGAGGCAGCAGTTGGTCTTACGTCTATGTTGACGCTCCTCCTTGGTTAACCCGTGCCGCCCCACTTGCATGGGTTCAGAATCGGGAGAGAGGACCTCTCCACTAATCCTTTGTGGTGGAGAATGATCGACGTGTTCTGGTCCACCACCCGACCCGACTGGGAACTGAGAAGCTGATCGATTGGACGGGCCCCATTGCTTCTCCCTCCTTCGCTCTCGAACTCGGGTATCCACCCGAATAGACAAGGCTACCAAGCTGTCCAGGTCACTAGGCTCCGGATAGGAGATCAACTCATCCTTGAGCTGCTCCGACAGACCCTGGTAAAAGGCCGCTTGCAGAGACTCCTCATTCCACCCACTCTCCACAGCCAACGTCCTGAACTCGATCACGAAGTCGGCAGCGCTGCGAGTTCCTTGGCGAAGTGAAAACAGGCGCCTAGCTGCGTCCATACCTCGGACGGAATGGTCGAATAGCTTCCTCATCTCGGCCGTGAACTCCTGGTATGAAGCCATGCAGGTGTCCTGTCGTTCCCAAACGGCTGAAGCCCACTCCAGCGCTCGACCACGCAGCAACTCAATAACAAAGGCTATCCTAGCCTTGTCTGTGGCATAAGAGTTGGGCTGTAGATCGAAAACTAAGCCACACTGCATAAGGAAAGAACGGCATCTTCCCAGCTCTCCCTCATATTTATCCGGCGTCGGAACCTTGGGCTCATGGACGGACACAGCTCCAGAAGTGGCAGGCGAGATGGGTGAAACCGGTAGTGGATTCTCCACCGGCAACCTGAGCTGGGCCTGGATCTCCGTCAGCCCGGTGGAAAGGTTCCGAACTGACAACGCTATCTCCTGTAGTGCCGTGCTATGTTGTCCCAACATCTTCTCCTGATGGGAAATGGCATGGCGAACAGAGTCCAGGTCCGCTGGGTTCATTACTGGCCGGATCGTTCTGTCACGAGTTACAAAGCCAGAACCCAGAAGCAGACCAGGACAAGGTAAGTTGAAACGAAGGTGAGTGTTTATTTACAAATTCAATAGTGATGCTGAATAATCCAGGGAACAGAGCGGGCGGCGTTGATTAGTTGTTGGGGGTGCAGTGGTTGATCCAATCATGGCTCGGCAGCCGCCGACCACCAGGCAGAGGTAGGATGAAGGTTCCGGACGAGTGACTGCAGATGGAACAAAACGGAGGTAAGTAAACAACAAACCAACAAGGTGCAAAACAACAAAACTAACGCTAGAAGCTCTAAGACTGATACTCTGGTAAACCTACTGTTCATGGCTAACGATCCGGCAGGGAATGGATGTCAGGTCAGCGCCTAAAAAGGGTGATGATCAGGACCAGGTGTGCAGATTGTTGATGGGATGCAGGTGTGGTAAATCATGAGAGCTCCCGCCTAGCAATGTCGCCCGGCAACCAGGCAGGGAGCGTTCCAGAACCCTCGGGAAACAGGAGATCCCGAACAGAAAAACTGACAACACCGACAGGAACCGACTCAGGATGCAGGGTTCGTTACAACTGCGCCAGAAATTAAATACTTCAGAAAATCCACTACAACCAACGCCACAGGCATCAATACAAACCTAATTTCCTGTCTTTACCTCATAATAGATGAGATAAAAGAGAATAGATGTGTGTTTGCCTAGTAGTGTGATGATTCATTAGAAATAGATGTTTGAAAGTACAAAAAAGCAGCATCATTGTTGATAGGCAGACAGTGAAAACACAAAGCAAGCTGCTCTTCAGGAAATAAATGTGTTAGCTTAGTAACATGGAAATAAGGTGAGCCACTGATTTGCAGATGAAGGCGATTTAACTGAAACAGCAGTCCGAGCACTGTCTCATTGTCAGTCGATGTGTTGCACTAGATTGTATTTTGTAACAAAAAATAATAATAAAGAAAAATGCCTCTTCAGGCTGATAAATAACAACATTTGGCCTCCCCAGATGAGAGTTCATTTAGTCAACTCTGTATGACTCCAAGGCCCCATCTCTGCAAAACATTGATTGAATAAGGGAATAGTGGTCTATTGCCCATAGGTCTACTACTGCTAATACACACCCAACGTAGGCATTTAGCCCTGGAGTTCACACTGTCTGACTGACTCTAGACTGGTGGTGAAACTAAGTGCTCAGAAATATCTGATCATTTCATTCTTTGACATACATCTCAGATAAGTATAAGTATTCTCTTTATGTTTGAAAAGACCCCAGGAAATGTTCTTAGTTTTAGGCATAATTTCAAATATGTAGTTTTCATATTTCTCAAATATTAGTATAAAAATCAATGCAGCGCTAGTACTTCAAAACAATTTGCCTCAGTCATTTCTAAATTACTCTATTAGCTAGGTTAATATAATTATACACGCTTTCTAAGGGTATAATAGTTAATAAGGTAAGGAACACAAGTAAGTGTTTGACATGGTTGCCAAGTAAGAGCTGTTCATTGTATAATTGCAGTGATTATTAGTTAAAGAGAATAATCCCTGATGCACAGAGAATTATAAATAGTCTCAGAGATATATGGAATTGAATGCCCAGTTGATTAATATTCATTGAAATTTGAGGGAGCATTGTAAAATAACCCTCTGTTGAATTCATAAAGATTGCCCAGGCCCTATTGGCTTGTTGACAACCACACAGAAATAAGTAATCGATTCACAATCTGTTGGATTTTTCCAGACTCCAGATGCACCACAGGGTACCACTGCTATAAACCTGATAATAGTAGCCTACTGGTATATCATTGCTAAATGGTGGGAAATTGACAGGTACTTTTGGATCTGTCAAGCAGAGTGAAGTAGAAGCAAACACAAATGGCAATCAAATATGTATTTTTAAGGCATGGTTTTGATCAACAACATTGCAGTGACTCCAGAATAATGACCTTAATGACAGCATTGTTTTGATCAACAACATTGCAGTGACTCTACAATAATGACCTTAATGACAGGAGTGGTGGAAAAAGTACTCAATTGTCATACTTGAGTAAAAGTAAAGATACCTTAACAGAAAATGACTCAAGTAAAAGTTACCCAGTAAAATACTACTTGAGTAACAGTCTAAAAGTATCTGGTTTTAAATGGACTTAAGTACAGTGGTATAATAAGTACTCAATTGTCATACTTGAGTAAAAGTACAAAGTAAAAGTAAATGCTATACATCAAATTCCTTATAGTAAACAAACCAGACGGCACGATCTTCATATTATTTTTAATTACGGACAGACAGGGGCACCCGCCAACACTCAGACATAATTTACAAACACAGTATTTGTGTTTTGTGAGTCCGCCAGATCGGAGGCAGTAGGGATGACAAAGCGTTATATTGATAGGTGCCATAATCCTATCCTGCTTGAGCATTCTAAATGTAACGAGTAGCAATACTTAAAAATTGCTGTCTAGCCATTGTCATCAACACATTTTAGTCATTTAGCAGACGCTCTTGTCCAGAGCGACTTACAGGTAGTGAATGCATACATGTTTTGTTTTTTTATACTGGCCCCCCGTGGGAAATGAACCCACATCCCTGCCGGCCAAACCCTCCCCTACCTTGGACGACGCTGGACCAATTGTGCACCGCCCACGGGTCTCCCGGTCATGGCCGGCTGCGACAGAGCCTGGACTCGAACCAGGATCTCTAGTGGCAAAGCCTTAGACCACTGCGCCACTCCGGAGTCAACACCTTGACAGAGCTTGAATAATTTTGAAAATAATAAGGGAGAGATATTGCACAATCCAGGTGTGCAAAGCTCTTAGAGACTTACACAAGATGACTCAAAGCTGTAATCGCTGCCAAAGTTGTTTCGAACATAATATTGACTCAGGGTGTGGGGGTGGGGGGGGGGGGGGTATTTACAATATCAAGGTACATTTGTGTTTTATTTTTCATTAATCTTAATAAATAAAATGTACAACAATCTTTTATTTAGACAGAGTATTTTGTGTAGATCATTGACAAAAAAATTATGATTAAATCAATTTTAATCCCACTTTGCAACAATGAAATGTGAAGAAATCCAAGGGGGGTGAATACTTATGATGGGTAAATGTCATCAAATAAGTTAACAAGTACAGTTAAAGCTTAATTACATATGACCATATTATATGTAAAAGTGCTAAGCCTTCTTTAAATTTGCTAGAAAAGATAAGACTATCAAAACCGCCATTGTCTATGCCATAATTGAACTTTGAACGCTTGAAGAAGAGAGGGGTGTGGCTACCTATCTGAAACAGGTTTATGGCAGCCCTTGGCCTGTGAGCAAGTTTGAAGCCTGAGCTGTTTGCATGTGAAAACTAGAATCCACACCCTCCATCCACACAGTGCTTCTCATGTTGAGACACCTCCCGGTCTTTGTTACTTTCAGTTGGCAGATATCAGCTTTTGCTCAAATACGGCTAAACAGTCGGCAGAATTGAAAAATGCAGTACGGGGATTTATTGGGAAACTACAAGAGGATTTTTCTATAACATGTAAGTAACTACTATAGAGTTTAACATTAGACTGTTGTGATATGGAATGTACAGTATGCTTTAAAATATTTAAATGGACTAATGAATGAATAGCAAGACATATGGACTACTATGCATAACAATAAGCATCCCTATTCATCTAAATAGTTTCTCATAGCAATTAGTGATTCTTTCAAAAATCAAGTAAACACCCTGCGTTTCTCGCACGAACACTTGTCTTTTGTTAATAGCACTGACAGCTACTTTGTTGAGGAAAAATTGTACTTACATGTACGTCATTTAGCAGATGCTCTTATCTTAGGGTTAAGTGCCTTGCTCAAAGTTAGTGAGAGGTTCATGAGAGCAGCAGCAGTCACAGCTTCCTCTACACACATTACTCTAATAGCGTGTTAAAGGCCTCCTCACAGTGACAGCTTCCTCTACACACATTACTCTAATAGCGTGTTAAAGGCCTCCTCACAGTGACAGCTTCCTCTACACACATTACTCTAATAGCGTGTTAAAGGCCTCCTCACAGTGACAGCTTCCTCTACACACATTACTCTAATAGCGTGTTAAAGGCCTCCTCACAGTGACAGCTTCCTCTACACACATTACTCTAATAGCGTGTTAAAGGCCTCCTCACAGTGACAGCTTCCTCTACACACATTACTCTAATAGCGTGTTAAAGGCCTCCTCACAGTGACAGCTTCCTCTACACACATTACTCTAATAGCGTGTTAAAGGCCTCCTCACAGTGACAGCTTCCTCTACACACATTACTCTAATAGCGTGTTAAAGGCCTCCTCACAGTGACAGCTTCCTCTACACATATTACTCTAATAGCGTGTTAAAGGCCTCCTCACAGTGACAGCTTCCTCTACACACATTACTCTAATAGCGTGTTAAAGGCCTCCTCACAGTGACAGCTTCCTCTACACACATTACTCTAATAGCGTGTTAAAGGCCTCCTCACAGTGACAGCTTCCTCTACACACATTACTCTAATAGCGTGTTAAAGGCCTCCTCACAGTGACAGCTTCCTCTACACACATTACTCTAATAGCGTGTTAAAGGCCTCCTCACAGTGACAGCTTCCTCTACACACATTACTCTAATAGCGTGTTAAAGGCCTCCTCACAGTGACAGCTTCCTCTACACACATTACTCTAATATCGTGTTAAAGGCCTCCTCACAGTGACAGCTTCCTCTACACACATTACTCTAATAGCGTGTTAAAGGCCTCCTCACAGTGACAGCTTCCTCTACACACATTACTCTAATAGCGTGTTAAAGGCCTCCTCACAGTGACAGCTTCCTCTACACACATTACTCTAATAGCGTGTTAAAGGCCTCCTCACAGTGACAGCTTCCTCTACACACATTACTCTAATAGCGTGTTAAAGGCCTCCTCACAGTGACAGCTTCCTCTACACACATTACTCTAATAGCGTGTTAAAGGCCTCCTCACAGTGACAGCTTTCTCTACACACATTACTCTAATAGCGTGTTAAAGGCCTCCTCACAGTGACAGCTTCCTCTACACACATTACTCTAATAGCGTGTAAAGGCCTCCTCACAGTGACAGCTTCCTCTACACACATTACTCTAATAGCGTGTTAAAGGCCTCCTCACAGTGACAGCTTCCTCTACACACATTACTCTAATAGCGTGTTAAAGGCCTCCTCACAGTGACAGCTTCCTCTACACACATTACTCTAATAGCGTGTTAAAGGCCTCCTCACAGTGACAGCTTCCTCTACACACATTACTCTAATAGCGTGTTAAAGGCCTCCTCACAGTGACAGCTTCCTCTACACACATTACTCTAATAGCGTGTTAAAGGCCTCCTCACAGTGACAGCTTCCTCTACACACATTACTCTAATAGCGTGTTAAAGGCCTCCTCACAGTGACAGCTTCCTCTACACACATTACTCTAATAGCGTGTTAAAGGCCTCCTCACAGTGACAGCTTCCTCTACACACATTACTCTAATAGCGTGTTAAAGGCCTCCTCACAGTGACAGCTTCCTCTACACACATTACTCTAATAGCGTGTTAAAGGCCTCCTCACAGTGACAGCTTCCTCTACACACATTACTCTAATAGCGTGTTAAAGGCCTCCTCACAGTGACAGCTTCCTCTACACACATTACTCTAATAGCGTGTTAAAGGCCTCCTCACAGTGACAGCTTCCTCTACACACATTACTCTAATAGCGTGTTAAAGGCCTCCTCACAGTGACAGCTTCCTCTACACACATTACTCTAATAGCGTGTTAAAGGCCTCCTCACACTAAGTGGATATCTTCTTTCTTAACAAGCTAATGCAGGTAAGGTATCTTCCCACTGGGCACAGACCTCAGTTCAAAATCTATTTTTGATTTACATTTGGTTGAGTTGAAATCAACAAAAAATGTCACCATGACATTGGACTTAGGTTAAAAGTTGGGTGAAAAAAATACAAAATTCCCTTATGTTGATAACTTTTAGCAAATCCAATCAGTTTTCCACAGTGATTCAACGTCATCACATGTATTTTTTGGGGGTTGAAATGACGTGTAAACAACGATGATTCAACCAGTTTTTGCCCAGTGGGTTGGTGCTTTAGGGTCACAATTTAACGGCAGTTGATTTGTTATTATGATTATCAATATCTAACCCGGGTGCAGTTGAAACAAGTGGCTCATTAGTATGCTGATTTGGTACAGCCGTTTGCACGGCATTCATGGGCTCTAGCTAAGGGTGGTTATAGCTGTCATGTTTAACATTTATTATGTTTAACAACTTGATAAGCCTGAATGACATGTCATATTATGCTTCCAAACGAGCGTTTGTTTTCCACGCTCGTTCAAGGTTAAATAAATCTACCAGGCAATTTGGGTGTAAACAGGGCAGCCCCCAAATAACTGAAATATCTTCAATGTAATTTGATAGCTTCAGGTAAGGTGAAAGTCAGAGGATGTCAAATAAACACCTTTAATAATTTCATTACCCCCACCCTTTGATGTCTGTAGACAGGCTGGAGCCGAGTTGGAATGTTTGTATTTCTCTGCTGTCAATTAGGGAACCCTGCCATGCTCTACATCAATGCTTAATAACATATGGGTTTAAAGGAGATCTTAAAGGGATAGTTCTGGATTTTGGCAATGGATATCATTTCTATGTCTCTGCGCTCAGTATGCAGGAAGTTTGAGGTAATTTTGAGAGCCAGTGCTAACTAGCTTAGCGCAAAGACTGGAAGTCTTCGGGTACAGCTAGTCTTTGCGCTAAACTAGTTATCACTGGCTCACAAAATTACCTCTCTTGAATGGTATTCATGAGTTTATCTCTCTGGAGAAGTAGATAAAGGGCTTAATTGCCAAAATCCAGAACTATCCCTTTAAGATCTCCTTTAAACCCAGATGTTATTAAGCATTGATG
This sequence comes from Coregonus clupeaformis, assembly GCF_020615455.1. Classification (NCBI taxonomy): domain Eukaryota; kingdom Metazoa; phylum Chordata; class Actinopteri; order Salmoniformes; family Salmonidae; genus Coregonus; species Coregonus clupeaformis. The sequence goes on along the minus strand of NC_059222.1, from coordinate 37,121,051 downwards.
TAGAGCATGGCAGGGTTCTGTAATTGAGAGCAGAGAAATACAAACATTCCAACTCGGCTCCAGCCTGTCTACAGACATCAAAGGGTGGGGGTAATGAAATTATTAAAGGTGTTTATTTGACATCCTCTGACTTTCACCTTACCTGAAGCTATCAAATTACATTTAAGATATTTTTCAGTTATTTAGGGGCTGCCCTGTTTACACCCAAATTGCCTGGTGGATATATTTAACTTTGAACAAGAGTAGAAACAAAAGTTGTTGCTTTTCATCCTGCAAAATGCAGGATGCATAATATAATGTCAGCCCATTATCAAAACGTCATCCTGTCACGTTTTTGCTAAAAGTTAGGCATCAACCAATTGATGCTTATGTAAACTGGCCATGCTCCCAGCAGGATTTGCGGTGCCAATGGGAAAAGATGAGCGTCAACCAATTGATGCTTCTGTCAATACATTGCATTCAATGGGAAAAGATGAGTGTCACAGGGTTGATGCCCCAAAGCTTTACAATGATGGTGAAAACTTGGGGCAATCTTGGGGTTAAGCAGGTTAAAATCTTCCTAGAAGTTGGACAAACATGACCTGGGAAATGCCTAAATGTGTATTTTCAGTGAAAACACAATTTATTTAAAGGAAGACACACTAACTACCACATTGTTTTTCTAACGCCTTGCTTCTTGTCTCTTTGACTTCAAGCATCCACCATCTAAACAGAACGCACTAAGCCACCGTTATGATGGATTCCCAACAACTCTCCCTGCTGTCATCCTTGAAGGAAGAGTTGAAGCCTGAGGATTACATTCAGCCCCACTATAAGGAGGCCTATCGCCTTGCCATTGATTCCCTGGTGAATGAAGGCAGAGAGAGCTACCAGGAGTTCCTCAAGGCCGAGCGGATAGGGAGCTTCCTCTCAGAAGATGAACTCCACTTCATCACTACAAACGCCTCACAGCCATTGCCTAGCAACCACACAGAAGAAATTAATGGCCCAGCTCCGGACACTCCGGCCAGCAAGTCTTCAACTGGGACGTACTGGCCTGTGCACTCAGACATAGCAACACCCGACCTGGAGTTAGGGTGGCCAGAGGTCACGCATGATAGACTGCAAACCAATATAGATCTGCTCTTCCATCCACCCAGACTAAACAGCCCCACCATCAAAGAGGTGATCCGTAAACAGATTCAAGATGCCAGACAGGTAATTCTGCAATGCATTGTGTCATCAACAATGGCAATGCTTATGGTGACAGCTCCTTTAAAAAAAATTAATTATCATTATTATTATAATTTTTAAAAAAACAACGTATAGCACCTTTGTGGACTAATAGTACAAAGCCTAATTGTTGCACAAAACTGTCTGTTCTTCAACTGTGACTGTCTCTTTCGGTGAACGTGCTAGCTCCTGAATCACAAATTGAAACAATTCCAGGACAAAATGATTTACAGCACAACTCCCTTTTCTCCCAGGGCAGAATTATACACATATATTTCCTTTTCACTAGACAGGAGTGTCTGAGGGGGTGTCATTTTTATTTTTTATTTTTACAACTTACCTTCATGAGTAAAAGTATAGGTGCAGCTGCAACGAAAACTCACTCAGTATCCTTGAATGTTAGGTAATTATTGTAGTTGTGGGTCAAATCCTGAGATTAGGCCATGTCCAGATAATCCTGCTTCTGACCTTTGTTCTCTGTGTGATCCACAATACATTTTCAGACTACCATTACCAGAAATAGCAATGCAAAGATCAATACTTTTACCTTATGTTGCACAGCAGGACAGCAGGACAGTACACAGATCATGGATTGCCTGCAGCTGTCATGCAAGAAATCTGTCAATGTTGTGTTCAAAGAAAGGACTGGTTGTACAGGCAGTCATAACTACACTCTCAGAAAATAAAGGTACCGAATTGTACTTAAAGGGCTACAAATGCTTGTCACTGTAGTGCTACCCTGTAAGGTACATCCATTGTACCATTAGTTATAAGTACATAATTGTACCCTTGCAGTTTGTACCTCAAAAGAGCCAAAAATGTACCTATTCTCTATGCCAAGTCCCTCATGTGTACACGCCTCTCCGCCATCAAACTTCTGACACCAATGTAGCAAATTTAGAGGGTTTCCCCAACCAGTACTCAAACCTGGGTATAGTGACTGTCAAGCGAAGATGTCTGTACCTCTTGACTAGCTCACTCAGTGTTGGGTTAAGGTCGCTACAATGTTACTTACAGCTTTTTATTGTCACTTATTTAAGCCTTTATAAAGACTTCAGAACTGGCAGCGGACATGCTCAAACTTTAATGAACATAACCATAGACCACTTAAACTGGTACAACACTTCCACTCACGGGTGGCCCAAATTAACTAACTGAAAGCCACACCCCCACTAAGCCCCACACCTCCAATTATTGTACCTTTATATTGATAATATTTGGTACAAAAATGTACCATAATACTAGATTATCCCTACATGTGCCCTAAAAGGTACCAAACAATACCATGTGAGACCATATGTGTACCTCTGAAGGTACATTGTGTATTTTCATCTACTGTACTTTGCTCTAACCATGCCCTTTATTCTGAGAGTGTACTTTGAATCCTATCATGGAGCCATATAATCTGTTGACTATCCAATGCCAAACCCCTGATAATTATATTTGCTGCTTCATCCGCATCAGTCAAGGATGTGTTCTTTTGAACATTTACAAATATTCTATCAGAACACTCAAGCTATAGTTTTACTGTGGTTTCGTCTACGTTGTCTAGCTAGTATTAGCTACAAGTATTCCAAGTACATGACCAAAAGTATGTGGACACCTGCTCGTCGAACATCTCATTCCAAAATCATGGGCATTAATATGGAGTTGGTCCCCCCTTTGCTGCTATAACAGCCTCCACTCTTCTGGGAAGGCTTTCCACTAGATGTTGGAACATTGCTGCAGGGACTTGCTTCCATTCAGCCACAAGAGCATTAGTGAGGTCAGGCACTGATGTTGATGTTGCACTCACTAACTGTAAGTTGCTCTGGATAAGAGCGTCTGCTAAATGACTAAAATGTAAAAATGTTGCAACCAAAGACACATGATTTTTACGCGCTTCAGCACTCAATGGTCCCGTTCTGTGAGCTTGTGTGGCCTAACACTTCGAGGCTGAGCTGTTGTTGCTCCTAGACCTTTCCACTTCACAATAGCAGCACTTACAGTTGACCGGGGCAGCAGAAATTTGACGAACTGACTTGTTGGAAAGGTGGTATTCCTATGACGGTGTGACATTGAAAGTCACTGACCTTCAGTACGGGCCATTCTACTGCCAATGTTTGTCTATGGAGATTGCATGGCTGTGTGCTCGATTTTATACACCTGTCAGCAACAGGTGTGGCTGAAATAGCCAAATCCACTAATTTGAAGGGGTGTCCCGATACTTTTGTGTATATGGTGTATTAGCCAGAGGAGATGGGTGTGTATATAGGTAAATCTTCCATCCATGTGTCAAACCAAGTCCTACTTGTCACAGGAAATATGGTAAACACAGAGTGACAGTGTCCTTGTGACCACACACTTACTAAGTTACCGTTTGAGATACTATACAATATAGATATCACTAGCATAAAAGGAAGAGTCAGCACAATGTGACATTTGCTTCAAAGTGTGTATATTATGTTTTTTTTTTTTTTACCAGGTCTAGGCACATACAGTATATTACAGTGTGCTGAATGTGTTTTTTGTTGTTGTTGTGATGGTCATGTTGTATCCGGACTGTAAAAGGGTGCCCTTTAAAGGTACTTTTAGTGACCTTAAACAACATGTTTTTACCAAACTGTAATATGTCTTAGTCATCAGGTAGTATCCATTATATCTCCACATAATGCAGTTCTGATTACCAACAAATGGATAGAAAGCTGTAACATGAGTCAGAGACAGATCCTACAATAACACGTATAGAAGGATGACAATATCACACAGCCTTAACCACCATCTAATGAGCTCCTGAAGTACCATTTTTGTCACCTGTACTTTGTTGGCATCACAGTCTCCAAAGGGTCACAGTAATCACACAGAGCTCCTGAGCTTACAGTAAAGCCTGATACTCTAATTAACAGTTCATCAGCACTAAGGTCTATACTATATAATAGTATATAAATGGTATACGAATAATTGTTTCTGTACTTCTGGTTCTAATTTGTTATTTTCCCTTCTTTCCCTACAGGTTATTGCAATTGTAATGGACATTTTTACAGATGTGGATATATTCAAAGAGGTGGTTGATGCCTCCACCAGAGGAATTCCAGTTTATGTGCTTCTGGATGAATTTCATCTGCAAAGCTTTCTCTTAATGGTTGAGAATCAAGACATCCAAATCCCAAAACTTAGGGTAAGTTCAGATACTCTGCTACAATGGTAATGTATGTAGGTTGAGATGTACATGTATCGACTGATTGTCCTCTCATCGTATAAACAGTATTGATTCAACCACTGACGGTAGGCCCTCAAAATGACAGACTGAAGAAGTCAAAAGTCTCACTCCTCCTGCTTTTGCAGGGCGAAGCAGTTTACAGACCGAGGTATTTATTATCAGAGGGATGAATCTATGCGAAGGGGCATTGAAGCTGCTCTGGCTCGTGGTGGCCCAACGCCCTATTAACACACTTTATGTTGGGGTTTCCTTTATTTTAGCAGTTACCTGTATGTATTACCAGAGGGATGAGGCATTTTGGATGCGGCAACAACACCCTTTAAGTATATTCACAAAAGTGCGACAGGTAGTCTAGCATTTAGAGTGTTGGGCCAGTAACCGAAAGGTTGCTGGTTTGAATACCCGAGCCGACAAGGTCCAAATCTGTCGATGTGCCCTTGAGCAAGGCACTTAACCCCAATTTGCTCCAGGGATGCCGTACTACTATGGCTGACCCTGTAAAACAACACATTTCACTACAACTATCTAGTGTATGTGACAAAAACCTTTCCATATATATATATATATATATATATACACATACATACACACATACATATACACATACATACATACATACATACATACATACATACATACATATATATATATATATATATATACAGTGGGGAGAACAAGTATTTGATACACTGCCGATTTTGCAGGTTTTTCTACTTACAAAGCATGTAGAGGTCTGTAATTTTTATTATAGGTACACTTCAACAGTGAGAGACAGAATCTAAAAAATCCAGAAAATCACATTGTATGATTTTTAATTTAATGTAATTGTAATTAATTTGCATTTTATTGCATGACATAAGTATTTGATCACCTACCAACCAGTAAGAATTCCGGCTCTCACAGACCTGTTAGTTTTTCTTCCATGAGGAAGGTGAGGGATCAGCCCAGAACTACATGGCAGGACCTGGTCAATGACCTGAAGAGACCTGGGACCACAGTCTCAAAGAAAACCATTAGTAACACACTACGCCGTCATGGATTAAAATCCTGCAGCGCACGTAAGTCCCCCTGCTCAAGCCAGCGCATGTCCAGGCCCGTCTGAAGTTTGCCAATGACCATCTGGGTGATCCAGAGGAGGAATGGGAGAAGGTCATGTGGTCTGATGAGACAAAAATATAGCTTTTTGGTCTAAACTCCACTCGCCGTGTTTGGAGGAAGAAGAAGGATGAGTACAACCCCAAGAACACCATCCCAACCGTGAAGCATGGAGGTGGAAACATCATTCTTTGGGGATGCTTTTCTGCAAAGGGGACAGGACGACTGCACCATATTGAGGGGAGGATAGATGGGGCCATGTATCGTGAGATCTTGGCCAACAACCTCCTTCCCTCAGTAAGAGCATTGAAGATGAGTCGTGGCTGGGTCTTCCAGTATGACAACGACTCGAAACACACAGCCAGGGCAACTAAGGAGTGGCTCCGTAAGAAGCATCTCAAGGTCCTGGAGTGGCCTAGCCAGTCTCCAGACCTGAAACCAATAGAACATCTTTGGAGGGAGCTGAAAGTCCGTATTGCCCAGCGACAGCCCTGAAACCTGAAGGATCTGGGGAAGGTCTGTATGGAGGAGTGGGCCAAAATCCCTGCTGCAGTGTGTGCAAACCTGGTCAAGACCTTGTCAGGGTTGAGTGTAGAGGTAACGTAGAATCACACGCAGGACACACAGAGGTTCGAAACAGATGTCTTTAGTGAAGTCCAAGAAACAAGCTAAACACGGCAACAGGCCACAGGCGAACTTTACGCACAATGGTAAGTACAAAAATAAATGCGCACAAAGTGCGGGACTCTCTCTAACAAAACGATACAGAGAGAACAGAACAACGAACTAACACAACACGTGACATCGAACAATTACACACAACACCTGACCAAACTCAAGAGAACTAAATAGGACGCATAATGAACACTAACAAGGAACAGGTGATACAAACAGACAAAACCAATCAAACATAGAAACATAGAACGGTGGCAGCTAGTACTCCGGAGACGACGACCGCCGAAGCCTGCCCGAACAAGGAGAAGGAGCAGCCTCGGCCGAAACCGTGACAGTACCCCCCCATTGACCCCGGCCTCGGGGACGACCAGGAAGACGCGGAGCAGGGCGCGTGGGATGACCACGATGGAACTCGGTCAGAAGAGACGGGTCTAGGATGTCTCTCCTCGGCACCCAGCACCGCTCCTCCAGGCCGTACCCCTCCCACTCCATGAGATATTGGAGACCCCCCATCCGGCGTCTCGAATCTAGGATGGACCGAACAGTGTACGCCGGAGCCCCCTCGATGTCCAACGGGGGCGGAGGAGTCTCTTCTATCTCATAGTCCTGGAGTGGACCAGCTACCACCGGCCTGAGGAGAGACACATGGAACGAGGGGTTAATATTCTTGTAATCAATGGGCAGTTATAACCTGTAACACACCTCGTTCAATCTCCTCAGGACTTTAAAAGGCCCCACAAACCGCCGACCCAGCTTCCGGCAGGGCAGGCGGAGGGGCAGGTTTCTGGTCGAGAGCCAGACTCGATCTCCAGGTGCGTACACTGGCCCCTCACTGCGGTGGAGATCGGCGCTCGTCTTATGTCGACGGATGGCTCGCTGCAGATGGATGTGTGCAGCGTTCCACGTCTCCTCCGAGCGCCGCACCCACTCATCCACCGCAGGGGGCCTCGATCTGGCTCTCATGCCAAGGTGCCAGAACCGGCTGGTACCCTAACACACACTGGAAAGGGGTTAGTTTAGTGGAGGAGTGGCGGAGAGAGTTCTGTGCCATCTCGGCCCAGGGAACATATCTCGCCCACTCCTCCGGCCGGCCCTGGCAATACGACCTCAGAAACCTACCCACATCCTGGTTGACACGTTCGACCTGCCCATTACTCTCCGGGTGGTAACCCGAGGTAAGGCTCACCGAAACCCCCAACCGTTCCATAAACGCTCTCCAGACTCTGGAGGTAAACTGGGGGCCTCGATCAGACACTATATCCTCGGGTACCCCGTAATGCCGGAAGACGTGGGTAAATAGAGCCTCAGCGGTCTGTAGGGCAGTAGGAAGACCCGGCATGGGAAGGAGACGACAGGCCTTCGAGAACCGATCCACAACGACCAGGATGGTGGTATTCCCCTGTGAGGGGGGAAGGTCTGTAACAAAATCCACCGAGAGGTGGGACCAGGGTCGTTGTGGAACGGACAGGGGTTGTAACTTACCCCTGGGCAAATGTCTGGGCGCCTTACACTGGGCACACACCGAGCAGGAGGAGACATAAATCCTCACATCCCTGGCTAACGTTGGCGGGTGAAGTGGAGGGCCGTATGTATCCCTGTCTCAGAGACTCGGCAATGTATGTCTCCATCGCCCTCTTCTCCTCTTGTGACAAAGGATACACATGGCTCCGCGGGAGCGCAGCTCCTGCCTGGAGGTCTATCGCACAATCCCCCTGTCTATGAGGCGGCAACCGCGCCGCTCTCGTCTTGCTAAACACGAGTGCCAAATCCTCATACTCGGGGGGAATGTGCAGTGCGGGCATTTGGTTCGGACTCTCCACCGAGGTCGCCCCTACGGAAACACCCAGACATAGCCCCTCACACTGGGCAGACCACCCCTTAAGAGCCCTCTCTCGCCACGAAATAGTAGGATCATGTGTAATCAACCAGGGAAGCCCCAGCACCACCGGATACGCAGGAGAGTCGATCAGATAGAGCTGAATCGTCTCCTCATGACCCCCCTGCGTCTCCATCCTAAGTGGCACTGTGACCTCCCTAATCAACCCGGATCCTAACGGACGGCTATCTAGGGCATGTACAGGGAAATGATTATTTACCGGAAGGAGAGGGATCCCTAACTCTACACAGAATTTGCGATCTACAAAATTCCCAGCTGCGCCTGAATCTACTAGCGCCTTATGCTGGGAACGAGGTGCAACCTGTGGAAAACAAACAGGTATGGTTATGTGTATGACAGAAAGCTCTGGGTAAGTGGGGCACCTACTCACCTGGGAGGACTCCCCAATGTGTGGCCAGCCTTCTCTTCCACCAGGAGACCCTCCCCAGCACCTAGCCGCGGTGTGCCCTCCACGGCCACAGTTGGTGCAGGGGACGGCCCCCCTCTGGCTCCTTCTCCTCCGTTCTCTAGCGCCAGCACCTCCGAGCTCCATAGGGCTCGGCTCGGAGGTGCTGGAGGGTGGAATGGGCGACCCCCACCCGGGACGCCCGCGGGCGGCGAGCAGGGTGTCCAGCCGAATGGCCATTTCAACCAATTGGTCAAATGAAAGCGTGGTATCCCTGCACGCCAACTCTCTGCGGACGTCCTCCCGGAGGCTGCAGCGGAAATGATCTATGAGAGCCCGCTCATTCCACCCTGCATCTGCCACTAGAGTCCGGAACTCCAGTGCAAACTCCTGAGCGCTCCTCATCCCCTGCCGGAGGTAGAATAGACGCTCCCCCGCCGCCTTCCCCTCCGGTGGATGGTCAAACACTGCACGGAAGCGGCGGGAGAACTCTGCATAGGTGATAGTTGCGGCGTCTATTCTCCTCCATTCGGCGTTGGCCCACTCCAACGCCTTGCCGGTGAGACAGGAGATGAGGGCGGAAACGCTCTCGTGTCCCGAGGGCGCCGGGTGTACGGTGGCGAGGTAGAGTTCAACTTGCAACAGGAACCCCTGACACCCGGATGCGGTGCCGTCGTACGCCCTCGGGAGCGAGAGCCGAATCCCACTGGGTTCCGGAAGTTGGACAGGCGGGCTGACCGATGGTGATGGTGTGGTAGGTGGGGGTGTGGGTACCCCGCTGGTCTCCCATCGATGGAGGGTGTTCATCACTCTGTCCAGAGCGTGCCCGATTTGGTTAATCCTGTCCTCCTGTCCACGGAGGCGCTCCTCAATGATCTCCGTGGGTGCGGTTGCTCCTGCTGATTCCATTGTAATGGTGTGTAATTATGTCAGGGTTGAGTGTAGAGGTAACGTAGAATCACACGCAGGACACACAGAGGTTCGAAACAGATGTCTTTAGTGAAGTCCAAGAAACAAGCCAAACACGGCAACAGGCCACAGGCGAACTTTACGCACAATGGTAAGTACAAAAATAAATGCGCACAAAGTGCGGGACTCTCTCTAACAAAACGATACAGAGAGAACAGAACAACGAACTAACACAACACGTGACATCGAACAATTACACACAACACCTGACCAAACTCAAGAGAACTAAATAGGACGCATAATGAACACTAACAAGGAACAGGTGATACAAACAGACAAAACCAATCAAACATAGAAACATAGAACGGTGGCAGCTAGTACTCCGGAGACGACGACCGCCGAAGCCTGCCCGAACAAGGAGAAGGAGCAGCCTCGGCCGAAACCGTGACAGACCTACAGGAAATGTATGATCTCTGTAATTGCAAACAAAGGTTTCTGTACCAAATATTAAGTTCTGCTTTTCTGATGTATCAAATACTTATGTCATGCAATAAAATGCAAATTAATTACTTAAAAATCATACAATGTGATTTTCTGGATTTTTGTTTTAGATTCCGTCTCTCACAGTTGAAGTGTACCTATGATAAAAAAAATTACAGACCTCTACATGCTTTGTAATAGGAAAACCTACAAAATCGGCAGTGTATCAAATACTTGTTCTCCCCACTGTGTGTGTATATATATATATATATATATATATATATATATATATATATATATATATATATATAACACACACACACACACACATATACATACATACATACATACATACAGTTGAAGTCGGAAGTTTACATACACCTTAGCCAAATACATTTAAACTTAGTTTTTCACAATTCCTGACATTTAATCCTAGTAAAAATTCCCTGTCTTAGGTCAGTTAGGATCACCACTTTATTTTAAGAACATGAAATGTCAGAATAATAGTAGAGAGAATGATTTATTTCAGCTTTTATTTCTTTCATCACATTCCCAGTCGGTCAGAAGTTTACATACACTCAATTAGTATTTGGTAGCATTGCCTTTACATTGTTTAACTTGGGTCAAATGTTTCGGGTAGCCTTCCACAAGCTTCCCACAATAAGTTGGGTGAATTTTGGCCCATTCCTCCTGACAGAGCTGGTGTAACTGAGTCAGGTTTGTAGGCCTCCTTGCTCGCACACGCTTTTTCAGTTCTGCCCACAAATGTTCTATAGGATTGAGGTCAGGGCTTTGTGATGGCAACTCCAATACCTTGACTTTGTTGTCCTTAAGCCATTTTGGCACAACTTTGGAAGGATGCTTGGGGTCATTGTCCATTTGGAAGACCCATTTGCGACCAAGCTTTGACATCAGTCAGGTAGTTTTGAGATGTTGCTTCAATATATCCACATAATTGTCCTTCCTCATGATGCCATCTGTTTTGTGTAGTGCACCAGTCCCTCCTGCAGCAAAGCACCCCCGCAGCATGATGCTGCCACTCCCGTGCTTCACGGTTGGGATGGTGTTCTTCGGCTTGCAAGCAACCCCCTTTTTCCTTCAAACATAACGATGCTCATTATGGGCAAACAGTTCTATTTTTGTTTCATCAGACCAGAGAATATTTCTCCAAAAAGTACAATCTTTGTCCCCATGTGCAGTTGCAAACCATAATCTGGCTTTTTTTATGGTGGTTTTGGAGCAGTGGCTTCTTCCTTGCTGAGCGGCCTTTCAGGTTATGTTGATATACAGTGAGGGAAAAAAGTATTTGATCCCCTGCTGATTTTGTACGTTTGCCCACTGACAAAGAAATGATCAGTCCATAATTTTAATGGTACGTTTATTTGAACAGTGAGAGACAGAATAACAACAAAAAAATCCAGAAAAACGCATGTCAAAAATGTTATAAATTGATTTGCATTTTAAATGAGGGAAATAAGTATTTGACCCCTCTGCAAAACATGACTTAGTACTTGGTGGCAAAACCCTTGTTTGCAGTCACAGAGGTCAGACGTTTCATGTAGTTGGCCACCAGGTTTGCACACATCTCAGGAGGGATTTTGTCCCACTTCTCTTTGCAGATCTTCTCCAAGTCATTAAGGTTTCGAGGCTGACGTTTGGCAACTCAAACCTTCAGCTCCCTCCACAGATTTTCTATGGGATTAAGGTCTGGAGACTGGCTAGGCCACTCCAGGACCTTAATGTGCTTCTTCTTGAGTCACTCCTTTGTTGCCTTGGCCGTGTGTTTTGGGCCATTGTCATGCTGGAATACCCACCCACGACCCATTTTCAATGCCCTGGCTGAGGGAAGGTTCTCACCCAAGATTTAACGGTACATGGCCCCGTCCATCATCCCTTTGATGCGGTGAAGTTGTCCTGTCCCCTTAGCAGAAAAACACCCCCAAAGCATAATGTTTCCACCTCCATGTTTGACGGTGGGGATGGTGTTCTTGGAGTCATAGGCAGCATTCCTCCTCCTCCAAACACGGTGAGTTGAGTTGATGCTAAAGAGCTCGATTTTGATCTCATCTGACCACAACACTTTTACCCAGTTCTCCTCTGAATCATTCAGATGTTCATTGGCAAACGTCAGACGGGCCTGTATTTGTTATTTCTTGAGCAGGGAGACCTTGCGGGCGCTGCAGGATTTCAGTCCTTCACGGCGTAGTGTGTTACCAATTGTTTTCTTGGTGACTATGGTCCCAGCTGCCTTGAGATCATTGACAAGATCCTCCCGTGTAGTTCTGGGCTTATTCCTCATCGTTGTCATGATCATTGAAACTCCACGAGGTGAGATTTTGCATGGAGCCCCAGGCCGAGGGAGGTTGACAGTTATTTTGTGTTTCTTCCATTTGCGAATAATCGCACCAACTGTTGTCACCTTCTCACCAAGCTGCTTGGCGATGGTCTTGTAGCCCAATCCAGCCTTGTGTAGGTCTACAATCTTGTCCCTGATATCCTTGGAGAGCTCTTTGGTCTTGGCCATGATGGAGAGTTTGGAATCTGATTGATTGATTGCTTCTGTGGACAGGTGTCTTTTATACAGGTAACAAGCTGAGATTAGGAGCACTTCCTTTAAGAGTGTGCTCCTAATCTCAGCTCGTTACCTGTATAAAAGACACCTGGGAGCCAGAAATCTTTCTGATTGAGAAGGGTCAAATACTTATTTCCCTCATTAAAATGCAAATCAATTTATAACATTTTTGACATGCGTTTTTCTGGATTTTTTTGTTGTTATTCTGTCTCTCACTGTTCAAATACACCTACCATTAAAATTATAGACTGATCATTTCTTTGTCAGTGGGCAAACTTCAAAATCAGCAGGGGATCAAATACTTTTTTCCCTCACTGTAGGACTTGCTTTACTGTGGATATAGATACTTTTGTACCTGTTTCCTCCAGCATCTTCACAAGGTCCTTTGCTGTTGTTCTGGGATTGATTTGCACACCAAAGTATGTTAATCTCTATGAGACAGAACGCGTCTCCTTCCTGAGCGGTATGACGACTGCATGGTCCCATGGTGTTTATACTTGCGTACTATTGTTTGTACAGATGAACGTGGTACCTTCAGGCGTTTGGAAATTGCTCCCAAGGATGAACCAGACTTGTGGAGGTCTACCATTTTTTTTCTGAGGTCTTTGCTGATTTCTTTTGATTTTCCCATGATGTCAAGCTTTGAGGCCTCAGTTTTGAAGGTAGGCCTTGAAATACATCAACAGTTAGACCTCCAACTGACTCAAATGATGTCAATTAGCCTATCAGAAGCTTCTAAAGCCATGACATCATTTTCTGGAATTTTCCAAGCTGTTTAAAGGCACCGTCAACTTAGTGTATGTAAACTTCTGACCCACTGGAATTGTGATACAGTAAATTATAAGTGAAATAATCTGTCTGTAAACAATTGTTGGAAAAATTACTTGTATCATGCACAAAGTAGATGTCCTAGCCGACTTGCCAAAACTATAGTTTGTTAACAAGAAATTTGTGGAGTGGTTGAAAAATGAGTTTTAATGACTCCAACCTAAGTGTATGTAAACATCGGACTTCAACTGATATATATACACACACTACCAGTCAAACGTTTGGACACACCTACTCATTCAAGGTTTTTTCTTTATTTTGACTATTTTTTACATTGTAGAATAATAGTGAAGACATCAAAAGTATGAAAATACACATCATGTAGTAACCAAAAAAAGTGTTAAACAAATTAAAATATATTTCATATTTGAGATTCTTCAAATAGCCACCCTTTGCCTTGATGACATCTTTGCACACGCTTGGCATTCTCTCTACCAGCTTCATGAGGTAGTCACCTGGAATGCATTTCAATTAACAGGTGTGCCTTCTTAAATGTTAATTTGTGGAATTTTTCCTTCTTAATACGTTTGAGCCAATCGGTTGGGTTGTGACAAGGTAGGGGGAAGCCCTATTTGGTAAAATATCAAGTCCATATCATGGCAAGAACAGCTCAAATAAGCAAAGAGAAACAACAGTCCGTCATTACTTTAAGACATGAAGGTCAGTCAATACGGAACATTTCAAGAACTTTGAACGTTTCTTCAAGTGCAGTCGCAAAAACCATCAAGCGCTATGATGAAACTGCCTCTCATGAGGACCGCCACAGGAATGGAAGACCCAGAGTTACCTCTGCTGCAGAGGATAAGTTCATTAGAGTTACCAGCCTCAGAAATTGCAGCCCAAATAAAGAGTCAAGTAACAGACACATCTCAACATCAACTGTTCAGAGGAGACTGTGAATCAGGCCTTCATGGTCGAATTGCTGCAAAGAAACCACTACTAAAGGACACCAATAAGAAGAAGACACTTGCTTGGGCCAAGAAACACGAGCAATGGACATTAGACCGGTGGAAATGTGTCCTTTGGTCTGGAGTCCAAATTTGAGATTTTTAGTTCCAACCGCTGTGTCTTTGTGAGACGCGATGTGGGTGAACGGATGATCTCCGTATGTTTATATCCCACCATAAGTCATGGAGGAGGAGGTGTTATGGTGTGGGGGTGCTTTGCTGGTGACACTGTCTGTGATGTGTTTAGAATTCAAGGCACACTTAACCAGCATGGCTACCACAGCATTCCGCAGTGATACACAATCCCATCTGGTTTGGGCTTAGTGGGACTATCATTTGTTTTTCTACAGGACAATGACCCAACACACCTCCAGGCTGTGTAAGGGCTATTTTACCAAGAAGGAGAGTGATGGAGTGCTGCATCAGATGACCTGGCCTCCACAATCCCCCGACCTCAACCCAATTGAGATGGTTTGGGATGAGTCGAACCGCAGAGTGAAGGAAAAGCAGCCAACAAGTGCTCAACATATGTGGGAACTCCTTCAAGACTGTTGGAAAAGCATTCCAGGTGAATCTGGTTGAGAGAATGCCAAGTGGGTGCAAAGCTGTCATCATGGCAAAGGGTGGCTATTTGAAGAATTTGTTTAACACTTTTTTCATTACTGCATGATTCCATATGTGTTATTTCATAGTTTTGATGTCTTCACTATTATTCCACAATATAGAAAATAGTTCAAAAAAATAAAAAATGGAATGAGTAGGTGTGTCCAAACATTTGACTGGGACTGTATATATATATATATATATAGTGGGGAAAAAAGTATTTAGTCAGCCACCAATTGTGCAAGTTCTCCAACTTAAAAAGATGAGAGAGGCCTGTAATTTTCATCATAGGTACACGTCAACTATGACAGACAAAATGAGATTTTTTTTTCTCCAGAAAATCACATTGTAGGATTTTTTATGAATTTATTTGCAAATTAAGGTGGAAAATAAGTATTTGGTCAATAACAAAAGTTTCTCAATACTTTGTTATATACCCTTTGTTGGCAATGACACAGGTCAAACGTTTTCTGTAAGTCTTCACAAGGTTTTCACACACTGTTGCTGGTATTTTGGCCCATTCCTCCATGCAGATCTCCTTTAGAGCAGTGATGTTTTGGGGCTGTCGCTGG
The DNA here is from genome assembly GCF_020615455.1 of Coregonus clupeaformis. Classification (NCBI taxonomy): domain Eukaryota; kingdom Metazoa; phylum Chordata; class Actinopteri; order Salmoniformes; family Salmonidae; genus Coregonus; species Coregonus clupeaformis. The sequence continues at coordinate 37,105,677 of NC_059222.1, read as the reverse complement.
GCAACACGGACTTTCAACTCCCTCCAAATATTTTCTATGGGGTTGAGATCTGGAGACTGGCTAGGCCACTCCAGGACCTTGAAATGCTTCTTACGAAGCCACTCCTTCGTTGCCCGGGCGGTGTGTTTGGGATCATTGTCATGCTGAAAGACCCAGCCACGTTTCATCTTCAATGCCCTTGCTGATGGAAGGAGGTTTTCACTCAAAATCTCACGATACATGGCCCCATTCATTCTTTCCTTTACACGGATCAGTCGTCCTGGTCCCTTTGCAGAAAAACAGCCCCAAAGCATGATGTTTCCACCCCCATGCTTCACAGTAGGTATGGTGTTCTTTGGATGCAACTCAGCATTCTTTGTCCTCCAAACACGACGATTTGAGTTTTTACCAAAACGTTCTATATTGGTTTCATCTGACCATATGACATTCTCCCAATCCTCTTCTGGATCATCCAAATGCACTCTAGCAAACTTCAGACGGGCCTGGACATGTACTGGCTTAAGCAGGGGGACACGTCTCGCACTGCAGGATTTGAGTCCCTGGCGGCGTAGTGTGTTACTGATGGTAGGCTTTGTTACTTTGGTCCCAGCTCTCTGCAGGTCATTCCCTAGGTCCCCTCGTGTGGTTCTGGGATTTTTGCTCACCGTTCTTGTGATCATTTTGACCCCACGGGGTGAGATCTTGCGTGGAGCCCCAGATCGAGGGAGATTATCAGTGGTCTTGTATGTCTTCCATTTCCTAATAATTGCTCCCACAGTTGATTTCTTCAAACCAAGCTGCTTACCTATTGCAGATTCAGTCTTCCCAGCCTGGTGCAGGTCTACAATTGTGTTTCTGGTGTCCTTTGACAGCTCTTTGGTCTTGGCCATAGTGGAGTTTCGAGTGTGACTGTTTGAGGTTGTGGACAGGTGTCTTTTATACAGATAACAAGTTCAAACAGGTGCCATTAATACAGGTAACGAGTGGAGGACAGAGGAGCCTCTTAAAGAAGAAGTTACAGGTCTGTGAGAGCCAGAAATCTTGCTTGTTCGTAGGTGACCAAAAACTTATTTTCCACCATAATTTGCAAATAAATTCATTAAAAATCCTACAATGTGATGTTCTGGATTTTTTTTCCTCAATTTGTCTGTCATAGTTGACGTGTACCTATGATGAAAATTACAGGCCTCTCTCATCTTTTTAAGTGGGAGAACTTGCACAATTGGTGGCTGACTAAATACTTTTTCCCCCACTGTGTGTATATATATATATATATTCAGGCTTTGCATAAAACAATGTGTTACCATAGAACGGTATTGGTAACATTCCACTGACTCTCTTGGTCTACAGAACATGAAAGTACGGACAGTGAAGGGTCAGGATTATCTCTGCCGTTCAGGAGCTACATTTCATGGAGCAATGGAGCAGAAGTTTCTGTTGGTGGACTGCCAAACAGTGGTGTACGGATCGTACAGGTAAATGGAGCTAGGAGCCCAGGGAGAATACATGTCCAATAACCTGACCCTATTGTTGCTCTTAGTGCAATCCAGGTTCCTTGGGACATCCCTACCCTAACCCTAACCTTTACCTTTACCATATCAAACACAAAAAAAGTGTTGAGGTAGAGGCTGATAAATTCCTAGAATACCTATGGGTAACAGGATAAGGCAATGTTACATTTTTTAAAAACTTTAGACAGCCTAAAGGCTTATCTTCGATACAAAAAGTCAGCATGAATTAGAGATGCTAAGGGTTGACAGCAGACAATTTACTGATATTGTGAAACTGTCTACCTCAGTTGACCGTGTACAGTTGGCTGAGCTAAAAATGGCTGTTATTAAATTTTCACTGAAGTAATTACTGCTCTCTGTTTATTCTTCTCCACCCAGCTTCATGTGGTCCTATGAGAAAATCAACCTGAGTATGGTGCAGGTCATAACAGGCCAGCTGGTGGAGTCCTATGACGAGGAGTTTCGAACGCTCTTCGCCCGTTCCTTCGTGCTAGCAGTTCTCATCCCTCCCGAGACTGTGCTACTAGAACGGAATGGAAGACATGCCCAGGCAAAGTATGCTTCTGAATCCAGACAAGCCTTTGAGAGGAAGGACCAGTTGAGACATACCCTGGACACAGTGTACAGGAAAGCCTGTGAGAGACAGACGGGCATGACGAGCCCTATCCGAGAGATGGAGGAGAGACTCTATGACAAGGAGCCATTTGAACACCGACCCATGATCAATCACGGCGAGAGTGTTCAAAACCGCGTCCATCAGTTCCAGTCTGCAGAGACTGTGAACTTCCTGAAAAGGCACAGTTATGCTGGGGAGAGACAAGAAGTCTTGTATGTTCCACACAACACAAGGTATGGGGCAAGCAACTGGAAAGTGGCTGGAGATGGAGGTAATCACTGTGCTCCTGGAAGAAGCCACTTTTCCAATGCTATGGAAGACCATTCTCAGGGGGCACAGATATACAGAGGTCGCAATATTCGCCAGTCCTTCCACGGGAATGACAAACAAGTCCGCTCCATGCAGCGGAACATGCCAACTTTGAAGCACACGGCTAAGTCCTTCTTGCACACATATAGGATAGAGTCTTACCTCAATAACACTGATGATCCTATTGGGGAATCCTGTGACTATCTGGACCAGTATGAAGCTCCGGAAATCAAAACTAGCTCATTGATTCCTTACAGACTTAAGTCATCCCTTGTTTTCAAGTCCACTATTCCAGAGAAACCGGAGACAAACAGTCACTCAAGCAGCTCTTCCATACGTCAGGTCAACCCCTCTGCAAAGCCAAACAATGCACCGTATTACTCCTCAATGCAATTGCAATGGAATCCAGCAACATCGATGGAAAACAGAATGAGACAAGATGAATACATAATGAAAAGGCGGAGTCTGCAGATTTTGGATGATCCTAGGAATAACATTGGCTATGGCCCAGGAAGAGACCTACATCAGTCGGTCTATGCCAGCCTGGGAAGAGCCAAAGAGGGACTGGTAATCAAAACCCCTGAGCTCCTTCAAGACAACTGGCACAAAAGACACAGTGTGGCAGACTCAAAGTCCAACGGTGACTACAGAGTCAATAAAGAGTTATCCAGTCACATGTATGGTGGGGCCTTTGTGAGGAGTCAGCCAGATGTTGGTGGAATAAGAGTGGGTACACAGAACGGAGGATATTCTTCAAATCTGAACAAGGATCAGAGATCTGTCTCTCATTATGACGTCAAAAACGATGTGGACACAAAGAGCCCCCCTGTTTCCATTTGGCAAGAGCCTCCCTCCAGAACTGTGTCTGCAGCAGCCCTTGATATGAACAGCAAAGAGCCTCCCTCCAGAACTGTGTCTGCAGCAGCCCTTGATATGAACAGCAAAGAGCCTCCCTCCAGAACTGTGTCTGCAGCAGCCCTTGATATGAACAGCAAAGAGACTCCCTCCAGAACTGTGTCTGCAGCAGCCCTTGACATGAACAGCAAAGAGCCTCCCTCCAGAACTGTGTCTGCAGCAGCCCTTGATATGAACAGTAAAGAGCCCACTTACAAGTCCACCAGTACGGCATTGGGTTCACCACGTTTCCTCAAGAAGAGCTCCAAGCAAATCAGATCATTGCTCAACATACCAAAGAAAAAAGAGGGTTCCCCTAAAGGGGGTTTCCCTAAAGGGGGTGGTAGCTCAGACACCATAGTGACTGAGGAAGAGGGGCAAAGACCAGACAGAGAGAGGAAGGTTGCACCACAGAGTAGCACGGTACATCCAACCAAATCCCCTACCAGGCTTCAGATGGACAAGAACCACTGTGCAGATGATATAGGACTATCCTCAACCCCTCGTTTTAACACTGAAGAGCTGCACCAAAACCTTCCTGCCAGAACTACATCCACGGGGACACAGGGGCAGCACACTTCCATTGATAAAAGGCATGAAAGGGCAAGCCTTGCATCAGGAAACTGGCGTAGCGATCGGGGTGGCGATAGTCGTTTGTATAGCAGATTTGAGCCTTTCTGTTCATTGGAGAAGGAGCCACCCCACTCCTCACAATATGTAACAGGCCCTGCTAAAAGTAGCTCCACCAATGAACAACACAACCACAGTGGCCAGCAGATACATAGCCACCATGAAAACAAACTGGGCAAATTCATTCAAAGAGTGGGGCATTTCATTCACAAAAATAAGTAGTAGAAAAGAAAGTTAGCATCTTGAACCAATACATCATGGATTACTGGTCAAATTTACAAAACGTTTCAAGGGCCCAATCAAATGGTAGGCAGAGTGGAAACAGAGTACTGCACTATTTAACTTGAAAACTGCTTACATGAAGAGATGACATCCTTTCAGGACTCTTTAAAGCAGGGCTGACCAACCCTCTTCCTGGAGATCTACTGTCCTGTAGGTTTTCAGTCCAACCCTAATTTAGCATATCTGATACAGCTAGTTAAGGTCTTGTTGAGCAGCTAATAAGTAGAATCAGGTGTGTTAAATTAGGGTTGGACTGAAAACCCACAGGACGGTAGATCTCCAGGAAGAGGGTTGGGCAGCCCTGCTTTAAGGCAATGGCAAACAGATTTTTACTTGAATTAAACGTTGATGTTTAGATTATTGGTAACACTTTCTACGAAGCACAAAGATATGAGTGTGGGGGGGTATCACAGACTGTGAAATCAATTCAGGGGCCCACAGTGTCAGTTGGAACAGCAGCATGGCCAAGTGAACTGTGGGATAGGGACCACAGGAGGTTGGTGTCAGCTTCATTGGGGAGGCTGGGCTCATGGTAATGGCTGGAGCGGATTTGGTGGAATGGTATAAAATACATCAAACACATGGTTTCCATGTGTTTGATGCCATTCCATTTGAGCCGTTCCAGCCATTATTATGAGCCGTCCTCCCTTCAGCAGCCTCCACTGACAGGGACAGCCAGGAATTGGCAGGCCAGGTTGTCCCGAGGCACAGTCCTAGGGCTCTGGTCCTTGCGGTAGGGGAGACATAGAGAGAGCTAGAGGGGAATTAGTGGTCAGCGGCAGGGAAGCTGAGTGGGGAGCCAGCCAAGCAGAGACAGAAAGGGTGGCTCGTCACTCCAGTACCTTGACGTTGATAAGTCTTCAGTCCAAGACTAAATGAGGTAAGATAAAAGTGTGTGCGTGTGTGTTTGTACACTTCAGTGTGGGGAAACACTGAACACAAATTTGTTAAATATTTGCTCTTCGAGTCCAAGAGAGCTATAATATGTTATGCTTTTTGGTCTTTAATACATCAAAGATCTATATTCTTCATAATACATCAAATGCATGAGCATAAAAAAAAAAAACCTGAACTAAATCAGCTGCTCGATGGCTGTGACGAGAGACTAAAAGTTAAGTGTGTTAAATAGGATGCACTCATTTCCATATAAAACACATTAAATGTCATCATTACATTTTAAAGATGTCTGTCACAATAAAAGCTCTGATCAAAAGAGTGAAAACCAACCATTTGTTAGCCACAATATCAGAGAAACATATCCAGGGTACAGGTTTTACGGTGCGTACGTGTGAATTGCATGATAGGCTGAATTAGTTAATTTGTCAAAACCTAATGCCGTTCTTGTCATCATTGCAGTGTCTGGGGTGTTTTGATGAATAGCTTTCTTGGAAAAATGTCTTGGCAAAATATGCTTGGATTTTACAGGTGTTGTGGGAAATGCAGTGGTATTATGAGGGAGTAATTTAAGGAAATGTACATTGTGTGTCTTTGTAAATATGTGAAATATTTGAGCTGTACAAACACAGAACATTTTTGGTTTAAAATAATATTTGCTTTTTCCAAACAAATGTGACATTGTGTTTTTGTTACCTTTGATCCTTTGCTGTATAACCTACCGGGCAGTGCATCCTACAGTACCACTATTAGGTTAATTATTTATTTCAGTATGTTTAAGCTACGGAATAGTTTTTTGGTCAGGTTGTATGCGTTAGTATTCAACCCATTCCTCTGACAAACTAAAGACAATTTCACAGTCAACATGGTACATGAGCATGACTTGAATATAGCACAGCATTATTTTTGCGTTTTGCATTCCACTGATTCTGGACTATTTGAACCATGCCTTTTCATACTTTCAGTAGACGGGGTTCCTACTGTCACTAAGTACTTCAAGAACTCAATCGTTCACATCACATAGAAAGCGTTCAATGTGATGTTCACAGAGTGTATGCATGCAGGTATTCAACTGCTTGTAATTCATATGGGAATAATTGTCATTGCATCAGGTATACAAGAAAACACATTCAATATAAAATGGGGGGGACATATGATGGAGTGAAGGTTGAGAATTGTTTTATATAAACTTTTTTTTATCTGTGTTTGATAATAGGATGTTGGTGTTTGCTCTCTTTAAGGATATGTGAACACTTGGCCCTTTTAATATTTGAATTTAATTATCTGTAGTTGCCCTGTGTTTTCTGTCTTTAGTAATGATGATAATAGATATTGTACAACAGATCTGTTATAATTTAGGTCTGAATTATGTCTGAATTATGAGATTGTAGTCTACAAGAGGTTGTATGATGTCAAGGGCTGAGGTGTATGGTGTGTGGAAGTCAGGCGCAGGACACCGAAGCTAGTCCAACAAAGTTTACTGAAGTAATCCAAATGGCAAAATACAGAGAACGGCCTCAACAATAAACAGAGGCGAGAAAATACGCAAACTGTGCGTAAAACAAAATGACACGAAAACAGGAACAAAACACGCAGCACAACGGACAGGCAAAAAACAACACACAATCTAGCCTAAGCAAAACAAGGAACTTATAGGACAAGTAATCAACACACAACTGGACACAGGTGTAAAAGACAGACGAAAGCAATCACACCAAGAAACATAGAGCGGTGGCAGCTAGTACTCGGGGACGGCGAACGCCGAAAGCCTGCCCGAACCAGGAGGAGGAGCAGTCTCGGCAGAATCCGTGACAGTACCCCCCCCTTGACGCGCGGCTCCAGCCGTGCGCCGACCCCGGCCTCGGGGACGGCCAGGAGGACGCGGACCCGGGCGCGTGGGATGCCCACGGTGGAACTCAGTCAGGAGGGATGGATCGAGGATGTCCCTCCTGGGCACCCAGCACCGTTCCTCCGGACCGCACTCCCTCCCACTCCACGAGATACTGGAGACCACTCATCCGGCGCCTCGAGTCCAAGATGGTCCGGACCCTGTACGCCGGGGCCCCCTCGATGTCCAAAGGGGGGCGGAGGGGTCTCTCCTATCTCATCTTCTTGGAGTGGGCCAGCTACCACCGGCCTGAGAAGAGACACATGGAACGAGGGGTTAATATTTTTGTACTCAATGGGCAGTTGTAACCTGTAACACACCTTGTTCAATCTTCTCAGGACTTTGAAGGGCCCCACAAACCGCCGACCCAGCTTCCGGCAGGGCAGGCGGAGGGGCAGGTTTCGAGTCGAGAGCCAGACTCGATCTCCCGGTGCGTACACCGGTCCCTCACTGCGGTGGCGATCGGCGCTCGCCTTTTGTTGACGGATGGCACGCTGCAGATGGACATGGGCAGCGTCCCACGTCTCCTCCGAGCGCCGAATCCACTCGTCCACCGCAGGGGCCTCGATCTGGCTCTCGTGCCATGGTGCCAAGACCGGCTGATAACCTAAAACACACTGGAAAGGTGTTAGATTGGTGGAGGAGTGGCGGAGAGAGTTCTGGGCCATCTCTGCCCAGGGGATGAACCTAGACCACTCCTCCGGCCGGTCCCGGCAATAGGACCTCAAAAACCTACCCACATCCTGGTTGACACGTTCAACCTGCCCATTGCTCTCTGGGTGGTACCCCGAGGTAAGGCTTACCGAGACCCCCAGGGGTTCCATGAACGCCCCCCAAACTCTGGAGGTGAACTGGGGACCTCGGTCAGACACAATATCCTCGGGGACCCCATAGTGCCGGAACACGTGGGTAAATAGGGCCTCAGCGGTCTGTAGGGCAGTAGGGAGACCCGGCATTGGGAGGAGACGACAGGCCTTGGAAAACCGATCCACAACGACCAAAATGGTGGTATTCCCCTGGGAGGGGGTAGGTCGGTCACAAAATCCACCGATAGGTGGGACCATGGTCGTTGTGGAACGGGCAGGGGATGTAACTTACCCCTGGGCAAATGTCTAGGCGCCTTACACTGGGCGCACACCGAGCAGGAGGAGACATAAACCCTCACATCCCTAGCTAACGTTGGCCACCAATATTTCACGCTAAGGCAGTGCACTGTCTGGCCAATACCTGGATGTCCAGAGGAGGGTGATGTATGAGCCCAATAAATCAGGCGATCACGAACCTCGAGCGGGACGTACGTCCGCCCCACAGGACACTCGGGGGGAGTAGGGTCGGGCACGCAGTGCCCGCTCGATTTCCGCATCGACCTCCCACACCACCGGTGCCACCAAACAAGACTCCGGCAGTATGGAAGTAGGCTCAATGGACCTCTCCTCTGTGTCATACAGCCGGGACAGGGCGTCTGCCTTACCGTTCTGGCCCCCTGGGATGTATGTGATCTTAAAAACAAACCGGGTCAGGAACATGTTCCACCTAGCCTGACGAGGGTTCAATCTCCTAGCTGCCCTGATGTACTCCAGGTTACGGTGATCAGTCAGAATGAGGAAAGGGTGTTGAGCCCCCTCAAGCCAATGCCTCCACACCTTTAGGGCCTGGACTACAGCTAACAGCTCCCTGTCCCCAACGTCATAGTTTCGCTCCGCCGCGCTGAGCTTCTTGGAGTAGAACGCACAGGGGCGGAGCTTAGGTGGCGTGCCGGACCGTTGTGACAGGACTGCCCCAATGCCGGCCTCGGACGCGTCTACCTCTACTTGGAATGGTAAAGAGGGATCCGGATGCGCCAGCACCGGGGCCGAGGTGAACAGGTTCTTCAGTTTGGCAAATGCCCTGTCCGCCTCAGCTGACCACTGCAACCGAACCGGACCCCCCTTTAGCAAGGACGTAATGGGAGCTGCTACCTGTCCAAAGCCCCGGATAAACCTCCGGTAGTAATTAGCAAAACCCAAGAACTGCTGCACCTCTTTGACAGTAGTTGGAGTTTGCCAATTACGCACGGCCGACACACGGTCTACCTCTATCTCCACACCAGACGCGGACAACCGATAACCCAAAAACGAGACGGACTCCTGGAAGAACAAGCATTTCTCTGCCTTGACATACAAGTCATGCTCCAACAGTCTTCTCAACACTCGGCGCACCAGGGCTACATGCTCGGCTCGGGTGGAAGAGTACACTAGGATGTCGTCGATGTATACTACCACACCCTGCCCATGCATGTCCCGGAAAATCTCGTCAACAAAGGATTGGAAAACTGAAGGAGCATTCATTAACCCGTATGGCATGACGAGATACTCGTAATGACCCGAGGTGGTGCTAAATGCGGTCTTCCATTCGTCCCCCTCCCTAATGCGTACCAGATTGTATGCGCTCCTGAGATCCAACTTTGTGAAGAACTGCGCTCCGCGTAATGATTCTGTCATAGTCGCAATCAGCGGAAGAGGGTAACTGTACTTAACCATGATCTGATTGAGACTACGATAGTCAATACACGGGCGCAAACCCCCGTCCTTCTTCTTCACAAAGAAGAAACTCGAGGAAACCGGGGAAGTAGAGGACCGTATGTATCCCTGTGCCAATGACTCGGCTATGTAAGTTTCCATAGCCGCTGTCTCCTCTTGAGACAGTGGATACACACGGCTCCGCGGAAGTGCCGCTCCTGTTTGGAGATCTATCGCACAATCCCCCTGTCTATGAGGTGGCAGCCGTGTAGCCCTCGTCTTACTGAACACAAGTGCTAGATCCTCATACTCAGGGGGAATGTGCATTGCGGGCACTTGGTTCGGACTCTCTACCGAGGTCGCCCCTAAGGAAACACCTAGACATCTCCCTACACACTGGGCAGACCACTCCATAAGAGCCCTCTGTTGCCACGCAATGGTAGGATCATGGGTGCTTAACCAGGGAAGCCCCAGCACCACGGGATACGCAGGAGAGTCAATCAGATAAAACTGAATGGTCTCCTCATGACCCCCCTGCGTCGTCATCTTAAGTGGTGCTGTGACTTCTCTGATCAGCCCCGACCCCAACGGCCGGCTGTCTAGGGCGTGAACAGGAAAGGGGGCTTCTACTGGCCGAAGGGGAATTCCTAACTTATAACAAAAAGCTCGATCAACAAAATTCCCAGCTGCGCCAGAATCTACTAGCGCCTTATGCTGGGAATGAGGTGCCACCTGTGGAAATCTCACAGGTATACTCATGTGACCAACAGAGAGCTCTGGGTAAGTGGGGCGCCTACTCACCTGAAATGACTCCCCAGTGCGTGACCTGTTGTCCCCTCTCCCAGGCGACCCTCCCCAGCACCTGGCCGCGGTGTGTCCTCCACGGCCACAGTTGGTGCAGGGGATGGCCCCCCTCGGGTTCTCTCTCCTCCTCTCTCTAGCGCCAGCACCCCCGAGCTCCATGGGAACCGGCTCGGAGGTGCTGGAGGGTGGAATGGACGACCCCCACTCGGGACGTCCGCGGGTAGCCAGCAGGGTGTCTAGACGGATGGAGATGTCTACCAACTGGTCGAAGGAAAGGTTGGTGTCCCTGCAGGCCAGCTCACGACGAACGTCCTCTCGTAGGCTACACCGGTAATGGTCGATGAGGGCCCTCTCATTCCACCCCGCATCCGCCGCTAGAGTCCGGAACTCCAGGGCGAACTCCTGTGCGCTCCTCTTCCCCTGTCGGAGGTGGAACAGACGCTCCCGTAGATGATGGTAACGGCGTCTATTCCCCTCCATTCGGCGTTGGCCCACTCCAACGCCTTGCCGGATAGACAGGAGATGAGGGCGGAGACGCTCTCGTACCCCGAGGGCGCTGGGTGTATGGTAGCCAGGTAGAGTTCCACCTGCAGGAGGAACCCCTGACACCCGGCTGCAGAACCGTCATATGCCCTCGGGAGCGAGAGCCGTATGCCACTGGGTTCCGGTGCTGAGAGAGGAGGACTGGCCGTTGGTGATGGGATGGTGTGAGAAGGCGTGGGCACCTCTCCAGTCACCAACCGGCGCAGAGTGTTGGACACCTCGTTCATGGCGGCCCCAAGTTGCCGGATCATGGTGTCTTGATCGCTGATCCGATCCTCCAGCGACTTGGGTGCCGCCACTGCTCCTGCTGACTCCATGATGTGGTGTGTTGTTCTGTCAAGGGCTGAGGTGTATGGTGTGTGGAAGTCAGGCGCAGGACACCGAAGCTAGTCCAACAAAGTTTACTGAAGTAATCCAAATGGCAAAATACAGAGAACGGCCTCAACAATAAATAGAGGCGAGAAAATACGCAAACTCTGCGTAAAACAAAATGACACGAAAACAGGAACAAAACACGCAGCACAACGGACAGGCAAAAAACAACACACAATCTAGCCTAAGCAAAACAAGGAACTTATAGGACAAGTAATCAACACACAACCGGACACAGGTGTAAAAGACAGACGAAAGCAATCACACCAAGAAACATAGAGCGGTGGCAGCTAGTACTCCGGGGACGGCGAACGCCGAAGCCTGCCCGAACCAGGAGGAGGAGCAGTCTCGGCAGAATCCGTGACATATGAAGGTCAGCATTATGACTATCAAGTCAGAAACATAATTTTGTAATGTCGCTAGGAAGATGTGTCATTGCAACCAGTTTTTCCCACTCGGTTTCTAATTCCAATTTGTGCAATACTGTATATGCAATGGAATGACAAAGATAAAACTGCTTCGAAAAGCCTCTGCATTAGTAATACATTTGTATTGTTCTTTTGGGAAACAACCCATCATGTTCCACTAAGACCATCATTTGATATTACATGCCAAATAGGAGTTACTGTACAAATACATATGGAATACCAGATATAGCCATTATAGTAAAAAGGTCACTAGTCTGATCAAAATAATTATTTATAAATTAGCAGATCAGAGTGTTTTCTATGGGAAATACAAAAGTATAGAGTCTCTTGAATATATTTTATATGTAATAATAATAATATATACAGTGGGGAAAAAAAGTATTTAGTCAGCCACCAATTGTGCAAGTTCTCCCACTTAAAAAGATGAGAGAGGCCTGTAATTTTCATCATAGGTACACGTCAACTATGACAGACAAATTGAGGAAAAAAAATTCTGAAAATCACATTGTAGGATTTTTAATGAATTTATTTGCAAATTATGGTGGAAAATAAGTATTTGGTCACCTACAAACAAGCAAGATTTCTGGCTCTCACAGACCTGTAACTTCTTCTTTAAGAGGCTCCTCTGTCCTCCACTCGTTACCTGTATTAATGGCACCTGTTTGAACTTGTTATCAGTATAAAAGACACCTGTCCACAAACTCAAACAGTCACACTCCAAACTCCACTATGGCCTAGACCAAAGAGCTGTCAAAGGACACCAGAAACAAAACTGTAGACCTGCACCAGGCTGGGAAGACTGAATCTGCAATAGGTAAGCAGCTTGGTTTGACAAAATCAACTGTGGGAGCAATTATTAGGAAATGGAAGACATACAAGACCACTGATAATCTCCCTCGATCTGGGGCTCCACGCAAGATCTCACCCCGTGGGGTCAAAATGATCACAAGAACGGTGAGCAAAAATCCCAGAACCACACGGGGGGACCTAGTGAATGACCTGCAGAGAGCTGGGACCAAAGTAACAAAGCCTACCATCAGTAACACACTACGCCGCCAGGGACTCAAATCCTGCAGTGCCAGACGTGTCCCCCTGCTTAAGCTAGTACATGTCCAGGCCCGTCTGAAGTTTGCTAGAGTGCATTTGGATGATCCAGAAGAGGATTGGGAGAATGTCATATGGTCAGATGAAACCAAAATAGAACTTTTTGGTAAAAACTCAACTCGTCGTGTTTGGAGGACAAAGAATGCTGAGTTGCATCCAAAGAACACCATACCTACTGTGAAGCATGGGGGTGGAAACATCATGCTTTGGGGCTGTTTTTCTGCAAAGGGACCAGGACGACTGATCCGTGTAAAGGAAAGAATGAATGGGGCCATGTATCGTGAGATTTTGAGTGAAAACCTCCTTCCATCAGCAAGGGCATTGAAGATGAAACGTGGCTGGGTCTTTCAGCATGACAATGATCCCAAACACACTGCCCGGGCAACGAAGGAGTGGCTTCGTAAGAAGCATTTCAAGGTCCTGGAGTGGCCTAGCTAGTCTCCAGATCTCAACCCCATAGAAAATCTTTGGAGGGAGTTGAAAGTCTGTGTTGCCCAGCGACAGCCCCAAAACATCACAGCTCTAGAGGAGATCTGCATGGAGGAATTGGCCAAAATACCAGCAACAGTGTGAAACCTTGTGAAGACTTACAGAAAACGTTTGACCTGTGTCATTGCCAACAAAGGGTATATAACAAAGTATTGAGAAACGTTTGTTATTGACCAAATACTTATTTTCCACCATAATTTGCAAATAAATTCATTAAAAATCCTACAATGTGATTTTCTGGATTTTTCTTTCTCATTTTGTCTGTCATAGTTGACGTGTACCTATGATGAAAATTACAGGCCTCTCTCATCTTTTTAAGTGGGAGAACTTGCACAATTGGTGGCTGACTAAATACTTTTTTCCCCCACTGTATGCCATTTAGCAGCCGCTTTTATCCAAAGCGACCAGGGCCGGCTCTCGTCTTTAGGGGGCCCTAAGCGAGAATTGGTTGGGGGGACCCCCCCACCGAGCGGGCCAAAACATTTATTGACTGCCCCTCTTGACAGCGGAGAGAACATGTTCTGTTTTAAAGTGCAATTCTACACATTTTGCCATGGGGTGTAGAGAATATTGTAAAGTTTTAAAGAAAGATTTCTGCAGTTCTATAAATGTTTCCATGGGGAGGTGTCACGGATACGGCCGAGGCTGCCCCTCCTCCTCGCTCGGGCAGGCTTTGGCGGTCGTCGTCACCGGAGTACTAGCTGCCACCGATCGATGTTTCTGTGTCTCACTAGTTCTGTCTTTATTTTTCACACCTGTTACTCATTAGGCTTATTAGTTTCCCTATTTTACCTCGGTTTTCCCTCCTGGGTGTGTGCGTGATTGTTCTTTGTTTACGTCATCTGTTGAGCTGTTGTTTTGCTCTTCCCTGCGTGGAGGGTTTGCTATGGTTTACTTTGAGTCTAGTAAAGCCATTTATCTCTCAGTTCTGTGTCCTGCGCCTGATTCCGTTTCCCCACTTCACCCAGACGCTGACAGGAGGAGATACATTTTTTAAAACGTTATACTAAAATCCATGCAATTCTACTCATTTTGCCATGGGGCAGATAGCCATTTTAGCCATTTTAAAGCTAAGCTATTCTACATATTTTGCCATGACTGGTGCCATATTAATGATATCTGACTGAGAGTGACTAACAAAATCAATGGGGGAACCCTGGAGGTTAGGGCCCCTGGGCACGTGCCCTGCGTGGCCAGCTGGTATTCGGCAATGATTACTACAAGTTTAGATAAATGGCTAGACTAACTTACTGTGACTGACAAAATATAAAAACTGCTGATGCACAACCAAATGTTTAACTTGCACCTTGTGTATTCTACTATTCTAACTCTCAACAGTAAGTTGAGACCCAGACTGAGTTCCTAATAAAAATAAAAAATAAAAATAAAATATATATATATGGCGGCTGGGGGGCCCCTAGCGGCTGGGGGCCCTAAGCGACCGCTTATGGCACTTATGCCTGGAGCCGGCCCTGAAAGAAACTTACAGTCAAGCATGCAAGAACAGCTATGCCACCCTAGCCCCTGAGACCTGTGTTTGCTGATCTATTTACTGTAAATATTTCATTAACCTTGGAGCTCGCATGGCGAATGATGAGGGAAGAACGTTTTTCTCTCCCACTTAATGTCAAACCAGTTTCTGCAGCACAGTGGGACAGGGTTGGAATACATTGTGTTTAAGTTCCAGTCAATTCAGGAAGTACACTGAAATTCCAATTCTCTTCAATGCTTTTCAATGAGGAAAATGTGGAATTGGAATTTGGTTCACTTTCTGAATTGACTGGAATTTAAATAGAATTTAACCCAACCCTGCAGTGGGATAAAGCAAGGGACTGTACAGAACATAGTGTCTAATAATATGAGGAACAGACATGACTATTCTTAAAGACCCAGTTGACAACACAAAACTGATAAGCTTTTCAAATGAACACCAGTCTTAACACTGGCTTTACCAACAGTGGCCATTTGAGGTTGTATGAATTATTGTATTTTTGCAATAACATATCTGTCATGATGAATAATCATTTTAGCAGCAGTATTAAAGCATTGTATTCATGTAACACCTGACAAATGATTTCTGAGCCGAATGGCAGGTACAGCGACATATAATATGGGTCGATAGCAAACCCAGGTTACAGAACAGTGTTTTGAGTCTGACCGTAACAATGTGCCTACCTTGTCATATTCCTAAATGAAGAAGAAAACATAAATACTGCTGTCATAAACTATCTTGAATTGACTGTTCAGAAAATAACAATTCATTGAGATGTTGGCTATCAAAATTCCTAATAGTGTACAAATAAGACAGGAATAAGACATGTTGTTTTATCTAATCACAGTGAAAACCGACTAAATGCCTGTCACGCCCTGACTCATGGGACTCTTGTATGTTGAGATCATACTTAGGCAGCCTATTGGCAGTCACTAGTTGTGGGATCTTGTTCCGGTTTGAGGCTTGTATTGTGTTTAGCCTCAGGACTTCACATAACGTTGTTTTGTTCGTGTGTTTATCGTTTAAATAAACATGTATGCATTTCACGCTGCGCCTTGGTCTGACCCGTCCTTAAACGAGCGAGACAGAAGATCCCACCAAACACGGACCAAGCAGCGTGCCCAGGAGCAAACACCCTGGACACAGGTGGGGAAGATTTGGTCTTGGGAGGAGATATTTGCAGGGAAAGGACCCTGGGCGAAGAAGGAAGCCCAGGCAGGAGAGAAGCAACGGCAACACAGAAGGCGCCGGCCGAGGAGGAAGCCCGAGAGGCAGCCCCAATAAAAAAATTTGAGGGGGCTAAAGGAGTGGTCGGGGAGTGAGAGAGAAGAGCCCCGACCACTGCACCCGGTGGGTTTCCAGGTTGAGTCCCTACGACCATGGGAAGAAGAGTGGGAACAGTTTAATACTGAGGAGTCAGAGGATGACGACGACAATGAGTTTCTGTTCCCTAACTCGTGGGGGCTCCCGGAGGAGTCCTCACTGGAGGAGGAGTGCCGAGAGAGAGAGAAGGATCGGATCTGCAGGGTAAGAGAGGAGGCCACCACATTACGGGGGCTGATAGCAAGAATAGAGCAGGAGATCTCCATTCAAGAGGAGGCACTGCAGGAGGCTCGTAGGGAGAAGGAGGAAGTAGATGCACGGAGAGAGGAGCTGGTTAGGCAACGTAAGGAGCGTGGGTTAATAGAGGAACCCATGTCTGCGGAGACATGCACTGCGTTCTGTGCCAGCGCCCCCGCACGTGTCGTGCGAAAGTGGGCAGCCAGCCAGGATGGGTTGTGCCGGCTCAACGCTCCTGGTCTCCAGTGCGCCTCCAAGGTCCAGTATATCCTGCTCCGGTTCTACGCACTGTGTCACCAGTGCACCTTACCAGTCCTGTACGGCCCGTGCCTGCTCTCTGCACCAAGCCAGTGGTGTGTGTCCCCAGTCCGGCCCGGCCCGTGCCTGCTCCCCGCACCAAGCCAGTGGTGTGTGTCCCCAGTCCGGCCCGGCCCGTTCCTGCTCCTCGCACCAGACCAGTGGTGCGTGTTCCAAGTCCGGCCCGGCCCGTTCCTGTTCCTCGCACCAAGCCAGTGGTGCGTGTCGCCAGCCCGGTACGACCCGTACCTGCTCCCCGCACCAAGCCAGTGGTGTGTGTCCCCAGTCCGGCCCGGCCCGTTCCTGCTCCTCGCACCAGACCAGCGGTGCGTGCTCCCAGTCCGGCCCGGCCCATTCCTGCTCCTCGCACCAGGACAGTGGTGCGCATTCCCAGTCCGGTACGGCCTGTCCCTGCTCCTCGCACCAGGCCAGTGGTGCGTGTTCCCAGTCCGGCCCGGCCCGTGCCTGCTCCTTGCACCAGACCAGTGGTGCGTGTTCCCAGTCCGGCCCGGCCCGTTCCTGCTCCCCGCACAAAGCCAGTGGTGCGTGTTCCCAGTCCGGCCCGGCCCGTTCCTGTACCTCGCACCAGGTCAGTGGTGCGTGTTCCCAGTCCGGCCCGGCCTGTTCCTGCTCCTCGCACCAGACTAGTGGTACGTATTCCCAGTCCGGCCCGGCCCATTCCTGTTCCTCGCACCAGGCCAGTGGTGCGTGTTGCCAGTCCGGCCCGGCCCGTTCCTGCTCCCCACACCAAGCCAGTGGTGAGTGTCCCCAGTCCGGCCCGGCCCGTTCCTGCTTCTCGCACCAGACCAGTGGTGCGTGTGTCCAGTCCGGCACGGCCCGTGCCCGTTCAGCGGCTCCACTCCAGAGCCAGAGCAGTCCGCTCCACCGGTGTCCAGTCCAGCTCCGGTTAGCAGCTCTACTCCGGAGCCAGAGCAGTCCGCTCCACCAGTGCCCGGTCCAGCTCCGGTCAGCGGCTCCAGTCTAGACCCAGACGTCAGCCCCTCTCCAGGTTCGGGGTCTCCCACACCAGGGTCCAGACAGGGCTTGGTACATCGTGGGAGGAAGGAGAGGGGAAGCAGCGCGCCGAGGTCCAGACCAGACCAGGGGCGTAACGGGGAGGCTGGGAGAATGTGGTCGTCACGCCCGGAGCCGGATCCGCCTCCGAGGCGGAATGCCCACCCGGACCCTTCCCTGTCATGTCAGGGTGTGTCACGCCCTGACTCATGGGACTCTTGTATGTTGAGTCAGGGTGTGGATATTCTATGTTGTATTTTCTATGTTTGCATTCTATGTTGTGTGTTTCTATGTTTGGCCGGGTGTGATTCCCAATCAGAGGCAGCTGTCGCTCGTTGTCTCTGATTGGGGATCATACTTAGGCAGCCTGTTTGTATCATTAGTTGTGGGATCTTGTTCCGGTTTGAGGCTTGTATTGTGTTTAGCCTTAGGACTTCACGTTACGTTGTTTTGTTGGTGTGTTTATCGTTTAAATAAACATGTATGCATTTCACGCTGCGCCTTGGTCTGACCCGTCCTTAAACGAGCGTGACGATGCCATTCAAGGGACCATCTGAATACCTAGCTGAAATCAACAGCTCGTCCGACATTACTAGCTGTTCCAGATTGCGGTTGTCAGCTGATACGATACGATGGTAGTGTTAATGGTAAGCAGCAGATTTGCTTGCCGATACTTCCTCAATTCCTGACTTGGAAGCCACTGCAGTCTTCTAAAGATCCATGGTTAGTTTCAGGTGGAACGTTGGAATTTAGAAAATGCTCCGTTATTGAAATTAAATATTTGTTTTGCTCCATAAACTAATCCAACAATGTGTATGCCGCCATCTTGTCTATTTCACTCTTCTCTCATTGATCAAGACAGGAGAGTGTCATTCAAAGCTATACTTGATTTCTGAGTTGCGCTCTTTACATGCAGTACTTTTGGGGGTGGACACACACCAGTCTCTATATGAACAAGTAACTTGTTTTATAAGATGAATTATGCAAATGTTATCAAAACAACACTTGTAAAGTCAATGCCTGATGTTTCCTATAGTCCTACAAATGCTTTTTCACTGATAAAATAAGCCATTTAGAAGATAGACAATATCACTAGTGCTAGCAAAAAAAATTGCTAGCTGGCTAGCAAGTTTCATATGTTTCTAGCTAGCTAACTAGCTCTGTCTTTCAACAAATAGAGACTTACTAGCTAGCATACCATCCTTTAATCTAATCTAGAAACATAGCTAGCTAGGTAACTAGCAAGCCAGGAATACGAACTACATTTTCACTGTGGGACAATGTAAAAACACATCATTTCGCCTGGTGCTGTCTAAATATATATATAATACTACTAACCACAACTACTGACCACAACTATTGACCACAAAACCTACTGACCACAACTAATGACCACAACTACTGACCACAATTACTGACCACAACCACACAACTACTGACCACAACTATTGACCACAGAACCTGCTGACCACAACCACACAACTACTGACCACAACTACTGACCACGCCTACTGACCACAACCACACAACTGCTGACCACAACTACTGACCATGTCTGTTCTGTAGGGCCCAAAGTACTTGTAACATAAACACACAAGTACTGACCACAACTACTGACCACAATTATTAGCCACAACTACTGACCACAAAAACTACTGACTAAAACTACTAACCACAACTACTGACCACAATTACTAACCACAACTACTGACCACAAAAACTACTGACTAAAACTACTACCCACAACTATTGACCACAACTATTGACCACAAAATCTACTGATCACAACTAATGACCACAACTACTGACCACAACCACACAACTACTGACCACAACTGGTGACCACAACTACTGACCACAACCACACAACTACTCACCACAACTACTGACCACAAATACGGACCACAACTACTGACCACAAATACTGACCACAATCCCACAACTACTGACCACAACTACTGACCACACCTACTGACTACAACCACACAACTACTGACCACAACAACTGACCACAAATACTGACCACAACTACACAACTACTGACCATGCCTACTGACCACAACCACACAACTACTGACCACAACAACTGACCACAAATACTGACCACAACCACACAACTACTGACCACAACTACTGACCATGCCTACTGACCACAACCACACAACTACTGACCACAACTACTGACCATGCCTACTGACCACAACCACACAACTACTGACCACAACTACTGACCATGCCTACTGACCACAACCACACAACTACTGACCACAAATACTGACCACAATCCCACAACTACTGACCACAACTACTGACCACACCTACTGACTACAACCACACAACTACTGACCACAACAACTGACCACAAATACTGACCACAACTACACAACTACTGACCATGCCTACTGACCACAACCACACAACTACTGACCACAACAACTGACCACAAATACTGACCACAACCACACAACTACTGACCACAACTACTGACCATGCCTACTGACCACAACCACACAACTACTGACCACAACTACTGACCATGCCTACTGACCACAACCACACAACTACTGACCACAACTACTGACCATGCCTACTGACCACAACCACACAACTACTGACCACAACTACTGACCATGTCCATACTGTAGGGCCCAAAGAACTTGTAACATAACCACACAACTACTGACCACAATTACTAGCCACAACTACTGACCACAAAAACTACTGACTAAAACTACTGACCACAACTATTGACCACAAAACCTACTGACCACAACTAATGACCACAACTACTGACCACAATTACTGACCACAACCACACAATTACTGACCACAACTAGTGACCACAACTACTGACCACAACCACACAACTACTGACCACAACTACTGACCACAAATACTGACCACAACTACTGACCACAAAAACTACTGACTATAGGACAAAACACACATCACGACAAGAGAGACACCACAACACTACATAAAGAGAGACCTACGACAACAACATAGCATGGCAGCAACACCACATGACAACAACATGATAGCAACACAACATGGCAGCAGGCCAACATGGTAGCAGCACAAAACATGGTAGAAACATTATTGGGCACAGGCTATAGCACAAAGGCAAGAAGGTAGAGACAACAATACATCACGCGAAGCAGCCACAACTGTCTGACTGATTGAGTCTTTGAATGAAGAGATGGAGTTAAAACTGTCAATTTTGAGTGTTTTTTGCAGCTCGTTCCAGTCGCTAGCTACAGCGAACTGAAAAGAGGAGTGACCCAGGTATGTGTGTGCTTTGGGGACCTTTAACAGAATGTGACTGGCAGAACGGGTGTTGTATGTGGAGGATGAGGGCTGCAGTAGGTATCTCAGATAGGGGGGAGTGAGGTCTAAGAGGGTTTTATAAGTAAGCATCAACCAGTGGGTCTTGCGATGGGTATACAGAGATGACCAGTTTACAGAGGAGTATAGAGTGCAGTCAGTGATGTGTCCTTTAAGGAGCATTGGTGGCAAATCTGATGGCCGAATGGTAAACAACATCTAGACGCTAGAGAGCACCCTTACCTGCCGATCTATAAATTACGTCTCTGTAATGTAGCATGGGTAGGATGGTCATCTGAATCAGGGTTAGTTTAGCAGCTGGGGTGACAGAGGAGCGATTACGATAGAGGAAACCAAGTCTAGATTGACCTTAGCCTGTAGCATTGATATGTGCTGAGAGAAGGACAGTGTACCGTCTGGCCATACTCCCAAGTACTTGTATGAGGTGACTACCTCAAGCTCTAAACCCTCAGAGGTAGTAATCACACCGGTGTGGAGAGGGGCATTATTCTTATCAAACCACATAACCTTTGTTTTGGAGGTGTTCAGAACAAGGTTAAGGGCAGAGAAAGCTTGTTGGACACTAAGAAAGCTTTGTTGTAGAGCGTTTAACACAAAATCCGGGGAGTGGCCAGCTGAGTTAAAGACTGTATAATCTGCATATCAAGTTCTGACTTTATATACTGCACTCTTTGAGAGAGGTAGTTAGCAAACCAGGCAAAGAACCCTCAGAGACACCAATATTCCTTAGCCGGCCCACAAGAATGGAATGGTCTACAGTATCAAAAGCTTTGGCCAAGTCAATAAAAATAGCAGCACAACATTGCTTAGAATCAAGGGCAACGGTGACATCATTTAGGACCTTTAAGGTTGCAGTGACACATCCATAACCTGAGCGGAAACCAGATTGCATGATAGCCATCAAGAAAGCCAGTCAGTTGATAAACATAAAAGAGCAGACAGATATAAAAAGACCCAGACCCCCCATGGAAAGATCAGCAGTGAGAGTGCATTGACATTTACAAATTCACAGCGCCGAATGGTCCAAATAAGAGAGGAGTGGTTGCCAGATTTGATAAAAAGTGTAGAGTGTTTGCCAAATCACTGAGCCATAATTTGGTAGAGGGAACTTCCTTATTTTCCCAAAACAACAAGATTAATTTTTTGCCAAAATGAGACTGTAAGAGATTAGTTGTTTTGGGGGGTTGGTTAATCTGTTTAGGGTTTCTGAGACTCCCAGTATGATCAGAAGCGGGTCTGGGTCAATTAAAGTCTCCAGAATTTCCCAGAGGATCCTAAAGATTCCACACCAATAACCATGCAGGTTAGAGCATAGGGCAAAGCAGTGGAGTAGTGTACCCTCCACAGCATGACATTTATCACACTCAGGAAATATCCTATGCAGCTTAGTTTTGGAATAGTGTAATCTGTGTAATATCTTGAATTGTATGAGACAATGTCTGGAGTTAATGGAGCAGGTGTGGATATACTCCAAGCTATCTTCCCAGTCTGCTACAGAAATGTCAGTCCCTAGCTCGTCCTCACATTTTGCCTTAATGGCATCTGTAGAGGGTGTGCTAACAGATTGAAAAGCGTCTTATAGACGAGATATCAGTTTGCCTGAGGTGGGACAAATGTTGATGCATCTGTAAAACATGGAAGGTTTAGCATTTCCAAATGTAGGAAGATGTTTTCTAACATAGTCTCTAATCTTTATCTGAAAAAATTACTTCAGGGAAGATTATAGGTTTCCCTCAGCAAATCGAAGGAGGCAAAGACTATACTTTTAAAACTGTAAGCATTTAAAGGCATTGGTTTTACTGAAAGATATCTCGAAGATACAGGGCGAACTATTTCACTGTGTAAACTTCTTCCACTACCATTTAATAATAATACTTTCGGACAGCTAAGCAAGCACACAAAGTTTCTACTGAAATGTCCTTTTCTAGTTGTCATTGTTGTAAAGAACCCTCCTTTTCTTTTGTTTGCTGAAGTGCGAAGGCCCACCTGAACTCATCAACACTATCACAGTTTATTGTGAAATAAACAGGAATTACTTATTGGAAATTTGTGACAGGCACAAGAAAAAGTACACTTTTCTTGTGTATCATTTTTCTTTCTTTCTTCATAACGTAGTTGTGTCTATTTCACAATAATCTGTGATACTGGGTTGAACTCACACACAAACTATACTTGTCTGTGTGAAAACAGAGAGACACAGTTTTCAGCAGAGGATGCTCTTCCTTTAGAGCACCTCAGCATCAAATTGATATGCTCAGAGGCTTTTAAGAGGGAGTGCCATTCCCTCACCCCCAGTAAACATGGAGGAGTGCATGAGGCTATGGACAAGTTTAATGATAGGCGCCAAACCAATGTCAAACCACTTGGGTATGTGACCCCAATCAACAGCTAGCCCAGGGTTTCCCAAACTCTGTCCTGGTCCATTATCTGTCAATACATTTTACTATTTACATGTTAGTCATTTAGCAGACGCTCTTATCCAGAGCGACTTAGTTAGTGAGTGCATACATTTTCATTCTGGCCCCCCTTGGGAAACGAACCCACAACCCTGGCGTTGCAAGCGCCATGCTCTACCAACTGAGCTACAGGGACCCCCCCTCCAACCAGAAACAACATGCAGTCAGACAATGCCGTCAATATGCTGTTGCATGCCAGTGATTCATCTGTGTAGGGAACCACTAGTCCAGGGGTAGGCAACCCTACTCCTGGAGGGCCGCAGGCACTTCATGTTTTTGTTTTAACCAACCTGGAAGACCAGTGTGTTGAATTTCTATCACTGAACTGATCAATTAGCTCAGTTGGTCTGGTGTACCCCTGCGCTAGTCTTAATATTGGTGTACATACAAATGTGATAAAATCGTATCATTCAAATCCAATGTCCACTTCTGCTTCCTGCTGACTTTTTCTTGTTTTTTTCCAAGACAAAGACCTGACTTCAACTCTGGTCTTATTTTGGTTCAATAAGGTAACCATCAGGATCCCCCCACTGAGACCTTTTTCAGTTAATTGTTATACATTTATATATCACATCTTTCTATTAAAAATAATGTTATTTGATTAAGTCATCCAATCTGGTCTCTTCAATTCCTCATGCTATCATTTGCGTTTTATGACAGGGCTTCTGGTATTTGGGGTATTAACCCTTCCCCCTCTTTTTTTGTCAACAAGGAATTTTCTGATTTGTTCCTTGCCTTGCATGCTCCCTGCCTTGGAGAGATGGGTCCTTCAGTCACCTTGATAATGCCCAAGTGATTCAGATCTGGTGCATAACCATTTTAGCAGACACTAAACCCGGTAGTCTGTTGCTCGTTCCAGGCGCGCTGAATGGACACTAAAAAGACCCTAAACACTTCCAAATCTTGAAGGATGTCGGGGATCACAGTGAATTCGGATTGTGGAGAATGTTCAGCCCCTTCACATGAGCTTTGCACCACGGAATTACACCCATACTCTAGCATCGATGAGGATGATGAACTTCTGAAGTATATCTGGAGGGAATATTTGCATCCCAAGCAGTATGAATGGGTTCTTATTGCAGGATACATACTTGTTTTTTTCGTTTCTCTCATTGGAAACACATTAGGTAAGTTTTGTTAAAGGTTTTGTCGCAGGCTGGATTAATTGAGCCAGGATAATTTCTAAAATGTCATCCTAATTTTAAAGTGCATGGCATTAGATCAAGTCCGCAAAGCTATCTGGGCTTCATTGAACATAATGGTACTTTCATAGAAGTTAGGCTACCGGTGAGTCGATTGTAGGCTATCCATATATATATGATTATTATTATTATTATTATTATTAAGATATTAATTTGGTGTTCACTAATGCAGTATCAGTAGACTACCGTCTATGAATAAAACATGAGTTTATTGACAATCGAATGTATTTGGGAAGCGTAAAATAAAGACCTTATCCGGAGCGCGGACATGCATGGGCATCTGTCGTATTCGTATGTGCATGTGACACGCGACAGCTAAAATGATAAGCCACGCGATCTGTAAAGTGATAAACCAGAATCAAAGTGGTGTACAAAGCATTCTCTTTAAACGGTATTTTTCCGTTTTGGGTGTTAATAATACTAATATAGGTGAGGGCATATTAGAAATTGGAAAGAACATATTTTTGGAGCATCTCTATTAGGCCTATGCTTCTAGTTCATAATAAGATGCCTGTAGAATAAATAAAGTTTACTGCATTAAGTAGATGCTTCCAGTTTTCAGAATAAGATTCTTGGGCAGTATCTTATCAAGACATTTAAGATACTGCTTAAACATGGCATGTTTGAATCCAATTGAATCTAGCCCTGGATAACTGCTATTATGAGATTATTGGCTAATCTAATTCTTGTTAATGGTCTTAATTAAGTGTCTACATTTCTTCTAAATCATTTTTTATGTGCTGACAATACGGGCATCGTTTAACAATGTTTTCAAGTAGCCTACAAGTGCGTCTCATTTTCTCAGTGTGCAGTTTCTTTTGTTACCATGGCAGTGCTGTTCGCTTGTGTTGATAGGAACGGCATTTTTCTCTTTACCCGAAGTTTAGGGCACGATTTTACTAATTCTTCATGATCTGTTTGTGAATGAGACTGGTTTATTTGCCAATTATAATACGTGTCTGTAGTAAAGGTACATTGTGTCTTTAAGGCAGGAAGAGCGTTCTGTGCTTCTTGAAGAGCAGGGTTGGAGATGGAATGGTTCACTGCAGACTGGGGAACCTTTGAAAACGAGAAATCTGTTCAATATGTCTAACTCTCCTGAGTTGTAAACCTGTCCTGATGTCATACCCTGTGGATACTGAAAAGAGGCTATGTTGACTGTATTCATATCCATTATTTTTACCTTCCACATTATTTTGGAGTAAATTAGAAATGTGTTTATGACAGTCTTATCACAGATGTAGGCTTATTGTAGATTAAATTCGTCACTATTATACATTGTTATTTGACTGCCCTTTTCATAATCACCAAGGGAAATGTAAGAGACATAACAGGACAACTGTCACGCCCTGACTCA
Organism: Coregonus clupeaformis; assembly: GCF_020615455.1. Classification (NCBI taxonomy): domain Eukaryota; kingdom Metazoa; phylum Chordata; class Actinopteri; order Salmoniformes; family Salmonidae; genus Coregonus; species Coregonus clupeaformis. Next base: position 37,079,713 of record NC_059222.1, on the reverse strand, counting down.
GAGGACGCTTATATGTTGAGTCAGGGTGTGTATATTCCTTGTTGTGATTTTCTATGTTGTATTTTCTATGTTTAGATCTAGTAGGTATAGATCTATGTTGGCCGGTGTGGTTCCCAATCAGAGGCAGCTGTCGCTCGTTGTCTCTGATTGGGGACAATATTTAGGCAGCCTATTGGCACTAGTGGGTTGTGGGATCTTGCTCTGTGTGAGGTATGGTGTTTGTCTACCTTGGACTGCATGTTGCATTTGTTGTGGTCATTCAATATAAATAAACATGTATGCATATCACGCTGCGCCTTGCTCCGTCCCGTCTGTAAACGATCGTGACAACAACAGGTTAATTTGAAATGAATTCATATTGATTATGCAATTGATAGCTGTTATTCAGGTGCTGTTATTCAGGTGTGTGCTGTGTGTTGTATTGCATTTGATTCAGAACAATCAATGTCATTGATGTCTCCATGTATTCCTAACAGCAGCAGTTCTTGGTTGTGTCTTGTTGTCAGTTTGTTTTGCAGTGTGGAAAAACCATCACATGCGCACAGTGACCAACTGTTTCATTGTGAATCTCTCCTTTGCTGATGTCCTGGTCACCATCACCTGTCTCCCGGCAAGTCTTGTGGTGGACATTACAGAAACATGGTTCTTTGGAAACACTCTTTGTAAAATACTACCTTACTTACAGGTAAGAGGATGTTTCAAGGTTTTTATTTTCACATTTCCCAACTTTAACTTTGTCACGTGCCGAATACATTTATCATTTAGTATACGCTCTTATCCAGAGCAACTGTATACATTTTCATACCGGTCCCCTGTGGGAATCAAACCTGCAACCCTGGTGTTGCAAGCTCCATGCTTTACCAACTGAGTAACATCAGACTGCGAAAGGTGTAGACTTTACTATGAAATGCTTAGTCACGAGCCCTTTCCCAACAATGCAGAGTTAAAAAGTAAGAAAAGAGTAGCAAAATAAAAGGAAATAGTAACACAATAAAATAACAATAACGAGGCTATTTACAAGGAGTACCAGTACCGAGTCAATGTGCTGGGGTACGAGGTAGTTGAGGTAATATGTAGGTATGGGTAAAAGTGACTAGGCAAGCAGGATAGATAAGAGTGGCAGAAGCGTATGAAGGGTGTGGCGTCAATATTTACATTTAAGTCATTTAGCAGACGCTCTTATCCAGAGCCACTTACAGCTAGTGAGTGCATACATTTGTCATACTGGCCCCCCGTGGGAATTGAACCCACAACCCTGGCGTTGCAAGCATCATGCTCTACCAACTGAGCTACAGGTGTGTGTGTGTGTGTGTGCATAGAGACAGTGCAAAGAAAATAGAAATGTAAGAAACAAAAAGGGGGTCAATGTAAACAGTCCGGGTAGCCATCTGATTAACTGTTCAGCAGTCTTATGGCTTGGGGGTAGAAGCTGTTTAGGAGCCTTTTGGTCCCAGACTTGGCGCTCCAGTACCGGTACCGCTTGCCACTTCAAGCTTGATAGTTGGTATGTAACTCCAGGGTACTAAACGCTATTCTTTAAAACACCTTTGAAGGGACCCCATGGTGATCCTTGTGCCACAGGAAAGTATTTTGCTTTCCCACCTCAACTGCTGTGGGCTCAGTCTTCTATGGATCAACATCATAATTCTCTTTTGATCCAGTGTGATGGAACATTCAGCCAAATGGGGCAGAATCCACAGCCATACTGTATACCAGAGGATTAGCCTAAAGATTCAGACCTTGCGGTCACTGTAATTACATCTTCCCGGTAAGGTCTGAACGGCAGGCTGCCATGATGAGGACACCGCGGAGCGGACGCGAGATATGGCACAGAAAACGTACCTCAAGGTGCTGTTCACCTAATTATCAAATTTTCCAAAATGATACATCAAGATTTGAAATACTTTTTTTTATTAAACTGCCATTTTCGTCAGCATGCTGGGGGTTGATTATACTTTTTTTGCCAGTGCTACAGACAGCTATATCAGTCCGCTAATACAGGACTAGTAAAGGCCCAGTTCACTATTTTGTGAGAATCTTTTGTTAATTATTTTTATTTTGTATAGATTTTTCAGTGGGTACTGCAGCACCCTCAGCACCCCTACTTTCCATGGCTATGAAAGCAACCCATTGGATTCCACAACACTTCTGTTAACTACTCACCCCAATGCATTTTCAAGGAATCCAATTGGCTGCTATAGCATTAGCTAGCCTAGCATGCAGTTTAATAAAAAACTAGCAGTTTTCCAATCTTCTCGATTCTCCATTCGTAATTTCAGGATAATTAGGAGTACAGCGACATATTCCATCCCTGGATTGAGGTACATTTTCCAAGCCATTTACCGCTCCGGGCACTGGCTGTCCACATTCTGGCACAGCACCGTTCCGAATACAGAGAAGAAATGAATGAATGTCGGATTCTGGCTAGTCCGAGGATATGACAAACAAAACAACCTGTCTCCAGTTATTTTCAAGTTTAATGGGGGCATACATTTTCAATGCAATTTGCCTATTGAAAAAACCTCTTGCCTAACCGTTGTGAAAATAACATTGAAATTATTTAAAGGGAGCCTCTCAATCCATGTCTGACTCATATTATTTTGCATTCATGCTGGGACAAATATAGTACATAGTGTAATTACATTTTTGCAATGCTGCCTGTTGAAAAATATGGTCAGGAGATTGAAAAAAGGGTTTATCAGGTTAGTTAATCTTTGGATTTCCTTTCTTTAACTAGGCAAGTCAGTTAAGAACAAATTCTTATTTACAATGACTGCCTACCCCTGCCAAAACCTCCCCTAACGATGCTGAGCCAATTGTGCGCCGCCCAATGTGACTCCCGATCACGGCCGGTTGTGATACAGCCCGGGATCGAACCAGGGTCTGTAGTGATGCCTCTAGCACTGAAATGCAGTGCCTTAGACCACTGCACCACTTGGGAGGCCTTAACACAGGACTGTATCCAAAACCCACAGACAAATGCCTGGAGTCCTATCAATAACGTCCTGGTCTGAATTACTCCGTTATCATTCATGTCTGTCTGAAAGACAGAGTTGAGAGGACTATAATTTTCCAACAGAGGAGAGGCAGCTGGTGGTCTCTCACCCCATCAAGAGCTAAATTAAAACCATTTATAAAACATTTACCTGATGAGCTGCAGAAGCAGAATATTAAATTGGTTTTCTCCCCTGGCCTTCTTGCAGTATGACATAGGTACTCTCCAAAGGAAGGTCATATGTAAATGCTGCACAAACTTAATTGACATTTCATTAGTTACTCCAATATTTACTACAGCACTGTGTGTACATCTTGCCTATCCTAATGGCTGTGTGAAGCATGGCTGAGGTAAATTGGAATAGCTGTAGGGCCAATTTGATGTGTCCATTTGCTAAAGGATGTTAATGAGAGAGCTGAAAATGTCCCCCATTGTCAGTCAGATGGACCCAATTGTAATTCTTACAGCTCCTCTACTGTCTACGGTCTCTAATTGATATTTGAGTGATGGCTGCAGACATTAAAGGAACATAACGCTTCAAGATAAAAGTGTGCCAGAAGTTTTAAGACATCAAAAGTAGTCTAATATCAAGAAAAGTCCTGTGTTGCTCAGTAGGTGGAGCATGGCACTTATGGTGCCAGGGTTGTGGGTTTGATTCCCACGGGGGACCAGTACGAATTAAGTATTAAAATGTATGCAGTTGCTCTGGATAAGAGCGTCTGCAAAATGTAAAAGGCCCAGGCTGTCTGTTTTATAGATCCAGCTATATGACACAATCTAAAACGACTGGAAAGAATACACCAGCCCCATATACATTTTAGTCATTTAGCAGACGCTCTTATCCAGAGCGACTTACAGTTAGTGAGTGCATACATTTGTCATACTGGCCCCCCGTGGGAATCAAACCCACAACCCTGGCGTTGCAAACGCCATGCTCTACCAACTGAGCTACATCCCTGCCGGCCATTCCCTCCCCTACCCTGGACGACGCTGGGCCAATTGTGCGCCACCCCATGGGTCTCCCGGTCGTGGCCGGCTACGACAGAGCCTGGATTCGAACCAGGATCTCTAGTGGCACAGCTAGCACTGCAATGCAGTGCCTTAGACCACTGCGCCACTCGGGATAATTTCCAGATTTGTGATGCTTATCTTTTTATTCATATAAATAAATAAATGAAGTTGCCAAATTATCTCTAGAAAGTGTTATGATTAATATAAGCCTATAATCATAATAATTCCTGCCACTCTAAACCAACAGAGGAACTTATAAGGATAGCAGAAAATGGCTGGTAGGTTCATATCACTGTGATGAGTAACAATGCTCATTTAGGGCTGTGAGGTTCATGGAATTTTGGATGACGGTTATTGGTCTGCCAAATGACCGCGGTCACGTAACAACCGTTTGAATAGCAAAAAACAACAAACCAAAAACGTTTTATTTTTAAAGATGCAAATGTTCTCCTCTCCGCTCCTCTTTGCATGTGCTGCCATAGAAATACAATGAATGGAACGGGCATCCCCATTCAAGACAATGGTGGCATAATGGGTGGACTGGCGGCCATTGCGTTGGTCTTCATTTAAGGTTAGGGTTAGGCATAAGGTTAGCAGTGTGGTTAGGGTTAGGTTTCAAGTGGGTGGCTCAATTGGTAGAGCATGGTGCTTGTAAACCCAGAGATGTGGGTTCAATTCCCATGAGGGCCAGTACGAGATTGTATGCCCTCACTACTGTAGGTCGCTCTGGATAAGAGCATGCTAAAATGTAAAATCACATTTTAAGAAGATAAATTGTAGAAATAGGCGGGGTTTAGGACTTTGTGGCTGTGCTAACTAGTGACTACCACTGAATATGTGCTGTGATTTGTTGATTCAACTCAACTGACATTACAAAAAATTCATTTGATTGCATGAGCCACATCATTTGAATGAACATTCTAAATTACCAGCGAAATTATTGCGTCAATACTGTAGAAACAAACTCAACCGCAGGAATGCCCGGCCGTCCCGTCATAAATTAGCTGTATGCTCCAAATAAAAACCACAAAAAATAACGGTTTTGACGGTTATTTTATTTTCATGACAGTCTTCATCCATAACCGTCGGTTATACGACAATACGGTTATACGGTAATTGTGCCAGCCATAATCATCATAGGTGTTTCATATTACAGCTACTTTTAATTTCCTGGAAACATCTATCTATTCATAGGAAATGTATTATTTATGTATCATCAGTTTACACTTAAAGAAAACAAGATTGTTATTAATGCTGAGAATGTTGACTATTTAGGGAATATAGTAGACCTGTTGAATATAGACTAGGGCCCCCATACTTTGACAGTATTTCCCCATCTCAGCCATATCAACAGTAATGCCATTTTCTTTTTTTGTTGCTAGAATTTGTCTGTATTGTGTAAACTCAGATTCATCATATAAATGTTTATATTGTAATCATCCTTTGGTTATGGTAGTTAGTCAGACTTCATCATATATACTATATATAATACTAATCCCTGACAGTTGATTATCTCTGCGCTTCTAATAAAGACACAGACACACCAGTACCATTTGCCGGCTGAGAGTACTTAGCACCTCTGAATGGAGTGCCGCCCGTAATTTTCAAACCGAGTGCAAGCCGATTCTACATGTAGAATCCTGTGAAAATGTCAGCAGTCAGACGTCCTTTGTTTGTCCAAGGGAAATCACTGATTTTCTCTCTGTAGGTATATATTAAGTCTAGTACTTTTTGCCCTGGTTCACTTTGTGCTTTAATTAACTGCACATCCTCTTTTTCAATCTCCCAGACAATCTCCGTATCTGTGTCAGTCTTGACTCTGAGCTGCATCGCTCTCGACCGCTGGTACGCAATCTGCCACCCGCTGATGTTCAAAAGCACGGCCAGGCGCGCCCGCAAGAGTATCATCCTCATCTGGTTGGTTTCCTGTGTCATCATGATCCCTCAGGCCATCGTGATGGAGTGCAGCAGCCTGCTCCCTGAGCTCACCAACAAAACCAGCCTTTTCACTGTGTGTGATGAGCACTGGGGAGGTAGGCAGGCATCCACAAACTCCCTCCTCTCAATGCCACAGGACCTCGCCAAGGGACTGTAACCCCAGCCCAGACCAACTTCTAATACTTCTACTTGATTGAGCTTGCCTGAATTGAGTACTCCACTGGAGTAGTCCCAAAAATATAAAGCGTGCCCATTTAGAATTCCAGGCAGTCTCTAGCAAACACTCACTATTTGAACCAAGGTCTTGACCAAAGGCAACCGGCATATTTCAGTTATTGTGACGAAACCTCCAGAGCTGTTGTCAGATGGGGAATAATTAAGCAATAAGTCCTGAGGGGGTGTGGTATACGACCAATATACCACGGCTAAGGGCTGTTCTTTCGGACGACGCAACGTGGAGTGCCAGGATACAGCCCTTAGCCGTGGTATAGTGTCCATTTACCACAAACCCCCGAGGTGCCTTATTGCTATTGTAAACTGGTTATCAACGTAATTAGAACAGTGAAAATGATTTTTTTTGTCATACCCGTGGTATACGGTCTGATATACCACAGCTTTCAGCCAATCAGCATTCAGGGCTAGAACCACCCAGTTTATCATTTATAAACACTAGAGCAGCTCCACAAATGTGCTGGTTATTTTCTGATGGAATCAATATTCCATAGGAGCATTAGAAAATAACATTCATAGTGTCTCCTGCGTCGCCATCACTCTTAAAGGAAAATTCCACCCAAATACTATCTATTGGTATTTGTTTCATTAGTCCATTGTTCATATAGTCCCAAAATGTTTAGACTTTCAAAATACAGAAAAGCGCAGCATCATGTGATGCAAAATGCATCATACAGTGCCTTGCAAAAGTATTTATCCCCCTTCGCGTTTTTCCTATTTCACTTCAAATTGGTGAAGTGAAATGAAAAAAATAACGGAAAAGTGTTGCGTGCATATGTATTCATCCCCTTTGCTATGAAGCCCCTAAAATAAGATCTGGTGCAACCGATTACCTTCAGATATCACATAATTAGTTAAATAAAGTCCACCTGTGTGCAATCTAAGTGTCACATGATCTGTCACATGATCTCAGTATATATACACCTGTTCTGAAAGGCCCCAGAGTCTGCAACACCACTAAGCAAGGGGCACCACCAAGCAAGCGGCACCGTGAAGACCAAGGAGCTCTCCAAACAGATCATCGACAAAGTTGTGGAGAAGTACAGATCAGGGTTGGGTTATAAAAAAATATCAGAAACTTTGAACATCCCACGGAGCACCATTAAATCCATTATAAAAAAATTGAAAGAATATGGCACCACAACAACCCTGCCAAGAGAGTGCCGCCCACCAAAACTCATGGACCAGGCAAGGAGGGCATTAATCAGAGAGACAACAAAGAGACCAAAGATAACCCTGAAGGAGCTGCAAAGCTCCACAGCGGAGATTGGAGTATCTGTCCATAGGACCACTTTAAGCCGTACACTCCACAGAGCTGGGCTTTACGGAAGAGTGGCCAGAAAAAAAGCCATTGCTTAAAGAAAAAAATAAGCAAACACGTTTGGTGTTCGCCATAAGGCATGTGGGAGACTCCCCAAACATATGGAAGAAGGTACTCTGGTCAGTTGAGACTAAAATTGAGCTTTTTGGCCATCAAGGAAAACGCTATGTCTGGTGCAAACCCAACACCTCTCAACACCCCGAGAACACCATCCTATGCTGTGGGAATGTTTTTCATCGGCAGGGACTGGGGAACTGGTCAGAATTGAAGGAATGATGAACGGCGCTCAATACAGGGAATATTCTTGAGGGAAACCTGTTTCCGTCTTCCAGAGATTTGAGACTGCGACGGAGGTTCACCTTCCAGCAGGACAATGACCCTAAGCATACTTAAGGGGAAAAATTTAAATGTCTTAGAATGGCCTAGTGAAAGCCCAGACCTCAATCCAATTGAGAATATGTGGTATGACTTAAAGATTGCTGTACACCAGCGGAACCCATCCAACTTGAAGGAGTTGGAACAGTTTTGCCTTGAAGAATGGGCAAAATCCCAGTCGCTAGATGTGCCAAGCTTATAGAGACATACCCCAAGAGACTTGCAGCTGTAATTGCTGCAAAAGGTGGCTCTACAAAGTATTGACTTTGGGGGGGTGAATAGTTATGCACGCTCAAGTTTTTTTGTCTTATTTCTTATTTGTTTCACAATAAAAAATATTTTGCATCTTCAGTGTGGTAGACATGTTGTGTAAATCAAATGATACAAACCCCCCAAAAATCAATTTTAATTCCAGGTTGTAAGGCAACAAAATAGGAAAAATGCCAAGGGGGGTGAATATTTTCGCAAGCCACTGTACCAGCTGTATTTCTGCATTTTGAAAGTTATTCATCTTGAAAACCTGATTGCTGACATGCAAAACATTTTGGGACTAAATCAACAATGGACTAATGAAACAAATACCAAAAGCTCGTTTTGGGGTGGAATTTTCCTTTAAGGGATTCTGAACTTGTGTGAGACCAGTGTCCAAATGAGTTGCTGTGACAATGTCCTTAATTCACTTAATTTCTAGGAAGAATTCAATTAGATAAAAAAATAAGATTTGGTTACATTATCTTAGCTGCTGTATAGTATTCTAATCATATACTAAGTACGGGGATAACTAAGTAGAATTCAAAAGGTACTCACACTCAAACCATGCAGAAAAAAACATGCAGGAGTCAGATATAAAATAATATTGGTGTTTTAATTACATTCTTGACAGTGAACACAAAAAGGTGCAAATGCAAGTGGCAAAAAAGTGCAAACAGAAAGCATAGGTTTCTACCATCATCTACTGTCAAGCATGTAATTACAGAGCAAAAATATGTTTCTATTTGGGCCTCTTGCAAGTTATTTCTACATGGTTGAGTGTTCTATCCAGCCTCCTACATATTTTTCTACATGGGTGGGTACCTTTTGAATTCTACTCAATGAATAATATAAATGCAACATCCATGATGACACGATATTGAAAACAAGTCACTGTCTTCCTTTGATAGGAAAAACTACTATCTAACCAGACTGTATGATTAGGGCAGTGGTGGATGGTGGCACTTTAAATGGGGAGGACGGGCTCATAGTAATTGCTGGAACGGAATTAATGGAAAGTTATCAAACACCTGGTTTTCCATTCCATCCATTATTATGAGCTGTCCTCCCCTCACCAGCCTCCCATTTATCTGTCCTGCTGAATGATTCACGGTCAGACAGTTGAAAAAGACTTGGAAAGCATCGAGGGATGACTTTGCAGGTCATCTGATAAAAGAGGCTTGGATGCCTCTTGATTGCTATAGACAAATACTCGCACACAGAAAACCTTTCAACTATTGGCAGCACAATTGTTTAGATAGAAAATAAATGAATGTGTCAAGGCTATCGATTGAATGAGCGAGATCAAAGTACTCCATCTCTCAAATTCGTTTTAGTGTGGAAAACCTTTGCAGGAATTTGTCCTCATGCAAACTCTCAACTTTAAAGGTTGATATCTACCGATGTAGGATCTTAATTTACTGTAGGATCTTAATTTGATGCAGGACATTTAAAACTTGTAGTGTATGTGATTTTTTTTTTATGTCCATTGATTATGTAAGGGATAATCAACGAGGGGCAATGCGTTCTAAGGAAAATAATGATTGACGTGGAAGGTGTGTTCCACGACGCGCTAGCAGAGTGGAACTGACCTTACATGGAGTTCCAATATTTTCCAGAGAACGCATAGAGCCCCAAGTTGATTGTCCCTTTTACAGTATACCATGACTATAATTTAACACATTTGCCACTAGAAATGTGTTCATTTGCCGTAAGAAATGTGTTCAACATCCACTGAAGTAGCTAGCAAGTTTACTAGATAGCTACAGTAGTTGCCATTGGAAACCAAACAAACAGACTTGCTAGTTTAGCTAATCAAACCATCAGTCCTAGCTTGCTGTTATGAAAATGGAATTCACCAATGTCAATAATGTTTTCAATTCGACTTTTGCTTTCAAGAGCAGGTCAAACATAGAACATGTAAGAATTAACTATTAACATTAAATTCTAACATGCGGATATACTGTGTGTTATAGGGAAATAATGTATGCTCTAGAATGCCCTTCAAGCCAATCAGAAACGAGTATTCAACAATGCTATGGTATAAAATCCATATAATAGTTTACTTTTCCTGTTTGCTGCAGGATTATTTTCGTGCTGTCGCTAACTGGCTCAAATTAAGATCCTACATACGCTATGTGGACACCCCTTCAAATTAGTGGATTCGGCTATTTACACCTGCTGATGACAGCTGTATAAAAACGAGGACACAGCCATGCAATCTCCATAGACAAACATTGGCAGTAGAATGGCCTTACTGAAGAGCTCAGTGACTTTCAACGTGGCACTGTCATAGGATGCCAGCTTTCCAACAAGTCAGTTCGTCAAATTGCTCCCCTGCTAGAGCTTCCCCGGTCAGCTGTAAATTCTGTTATTGTGAAGTGAAAACGTCTAGGAGCAACAACGGCTCAGCCGCGAAGTGGTAGGCCACACAAGCTCACAGAACGGGACGGCCGAATGCTGAAAAGCATAGTGTGTACACATCGTCTGTCTTTGGTTGCAACACTCACTCCAAACTGCCTCTGCAAGCAACGTCAGCACAAGAACTGTTCGTTGGGAGCTTCATGAAATGGGTTTCCATGGACGAGCGGCTGCACACAGGCCTAAGATCACCATGCGCAATGCTAAGCGTCGGCTGGAATGGTGTAAAGCTCACCGCCATTGGACTCTGGAGCAGTGGAAACATGTTCTCTGGAGTGATTAATCACGCTTCACCATTTGGCAGTCCGACGGAGGACGAATCTGGGTTTGGCGGATGCCAGGAGAACGCTACCTGCCTGAATGCATAGTGCCAACTGTAAAGTTAGGGGAGGAGGAATAATGGTCTGGGCTAGGCCCCTTAGTTCCAGTGGAGGGAAACCTTAACGCTACAGCATACAATGACATTCTAGGCGATTCTGTGCTTCCAACTTTGTGGCACTTTCCTTTTTCAACATGATGATACCCCCATGCACTAAGCGAGGTGCAATGTTTTGTCGAGATCGGTGTTGAAGAACTTGACTGGCCTTCACAGAGCCCTGCCCTCAACCCCAAATAAACAGCTTTGGGATGAATTGGAACGCCGGCTGCGAGCCAGGCCTAATCGCCCAACATCAGTGCCCGACCTCACTAATGCACTTGTGGCTGAATGGAAGCAAGTCCCTGCTGCAATGTTCCAACATCTAGTGGAAAGCCTTCCCAGAAGAGTGTGATAGCAGAAAGGGGGGACCAACTATATATTAATGCCCATGATTTTAGAATGAGATGTTCGACGAGCAGGTGTCAACATACTTTTGGCCATGTAGTGTATGTACAGTACCTTCGTCTCAGACTGATGCCGCGTTCACGTGCTAGTCAGAACTCGGAAATGTCAGACTTGCTAACTGGTTGAACACGACACGTATATAACTACAACCAGTTAGCAAGTCGGACATTTCCGAGTTTTTTAGTTCTGACTAGCACGTGAACGCGGCATTACTCATGACTCAAATCTCTGAAATGCCAAAGTTATCTTTTAAGTCGTATGGGGTCAGTTCCATTGCCAGGATGCAATTATTGCTCAGCAGTTTGTCTAATGCAGGGGTGTCAAACTCATTCCATGTAGGGTAGAGTGCATTAATAAAATGGTATGCCCGCTCCACTGGAGCCTCCTCAGAGGAGGAAGGGGAGGACAATCCTCCTCAGTGAATTTCAGAAAAATAAAAAAAATGTAACATTGAAAAAGTTATCCTTTTTAGATAAAACTATATTACAATACTACAAATAATTGATTAAAACACATTGTTTTTTAACACATTAGTTCTATTAGCTATGTTGACTAGGACATTACTTTAGCTAATATGAGGATAACGATGTAGCGCTTATGACAGGGTTTGGCTTGGAACGTTTTTTTCGCCTGGTCACATACAGCTGATGTGTTGTTCATTGAAGTCCACGAACGAAGGGAAAAGGTGAGAGGAGGTGAGTGCATAGAGGCGAGAAGGAATACAACGTGGCTGCTATAAAAGTGAACTGTGTTTATGCGTGATATGGGGTGTATTCATTCCAACAATTCTGTTGAAAACCGTTTCTTAAACGGAAGCAAACGAAACAGGGATAAAAATACCTGAATTTGTCCAATAGAAACACTTGTTTGCAACTGTTGGACTAATGATTACACCCTAGATAAGATAGATGCAGGCAAGAATGTGCAAGGCGGTATTGAATGTGTCAATGTCTGTCCATGGGTCACTGTCTGTCATCTCAAATCTTCCTCTCGACCTGTGTGCGAATACATTTGTAAACTTTCATTCATAGGCTAGGTTATAGCAACCTCATGATGGGTATAGGGAAAATTCGAGTATCATGTAGTAGCCTAAACCTATCGATGTTACATTGAACTGGGTGAATGGAATATGAATGAGAGTCATATAGAAATAAGGTCATGCTCATAAATAAAAAAAATCGTAAACGGCACTGACCGTCACTGGCCCACTCACACCTATCTGTTTCATGTCAACAAGTATTGACTAATATTTGCAACATTCTAATAATTCTCATGTGCCGACGTATCGCCCAACCGTGCCATGGTTAAACGTGCACTCCTGTAGACCTGAAATAATTGGATCGTGGAACTTGCATCCAGCCAACCAGAAAAGCAAGGTGAAGCAGTTAATTCATTCTTGATAGTCAGGACAAGTCTTGTCCTGCTAAGAAACATTATTTTTATAGTTGAAAAAAAAAAAAAGATTTAGCAAGCAGTAGTCATTTAGATTAAGGATAAATGTGGAGTAGAGCTTTATAGTTATGTGATGACATCACATGCCCAGCGTACCTTCAAAATTATTCGGCAATCATTATTTATTCGAAAAACACAGTTTCCATCATAATTTGTAGCAATAAAAAAATGTTTGACAAAAGAAAAATCCGACCCTGTTGAACATATAAAAATGTAGTAGATGTAGAACATCTACTGCATTTTTATCATTTACTACATTTTTGTATGTTCAACAGGGGCGGATTTTTCTATTGTCAAACTTTTTTTATTGCTACAAATTATGATGGAAACGGTGTTTTTCTAATAAATAATGTAGTAGATTTTTAAAACATTTCGCCTATAACTGCCGTTTACATTACACATGTCGTAATGTTTTCTTTTGTGACATTGATTTTGTGGAATAAACCTGGGTCAATGGAAACCTGCCTACTTATTCAATTGTTATTTCGTAAAGTGTAGAATGTTGTATTTGTTCAGCTGAACCTTTCTTTAATAGGAACCATATTTCAGCACAATCTGATGATTCCCTTTTTAAAAAAAAATCAGTTCTGTCTTGCCACTCAATTTAGATTCCTGCACAGTAACTACAAGCTCATGCATGTTACTGATAAATATGTATATCAATGTAGCCATGTTTGTTTGCCCTTTGCGTTTTACCAATTACCACCACAATTCCTACAGTACCCTTACGAAAAAACCACATGAATCTCACATGTGAACACCTGAAGTATTCCAAAATCATGTGATCACGTGATCTTATGTGAAGTTAATGTGACAACATGTAAATCAACATGTGATAACATTAAACTACACCTGAAAACATGTGATCACATGTGAAGTGTTACAAAAACATGTTTTCACGTGACATAACATGGAACATTTCATGTGAAATCATGTGGTTTTTCTGTAAGGGTAGCGCCTCTAATTTACATCTATGTCACAATAATTTAGCTAAGTCATATTTCATTCTCCCAATAGCTGATGTCTACCCCAGGATCTATCACACCTGTTTCTTCATCGCCACATACCTCGCTCCCCTCTGTCTGATGGTTCTGGCATACACCCAGATATGTCATAAACTGTGGTGTCAACAGGTATGTAAATGTTTGAACAATAACAGACAACATTTGCACTGTTTCTTAGCAATCTGGCTGTTTGTTGATTGATCATGCAGTCACCAAGTTATCAGTGTCCATTATCCTTGCAATTATTTGACAATGCACTCTCAGAATATGCACTCCACTGTTCAGATCCATTCCATTGAGCTTTTTTAATGTTTTGAGTTTTAATGAGTCGGACAAGCAAAAGCTGTTCAAAGACCACAGTGTGATCGGCTGTGGGTTCTTTAAACAGATTCCTGGGACGTCATCTGTGCTGCAGAGGAAGCGGACGTCCCTCCAGTGTTCCGCTTATCCCCCAGGTCCTGGGGAGTCAGCCAGGGTCCGGACCAGCACAGTGTCCGCTGAGATCAAACAGGTCCGGGCCCGCAGGAAGACCGCCCGCATGCTGATGGTGGTGCTCTTCGTCTTTGCCCTCTGCTACCTGCCCATCAGCGTCCTCAACATCATGAAAAGGTAGCAGCCTCTTTGGGTGCTCTGTCTCTCTGTCATCAGGATCAATAGCCAATTCACTCTAGGATTCAACGTAGAGATGTTTCACGGAGTCAGTAGTTTGTAGGAGTCAGCCGTTTACGTTTGGAAATGAGTCATTTGACTCCAATAACAGTTGTCATTCACAGTAGTCCCTGGTAAACATTGTGTTTACAGAAAAAGGTGATCACATACTGAGAATTGAGTAATCTGTAAGCATTAAATTAGCATACGTAGATGAGATTTGTTCTGCTCCATCAACGTGGTAAGACAACATATCTGGGATGTCTGTCTCTCAGGGTGTACATCATCGCCGTCTGATGAAAACCAATTTTCTCCAAAACAGAAACTTTTCAGGAATTTGGGAAAAAATACCATAATTTCATATTAATATAGAATTATGAAACTAAATAATATATTTTCTTGGTCCTAGAGTCATGAAATGTTCAGAGTACATTGAGGGGAGTTACTGCTTTCATTAAATGTAAAACAATAATACAAATTGGCAAAACATTTAGTTACGAGGTTTTCATCAGACAGCAACGATATATTAATTGCTAGTTATTCATAGAATTAGGTAAACTATCTCTTTAATATCCCCCCTCCCCCCTCCCTCCATCTAGTAAATATGTGTACACTTGCAAACACCTGTCAATAAGCTACAGCTCCATTTACAGCTTCAACACACTTGGTGTCATTACTGACGAGGTCTCACTGATGTCACCTTGTCATTGCAGAGTATTTGGGACGTTTAAGTACACAAACAGCAGAGAGACTGTGTACGCCTGGTTCACGTTCTCACATTGGCTGATATATGCCAACAGTGCTGCAAATCCAATCATCTATAACTTTTTAAGTGGTGAGTTTATCTCAATATATTTAGTTCATGATTTTATTGCCCCATCTGCTGGACAGTAC
The DNA here is from genome assembly GCF_020615455.1 of Coregonus clupeaformis. Taxonomy (NCBI): domain Eukaryota; kingdom Metazoa; phylum Chordata; class Actinopteri; order Salmoniformes; family Salmonidae; genus Coregonus; species Coregonus clupeaformis. The sequence continues at coordinate 37,064,351 of NC_059222.1, read as the reverse complement.
GGTACATCACAACACACTTAGTGGCACTTTGGAAGAGGGATTTGATGTGCAGCATAACTTGTTCAGTCAATGTTAATGGTAAAGAAACATAATACTGAAGTGGTAGAATTTCAACAGAATTCCCCTTTCATTTGAGGCTTGATTAGCGGTTTAGAGTGTTGGGTCAGTAACCGAAAGGTTGGTGGTTCAAATCCCCAAGCAGACTAGGAAAAATCTGCCAATGTGCCCTTGAACAAGGCCCTTAGCCCTAATTGCTCTTGTAAGTCGCTCTGGATAAGAGCATCTGCTAAATTACTAAAATGTTATGTGTTTAACGAAGTTTAGCTTTTTTCCACAGGGAAGTTTCGAGCGGAATTCAAAGCAGCATTTTCCTGTCACTCTTTTGGCCGATGCCAGAACCAAACAGCGGGCATACGGAAAATAATAAACACTGACAGCCGTAAATCCTTGTCCACTCAAGTCAACAACATGGACAATGTCTCACGGATATCTGACCATGTGGTTTAATCCTATGCTGGGGCATGCTGGGAGTTCTTATAATTGCACCATGCCACCCAGGACACACTGGCATTCACTGTCGCCATGATATGTACAAAGATCACAATTAGAATTCATACACATTGTAACGTCAACCTTTTCATAACAGACATCTTGAATGAGACCACGTACTCCGAATGGACTGAAAGCACTCAATATCCACCACCCTGTGTGAAAGCAAATCCCTCCCCAGGGGAAGAGAAGTGATTTGAATGAGTCATGTCTGTTACAGACGGATAACAGTCATATCGGCTCCAGTCTTTGATTCTCATCCCACCAGAGGCAGGAAGGAGCCCCCCATGGTGTTGTACACCTCACCAGAAAGAACAGACTGAAGGATGAATCACAATGCACAAAGATTAAACCCTATCAACGGTTATTATCAAAGCTTCTTAAATCCGAAGATGGAGTACAAAAGAACAGTTTACTCGTTAACTAGCCACATCAGTGTACTACATGTGTATTTGTGATGTTTACTTATGATGACTTCACTTATCATAATAATAATTATTGTTATTATTAATATTTGTATTATTGTTGTTGTTGTGGATGCTGTTTATTATTGTTATTTCTTCCTATTCTATGTGTAATATCTGGTTATATGTTTACAGACGTGGTATTGTACATTGACAATCCAGCCAAAGTTAGAAAACCTCCATGGAGGAATACATCTACAGAGGTTTTCATGACAAGGTGGAATGTTAAATTCTCACAACCTTATATCATAAAGACGGCTTTGTTTCTAATTCACTGCTGGATCAAACAACAACCAATCAGAAGTAAATAACCCTACAAGACATTGAATTCTGATCGTTTTTTTTTACGACGTCTTATTTCATGTGAACCCTTGAAAAGCAGTTTCTACAATTGCTTTTGTTTGTGAGTTCTTCTCAGGTGCTTGTTGTGATGATTTCTTATTGGTGTTTCTTATCATGTCATGTAATTTTCAAATAGTATGTTAAGCAGTTTCCCCTAGAAATGTATGTGTTCATGTAAGTGTTTGTTGTTTTTGATCTGTTTGAAGGTAAACATTTTAAACATTTATCATTGTTTGTTGTGCTTCTTGTAAAACAACATAGTATGTACAGTAAGTATTTGATCCCCTGCTGATTTTGTACGTTTGCCCACTGACAAAGACCTGATCAGTCTATCATTTTAATGGTAGGTTTATTTGAACAGTGAGAGACAGAATAACAACAACAAAATCCAGAAAAACGCATGTCAAAAATGTTATGAATTGATTTGCATTTTAATGAGGGAAATAAGTATTTGACCCCTATGCAAAACATGACTTAGTGCTTGGTGGCAAAACCCTTGTTGGCTATCACAGAGGTCAGACGTTTCTTGTAGTTGGCCACCAGGTTTGCACACATCTCAGGAGGGATTTTGTCCCACTCCTCTTTGCAGATCTTCTCCAAGTCATTAAGGTTTCGAGCCTGACGTTTGGCAACACGAACCTTCAGCTCCCTCCACATATTTTCTATGGGATTAAGGTCTGGAGACTGGCTAGGCCACTCCAGGACCTTAATGTGCTTCTTCTTGAGCCACTCCTTTGTTGCCTTGGCCGTGTGTTTTGGGTCATTGTCATGCTGGAATACCCATTTTCAATGCCCTAGCTGAGGGAAGGAGGTTCTTACACAAGATTTGACGGTACATGTGGTGAAGTTGTCCTGTCCCCTTAGCAGAAAAACACCCCCAAAGCATAATGTTTCCACCTCCATGTTTGACGGTGGGGATGGTGTTCTTGGGGTCATAGGCAGCATTCCTCCTCCAAACACGGCGAGTTGAGTTGATGCCAAAGAGCTCCATTTTGGTCTCATCTGACCACAACACTTTCACCCAGTTCTCCTCTGAATCATTCAGATGTTAATTGGCAAACTTCAGACGGGGGCCTGTATATGTGCTTTCTTGCGCAGGGGGACCTTGCGGGCACTGCAGGATTTCAGTCCTCCATGGCGTAGTGTGTTACCAATTGTTTTCTTGGTGACTATGGTCCCAGCTGCCTTGAGATCATTGACAAGATCCTCCCGTGTAGTTCTGGGCTGATTCCTTACCGTTCTCATGATCATTGCAACTCCATGAGGTGAGATCTTGCATGGATTCCCAGGCCGAGGGAGATTGACAGTTCTTTTGTGTTTCTTCCATTTGCGAATAATCGCACCAACTGTTGTCACCTTCTCACCAAGCTGCTTGGTGATGGTCTTGTAGCCCTATTCCAGCCTTGTGTAGGTCTACAATCTTGTCCCTGACATCCTTGGAGAGCTCTTTGGTCTTGGCCATGGTGGAGAGTTTGGAATCTGATTGATTGATTGCTTCTGTGGACAGGTGTCTTTTATACAGGTAACAAGCTGAGATTAGGAGCACTCCCTTTAAGAGTGTGCTCCTAATCTCAGCTCGTTACCTGTATAAAAGACACCTGGGAGCCAGAAATCTTTCTGATTGAGAGGGGGTCAAATACTTATTTCCCTCATTAAAATGCAAATCAATTTATAACATTTTTTACATGCGGTTTTCTGGATTTTGTTGTTGTTATTCTGTCTCGCACTGTTCAAATAAACCTACCATTAAAATTATAGACTGATCATTTCTTTGTCAGTGGGCAAACGTACAAAATCAGCAGGGGATCAAATACTTGTTTCCCTCACTGTATCAACATTGACCTTGTATTCATCAGACCTGGGTTCAAATACTTTATAGGGTATTTCAATTACTTTCAAAGACATTTGGAAGTAAGTATTTTCATATTTTATTTGAAAACACAAGTATATTGGAATGTATTTGGAAATACACTTTTAAATACAGATAAAAACTCCTATGCATTTGAACCCAGGTCTGTTTGGTATTTGAAATAATGTTTTTGGAAATACGTTTAAAAATATATATTTTTATATTAGGCTATTTATAGGAATGTATTTGAAAATACTCAAATACACAGAAAATAAGTTTTTAAATAATACAAAATCAAATACACATTTATTTGAACCCAGGTCTGGTATTTATGGAGAGGGCCTACTCTATAGGGGCAAAATGTTTGAGATACAATTTGATAGGCCACAGCATTCCAGGGGAATCCTGAGTAAAACAATAACTCACAGTGTGTTGTTATTCATGATGTTATCGATGTTGCTATTCATGATAATGAATATAATTTGTGTTATTCGTATTGTATTGTGTGTTATTCCATAATATTTGCACGTAAATAAACATGAAACTGTATGAACCTAAAAAGGAGAAATACATTGGTTAAGTAAACAAATCTCTGAAGCTGGAGACTCTTATCTCCCTCACTAACTTGAAGCATCAGTTGTCAGAGCACCTTACCGATCACTGCACCTGTACACAGCCCATCTGAAATTAGCCCACCCAACTACCTCATCCCTATATTGTTATTTATTTTGCTCATTTGCACCCCAGTATCTCTATTTGCACATCATCTCTTGCACATCTATCATTCCAATGTTAATACTAATTGTAATTATTTTGCACTATAGCCTATTTATTGCCTTACCTCCATAACTTGCTACATTTGCACACACTGTATATATCATTTTCTGTTGTATTTTTGACTTTATGTTTTGTTTTACCCCATATGTAACTCTGTGTTGTTGTTTTTATCGCACTGCTTTGCTTTATCTTGGCCAGGTCACAGTTGTAAATGAGAACTTGTTCTCAACTGGCTTACCTGGTTAAATAAAGGTGAAATATATATATATATTTTTTTAAGTACACAGGAGGCTGCTGAGGGGAGAACGGTTCATAATAATGTCCGGAACGGCATCAAACACCTAGAAATCATATGTTTGGTGTATTTGATACCATTCCACTGATTCCGCTCCAGTCATTACCATGAGCCCATCCTCCCCAATTAAGGTGGCACCAGCCTCCTGTGGTTAAGGATAAACTTGACCATGATTGACTAACCAGGTTGTATAGGCTATTATTTAAATGGCTGAATATACCCACCTCTTACTGACCACCACTGTCCTTATCCACTAATCATAACATTGATGAAAGCAACCTGGAGACAATGCGATGTGTTTTGTTATACAACTAATTAATTAGTGGTGTATGTATTCCACCCTGTCCTAAACATATTTCATTGACTGTCAGTCACCATGAGTTTGACAACTTTTAACATCTTACATTAGAATGAAATTTCAGTACTCCCTAAAGATTCAAGATACAAGTTACCAAGTTATTTCATTTGATAACCCAGTGCTGCATGAATAACAAGGGCACGAAATGTTTACTTTATGAGCATGAAGTATGATCTGTGCAATCAGCTGGACCTTAAACTTTAATTCACTTATCTGTTTAACTAACCATAACCTCAGAGGTGTAAGTACTTAGCCTAGATCCCACCTGCAAGTCTGGTTACCTTTCAACTGACGTCATAGCGATTGGTACGCACTGGGGTAATCGCAGCTGCAAAGATCGGAGCTGTCCACTTGAAGAGGTACCAACCGAAAGGGAAGGTGTTACCATGCAGCGAACGACAGGTGTGAAAACCGCGATGGTAATTGGTGAGTATTTAAAGTCTACCGGTGATTTGGGGTATGTTTAGCTTCTTTTTACTGAGCCTCAAGCAGGTGAATTTCCTTTACTACTACTGTGATACCTGACCTATAAAGATAGACTGTAGCTCCCCAATGTAGAGTAAGTAGCAAAAGTGGTCAAGTTAAATAGAGGTATGATAATATCCATATGTTTAGTATTTGCATTTGCCAAATAAATTAGTGAATTGGCAGCCTACGGTAAACTTGCTTGAAATAATGCTACACAATCTACCCACTGGGCAAAAACTGGTTTAATCAACTATGTTTCCACGTCATTTCAACGAAAAAAAAAATCTATATAATTTTACATTTAGCAGACGCTCTTATCCAGAGCGACTTACAGTTAGTGAGTGCATACATTCTTTTTTTTTCATACTGCCCCCCCGTGGGATTCGAACCCACAACTCTGGCGTTGCAAGCGCCATGCTCTACCAACTGAGCTACACGGGGCCCGATGTGATGATGCTGAATCAACGCGGAAAACTGATTGGATTTGCAAAAAGTCATCAATCTAAGGGCATTTCTTTTCTTTTTTTTACCCAACTTTTAACCTAAATCCAATGAAATTTGGATTTTTGTTTGTTTGTTGATTTTACATTGAATTCACAACTTAGCAAAATGTAAATCAAAACTGGACCTTGAACTGAGGTCTGTGCCCAGCCAGTAGTTTAAAGGGGAACATAAGGACAAAAGTTTTGTATTCAAATTCAAGCAGTAGCCTACTTTTCAGCTTGCTCAGTGTGAAATCCACTCATAAGAGAAGGATGGGGAAGGTGTTCTATCTACCAAAACGTTGGAGAAGAGTTCAATCCAAAGAAGATAACTTTAAAAATGTTGTATTCAAACTTTTTTTGTAAATATCTTCCAGTAGTTCTTGTTTACCAGATAACCAGCATCCAGATTTCATCCAGATCCACAGGCTGTTTGGCTTTTATGGAGACCTGCCTATCAGAGTCAGCTTTCTGTGAGAAAACATCTCTCAGAAACATCTGTAATCCTAAAGGTAATTTTTTTGCTGTAAGGGATTTAATCTGTTTTATTTGATTACTGGGACTTAACCATATTTCCATTCTTTGAGTGAATAAAATACTATCAAAAGCCATGGAACATAAATTAATTTACAAAAACATAATGTTCGATTCCACCCCTGTACGATATTAAGGAAACCTAATACTACTGAAGCAATAGCCTCAAGCCTATAGTCTTATGTGGAAAATGGATTTCCCACCTGTTATTGCCTAGAGCAGATGAAATTGTTGTCTCAGCGAGAGGATAAATAGAACCTCAATGACTGTAATTCTGGGAGCTGTAGGCTACATTGTTGTGAGAAATGGATTGGACATTTACATGTCCGTCTTTCTTTGGACTCCCACAAAGCTACGTCAAACCTTCCCAGAAATTATTTGTGTTTATTCTGAGATAATCAAACAATTCCTTTTGCCAATTACATGGTGGGGGGTAGCCCAGCCTTGAAAAAATAAACACCTGTTGCACAGAATACATATCAGTGCCAATGTGCATCTATTTAACTGCCTTTGAAAATCTGGTTTTTCTACCTCTTCTCCTTTGTGCTCAAATCCAGATGGAAGTTGCCAAATAAAAGGCTCAAAGGTCTGTAATATGACCATCCACTCCATTCTTGACCAATATCCTACCGTGAGAGGGTGTCTGTGTGCATGGGAGGAGCCCTGTACCTCTCTGGAACTACTCACATCACAATGCCTCCCTGAGACAGGTGAACCCATTCTCTCATACATGGTACAGATGTAGGATCTTCATTTGATCACCCTGTTGGAGAAGAACTTTAAAATTAATTAAAAACATGGTGTATTTGAGGTTTAAAAGGCTTCTGAAGTTTATAATTTCCACTTCTAAATTTCAGACTTGATCTTCCCTTTAGAAAAACGTATCAACCCCTACAAAAAAGTCAATTAATTATAATCCACATAATAATTCACATTTCCTGTTGCTGCAGGATTATTTTCCTGTTGTAGCAAACTGGCTCAAATTAACATCCTACATCTGTACATGTTGTTTTAGTTGTTCTATCAACATAGGCAACACTTAAATTAGTTGTATTCTTCGTAAGGAATCAATGAAGTACAAAATGAAGCAAACCTAGTACGGTAAATGTGACCCTCCTTTGGTGATACATACATTACATGTCCCTTTTACATTACAATACATCTGTATTTGTAGATGGTCAAGCCCTGAGCAGCTCTGTTAGATCCCGCTGGAATCCTATGAAGGAACAACCAATAACCACCAGAGATAGCTGTCTGTCTGCCCTTCATAGTTGCCAGAAGTCCCACCACTGTGCATTGGTGTATAAGAAGTTGAAGGACTCATGCCAGAAAGGAAAAAAACTGTGCAACTCTCCAAGCTCTCAGGACCACTGTCTGTCATTGTGGATGGAACTCCAGAGCACCTCTCTGTCTAATTGTACATGCACCATGAGCAGAAGAAAGTGCCAAGGGATATGGAGTGTTGTGAACAACAACTCCTGCATTCAGAACGCACTGGAGGCATTGGGTTCAACGGGTCTACATGATTTAAAGGACAGGTCAAATACAAGAAAGAAGTTAACTGGTAATGGTAAGACACTCATTTTATCTTCTGTAGTTTACAGGGTATTGATACACTTTTATTTACTTTTAAAATGGACATACAGTACCAGTCAAAAGTTTGGACACACCTACTCATTCAAGGGTTTTTCTTAATTTTTTACTATTTTCTACCTTGTAGAATAATAGTGAAGACATCAAAACTATTAAATAACACATATGGAATCATGTAGTAAAAATCTATTTTATATTTGAGATTCTTCAAATAGCCACCGTTTGCCTTGATGACAACTTTGCACACTCTTGGCATTCTCTCAACCAGCTTCATGAGGTAGTCTCCTTGAATGCATTTCAATTAACAGGTGTGCCTTGTTAAAAGTTAATTTGTGGAATTTCTTTCCTTTTTAATGCATTTGAGCCAATCAGTGTGTTGTGACAAGGTAGGGGGGGTATACAGAAGATAGCCCTATTTGGTAAAAGACCAAGCCCATATTATGGCAAGAACAGCTCAAATAAGCAAAGAGAAACGACAGTCCATCATTAGTTTAAGACATGAAGGTCAGTCAATGCTGAACATTTCAAGAACTTTGAACGTTTCTTCAAGCACAGTCGCAAAAACCATCAATCGCTATGATGAAACTGGCTCTCATGAGGACCCCCACAGGAATGGAAGACCCAGAGTTACCTCTGCTGCAGAGGATAAGTTCATTAGAGTTACCAGCTTTAGAAATTGCAGCCCAAATAAATGCTTCACAGAGTTCAAGTCACAGACACATCTCAACTGTTCAGAGGGGTCTGTGTGAATCAGGCCTCCATGGTCGAATTGCTGCAAAGAAACCACTACTAAAGGACACCAATAAGAAGAAGAGACCTGCTTGGGCCAAGAATGTGTCCTTTGGTCTAGAGTCCAAATTTGAGATTTTTGGTTCCAACCGCCGCTTTTTTGGTTACTACATGATTCCGTATGTGTTATTTCATAGTTTTGATGTCTTCACTATTATTCTACAATGAAGAAAATAGTAAAAATAAAGAAAAACCCTTAAATGAGTAGGTGTGCCCAAACCTTTGGCACGTACTGTAGGTATAAGTGGCTGGCTTTATACCGGTTTTGAATCTTTCTCCCATATAGCACAACAGAAGAAGAGTTCAATTGTGGACTGGAAAAGTAGCAGTCTGAAAGAATATGGTATTCAATTTATTATCCTCATGTTCATACATTTAGAACAAAATGTGGCGATTATAACTATTTATGTTACTGGAAATATTGTAGTTTGGGCTATAAACTGTAGCATTTACTCCGGACCCCTATTTTTCAGTTCATGACATTGATGGGTCCTGTTTGCAACAGATGACAATCTGCCTCCATGATGAGGTCTGCAACAGGCGAATGGTTCCTCTTGTGCAGACGTGTTCGGCAAAGCAATGCAACAGCACTCACTGTCGACAGGTCACTCAACAGCTCTACGCTGGTCTGCCATACAACATCGCAGAAATGTTCGTCCTCTGTGAATGTGATCCGGGCGATCCGGACTGTCTGCATATGAAGGAGGGTCTGCACAGTGGCACATGTGGAGAACATTTGGAGGAGGCCAGGACCCAGATCTGTCTGGAAATCTTTGACAACTGCCTGCGGGAGGCACTCTGCAGGTTTGTATTGGACAATCGTGATACAACATTTCTAGAAGTCTGCATGGGATTTCTCTGATGTTTTCATGTAGACATTGTAGTGCCTGTCTGGGTCTTTTTGCTGTATGACTTATTATATAAATATAAATTAACAGGAACCGTTTAGAAGCTCTCCTATCAAACTGCTGGGATACTGAAGACACGCCATGCAGTGATTATGCTATGGATGAATGTACTAGTCTTCTGGATCCTGCTCTTATTCTTGGAGGAGATGCCGAGTGCAGAATGGCCTTGATTGCTACAATGGGCACAGCACTTCAGCATCCCTGTACATGTGATGGACTTCACAACAAAGACCTATTCAAGTGTGACATGATGCATCAAGTACTTCACAACCGAACGCATTTTAGTGAGTGACATCCACAGTTAACTACAACACTACTTATTGTAGTATTTATATGGTGAAGTTTGTTCTCCAATGGATGTGTGTATTACATTTACATTGGACATTTTAGTCATTTAGCAGACGCTCTTATCCAGAGCGACTTACATTAGAGCGTTCATCTTAAGATAGCTATGTGAGACAACAACATATCACAGTCGTAGCAAGTACATTTTCTCTCAACATTGAAGTTATCAGCAAAGTCAGTGGGGGGAGGGGGACAAATAGTTTGTGTTCATGATAAAACATTGCTGAAGATCTAACAGTTTAAAAAATATATATTTCAGTGTCACCAGTGAAGAAAGATAGGACTCCATATGTACCACCTCCAGTGAGTGAATCAGGATCAGGATACGAATGGTTGAGTGGTAATGTTTTAAGTTATCTTTCAACTGTAACTCTAAATGTCAGCACTGTAATGGTTGTTGTGTGTATTCAAAATGTTATTGAGACAGTCAAATCAATTGACATTCACCACGAGAGCTTCCAATTAAAGTGTATTTTGTTTTTTCAGATCAACTGTTGTATGTTTTTGCATACATACTGCTTGTTGCAGTAGTACTGATGGCAGTCATGATTGTTTTTCACATACGGTAAGTAAGTATACATTAATAATGGATGCAGATTAGAATGCTTAAAAATTACAATTGTTTGATACATTGCTTTTTTTTCTAATAGGACACACAGAGGGAACGAAAAGCCCCAATTTCACCCTCCTGATAAAAATGGTGTTGTAATTTTCGGACCATGTTGAGACTCAAACACCCATGTAACTGTGTATATATTGTGTATATGATTATGGTACAGTATGCAATGGTATATGTCTGATAATGCAGAACCTGCATTTTCTGATCTAATTTAGATTTATTGGTATCTAATGGCTTTTTGAAAATACTATTTTTATCAACATTTACTTAGCTAGTTATACTAATATGTCAAAACATGACTCTGTTTTAAGATAATTTTGTGCAATTAAAACAAATGTACGGTCATAAGCCTTTTCTGCTATCCTTGCTTGAGTGAGTGTCAGAACACAGTGGCGTGGTTTACGTGATAACTCCTGGAAAAAGCTGATAGCGCTCTAGTAACTGGTACACAACACAGTCAGTAAGTGACATTATACAACTGGTTATGTCAACAAGGCAATGATGGTCAAATATTGACACATCCCTTTTAAGTGATTTTTTTCTTGCCTCTATTGTCACTCCAATGCTGTAGAGCTGATTCAGCCTACTTATAAGAAAGTCATGTCTATATATTTTTTACAGCCTTGTAACCATCTCATTTTCCCAAGGGAGCAAAGACAACAAGATCTTTGTTGTATTTTAACATGTGTAATGTATTAACAGTAACCAACATTAGTTCATTATATTAGCAATATGCTAGCTGGCTATACAGAACGTGTTAGAGAACAGCATAATTAGGATGATATATGATGGCTAACGTTGGTATGTAGCAGATGTTTATGTTTAAGGTCAGGTCTTTGACCTGTCTCAAGTCTGATAAGATGCATTGCTTTGTCATGCACCCCTTTTCATTGAACCTCAACTCCTTCATCCAGATGTCTACAAAATGGATGATGTGTTTACTTAAGTCCTCCACAAGCAATGGGAATTTTGTTTGGTATTTTTAACTTCCAGAAAATATATTGGTAATGTGTATCAAAAAAAAATTTGTGTGTTTAATCCTGTGATACTCTCACAGTAAAATATTTAAAGGTTACCAAATGTTTGGATTAATCTCAAGTAAAATAATAATTTAAGTAATGCAATATTGTCACAAGATAATAACAATGCTAGGCCTTGATTTTGGGGAAAGGTTGGGCTGAAGGGGCAGGTAGATTAGATAAATATTAGATTTGCAGGCAGCACAGTAGGCAAACACTGAAAGCTTAGAATGTCATGTGTAATCTGAAACCTACAGTAATCTAGCTCTTTAACTGTAAACAACTTTGTTTAATCAACCTTTATTATCTTTATGTAATAAACATGTTGGATTCACAGTGGTTTGCCACAACACTCTTCAGTTTATTTCTGTTTATATTACCTCCAATCCAACTCCAATATAAAAGGGATACCATTATGTATCTTAGTTTGCTAACAAAATCAGACTTACTCAACCACCCTTCTTTAAATAACTATTTATTTAATGTATAATATATATGTTGCTCCCTATTGCAAGATGAACCCATAGAATAACGTCACTACATACATTGAACATATTTCTTATTACTATAGCACTCTGTCACATAGTACTTCACATTGAACTGTATTCATTACTATCGAAATGCAAATGAATAAAATAACTTACTTGTGTATATTGACATTTTAAAAGGCATTTAAAAAGGAGTACTGTCTAGTGGAAGGGAGGTTAAATACTTTGTTATACAACAAAGTTCATGAAGGGATTTAATTTACAAAATTTGATATTGTTCCGTGTTCTTAGAGATGCTGTATGTTCAGAAGGCCTACTTCAACTAAAATAAACGGTTAAGAGGCTTCTCCAGCTAAAATACATTTGGCCTCTGACTATTGCACATAGAATAGGTCAACATAAAGCTGCCACCTACTGTCCATTTAACTCCACAGAATAAAATGACCATCTATATGGTTTCGAATGGTGTCATGCACTGGTGAGGATGAATTGTGTTACTATTATTTTGTTTTACTCTGCATCGTTGGGAAGGGCTCATAAGCATGCATTTCACTGTAAAGTCTACACCAGTTGTATTCGGTGCATGTGACAAATACAATTTGACTCAATTTGATTTGAAGAGAGAAAAAAAAAATCCATATTTTAATTTGGAGGCAGACAGACTTCCATCTTGACGGAGCAACGGACTTAGGAAATGAAAATACATTTTGAGTGAGACAATGATCGACCCTCACTGGTTTTAAACCCAGCAGGACTCCCTTGACCCTCCCAGGTCTAACTGTAACCACATTGAGCCGGAAATGAATGGGAAGAGAACCCCACAGAAACCCATGAATAACTTTCATAACTTAGTGAGGAGTCATCTCTGTCTTTCACTTCCTACCAGACAGACTATACATGATAACTGGAAGAGGTTTTTTGGTTTAAAAAGTGTTCAGTTATTTCTTGAATTTAAGTAGGCCTTATCCAGCAACGTTTTAATAAAGTGCCTCTGCTAAATGGCCATCAATTTTGGTTTAAAAAAAAGAAGTATATTGTACTTTATATAGCATCAATGGCTATCAATATGCAGCATCAACAGGACAAAATACTGTGCTAAAGGGAAAGGTCTTTCTCTTCTTCTTGCGTCAATGCACAGAGTAATCATGAGGACTTGCTTCTTGCTTGGGCTACCTTGGAGTTGGTCTTGCGGTTTAAGGCTTTGCAGATTAAATCACCTGCCTCTATTACCTTGGAGAGATCCACTCCCTGGAATGAAAGAAACAACGGATCAAAGTAGCAGGAATGGTACCCTGCCAGCAGGGGGAGCAATTGCAACAGAAACAGTTGTGGAAATAGAAATAGCAGGCCTACCAATACACATGACAGCTACGCAAAAAAACACTTTACTAATGTAAACAAGACCCAATCCTATGTCTGAAGCTTTCTCAAATGAATGGGGGTGAGCTGTATTTTCCCTAGCGATTACAAAGCTGTTTTAAAGTGGTATTTTCAAGTTACATGTGAAGCAACACTCACAGTTTTAATGCCCATGCCATGGAGCATATAGAGAACATCTTCTGTTGACACGTTACCAGAGGCACCCTGGGCATATGGGCACCCTCCCAGACCTGCTACAGACGAGTCCACCGCACAAATCCCCATCTGAAGTAGACATACAGACAGGAGAGACATTCAACAACCACACACACAGAGCAAGCAGAAGGTAAAATCCCATGCAGAACAATGTCCCCTGTTCTCCTGTATTGTAATGTGTTGGTACAGCGTGCCGTGCCAGGGTTGTGGTGGTTTTTTAAGGACAGTTAGGTGAACTGTGGTCTTCATTTCTCGGAGATGAGTGGGCGCAACAGCCTGGTGTCCTCCACAGTACAGCTTACTCATCCTCTTTGTCATACTAAACCAGTGGCACATCATTTGTTTTTGGTAATAGCAGAAAGAAAGTTCCATATTGTTGTGTCATGTTTTCTGATCCTCATGGTAACGTGTGTTAAACTGCACCATCTCTGTGACCTCTTAGCCACAAAATATGAATTTCTGTTGATACGTTTTACTCAATTGTTACTCAATTTTAAAAAGACTGCTCTCCACATACAGTACCAGTCAAAAGTTTGGACACACCTACTCATTCAAGGGTTTTTCTTTATTTTTACTATTTTCTACTTTGTAGAATAATAGTGAAGACATCAAAACTATGAAATAACACATATGGAATCATGTAGTAACCAAAAAAGTGTTAAACAAATCAAAATAGATTTTATATTTGAGATTCTTCAAAGTAGCCACCCTTTGCCTTGATGACAACTTTACACACTCTTGGCATTCTCTCAACCAGCTTCACCTGGAATGCTTTTCCAACAGTCTTGAAGGAGTTCCCACATATGCTGAACACTTGTTGGCTGCTTTTCCTTCACTCTGCGGTCCAACTCATCCCAAACCATCTCAATTAGGTTGAGGTTGGGTGATTGTGGAGGCCACGTCATCTGATGCAGCACTCCATCACTCTCCTTCTTGTTCAAATAGCCCTTACACAGCCTGGAGGTGTGTTTTGGGTCACTGTCCTGTTAAAAAACGAATGATAGTCGCACTAAGCGCAAACCAGATGGGATGGCGTATCGCTGCAGAATGCTGTGGTAGCCATGCTGGTTAAGTGTGCCTTGAATTCTAAATAAATCACAGACAGTGTTACCAGCAAAGAACACCCACACCATCACACCTCCTCCTCCATGCTTCACAGTGGGAACCACACATGCAGAGATCATCCGTTTACCTATTCTGCGTCTCACAAAGACACGACGGTTGGAACCAAAAATCTCAAATTTGGACTCCAGACCAAAGGACAGATTTCCACCTGTCTAATGTCCATTACTCATGTTTCTTGGCCAAAGCAAGTCTCTTCTTATTATTGGTGTCCTTTAGTAGTGGTTTCTTTGCAGCAATTCCACCATGAAGGCCTGAATCACGCAGACTCCTCTGAACAGTTGATGTTGAGATGTCTGTTACTTGAACTCTGTGAAGCAATTTATTTGGGCTGCAATCTGAGGTGCAGTTAACTCTAATGAACTTACAGTGGGGAAAAAAAGTATTTAGTCAGCCACCAATTGTGCAAGTTCTCCCACTTAAAAAGATGAGAGAGGCCTGTAATTTTCATCATAGGTACACGTCAACTATGACAGACAAATTGAGAAAAGAAAATCCAGAAAATCACATTGTAGGATTTTTTATGAATTTATTTGCAAATTATGGTGGAAAATAAGTATTTGGTCACCTACAAACAAGCAAGATTTCTGGCTCTCACAGACCTGTAACTTCTTCTTTAAGAGGCTCCTCTGTCCTCCACTTGTTACCTGTATTAATGGCACCTGTTTGAACTTGTTATCAGTATAAAAGACACCTGTCCACAACCTCAAACAGTCACACTCCAAACTCCACTATGGCCAAGACCAAAGAGCTGTCAAAGGACACCAGAAACAAAATTGTAGACCTGCACCAGGCTGGGAAGACTGAATCTGCAATAGGTAAGCAGCTTGGTTTGAAGAAATCAACTGTGGGAGCAATTATTAGGAAATGGAAGACATACAAGACCACTGATAATCTCCCTCGATCTGGGGCTCCACGCAAGATCTCACCCCGTGGGGTCAAAATGATCACAAGAACAGTGAGCAAAAATCCCAGAACCACACGGGGGGACCTAGTGAATGACCTGCAGAGAGCTGGGACCAAAGTAACAAAGCCTACCATCAGTAACACACTACGCCGCCAGGGACTCAAATCCCTGCTTAAGCCAGTACATGTCCAGGCCCGTCTGAAGTTTGCTAGAGTGCATTTGGATGATCCAGAAGAGGATTGGGAGAATGTCATATGGTCAGATGAAACCAAAATATAATTTTTTGGTAAAAACTCAACTCGTCGTGTTTGGAGGACAAAGAATGCTCAGTTGCATCCAAAGAACATCATACCTACTGTGAAGCATGGAGGTGGAAACATCATGCTTTGGGGCTGTTTTTCTGCAAAGGGACCAGGACGACTGATCCATGTAAAGGAAAGAATGAATGGGGCCATGTATCGTGAGATTTTGAGTGAAAACATCCTTCCATCAGCAAGGGCATTGAAGATGAAACGTGGCTGGGTCTTTCAGTATGACAATGATCCCAAACACACCGCCCGGGCAACGAAGGAGTGGCTTCGTAAGAAGCATTTCAAGGTCCTGGAGTGGCCTAGCCAGTCTCCAAATCTCAACCCCATAGAAAATCTTTGGAGGGAGTTGAAAGTCTGTGTTGCCCAGCGACAGCCCCAAAACATCACTGATCTAGAGGAGATCTGCATGGAGGAATAGGCCAAAATACCAGCAACAGTGTGTGAAAACCTTGTAAAGACTTACAGAAAACGTTTGACCTGTGTCATTGCCAACAAAGGGTATATAACAAAGTATTGAGAAACTTTTGTTATTGACCAAATACTTATTTTCCACCATAATTTGCAAATAAATTCATTAAAAATCCTACAATGTGATTTTCTGGATTTTTCTTTCTCATTTTGTCTGTCATAGTTGACGTGTACCTATGATGAAAATTACAGGCCTCTCTCATCTTTTTAAGTGGGAGAACTTGCACAATTGGTGGCTGACTAAATACTTTTTTCCCCACTGTATCCTCTGCAGCAGAGGTAACTGTGGGTCTTCCTTTCCTGTGGCGGAAAGCCAGTTTCATCATAGCGCTTGATGGTTTTTGCGACTGCACTTGAATACATTTTCTGTATTGACTGACCTTCATGTCTTAAAGTAATGATGATTCTCTTTGCTTATTTGAGCTGTTCTTGACATAAGATGGACTTGGTCTTTTACCAAATAGGGCTATCTTCTGTATACCACCCCTACCTTGTCAAAACACAACTGATTGGAAGACAGCGTCGGGTGAGGTTGTGTCTTTCTCTGACGGGAGGTAAGCTTGGCTTATATGGTGTCGAGTAAAGCTTAAACCATGTATTAAAAGATTGTAGGTAGGTAGGTATTGTAGTTAGGTATTGTAGGTAGTTTATCTAGGTAGTTATTGTAGGTAATTATTGTAGGTAAGTATTGTATTCGGCTGAGCCCGGTGAAGCATGAGGCTAGCTAACTCACTACCTGGACCAATAAAGCTAGCTAGCTAGCGGGTAGCTACTGGTAACTATTAGCAACTGTGGATAGTTGTTTCCAATGTTATTTCACGCTTAAGAGTACCTGTAATTATGCCATCTAGCTACCTACCATTCAGCTGTTTTTCTAACCTCATTATCTGAAGCGTTAACGTTAGGTAGTTAGTAGCTACTGTACTCGAAATGTAGCTATCTGGATAGCTAACTAAACAATAGCTGGAACGACCTAGCTTTAATATTTGGAGACGCTTTCTCTCCGTTGGGACAGGCGCGAACTGGCTGAATCGATTCAGTGGCTAGCTTTGCACTTAACTGGCTAATAGTAGCTACTAAGGGTAAGTTATAACCTACATTTATTTTTGTTTTGTTTTTACATACTGGTAACCAGAGTCGTTCAAGGGAATTCGGGACATGGGTGACTAGTTAACGTTAGCTTGGCTCTCTGTGTGTTCGTGCCGTGGGAGGAGGTAACTGGCTGAATAAGTTGACGACGTACTCACTCAAACTGTCAAAACTAACCCAAAACTTTACACAACGTTAGACACGGACACGAATGATCTACTTGGCGTGTTAACACACTGGTGGTTTGTTGTAACCGAGTATTGGTGCTAAACCGTGTTATTGGAGGCTGGCATGCTAGTTGGCTTTGGCGTCATAGGATTCAGTGCCCTGGACGGTTTTCACAGAAGAATTCTGTACCAAGTTACCTAGCTGAATAAACTAAGTTAGAGCTTATTCCTAGAAAACATTGAACCGCTGTAGTTTACAACAATTATAATTTCTGAAGTGGAAGTTGGGAGAGTTATATTTGAGTGTTTCAGTGAAACGTAAGTGAGGGAGGCCCCACTCTCTCGCTTTCCCAGATGTTTAGTTCATTTCATTTCGATCTCCTTTGCATTATTGTGGCCTTTTTCTGTAGCCTGTCAACTATGTGTCTGTCTATCCCTGTTCTCTCCTCTCTTCACAGGCCATACAAATGCTTCACATCACGTGGCTGTTGCCACTCTAATCTGGTGGTCCCTGCGCACATGACCCACGTGGAGTTCCAGGTCTCTGGCAGCCTCTGGAACTGCCGTTCTGCGGCCAACAAGGCAGAGTTCATCTCAGCCTATGCTACCCTCCAGTCCCTCAACTTCTTGGCGCTGACGGAAACATGGATTACCACAGAAAACACTGCTACTCCTACTGCTCTTTCCTCGTCTAACCATGTGTTCTCGCATACCCGAGAGCATCTGGTCAGCGCGGCGGTGGCACAGGAATCCTCATCTCTCCCAAGTGGACATTCTCTCTTTTTCCCCTGACCCATCGGTCTATCACCTCATTTGAATTCCATGCTGTCACAGTCACTAGCCCATTCAAGCTTAACATCGCCCTCCAGGTTCCCTTGGAGAGTTCATCAATGAGCTTGACGCCTTGATAAGTTCCTTTCCTGAGGATGGCTCACCCCTCACAGTTCTGGGTGACTTTAACCTCCCTACGTCTGCCTTTGACTCATTTCTCTCTGCCTCCTTCTTTCCACTCCTTTCCTCTTTTGACCTCACCCTCTCACCGTCCCCCCCTACTCACAAGGCAGGCAATACGCTTGACCTCATCTTTACTAGATGCTGTTCTTCTACTAATCTCACTGCAACTCCTCCAAGTCTCCGACCACTACTTTGTATCCTTTTCGCTCTCGCTCTCCTCCAACACTACTCACTCTGCCCCTACTCAGATGGTAATGTGCCGTTGCAACCTTCGCTCTCTCTCTCCCGCTACTCTCTCCTCTTCCATCCTACCATCTCTTCCCTCTGCTAAATCCTTCTCCCTCTGATCTCCTGATTCTGCCTCCTCAACCCTCCTCTCCTCCCTTTCTGCATCTTTTGACTCTCTATGTCCCCTATACTCCCGGCCGGCTCGGTCCTCCCCTCCTGCTCCGTGGCTTGACGACTCATTGCGAGCTCACAGAAGAGGGTTCTGGGCAGCCGAGCAGAAATGGAGGAAAACTAGACTCCCTGCGGACCTGTCATCTTTTCACTCCCTCCTCTCTACATTCTCTTCCTCTGTTTCCGCTGCTAAAGCCACTTTCTACTACTCTAAATTTCAAGCCTCTGCCTCTAACCCTAGGAAGCTCTTTCCCACCTTTCCCTCCCTGCTGAATCCTCCTCCCTCCTCCCTCTCTGTGGATGACTTCGTCAACCATTTTGAAAATAAGGTTGACGACATCCGATCCTCATTTATTAAGTCAAATGACACCGCTGGTCCTGCTCACACTGCCCTACCCTATGCTTTGACTTCTTTCTCCCCTCTCTCTCCAGATGAAATCTTGCAACTTGTGTCGGCCGGCCGCCCAACAACCTGCCCGCTTGACCCTATCCCCTCCTCTCTTCTCCAGACCATTTCCGGAGATCTTCTCCCTTACCTCACCTCGCTCATCAACTCATCCTTGACCGCTGGCCATGTCCCTTCCGTCTTCAAGAGAGCGAGAGTTGCACCCCTCCTCAAAAAACCTACACTCGATCCCTCCGATGTCAACAACTACAGACCAGTATCCCTTCTTTCTTTTCTCTCCAAAACTCTTGAGCGTGCCGTCTCTAGCCAACTCTCCTGCTATCTCTCTCAGAATGACCTTCTTGATCCAAACCAGTCAGGTTTCAAGACTTGTCATTCAACTGAGACTGCTCTTCTCTGTGTCACGGAGGCTCTCCGCACTGCTAAAGCTAACTCTCTCTCCTCTGCTCTTATCCTTCTAGACCTATCCGCTGCCTTTGATACTGTGAACCATCAGATCCTCCTCTCCACCCTCTCCGAGTTGGGCATCTCCGGCGCTGCTCACTCTTGGATTGCGTCCTACCTGACAGGTCGCTCCTACCAGGTGGCGTGGCGAGAATCTGTCTCTGCACCACGTGCTCTCACCACTGGTGTCCCCCAGGGCTCAGTTCTAGGCCCTCTCCTATTCTCTCCATACACCAAGTCACTTGGCTCTGTCATATCCTCACATGGTCTCTCCTATCATTGCTACGCAGAAGACACACAATTAACTTCTGATAACCAGGTGGTGAATCGCATCTCTGCATGTCTGGCAGACATATCAGTGTGGATGTCGGATCACCACCTCAAGCTAAACCTCGGCAAGACGGAGCTGCTCTTCCTCCCGGGAAAGGACTGCCCGCTCCATGATCTCGCCATCACGGTTGACAACTCCATTGTGTCCTCCTCCCAGAGTGCAAAGAACCTTCGTGTGACCCTGGACAACACCCTGTCGTTCTCCGCTAACATCAAAGCGGTGACCCGATCCTGCAGGTTCATGCTCTACAACATTCGCAGAGTACGACCCTACCTTACACAGAAAGCGGCACAGGTCCTAATCCAGGCACTTGTCATCTCCCGTCTGGATTACTGCAACTCGCTGTTGGCTGGGCTCCCTGCTTGTGCCATTAAACCCCTACAACTTATCCAGAACGTCGCAGCCCGTCTGGTGTTCGACCTTCCCAAGTTCTCTCATGTCACCCCGCTCCTCTGCACACTCCACTGGCTTCCAGTTGAGGCTTGCATCTACTACAAGACCATGGTGCTTGCCTACAGAGCTGTGAGGGGAACGGAACCTCCTTACCTTCAGGCTCTGATCCTACACCCAAACGAGGGCACTACGTTCATCCACCTCTGGCCTGCTAGCTCCCCTACCTCTACAGAAGCACAGTTCCCGCTCAGCCCAGTCAAAGCTATTCGCTGCTCTGGCACCCCAATGGTGGATCAAGTTCCGCCAGGACAGACGCCAGGACAACGCCAGGACAGTGGAGTCACTGACCACCTTCCAGAGACACTTGAAACCCTACCTCTTTAAGGAATACCTGGAATAGTATAAAGTAATCCTTCTACCCCCCCCTCTCCCACCCCCCCATAAAAAAAAGAGAAAAAAAAGAAGGAAAAAATAAAGTGCTTGTCCCACTGGCTATCATAAGTTGAATGCACCAATTTGTAAGTCGCTCTGGATAAGAGTGTCTGCTAAATGATGTAAATGTAAATGTGATTGGCTCAAACGCATTAAGAAGGAAAGAAATTCCACAAATTCACTTTTAACAAGGCACACCTGTTAATTTAAATGCATTCCAGGTGACTACCTCATGAAGCTGGTTGAGAGAATGCCAAGAGTGTGCAAAGCTGTCATCAAGACAAAGGGTGGCTACTTTGAAGAATCTCAAATATAAAATTTATTTTGATTTGTTTAACACTTTTTTGTTACTACATGATTCCATATGTGTTATTTCATAGTTTTGATGTCTTCACTATTATTATAAAATGTATAAAATAGTCAAAATAAGGAAAACCCTTGAATGAATAGGTGTGTCCAAACTTTTGACTGGTACTGTATATTTTGTTGGGTCTTTTTTCTATAACTCAAAGACTTATAACTTTATCCATTCATTGGATAATTAGTATTCTACCTACGGTCCATTTGTAAATGGTTAATTCCAAAGGTGTGTGTTACTAAGCTCTGGGGTTGTTTAAATTCAAGGCTATAACTCAATTTCAATGATATCAAGACACCCTCTGCTGTCTTTGAGTACAATGTCTCAGTCTTTCCCATGTCCTGAATAAATAGAACGCACCCATATGTAAAAATAATCACATATAAAATGTATGTCTTGTTTAATGTCTCTGAGTTCAAATTGGTTTATGCAATGTCCACAATAAAAGTGATTGCAGAGAGAGTTCTACTTTCTGTGGGAAACAACTTTTTACTGCCTACGACACCAACTGTCTGGCCTCCATATGATAATTAATTATGCATTGTGGGGCTTATTGTTGGACCACAGTACCAAACAGCCAGAACATGTTGCTTATCAAGGGGAAAAAAATCATTATTGTAGTTAAACATTCCTAAAACATCCACCTCATGTGGTCCTGGGGAGAAGAATCCACTTGATCATAATAATAATGTTTTTATCTTTCATATGGAATGCAACATCACTGTATAAAGAATGCAGAAAGGCATAAAGATGTGTTGTTGTCCTTTGTTGTCCCTTCAGACTTTAAGCAAAGGAGACAGGAAGTAGAGCTGAAAGTGACAGTTCAATACCAAGTTATGAATACCTCAAAAACCTCAAAAACACATGAAAGCATAACCATTTGCCTTAAACCCACCTCACTAATTTGTCTTCCATTAAATCAAGAGCTTGTTTCGTCCAAAATGTTGATGTCATGAAAACATCTTCAGTTCGCCAGATAAATTTAATCATTCTTGTTGAATACATTTACGTTTCATTAAAGACATTATGAACCATAGAGAAGTTTTACCAGATGTTTACTCTCAAATCACGGGATATGCTGTTGTTGTTATGTTGGGTTTTAGACATGATTTATATGCTCCAACAGAGAACCTGAGTTTTATACAGCTTATCAACTGCCACGTGATAAAAACGTTGTACACAGCTTCACTTACTTTCAGGATGGGGGAAATGACTATATGATATGCCTCTCAGGACCTCAGGCCTCAAAGCCATCAGGTTATTTACAACAGCCTTGGAACATTTTGTCTTCAATCGGACAAATTATGAAGCCAAGCAGGGCCGGCTCCAGGCACAAGTGACACAAGCGGTCGCTTAGGGCCCCCGGCTGCTAGGGGGCCCATGACCCCAAAAAACAACATTTATTAGGTACTCAGTCAGGGTCTCAACTTACTGTTGAGAGTTAGAATAGTAGAATACACAAAATGCAAGTTCGAAATCTGGTTGTGCATCAGCAGTTTTTTATCTTGTTATGTCAGTCACTGAGATTCATGTCAGCTAACAATTTTTAGATGGGTAAGTTAGTCTAGCCAGCTATCTAAACTTGTAGTAATCATGGCCGAATACCGACCAGGCACGCAACGCAACGCACGTACCCAGGGGCCCTGACCTCCATATGAATACAAAGTGTTATGTTTGGGGCAAATCCAAAACAACACATCACTGAATACCACACTTCATATTTTGTTATGGGTATGCTTGTCATCGGCAAGGACTAGGGAGTTTTTTGGGGGGACAAAAATAAACATAATAGAGCTAAGCAAAGGCAAAATCCTAGAGGAAAACCTGGTTCAGTCTGCTTTCCACAAGACACTGGGAGACAAATTCACCTTTCAACAGGACTATAACCTAGAGTGGCTCGCGAAAGTATTCACCCCCCTTGGCATTTTTCCTATTTTGTTGCCTTACAACCTGGAATTAAAATGGATATTTTTTTTTTGGGGGGGGGGGGGTTGTTTCATTTGATTTACACAACATGCCTACCACTTTGAAGATGCAAAATATTTTTTGGGGTGAAACAAACAAGAAATAAGACACAAAAAAATGGAAAACTTGAGCATACATAACTATTCACCCCCCAAAGTTAATACTTTTTAGAGCCACCTTTTGCAGCAATTACAGCTGCAAGTCTCTTGGGGTATGTCTCTATAAGCTTGGCACATCTAGCCACTGGGATTTTTGCCCATTCTTCAAGGCAAAACTGCTCCAGCTCCTTCAAGTTGGATGGGTTCCGCTGGTGTACAGCAATCTTTAAGTCATACCACAGATTCTCGATTGGATTGAGGTCTGGGCTTTGACTAGGCCATTCTAAGACATTTAAATGTTTCCCCTTAAACCACTCAAGTGTTGCTTTAGCAGTATGCTTAGGGTCATTGTCCTGCTGGAAGGTGAACCTCCGTCCCAGTCTCAAATCTCTGGAAGACTGAAACAGGTTTCCCTCAAGAATATTCCCTGTATTTAGCGCCATCTATCATTCCTTCAATTCTGACCAGTTTCCCAGTCCCTGCCGATGAAAACCATCCCCACAGCATGATGCTGCCACCACCATGCTTCACTGTGGGGATGGTGTTCTCGGGGTGATGAGAGGTGTTGGATTTGCGCCAGACATAGCGTTTTCCTTGATGCCCAAAAAGCTCAATTTTAGTCTCATCTGACCAGAGTACCTTCTTCCATATGTTTGGGGAGTCTCCCACATGCCTTTTGGCGAACACCAAACGTGTTTGCTTATTTGTTTCTTTAAGCAATGGCTTTTTTCTGGCCACTCTTCTGTAAAGCCAAGCTCTGTGGAGTGTACGGCTTAAAGTGGTCCTACGGACAGATACTCCAATCTCCGCTGTGGAGCTTTGCAGCTCCTTCAGGGTTATCTTTGGTCTCTTTATTGCCTCTCTGATTAATGCCCTCCTTGCCTGGTCCGTGAATTTTGGTGGGTGGCCCTCTCTTGGCAGGTTTGTTGTGTTGCCATATTCTTTCCATTTTTAATAATGGATTTAATGGTGTTCCGTGGGATGTTAAAAGTTTCTGATATTTTTTATAACCCAAACCTGATCTTCTCCATAACTTTGTCCCTGACCTGTTTGGAGAGCTCCTTGGTCTTCATGGTGCCACTTGCTTGGTGGTGCCCCTTGCTTAGTGGTGTTGCAGACTCTGGGGCCTTTCAGAACAGGTGTATATATACACTGAGATCATGTGACACTTAGATTGCACACAGGTGGACTTTATTTAACTAATTATGTGACTTCTGAAGGTAATTGGTTGCACCATATCTTATTTAGGGGCTTCATAGCAAAGGGGGTGAATACATATGCATGCACCACTTTTCCGTTATTTATTTTTTAGAATTTTTTGAAACAAGTTCTTTTTTTCATTTCACTTCACCAATTTGGACTATTTTGTGTATGTCCATTACATGAAATCCAAATAGAAATCAATTTAAATTATAGGTTGTAATGCAACAAAATAGGAAAAACGCCAAGGGAGATGAATACTTTTGCAAGGCACTGTAAAACACAAGGACAAATATACACTGGAGTTGATTACCAAGACAACATTGAATGTTCCTGAGTGGCCTAGTTACAGTTTTGACTTAAATCGGCTTGAAAATGTATGGCAAGACTTGAAAATGGCTGTCTAACAATGATCAACAACCAACTTGACAGAGCTTGAAGAATTTTTTAAAGAATAATGTGCAAATATTGTACAATCCAGGTGTGCAAAGCTCTTAGAAATTTACCCAGAAAGACTCACAGCTGTAATTGCTGCCAAAGGTGATTCTAACATGTATTGACTCAGGGGATTTAATACTTATATATTAGTGTTTTATTCAATATACATTTTGTTTTTTTGTTGAAATGTTCACATTTTTCTCCACATTACAGAGTATTTTGTGTAGATCATTGACAAAAAAACAAACAATGAAATCCATTTTAATCCTACTTTGTAACACAACAAAATGTGGAAAAGGTCAAGGGGTGTGAATACTTTCTGAATGCACTGTAAGTCATGGCAAAATTGGTAGAACTGCAGGAAATTGGCTTTATAACAGCAAATTTGTTCTCTCTTCCCCATGACAAAATGAGTAGAATTGCATGAAATTTCTTATACATTAAAAAAAAAAATCTTACATATTATAAAATGTCAAAAATGTATTTCCGCCCCATGGCAAAATGTGTAGAACGGCAGAAAACGTGCTTTAAAACTGCAACATTTTCTCTACGCTCCATGGCAAAATGTGTAGAACGGCAGAAAACGTGCTTTAAAACTGCAACATTTTCTCTTCGCCCCATGGCAAAATGTGTAGCATTGCAGGAAATGTTCTCTTTTTCTCTCTGCCGTCAAGAGGGGAGCCACTAAAATGTTTTGCCCGTGAGGTGGAACCCCCAAAAGGCTAAGGCCCCGAAGCCAAGCATCTATTTTTCACAGGCATTGCAAATTAAGATATCCACAATGTTTTCCACATATCTCAGCGACTGTCAGGAGAATATTAAAGATGTTTTCCAGCTTCCGTGGCAGAGCCAGATGTCAGAGGTAATACAAAATTAACTCGCTTATCCTCCCACTGACCCCCCTGTGGCACGGGGACACATCAGACTGAAACCATGAAGGACGTCTTTCCCTGGAGGACAGACCCAAGCAAACAACAATAACGGAAGCACGGTTTTCTCTCTAAACAATGGTCCTAATTTGTGCTTTTTCTCAGAGACAAGGGTCTATTTTATCCAGGGGCTGTCTGACACACCTGTAATTGCTGTTTGTGTTGGCAAAGGCCTAGTGATCCACTCCGGTGTACACTGCGCACAAGATTCCCAGACCTTAGTTAACTCCAGGGCAGGATATTGTACCGGGATACTTTTTGTTGTGTAAACAGAGTTGTCATTTATCATGCCAAACCTGTCGCATTCTGCCGCTAACTGCAAGAGGGTCAGAGGGTCAGAGGGTCTCCGGCGGACCATTTCCGAGAGGAACAAAAGGCAAGAGCACAGCGATCCTTTTCGACAGCACGTCTGACTCCTGTTGCTCAATGGGACTGGTGGTCAGAAAGTCCAAATTGCCAGCATTCAATTAGCCTCTCATAGCCCAGAAACCAGATGTGGCCTGGCTATTAAAGAGCCACATTCAGTGAGCCGTGGAGGTATAAAAACACTGCATTCCTGGCAAAATACACTTTAGTGTGTGCTCGGGCTGTTCACAGCACATGATATGGAATTAAGGAAGGCGGCTAATTTACTGTAAGTGAACAACTTGAGAGATTGCCACACTCTTGTCCAGTATTGTTTGTTTTAAGTGCGGCCGTGCGTCACTTGGGGCAGAAAGGGTATGTTCATTGAAGTGTTTGAGGCAGCAAGGTTTCGCCAAAACAGCCTTGACATTTCTCTACATAAACTGTGGAACTGAAGGAGATTGTATTCAATGGTAACTCACAAGGCTGACAAATTTCTAACCTGGGACAGCCCTTTCCAGCAATAAATAAACTGTCCTGTCACTGTAAAGCCACAACCTCTTCCTTGATATTTGTGGGTAATAGGGAGGTAGACAGAAAAACATAAATGGATTACTCAGAAATGAAAAGAGGGGAATTTTAACCTTAAAGCATGAAAACCTTCTATTGTCTAGTCAGACCATGGAGGTCATTGGCCAAGTAGAGACCTCACTCTTAAAGAAAGCACCCCTCAGTTACAGTATAAACCACTCAAAGCATTTGACTACCAATGTTTGTACAGTGAGCTGAAGGAGTAAGTCATACTAAATTCAAGAAATACTAATTTCACCTGCCTCATGGGCTGCACCAATTCCTGTGCCAATCTATCCTTTTGTAGTTTTCTTTGAGATGCATGATTTTCAGAATATTAAAATATATTTTCCTCCTTGAGACACAGCAGACACCTCATGTCGACCTAAGGTTGATTAATTGATAGTGTTTTACTCTCTAATAAGGCACCATTTATTTGTGTACTCATGTTCTAAAGGGACCATGCCCAGGGCAGCGTTGTCTTGAGCTTAAGCGCACGCGGAGAGGAATATTTTCCATCCAAGTTACTGGCTTTCATCACTATGGTTACCTGGCACATACACTGACACCTGCACCACACTCTGGTGCACAGGCCTTTTCTAATAAGCTAATATCCTCAGCAGGCAATTAAATGGGAGTTCCTTCTAGCCTGTCATGTTGGCAATGTTGCCAAATTTCCAGAAGTCATTTTTAGGGAAAGGTTAAAGTATTGTCATATGCGGTGCTGTAGGCTAGCTAGCTAGAGCACTAAACATTGCTAAGACTGCACAACGTGAGCGTTCCAAATTCTCTAGAAAAGAGACTCCCTTTGGGCAAGACTCCCTTTGTTCATATGTCAACAACAATTCGTTTGAAGAGTCAATAACATTAAACTAATGTTAACACTCATTACTTTAGAGACTTTGCTCCTTGACCTTTGAGTAAGGCTTTAGTAATCAACCATCAAACTGCATGGATGAAGCTGTCTAAATGTTTAGTCATTTTGTTGAAAATAGGCTGAGTTGTATACCACTGACAAGTCTTTACACACATCTCACTTCACTTTAATGACACTCAACATTACACCTACACAGCTCAAATGTAATGTCTTCTGGATTGCATGGTTTAACTCAAAACCCTAGGTTTATTGGACAACATGCCTGTTTGATTTGTCATGACCATGATTACGAAACATTATTATCCTAATTCCAACTTTGTCTCTGTCACCAGTGGTTCCAAAACATTTTGGTTCTGGGATCATCTAAAGCTTTGTGAGGTTTCTTGTATGCCACAAGTGAACAGAAACATCTCTATACAAAACCCTGTCACAATCCACTACCCAGCTGGATTTAGCTACAGTACAACCCATTAGTGGGTCTCTCAAGCCACCATTGGGAAAACACTGATCTGAGTATTTAGATGTATTGGACAAGATGGAATAGTGTCCCTTTACTGACCGACTTACACCCATTATCAGAATAACATCCATACTTTCCACTCTGTAAATACACTACATGACAAAAGTATGTGGAGACCTGCTCGTCGAACATCTCATTGTAAAATCATGGGCATTAATATGGAGTTGGTCCCCCTTTGCTGCTATAACAGCCTCCACTCTTCTGGGAAGGCTTTCCACTAGATGTTGGAACATTGCTGCGGGGACTTGCTTCCATTCAGCCACAAGAGCATTAGTGAGGTCGGGCACTAATGTTGGGCGATTAGGCCTGGCTCGCAGTCGGCATTCCAATTCATCCAAAATGTGATCGATTGGATTGAGGTCAGGGCTCTGTGTTCTTTCACACCGATCTCGACAAACCATTTCTGTATGGACCTCGCTTTGTGCACGAGGGCATTGTCATGCTGAAACAGGCCTTCCCCAAACTGTTGCCACAAAGTTGGAAGCACAGAATCATCTATAATGCGTTAAGATTTCCCTTCACTGGAACTAAGGGGCTTTGCCTGAACCATGAAAAACAGCCCCAGGCCATTATTCATCCTCCACCAAACTTTACAGTTGGCACTATGCATTGGGGCAGGAAGCGTTCTCCTGGCATCCGTCAAACCCAGATTTGTCCGTAGGACTGCCAGTTGGTGAAGCGTGATTCATCACTCTAGAGAACGCGTTTCCACTGCTCCAGAGTCAAATGGTGGCGAGCTTTACACCACTCCAGCCGACGCTTGGCATTGCGCATGGTGATCTTAGGCTTGTGTTTGGCTGCTCGGCCATGGAAACTCATTTCATGAAGCTCCCGACGAACAGTTGGATGGCGCCATCCAACTGTTGGCGCCACACCAAACTGGAAGTCTTCCGACTAGCTTGGAAAGACAGTACCGTGCAGTACCGAAGAGCCCTCACTGCTGCTCGATCATCCTACTTTTCCAAATTAATCGAGGAAAATAAGAACAATCCAAAATTTCTTTTTGATACTGTTGCAAAGCTAACTAAAAAGCAGCATTCCCCAAGAGAGGATGGTTTTCACTTCAGCAGTGATAAATTCATGAACTTCTTTGAGGAAAAGATCATGACCATTAGAAAGCAAATTACGGACTCCTCTTTGAATCTGCGTATTCCTCCAGGGCTTAGCTGTCCTGGATCTGCACAGACTCTGCGAGGGCCTGGGATCGGGAGAGACACTTAAGTGTTTTAGTACTATATCTCTTGACACAATGATGAAAATAATCATGGCCTCTAAACCTTCAAGCTGCATACTGGATCCTATTCCTACTAAACTGCTGAAGGAGCTGCTTCCTGTGCTTGGCCCTCCTATGTTGAACATAATAAACAGCTCTCTATCCACCGGATGTGTACCAAACTCACTAAAAGT
The DNA here is from genome assembly GCF_020615455.1 of Coregonus clupeaformis. Taxonomy (NCBI): domain Eukaryota; kingdom Metazoa; phylum Chordata; class Actinopteri; order Salmoniformes; family Salmonidae; genus Coregonus; species Coregonus clupeaformis. Next base: position 37,034,767 of record NC_059222.1, on the reverse strand, counting down.
GGCAGTGATAAAGCCTCTCTTGAAAAAGCCAAACCTTGACCCGGAAAATATAAAAAACTATCGGCCTATATCGAATCTTCCATTCCTCTCAAAAATTTTAGAAAAAGCTGTTGCGCAGCAACTCACTGCCTTTCCGAAGACAAACAATGTATACGAAATGCTTCAGTCTGGTTTTAGACCCCATCATAGCACTGAGACTGCACTTGTGAAGGTGGTAAATGACCTTTTAATGGCGTCAGACCGAGGCTCTGCATCTGTCCTCGTGCTACTAGACCTTAGTGCTGCCTTTGACACCATCGATCACCACATTCTTTTGGAGAGACTGGAAACCCAAATTGGTCTACACGGACAAGTTCTGGCCTGGTTTAGATCCTACCTGTCGGAAAGATATCAGTTTGTCTCTGTGAATGGTCTGTCCTCCGACAAATCAACTGTACATTTCGGTGTTCCTCAAGGTTCCGTTTTAGGACCACTATTGTTTTCACTATATATTTTACCTCTTGGGGATGTTATTCGAAAACATAATGTTAACTTTCACTGCTATGCGGATGACACACAGCTGTACATTTCAATGAAGCATGGTGAAGCCCCAAAATTGCCCTCGCTAGAAGCCTGTGTTTCAGACATAAGGAAGTGGATGGCTGAAAACGTTTTACTTTTAAACTCGGACAAAACAGAGATGCTTGTTCTAGGTCCCAAGAAACAAAGAGATCTTCTGTTAAATCTGACAATTCATCTTGATAGTTGTAAAGTCGTCTCAAATAAAACTGTGAAGGACCTAGGCGTTACTCTTGACCCTGATCTCTCTTTTGACGAACATATCAAGACTGTTTCAAGGACAGCTTTTTTCCATCTACGTAACATTGCAAAAATCAGAAATTTTCTGTCCAAAAATGATGCAGAAAAATTAATCCATGCATTTGTTACTTCTAGATTAGACTACTGCAATGCTCTATTTTCCGGCTACCCGGATAAAGCACTAAATAAACTTCAGTTAGTGCTAAATACGGCTGCTAGAATCCTGACTAGAACCAAGAAATTTGATCATATTACTCCAGTGCTAGCTTCCCTACACTGGCTTCCTGTTAAGGCAAGGGCTGATTTCAAGGTTTTACTGTTAACCTATAAAGCGTTACATGGGCTTGCTCCTACCTATCTTTCCGAGTTGGTCCTGCCGTACATACCAATACGTACGCTACGGTCACAAGACGCAGGCCTCCTAATTGTCCCTAGAATTTCTAAGCAAACAGCGGGAGGCAGGGCTTTCTCCTATAGATCTCCATTTTTATGGAACAGTCTGCCTACCCATGTGAGAGACGCAGACTCGGTCTCAACCTTTTAGTCTTTACTGAAGACTTATCTCTTCAGTAGGTCATATGATTGAGTGTAGTCTGGCCCAGGAGTGTGAAGGTGAACGGAAAGGCTGGAGCAACGAACAGCCCTTGCTGTCTCTGCCGGGCCGGTTCCCCTCTCCACTGGGGTTCTCTGCCTCTAACCCTGTTGCAGGGGCTGAGTCACTGGCTTGCTGGTGCTCTTTCATGCCATCCCTGGGAGGGGTGCGTCACTTGAGTGGGTTGAGTTACTGACGTGATCTTCCTGTCTGGGTTGGCGCCCCCTTGGTTTGTGCTGTGGTGGAGACCTCTGTGGGCTATACTCGGCCTTGTCTCAGGATTGTAAGTTGGTGGTTGGGGATATCCCTCTAGTGGTGCGGGGGCTGTGCTTTGGCGGAGTGGGTGGGGTTATATCCTTCCTGTTTGGCCCTGTCCGGGGTTTCTTCGGATGGGGCCACAGTGTCTCCGGACCGCTCCTGTCTCAGCCTCCAGTATTTATGCTGCAGTAGTTTATGTGTCGGGGGCTGGGGTTAGTTGGTTATACCTGGAGTACTTCTCCTGTCTTATCCAGTGTCCTGTGTGAATTTAAGTATGCTCTCTCTAATTCTCTCGTTCTCTCTTTCTCTCTGAGAACCTGAGCCCTAGGACCATACGTCAGGACTACCGGGCATGATGACACCTTGCTGTCCCCAGTCCGCCTGGCCTTGCTGCTATTCCAGTTTCAACTGTTCTGCCTGCGGCTACGAAACCCCTACCTGTCCCAGACCTGCTGTTTTCAACTCTAAATGATCGGCTATGAAAAGCCAACTGAGAGACCTGAGCCCTAGGACCATACGTCGGGACTACCGGCCGTGGTGACTCCTTGCTGTCCCCAGTCCGCCTGGCCTTGCTGCTATTCCAGTTTAAACTGTTCTGCCTGCGGTTATGGAACCCCTACCTGTCCCAGACCTGCTGTTTTAAACTCTGATGATCGGCTATGAAAAGCCAACTGAGATTTATTCCTGATTATTATTTGACCATGCTTGTCACTTATGAACATTTTTGAACATCTTGGCATGGTTCTGTTATAATCTCCACCCGGCACAGCCAGAAGAGGACTGGCCACCCCTCATAGCCTGGTTCCTCTCTAGGTTTCTTCCTAGGTTTTGCCTTTCTAGGGAGTTTTTCCTAGCCACCGTGCTTCTACACCTGCATTACTAGCTGTTTGGGGTTTTAGGCTGGGTTTCTGTACAGCACTTCGAGATATTAGCTGATGTAAGAAGGGCTATATAAAATAAAATTGATTGATTGATTGATTGAACAGTTCTTGTGCTGACGTTGCTTCCAGAGGCACTTTGAATTTTATACACCTGTTAGCAATGGGTGTGGCTGAAATAGCCGAATCCACTAATTTGAAGGGATGTCCACATACTTTTGTACATGTAGTGTATTTAGCGAGATTCACAAGATTAAAGCTCTGTCCATGAGCTTTGGCTTGGACTCACTTTGCTTAGTGTAGAGGAGCTAAGCGTGAGTAAGAACAGGTCTGAATTCTCAGCCAAGAGGCTACACTGAGTTCTATCAATAGCTCAGCAAGTCAGCTGCAGTTTACATGGAAACGTTGGGCCAGATCAAATCTATTTCCCAGTCAAGTCTGAAAAACCAAGTACATACTTTGTCATTGTGTGACCCGCCAAGGTGGGTTTGTAACAAAGGACCCCAGAACGTTGCAAAAGAAAGGTACAAAGAGCGTGGAATGTCATTATCATGAACAAAAGCAGAGTTGACACGGGGTTGACAGGGGTTAGTGGAATTCATTTCTATCCCTGTTGGTGGCATGGACTACTGGCACTCAGTAATGAAAAGTCTGTGATAAAATCTTTCATTTCCACTGAGGTTGTTGAGATGGGAGGAGAACAAATGGTTGGCTAAATATCCACGCCTGTTATTATTTTCAATGTTCATGGGGCAGCTGTGATAAATCAATTTCAATGTGATTCACAGAAAGGAATTTCACCCACCCTCTGGTTCTTCTCACCCCTTGTCAAAAGTGCCCAACATCAGGATCTGCTGAAAGGTTATTTGTTTAAATGCAAAACAGAAAGCTGTTTTATGAACATGTACAATTCCTTGAGCATGGAAGTACACAGCAAATTGGCCAGTGTTAAATAGTGTACATTTTTCAGTGTAACATTTCTAGTGTTGATTCAGGATTAAAATTAACTCTGTAAGTGTTAAATTAAAACTAATTGTTGTAAAAGAACCCAAGTGTCAGTGTTAATAACCAGTGTTAAACCAAAACCACGGCCATCATTATCAAATTTCCCAGCATGCTCTATTGCAGGTTGATTTTTAGAATTGTTTGTTTCAATATCTATGTTTTATGCAAATAAGGCTTTAGACTAAGCACTGTGTTAATTTAACACTGAAAAGTGTGGAAATGCATAGACGCTGGACCAGTGTTAAATGTAACACTGTCAGTGTTTGATTTAACACTGGAGAATTTGCTGTGTATATAAATTCTTAAGTAAAGCCATGAATCGGTGATAACAGTTATGCAGACTTTGGGTTATTTAGGGTAAGTGGGATTGCAACACAATGAAACAATGAAAATTGTCAGAGATTATCTTAAGTGAATGATGCCTTTTTTCTTGACATTTAGACTTTTTCTAAATGTCTTACCATGAGTCTTACATTTCGGGAGCTTGGGACTATAAGGTTCTATCTGCATTTTTGTCAAAATGACATAGCCTTGTTCTGTTCAATGCCCTCTACCTATATAGTACTCTAAATACCCCAATTCATGTTGTTAAGTTCAAAATAATACAATATTAGAATTGCTGACACCATTCAAACCAATGAGAGTTCGAAACTTTGAAGCCAATTATCTCAGAATCATCTTTTTGCAGATAGAACCTTATAGTCCCAAGCTCTCGATTTCTCAATGAATCCAGCGATAGTCACTGCATTCTCCCTGTCTCGGTTACATAGTTACTGGTCTGGACGGGTTTCTTTCGCCTTCTCCATTTGCCATGTGTTTCATGCGGGCCAATGATAGGATAATTTTCCCCGTGCCTTTTAAGTGCAGCACTGTCAGATAGTGCAACAGCCAAGCAGCAGATGAGTTCGGAGTCCCTCAGGGCTGGCTGTTTCCTCCCCTCGCACTCAGTACCTTTTTCAAGGCCAGGGCACTGTCATGTGAAACAGACACCAGATAGGTGAGCCTTTGTGTGGACCCCCTTCACAATGCCTCCTCAATTCTCACAAAACAAACCGAGCACACAAGACGTTTGGCACGCAAAAGCATTCATACTGTAATGCAGATGTAGAACTTTCATTTGATGAGAGAACTTTCCTGCAATGTAGGAAATGTAAAACGTGTAGTGTAGTTGAGTGTAATTTCCACTTTGAAATGTCAGACTTTCCCTTACGAAAAGTGTATCAACCCTTACAAAAATGCCCATTAATTATAATCCACATAATAGTTCACATTTCCTGTTGTTACAGGATTATTTTCCTGCTGTAGCAAACTGGCTCAAATGAAGATCCAACATTTGTACTATCTTGGATCACTTCATAATGTCCCTTTACCACATTGTTATGTAATGTGTCATGAAGGTTTACCATGCAGCCTTTCAGTAATGTTTTACTACAGATTACTCATACCCTAGATTGTCAGGGGCTTTTGAAACAACCATCGTGCCCATATTGTGCTTGAATGTTAGCTGTTAGCTCGTTACCTGCAGTGCAGTTAGGATGTTGGCCAGAGCCTGGCCGTAGGTGTCGTGGCAGTGAACGGCCAGAGCGCTGCTGGGTACCTCCTTCATGACGCAGTGCAGCATCTTGGCCATGGAACCTGGGGTGCCTACACCGGTAGTATCCCCCAGAGACACCTCATAGCAGCCCAGTTCATACAACCGCTTGACCACCTATAGCCAAGAATAGAGCAATTTATCATAACAAGTCCCTTGGAAACATCAACGGGCAGGAGCTCAGAGCTCTTTCGCTTGATAAGAACTGTGTATGCTGTACTTACAGCATTACAGACATATGAATGTTTTTTCATTTGTCGAGAAAAGGAAAACAGTCCTTTGTTTAGATTACATGTACACGAAATGAATCCCTATTTGGTCCCTTTCATATTTTAAGTAGAAATTGTACACTAATATTTAATTTTAAAAGCCTGATATATGAAATGAAGTGCTCTTTACTATACAGTGCCTTCAGAAAGTATTCATACCACTTGACGTATTCCACATTTTGTTGTGTTACAGCCTGAATTCCAAATTGATTTTTTTTCTCACCCATCTACACACAATACCCCGACTTTGGTGGTGATTACAGTTATGAGTCTCTAAGAGCTTTGCACAACTGGATTGTACAATATGTGCCCATTATTCGTTTGGAAATTCTTCAAGCTCTGTCAAGTTGATTGTTGATCATTGCTAGACAGCCAATTTAAGTCAAAACTGTAACTAGGCCACTCAGGAACATTCAATGTCTTCTTGGTAAGCAACTCCAGTGTACAATTGACAAGAAATGTTTGCACAATTACATTTTCTTTGTGAAGCTTGCATTCAATTGCCACTCCCTGTTGCACACAACAAGCTTCCATTTCCCCTGTCACAAGGGGATTTATGGCTGATTTAAGATTAAATCGTCAACCCTGTTACGGTCAACCCTGTTATTTTATTTGGCACTTAATAGGCACGTACTATAGTAATTGTTTTATTTATCTTGAGATGGGAAAACGTTTTTTATTAAGTTGAACGTTGAATAAAACGTTGTTTTTTTTCACCAAGTTACACCAGCCAAAAGGGACTAATATCGTGGAGCGACCCACATACAAAGTATACATTATTCACAGAAGAAGGCAATGCAGAAGTGTTGTCTTACCTCTGTAACTTTAGTGGGTTCAATGGGTCCCTCGTATGGACATCCTAGTGCACAAGAAACATATCTAAAAGAGAACAAACATAAATGGTAAATATAAACACTCATGGCATACATTAATATATGGGTCATGAACACACACATATTAATACATGGGTCATGAACACACATATATTAATACATGGGTCATGAACACACATATATTAATACATGGGTCATGAACACACATATATTAATACATGGATCATAAACACACATGGCATATATTAATACATGGATCATAAACACTCATGGCATATATTAATACATGGGTCATGAACACACATATATTAATACATGGATCATAAACACTCATGGCATATATTAATACATGGATCATAAACACTCATGGCATATATTAATACATGGGTCATGAACACACATATATTAATACATGGATCATAAACACTCATGGCATATATTAATACATGGGTCATGAACACACATATATTAATACATGGGTCATGAACACTCATGGCATATATTAATACATGGGTCATAAACACTCATGGCATATATTAATACATGGATCATAAACACTCATGGCATATATTAATACATGGGTCATGAACACACATATATTAATACATGGATCATAAACACACATGGCATATATTAATACATGGATCATGAACACTCATGGCATATATTAATACATGGGTCATGAACACACATATATTAATACATGGATCATGAACACTCATGGCATATATTAATACATGGGTCATGAACACACATATATTAATACATGGATCATAAACACACATGGCATATATTAATACATGGATCATGAACACTCATGGCATATATTAATACATGGGTCATGAACACACATATATTAATACATGGATCATAAACACTCATGGCATATATTAATACATGGATCATAAACACTCATGGCATATATTAATACATGGGTCATGAACACACATATATTAATACATGGATCATAAACACTCATGGCATATATTAATACATGGGTCATGAACACACATATATTAATACATGGGTCATGAACACTCATGGCATATATTAATACATGGGTCATAAACACTCATGGCATATATTAATACATGGATCATAAACACTCATGGCATATATTAATACATGGGTCATGAACACACATATATTAATACATGGATCATAAACACACATGGCATATATTAATACATGGATCATGAACACTCATGGCATATATTAATACATGGGTCATAAACATGCCAACTTTGCCAAATGTCACAAAGTGAATTGCACTAAAAGGTTAACTCTCTCTAGTCAAAAACTCATATCATTTATGCTATCTGTCATTAGAATTAAGGTAGATCATAACTCTGTTTTCTGGATTCAGTAACCACTAACTGCCAGTGCAATATAGACTTCAAATCTTATATCCAATTGGTGTTGAATATTTTGTTATATGTAGTGGTTATGTTGTTGACAGTAGCAGTGAGAAATGAGGCAGGGGAGTGTTGTCAAACTATATGGCGATTCCATATGTGTAGGAAACGTTCACCGCCTGAAATAGCGGACAACATGTGAAAAGTAGAAAATGTTTCTCTTGGGTTCGCAGCCGTTAGACGATACCTCAGTTTGCCACCGGAACTTCCAGAAAGTTCTAGCTGGACTCGAGGGAAGGGAGTGCTGCCCAAGCCATCTCCAACAGCAGGCCATTTGCCAGAACGCCTGTGTCAAACTGATGCGTTGCCATGGCATTGCGGCGTTGTTTGGATGAAAGGGGGCTACTGTACCAAAGAATTTAAACATGCTTCATGTCAGCGGTTCTATACTGTCCATCTGGACTTGTAGTTGTAGCAACACATAGAACGATCAGTGCACATCTGGAAATTTGCTTGTTAACCTATTATTTCTGGAGTCATTTAGCGCTGTCTGAGTGTACCTTTGCTAATAGAGAGAGTAACATTAGGCCTATGAAACATTTTACTGTAGTTCATTTTTTTCAAAGTCAACATAAACATACAGTTTTGGTCAAATATATTGGCATCCTTGCACTTAAATATTTACCTATTTCTTAAGAAATAAGTTGAAATTTCAAAAACCTTTTTCTCCACACCTTGTTATTGGATTTCCAACATTGCAGAACCAATTTTATTTTTGTAAACTTAAATTTCCAGTTTAATTTAGAAAATAAAGACAAATGGCATGGACACAATTACTGGCACCCCAGAGATAGTACTTGGTTGATCAGCCTTTGGCCAAGATAACTGACAACAATTGCTTCTTGTAGCCTTCAATGAGCTTGTTGCACCTTTCTACTGGCAATTTGGCCCACTCTTCAGCAGCAAACTGCTCAAATTCTTCAATGTTTGAGGGTTGCCCTCCACCAACTGCTGTTTTCAGCTCTCGCCGTGGGTTATGGATCTGATTCAGAGAGTCCAGTGTTTCTTCTTGAACCATTCATGGTTGCTTTTGATATGTGTTTGGGGTCGTTGTCCTGCTGGAAGACCCACAACCTTCAATGGAGACCCAGTTTTTGGACACTGAGTTGAACACTGGACCCCAAAACACATTGATAGTCTTGATTTCATGATGACTTGCACACGTTCAAGGCCCCCAGTAACCATTCCATACAATTCGTCTTTATTTTTTAAATTAAAATTGTAAACTTAAGTTTACAAAAATAAAATTGGTTCTGCAATGTTGAAAATCCAATAACATGGTGTGGAGACCAAACTGCTTTTTCAATTTCAACTTATTTTTTTTAGAAGAAATAGGAAAAAAAATTAAGAAAAGTGCAACTGTACATGGTTGACATCAGCTATAGAGCATATGGAATTATTGCAAGATATTAAAGTAAAATGTTTTTACTGGGGAAGAAGCACAAAGTAAGGAATAATACAAACCCACGGACTGGAATCTGTTGTTGTTTAGCAGCGCAAATGACTTCCTCCAACCTCAGCATGCTGGCATCGATAGAGCAATTTATATTTTTCCGACTGAAGGTCTCAGAGGCAGACCCAAACACGGCCACTTCAGTAGCACCAGCTGCAACCTTCAACAGGACAGAGGGAAGTTGCAACATAGGAATATGTAATCACATTATTTTGATGTAACATTATGGTATAAAAACAAATAAAGAGAGTCGCACACTCTTTATATAAACTCTCAGTAATTTCTTGGGTAAGAAACCACCAACGTTTCGGCATTACTGTGCCTTCTTCAGACCTGATGCCGAAACGTTGGTGGTTTTTTACCCAATAAATGACTGGGAGTTTATACATAGAGGGTGCGACTCTCTTTATTTGTTTTTATAGCTTACAGTTTATTCTCCGTTGGTCAGCACCTCTACACTAAGTGATGTTCTCTGGGTGTGCGCTAGCTCATGCTTTTTATCAGATGTAACATAATGCAAAACATTTTACTTTAAAACTTCTCCGTTAATCTCAGGCATAGTGTACCCTCAGCCTCTATATAGCACTAAACATCAGAGAAGCCTGGGGAGATATCTGTTCTTTTTAAAGAGTGTGATTTCTTGCATGAATAATGAAATGCTTACAGCATCCCGAAAGCCGTGCATGTTGGGTGTCAGAACAGGATAACGAGCATGAGAAGATCTGTGGATGGCTTGAAGCACTTCAGTGTGGTCCGCCATCTTGACAACATAGAAAATAATGTTTACAAAATATGTCGACAGAGTATAGTCTCTTCCCACAGCTGCTGGTGGAGGTCCCTGCGCCTGGCAAGTGAGACTAGTATGTAGCCTAGATATGGGTTTTGCGAAAACTTATAGAAATGCAGAGATAGCTGCTCCACATCATATGTCTCAATACAACTCAAGAATATGACACAGACATCTGTAGTTTATTTCATGAGTTGAGCTGTCCTATATTTTACACAGGCAAACAAAATAAAGTGCTTGGAAAACAACAGGTTCTGGAATAGGCCTATTTGTCAAGGTTTTCCCCGAAAACATCTGCGAGTCCAGGGCATAACTGGGATACTGGAGGAGCAGGTTTCTCCCAGTAGTCCTGGAGAGAACAATGACAGCCTAATACATCACTCAGTAAACTTTCTGGGAACACAAAGAAGAGTTATTACCTGTGGTACCCACTTTGAAGACACAAAGCTGGTGGCCTCGATCACAGGCAGGCCTGTTTCTGAGAGCATGTTTATCAGCTGGATTTTGACTCCTGTCGGAACCATTTCCTGGAAAACAATGACATGGAGACCGTCTCTTTCTGGATCTGATTCTGATCCCATCTTTCTGGATCTGATTCTGATCCCATCTTTCTGGATCTGATTCTGATCCCTTCTCAAGATTGGAGGTATATGCGGAGTGGACATCTGGGCAATTCAGCTACAATGTCTTTGCAACCAGAGTAATTTACGGCACTCACCTGCTAGGTCCACTTCTTCCAAACATACAGTATCTCCTACAATTAAAGCATGTAGTACCCCCAGAGTTTGACTTTGTCATCATGTCAATCTGTACAGCTACAGCAGATTTCAATATGGGAATGATAAGGTTGCGACACAGCCATACTAAACATACAACATATGAGCCATCTGGTAAAATCATGTCATGTTTCCCATAGATTTCAAGGGCAGTTGGTGTTCATTTGATCAATACATTTTTTGAGAAGAAAATGTGAAACACATGTCTGGGGTAATCATAGAAAAATAATCCATATGTTTAAGGGGATCATCAAATCAACCAGGAATCAATCAAAAGGATAGTTACGTAATACAAATGTGGGCTTACCACAAAAGAAGCAAGCTTTCAGGTCTCAGATGTCATATTGAGTTTGTAATGGTGTAGTGAACACAAATCATTTGTAAATGTACAGTGCATTCGGAAAGTATTCAGACCCCTTGACTTTTTCCACATGTTACAGCCTTATTCTAAAAGTTATGTAATTGTTGTTGTTTTTCTCATCAATCTACACACAATACCCCACATCACATTTACATAATTCTTCAGACCCTTTACTCAGTGTTTTGTTGAAGCACCTTTGGCAGTGATTACAGCCTCAAGTCTTATTGGGTATGACGCTACAAGCTTGGCACACCTGTATTTGTGGAGTTTCTCCCATTCTTCTCTTCAGATCCACTCAAGCTCTGTCAGGTTGGATGGGGAGCGTCGCTGCACAGCTATTTTCAGGTCTCTCCAGAGATGTTAGATCGGGTTCAAGTCCGGGCTCTGGTTGGGCCACTCAAGGACATTCAGAGACTTGTCCCGAAGAAACTCTTGCGTTGTCTTGGCTGTGTGCTTAGGGTTGTTGTTCTTTTGGAAGGTGAACCTTCGCCCCAGTCTGAGGTCCTGAGATCTCTGGAGCAGGTTTTCATCAAGGATCTCTCTGTACTTTGCTCCGTTCATCTTTCCCTCGATCCTGACTAGTCTCCCAGTCCCTGCCGCTTAAAAACATCCCCACAGCATGATGCTGCCACCACAATGCTTCACTGTAGGGACGGTGCCAGGTTTCCTCCAGACATGAGGCTTGGCATTCAGGCCAAAGAGTTCAATCTTGGTTTCAGCAGACCAGAGAATCTTGTTTCTCATGATCTGAGAGTCCTTAAGGTGCCTTTTGGCAAACTCCAAGTGGGCGGTCATGTGCCTTTTACTGAGGAGTGGCTTCCGTCTGGCCACTCTACCATAAAGGCCTGATTGGTGGAGTGTTGCAGAGATGGTTGTCCTTCTGGAAGGTTCTCCCATCTCCACAGAGGAACTCTGGAGCTCTGTCAGAGTGACCATGGGGTTCTTGGTCACCTCCCTGACCAAGGCCCTTCTCCCCCGATTGCTCAGTTTGGCCAGGCGGCCAGCTCTAGGAAGTCTTGGAGGTTTCAAACTTCGTCCATTTAAGAATGATGGAGGGCACTGTGTTCTTGGGGACCTTCAATGTTGCAGAAATGTTTTGGTAGTCTTCCCCAAAACTGTGCCTCGACACAATCCTGTCTCGGAGCTCTAAGGACAATTCATTCAACCTCATGGCTTGGTTTTTGCTCTGACATGCCCCATCAACTGTGGGACCTTATGTAGACAGGTGTGTGCCTTTCCAAATCATGTCCAATCAATTGAATTTACCACAGGTGGACTCCAATCAAGTTGTAGAAACATCTCAAGGATGATCAATGGAAACAGGATGCACCTGAGCTCAATTTCGAGTCTCATAGCAAAGGGTCTGTATACTTATGTATATAAGTTTTGTAAAACATTTTTTAATACATTTGCAAAAATGTCTTAAAACCTGTTTTTGCTTTGTCATTACGGGGTATTGTGTGTGAATTGATGAGGAAAACATTTTATTTAATCAATTTTAGAATAAGGCTGTGTTGTCAGATGTGTGACTGTGATGAAAATATATACCTTTTCATTTTGAAGTCCGTCTCTTGGACCGACTTCAATAATTTTGACATACTCTGGATATTCACGTGTTAAAGTGCGCTGAAAATGAAAAGAAAGAGTAATGTTAGATATTGAAAACAAACAGTGGTGTAAAGTACTTAAGTAAAAATACCTGAAAGTAGTTTTTGGGTTATCTGTACTTTACTATTTATATTTTTGACAACCTTTACTTGTACTTCACTACATTCCTAAATAAAATTATGTACTTTTTACTCCATACATTTTCCCTGACACCCAAAAGTTACATTTTGAATGCTAAGCAGGATGGGAAAATGGTCTAATTCACACACTTATGAAGAGAACATCCCTGGTCATCCCTACTGCCTCTGATCTGGCGGACTCACTAAACACATGGTTTGTTTGTAAATGATGTCTGAGTGTTGGAGCGTTCCCCTGGCTATCCATAAAAAAACAAGAAAATGGTGCCTTCTGGTTTGCTTAACCTCTACGGGATCGGTGTCCCGTGTACGGGAAGGTTGAGCTCACGTGTGCTAATGTGATTAGCATGACTGTTGTAAGTAACAGCAAACTTTCCAGGACATAGACATGTCTTATATGGGCAGAAAGCTTAAATTCTTGTTAATCTAACTGCACTGTCCAATTTACAGTAGCTATTGCAGTGAATAAATACCATGCTATTGTTTGAGGACAGTGCACAACAACAACAAACTTATCACAGCAACTGGTTTGATACATTCACCTCTGAATGTAAATAATGTGCTTACATTTTTATTTTTATTTTATTTTATTTAACCTTTATTTAACCAGGTAAGCCAGTTGAGAACAAGTTCTCATTTACAACTGCGACCTGGCCAAGACAAAGCAAAGCAGTGCGATAAAAACAACAACACAGAGTTACATATGGGGTAAAACAAAACAAAGTCAAAAAAATACAACAGCATTCACTAATCTTGCTCTGATTTGACATCCTAAGGGTCCCAGAGATAAAATGTAGCATAGTTTTGTTTGATAAAATCAATTTTTATATTCAAATGTAGGAACTGGGTTCTACAGTTTGAACCCCTGCTGTCTCTGGCTCCACACCCACCCTGCCCGGCCATCTAGATGTGTGAAAGTTAGTGTATAAGCTAATGATCCATCATGTATGACATTCCTGGGTGTGTGTAAACTTACATTTTGAATTACCATATCATTTTTGTATGTTCTCTATAGTTATGTACTTGAAAATTGACCAATTCGGCCCATTTGGGAAGACTTGATACAAAATGGTCCAGTATTGCAATGCTTCACTGGATCAATCTGAAACTTTGCACACACACTGTTGCCATCTAGTGTCCAAAATCTAAATTGCACCTAAACTGCAATATTATATTGTTGCCTTTCTCTTGCATTTCAAAGATGATAAATATAAATAAATAGAAAACACATGTTTTTTTGTTTGTATTATCTTTTACCAGATCTAATGTGTTATATACTCCTACATTAATTTCACATTTCCACAAAGTTCAAAGTGTTTCCTTTCAAATGGTATCAAGAAAATGCATATCCTTGCTTCAGGGCCTGAACTACAGTCGTGGTCAAAAGTTTTGAGAATGACACAAATATTAATTTTCACCAAGTCTGCTGCCTCAGTTTTTATGATGGCAATTTGCATATACTCCAGAATGTTATGAAGAGTGATCAGATGAATTGCAAAGTCCCTCTTTGCCATGAAAATGAACTTAATCCCCCAAAAACATTTCCACTGCATTTCAGCCCTGCCACAAAAGGACCAGCTGACATCATGTCAGTGATTCTTTCGTTAACACAGGTGAGAGTGTTGACGAGGACAGGGCTGGAGATCACTCTGTCATGCTGATTGAGTTAGAATAACAGACTGGAAGCTTTAAAAGGAGGGTGGTGCTTGAAATGATTGTTCTTCCTCTGTTAACTATGGTTACCTGCAAGGAAACACATTGCTTTGCACAGAAAGTGTCACGGTTTACTAAGCCAGAACCCAGAAGCAGACCAGGACAAGGTAAGTGGTGTCAAAGGTGAGTGTTTATTTAACTGATCCACGGGTGATGTTGAATAATCCAGGGAACAGAGCGGGCGGCGTGGATGAGTTGTAGAGGGTGCAGTGGTTGGTCCAATGATGGCTCGGCAGCCGCCGACCATCAGGCAGAGGTTGGGTGAAGGTTCCGGACGAGTGACTGTAGGGAGAACAAAACGGAGGTAAGCATACAACCAGCAAACAAGGTGCAAAACAACAAAACTAATGCTCTAAGCTCTAGGACTGATCCGCTGATAAACATACTGTTCATGGCTAACGATCCGGCAGGGAATGGATGTTAGGCCAGAGCCTAAGAAGGGTGATGATCAGGACCAGGTGTGCAGATTGCTGATGGGATGCAGGTGCGGAAATCAAGAGAGCTCCCGCCTAGCAACGTTGCCCGGCAACCAGGCAGGGAGCGTTCCAGAACCCTCGGGAAACTGGAGATCACGAGCAGAAAAACTAGTACACAGACCGGACCCGACTCAGACTGCCGGGATCGTTACAGTACCCCCTCCGACGAACGCCACCGGGCGGACTCCCGGAGCGCCAGGATGGAGGCGGTAGAAGTCACGAATGAGGTCAGCATCTAGGATCTGTCGCCGCGGAATCCAACTCCTCTCTTCAGGACCATACCCCTCCCAGTCCACGAGATACTGGAAACCCCGGCCCCGCCGTCTGGAATCCATGATGCGTCGCACCGTGTAGGCAGGACCACCTCCGATCATCCGAGGAGGAGGAGGAGGAGGCGGAGGAGGCAACAGAGGACTGAGGAAAACAGGCTTGAGGCAGGAGACATGAAAGGTGGGATGGACTCTGAGCGTCCTCGGGAGTTTGAGTCGAACTGCCACCGGATTGATCACCTTCTCCACCACAAACGGACCAATGAACTTCGGTAACAACTTCCTAGACTCAGTCCGTAAAGGAAGATCCCGTGTGGCCAACCAGACCCTATCTCCGATGGTATAGGTGGGAGCGGGGATCCGGCGACGATTCGCCTGGAGCTGATACCGGTCCGAAACTCTAAGGAGTGCCTTTCTGGCCCGATGCCAGGTCCGGTGGCAACGACGAATATGGGCCTGAACAGAAGGCACTGAGAGCTCCTTCTCCTGAGAAGGGAACAAGGGAGGTTGGTAGCCATACAGGCACTGGAAGGGAGACATCCCAGTGGAAGATGTAGGGAGAGTATTGTGGGCATACTCAACCCAAGGCAACTGAGAGACCCAGGAGGTGGGGTTGGAAGAGGCCAGGCAGCGTAGCGTGGATTCCATCTTCTGGTTGGCTCTCTCCGCCTGACCATTAGATTGGGGGTGAAAACCAGATGTGAGACTGACTGTAGCTCCAATGGCCAAACAGAAGGACTTCCAGACAGCAGAGGTAAACTGAGGGCCACGGTCGGAAACGATATCACTGGGCAAACCGTGGACCCTGAAAACCTCCCTAACCAGGATCTCGGACGTCTCCGAGGCAGAGGGAAGCTTGGCAATTGGCACAAAGTGGGCGAACTTGCTGAATCTGTCCACGATAGTCAGAACGACCGTGTTCCCCTCAGAAGCGGGCAACCCAGTGACAAAGTCCAGGGCCAGATGCGACCATGGTCGCCGGGGAATAGGAAGGGGGTGAAGTAGTCCAGAGCTGGGCCGATTGGTACTCTTATTCTGCGCACACACTGGACAGGCAGCAACATAACCCCGAGTATCCTCGGCCATGGCAGGCCACCAAAAACGTCTGCGAAGAAACGCCATCGTCCGAGCCACGCCAGGGTGACAAGCCATCTTGCTGGCGTGGGACCATTTGAGGACCGCAGGACGAACCGACTCAGGCACAAACAACCGACCGGGTGGACCGTTACGGGACCGGGCTGCGTCCGAAGGGCCGCCATCACCTCCTCCTCAATCTTCCACCTAACAGCTCCCACGACGCAGTTCCGGGGGAGAATTGTCTCGGTCTTGGACCCACTCTCCTCCGTCTTGGAGAACATCCGAGACAAGGCGTCCGCCTTGCCGTTCTTAGATCCAGGTCGGAACGTCAGGGAAAAATTGAATCGTCCGAAAAACAACGACCACCTGGCCTGACGGGAGTTGAGACGTCTAGCCGATTGCACGTAAGCAAGATTCTTGTGGTCAGTCCAGACAATAAACGGTTGCTCCGCCCCCTCCAACCAGTGGCGCCACTCCTCCAAGGCAAGTTTCACCGCGAGAAGCTCCCGGTTACCCACATCGTAATTCCTCTCCGCAGGCGAAAGGCGACGAGAGTAGTAGGCGCAGGGATGGAGTTTACTGTCCGTGGAGCATCGCTGCGACAGGATGGCGCCAACTCCCACATCAGACGCGGTCCACTTCAACGACGAACTGACGGGCCGTGTCCGGTTGAGAGAGAATCGGTGCGTTGGTGAATCGCCTCTTCAAATCCAGAAACGCTCGATCCGCCTCCGGATTCCACTTGAAGCTCCTGATACTGGAAGTCAAGGCAGTTAACGGAGCGGCCACACGGCTGTAATCCCGGATGAATCTGCGGTAGAAATTCGCAAACCCCAAAAATCTCTGGAGCTGCAATCTCGTACCGGGCTGGGCCCATTCCAGAACCGCTCTAACCTTCTCCTGGTCCATCCTAATCTCTCCCCTGGAGATGATGTACCCGAGAAAGGATGTCGTGTGGGCGTGAAACTCGCACTTCTCGGCCTTCACGAACAGGCGATTCTCCAACAATCGCTGCAGAACCTGCCGGACATGCTGGACGTGGTCGGAAGGTTCCTTCGAGAAGATCAGAATGTCATCCAGGTAAACAAACACAAAGAGACCGATCATATCTCTCAGGACGCCGTTTCACCATACTCTGGAATACCGCTGGAGCATTGGTCAGTCCAAACGGCATCACCTGATACTCGAGTGACCCATCGGTGTATTGAAACCCGTCAACCACTCGTCTCCCTCTCTGATCCGGACCATGTGATACGCATTGCGTAGGTCTAGCTTGGTGAACACCGTAGCACCCTGTAAGGAGTCGAAGGCAGAACTCATCAAGGGCAGGGGGATACTTGTTCTTGACCGTGATGTCATTCAACCCCCGATAATCAATACACGGTCGAAGAGAGCCATCCTTCTTACCCACAAAGAAGAATCCTGCCCCCAGGGGTGATGACGAGGGACGAACGAGACCAGCAGCTAGGGACTCCTTGATGTAGGTCTCCAAAGCCTCACGTTCAGGGCGGGAGATACTGTATAACCTTCCCTTGGGGTAGACAGCTCCAGGGAACAGGTTGATGGCACAATCATATGGTCGGTGGGGAGGGAGTGACAGAGCCTTCTGCTTACTGAACACTTCCCCCAAATCGTGATATGTCTCGGGAACCAGGGACAAATCTGGGGGTTTAGCCTCAATCACCTGACTGGGAACCGAATGGGGACAGGCAGTCTTGAGACAGTTAGCATGACAATCAAGGCTCCAACTCGTTACCTTGCCCGTCACCCAATCGAACGTGGGATTGTGTTCCTTCAGCCAGGGGTATCCAAGGACCAGAGGAACATGGGAAGACGGCAGAATGAAGAATGAAATCATCTCCGAATGATTCCCCGACAACAGCATCTTAACCGGTTCAGTCCTCATCGTGATACGTGCCAGACTACTGCCGTTCAGAGTGGTCGCTTCAATGGCTTCCGGCAATTGCTCCTTGGAAAGCCCCAGCTGTTCCACCAACTCGGCATCAAGAAAGCTTCCATCGGCACCTGAATCGATAAAAGCGTTAATCGCTAAGCTCTGATTCCTGTTCACAAGGGTAGCCGGGAAACGGGGTCTGACAGAGGTATTGAGAGGTCGAAACTGGCTCGCTAAAAGTCCTCCCAACTTTAGCGAGCCGCGCAGTTTGACGACCGCCGGGAACAGGTGGCGAGGTAATGTCCCGAACCACCACAGTAGAGGCAACAGTTAGTCCTACGTCTGAGTTGGCGTTCCTCCTTGGTTAACCCGTGCCGCCCTACTTGCATTGGTTCAGAATCGGGAGACAGGACCTCTCCACTAATCCTGTGTGGTGGACGATGATCGACGTATTCTGGTCCAATCCCCGACCCGACTGGAACCTGAGAAGCTGATCGATTGGACGGACCCCATTGCTTCTCCCTCCTTCGCTCTCGGACTCGATTATCCACCCGAATAGACAAGGCTACCAAGCTGTCCAGGTCACTAGGCTCCGGATAGGAGATCAACTCATCCTTGAGCTGCTCCGACAGACCCTGGTAAAAGGCCGCTTGCAGAGACTCCTCATTCCACCCACTCTCCACAGCCAACGTCTTGAACTCGATCACGAAGTCGGCCACGCTGCGAGTTCCTTGGTGAAGCGAAAACAGGCGCCTAGCTGCGTCCCTCCCTCGGACGGAATGGTCGAAGAGCTTCCTCATCTCGGCCGTGAACCCCTGGTATGAAGCCATGCAGGGGTCTTGTCGTTCCCAAACGGCTGAAGCCCACTCCAGCGCCGACCACGCAGCAACTCAATCACAAAGGCTATCCTAGCCTTGTCTGTGGCATAAGAGTAGGGCTGTAGATCGAACACTAACCCACACTGCATAAGGAAAGAACGGCATCTTCCCAGCTCCCCCTCATATTTATCCGGCGTCGGAACCTTGGGCTCACGGAAGGACACAGCTCCAGACGCGGCAGGCGAGATGGGTGAAACCGGTAGTGGATCCTCCACCGGAAACTTGCGCTGGTTCTGGACCTCCGTCAGACCGGTAGAAAGGTTCCGAACTGCCAACGCGATCTCCTGTAGCTCCGTGCTATGATGGCCCAACATCTTCTCCTGATGGGTAATGGCATGGCGAACAGAGTCCAGGTCCGCTGGGTTCATTACTGGCCGGATCGTTCTGTCACGGTTTACTAAGCCAGAACCCAGAAGCAGACCAGGACAAGGTAAGTGGTGTCAAAGGTGAGTGTTTATTTAACTGATCCACGGGTGATGTTGAATAATCCAGGGAACAGAGCGGGCGGCGTGGATGAGTTGTAGAGGGTGCAGTGGTTGGTCCAATGATGGCTCGGCAGCCGCCGACCATCAGGCAGAGGTTGGGTGAAGGTTCCGGACGAGTGACTGTAGGGAGAACAAAACGGAGGTAAGCATACAACCAGCAAACAAGGTGCAAAACAACAAAACTAATGCTCTAAGCTCTAGGACTGATCCGCTGATAAACATACTGTTCATGGCTAACGATCCGGCAGGGAATGGATGTTAGGCCAGAGCCTAAGAAGGGTGATGATCAGGACCAGGTGTGCAGATTGCTGATGGGATGCAGGTGCGGAAATCAAGAGAGCTCCCGCCTAGCAACGTTGCCCGGCAACCAGGCAGGGAGCGTTCCAGAACCCTCGGGAAACTGGAGATCACGAGCAGAAAAACTAGTACACAGACCGGACCCGACTCAGACTGCCGGGATCGTTACAGAAAGGGCTTCACAGGCAAGGATATTGCTGCTAGTAAGATTGCACCTAAATCAACCATTTATCGGATCATCAAGAACTTCAAGGAGAGAGGTTCAATTGTTGTGAAAAAGGCTTCAGAGCGCCCAAGAAAGTCCAGCAAGCGCCAGGACCGTCTCCTAAAGTTGATTCAGTTGCGAGATCAGGGCACCACCAGTGCAGAGCTTGCTCAGGAATGGCAGCAGGCAGGTGTGAGTGCATCTGCAAGCACAGTGAGACAAATACTTTTGGAGGATGGCCTGGTGTCAAGAAGGGCAGCGAGGAAGCCACTTCTCTCCAGGAAAAACATCAGGTACAGACTGATATTCTGCAAAAGGTACAGGGATTGGACTGCTGAGGACTGGGGTAAAGTCATTTTCTCTGATGAATCCCCTTTCCGATTGTTTGGGAAAAAGCTTGTCCGGAGAAGACAAGGTGAGCGCTACCATCAGTCCTGTGTCATGCCAACAGTAAAGCATCCTGAGACCATTCATGTGTGGAGTTGCTTCTCAGCCAAGGGAGTGGGCTCACTCACAATTTTGCCTAAGAACTCAGCCATGAATAAAGAATGGTACCAACATATCCTCCGAGAGCAACTTCTCCCAACCATCCAAGAACAGTTTGGTGACGAACAATGCCTTTTCCAGCATGATGGAGCACCTTGCCATAAGGCAAAAGTGATAACTAAGTGGCTCGGGGAACAAAACATCGACATTTTGGGTCCATGGCCAGGAAACTCCCCAGACCTTAATCCCATTGAGAACTTGTGGTCAATCCTCAAGAGGCGGGTGGACAAACAAAAACACACGAATTCTGACAAACTCCAAGCATTGATTATGCAAGAATGGGCTGCCATCAGTCAGGATGTGGCCCAGAAGTTAATTTAAAGCATGCCAGGGCGGATTGCAGAGGTCTTGAAAAAGAAGGGTCAACACTGCAAATATTGACTCTTTGCATAAACTTAATGTAATTGTCAATAAAAGCCTTTGACACTTATGGAATGCTTGTAATTATACTTCAGTATACCATAGTAACATCTGACAAAAATATATAAAAACACTGAAGCAGCAAACTTTGTGGAGACCAATACTTGTGTCATTCTCAAAACTTTTGACCACGACTGTACAGGCAGTTAGATTTGGGTATGTCATTTTAGGCGAAAATTGAAAAAAAAGGGTCAGATCCTTAAGAGGTTTTAATATACAGTGGGGGAAAAAAGTATTTAGTCAGCCACCAATTGTGCAAGTTCTCCCACTTAAAAAGATGAGAGAGGCCTGTAATTTTCATCATAGGTACACGTCAACTATGACAGACAAAATGAGAAAAAAAAATCCAGAAAATCACATTGTAGGATTTTTAATGAATTTATTTGCAAATTATGGTGGAAAATAAGTATTTGGTCAATAACAAAAGTTTCTTAATACTTTGTTATATACCCTTTGTTGGCAATGACACAGGTCAAACGTTTTCTGTAAGTCTTCACAAGGTTTTCACACACTGTTGCTGGTATTTTGGCCCATTCCTCCATGCAGATCTCCTCTAGAGCAGTGATGTTTTACATTTACATTTTACATTTTAGTCATTTAGCAGACGCTCTTATCCAGAGCGACTTACAGGAGCAATTAGGGTTAAGTGCCTTGCTCAAGGGTTTTGGGGCTGTCGCTGGGCAACACGGACTTTCAACTCCCTCCACAGATTTTCTATGGGGTTGAGATCTGGAGACTGGCTAGGCCACTCCATGACCTTGAAATGCTTCTTATGAAGCCACTCCTTCGTTGCCCGGGCGGTGTGTTTGGGATCATTGTCATGCTGAAAGACCCAGCCACGTTTCATCTTCAATGCCCTTGCTGATGGAAGGAGGTTTTCACTCAAAATCTCACGATACATGGCCCCATTCATTCTTTCCTTTACACAAATCAGTCGTCCTGGTCCCTTTGCAGAAAAACAGCCCCAAAGCATGATGTTTCCACCCCCATGCTTCACAGTAGGTATGGTGTTCTTTGGATGCAACTCAGCATTCTTTGTCCTCCAAACACGACGAGTTGAGTTTTTACCAAAAAGTAATATTTTGGTTTCATCTGACCATATGACATTCTCCCAATCCTCTTCTGGATCATCCAAATGCACTCTAGCAAACTTCAGACGGGCCTGGACATGTACTGGCTTAAGCAGGGGGACACGTCTGGCACTGCAGGATTTTAGTCCCTGGCGGCGTAGTGTGTTTCTGATGGTAGGCTTTGTTACTTTGGTCCCAGCTCTCTGCAGGTCATTCACTAGGTCCCCCCGTGTGGTTCTGGGATTTTTGCTCACCGTTCTTGTGATTATTTTGACCCCACGGGGTGAGATCTTGCGTGGAGCCCCAGATCGAGGGAGATTATCAGTGGTCTTGTATGTCTTCCATTTCCTAATAATTGCTCCCACAGTT
Organism: Coregonus clupeaformis; assembly: GCF_020615455.1. Classification (NCBI taxonomy): domain Eukaryota; kingdom Metazoa; phylum Chordata; class Actinopteri; order Salmoniformes; family Salmonidae; genus Coregonus; species Coregonus clupeaformis. The sequence continues at coordinate 37,012,307 of NC_059222.1, read as the reverse complement.
GATTTCTTCAAACCAAGCTGCTTACCTATTGCAGATTCAGTCTTCCCAGCCTTGTGCAGGTCTACAATTTTGTTTCTGGTGTCCTTTGACAGCTCTTTGGTCTTGGCCATAGTGGAGTTTGGAGTGTGACTGTTTGAGGTTGTGGACAGGTGTATTTTATACTGATAACAAGTTCAAACAGGTGCCATTAATACAGGTAACGAGTGGAGGACAGAGGAGCTTCTTAAAGAAGAAGTTACAGGTCTGTGAGAGCCAGAAATCTTGCTTGTTTGTAGGTGACCAAATACTTATTTTCCACCATAATTTGCAAATAAATTCATTAAAAATCCTACAATGTGATTTTCTGGATTTTTTTTCCTCAATTTGTCTGTCATAGTTGACGTGTACCTATGATGAAAATTACAGGCCTCTCTCATCTTTTTAAGTGGGAGAACTTGCACAATTGGTGGCTGACTAAATACTTTTTTTCCCCACTGTAAGGAAGTAAAAATTATTTATACTTTTACTTTTGATACTTAAGTATATTTAAAACCTAATACTTTTAGACTTTTACTCAAGTAGGATTTTACTGGGTGACTTTTACTTTTGTCATGTTGTATAAAGGTATCTTTACTTTTACTCAAGTATGACAATTGGGTACATTTTCCACCACTGAAAACAAATGTTATATCTGTTGTCACAAACTCTAACAAAGCACTATTTTCCCACTTAACTCTGTTTCTCCTGTCCAATAATGTGTTACAACCGTAAAAGGGGAACTACACCTGCTGATTTGGCCTCGTTTTTTGGCTTGCTCCTCAAGAAATGCTGGCGGCCATGACAGAAGCCGAATGCGAGTTGGCTTGGGGGTGTGGTTTGATGTGGGTGTTTCTTGGGTGTATCCTTGCCACCACCAAGACACACCCATCTGTCAGAACCTTGCCCACAACTGTTTCTCCCCACTCAATCACAACAAACAAACATCCTGCAGTTTGAACTCAATAACGACAGGAAGATGTATGGTGAGATGCCGGAGGAAGCTTTGAATAGGTAAGTAGCCTACAGAATAATATGAGAAGAATGCAATTGCTGAATTTATGTAGATATTCTAAACTAAGTGTTTTGATATCTTTCAAATGTAGTAACAGGTCCATGTAGAATAAACAACCCTGTACATAATACCATAGAAGCAGTGTTCTGCCAATATAACAATGTGCACCTTTTATCTTTCATTGTCATTCCTAGCTGATACAGATACCTTGCCTATCGGCATTTTGTCTTGTGATAATGGGGATACCTTGGCAAACATGTCAGAGTAGTCATACCTTCCTGTGTGGTGTCCCATATACAACAGGAGTTCCCTCATCCTGGTGAGAAAAAAACACAGGGTTTCTCCTTCCGCATACTGACTGATACCATTAAATTCAATAATAAAAAAGACAATACAAGTAAAAGTTGTGTCTAGTAAACATTTTATGCCGAGTGCCAGGTCTCTCTCCATTCAGAGACACCAGTATCAAGCCCGTCTGTCTGTCTGGACTTCATCACGTCATCTTGCAAGTCTCCATGTGCTGGCTCCATACATGTTTCTGTGAACACATAGTCACTGTTCTATTACCAATGGCAGTTAGGATAGGTAATATCTGACACACAAACAGGTACTATGTTGAAGTTTGTGCAGGTCACACTAAACCTACCTAATTCTGTTCTCCCCATCGACGACCGTTGGTGAGCAGGCAAGAGGTGAGGCTGGAGGTGAGGCCTTTGCCAGAGCCCCATTGATAGGCATGGCAGCGTAGATCAGCTCCTGGCCCCTCATCAAAGATACTGGTCAGTCACACACAAACACACACACACACACACACACAGAGCACTGATTACATTATTAATGGTGGTTATGATCAGCCTGGTGGAACCAACCTGATCGCTGTGTTCACATTTCTATTTCTATATGAAAAAGAATGGTGAACACAGCAATCAGGCTGGTTCAACCAGGCTAGGTTATGCCCTGGACATTATAGAAAATAAGCAACAAATAATATCAGTTTACATACATTTTGTTTCACAATTGGGTTATCAAATGTATCCAAGTAATGAAGTGGGTTACCTTCTGTATTAGTACAAATTATGAGCCTGTGAAAGCTGTTGCCGCTGACAGGTGAAGGTTGCTGGTCGGATACTTGGCAATATGTGGCTAACTGTTCCATTCATAGGAGTGCTCACAGCGAGGGCATGTCTGCATGATGCTGATAGGGGGCCCTCTTGCTGGTGTTCTTTATGCTGCATGTCCGGCTGCAAACTGGACATCTCTTGAACAAGTGCAGCAGGCAATCTCATGAGGTGGTGTTGACTGGGAGGGCCTGTAACAGGATGATATAATAGACAGCCAAGTGGTAAATTACATTTTGTTCTAAAGAAAGGGCAAAGCTTTTTGCTAATGCACTTCACAACCAAAATGACTCTACTAGTTGTATCTGCTTGGCTGGGGAATTAGCCTACTATTTTATCAAGTGTTTTTGAATACAACTTTTCACATTACTTGTCTGTGTTGATGAAGTCATCTGTGTCATCAGGGCAGCAACTCGGGTCACAATCAGAGGCCTCATGATGGTCTGTCCTTTTCATAGGAGTCGAGGGAGACTGGAAACAATGAATGAGGTGTCACACGGGTACTTGTGTCGCATTACACACTTTTATTCTGAGGTCTTGCCTGACAAGCTGTGAAAATAGCAAGAGAACAGTGAATTAAATTATTTTTGGAGGTCGCTAAACCATTGCAGTCCCATTGCTAGACATGTTATGGTACCCACCTTTGCTCTTTCTGGTAGGTCCTGGCATCCGTTCATGACCAACTGTGCATTTTGTCTAACAGAAAAACAAGGTCAATGATTGTCATCATCCCTCAGTTATAAACATAGCTAGAGAAATAACAATCTCGTTTGGATGCTTTACAGATGTAGACTGACTGCTCCAGATTGGATTAGATTCAGGCCGGTGACGCCGTTACACTATGCATGTTTTGCTATGGCCCAGGGTTGGTTTGAGTTTGTTGCTGCTAGTTAGTACACTGTTGTAGACTGACATGAGTTACCTAGTACTATCATAGCTGCATCCAATATTTACTGTATTTGTGCACTAGACATGGGTTGCACCTCGGAGGCTAATGTGATTGTTTAGTCTACATTAAACTAAAGAAGAGGGTCATGGAAACACGATGGCAATGCTAAAGTAGGCAAAACATTTGTTGGAAACAACTTTGCCATATTATGATGTCTGTTGGGTTCTATTTTTCTCATAATTGGATCTGTATGTGATGAATAACTTAGAAGGAATGCATTAATGATAAGCATAGGTTTGTACTATACTGATATAAATTGTTTCACATAACAGGCTGTGATTCATGTAAGGAACGTTAGGGGGTAGGACAGATAAGACTTGTATTTCTTACAGATACGAACACTCTCTCTTTGTTGTCTGTGAAACCGTCCTTGAACGTAGGTACATAGAGTACAGATTGGAAGGGTGTCTTTTGGGTGCTGACTCTACAGGTTATTATGATAGCAACTTATGCCTGGGAACGGTGGAGCGCCAAGGGGTGGAGCGCCAAGGGTTTGGGACTAACCCGTGCGCCAACGGATTGGCTGAGTAAAGTCTAAACCACACTCAGTCCTTTACTCTGATTGGCCAACAGAAGAGGTGGGAACTCTCTGTCAGAGTATTTGAGAAAGAACCTGTAAACAATAGTTTAGTTCTCTGAGTGCCCTGCGTGGTATTTCAGCGGACCCGTATATACGAACCTTCATACTTATCATACATACATTTTGCATATAATAAATTAAGCTTGGATTGAAGATCTCTTGATTCTTATTCCAATACCAGATTTGAATTACGCAATTTCTAACATGTCGTCAAATTTACTCTAGAGAGATGGCAATGTTGCCATTACTGTTACTAGCGAAGTTTGTCAAAAATAGCTAGCAATGCTAATGTTAGCTAGCTAAAATACTGTTGTGTCTTCGATCTTAGTTAGCTGGCTAAAGTTATACTGCATCTAAAGTCAATCTGGTGACATCACAATCATGACAAAAGGTTTTCCTACTAATTATTTGTCTTCTTTCGAAATGTTATTGCCAAGACCGAGTTGTATTGAGGTAGGCTAACAGTAGCCAGCTATCTAGTTAGTTAGGTAGGTAGTTAGCTAGCTAGAGAACGTCAGCTAGGCTAGCGATGATAGTGATAATGATTATCAAAATATACATAACCAGATACATAACCAGCAGTCTAGTGTCTAGCTACCAGTATACTCACCACCACTGGGGAGCAACGAACTCCAACCACCTATTGCGCATGATAGGGTCCTTCGGCAGGGCATACAAACCATAGTTGTTGGCTGTGCATCCTTCTGGAACGATGCATTGCATGGTCAATCCATATAGGGCTGTTCAGTCTTGAACAGCCGTGATCCTTTGAACGCGTTGGTTGGGGGCGATGAACAACAGGAGCCCCATTCAATAAAGGGAAGCGAAGTGGGCTGAGGGGCGATTTGCGTGTGGAGCTTGGAAAAAGGGGGCATGATTTGTTGACATAATTGCAATCCAAACCCAACCTTAATTTACTCGTTGTGACACACTGAGGTTCCAAACTTTGTTTTAGGCGAGACTGACTTTACGACCAAAATTATCCTATTTACACTTTGTAGTCAATTTTGACACTAGAATAAATAATTCCTACTCACATGGATGCCACATAGGCCGTTTTCAAACGGATTAGTTGTTTTTTACGGGCAGTCGCTCTTTAAGCCCAGAACACTTTGATTTTCAGATCACTGCTGGCACTTTAATAATGCATGAAACGTGTGTCAGTTTTTAGTTTCTAATAGTATCAACAGTCGATTTTACAGTTGACAACAAATGCAGTCCACCAACAACAATAATACAGGTTTTTTGATATTATACCTGACTAACTAATCTAACAGTTGTAAAAAGATAAAGGGAAAATATGAGAGGAAGATAGGAAGTAACAGGGTGTTGACTTGATGCACTCTATCTGACAATACACAGACTTCAGATAGACGGTGGAGGAGGAACGAATTAATGAAATTCTGCAGTATTTCAATTAAATGTTTCAAGAACAAAATTACATGTACAGTGCCTTGCAAAAGTACTCATCCCCCTTGGTGTTTTTCCTATTTTATTGCATTACAACCTGTAATTTAAATTGATTTTTATTTGGATTTCAGGTAATGGACATCCACAAAATAGTCAAAATTGGTGAAGTGAAATGAAAAAAATAACTTGTTTCAAAAAAGTATAAAAAATAAATAACGGAAAAGTGGTATATTCACCCCCTTTGCCATGAAGCCCCTAATTAAGATCTGGTGCAACCAATTACGTTCAGAAGTCACATAATTAGTTAAATAAAGTCCACCTGTGTGCAATCTAAGTGTCACATGATCTGTCACATGATCTCAGTATAGTTTACATACACCTTAGCCAAATACATTTAAACTCAGTTTTTCACAATTCCTGACATTTAATCCTAGTAAAAAATTCCCTGTCTTAGGTCAGTTAGGATCACCACTTTATTTTAAGAATGTGAAATAATAATAGAGATAATTATTTATTTCAGCTTTTATTTCTTTCATCACATTTACATCATACATTTTAGTCATTTAGCAGACGCTCTTATCCAGTGCGACTTACAGGAGCAATTAGGGTTAAGTGCCTTGCTCAAGGGCACATTAACGTCATTTAGCAGACGCTCTTAGCCAGAGCGACTCACAAATTGGTGTGTTCACCCTATAGCCAGTGGGATAACCACTTTACAATTTGGGGGGTTAGAAGGAATACTTTATCCTATCCCAGGTATTCCTTAAAGAGGTGGGGGTTTCAAATGTCTCCGGAAGGTGGTGAGTGACTCCGCTGTCCTGGCGTCGTGAGGGAGCTTGTTCCACCATTGGGGTGCCAGAGCAGCGAACAGTTTTGACTGGGCTGAGCGGGAGCTATGCTTCCGCAGAGGAAGGGAGCCAGCAGGCCAGAGGTGGATGAACGCAATGCCCTCGTTTGGGTGTAGGGACTGATCAGAGCCTGAAGGTACAGAGGTGCCGTTCCCCTCACTGCTCCATAGGCAAGCACCATGGTCTTGTAGCGGATGCGAGCTTCAACTGGAAGCCAGTGGAGTGTGCGGAGGAGGGGGTGACGTGAGAGAACTTGGGAAGGTTGAACACCAGACGGGCTGCGGCATTCTGGATGAGTTGTAGGGGTTTAATGGCACAGGCAGGGAGGCCAGCCAACAGCGAGTTGCAGTAGTCCAGACGGGAGATGACAAGTGCCTGGACCAGGACCTGCGCCGCTTCCTGTGTAAGGCAGGGTCGCACTCTCCGAATGTTGTAGAGCATGAACCTGCAGGAGCGGGTCACCGCCTTGATGTTGGCGGAGAACGACAGGGTGTTGTCCAGGGTCACGCCTAGGCTCTTCGCACTCTGGGAGGAGGACACAGCGGAGTTGTCAACCGTGATGGCGAGATCATGGAACGGGCAGTCCTTCCCCGGGAGGAAGAGCAGCTCCGTCTTGCCAGGGTTCAGCTTGAGGTGGTGATCCGTCATCCATACTGATATGTCTGCCAGACATGCAGAGATGCGATTCGCCACCTGGTTATCAGAAGGGGGAAAGGAGAAGATTAGTTGTGTATCGTCAGCGTAGCAATGATAGGAAAGGCCATGTGAGGATATGACAGAGCCAAGTGACTTGGTGTATAGGGAGAAAAGGAGAGGGCCTAGAACCGAGCCCTGGGGGACACCAGTGGTGAGAGCACGTGGTGCGGAGACAGCTTCCCGCCACGCCACTTGGTAGGAGCGACCGGTCAGGTAGGACGCAATCCAGGAGTGAGCCGCGCCGGAGATGCCCAGCTCGGAGAGGGTGGAGAGGAGGATCTGATGGTTCACAGTATCAAAGGCAGCAGACAGGTCTAGAAGGACAAGAGCAGAGGAGAGAGAGTTAGCTTTAGCAGTGCGGAGAGTCTCCGTGACACAGAGAAGAGCAGTCTCAGTTGAATGACCAGTCCTGAAACCTGATTGGTTTGGATCAAGAAGGTCGTTCTGAGAGAGATAGCAAGAGAGTTGGCTAAAGACGGCACGCTCAATAGTTTTGGAAAGAAAAGAAAGAAGGGATACTGGTCTGTAGTTGTTGACATCAGTGGGGTCGAGTGTTGGTTTTTTTGAGAAGGGGAGCAACTCTCGCTCTCTTGAAGACGGAAGGGACATGGCCAGCGGTCAAGGATGAGTTGATCAGCGAGGTGAGGTAGGGGAGAAGGTCACCGGAGATGGTCTGGAGAAGGGAGGAGGGGATGGGGTCAAGCGGGCAGGTTGTTGGGCGGCCTGCAGTCACAAGTCGCAGGATTTTATCTGGAGAGAGAGGGGAGAAAGAAGTCAAAGCATAGGGTAGGGCAGTGTGAGCAGGACCAGCAGTGTCATTAGACTTAACAAACGAGGATCGGATGTCGTCAACCTTCTTTTTCAAAGTGGTTGACGAAGTCATCCACAGAGAGAGAGGAGGGGGGGAGGATTCAGGAGGGAGGAAAATGTGGCAAAGAGCTTCCTAGGGTTAGAGGCAGATGCTTGGAATTTAGAGTGGTAGAAGGTGGCCTTAGCAGCAGAAACAGATGAAGAAAATGTAGAGAGGAGGGAGTGAAAAGATGCCAGGTCGGCAGGGGAGTTTAGTTTTCTTCCATTTCCGCTCCGCTGCCCGGAGCTCTGTTCTGTGAGCTCGCAATGAGTCATCAAGCCACGGAGCTGGAGGGGAGGACCGAGCCGGCCGGGAGGATAGGGGACACAGAGAGTCAAAGGATGCAGAAAGGGAGGAGAGGAGGGTTGAGGAGGCAGAATCAGGAGATTGGAGGGAGAAGGATTGAGCAGAGGGAAGAGATGATAGGATGGAAGAGGAGAGAGTAGTGGGAGAGAGAGAGCGAAGGTTGCGGCGGCGCATTACCATCTGTGTAGGGGCAGAGTGAGTAGTGTGGGAGGAGAGTGAGAGAGAAAAGGAAACAAAGTAGTGGTCGGAGACATGGAGGGGAGTTGCAGTGAGATTAGTAGAGGAGCAGCATCTAGTGAAGATGAGGTCAAGCGTATTGCCTGCCTTGTGAGTAGGGGGGACGGTGAGAGGGTGAGGTCAAAAGAGGAGAGAAGTGGAAAGAAGGAGGCAGAGAGAAATGAGTCAAATGTGGACATAGGGAGGTTGAAATCCCCCAAAACTGTGAGGGGTGAGCCATCCTCAGGGAAGGAACTTATCAAGGCGTCAAGCTCATTGATGAACTCTCCAAGGGAACCTGGAGGGCGATAGATGACAAGGATATTAAGCTTAAATGGGCTAGTGACTGTGACAGCATGGAATTCAAATGAGGAGATAGACAGATGGGTTAGGGGAAAAATTGAGAATGTCCACTTGGGAGAGATGAGGATTCCTGTACCACCACCCGTCTGACCAGATGCTCTCGGGGTATGCGAGAACACATGGTCAGACGAGGAGAGAGCAGTAGGAGTAGCAGTGTTTTCAGTGGTGATCCATGTTTCCGTCAGCACCAGGAAGTCGAGGGACTGGAGGTTGGCATAGGCTGGGATGAAGTCAGCTTTGTTGGCAGCAGAACGGCAGTTCCAGAGGCTACCTGCGACCTGGAACTCCACGTGGGTGGTGCGTGCAGGGACCACCAGGTTAGAGAGGCAGCAGCCACGCGGTGTGGTGCGTTTGTGTAGCCTGTGCAGAGAGGAGAGAACAGGGATAGGCAGAGGCATAGTTGACAGGCTGTAGCAAATGGCTACAAAAATGCAGAGGAGATCGGAATGAAATGGGCTAAGCATCTGGGAGCGGAGAGAGCAGGGCCTCCCTCACCAAAAACTTCTACCTCAGAAACTAAAATTGTTTCACTGAACCACCCGAACAAAAACTCTCCCAACTTCCGCCTTTAGAAATCAGAATTGTTGTGAACCACAGCGGTTCAATGTTTAAGGAATAGACTCAACCCACTTTATTCAGCTAGCCAACTATGACACCATAGCCAACTAGCAAGCTAGCATCCAATAACAATAACACACCGTTTAGCACCAACACTTGGTCACAACAAACCACCAATAATGTGATAACACACTAAACAGATCATTCGTGTCTGTGTCAAGTTCCTTTCGTGACGCAGCAATGATTAGACGTTGGCTAGCTAGGACAAGTATATTGTAGTTAGTTACTACAGTACAGCTAGCTGGTCGTGTTGGGGAGCTAGCAATGGCCACTGTGTTGACTTTGTTTGAAGAACGGCTAGCTAGCTAGCTTCGTGCTACAGCCGGCACGGCCGAGGACACTGCCAAGACACAGTAACTACCCACAACAACCCACGAAGCCTAGCTATGACGCCGTAGCTAACTTGCAAGCTAGCATCCATTAACACACAATTTAGCATCAATACTTGGTTACAACAAACTGCCAAGAGTGTGTTAGCACACTAAACAGATAATTCAAGTCCGTGTCTAGTTCCTTTCATAACGCATAACGCAGCAAAAAATTAAACGTTGGCTAGGACTACATTAACATTGGAAACAGCTCTCAGCGTTGCTAATCGTTACCAGTAGCTACCCGCTAGCTAGCTAGCCTCGTGCTTCGATACTAACCTACAATTACCTACGGAAACCTACAATAACAACAATACTAACCTATAATAAATACAATACCTAACTACAGCTAACTACCTACCTACGATCTAATACATGGTTAAGCAAAAAATTAAACGTTGGCTAGGACTACATTAACATTGGAACCAGCTTTCCAGCATTGCTAATCGTTACCAGTAGCTACCCGCTAGCTAGCTAGCCTCGTGCTTCGATACTAACCTACAATTACCTACGGAAACCTACAATAACAACAATACTAACCTATAATAAATACAATACCTAACTACAGCTAACTACCTACCTACGATCTAATACATGGTTAAGCAAAAAATTAAACGTTGGCTAGGACTACATTAACATTGGAAACAGCTCTCCAGCGTTGCTAATCGTTACCAGTAGCTACCCGCTAGCTAGCTAGCCTCGTGCTTCGATACTAACCTACAATTACCTACGGAAACCTACAATAACAACAATACTAACCTATAATAAATACAATACCTAACTACAGCTAACTACCTACCTACGATCTAATACATGGTTAAGCTTTACTCAACACCATATGAGAAGCTTACCTCCTGCTTACCTCCAGCTAGAGAAAAACACGACCTCTCCCGACACCAACCTGGCCACGATGGGTCAGAAGTGTACATACACTCTATTAGTATTTGGTAGCATTGCCTTTAAATTGTTTAACTTGGGTCAAACATTTCAGGTAGCCTTCCACAAGCTTCCCACAATAAGTTGGGTGAATTTTGGCCCATTCCTCCTGACAGAGCTGGTGTAACGGAGTCAGGATTGTAGGCCTCCTTGCTCGCATACACTTTTTCAGTTCTGCCCACAAATCTTCTATAGGATTGAGGTCAGGGCTATGTGATGGCCACTCCAATAACTTGAGATGTTGCTTCAATATATCCACATAATTTTCCTTCCTCATGATGCCATCTATTTTGTGAAGTGCACCAGTCCCTCCTACAACAAAGCACCCCCACAGCATGATGCTGCCAACCCCGTGCTTCACGGTTGGGATGATGTTCTTTGGCTTGCAAGCAACCCCCTTTTTCCTCCAAACATAACGATGGTCATTATGGCCAAACAGTTCTATTTTTGTTTCATCAGACCAGAGGACATTTCTCCAAAGATCTTTGTCCCCATGTGCAATTGCAAACCATAGTCTGACTTTCTCATGGCGGTTTTGGAGCAGTGGCTTCTTCCTTGCTGAGCAGCCTTTCAGGTTATGTCGGTATAGAACTCGTTTTACTGTGGATATAGATACATTTGTACCTGTTTCCTCCAGCATCTTCACAAGGTCCTTTGCTGTTGTTCTGGGATTGATTTTCACTTTTCGCACCAAAGTACGTTCATCTCTAGGAGACAGAACACGTCTCCTTCCTGAGCAGTATGACGGCTGCATGGTCCCATGGTGTTTATACTTCCGTACTATTGTTTGTACAGATGAACGTGGTACCTCCAGGCGTTTGGAAATTGCTCCCAAGGATGAACCAGACTTGTGGAGGTCTACAATTTTTTTCTGAGGTCTTGGCTGATTTCTTTTCATTTTCCCATGATGTCAAGCAAAGAGGCACTGAGTTTGAAGGTAGGCCTTGAAATACATCCACATGTACTCAAATGATGTCAATTAGCCTATCAGAAGCTTCTAAAGCCATGACATCATTTTCTGGAATTTTCCAAGCTGATTAAAGGCACAGTCAACCTAGTGTATGTAAACTTCTGACCCACTGGAATTGTGATACAGTGAATTATAAGTGAAATAATCTGTGTGTAAACAATTGTTGGAAAAATGACTTGTGTCATGCACAAAGTAGATGTCCTAACCCACTTGCCAAAACTATAGTTTGTTAACAAGACATTTGTGGAGTGGTTGAAAAACGAGTTTTAATGACTTCAACCTAAGTGTATGTAAACTTCCGACTTCAACTGTATATACACCTGTTCTGAAAGGCCCCAGAGTCTGCAACACCACTAAGCAAGGGGCACCACCAAGCAAGCGGCACCATGAAGACCAAGGAGCTCTCCAAACAGATTATCGACAAAGTTGTGGAGAAGTACAGATCAGGGTTGGGATATAAAGAAATATCAGAAACATTGAACATCCCACGGAACACTATTAAATCCATTATTAAAAAATTCTAAGAATATGGCACCACAACAAACCTGCCAAGAGAGTACCGCCCACCAAAACTCACGGACCAGGCAATGAGGGCATTAATCAGAGGCAAGAAACAGACCAAAGATAACCCTGAAGGAGCTGCAAAGATCCACAGCGGAGATTGGAGTATCTGTCCATAGGACCACTTTAAGCCATACACTCCACAGAGCTGGGCTTGACGGAAGAGTGGCCAGAAAAAAGCCATTGCTTAAAGAAACAAATAAGCAAACACATTTGGTGTTCGCCAAAAGCCATGTGGGAGACTCCCCAAACATATGGAAGAAGGTACTCTGGTCAGATGAGACTAAAATTGAGCTTTTTGGCCATCAAGGAAAACGCTATGTCTGGCGCAAACCCAACACATCTCATCACCCCGAGAACACCATCCCCACAGTGAAGCATGGTGGTGGCAGCATCATGCCGTGGGGATGTTTTTCATCTGCAGGGACTGGGAAACTGGTCAGAATTTAAGGAATGATGGATGGTGCTAAATACAGGGAAATTCTTTCAGTCTTCCAGAGATTTGAGACTGGGAAGGAGGTTCACCTTCCAGCAGGACAATGACCCTAAGCATACTGCTAAAGCAACACTCAAGTGATTTAAGGGGAAACATTTAAATGTCTTGGAATGGCATAGTCAAAGCCCAGACCTCAATCCAATTGAGAATCTGTGGTATGACTTAAAGATTGCTGTACACCAGCGGAACCCATCCAACTTGAAGGAGTTGGAACAGTTTTGCCTTGAAGAATGGGCAAAAATCCCAGTGGCTAGATGTGCCAAGTTTATAGAGACATACCTCAAGAGACTTACATCTGTAATTGCTGCAAAAGGTGGCTCTACAAAGTATTGACTTTGGGGGGGTGAATAGTTATGCACGCTCAAGTTCTGTTTTTTTGTCTTATTTGTTGTTTGTTTCACAAATAAAATATTTTGCATCTTGTGTAAATCAAATGAAACAAACGCCCCAAAAATCCATTTATATTCCAGTTTGTAAGACAACAAAATAGGAAAAATGCCAAGGGGGTGAATTCTTTCGCAAGCCACTGTATTTAAGTATTTTTGTTGTTGTAGTGAGGATAATAACATTAGTAATCTCTCAAAATTATACTTTAAGGATTTGTTTTATTTGTATGTTTATCTCACATAATATAATTTAAAAGTATGCATTAAGGTGTCTGTAATGGAATAAACTTGAAAAAAACGAATGTAGACATTAATAAATTCATTTCTATAGCTTCCAAAAAATTTTTTACAACAGTGGGGCTGCCACTGGCGCGGTGGATTCAACACAGCGCCCCCTATCAGTAATCTAGTGTATCTATAAATCATTGGGAGGACAGGGTCCTGCTTTTAGACCGCAAGTCAACAGTGGTACAACATTAAACAGTAGGCATAACAATTCTTTCTTATCACGACAATTTAATTGATTTAGAAATAGAGCATTTGCACAGTTTGACGCCAGTTAGTATAGTGCCTGTTTCTGCCATCCCAGGGTGATGCCCCCTCTCTGTCCTTTCATATGTCTCCACCCTGCACCCTCCCTCTGTATATGTGTCATGCTTGCAGAGGGAAGAAAGCACGATAATGACCCTTACCTTCTCCTCCTGCAGCCGGCTTCCTAGCCACGGATAATCCTGGATGAGTTGTTCATAGCTCAGGCAGTGCTTCACCGTGGTGGGGATGTTGCCCATCCGAAACGCTCCCGTTTGGCCTGTAGAGCTCCCCCAGGATCCTCTGGCTCTGACACCCGCAGTGATGGATCTTTATGCTCGACTGCAACAAATATACATGGTGGAGTTCTCTGATCAATACGCTCACGAAGCAGACAGGGTGGATGACTGAGACCCTGGCCACCCCCCCCCTCGCTGAAAGAATCATATTAGAGGACGGCAGCTGACAGCAGAGAGCTGGCAGTGACTCAGCAGTTGCCGTGGCAACCGCATCCCTAGCAGGGAGTGGATGGAGACAGAGAGAAGATAGTCAGCGAGAGAGAGAGAGAGAGAGAGAGAGAGAGAGAGAGAGAGAGGGAGCGAGCGATAGAGAGAGATTTAAAAAGGCGATGAGAGAGTGGCATATGGAAGGGACGGGAGTGTCAGTGACTAGCTGGCTCACTGGGGACTCAAGTGTGAGCTAATGTTTTGTCTGGACTAGTCTGACAGTGTTACGAGGGACTGTGTGAGCTGAGAGGTCAGGAAGCTCTCAAAGGGAAGTACTTGCCTGCCGAGTCTCTGGGCTCTAGAATAAGACCAGTCACACACTGCTTATTGTAAGTCCCCCACCTCCCCCTTTCAGGATGAAATCTAAGGCTTCAGGGAAACAGGCTGCTTTGATTGATCTCCTGTGACTGAAACAGCTGAAGGTTTTCCATTGCCAGGTGTGCCACTAGCTGCCAATGTCAACGGCGTAGCGTAATAAAATCCTCTTGTAAAGCAGGGGCACAGTTTACCAGAGAAAGACCCATTCTTTCTCACCCAGATGTTAACAATAGAGGGGCTTAATGAAGTCCTAGCACTGAACCCTTTCACCATAATAAGCTGCCCTGCAATGAGAGACCCCTACCTCACTCAGGGGGAGAGACGGAACTCGTATGACCGTCCCATGAAAGGTCTTCAGGTCTCTTTGTGTCATTGACTCCCAGGTTTATGTCCATCACTTGTCACCTCCCTAAATTTGAAAACTCCCTCATGGCAGATCATTTAGAATCCCACCCTCACAACCTTCTCTGGGCCACTGAAAATAGGGAAGGGTTTCGGCATGGAATGCCAACCCTGCCATTTTTGCAGATGGTTTCCATGATGGGTGCATAAATCACAGTTAAATTGAAAGGGAGAGTTTAGATGAAATTGAAAGGTTGCTATTGAAAGGCTGTCATTTTAGTCATCTCGATAAAAAACAGTTTGGCTGTAGGTTTACTATTCTGTGGAGTTTCTGCGGACACATACAGTATCATCATATTGTATACCTGCATTAATACTCAATTTCAGTTGAATGGGTTAAAGGTAAAGTAATCCAACAACAATGTGTCATTGCCAAAGCAAGTTTCTAATTCTACTATACAGTACAGTGTTACTATCTGGGGCCTGGGCAAATGAAAATGGCCTCTGCAGGGTAGATTTTCTAAAGGCTGGTACTGAATCTCTGGCAGCTGGAATAAACTACATCAGTTGCATGTCCCTAACTGGGCATTTAATGTTTCCCTTTCATGAGAGCTATGCAGCTAAAAGGACAACAATGGAAGCTCATCTTGACTAATACCAGCTGCTGAGGGTAACTTTTAAAGGGGGGAAAAAAGCCCCTTAGGGGAATCCCTACTTATTCAAAGCTACGCAGTGCAGGCGAGTGAGGAAGTTTTATGTTAGAGAAAACACATATCAAAAGGATATTATAGGGCTTTTGTACATTTGAAATAGCTTAACGATTCATGCCATGAATAAGAGCAGGCTGGCATTTATTGGGATGAATCTTGTCCTGGAGGCAGCTCTGCAGAGTGGTCATTAGCTGACCTAGCCACAGTGAGAAAGTTACAGAGGCATAAATATCATACCCCACAAAAAATGCTAACGTCCTCCCCTGTTATTGGGAATGGTGAGAGGTTAGCATGTCTTGGGGGTATGACCTTTGTGTCTCTGTAACTTTCTTACTCATCATTATTCACAATTCATTTAGGATTATACGTAATCATGGTAGCATCCACATTAATGTAGAAGTGTTCAGAAAAATATTGTATTCTTATTTACAATAAAAGTGACTCCAATATGACGCAATACATTTTTACCATTAAATTCTATTGGGCACAAAATAATCTGAAACACAACCAAAACAAACTGCAAATGCATCTCACAAGTTTGTAGTCCCAAGCTTGATGTAGTCATTGCGTGCTAGGAATATGGGACCAAATGCTAAACTTTTGACTACTTTAATAAACGTATAAATTAATTTGTCCAAATACTTTTGGTTCTCTAAAATGAGGAGACTATGTACAAAAAGTTTTGTAATTTCTAAGCAGTTCACCTGATATGGATGCCTTCAAATTAAAGCTGACAGTCGGTACTTTAAACTCATAGTCATTGTATCATTTAAAAGTGCTGGTGTACAGAGCCAAAACAACCAAGAATGTGTCACTGTCCAAATACTTTTGGACCTCATATACACAATATATTTTACACATGAAACTCTTGGAGAGCAATCAGAAGACGAATGAATTAAAATATGTAAAATAAAAACTCAATGGCAAACGGCAACAGTTTTCCTCTTAAAGACCCATCTAATCTGGAAAATGTTGCTTGTGAGTAATTGAGAGTATATCTTATTATGTTCAGAAAGAAACAAATGTGAAAAACACACTTTATAGGGAACAGGTTTTTCACGACATGAAAGGGTTTTAAACTCTCAGATATTGAAAACAAAATGGAACACAGAAAACAGGATCCAGATTAAACCCATTTTCATCCCTACACCTGTCTTCAATTCTAAACCATGTATTTGATTGAATTGCTTAAAAGCACTGGTTGCAATAGAAGATCCTCATTCATTCTTCAACTGTGAATGCTAGAATACGTTTTAACAATGTCCGTTATTTATGGGCAGCAGGAAAGCTTTATAAATGTACTCTTCAACCATGGAAAGTTAGAACTAAATTAGTTTACCAGTGATTATCTGGTTGCAAAGGTCTGTGTCAGCAAAATCTGGTCAGAATGGATGAATTGAGATGTGTATGTGGGCGGCATCAGATATGCTGAATAGATACAATGCGATAAAAATAAACAGATCTGTGACCTTTCCCCCTCAACCAACGTAAAAGCCTTTATAAAAACAGCGGGTTACCTTATAGTTTTCAGGAAGGTCGACTGGCTGTGGCCAACTTTCCATAGCACCCCTCAGAGACAGCATGTGTGTTAAAGATTACTTTGGAGTAGTCACATTGCCTAGCATCCCTTGGTTTTTGGTTACAAAAGTCACTGACCTCTGCGTTGGGGCCACTGTCCCCAAAGGACCATCAAGTGCAGGGTCATGTAGGACATTTCTCAACAGATTTTCATGCTACTAAGCAGTAGCTGGCTTTGAGACCCGTCGACTGCTTGTCATGCCTTCTATGACAGCTTTACCGTATGTACACAGCAGCAACATGTTGACTGTTAAAGTACTGTTCAGCAGGTGGGAACGCAGAATAATGTACCGTCATTGAATCATTAAAACTTGGAATCCGAATTACGATGAAAAGTTATTATTTTTGCTTGAACATGATGGATTGGCTGTAAGATTGCCACATGGTCAATTTGAATCCTGAGAAGACTCCTGCTGGGCTATTAAATAGAACACTAGGTAACAACAGGTTTGACATTGATGTATCTAGGCAGATGTTCTAATGCAGCTTAAGATGTATTGTGCAGATTGGTTAATTACCCAGTAGAGGAATCTAAGGCTCTGCTCATGTTATAAATGATCTCTCAAATATTCCCATCTCTTTGGTGGGAGAAATTATATTTAATAGCATTCTTTACAAGAGCCAGAGAGACAATGTGTTAAATGGCAGCTGTTGATATCTCTATTTACTTTCTAAGTGACCAGAGAGGTATACTACATAGGATAATTAATGATCTAGCCAGCTTACTTTGAGAAACAACCCCAAAAAATTTCTGATTCATTAAGAAAGCTTAACATAAGTATGGGTTTTTGGTTGTTGAGTCAAGTAGACCATACCCATTTCAAGCTTAACTTTCTAAAAAATAAAAAGTTATTTCTGAATATTTAGCTGGCTAACTCATTGATCCTGCTTTGTATGATTCCTCCCTGTATCTATTTTTCAAAAACAAACATGTCTTCCTCGGATGTTGTGAGAGGATGAAAAGACAGTAGAGAGCATAACTAATCTTTCTGGTGAGGTTTAACACATAACTACACACAAAGAAATACCTGACTGATGAGGAACCCAATGCACAATGGATTTCGTATCCAAAGCAACAGTATTATTCCCTGTGCCTAGAACAACAGATGGAAGGTAGACTTCCGTTTAGCATCCCCTAGCCTGGCAAATCTATTTTACTCCACCTATCCGTCTTACACAACTAGACACATTTTGATGCAATATTTGTCTTGGCTGCCATGACAGTGATGAAGATTGACTAAGGAAATTATAGTCTCTTCTTTTATCCAAAGACTAAAACGACTAATACTGTGTCAATGTACATCCGTTTGGAATACTGTTTGTCATCAGGCTTCTTTTGGCAAGGATGTTACTTCTGGATGTAACCACTGACAGGCAATAGTGCTTTTTAATTTCACTTGGGCCCAGAACTGACAGAGAAATAGAAACCAGGTGGGTTTGTCTTCTGATCTCTGGCAGGAGATCAACCATCGGCTTTTGAGTCTTGATGATAAATCAGTATGTTTAATATGAGATCTCGGACCTTGTTTAAACCCATTTCAGAAGAAGATGGTTAATACTGTACAGCTGATTTAGTCCGTTTTTTCCTTACTATATTTTTCTTTTAGGTATTTTCCCCTGAAAAACACATATCAGTCATGTTGTTCTGTCCTGGTGTAGTATTGGAAAACATGCATAAAAGCGCTATTTGACTGTATCCTTATGACATGGCTGACTGCAAGTTACTGTAACATGCCTACAGCCTTGTACAGTAAGAAGAAAGCACACATTCTCTTCCCAAGTTCGCATGATGTGGCCAGGAGCTCTGACTTTGTTCCTACTGGAAAACATTAACAAGTGAGATTATCCAGAGGCTAGCCTGTTTGAATTAGACCCCTTGGGGAAATACAGATGTGTTTCATCAATATGAGACTTGCACTGGCCACCCTGCCTCTGATAACATCATAGAGTGATTCCAAAGGTATTCATTGTAGCATTAGATGTTACTCTTAAAACCCTCAATGTTGGACTTTCATTTCAAAGACAGATTTACAAGAATGTATTCAAGAAAGTAATTTATTAAACCAGTCACACTTTACATGAAACAGCAGTCTATAACACCGTTACTGTATAATTATTTGCGAGGCATGTTTCCTGTATTAGTCAAAAAAATAGTTATTTTTATGAAATCCACAACAAACACAGCTTTCCATAACTGAAAGTAAATCCCAAATCTCCGATCATTACATGACAGCAGAATCAGGAATGCACCTCACCTCTTCAATACTGTAGTTGCCAAGGAGACTACACTAAACAGGAACACATACAGAACATGTTTACATTTTTATACAGGCGATAAACTGTCAGATACATTTGTCAGTTCCAGCTATTCAATTTAGAGTTAGCGATGATAAAACAAAAATGTAACACATAAAATGGGACAGGAAAAATATATAAAATGTGGAAATATGGCATCATTTGCAATCATTTGGCATGACATTCTCAAGAATAAATGACTGGCAAACTGTTGTTTAAGATTGATAGCAAAATGTTATCCACTGATCTTCAAACAGTAGGTAATTCACATAGGGCCAATATTCAGTACGTAATCCTCCATTTACGTTTGTAACAATGGAGGGGAACCTTGAATTTGTCCTAAATTTACAACACAAGACACAAGTTAACCTTGGGAAAATGCTTGCTTCTCATGAAAGGACGTCTGAAGATGAAAGTTTCAGGGCAAATCCTGCCAAGGCACAGGTCCTTCATTTTACAATGATTGGAGAAGACATATCAGGTCAAATGCAGCCTTTTGGGACTCTGGGAAGACAACACACCACCACACTTTCTCTAGTTCAGGAAACAAATGTGCATACAAGCACACATACACACTATATGGCAGTGTTAGGAGACATTCTTTGTGTGTCTTGCTGCAGCCTTGTCATACCAAACAACATGTACAAATCTGACCCAGATGGCCGTGCTGTTTAAGAGACACTGATTGAGCTGTAGTGGAAGTCCCAGCCCACTCAAAGAAGACAAACAGGGGCCGGAGCCATATATTTAGACAGTTAGGCCAACTTATAGAATGTTGTATATGGTTCTAATTCTAGACATTCAGTTAGATAGTATTGTCTAAATATTCCTAATGTAATGGTAATGGGGAGCTAACAGTAACACGGCTGCCATAAAGGGTCATGTAAATAGCTCATTATGCAGAAACCGCATTGGCCCAACTCTTTATATAAATGACTCTATAGGGAGAACCATGTAGAATGATGAATAAAGTAAACTGAATAACATTTTTATTAGATACAATTTCACCAGCCTTGTGGACAGAGTGTAAGCTGACACTTTGAAAATAAACTGTGAGGCAAAGAAAAATGACAAAATCCTGTAGTTAACTCAAGGGAAACAGAAGTGGGGATTACCCAACAGAATTGACAATTGCTGTTGTTTTGTGGCCATTCATTTACATCTATTAATTAGATCACTGAAAAACCAATGTTAACCCTAAAAGCGCCCAAAATGTCAATTTCTAAACCCCTCTGAAATTGTAGGACTTTGTCAAGCAACTAGTTATAGACAAAAAAAACAACAATTTATCATGATTTCTGTGTTAATATAAAATAAAAAATAACCTCTCTTTTGTTTACTAATGGTGTGTGGCTAAACTGAAAATGTAGACTCAATAGTAAACTTTGGCACAGAGGTAGAAGTACATTATATACCCTGAACAGATATAGATACAGTGGGGAAAAAATGTATTTAGTCAGCCACCAATTGTGCAAGTTCTCCCACTTAAAAAGATGAGAGAGGCCTGTAATTTTCATCATAGGTACACGTCAACTATGAAAGACAAAATGAGAAAAAAATCCAGAAAATCACATTGTAGGATTTTTTATGATTTTATTTGCAAATTATGGTGGAAAATAAGTATTTGGTCAATAACAAAAGTTTCTCAATACTTTGTTATATACCCTTTGTTGGCAATGACACAGGTCAAACGTTTTCTGTAAGTCTTCACAAGGTTTTCACACACTGTTGCTGGTATTTTGGCCCATTCCTCCATGCAGATCTCCTCTAAAGCAGTGATGTTTTGGGGCTGTCGCTGGGCAACACGGACTTTCAACTCCCTCCAAAGATTTTCTATGGGGTTGAGATCTGGAGACTGGCTAGGCCACTCCAGGACCTTGAAATGCTTCTTACGAAGCCACGGCGAAAAATATAGGAAGAAAACTCTCTTGGTAAATAGTGTGGTCTACAGCTTATCATGAGATACTCTAACTCAGGCGAGCAAAATCTCGAGACTTCCTTAGTATTAGATTTTATGCACCAGCTGTTGTTTACAAATATACACAGACCGCCACCCCTTGTCTTACCGGAGTCAGCCGCTCTATCCTGCCGATGTGGCGTATATCCCGCCAGCTGTATGTTATCCATGTTGTCGTTCAGCCACGATTCGGTGAAACATAAGATATTAAAACATTTTATGTCCCTTTCGTAGGATATCCTTGATCTTAGGTCGTCCATTTTGTTTTCAAATGATTGTACGTTGGCTCATAGGATTGATGGAAGAGGCAGATTACTCGCTCGCCGTCGGATCCTTGCAAGGCACCCTGACCTACGTCCTGACCTCTTTCTCATGCGAATGACGGGAATTTGGGCCTTGTCGGGTGTCTGTAGAATATCCTTTGCGTCCGACTCTTTGAATAAAAAATCTTCATCCAATACGAGGTGCGTAGTCACTGTCCTGATATCTAGAAGCTCTTTTTGGTCATAAGAGACGGTGGCAAAAACATAATGTACAGAATAAATTACAAATAACGTGAAAAAACACACATAATAGCCCAATTGGTTAGAGGGCCGAAAAACGGCAGCCATCTCCTCCGGCGCCATCTCTGTTGGTACCATGTCACCAGAATAAGACCCTCGATATTTATTGGAAAGGAGCATCAAGCTCATCACCTTGCACTTTCACCACCCTGTGAAGTTCATAACTTATTTCATCTGTAGCCTAATAAACTGCATGTTTTCCCGATTCGTAGTGGTAGGACTGTCACGAGTTACAAAGCCAGAACCCAGAAGCAGACCAGGACAAGGTAAGTTGAAACGAAGGTGAGTGTTTATTTACAAATTCAAGAGTGATGCTGAATAATCCAGGGAACAGAGCGGGCGGCGTTGATTAGTTGTTGGGGGTGCAGTGGTTGATCCAATCATGGCTCGGCAGCCGCCGACCACCAGGCAGAGGTTGGATGAAGGTTCCGGACGAGTGACTGCAGATGGAACAAAACGGAGGTAAGTAAACAACAAACCAACAAGGTGCAAAACAACAAAACTAACGCTAGAAGCTCTAAGACTGATACTCTGGTAAACCTACTGTTCATGGCTAACGATCCGGCAGGGAATGGATGTTAGGCCAGAGCCTAAGAAGGGTGATGATCAGGACCAGGTGTGCAGATTGCTGATGGGATGCAGGTGCGGAAATCAAGAGAGCTCCCCGGAGCGTTCCAGAACCCTCGGGAAACTGGAGATCACGAGCCGAAAACTAGTCCACAGACAGGACCCGACTCAGACTGCCGGGATCGTTACAGTACCCCCCTCCGACGAACGCCACCGGGCGGACTCCCGGAGCGCCAGGATGGAGGCGGTAGAAGTCACGGATGAGGTCAGCATCTAGGATCTGTCGCCGCGGAATCCAACTCCTCTCTTCAGGACCATACCCCTCCCAGTCCACGAGATACTGGAAACCCCGGCCCCGCCGTCTGGAATCCATGATGCGTCGCACCGTGTAGGCAGGACCACCTCCGATCATCCGAGGAGGAGGAGGAGGAGGCGGAGGAGGCAACAGAGGACTGAGGAAAACAGGCTTGAGGCAGGAGACATGAAAGGTGGGATGGACTCTGAGCGTCCTCGGGAGTTTGAGTCGAACTGCCACCGGATTGATCACCTTCTCCACCACAAACGGACCAATGAACTTCGGTAACAACTTCCTAGACTCAGTCCGTAAAGGAAGATCCCGTGTGGCCAACCAGACCCTATCTCCGATGGTGTAGGTGGGAGCGGGGATCCGGCGACGATTCGCCTGGAGCTGATACCGGTCCGAAACTCTAAGGAGTGCCTTTCTGGCCCGATGCCAGGTCCGGTGGCAACGACGAATATGGGCCTGAACAGAAGGCACTGAGAGCTCCTTCTCCTGAGAAGGGAACAAGGGAGGTTGGTAGCCATACAGGCACTGGAAGGGAGACATCCCAGTGGCAGATGTAGGGAGAGTATTGTGGGCATACTCAACCCAAGGCAACTGAGAGACCCAGGAGGTGGGGTTGGAAGAGGCCAGGCAGCGTAGCGTGGATTCCATCTTCTGGTTGGCTCTCTCCGCCTGACCATTAGATTGGGGGTGATAACCAGATGTGAGACTGACTGTAGCTCCAATGGCCAAACAGAAGGACTTCCAGACAGCAGAGGTAAACTGAGGGCCACGGTCGGAAACGATATCACTGGGCAACCCGTGGACCCTGAAAACCTCCCTAACCAGGATCTCGGACGTCTCCGAGGCAGAGGGAAGCTTGGCAATTGGCACAAAGTGGGCGAACTTGCTGAATCTGTCCACGATAGTCAGAACGACCGTGTTCCCCTCAGAAGCGGGCAACCCAGTGACAAAGTCCAGGGCCAGATGCGACCATGGTCGCCGGGGAATAGGAAGGGGGTGAAGTAGTCCAGAGCTGGGCCGATTGGTACTCTTATTCTGCGCACACACTGGACAGGCAGCAACATAACCCCGAGTATCCTCGGCCATGGCAGGCCACCAAAAACGCTCTGCGAAGAAACGCCATCGTCCGAGCCACGCCAGGGTGACAAGCCATCTTGCTGGCGTGGGACCATTTGAGGACCGCAGGACGAACCGACTCAGGCACAAACAACCGACCGGGTGGACCGTTACCGGGACCGGGCTGCGTCCGAAGAGCCGCCATCACCTCCTCCTCAATCCTCCACCTAACAGCTCCCACGACGCAGTTCCGGGGGAGAATTGTCTCGGTCTTGGACCCACTCTCCTCCGTCTTGGAGAACATCCGAGACAAGGCGTCCGCCTTGCCGTTCTTAGATCCAGGTCGGAACGTCAGGGAAAAATTGAATCGTCCGAAAAACAACGACCACCTGGCCTGACGGGAGTTGAGACGTCTAGCCGATTGCACGTAAGCAAGATTCTTGTGGTCAGTCCAGACAATAAACGGCTGCTCCGCCCCTCCAACCAGTGGCGCCACTCCTCCAAGGCAAGTTTCACCGCGAGAAGCTCCCGGTTACCCACATCGTAATTCCTCTCCGCAGGCGAAAGGCGACGAGAGTAGTAGGCGCAGGGATGGAGTTTACTGTCCGTGGAGCATCGCTGCGACAGGATGGCGCCAACTCCCACATCAGACGCGTCCACTTCAACGACGAACTGACGGGCCGTGTCCGGTTGAGAGAGAATCGGTGCGTTGGTGAATCGCCTCTTCAAATCCAGAAACGCTCGATCCGCCTCCGGATTCCACTTGAAGCTCCTGATACTGGAAGTCAAGGCCGTTAACGGAGCGGCCACACGGCTGTAATCCCGGATGAATCTGCGGTAGAAATTCGCAAACCCCCAAAAATCTCTGGAGCTGCAATCTCGTACCGGGCTGGGCCCATTCCAGAACCGCTCTAACCTTCTCCTGGTCCATCCTAATCTCTCCCCTGGAGATGATGTACCCGAGAAAGGATGTCGTGTGGGCGTGAAACTCGCACTTCTCGGCCTTCACGAACAGGCGATTCTCCAACAATCGCTGCAGAACCTGCCGGACATGCTGGACGTGGTCGGAAGGTTCCTTCGAGAAGATCAGAATGTCATCCAGGTAAACAAACACAAAGAGACCGATCATATCTCTCAGGACGTCGTTCACCATACTCTGGAATACCGCTGGAGCATTGGTCAGTCCAAACGGCATCACCTGATACTCGAGGTGACCCATCGGTGTATTGAAACCCGTCAACCACTCGTCTCCCTCTCTGATCCGGACCATGTGATACGCATTGCGTAGGTCTAGCTTGGTGAACACCGTAGCACCCTGTAAGGAGTCGAAGGCAGAACTCATCAAGGGCAGGGGATACTTGTTCTTGACCGTGATGTCATTCAACCCCCGATAATCAATACACGGTCGAAGAGAGCCATCCTTCTTACCCACAAAGAAGAATCCTGCCCCCAGGGGTGATGACGAGGGACCGAACGAGACCAGCAGCTAGGGACTCCTTGATGTAGGTCTCCAAAGCCTCACGTTCAGGGCGGGAGATACTGTATAACCTTCCCTTGGGGTAGACAGCTCCAGGGAACAGGTTGATGGCACAATCATATGGTCGGTGGGGAGGGGAGTGACAGAGCCTTCTGCTTACTGAACACTTCCCCCAAATCGTGATATGTCTCGGGAACCAGGGACAAATCTGGGGGTTTAGCCTCAATCACCTGACTGGGAACCGAATGGGGACAGGCAGTCTTGAGACAGTTAGCATGACAATCAAGGCTCCAACTCGTTACCTTGCCCGTCACCCAATCGAACGTGGGATTGTGTTCCTTCAGCCAGGGGTATCCAAGGACCAGAGGAACATGGGAAGACGGCAGAATGAAGAATGAAATCATCTCCGAATGATTCCCCGACAACAGCATCTTAACCGGTTCAGTCCTCATCGTGATACGTGCCAGACTACTGCCGTTCAGAGTGGTCGCTTCAATGGCTTCCGGCAATTGCTCCTTGGAAAGCCCCAGCTGTTCCACCAACTCGGCATCAAGAAAGCTTCCATCGGCACCTGAATCGATAAAAGCGTTAATCGCTAAGCTCTGATTCCTGTTCACAAGGGTAGCCGGGAAACGGGGTCTGACAGAGGTACTGAGAGGTTGAAACTGGCTCGCTAAAAGTCCTCCCAACTTTAGCGAGCCGGGCAGTTTGACGACCGCCGGGAACAAGTGGAGATGTAATGTCCCGAGCTACCACAGTAGAGGCAGCAGTTGGTCTTACGTCTATGTTGACGCTCCTCCTTGGTTAACCCGTGCCGCCCCACTTGCATGGGTTCAGAATCGGGAGAGAGGACCTCTCCACTAATCCTTTGTGGTGGAGAATGATCGACGTGTTCTGGTCCACCACCCGACCCGACTGGGAACTGAGAAGCTGATCGATTGGACGGACCCCATTGCTTCTCCCTCCTTCGCTCTCGGACTCGATTATCCACCCGAATAGACAAGGCTACCAAGCTGTCCAGGTCACTAGGCTCCGGATAGGAGATCAACTCATCCTTGAGCTGCTCCGACAGACCCTGGTAAAAGGCCGCTTGCAGAGACTCCTCATTCCACCCACTCTCCACAGCCAACGTCTTGAACTCGATCACGAAGTCGGCCACGCTGCGAGTTCCTTGGTGAAGCGAAAACAGGCGCCTAGCTGCGTCCCTCCCTCGGACGGAATGGTCGAAGAGCTTCCTCATCTCGGCCGTGAACCCCTGGTATGAAGCCATGCAGGGGTCTTGTCGTTCCCAAACGGCTGAAGCCCACTCCAGCGCTCGACCACGCAGCAACTCAATCACAAAGGCTATCCTAGCCTTGTCTGTGGCATAAGAGTAGGGCTGTAGATCGAACACTAACCCACACTGCATAAGGAAAGAACGGCATCTTCCCAGCTCCCCTCATATTTATCCGGCGTCGGAACCTTGGGCTCACGGAAGGACACAGCTCCAGACGCGGCAGGCGAGATGGGTGAAACCGGTAGTGGATCCTCCACCGGAAACTTGCGCTGGTTCTGGACCTCCGTCAGACCGGTAGAAAGGTTCCGAACTGACAACGCTATCTCCTGTAGTGCCGTGCTATGTTGTCCCAGCATCTTCTCCTGATGGGAAATGGCATGGCGAACAGAGTCCAGGTCCGCTGGGTTCATTACTGGCCGGATCGTTCTGTCACGAGTTACAAAGCCAGAACCCAGAAGCAGACCAGGACAAGGTAAGTTGAAACGAAGGTGAGTGTTTATTTACAAATTCAAGAGTGATGCTGAATAATCCAGGGAACAGAGCGGGCGGCGTTGATTAGTTGTTGGGGGTGCAGTGGTTGATCCAATCATGGCTCGGCAGCCGCCGACCACCAGGCAGAGGTTGGATGAAGGTTCCGGACGAGTGACTGCAGATGGAACAAAACGGAGGTAAGTAAACAACAAACCAACAAGGTGCAAAACAACAAAACTAACGCTAGAAGCTCTAAGACTGATACTCTGGTAAACCTACTGTTCATGGCTAACGATCCGGCAGGGAATGGATGTTAGGCCAGAGCCTAAGAAGGGTGATGATCAGGACCAGGTGTGCAGATTGCTGATGGGATGCAGGTGCGGAAATCAAGAGAGCTCCCCGGAGCGTTCCAGAACCCTCGGGAAACTGGAGATCACGAGCCGAAAAACTAGTCCACAGACAGGACCCGACTCAGACTGCCGGGATCGTTACAAGGACCACACCACATGTCATCGCCTGACTCCAAGTTTACGTCGATATGATGGTTATTATATCTATATTTGCACATAAAAGCGTTTCCACCACCATTTCTCGCATTAATACATTTTACAGACACAAAAAGATCTCACCTTGTCTAGAGTATTTTGTTTTGTCGACATTATTCAAATTTTATAAACAAATTTGCTGTATCCATCAGGCCTTTCGTGACATTTTTTATCCAACATGTACTTTACTCGCATAAAAAGGTTGGATGGAAACCTGGCTAACCTTCAATTGGAACAATTGATAGCTAAAGTTAGAACTATCGCCTATATCGGTGGCCATCTTAGGTCGTAACGGTATCTCAGATTAGCTCAATTGCTAATTTCTCAGTCTCTGAGTATCACAGAAACACAACATTTTGAACGAATAACAGACAAATAACATAACAAGTGACTATGGATGAAAATGATGAAAATATCTGTTCAAAACATGAAAAACATACAAATTTGACTATAAATGTGTGAAAGTTATAAAATATATGCTTATTTTGTGGATTGTAAACCATTTACTTGTGTTACAAAAGGTTAATAAAATAAAAGTATTTTTGCTATCATTTCCAATTTGGGGTCAGAAATTTACATTTTACATTTACATTTTAGTCATTTAGCAGACGCTCTTATCCAGAGTGACTTACAGTTAGTGAGTGCATACATTCTTTTTTTATTTTTCATACTGGCCCCCTGTGGGAATCAAACCCACAACCCTGGCGTTGCAAACGACATGCTCTACCAACTGAGCTACCTGCCGGCCATTCCCTCCCCTACCCTGGACGATGCTGGGCCAATTGTGCGCCGCCCCATGGGTCTCCCGGTCGCGGCCGGCTACGACAGAGCCTGGATTCGAACCAGGATCTCTAGTGGCACGGCCTTAGACCACTGCGCCACTTGGGAGAAATGACCCCTGTTGGCGCTTTTAGGGGTCTAAATAGCCTATGTTGGCGCTTTTAGGGTTAATGATATTTTATTTGACCCATGAGTAAACCTCTAAATGACTTTCATAAACCATACAATGTGTTGTTTTCCTCTTTCCCCCTTATTATTCTTTGTAACACCGTCTATAGAGGGGATATTACGCATGTTGAGGCATTTGACGACACTTGTTCTGTTGTTAAATATATCTGCATGAATAATAAATGATGATGAGATTGATATAAAAACAACTGATTACACAGACAAGATATTACCCGTCATGTTACTACTGCAATTCACCAGGTTCATCAAGTACAATCTAATAGCATTGTGCTATTCCACGATTCTCAAAGCACAGGAAAAAGGCATTCTTCTCCTTAACAGTCTTCAATTCCAACACTGAAAGTGAGGAATTGGAATTGAAACAGCAAAACAGCCAATTGTCCCTACTCTACTTGTATCTTACAAGGTTACAAAAACCCTTGTTTTCCGTTTTCAAATACTATACATCTGTTTTGATCATTACAGAGAGAACAACCCAATCAACTCGCAGCGCTTCAGACCCTCCCCATGTGATGGCTGGGCCATCTCAGGAACTAGTAGGTCTGTTTTTTCAATTAATCAAATCAAAATTTATTGGTTTATCAGTTGCATACACAGATTTGCAGATGTTATCGCAGGTGCAGCAAAATGCTTGTGTTTCTTTCTCCAACAGTGCAGTAATAATACCTAGAAATACAAAACAATACGCATATAATCCCAAACAGTACAAATAAAGAAATTAAGAAATATCAGAACGAGCAATGTCAGTGTCTGGAATATATGCAGTACCAGTCAAAAGTTTGGACACACCTACTCATTAAATGGTTTTTCTTTATTTTTACTATTTTCTACATTGTAGAAAAGTAGTGAAGACATCAAAACTATGAAATAACAAATATGGAATCATGTAGTAACCAAAAAAGTGTTCAACAAATCAAAATATATTTTATATTTGAGATTCTTCAAATAGCCACCCTTTGCCTTGATGAGAGCTTTTGACACTCTTGGCATTCTCTCAACCAGCATCACCTGGAATGCTTTTCCAACCGTCTTGAAGGAGTTCCCACATATGCTGAGCACTTGTTGGCTGCTTTTCCTTCATTCTGCCATCCGACTCATCCCAAATCATCTCAATTGGGTTGAGGTTGGGGGATTGTGGAGGCCAGGTCATCTGATGCAGCACTCCATCACTCTACTTCTTGGTAAAATAACCCTTACACAGCCTGGAGGTGTGTTGGGTCATTGTCCTGTTAAAAAAACAAATGATAGTCCCACTATGCGCAAACCAGTTGGGATGGCGTATCGCTGCAGAATGCTGTGGTAGCCATGCTGGTTAAGTGTGCCTTGAATTCTAAATAAATCACAGACAGTGTCACCAGCAAAGCACACCCACACCATAACACCTCCTCCTCAATGCTTTATAGTGGGAACTACACATGCGGAGATAATCCGTTCACCCACAACGTGTCTCACAAAGACACGGCGGTTGGAACCAAAAATCTCCAATTTAGACTCCAGACCAAAGGACACATTTCCACCGGTCTAATGTCCATTGCTCGTGTTTCTTGGCCCAAGCAGGTCTCTTCTTCTTATTGGTGTCCTTTAGTAGTGGTTTCTTTGCAGGAATTCTACCATGAAGGCCTGATTCACACAGTCCCCTCTGAGCAGTTGATGTTGAGATGTGTCTGTGACTTGTGATGTGTTTTTTTTTTACATTTATATGTTGTTGTTTTTTTAGATTGGTACATCACTGTTGCTGGGCAAGAACTTAATTAGTTCCTCTCCCTGGGTTTGTGTGTGTGTGTGAAATGGGCATCTGACCTGTGTTTGGGTCAGATTCTACAGTTGTCTTATCTTATCAGTGACTGAAACCAGACTTTGACCCTGTGGCTTTTCTTAGGCAGATCAGGCTAAACCCTTTGTCTCTCCTTGGGCGTCTTCTTGATTATTTACAGCATGACGGGAGGGGAGAGAGGGGTTGGGCTTGGGTATGTTTGAGAGATTGATTGTGGACCTGCCATGTCCAACAATCAATCTCCAGGTCAAGCCAGGGTGAGTCAGGGTTGAACAGAGTTCAAACTAAACATGAGTATTTTTACATGACAGGGCTGTTATTTGTGCATACTAGAGGGAGGGGAAGTCAGATTTCACCACTATCATAGACTAAGGAGGTGGGCGGAGCGGTCAAGAGGGGGAAACTGGAGACAGTGGTGGGGGAACGAAAGTGGGAGGGCTTAAGCTAAAATGTATGTAAAATTACTATATAAACTGAGATTGGGGAGGTGGAAAATCAGATGCTCTGCAGACCACTCGGCTTTGTCCATTGTAATAAAGTCTATCTTAATTCTACAAAAACTCTGGGAATACTTTGGTTCTTCGATCAATATAAGGACGAATTTGCCAGAACACTTGAACTCTGTGAAGCATTTATTTGGGCTGCAATTTCTGAGGCTGGTAACTCTAAAGAACTTGTCCTCTGCAGCAGAGGTAACTCTGTGTCTTCCATTCCTGTGGAGGTCCTCATGAGAGCCAGTTTCATCATAGCGCTTGTTGGTTTTTGTGACTGCACTTGAAGAAACGTTCAAAGTTCTTGGAATGTTCCATGTTGAATGACCTTCATGTCTTAAAGTAATGATGGACTCTTGTTTCTCTTTGCTTATTTGAGCTGTTCTTACCATAATCTGGACTTGGTCTTTTACCAAATAGGGCTATCTTCTGTATACCCCCCCTACCTTGTCACAACACAACTGGTTGGCTCAAATGCATTAAGAAGGAAAGAAATTCCACAAATTAACTTTTAAGAATGCACACCTGTTAATTTCAATGCATTCCAGGTAACTACCTCATGAAGCTGGTTGATTGCCAAGAGTGTGCAAAGCTGTCATCAAGGAAAAGGGTGGCTAACATATTTTGGGATTTGTTTAACACTTTTTCGGTTACTACATGATTCCATATGTGGTATTTAATAGTTTTGATGTCTTCACTATTATTCTACAATGTAAAAACTTGTCAATATAAAGAAAAACCATTGAATGAGTAGGTGTGTCCAAACTTTTGACTGGTAGTATGTAATTATATATATATAAATAAAAGAGAGAAAGAGAGAGAGAGAGAGAGAGAGAGCGAGAGAGCGAGAGAGAGAGAGAGTATTCAGACCCCTTGACTTTTCCCCCATTTTGTTACGTTACAGCCTTATTCTAAAATTGATTAAATTGTTTTTTTCCCCTCATCAATCTACACACAATACCCCATAATGACAAAGCAAAAACAGTTTTTTAGATGCTTCACAGTAGGGATGGTGCCAGGTTTCCTCCAGAACGTGACGCTTGGCATTCAGGCCAGAGAGTTCAATCTTGGTTTCATCAGACCAGAGAATCTTGTTTCTCATGGTCTGAGTGTCCTTTAGGTGCCTTTTGGCAAACTCCAAGCAGGCTGTCATGTGCTTTTTACTCAGGAGTGGCTTCCGTCTGGCCACTCTACCATAAAGGCCTGATTGGTGGAGTGCTGCAGAAATGGTTGTCCTTCTGGAAGGTTCTCCCATCTCCACAGAGGACCTCTGGAGCTCGGTCAGAGTGACCATCGGGTTCTTGGTCACCTCCCTGACCAAGCCCCTTCTCCCTCGATTGCTCAGTTTGGCCAGGCGGCCAGCTCTAGGAAGAGTCTTGGTGGTTCCAAACTTCTTCCATTTAAGAGTGATGGAGGCCACTGTGGTCATGGGGACCTTCAATGCTGCAGACATTTTTTGGTACCCTTCCCCATATCTTTGCCTCGACACAATCCTGTCTTGGAGCTCTACGGACAATTCCTTCGATCTCATGGCATGGCTTTTGCTCTGACATGCCCCATCAACTGTGGGACCTTATTTAGACAGGTGTGTGCCTTTCCAAATCATGTCCAATCGATTGAATTTACCACAGGTGGACTCCAATCAAGTTGTAGAAACATCTCAAGGATGATCAATGGAAACAGGATGCACCTGAGCTCAATTTTGAGTCTTATAGCAAAGGGTCTGAATACTTATGTAAATAAGGTATTTCTGTGTCTGTTTTTCATAAATTTGCCAAATTTACTAAAAAACTATTTTTGCTTTGTCATTATGGGGTATTGTGTGTAAATGTATGAGGATTTTTTTTAGTTAATCCATTTTTGAATAAGGCTGTAACGTAACAAAATGTGGACAAAGTCAAGGGGTCTGAATACTTTCCGAATACACTATATATACAGTTGAAGTCGGAAGTTTACATACACTTAGGTTGGAGTCATTCAAACTCGGTTTTCAACCACTCCACAAATTTCTTGTTAATAAACTATAGTTTTGGCAAGTCGGTTAGGACATCTACTTTGTGCCTGACACAAGTAATTCTTCCAACAATTGTTTACAGACAGATTATTTCACTGTATCACAATTCCAGAGGGTCAGAAGTTTACATACATTAAGTTGACTGTGCCTTTAAACAGCTTGGAAAATTCCAGAAAATTATGTCATGGCTTTAGAAGCTTCTGATAGGCTAATTGACATCATTTGAGTCAATTGGATGTGTACCTGTGGATGTATTTCAAGGCCCACCTTCAAACTCAGTGCCTCTTTGCTTGACATCATGGGAAAATCAAAAGCAATCAGCCAAGCCCTCAGAAAAAATATTGTAGACCTCCACAAGTCTGGTTCATCCTTGGGAGCAATTTCCAAATGCCTGAAGGTACGACGTTCATCTGTACAAAGAATAGTATGCAAGTATAAACACCATGGGACCATGCAGCCGTCATACCGCTCAGGAAGGAGACGTGTTCTGTCTCCTAGAAATGAACATACTTTGGTGCGAAAAATGCTAATCAATCCCAGAACAACAGCAAAGGACCTTGTGAAGATGCTGGAGGAAACAGGTACAAAAGTATCTATATTCACAGTAAAACAAGTCCTATATCAACAAAACCTGAAAGGCCGCTCAGCAAGGAAGAAGCCACTGCTCCAAAACCGCCATAAAAAAGCCAGACTACGGTTTGCAACTGCACATGGGGACAAAGATCGTACTTTTTGGAGAAATGTCCTCTGGTCTGATGAAACAAAAATAGAACTGTTTGGCCATAATGACCATCATTATGTTTGGAGGAAAACTGAGGTTGCTTGCAAGCCGAAGAACACCATCCCAGTGAAGCACGGGGTGGCAGCATCATGCTGTTGGGTTGCTTTGCTACAGGAGGGAATGGTGCACTTCACAAAATAGATGGCATCATGAGGAAGGAAAATTACGTGGTAATATTGAAGCAACATCTCAAAACATCAGTCAGGATGTTAAAGCTTGGTCGCAAATGGGTCTTCCAAATGGACAATGACCCCAAGCATACTTCCAAAATTGTGGCAAAATGGCTTAAGGACAACAAAGTCAAGGTATTGGAGTGGCCATCACAAAACCCTGACCTCAATCCTATAGAATATTTGTGGGCAGAACTGAAAAAGTGTGTGCGAGCAAGGAGGCCTACAAATCTGACTCAGTTACACCAGCTCTGTCAGGAGGAATGGGCCAACATTCACCCAACTTATTGTGGAAAGCTTGTGGAAGGCTACCTGAAACGTTTGACCCAAGTTAAACCATTTAAAGGCAATGCTACCAAATACTAATTGAGTGTATGTAAACTTCTGACCAACTGGGAATGTGATGAAATAAATAAAAGCTGAAATAACTCATTCTCTCTATTATTATTCTGACATTTCACATTCTTAAAATAAAGTGGCGATCCTAACTGACCTAAGACAGGGAAGTTTTACTAGGATTAAATATCATGAATTGTGAAAAACTGAGTTTAAATGTATTTGGCTAAGGTGCATGTAAACTTCCGACTTCAACTGTAGGCCTAAGGCCGAGACAATAAGAAGACACAGTGGCAGAATAAATTCAACCACACCTTTGTTTCATCACAAAACCGGAGAGCAACATCTGTCCTGTGAAGTCCACAAAGCATATTGCATGTAACAAACAGTTACATCACCTACAGCATAGTCAAGCAAGTTAATGTTTCTGACATTTTCGGACTACTAAACAACTGTTGATTTAGAACCACGGAGAGTACCGCAAGTCGCAAAGAAAACAGGAGCTGCTCCACTATTGCAGCGCCACTTCAACTTCAACATCATCCAATCACCTATGCTTAGACTAATACAGTGACAACTAAGATACCATTAACTATTTAGTCCAATCAACGTAAGCTAAATATGATGTGGCTGTCCATGGTACTTATTTCTCTGTGTGTGTAAGTGTATGCGTGTATGCGTGCAAGTAGAAAAAACATGTTGACTCAGCCTACTTGTAGAGAAACGCCAATGCCATCCTCCTCTCTTTCATGACTCTATCATACAGTACACGCTTTTAGTTTTTGTTGTCCTAGGCTACCTGGTTGAAATGCTTGCTAGCTAGCCTAACTTCCTTTCATGGGCCACGATGTGCCAGGCCAGCTAGTTAACATTAGCCTACTACATCTACTGTAGATACATATTGAATATCCATCCTCTCAAGCCAGGGGCACAATGTATGAATTTATGGTTGATCAGAATCGCTGTTATAATCATTGGCTAGTATGGAGAATTAAGTAAGACCACAAGTCCAAATCCCTAGCTCCATCCATGGCTAATTTAAGAAAGGGGACGATATTAACTAGATAGCTAGCCACCAGAAGACAACACAACGAGATGCAACAATAGATGTCCTATAGATACTGAGACAGAGGGGAACTGTTTAGCTCGCTTTGATGTTTTCTCCAGTGAGATACATTCAGCCTCTGGCGAATTAAAGGAAAATTATGAAACAGAGAGAAGAAATACACATTATTTTATGTTTTTTTCTTGGTACATATTTTGGGGAAGTCAGGTTTCCCTTGGCATCCATGAATACACACCACTGGGCAGAAGGTAATTAAAGTGCAATTTACCTCTGCTTGCATCTGGCTAAGAACCCACAAACAAAAATATCCTCAGGAGTGAAGGTGTGCACTTCACTTCAAGAGCCATGGTTGAGCTACGGGGTTTGACGAACAACTTTGAGAGCCAATGGACTTAAGAGTTTTAATGACAAGCTATTTTGAATTCATTTAATTGGTCAAGGGGTCGTGAAATGTTCATACAGACATAAAGGGGACCGATAGCATCATTAATGTAAAAAAAATCTAAATCACCAAATGTGGAGTTACGAGGTTTTCATCTGCCAGAGACAATATAATAATATAAGTTAATGTAACTGAAGTGATTTTGTAAAATGTAACGTGGTAAAAAGTAAGTTACTTCCTTCAGAAATTTCATGACTAAGAATACAATACAGCCCACAGAGAGTAACTAGAAAACTTCCTCCAAAAATTCAAAGGGCAGTAGTGGGCCAGATTTAACCCATGCCAACTCCGGCATATGTGTGCCAGCGGCTGTAACTGCTGGACCACACAGGCACTGGGTCAACCACAAATTTATTCTGAGTATTGCTTGCCTTGAACATACACTATATATACAAAGGTGCATGGACACCACTTCAAATTAGTGGATTCTGCTATTTCAGACACACCTGTTAGTGACAGGTGTATAAAATCGAGCACACAGCCATGCAATCTCCATAGACAAACATTGGCAGTAGAATGGCCTTACAGGAGAGCTCAGTGACTTTCAAAGTGGCACCGTCATAGGATGCCACCTTTCCAACAAGTCAGTTTGTCAAATGTCTGCGCTGCTAGAGCTGCCCCGGTCAACTGTAAGTGATGTTATTGTGAAGTGGAAACGTCTAGGAGCAACAACGGATTAGCCGTGAAGTGGTAGGCCACACAAGCTCACAGAACGGGACCACCAAATGCTGAAGCGCGTAAAAATTGTCTGTCTTCGGTTGCAACACTCACTACAGAGTTCCAAACTGCCTCTGGAAGCAACGTCAGCACAATAACTGTTCGTCAGGAGCTTCATGAAATGGGTTTCCATGGCCTAGCAGCCGCACACAAGCCTACGATCACCATGTGCAATGCCAAGCTGCGGCTGGAGTTGTGTAAAGCTCGTCGCCATTGGACTCTGGAGCAGTGAAAACGCGTTCTCTTGGGTGATGAATCACGCTTCACCATCTGGCAGTCCGACGGACAAATCTGTGTTTGGCGGATGCCAGGAGAACGCTACCTGCCCAATTTTTTCATTGCCAACTGTAAAGTTTGGTGGAGGAGGAATAATGGTCTGGTACTGTTTTTCATGGTTCTGGCTAGGCAAAATCTTAACACTAGAGCATACAATTACATTCTAGACGAGTCTGTTCTTCCAGCTTTGTGGCAACAGTTTGTATCAGCATGACAATACTCCCGTGCACCAAGCAAGGTCCATACAGAAATGGTTTGTCGAGATCGGTGTGGAAGAACTTGACTGGCCTCCACAGAGCCCTGACCTCAACCCCATCGAACACCTTTGGGATGAATTGGAATGCCGACTGCGAGCCAGGCCTAATCACCCAATTTCTGTGCCCGACCTCACTAATGTTCTTTTGGCTGAATGGAAGCAAGTCCCATCAGCAAAGTCCCCAACATCTAGTGGAAAGCCTTCCCAGAAGAGTGGAGGCTGTTATAGCAGCAAAAGGGGGACCAACTCCATATTAATGCCCATTATTTTGGAATGAGATGTTTGACTAGCAGTCCACATACTTTTGGTCATGTAGTGTATTGTGATGTCACGAGAGGCTGTGTCCTGGAGGGACGTTACATCCCCCTGAGATGGCTGCAAACCCAGACAGCTATGGCTCCATCTGCTGGTATGGTCGGGAACTCCACCCCTCTATGGCCAATCTTCCCACGCAGCTGAAACAAATGAGGAGCTGATGAGCTGAAGGTTTGGGAAGGGAAGAGACACACTGAGGGGAGTGTGGGGGGTGAAGAAACACAGTCTCCAACCTGGGCTCTCTGGAGGACAAGAGTGCTGCACGTCCACTTCCATGAGGAATATAAGGATTTGGAGATACTTACCTTTGGGAAATACTCACCTTTGGATATATGCACCTGTGGAAATACGTGAGAGACATTTGGAAGGACTTTTTGCTGGGTTGGCCACTAGCTGCAACGTGGACTACAGTAAGGCTGGGGAAAAGTTATCTGAGCGAGTGAGAATTATGATTTTGGATGTGGAAGAGACATCCCTGAACTGTTAACCCTTAAAGAGCCACAAGAGAACAGAATTTTGTTATATTTTCGTTAATTTCCCAAGACCTATAATAAAATCCTTGTTTTGTTTGAACCTTGTCTCCTTGCACTACTTGAGCAATCCCGCTGAAAGCTGTGTAGCCTCTCGTGACGTCACAGTATATTAAAACAATTGATGAAAAAAAACAATTGAACGAAATTGTCCATTATAATCCACATTAGAATTCACATGAGCCTGCACGTGGCCTACATAGACCTGCAGACAAACACCGCTTCAGACCTGCCCCCTGGCAGCAATTCTAAATATTCAATATTCATTCAAATCCTCCTGCTGCAGGATTATATTCCTCCTGCGACAAAAGGGGTCAAATTAAGATCCGACATCTGTAGGATGAGCCATGACTAGAATACAGTATATACATATTAACTGGGTAAACAGTGTGTAAACATTATTAAAGTTACCAGTTCAATGGGCAAAGCAGTCTCTAAGGTGCAGGGTACAGTACCAGGTGGTAGCCAGCTAGTTCAGGGCAGGTTCCTGGGTAGAGGCCGGCGAGTGGTGACTGTTTAACAGTCTAATGGCCTGGAGATAGAAGCTGTTTATCAGTCTCTACGTCCCAGCTTTGATGCACCTCTACTGTCTCCTCCTTGTAGATGGTAGCGGGGTGAACAGGCCCTGTCTCGGGTGGCTGAGGTCCTTGATGATCTTCTTGGCCTTCCTGTGACACCGGGCTGACCGCACCACTATCTGGAGAGCCCTGTGTTTGCGGACTATGCAATTGTCGTGCCAGGGGTGATACAGCCCGCAAGGATGTTCACAATGGTGCATCTGTAGAAGTTTGTGAGGGTCTTAAGCCAAATTTCTTCAGTCTCCTGAGGTTGAAGAGGCGCTGTTGCAGAGGAACTTGAAGCTTTTGACCCTCTCCATTGTGGCCCCGTCGATGTGGATGAGGGCGTGCTCTCTCTGCTGTCTCCTGTAGTCCATCCTTCATTTTGTTGATGTTGAGGGAGAGTTTATTTTCCTGGCACCACTCCGCAAGGGCTCTTACCTCCTCCCTGTAGGCTGTCTCGTCATTGTTGATAATCAGGCCTACCACTGTTGTGTTGTCAGCAAACTTGATGATTGAGTTGGAGACGTACGTGGCTACAAAATCATGGGTGAACTGGGAGTACAGGAGGGGGCGGCGCACGCACCCCTGTGGGGCCCCCGTGTTGAGGATCAGCGAAGTGGAGGTGTTATTGCCTACCTTCACCACTGACCCAGGGCCCTGAGCTTAGTGATGAGCTTGGAGAGCACTATGGTGTTAAAGGCTGAGCTGTAGTCAAGGAATAGCATCCTTACATAGGTATTTATCTTGTCCAGGTGGAATGGGCAGTGTGCCTTGCGTCATTCGTGGGCAGTGTGCCATGTGTCATTCGTGGATCTGTTGGGGCGGTATGCAAATTGTAGTGGATCTAAGATTGTCGGGTAAGGTGGAGGTGATATTGTCCTTAACTAGCCTCTCAAAGCACTTCAAGATGACAGAAGTGAGTGCTATGGGGCGATAGTCATTTAGTTCAGTTACCTTCGCTATTTTGGGTCCAGGAACAATGGTGGACATCTTGAAGGAAGTGGGGACAACAGACTGGGATATGGAGAGATTTAATATATCCGTAAACATTCCAGCCAGCTGGTCTGCACATGCTCTGAGGAATCGGCTTGGAATGCCGTCTGGGCCGGTAGCCTGCCGAGGGTTAACACGCTTAAATGACTTACTCACGCCGGCCACGGAGAACGAGAGCACACAGTCCTCATGAGCGGAGGGGGCCCGCGTCGGCGGCTTGATGTTGTTTTCCTCGAAGTGGGCGAAGAAGGTGTTTAGCTTATCCGGGAGTGAGTAATTGTTAGATCAACACTGTAACCCTGCTGAGAGCACTGAAACACAAAAACGGACATTTCATCAGAACTCAGTGTGCAGTGCAGGGTTGCTCCTGTGCAGTGGTTAACAAGATATTCAATTTAAAGGAGCTGATTGACATCTTCAAAATCAAGAATAAGATTACAGAATAACTTATAACTTATATAACTTATATAACTTATAATATTAAACAGAAATATATTCTGTTATCCATGGGCTGAGTTGTTTCAAAAGGCATACTAAATGAGGAGAATGTAGGTCAGGGATAGGCATCTGGGCAGCCACCTTTTGAAGGCGCTCTGATATACACTGAACAAAAATACACTAAACAAAAATATAAACGCAACATGTAAAGTGTTGGTCCCATGTTTCGTGAGCTGAAATAAAAGATTCCAGAAATGTACAAAAAGCTTATTTCTCTCAAATTTGTTTACATCTCCTGTGCCAAGATAATCCATCCACCTGACACTTGTTGCATATAAAGTGGCTGATTAAACAGCATGATCATTACACAGGTGCACCTTGTCCTGGGGACAATAAAAGGCCACTAAACTGTGCAGTTTTGTCACACAACACAATGCCATAGATGTCTCAAGTTTTGAGGGAGCGTGCAATTGGCATGCTGACTGCAGTAATGTGCAGCTGAGCTATTGCCAGATAATTTCATGTTAATTTCTCTACCATAAGCCGCCTCCAACGTCGTTTTATAGAATTTGGCAGATCGTCCAACCGGCCTCACAACCGCAGACCACGTGTATGGCGTCGTGTGGGTGAGCGGTTTGCTGATGTCAACATTGTGAACAGAGTGCCTCATTGTGGCGGTGGGGTTATGGTAAGGGCAGGCGTAAGCTACGGACAATGAACACAAT
Organism: Coregonus clupeaformis; assembly: GCF_020615455.1. NCBI lineage: Eukaryota > Metazoa > Chordata > Actinopteri > Salmoniformes > Salmonidae > Coregonus > Coregonus clupeaformis. The sequence continues at coordinate 36,972,257 of NC_059222.1, read as the reverse complement.
TGCATTTTATCAATGGCAATTTGATACCGTGACGAGATCCTGAGGCCCATTGTCGTGCCATTCATCCGCCACCATCACTTCAGGTTTCAGCATGATAATGCATGACCCCATGTCACAAGGATCTGTACACAATTCCTGGAAGCTGAAAATGGCCTGCATATTCATGTCAGCCATTGAGCATTTTTGGGATGCTCTGGATCTACATGTACGATGCTCTAGACTGACGTGTACGACATGTTCCAGTACCCACCAATATCCAGCAACTTCACACAGCCATTGAAGAGAAGTGTGACAACATTCCACAGGCCACAATCAACAGCATGATCAACTCTATGCGAAGGAGATGTGTTACGCTGCATGAGGCAAATGGTGGTCACACCAGATACTGACTGGTTTTCTGAACTTAGGTCTAGGTTCCTGGATATTACAAAAGGTGTACCACAGGGGTTGGTATTGGGACCTGTTCTCTTTAATATTTATATAAATAATATTGGTCTATCTGTTATAACGTGTAATATTCATCCATATGCAGACAATACTGTTATGTTTGCCATTGCCCCAACTGTAGACTGGAGCTGCAATCTGACCTTGTTACCTTACAGAAAGCCCTGGTTGGTTTAAAACTTGCACTTAATGTGGGCAAGACTAAATATATGTTGATCTCTAATTCTCACAAGAAATTCACATGGACTACATATTTATTCATTGAATGGTTCCCCCATCGATCGGGTTCCCGTCTCCATAAATATCTTAGCTTTTGGTTTGGCAAGGATTTAACGTTTAAAAAACATACTAATGAGCTAGTTAAAAAGCTAAGATTTAAGTGGGCTTCATTTTTTAGAAATAGATATGGCCTCTCCCTAAACAGAAGGAAGCAGATTGTACAGTCAACTTTCCTGGCAGTTTTTGACTATGGTGACACCATTTACCAGAATGCAGCAGCCACTACTCTTAAACCTCTGGATGCCGTCTACCATAGCACCCTTCGCTTTATCACAGGTGAGCGCTTTAAAACTCATCACTGCATCCTTTATCAAAAACTCTTGAGGTTCCTCGGGTCTCCACCAAATTAGGTAAATCCGCTTTTAGTTTTAATGCGCCTTACCGCTGGAACAATTTCCAGAACTCATTACAGTTAGATTTTCTGGTGCCGCTCTGACAGTTTAGGGTGTTAATTGAGGACCTAGTAGCTGAGGACTATAACTGTTTTTCATACATTTTGTGTGTTGTGTTGATTGCTGTTTTGTTTTAAATTGTATTGGTTGTTGTATTGTTGTGATCATGGCACCCTTGGGAAAGAGACAGTGGTCTTAAGGGGTTTACCCTGAATAAATAAAGAATAATAAAAAATCAGTCTCTAACCACGTTTCCTTCCACAATTTTTATGCGAGTAAAGTCATACCGTATAAAAAAGATCTTGACAGCTGTGATGGAAACAGGACGTTTCGGTACAGTTTTATAAATGCCGACAGATCATTTGTTGGTTCGACATGGTGGGACCTTTTTGTGTCAATAAAATTAATTATGCGAGAAATGGCAGTGGAAACGCCTTTATGCACAAATATTGATATAACAACCATCATATCGAAAGTAAACTTGGAGTCACGTGATGACATGGTGTGTAGTCCTCCCACTATGACTCGGGTAACCATGCAGCTTATTAGGCTACAGATTAAATAAGTTATGATGAACTTCACAGGGTGATGAAAGTGCACGCTAATATTGATGCTCCTTTCAAAATAATATCAAGGGTCTAATTCTGGTGACATGATGATCGATGCTTGACTGCCGTTTGATAAATAAAAATATTCTCACTCTTATCCATAATAATGTAATCATGTACAGTGGGGGAAAAAGGTATTTAGTCAGCCACCAATTGTGCAAGTTCTCCCACTTAAAAAGATGAGAGAGGCCTGTAATTGTCATCATAGGTACACGTGGTCCTCTGTAGCTCAGCTGGTAGAGCACGGCGCTTGCAACGCCAAGGTAGTGGGTTTGATCCCCGGGACCACCCATACACAAAAAAATAAAAATGTATGCACGCATGACTGTAAGTCGCTTTGGATAAAAGCGTCTGCTAAATGGCATATTATATTATTATTATTATACACGTCAACTATGACAGACAAATTGAGATTTTTTTTCTCCAGAAAATCACATTGTAGGATTTTTAATGAATTTATTTGCAAATTATGGTGGAAAATAAGTATTTGGTCACCTACAAACAAGCAAGATTTCTGGCTCTCACAGACCTGTAACTTCTTCTTTAAGAGGCTGCTCTGTCCTCCACTCGTTACCTGTATTAATGGCACCTGTTTGAACTTGTTATCAGTATAAAAGACACCTGTCCACAACCTCAAACAGTCACACTCCAAACTCCACTATGGCCAAGACCAAAGAGCTGTCAAAGGACACCAGAAACCAAATTGTAGACCTGCACCAGGCTGGGAAGACTGAATATGCAATAGGTAAGCAGCTTGGTTTGAAGAAATCAACTGTGGGAGCAATTATTAGGAAATGGAAGACATACAAGACCACTGATAATCTCTCTCGATCTGGGGCTCCACGCAAGATCTCACCCCGTGGGGTCTAAATGATCACAAGAACGGAGAGCAAAAATCCCAGAACCACACCGGGGGACATAGTGAATGACCTGCAGAGAGCTGGGACCAAAGTAACAAAGCTTACCATCAGTAACACACTACGCCGCCAGGGACTCAAATCCTGCAGTGCCAGACGTGTCCCCCTGCTTAAGCCAGTACATGTCCAGGCCCGTCTGAAGTTTGCTAGAGTGCATTTGGATGATGCAGAAGAGGATTGGGAGAATGTCATATGGTCAGATGAAACCAAAATAGAACTTTTTGGTAAAAACTCAACTCGTCGTGTTTGGAGGACAAAGAATGCTGAGTTGCATCCAAAGAACACCATACCTACTGTGAAGCATGGGGGTGGAAACATCATGCTTTGGGGCTGTTTTTCTGCAAAGGGACCAGTACGACTGATCCGTGTAAAGGAAAGAATGAATGGGGCCATGTATCGTGAGATTTTGAGTGAAAACCTCCTTCCATCAGCAAGGGCATTGAAGATGAAACGTGGCTGGGTCTTTCAGCATGACAATGATCCCAAACACACCGCCCGGGCAACGAAGGAGTGGCTTCGTAAGAAGCATTTCAAGGTCCTGGAGTGGCCTAGCCAGTCTCCAGATCTCAACCCCATAGAAAATCTTTGGAGGGGAGTTGAAAGTCCGTGTTGCCCAGTGACAGCCCCAAAACATCACTGCTCTAGAGGAGATCTGCATGGAGGAATGGGCCAAAATACCAGCAACAGTGTGTGAAAACCTTATGAAGACTTACAGAAAACGTTTGACCTGTGTCATTGCCAACAAAGGGTATATAACAAAGTATTGAGAAACTTTTGTTATTGACCAAATACATATTTTCCACCATAATTTGCAAATAAATTCATTAAAAATCCTACTATGTGATTTTCTGGATTTCTTTCCCTCATTTTGTCTGTCATAGTTGACTGAAAATTACAGGCCTCTCTCATCTTTTTAAGTGGGAGAACTTGCACAATTGGTGCCTGACTAAATAAGTTTTTTCCCCACTGTAGACTAGCCTACCCACACTGTATCTGCAAACTGTTGGCTAGAGTGCATGTGCCAAGACCAGAGTAGGCACATTTGCTATTTAACACAACAGTTTTTGGGACAAAGCTATCGGTAGAGTTGAAAATGCGAAGGAAACATATTGAACTTTAGATTTTTAATCGGTTTATTTTGTGTGCAGTACGTCATCACGCACAGATTTTTATCTGTAACAAGTCAGTTTGGTGTGAATACAGCACTGGTGGGGAATGCACATATATTCTTTAAAGCAGATTGTAGAATATTCACATGAAAATCTGTCGCCAATTGGATGGAAACCTAGCTACTGAGAATGACTACTGATTAGCCCATGTCAGCTAACATTTCTTAGATAGCTAAGTTAGTTTAGCGGCTATCTAAACTTCTTATCATGGTCGAATTACTGGCCGGGGGGCCCCCATAGATAAAAAAAAAACTCACATAACATATCAAAAACTGGGGGGTGGGGGTATGGATGTGGGTACGCAGACCCACGAACAACTACTCTGTTTATCATATGTCCTGATGCCTGACCCTGTATTTAGCTTCTTGCTTTCTCGTGTTCTTCTTATTTTTATTTATTGTGTGTTTTTGTTCTACCTTGTTATTTTTAGTGCTACATTGATATTGATTACTGCATTGCAATAAAGGCATTTCACTGTACTTGTGCATGTGACATTGAAACTTGAAACTGGAAATGCGGCCCCTCATGATAATTTTTTGTGGCCCCAACCTCCATCAAAGTTGCCCATCCCTGATCTAGGTTAAGCATGACCATGAAACCATAGGAATATGAAGATTGATACATAATAGTACTTAGTTAAAATAAATAAATCTGTTCGAGGTACAAAAACTAGTAACACTAAAGCAAAGAAAGAAAGAGAGAAAGAAAAACACCCTACACAAACTTTAGCGGATTGTCATGGGTTGTTTTATGGCTGTTTTCAGAGCAGCCATTTTGTGGTGTGCTTCAGAAGTAAGGGGCTGTTGATGGGATGGGTGTCAGGGCACCTCTGACTCAATGTAGGTTGTAATTCAGCAGGGGGCCCTCCCAAGGGGAAGGGGGCAGTGTATCAATCTGCCATCAGTATTGCAACTGTTTCCCCTTCCTTTTATGTGGTCAGGGGGTTTACGCTAAGAGGCCTGTATACTTGCTGAGAGTTCCTTAAAATAGGAGCTCATTCATGCTAGCCCCATATGTTATAAAGTGGGAGAAATGTAGCTTGATTGGAAAGAATCCATGATATTAAACAGTGGATGGGATTGTAAGTGCTAGAAGTAATCATGCCAGGCAACAGACCACAGGAATCCAAATTATCCTCCATGCCAAGAGTTAAGTTAGCAGGTGGCCTCTTCTATTCATTGAATGTCAACACTTTTTCGATGGGGCGCACATAACATCTGGGCAGGCTGGTCACTGCTTTAAATTAAGTGAAATATAGTCACTCAATGTTCCGCCATTTGAGAAAAAAAGCTATAAAATGGGGAGGGTGAGGGAAGAAAAAGTATAGCTGAGTACATATCCTGTGTTTGGTGAAAGTCAATACAGTTGTATAAATAAATATTCATCTTTAACCTAATCCCTTTGGTTATCTACCTTTCCAAGTGTACTAAACATCCCTGGGCAACCAAAGGACTTCAGGAAGACTAACTTGGATTGATTTGTTAGACCAAGGGTGAATGCAAGAGCTATTCATCCCAGGTCCCTGCTCTCATTTCATAAATGAGCTGCTATGGTGAGAACCTGCATTAGTTAAGGCAGTGCATGCTCCTGTTGATAGAACCTTCTTCTGATTTGACCCAGGCCTGCTCACTTCACAGGTAGATGCTTCTAGATTCCAGAATAAAATATGTGTGTATGAGAAGTAGATTAAGATCACTTTATTTGTACACAAGATCACTTTATTTGTACACATGATGACTTTATATAAGGTCCAATGGAAATTTGACTTCCGCTTTATCCCAAACCCTCTGAAAGACACACATACACACTCAGGTTGGAAAAGGGGGCTGCCACACTATAACGCCACGTGGAGCAGTTGTCGTTGGGGGTTAAGTGCCTTGCTCAAGGGCACAACGGCATTTAATGGCATCTTTGATTTGATACCAGCAACCCTCCAGTTGCCAGCTCACTTCCCACCAGATTTTTCCCATCAGACCTGGGATTCAAACTTGCAACCCTCCGGTTGCTGGCTCGCCTCTCTAACCGCTAGGCTCCCTGTCGCTAGGCTACTGTATACCAATAAACAAAATAATATACTTTATTTACAGTGGTGTGTATACATGGATGATCAAGAAAAGACAACAACAATATATCAAATAATTTGTCTTTCATCTCTCTGTGTTTCATAATTTTTATTCAATTCGCAAGAGGCTGAATGTATCTCACCGGAGAAAGCATCTGAGCGAGCGAAACAGCGCCCCTCTGTCTCTGTATGTGAAACCCATCTATCTGATGCTGTCTGGTCAAAAAGAGTATGACATTGTTGCTGCCCGTAGAATTGAATGCAAAGGAAGCCAGAGAGCATTTGGCCTCCCTTGATAAAAACATGAATGGAATAAAAGCCAATCAGCATTGAGCTAAACTGAGTGAGCTCAACTGTGAATGGTCCTGGCACTCCAAAAAAAAAAGTGTCAAGGGAAGCCAGTTTGGGTCTGGCTTCACACTAATCACATCAAAAGCAAAACGTAATTGACAAAGCAAACTTGAATTGTTGCATCTCATTGCGTTGTTGTCCTCCGGTGGCTAGCTAGCTAGCTAAAATGGTCCCTTTAGAGATAGGGATTTGGACTTGTGGTTTTACTTAATTCTCCTTACTGGCCAATGATTATAAAAGCGATTCTGATCCAACCATATGTTCATACATTGTGCCCCTGGCCTGTGAGGATGGAAATTCAATATGTAGCTAGATGTAGTAGGCTAATGTTAACTGACTGGCTCATCGTTGCGCATGAAATGAAGTTAGGCTAGCGAGCAAGCATTTTAGCCAGGTAGCCTAGGACAACAAAAACTAAAAGCATGTACTATTTTGCTATGAGACTTCTAAATCAATAGTTGTTTAGTAGTCCGAAAATGTCGGAAACATTAACTTGCTTGACCATGCTGTAGGTCATGTAACTGTTTGTTACATGCAATATGCTTTGTGGACTTCACCGGACAGAGGTTGCTCTCTGGTTTTGTGATAAAACAAAGGTGTGGTTGAATTTATTCTGCCACTGTGTCTTCTTATTGTCTCGGCTTTAGGCCTACTGTATATACAGTATAACGGTATCAATGCATATGAACTAACAGGTTATAGAGCAAACAACGCAATGATTACAACACATAAAGTACTAGTTAAAAAATTTGGACACACCTACTCATTTTTCTTTATTTTTACAATTTTCTACATTGTAGAATAATAGTGAAGACATTAAACTATGAAATAACACATATGGAATCATGTAGTAACCAAAAAAGTGTTCAACAAATCAAAATATATTTTATAATTTAGATTCTTCAAAGTAGCCACCCTTTGCCTTGATGACAGCTTTGCACACTCTTGGCATTCTCTCAACCAGCTTCATGAGCAATACTTTTCCAACAGTCTTGAAGGATTTCCCACATATGCTGAGCACTTGTTGGCTGCTTTTCCTTCACTCTGCGGTCCAACTCATCCCAAACCATCTCAATTGGGTTGAGGTTGGGTGATTGTGGAAGCCAGGTCATCTGATGCAGCACTCCATTACTCTCCTTGGTCAAATAGCCCTTACACAGCCTGGAGGTGTGTTTTGGGTCATTGTCCTGTTGAAAAACAAATGATAGTCGCACATAGAAAATATATTTGGATTTGTTTAACACTTTTTTGGTTACTACATGATTCCATGTGTTATTTCATTGTTTTGATGTCTTCACTATTATTATACAATGTAGAAAATAGTAAAAAAATAAAGAAAAACCCTTGAATGAGTAGCTGTGTCAAAACCTTTGACTGGTACTGTAGGTTGTAATGTGGCTTTTCTTTCTGGCTCCCCAGTGATTTTACCCACACACCGCTACTGTTTATGTACATTGCATAAACAAGAAGTTTGACTGAATCCTGCTCTTGGTGTGTTAGTGGTTATTAGGGGCAATTTCCTCAATGGTTAACTATCTGTTCTTCATTCCATTTGAGCCAAGTGGGAGCTAGAATGGGAACTAATATTATCGTTTCTCTTTTCATCTCGAGGGATAGGAGGCACTGTCAGTGGTCAGAAAAGGAAGTAGAACTGTCTTGAACTGAAATGTGTCTCCAAAGTGTTTGTGTGTCACAGAGAAAACCAAATCCATTTAGATATTCTCCCTCTTGGTAATTATCTTTCTAATAGCTTGGATTTCCTAGCTAGTTGATTTAAAAGGTCACTTCTCTATGGAAACCCCATGCACAACGGTGCTTTACCAACAGCTGCTTGGCAGGGCTCATGATTAAGTGCTCACAAAGACGAAAACAACCATTGTGACCATTGTGATCACACCACCGTAACTCAAACCCTGATGATACTGCTATACTATGTATTAAACAATAACGTAGCAGTAAAACATTTGAGCACTGTATGGTCTAAACCATATATTTATTCTATGTTCTCCAAAATAGGAGGGACCTCCTCTTTGGTGCCTAGTGACTGTAGATCACTACACACAGCAACAATATGATGTTGTAATCCTCCCTGACAGGAGTCAGGAGAGAGCAGAGCTCTGCTGTAGCTCCCAGCACCACTAAACACTAGCAGTCTCTCACTACACAGCAGATGTACAGGCTCCCTGGGTGGACCCCTATGTTTAGATCATACTTGTCAAACATTTATACATCTCAGACGGTAGTCCGGCAACAGTGCATAAAGCATCCAGAGAATTCCAAACATTAATACACGAAGACAACTTGGATTTGAAAGACCTGAAGGCCTGCAGCTGGAGGAGAAAAGAGAGTGTTTGTCAATGGAGTTTCTTTGAGGTAGGATTGATGTTTTAGGGCCTTTGTGAGTGGGGAAAATAGTTATTGACTTTATAATGTGTTTTGGTTTAGTTAACAATACATTGAAAGTATTTGGAAGCAATATTTTCAAAAAGATCATTTAATAATACGTAAACAACACTAATAATACAGTAACCTGTATTTTTCCCAAACATATATTACTCAAATTACTATGAAGCATAACAACATGACAATAATAATATAACATCAATAATAATACAAAAATAACAGTGATATAACCACAATTGGGCAAACAATGTATTTTCTCACACCTTGACCAAACCGGCCCCTGTATCCGCGTGAGCCATCTTACGCATGTTGTTTTTGTTTCTCCCCACCAGACGCGTTCATGACACGCAGGTTAAAATACCAAAACCAACTGTGAACCAACTATATTAATTTGGGGACAAGTTGAAACACACATGAAACATTAAAGGACATTTAGCTAGCTTGCTGTTGCTAGCTAATTTGTCCTGGGAGATAAACATTGGGTTGTTATTTTACCTGAAATGCATATGGTCCTTTGTAGAATTTTGTCCCGTTTTGAGTCATACAAAATTGTGTGTTCTCTACTCCGACAATTAATCCACAGATAAAAGGGGAAACCTAGTTTGTTTTTTTGTCCTTTTTCTTTGATTAATCTCTCCTCGTTCATTTTTCAATCACCCATGTGGGTCAGTATGGTCGTGAAAACAAAAGAGTAGATGGGAGAGGCGGGACTTGTAGCGCGTCAAGCTTCTCAAATAGAACCAAGTTCTACTTTAGCGCCTGGCTACCCAGACGCCCGTTGACACATGCTAGCAGTTTGGATGACATGATTGAATAACATGTACAGTATGTGTACATTTATTTTGCAACACTCACCCATGCAACATGGCCGGTCTAGTCAGCATGTTAGGGTTGTTTCATCCATTACGTATTGAGTATGTAAAATATGAAAATATATACTGGCCATTAAGTACTTTTAAGAGAGCTACTCCACAACTTTTGCCTAGTTTTCATATATTCCTACAATAGACTGTTATTGAACTATGGGTCTGAGAATATAGCAGGCCAGTCCTCATGTTTTTTCAGTGAATGCTCTGGAAATATATATTCAACAGAGTGTAGCTATAAGATACTTTGGCGTAGAGGAAGTACCTTTCAGCATAACTTATTTGATATAAAACATGATATATACATATATTTTATAGCCAGAAGTCTAAGGATACCGTATAAACAACCACAAGTTTTTCCAAACCCATTTTTATGATAGACTGTTTGAAGCCTGTGCACAGTGTAAATATGATTAACGTCAAGCCTGGAGGAAAAACTCAGAGTGTTATTCAAGGGGACCTATTTGAAATACTTACTTTACTCTTCTACGTCATACCTTGTAATGGGATTTATGTTGTGCCGGGCGGTTACTCACTCAATGACATGAATAGGGATTCTGCTTTTAACATAGCTGATGGAGAAATCCAATAAATTGTTACAAGTTGCATAGGGTAGTATAGGTTATAATGTGCTTACAAAACCGTAATAATACAATGTTGATGCAATAATTGACACTATTTCTAGGTAAGGTACTGTAGCTACACAAACATTTTTCTTCTGGTATGTCCTAAGATTTTACCTCATTTTACTGTAGCAGCATTTTGTAAACCTTTTTTGAGTGGTTAGAATGGTTTAAAACTATGGTTTGAAAATGTAATCTAATGTAACAGTTTGAAAAACAGTGCTATACACTCTTGGAAAAAAAGATTCCAAAAGGGTTCTTCGGCTGTCCCCATAGAAGTACCCTTTTGGGTTCAATGTAGAACCCTATGTGGAAAGGGTTCTACATGGAACCCCAAAAGGTTCTACCTGGAAACAAAAGGGGCTCTTCAAAGGGTTCTCCTTTTAGGTTCAAGATAGCAAATTATTTTCTAAGAGTGTAGGTGTGCTTGTATAAAAAGATACGTTGGAAAAATGTGTATACTTAGTTGAACCGTATCCAATAACAATATGTCCAATAGATCCATATAGGATCTAGAAGTTTCCTTTTACTAAGATGTACAACGAAATGCTGTAACTATAACAATGTACCTGTATATGTTCGCTATGGCCTATAGGAGAGAGTGCCAAGTGATGTCAAATATACATGGACTCTAATTTCATATTCTAAGTCATATTCATTGTACAATATCGAGTGTTATCACAAAAATAGGGGGAAATAAATAAGTTAATACAACTAATATATACATAATACTGTACATCACAACATCCGCTCTATCTAAATCGATATGTAGTTATCCAGCAATACCACATATCTGAAATATAACGCTGCTTGCCCGTTAATGGCAACCACATGACCTGACGACCATGTTTCTGTATTTCTTGAGGATGACATTTGAGCTGTCATCAAAGTAAAGCACAGATATAGCGTTCAGCTTGGTCGGTGCACAACATGGCTTTGGCACATTGTCAGGAAACATCAGATGGACCTGTGGAAGTGAATGGAAAGGACTGCGTAAAATATAAACTAAAATGACTGAAAGAAAGAAAGAAAGAAAGAAAGAAAGAAAGAAAGAAAGAAAGAAAGAAAGAAAGAAAGAAAGAAAGAAAGAAAGAAAGGACTGAGTACAGAAAGGAGATAGCATCAAAGCAGCAGTTTGAGCAGCTCAGAAAATCTATATGGTGTGGGATTAATTATCACCATATTGGTCAAGAAATTCAATATGAATTCAAACAAGTAACTTTCAAGGGTTTGCACTTACCAGGGTTTGCACAATGGCGTGATTTGTCGCATTCATATGCGCATTGAGTGGAAAAGAACATTCCCCATCGCAGTAAAAAGCAGCGTAGCCTTCAGGTGCAATAATCCAGTCCTTCAAATAGAATACAAAAAGACCAAATAAGCCTCAACGTGCTCCTCGTTGAATATTGAAGAAACTTCATTGACACTTGATGTGTTTTCTTTAGTCATTCATATTATCTGTCTGTTTCTCGTGCACTGCATTGAATACCCCAAATAACATGGTTGAAACTAAAAGAGGTGCTTTTTACAAACACACACATATTTGTAACACACATGTTATGACTCCTTGGCTGCGTTTCTTTCACTAATTGGTCTTTTGACCAATCAGATCAGCTCTGAAAAAGATCTGATGTGAAAAGATCCGATGTGATTGGTTAAAAGACCAATTAGTGGAGAAAAAAAATCTGAATTGGGCTGCCTGTCTAAACGCAGCCTATGTGACATCTGCTCTGGCATGCTTATGACAGTGTAGAATAGACAATAGGTTCAAATAGTATTCCATCTTTCTTACCTGCCATCCTAAGTCTCGGAAGCTGACATAAAGTTCATGCTTCTTGCAGGCTTGTTTCTGTTCACTGGTGTTATGATCTGAAAACAAGAAACATTCAATTAATCTGCAAGTTTATCAGTTCCTCATGTATCATTAGGCTTTTTTTTTTTTTTTTACCACCTGTGAGCACTCTGGTACAGTGAGGGGGGAAAAGTATTTGATCCCCTGCTGATTTTGTACGTTTGCCCACTGACAAAGACATGATCAGTCTATAATTTTAATGGTAGGTTTATTTTAACAGTGAGAGACAGAAAAACAACAAAAAATTCCAGAAAAACTCATGTCAAACATTTTATAAATAGATTAGCATTTTAATGAGGGAAATAAGTAATTTGACCCCTCTGCAAAACATGACTTAGAGGCAAAACCCTTGTTGGCAATCACAGAGGTCAGACGTTTCTTGTAGTTGGCCACCAGGTTTGCACACATCTCAGGAGGGATTTTGTTCCACTCCTCTTTGCAGATCTTCTCCAAGTCATAAAGGTTTCGAGGCTGACGTTTGGCAACTCGAACCTTCAGCTCCCTCCACAGATGTTCTATGGGATTAAGGTCTGGAGACTGGCTAGGTCACTCCAGGACCTTAATGTGCTTCTTCTTGAGCCACTCATTTGTTGCCTTGGCCGTGTGTTTTGGGTCATTGACAGTTCTTTTGTGTTTCTTCCATTTGCGAATAATCGCACCAACTGTTGTCACCTTCTCACCAAGCTGCTTGGCGATGGTCTTGTAGCCCATTCCAGCCTTGTGTAGGTCTGCAATCTTGTCCCTGACATCCTTGGAGAGCTCTTTGGTCATGGCCATGGTGGAGAGTTTGGAATCTGATTGATTGATTGCTTCTGTGGACAGGTGTCTTTTATACAGGTAACAAGCTGAGATTAGGAGCACTCCCTTTAAGAGTTTGCTCCTAATCTCAGCTCGTTACCTGTATAAAAGACACCTGGGAGCCAGAAATCTTTCTGATTGAGAGGGGGTCAAATACTTATTTCCCTCATTAAAATGCAAATCAATTTATAACATTTTTGACATTCGTTTTTCTAGATTTTTTTGTTGTTATTCTGTCTCTCACTGTTCAAATAAACCTACCATTAAAATTATAGACTGATCATTTCTTTGTCAGTGAGCAAACGTACAAAATCAGCAGGGGATCAAATACTTTTTTCCCTCACTTTTTTGGCCACAGTAAAATTATTTTGGACAATAGGAAATGTATTCCAAAGAAATTATTAATTACATGTTAACAAACTGTTAACAGCAAATGGCATCACCAACCAAATTGCCCACAGTAAAATTATTTTGGACAATAGGAAATGTATTCCAAATAAATTATTAATGAAATGTTAACAAACTGTTAACAGCAAATGGCATCACCAACTCAGTTATTGTTATTACATTAAAGCGGCCACTGAAGATGTGTTGAATGGGTGTCCCTAACGCACTGAACCACATCAGTTCAAAACAGCTGCAGAGCTGAAGCAAGTGCACATAGACTTCTATAAAATGACAGCCAAATTAAAATAAGAGAGGGTCATTGGGGATGTTCTGTGTAGTTTAGCTAGAGTATTTGTATGAGGTGAGCATTACATGTTAATATCCATGGACCATCCTTATCCATGGACCATCCAAATGAGTTGAAGGAAGGGTAATAGATTGAGCAGATAGGTTTATTATTTTGAAAATCTATCTGTTTTATATCGATCTACAGTACATGTGTACTGCAGTTGATTACTAAGACTTGTGATTTATGAATTGGAACATCATGCTGCCAAAACAAGACTAATTGGCAACAAGAGACTGCTTGAGTAGACAAATTTGACTGTAAGGCTTGCCATCAACCCCTCAAAAGTCGTTGTATTATTTGAAGTTAATTTTCCAACCTACTCCAGTCGAAACCCAAAACAATGTCAATTATGGTCGTTTAATATGCCCACCTCCACTTTTCGGTGCATGTGATGAATCCTGTTGACCACCTGATTTGTTGCGATTGTGATTCTTCCTCTTTCCACCAGTGGCCCTGACAGAGCGCAGCAACACCTCACTGGCCTTGAAGAATGAGACTAGGAACGGCTGTTTGGATTGTGGTCCATTCCTTCCAACGATGCCAGCAGACTTCATGTTGATACTCCGTCCTTTTAAAACAACAAGCAATGTGAATAGCAGCAAACAGAAACATAATTCGATTCCCATCTAATCAAATGCAATGATATAGGGGAGCAATATAAGCGTTTATTTCCAAAAGGCTATATCCACCAATCGTTCACATTAGTTTTTACATCAGAAATGATTGCTTATGGGTACCTTCATGTGTGTGTAAAATATTATTGTTCTCAGATTTTTAATTCATAGATTTTAGATGTGTATGAAAATGTGTTTTTTTTGCAAAACGCTATGTATCCATTGTTTAGCTGGAATGGTATGGTCGTATCCTGTATATTTGACTGTGATATGTGGCTGTCTCACCTAGCTATCTTAAGATGAATGCACTAACTGTAAGTTGCTGTGGATAAGAGCATCTGCATACATCTCATATTACTGTATAGAATATATATATATATATATTTTTAAATTATATTGATGTCACAAATGTATCATTTGTAAATTTGTGTAAAAAAAACGTGTGTAAAATCTAGCAGTACTACGTATTTCTCTGACAGTGAGGCGGATACTGTATATAACATTTTGCAAAATAACATTATTATTTGTCTCTCTGAAATGAAACCATCAAGTGATAGATTTTAAACAAATACATGTCTGTCATTGAACAACCCCATGCCATGACTAGATAGTGAAAAACACACCAATCTCTTTCATAATTTCTTTCCACAATAAAATATAATTTACCAACATTTCTGAAAATGGATATATAGCGTTTTGGAATGAAAGTCTTTAATTGCACCAACCAAAAGTAGGTACAAAACCTTGCATCATGTAAGCTTGCATTGTTGATATGAGCAAATGCAAGGTCCGTTACACTTGGCTAGACAGCACTAATCTCAAACCACGACGATGCTTTATTATTGATTCATGGTCAATAATGGCTTGATGTGATGATAGTGGCTTGATGACTCATTGCGAGCTCACAGAACAGAGCTCCGGGCAGCTGAGCGGAAATGGAAGAAAACTAGACTCCCTGCGGACCTGGCATCTTTTCACTCCCTCCTCTCTACATTTTCTTCATCTGTTTCTGCTGCTATGGCCACTTTCTACCACTCTAAATTCCAAGCATCTCAAATCAAATCAAATCAAATTTTATTGGTCACATGCGCCGAATACAACAGGTGCAGACATTACAGTGAAATGCTTACTTACAGCCCTTAACCAACAGTGACTTAACAAACAAGGATCGGATGTCGTCAACCTTCTGCCTCTAACCCTAGGAAGCTCTTTGCCACATTCTCCTCCCTGCTGAATCCCCCCTCTCTGTGGATGACTTCGTCAACCATTTTGAAAAGAAGGTTGACGACATCCGATCCTTGTTTGTTAAGTCAAATGACACTGCTGGTCCTGCTCACACTTTGACTTCTTTCTACCCTCTCTCTCCAGATAAAATCTTGCGACTTGTGACGGCAGGCCGCCCAACAACCTGCCCGCTTGACCCTATCCCCTCCTCTCTTCTCCAGGCCATCTCCGGTGACCTTCTCCCTTACCTCACCTCGCTGATCATCTCATCCTTGACCGCTAGCTATGTCCC
This sequence comes from Coregonus clupeaformis, assembly GCF_020615455.1. Lineage (NCBI taxonomy): Eukaryota > Metazoa > Chordata > Actinopteri > Salmoniformes > Salmonidae > Coregonus > Coregonus clupeaformis. The sequence goes on along the minus strand of NC_059222.1, from coordinate 36,956,627 downwards.
TTCCGTCTTCAAGAGAGCGAGAGTTGCACCCCTTCTCAAAAAACCAACACTCGATCCCTCTGATGTCAACAACTACAGACCAGTATCCCTTCTTTCTTTTCTCTCCAAAACTATTGAGCGTGCCGTCTTTAGCCAACTTTAGCCTACACAGGAAGCGGCACAGGTCCTAATCCAGGCACTTGTCATCTCCCGTCTGGATTACTGCAACTCGCTGTTGGCTGGGCTCCCTGCCTATCCCATTAAACCCCTACAACTCATCCAGAATTCCGCAGCCCGTCTGGTGTTCAACCTTCCCAAGTTCTCTCACGTCACCCCGCTCCTCCGCACACTCCACTGGCTTCCAGTTGAAGCTCGCATCTGCTACAAGACCATGGTGCTTGCCTACGGAGCTGTGAGGGGAACGGCACCTCCGTACCTTCAGGCTCTGATCAGTCCCTACACCCAAACGAGGGCATTGCGTTCATCCACCTCTGGCCTGCTGGCTCCCCTACCTCTGCGGAAGCATAGTTCCCGCTCAGCCCAGTCAAAACTGTTCGCTGCTCTGGCACCCCAATGGTGGAACAAGCTCCCTCACGACGCCACGACAGCGGAGTCACTCACCACCTTCCGGAGACATTTGAAACCCCACCTCTTTAAGGAATACCTGGGATAGGATAAAGTAATCCTTCTACCCCCTTACCCCAACCCACCCCCAAAATATATATTTATATATATATTATAAAATTTAAAACAAAACATAAAAAAATAAAACATTGTAAAGTGGTTATCCCACTGGCTATAAGGTGAATGCACCAATTTGTAAGTCGCTCTGGATAAGAGCGTCTGCTAAATGACGTAAATGTAAATGTAAATGTAATGTAATATTAATATCATAATAATAGATGCAAGGATTATAGTTCAATTTACTCTAGTGTGCATACGTTATATATATATTTTTAATGGTAACATTAACATTGTGCTTTAAAAAAATGCACAAATGAACATATGAATTGACTTAAATTCTTCACTACTAAAACTGCGATCTTATACGCTCTCATCCTCTTGTACCTGTCAGTTGCATTTGACACATGTGAAACATCAGATCCTGCTCTGAATCCCCACCTCTATGAGGGATGGGCATCTCTAGATGATCACTACAACCACATGACATGAAGAGGATCTGTCCTCACCATGAAGCCAAGCAACAGGTGTTCCCCAGGGCTCAGTTCTCCTCCCCCTGGTGTTCTCTTTGTAGACCACGACCATGTCACTGGGCTCTGTTTTCTCTTCACAGGGCTTATCCTACCTTTGCTATGCAGAAGGCGAACAGCTCTGTCTGTCCTTATCTCGTCTGACATATATTTATGTATCTCTTCATGGTAAACATCAACATCTCAACCTCAAACCCTGACAATAAAGACCTAACCTCTCCTCTATGGACAGCTGTGTCTAACTACAAGATGGCAAAGAACTTGGGTGTGACCTTGGAAGACCAGCTTTGGGGTAACTACAAAGTTTAACTGACATTTGCTTTTTATATGTAATTCCCAGCAACAACAAAGGCTGAAGAAAAGTAATGCTTCCATTACCATCCATAGTTTCAACAGAGAGCTGTAGGCCCATGTTCTGCAGTGGGTTCAGCACCCAGTGGTTACTGGTAGCTGTGATGTCAAAGACCAGCCAGCCCCCATCAGAGGCCTTGATCTTTTTGGAATCCAACAAGAATGTCTCTGCATCCCTGTTGAGGAAAATACATAGAAAATCAATAATAAATAACAGGTGAATGCATGTGATAACTTGACACACAAAGCAATGCACATACATTACTATGAGTAATAGTTTGATTTACTGGATAAAAAAGATTTAACACAGTGGTGATATAACTGATGGACCTTACTCTCCTCTTTGAGCTCTGGAACTAATCATGAAATTCCTGTTTATCCACATTCATTTTGTTAAGACTTGCACGGGGCCACACAAAGAGAGAACATGTTTCCTCTGTGTCATTTAGACTTGGAAGCAGTAGAACAATTAAGGAGGCCATGACCTGCCATATTGGAAATTATGATATAAACAAAGTACCATTGAATAATCACTACTGGATGCAATTTATTCCATCTTTCTCCCTCAGATCTGAGCCAAAAACATCCTTTGACAAAAATGTATCTTACTAGTTGAATTTATTGTTCCATGTGCTCTGTCCTATGAGCCCCATATTTTAAAGTAAATTCCTCTGAAATACAGGTGCACAACTTTCACTGGGGATGGGGGGGTCATGTCCCGCCCCCACATTCTGAAATTGCATTTTTGTCCCCCCCAGTTTTATCATTGCAATGTGATACAAAACGAGGCAACGGTGTGCTTTAGGACCACGCGGACGCCTCAGAGCAGTCCGGTAGGCTGTTTGGAGTGTTCAGCCGGCTGTATTTAGGACCATGCGGACACCACAGAGCGGGCTGACAGTCTGTGTAAAAGGCAAAGCTTCTGGAAGGCTGGCTGGACCAGCACTGGAGAGTTGAACAGAGGCAGCTGCTCTCAGTGTGTTACACTCTTTTTCTGAGTTGTAAAAGCAAGCAGAGCAGAAACTGGCGACTCTTTAGTTGACTGATGGAAAAAAACTAAACTAGTGTTTATTCGCAGTGCTGAGCTATTAGCTAGTGTAACTGACATATAACGTTAGCTAATGTTTCATCCTATCTCGACTGAGGTGAATGAATTAGCTGCGCTAGCCTCTAGCTATCTGTCAGATAGCGATATGAGGTGGCTATTATTACTATCTAACAGCAGTTGCTTGTATGGACATGTTTTGTAGCCTTTGTTTTGTCCCGTTTCAACAGAAGTAAATGAACTTGGCTAGCATTCACCAGCTGATGTATCATTAAAGAGAGAGAGCTGGCCAAAAGTTGTCTAACGTTAGCTATTATTTTTGCCTCAATCGTTCTAGGCCTGAATCAAACATTGAAACCATCAGCCAAAAGATTGAAGATTGATATTTTGACTTTTTTTCAGTGCAATGTGAGTTTCTATTAGTCAGTATGGCAATTTAACATTATTGATCTGTCAGCTTCCCTAGCTAATTCCCTACTTTTCATACTGACACAGTAATAAACAGCTCTAACGTTACAGGCTTCACTATCATGGTGCACAGAAGAGGTCTGCACGGACTGATTTCTTCATCCCGCTCCCACCCGCACCCACAGGTTTTCATACCACACTCAGCCTGCAAGAACTGGTCCCAAACCCAACTGCAGTCCCGCAATGTTATTTTAGGCGTATGTGACACAGCTCACTTGCCAGCCATGGTCCCAGCAATTTTGTGCCAAATAGGCAATATCAAATGCACAAAAATAACTTAAGAAATAGTTTAAAGTACCAGAGATTCTCACATGGCCCTTATATTAGGATATTTGTATTACTGGGCTATATCAGCCAATATGCTAGTTGTAGTTAGAAAAGAGCAGAGTAGGAGAGATTTGCACTTTCTCTTTAGCTATTTATTTTGCCTACCTTTTAGGAGTGGGAAGATTTTCAGACAGAGAAATATGGGTGATCAATATTTAGGCCTATTTCTAGGCAATGTAGTAAACTATATAGGAAGTAAATTTATTTGGAAAGATAACTGCCCCGTGCTTCTCCGCCCATGCATAGGCTATAGCCTACTCTATTTAATTGAGACCACACACGTACCTGATCTCGCAGGTATGGCTACTGAACTTGAAGCAGCAAGAATGATGACAGCGACACTTGCTACGTTTTGTATAGTCCTATAGGATATAGCCTACCGTTTAGGAGGACGATTTGCAGGCAAAGACAAATAATGGGTAATCAATACTTATTGAAAATGTAGCCTAACCTATGTGTGTGTTGTGCCTTTTCCTTTTCAGTGATGATTACATTTTTGGATTGCACTTCAATTTACGTTGGTTGAGCACCGTCCACTTCTTTCCATTATCAATAATTATTTACAGACACTCTAGTAAACTACAGTCGACTCATATTTAAGTTAAGTTCATATTTAAGTTAACAGCCATGTGATTCTCCACCCATGTATGCAGCCTACTCTGTTTCAACGAGACCACACATACTAGGCGCACTTGAACTGTCACGACTTCCTCCGAAGCTGCCTCCCCTCCTTGTTCGGGCAGGCTTCGGCATTCGTCGTCACCGGCCTTCTAGCCACTGCCGCTCCATATCTCATCATTCCATTTGTCTTGTCTTGTCAATTACACACACCTGGTTGTTATTCCCCTCATTAGTACGTGTTTAAGTGTTCCCTCTGCCCCTTGTCCTTGTGGGTGACTGTTCATTGTGAGGATTAGTAGCTCGGTTGAGCTCAGTATTTTGTATTGCCGGGGTATTTTCCCTGTGTGCATGTTTGTTCCAGTGTGCCTGTTTTGCGCACTGGACTGGTTACGCTGGATTACGGAATAAACTCTGTATACTGTGATTTACCCTCCTGCACCTGACTCCTTCAAATCACGCATCACAGAATCACCCACCCACTATGGAGTCAGCGGGAGAGGAGCGCATGCCTGGACTCATGGCACAGGTCCAGGAGCATTCAACAATGCTAGCCAGCTTGGGAGAAGCGATGGATCGAGTTCTCCAGGTCGTCCAACGCCTGGAGAGGAGAGGACCCAATCTGTCGAGACCTGCTGGGCAACCGGATCCAGCCACCCACACCCCAGCACCCAGAGGGATCCATATATCCCCACCACGGGAGTTCGATGGGACAGCTGCTCTCTGCCAGGGATTCCTCCTCCAACTGGAGCTCTACTTCTCCAGCATCAGCCTGGTCCCATCGGAGCGGGAGAAGGTGTCCGCCCTCGTCTCCTGCCTCACCCGCCCGAAGGTCGAGAGGTGGGCGAGCGGCTGGTCCACCTGAGGCAGGCGACGAGGACTGCGCTGGACTTCGCCTTGGAGTTTCGGACTCTAGCAGCTGGGTCCGGGTGGAACAAGCGGGCCCTTATCGACCACTTCCGGTGCCATCTGCGGGAGGACGTCTGAATGGAGCTAGCCTGCCGGGACACCATGTTGTCCTTCACGCAACTGGTGGACATGGCCATCTGTTTGGACAACCTGCTGGCAGCCAGACGATGTCCTGGAGGGGGTCTGCCCGTTCCAACCCCGGCCGACTCGGGTCACGAGCTGATGGAGCTGGGTGGAGCCGCGATCCGGGAGAGCGGAGGACGACAGCGCCAGTGTCACTCTGGTGGCACGAAGGGACATTACACCGCACAACATCGTCAGCGTTCTTTTGGGTTTGGAGGTGGCAGGCAGGCAGAGCACTCTCGCTTCACCCCAGGTATCGAACACCCACACTTGTTCAGGGCCCTCTGCTGCGCACTGTACCCTACCCATCCACTTTCCTGATCACATTGTAGTTCTCCAGTGTAAGGCACTAGTCGATTCAGGCGCAGCTGGGAACTTTATGGACAGGGCATTCTCACACAGTCTAGGCATTTCATTGGTTCCCCTATCCATTCTACTCCCCATCAGAGCACTTGACAGTCGGCCATTAGGGTCCGGGTTTGTTAGGGAAGTTACTGCACCCATCACCATGGTTACCCACGAGACTCATTGCGAGCAAGTCACGTTTTTTATTATTGAGTCTCCTGCTTTCCCTGTGGTACTAGGTATCCCTTGGTTAGCACTCCACAACCCCACATTCTCATGGCCGCAGAGGGTTCTCACAGGGTGGTCGCGAGAGTGTCAGGGTAGGTGTCTCTGTGTTTCCGTTGGTGCAACCACGGTGGAAAGTCCAGACAGTACTTCCACCGTGCGCATTCCCCCCGAATACCTCGATTTGACGCACGTGTTTTCCAAAACGCAGGCGACCAAGTTACCACCTCATCGGGTGGGGGATTGAGCGACAAACCTCCGGGTAGACGCTGTGCCTCCCAGGAGTCATGTGTATCCCCTGTCACAGGCTGAAACGGAGGCTATGGAAACATACAGTTGAAGTCGGATGTTTACATACACTTAGGTTGGAGTCATTAAAACTATTTTTTCAACCACTCCACAAATTTCTTGTTAACAAACTATAGTTTTGGCAAGTCGGTTAGGACATCTACTTTGTGCATGATACAAGTCATTTTTCCAACAATTGTTTAGAGACAGATTATTTCACTTATAATTCACTGTATCACAATTCCAGTGGGTCAGATGTTTACATACACTAAGTTGACGGTGCCTTTGAACAGCTTGGGAAATTCCAGAAAATGATGTCATGGCTTTAGAAGCTTCTAATTGACATCATTTGAGTCAATTGGAGGTCTACCTGTTGATGTATTTCAAGGCCTACCTTCAAACTCAGTGCCTCAAAGCTTGACAACATGGGAAAATCAAAATAAATCAGCCAAGACCTCAGAAAGAAAATTGTAGACCTCCACAAGTCTGGTTCATCCTTGGGAGCAATTTCCAAATGCCTTAAGGTACCACGTTCATCTGTACAAACAATAGTACGCAAGTATAAACACCATGGGACCACGCAGCCGTCATACCGCTCAGGAAGGAGACACGTTCTGTCTCATAGAGATGAACGTACTTTGGTGCGAAAAGTGTAAATCAATCCCAGAACAACAGCGAGGACCTTGTGAAGATGCTGGAGGAAACAGGTACAAAAGTATCTACATCCACAGTAAAGCAAGTCCTATATCAACATAACCTGAAAGGCCGCTCAGCAAGGAAGAAGCCACTGCTCCAAAACCGCCATAAAAAAGCCAGATTAAGGTTTGCAACTGCACATGGTGACAAAGAATGTACTTTTTGGAGAAATATCCTCTGGTCTGATTAAACAAAAATAGAACTGTTTAGCCATAATGACCATTGTTATGTTTGGAGGAAAAAGGGGCTGCCTTGCAAGCCGAAGAACACCATCCCAACCGTGAAGCTCGGGGGTGGCAGCATCATGCTGTGGGAGTGCTTTGCTGCAGGAGGGACTGGTGCACTTCACAAAATAGAATGCATCATGAGGAAGGAAAATTATGTGGATATATTGAAGCAACATCTCAAGACATCAGTCAGGAAGTTAAAGCTTGGTCGCAAATGGGTCTTCCAAATGGACAATGACCCCAAGCATACTTCCAAAGTTGTGCCAAAATGGCTTAAAGACAACAAAGTCAAGGTATTGGAGTGGCCATCACAAAGCCCTGACCTCAATCCTATAGAACATTTGTGGGCAGAACTGAAAAAGTGTGTGCGAGCAAGGAGGCCTACAAACCTGACTCAGTTACACCAGCTCTGTCAGGAGGAATGGGCCAAAATTCACCCAACTTATTGTGGGAAGCTTGTGGAAGGCTACCCAAAACATTTTACCCAAGTTAAACAATTTAAAGGCAATGCTACCAAATACTAATTGAGTGTATTTAAACTTCTGACCCACTGGGAATGTGATGAAAGAAATAAAAGCTGAAATAAATCATTCTCTCTACTATTATTCTGACGTTTCAAGTTCTTAAAATAAAGTGGTGATCCTAACAAACCTAAGACAGGGAATTTTTACTAGGATTACATGTCAGGAATTGTGAAAAACTAAGTTTAAATGTATTTGGCTAAGGTGATCGAGTCAATGCATGGAGCTCGCTTCCCCACCAAATTAGATCTCCGGAGTGCGTACAACCTCGTGCGTGTCCGAGAGGGGGATGAGTGGAAGACAGCATTCAGCACAACCACGGGGCATTATGAATACCTGGTGATGCCCTACGGTTTGATGAATGCTGCATCCGTCTTCCAGTCCTTTGTGAACGAGGTGTTTCAGGATATGCTTGGTCGCGGGGTAGTGGTCTATATGGATGACAATTTGGTGTATTCCACTACGCGCGCCGAGCATGTGTCCCTGGTTCGCAAAGTGCTGGCCTGACTGTTGGAAAATTACCTTTATGCCAAGGCAGAAGGGTGTCTGTTTTTCCAGCAGTCCGTCTCCTTCCTCGGATACTGCATTACCACCTCAAGTGTGGAGATGGAGGGAGATCGCATTTCAGCCGTGCCTAAATACTCCAACCACGGTTAAGGAGGTGCAGCGCTTTATTGGCTTCGCCAACTACTATCAGAGGTTTATCCGGGGCTTTGGCAAGGTCGCAGCTCCCATTACATCTCTGTTGAAGGGTGGGCCGTCCCGGCTCCGCTGGTCTGCTGAGGCTGACAGGGCCTTCAGTAACCTGACAGCCCCGGAACTGGCCCACCCCGATCATCACTACCGTTCGTAGTGGAGGTGGATGCGTCCGAGGTAGGGATAGGCGCTGTCCTATCTCAACGCTCGGGCACGCCACCCAAGCGCCGCTCCTGTGCCTTCTTCTCTAAGAAGCTCAGCCCGGCGGAGTAGAACCACGACGTTGGTGATCGGGAGCTGTTGGCTGTTGTCCGAGCCCTGACCATGTGGAGGCATTGGCTCGAAGGGGCGAAACAACCTTTCCTCGTCTGGACGGACCACCGTAACCTGGAGTACATCCAGGCAGCGAGGAGGCTGAATCCTCGCCAGGCCAGGTGGGCCCTATTCTTCACCCGGTTTGATTTCACACTATCATACGTCCCGGGTACGAAGAACGTGAAGGCAGATGCATTGTCATGGCTGTATGACACAGAGGAGAGGCCCAGAGACAACACCACCATACTCCCGGCCTCCTGCATTGTAACGCCGGTAGTATGGGCGATGGACGCGGATATAGAGCAGGCGTTACACACAGAGCCATCTCCACCTCACTGTCCAGCTGGGCTGCAGTACGTGCCTGCTCTTATCCGTGATCGTCTGATCTACTGGGCACACACGTCACCCTCCTCTGGTCACCCAGGTATCGGTCATACAGTGCGCTGCCTGACCGGAAAGTACTGGTGGCCTACCTTGGCTAACGATGTGAGGGTGTATGTCTCCTCCTGCTCTGTGTGCGCCCAGAGTAAGGCACCTAGGCACCTCCCAGCGGGTAAGTTACAACCTTTACCAGGTCCACAACAACCATGGTCTCACCTGAGTGTTGATTTCCTTACCGATCTTCCCCTCTCCCAAGGTAATACCACCATCCTGGTCGTTGTGGACCGCTTTTTTCAAGGCCTGCCGCCTCCTTTCTCTGCCCGGTCTACCCACAGCCCTGCAAACTCCGGAGGCCCTGTTTACACACGTCTTCCGGCACTACGGGGTACCAGAGGATATAGTATCTGACCGGGGTCCCCAGTTCACATCCAAGGTCTGGAAGGCGTTCATGGAACGTCTGGGGGTCTCGGTCAGCCTGACCTCTGGTTTCCACACTGTGTCTAATGGGCAGGTGGAATGAGTAAATCAGGATGTGGGTAGGTTCCTGCGGTCCTATTGCCAGGACCGGCCGGGGGAGTGGTCGGTGTTCTTGCCATGGGCCGAATATGCCCAGAACTCTCTCTGTCACTCCTCCACTAACCTAACGCCATTCCAATGTGTTTTAGGTTACCAACCATTTCTGGCACCGTGGCACCAGAGCCAGACCGAGGCTCCTGCGGTGGATGATGGGTTTTGGCGCGGAGGAGACGTGGGACGCTGCCGACGTACACCTCCAACGCGCCGTGCGTCATCAGAAGGCCATCAGAGGCCCCGGTCTTCGTACCTGGTGATCGGGTCTGGCTCTCGACCCGGAATCTGCCCCTCCGCCTGCCCTGCCGGAAGCTGAGCCCGCGGTTTTTGGGGCCGTTCAAAGTCCTGAGAAGAATCAACGAGGTTTACCTATAGGTTATTACTCCCCCATGATTACCGTATTAACCCCTCGTTTCATGTGTCTCTCCTCAGGCCGGTGGTGGCTGGTCCGCTCCAGGAGTCTGAGGTGCGGGAGGTCCCTCCGGCTCCTCTGTACATCGAGCGCGCCCCGGCGTACTCCGTCCGTTCCATCCTGGATTCGAGGAATCGGGTGGGGGGCCTTCAGTACCTCGTGGAGTGGGAGGGGTACGGTCCGGTGGAACGGTGCTGGGTCCCGGTGAGGGATATCCTCGATCCCTCCCTGTTGCGGGATTTCCACCGTCGCCATCCGGCTCACCCTGCTCCGCGTCCTCCTGGCCGTCCCCGAGGCCGAGGTCGGCGCTCTGCTGGAGCTGCGCGTCAAGGGGGGGTTACTGTCACGACTTCCTCCAAAGCTGCCTACCCTCTTTGTTCGGGCAGGCTTCGGCATTCGTCGTCACCGGCCTTCTAGCCACTGCCGCTCCATATCTCATCATTTCATTTGTCTTGTCTTGTCAATTACACACACCTGGTTCATATTCCCCTCATTAGTACGTGTTTAAGTGTTCCCTCGGCCCCCTTGTCCTTGTGGGTGATTGTTCATTGTGAGGATTAGTAGCTCGGTTGAGCTCAGTATTTTGTATTGCCGGGGTTTTTTCCCTGTGTGCATGTTTGTTCCAGTGCGCCTGTTTTGCACACTGGACTGGTTACGCTGGATTACGGAATAAACTCTGTATACTGTGATTTACCCTCCTGCGCCTGACTCCTTCAAATCACGCATCACATGAACTCTCACGCCCAACTAGGAGAGGGAGGCTACTGAAGTTGAAGCGAATTCTGAGTGTGTGAGTAATGCGAAAAATATGTGATTTTATACAATAGGTAGGCTAACCCATACAAACAGAAAGAGGACCGTTTCCAAATAATCTGTGGGGCAAGAAAAATATTTTCATCCCAAAGTCGTCTTTCTGACTGCATAAACAATGCAGACTGCAACGCAATGATCTATGTCAGGTCCTGCAGGGAATGCAGCCCTCTGGTGCACAGTCAGTACACAACACTGCTCATCATGTCTTAACAGGATCAGATGGTGACAGGGGTCAGGGAAGACCAGTCTACAGAGCTCAGGTGAATCTTGTAGTATATTAACATTATCAGTGAATGATACAAAGTTCCATCTTGAATTGATGGGTAGACCTACAGTAGCTACAGGACAGCAGTTTAAGCTTAAAGCTATAGTCTGGGATCTGGGAATAATGGTCATGTCAGTTATTGAACCATTGATTCTATTATTGGATAGCATAATGTATAAATGTACACCAAGGTAATTCTTTGTCATGCCTCATCTTAGGAGGATCAGATGGTGACAGGAGTCTCAGCAGGGTCAGGTAGCCAGGGAAGACCAGTCTGTGACGGAGCTGAGGTGAATTTTTTGCACATACAACACTTTATTCTCTCTGCAGAAAACACTGGACAAGCCAGATGCAATTTTAAGGCAGTCTGAAAAACCTCCAAAGTTGATTTCCAAACTGTATCAAGGATTGATAGAGGCTTTGCACGATGTCACAAAACATGTGAAACAAAAATGTGAGGAAGACCTGATAGAAGCTATTGATGATGATGAATGGATACAGATATGTTTGAATGCCCAGTCATGTTCATATAATCTCAGACATAAATTACTGCAGTTTAAGACCATCCATAGAACGTACTATATGCCAGTGAAACTGAATTACATGCACTCAGAAATGTCATTCCTCTGCTGGAGGTGTAAAACACAAAAGGGGACATATTTGCATATGTTATGGTCTTGTGAAGGCTGGCAGAATTCTGGCAAAGAGTATGTTATTTTATCTCAGCATGTCTACAGATTCTCCCTTCTACCTGTTTTTGTTTGCTTGGAAATGTTGATACTGGAGACTGTTATCTGAAGAAACTGTGTAACCAAGCATTTATAGCGGCTAAGAAATGCATTTAACATTAATTGGAAGGTTGGTTTTCCTCCCACAATGTCAAGTTATGTATCACTAGATTTTGATTTATTACAAGATTAAGGGTATACTGGGCAACTTTCATAAGGTCTGGGTGCCTTATATGGAATACATTATGACTAAAGGAGTCTGTATTGAAAATATGCCCACGTCAGGGGAGATACCTATTTAGGTAATCCCTAGCTGCTGGGCTGCTCAGTCCTGGCCCTGGGGGTCTGCCGTCCTGTGGGTTGTCACTCTGGCCTTGGCCTAACACACCCAAAACCAATAAATGAATGTTTCCCTAAGATCCTAAAGCTGAGTGGAGTGTGTTGTGTTGGGGCGCTGCAGGGTGGTGGGCCCCTGGGGGCAGGACGGGGCAACCCAGCTATATTGAGTGCAAGTAAAAAGAGCAGTACTATCAGGCCTATGAGATTAAATATAGGGAGGATTTGCTGTTTCTGTGAGTTCATGTATATTTGAGGTGTATATTGTTTTTTTTGTGTGTCTTTTTTTTTGTTTACAAACCTTTCCCTTCGGAATTAAAACAATTAAAGGTGGGAACTGGGAAGGAAATTGTGTTGGGAGAGAGTTGAGTTATTGACTACATTTACATTTACGTCATTTAGCAGACGCTCTTATCCAGAGCGACTTACAAATAGGTGCATTCACCTTATAGCCAGTGGGATAACCACTTTACAATGTTTTATTTTTATTTTTTATTTTATTTTTATTTATTTTTGGGGGGGGTTGGAGTAAAAGGGGGGGGTAGAAGGATTACTTTATCCTATCCCAGGTATTTCTTAAAGAGGTGGGGTTTCAAATGTCTCCGGAAGGTGGTGAGTGACTCCGCTGTCCTGGCGTCGTGAGGGAGCTTGTTCCACCATTGGGGTGCCAGAGCAGCGAACAGTTTTGACTGGGCTGAGCGGGAACTATGCTTCCGCAGAGGTAGGGGAGCCAGCAGGCCAGAGATGGATGAACGCAGTGCCCTCGTTTGGGTGTAGGGACTGATCAGAGCCTGAAGGTACGGAGGTGCCGTTCCCCTCACAGCTCCGTAGGCAAGCACCATGGTCTTGTAGCAGATGCGAGCTTCAACTGGAAGCCAGTGGAGTGTGCAGTGGACTAGACTGGTGGGGGTCGGGCGTGCAGGCGGATCGGGCTGGCTGGTCGGTCTGGCAAAAATTTGGTTTAGAGGATGTCTTAATAAAGACAATGAAAAGTCTTTATATGTAACTCGTTTCAGGAAACTAGGCGTATGTCACAGGTCACTACTTCACAGGAGAGCCATTTGAACATAAACTTTTTCTTTTTATCAAAATGTGTTTTTTGGCAGAAATGCCTCCTGGAACATGTGAACTTTCATGTGCCTTAATAACAAACTTGTATGCCATCTGTAAATACGAATACAATTGTTAAATTACGAGCCTAGTTGGTTTAGCCACAGAAAAAGACAGCAACCTTCCCGCTAGCCATGATTGGCTGAGATAATGAGTGGGCTGGACATGCCGAGAGATGAGTTCGGATTGGTCTGCCATATAGCATGCTTCTGTCTATTTCAGCTGGTCAGTAATCCTGTCTAACGCAGCTTAAAAAATATATAGTGTTGCTCTCCACTTTCTGGAGGACCGAGTTTTGAAATCAGTGGAATTAGAGAATGATAGCTAAGGAGATGGAGAAAACACCTGTCTCCGAATTACATCTTCAAACTAAGGGCAACCATGGCATCCGTGACAGGGAGAAGCGTCCAACCATGATGTATACGGGTAAGATAGTCTAGCTAGCTACATTTTCAGATATTACACATTTCTAATTTTGACAGAAAGTCGTTTCCATTTCAAGTTAAGGTGTACTGTTAGATAGCTAGCTAAAGTTAGCTGGCTGGCTCGTTAGCTAACGTTACGTGTATGATCTTATTATTCATATCTCAGAGCCATTTGCTTGGCTAGTTATAGCCTAATGTTAGCCAGCTAACATTGAACCTGGATGGTTAGTTACCAGCAGATTCATGCAGGGTAGTAACATCATGAGTTGGGATTATGGTTCATTGTTTAGCTAGCTACATGTCTTAACAAAATACTCCACTATGCAAGTAACCATTTCAATAGAATGTTCATGATATCAATGCGACAACTGTTGATAGACGTAGCTGGTAAATTCGCTCTGGCTATCTACTCCGATTTCAGAGCACTCTCGTATGAGTGTGCCAGAGCGCAGAATAATTGATGAATTTACGAACGCTCCACACCTGTTGAATATGGCCGGTGTCAGTAAACGTTGGCAAAAAAACGTAATTCAATTGTTACCAGCAGCACAGTTGCAGTCACCAACGCTCTGGATAACATAAAAACAACCTAACCAGCTCTGCTAGGGCGAATAAAATGGTCAGAATGAGCTGTTCTCTCATTTGTGTCTGGAAGTAGCTAGCAAGCTAGCCAACGTTAGCTTGGGTGCTTGACTGCTGTTGTTAGGACAGAACACTCGTCTCAACCCTACTCCACGGCTAGAGCATCCAGTGTGCACTCTGAATGCTCTGAGCATTCGAACGGACAATCTGACAAAGCTCTGAGTTTACGGGCGGGGCTATAGTTTAAGAGGGTGTGAACGATACTGAACGGGTGTAGACAAAGAAGAGCTCTCCAGTGGGTGTACCAAAACATTCAAAGGCCATTTTCTCAGAAGTGAAGTTACAAGTTTATCAACTTTCAAACCAGAATTACTTCCCCATTGTTCCTCAACTGGGCAGAAAGCTTAAATTCCTGTTGATCTAACTGCACTGTCCAATTTAAAGTAGCTATTACAGTGAAAAAATACCTATTGTTTGAGGAGAGTACGCAACAACAAAAAACTTAGCACGGCAACTGGTTTGATACATTCACCTATGAAGGTAAATAATGTACTTACTTTCAGTAAACTTGCTCTGATTTGTCATCCTAAGGGTCCCAGAGATAAAATATAGCATAGTTTTGTTTGATAAAATCCATTTTTATATTAAAGTGTAGGAACTGGGTTCTACAGTTTGAAACCCTGCTGTCTCTGGCTCCACACCCACCCCGCCCGGCCATCTAGATGTATGAAAGTTAGTGTATAAGCTTATGATCCATCATGTATGACATTCCTGGGAGTGTGTAAACTTACACTTTGTATTACCATATAATTTTTGTATGTTCTCTATAGTTATTAACTTGAAAATGTATCAATTGACCAATTCGGCCAATTTGGGCAGACTTGATACAAAATAGCCCAGTATTGCAATGCTTCACTGGATCAATCTGAAACTTTGTACACACACTGCTGCCATCTAGTGGCCAAAATCTAAATTGTGCCTAAACTGCAATATTATATTGTGGCCTTTCTCATGCATTTCAAAGATGATGGTGTTTTTGTTTGTATTATCTTTTACCAGATCTTATGTGTTATATTCTCCTACATAAATTTCAAATTTCCACAAACTTCAAAGTGTTTCCTTTAAATGGTATCAAGAATATGCATATCCTTGCTTCAGGTCCTGAGCTACAGGCAGTTAGATTTGGGTTTGTAATTTTAGGCAAAAATTGAAAAAAAGGGTCCGATCATTAAGAGGTTAAAGAGTTGTTCATTTGTTAGGCTATTGGTTAAACATATTTAATAATGATCTCTTACCTAGCTTGATGACTGTGGGTATTTTTGCTTATTTTTTGTTCTAAATAGAGACGGCAAATTGGCTTGTGTAAAAATCCAGGAAATGTGCTTTAGATGCCCAAACAATTTCTGGGGGAGGACCCCCAGATCCCCAACTAGGTTATGTCCCCCCCACTTCTAAAACCAAAGTGGCGCCCCTGTTGAAATATATACAGTACCAGTCAAAAGTTTGGACACCCCTACTCATTCAAGGGTTTTTCTTTATTTTTACTATTTTCTACGTTGTAGAATAACAGTGAAGACATCAAAACTATGCAATAACACATTTGGAATCATTTAGTAATCAAAAAGTGTTAAACAAATCAAAATATATGTTATATTTTAGAATCTTTAAATAGCCACCCTTTGCCTTGATGACAGCTTTGCACACTCTTGGCATTCTCTCAACCAGCTTCACCCGGAATGCTTTTCCAACAGTCTTGAAGGAGTTCCCACATATGCTGAGCACTTGTTTACATTTACATTTAAGTCATTTAGCAGACGCTTTTATCCAGAGCGACGTACAAATTGTTGGCTGCTTTTCCTTCACTCTGCCGTACGACTCATCCCAAACCATATCAAAAAAAATGTATGCACTCACTAACTGTAAGTCGCTCTGGATAAGAGCGTCTGCTAAAATGGCGTAAATGTAAATGTAAATTGGGTGGAGGTCGGGGGTGTGTGGAGGCCAGGTCATCTGATGCAGCACTCCATCACTCTCCTTCTTGGTAAAATAGCCCTTACACAGCCTGGAGGTATGTTGGGTCATTGTCCTGTTGAAAAACAAATGATAGTCCCACTAAGCCCAAACCAGATGGGATGGCATATCGCTGCAGAATGCTGTGGTAGCCATGTGTCACGGATTCTGCCGAGGCTGCTCCTCCTCCTTGCTCGGGCAGGCTTCGGCGTTCGCCGTCCCCGGAGTACTAGCTACCACCGTTAGATGTTTCGATGTTTGATTGCTTTTGTCTGTCTATTGCACCTGTGTCCGTTTGTGTCTGATTATGTGTCCTATAAGTTGCCTGTCTTGTGTTGGTTAGTTTGTGTGTTGTTATTCGCCTGTCCGTAGTGCTGCGTGTTTGCTCTGTTTGTTGTTTTATTGTTTACGCACAGTTTGCGTAATTGCTCGCCTCTGTTTTTGTTGAGGCCGTTCATTGTCTCTTTGCCTTGTGTTCTCACAAGTAAACTTTGTTGGACTAAGCTTCGGTGTCATGCGCCTGACTCCCACACCACATTCACCTCAGCCTTGACAGAACAACACACCAGTATGGAGTCAGCAGGAGCAGCGGCGGCACCCAAGTCGCTGGAGGATCGGATCAGCGACCAAGACACCATGATCCGGCAACTTGGGGCCGCCATGAACGAGGTGTCCAACACTCTGCGCCGGTTGGTTACGGGAGAGGTGCCCACGCCTTCTCACACCTTACCATCACCAACGGCCAGTCCTCCTCTCCCAGCACCGGAACCCAGTGGCATTCGGCTCTCGCTCCCGAGGGCATATGATGGTTCTGCAGCCGGGTGTCAGGGGTTCCTCCTGCAGGTGGAACTCTACCTGGCCACCATACACCCGGCGCCCTCGGGATACGAGAGCGTCTCCGCCTCATCTCCCTGTCTATCCGGCAAGGTGTTGGAGTGGGCCAACGGCGAATGGAGGGGAATAGACGCCGCTACCATCACCTACGCGGAGTTCTCCCGCCGCTTCAGGGCTGTGTTCGATCATCCACCTGAGGGGAAGGCGGCGGGGGAGCGTCTGTTCCACCTCCGACAGGGGAAGAGGAGTGCACAGGAGTTCGCCCTGGAGTTCCGGACTCTAGCGGCGGATGCGGGGTGGAATGAGAGGGCCCTCATCGACCATTACCGGTGTAGCCTACGAGAGGACGTTCGTCGTGAGCTGGCCTGCAGGGACACCAACCTATCCTTCGACCAGTTGGTGGACATCTCCATCCGTCTCGACACCCTGCTGGCTACCCGCGGGACGTCCCCGAGTGGGGGGTCGTCCATTCCACCCTCCAGTACCTCCGAGCCGATTCCCATGGAGCTCGGGGTGCTGGCGCTAGAGAGAGGAGGAGAGAGAACCCGAGGGGGGGCCATCCCCTGCACCAACTGTGGCCGTGGAGGACACACTGCGGCCAGGTGCTGGGGAGGGTCTCCTGGGAGAGGGGACAACAGGTCACGCACTGGGGAGTCATTTCAGGTGAGTAGGCGCCCCACTTACCCAGAGCTCTCTGTTGGTCACTTGTGTATACCTGTGAGATTTCCACAGGTGGCACCTCATTCCCAGCATAAGGCGCTAGTAGATTCAGGCGCAGCTGGGAATTTTGTTGATCGTGAATTTTGTTATAGGTTAGGAATTCCCCTTCGGCCGGTAGAAGCCCCCTTTCCTGTTCATGCCCTAGACAGCCGGCCGTTGGGGGTCGGGGTTGATCAGAGAAGTCACAGCACCACTTAAGATGACGACGCAGGGGGTCATGAGGAGATCATTCAGTTTTATCTGATCGACTCTCCTGCGTATCCCGTGGTGCTGGGGCTTCCCTGGTTAAGCGCCCATGATCCTACCATTGCGTGGCAACAGAGGGCTCTTATGGAGTGGTCTGCCCAGTGTGTAGGGAGATGTCTAGGTGTTTCCTTAGGGGCGACCTCGGTGGAGAGTCCGAACCAAGTGCCCGCAATGCGCATTCCCCCTGAATATGAGGATTTAGCACTTGTGTTCAGCAAAACGAGGGCAACACGGCTACCACCTCATAGACAGGGGGATTGTGCGATAGATCTCCAAACAGGAGCGGCACTTCCGCGGAGCCGTGTGTATCCCCTGTCTCAAGAGGAGACAGCGGCTATGGAGACTTACATAGCCGAGTCCTTGGCACAGGGATACATACGGTCCTCCACTTCCCCGGTGTCCTCGAGTTTCTTCTTTGTGAAGAAGAAGGACGGGGGTTTGCGCCCGTGTATTGATTACCGTAGTCTCAATCAGATCACGGTTAAGTACAGTTACCCTCTTCCACTGATTGCGACTATGACAGAGTCATTACGCGGAGCGCGGTTCTTCACAAAGTTGGATCTCAGGAGCGCGTACAATCTGGTGCGCATTAGGGAGGGGGATGAATGGAAAACAGCATTTAGCACCACCTCGGGTCATTACGAGTATCTCGTCATGCCATACGGGTTAATGAATGCTCCTTCAGTCTTCAATCCTTTGTTGACGAGATTTTCCGGGACATGCATGGGCAGGGTGTGGTAGTATACATCGACGACATCCTAGTGTACTCTTTTACACGAGCCGAGCATGTAGCCCTGGTGCGCCGAGTGTTGAGGAGACTGTTGGAGCATGACTTGTATGTCAAGGCAGAGAAATGCTTGTTCTTCCAGGAGTCCGTCTCCTTTTTGGGTTATCGGTTGTCCGCGTCTGGTGTGAAGATAGAGGTTGACCGTGTGTCGGCCGTGCGTAATTGGCAAACTCCAACCACTGTAAAAGAGGTGCAGCAGTTTTTGGGTTTTGCTAATTACTACCGGAGGTTTATCCGGGGCTTTGGACAGGTTGCAGCTCCCATTACGTCCCTGCTAAAGGGGGGTCCGATTCGTTTGCAGTGGTCAGCTGAGGCGGACAGGGCATTTGTCAAACTGAAGAACCTGTTCACCTCGGCTCCGGTGCTGGCGCATCCGGATCCCTCTTTACCATTCCAAGTTGAGGTAGACGCGTCCGAGGCCGGTATTGGGGCAGTCCTGTCGCAACGGTCCGGCACGCCACCTAAACTCCGCCCTGTGCGTTCTATTCTAAGAAGCTCAGCTCGGGCGGAGCGTAATTATGACGTAGGGGACAGGGAGCTGTTAGCTGTAGTCCAGGCCCTAAAGGTGTGGAGGCATTGGCTTGAGGGGGCTCAACACCCTTTCCTCATTCTGACTGACCACCGTAACCTGGAGTACATCCGGGCAGCTAGGAGATTGAACCCTCGTCAGGCTAGGTGGAACATGTTCCTGACCCGGTTTGTTTTTAAGATCACATACATCCCAGGGTCCCAGAACGGTAAGGCAGACGCCCTTTCCCGGCGGTATGACACAGAGGAGAGGTCCATTGAGCCTACTCCCATACTGCCGGAGTCTTGTCTGGTGGCTCCGGTGGTGTGGGAGGTCGATGCAGAGATCGAGTGGGCACTGCGTACCGACCCTACTCCCCCAGAGTGTCCGGTGGGGCGGACGTACGTTCCGCTCGAGGTTCGTGACCACCTTATTTATTGGGCTCATACATCACCCTCCTCTGGACATCCAGGTATTGGCCGGACAGTGCACTGCCTTAGCGTGAAATACTGGTGGCCAACGTTAGCTAAGGATGTGAGGGTTTATGTCTCCTCCTGGTCGGTGTGCGCCCAGTGTAAGGCGCCTAGACATTTGCCCAGGGGAAAGTTACATCCCCTGCCCGTTCCACAACGACCATGGTCCCACCTCTCGGTGGATTTTGTGACAGACCTTCCCCCCTCCCAGGGGAATACCACTATTTTGGTCGTTGTGGATCGGTTTTCCAAGGCCTGTCGTCTCCTCCCAATGCCGGGTCTCCCTACTGCCCTACAGACCGCTGAGGCCCTATTTACCCACGTATTCTGGCACTATGGGGTGCCCGAGGATATAGTGTCTGACCGAGGTCCCCAGTTCACCTCCAGAGTCTGGGGGGCGTTCATGGAACGTTTGGGGGTCTCGGTGAGCCTTACCTCGGGTTACCACCCAGAGAGCAATGGGCAGGTAGAACGAGTCAACCAGGATGTGGGTAGGTTTCTGAGATCCTATTGCCAGGGCCGGCCGGAGGAGTGGTCAAGGTATATCCCCTGGGCAGAGATGGCACAGAACTCTCTCCGCCACTCCTCCACTAATCTAACCCCTTTCCAGTGTGTGTTGGGGTATCAGCCAGTTCTGGCACCATAGCACGAGAGCCAGATCGAGGCTCCTGCGGTGGACGAATGGATTCGGCGCTCGGAGGAGACGTTGAACGCTGCTCATGTCCATCTGCAGCGGGCCATCCGTCGACAGAAGGCGAGCGCCGATCGCCACCGCAGTGAGGGTCCGGTGTACGCACCGGGAGATCGAGTCTGGCTCTCGACTCGAAACCTGCCCCTCCGCCTGCCCTGCCGGAAGCTGGGTCGGCGGTTTGTGGGGCCCTTTAAAGTCCTGAGGAGATTGAACGAGGTGTGTTACAGGTTACAACTGCCTATTGATTATAAGAATATTAACCCCTTGTTCCATGTGTCTCTTCTCAGGCCGGTGGTAGCTGGTCCACTCCAGGAAGGTGAGATAGGAGAGACCCCTCCGGCCCCTCTGGACATCGAGGGAGCTCCGGCGTACACGGTCAGGACCATCTTGGACTCGAGACGTCGGACGGGGGGTCTCCAGTATCTCGTGGAGTGGGAGGGGTACGGTCCGGAGGAACGGTGCTGGGTGCCTAGGAGGGATATCCTAGATCCATCTCTCCTGACTGAGTTCCACCATAGTCATCCCACGCGCCCGGCTCCGCGTCCTCCTGGTCGTCCCCGAGGCCGGGGTCGGCGCACGGCTGGTACCGCGCGTCAAGGGGGGGGTACTGTCACGGATTCTGCCGAGGCTGCTCCTCCTCCTTGCTCGGGCAGGCTTCGGCGTTCGCCGTCCCCGGAGTACTAGCTACCACCGTTAGATGTTTCGATGTTTGATTGCTTTTGTCTGTCTATTGCACCTGTGTCCGTTTGTGTCTGATTATGTGTCCTATAAGTTGCCTGTCTTGTGTTGGTTAGTTTGTGTGTTGTTATTCGCCTGTCCGTAGTGCTGCGTGTTTGCTCTGTTTGTTGTTTTATTGTTTACGCACAGTTTGCGTAATTGCTCGCCTCTGTTTTTGTTGAGGCCGTTCATTGTCTCTTTGCCTTGTGTTCTCACAAGTAAACTTTGTTGGACTAAGCTTCGGTGTCCTGCGCCTGACTCCCACACCACATTCACCTCAGCCTTGACACCATGCTGGTTAAGTGTGCCTTGAATTCTAAATAAATCACAGACAGTGTCACCAGCAAAGCACCCCCACACCAGAAAACCTCGGTGGGAACTACACATGCGGAGATCATCCGTTCACCCACACCGCGTCTCACACAGACACGCCGGTTGGAACCAAAATCTCAAATTTGGACTCTAGACCTAAGGACACATTTCCACCGGTCTAATGTCCATTGCTCGTGTTTCTTGGCCCAAGCAGGTCTCTTCTTCTTATTGGTGTCCTTTAGTAGTGGTTTCTTTGCAGCAATTCGACCATGAAGGCCTAATTCACACAGTCCCCTCTGAACAGTTGATGTTGAGATGTGTCTGTGACTTGAACTCTGTGAAGCATTAATTTGGCTGCAATTTCTGAGGCTGGTAACTCTAATGAACTTATCCTCTGCAGCAGAGGTAACTCTGGGTCTTCCATTCCTGTGGCAGTCCTCATGAGAGCCAGTTTCATCATAGAGCTTGATGGTTTTTGCGACTGCACTTTCTTGAAAGTTCTTGAAATGTTCCGTATTGACTGACCTCATGTCTTAAAGTAATGATGGACTGTCTTTTCTCTTTGTTTATTTATTGTTTTTTATTAAATCAATTATAGTAGTAGTAAGCTATCAAAGTTGACCTCCGGTCCTCCTTCTAATCTTCACACTCTCCTCAAACTGAACAGAACATAGGCTATAGGCTAGTCCATGCACAAGATGGTGAATTTTTTGTACTGGACCTAATCCTCCCCCAATAAACGGAAAGAAGCCTTTGAGTCTTCTCCTGAACTGCCACCGTAAGCCTACACAGCACAGCCATTGGTTAGGCAGCACACAAAAATAGTTTGGGATCAGCAAGAGCAGAGCAGGCCGGGGCTCAGGGTTGTAATATCCATTGCAGTGTGTAATGCAGCCTAGTTTTATTAACACCATCCCAGCAGCTTTCTTAGAAATATAACTTTGCTCTGTGCTTCTCCGAGCATGCACTTCGTAGCCTATAGCCTATATGGATCATTTGATTGAGACCACAGTAAATAGCCTATAGGCCCACTTGATATTGCACGCCCAGCGGAGAATCAGAGATGAGGGGTAGCATCGGGCACACATCCATATATAGCCTAATAAGCAACTAATTCTAAAACACTAATAAATATAAACATTTCATCAATTACAAATTACATGACCCTCCCCTGGACTAGATTTAAAAAAGACTAAACCCTCCCCTTGACTGAAATTGAAAAAGCATGACCCTCCCCATTTTCCTCCAGGTAACCATTCTGTAAATTTCGATCCGTCCCTAATGACTCTTTGGCCGGATTAGAGACAATCTGTTTTCACAACCGCACAAAATATGGACAAACAGGATATGGACAAACAGGATATTTGTCGTTCTCCGCCAACATCAAGGCGGTGACCCGATCCTGCAGGTTCATGCTCTACAACATTCGGAGAGTACGACCCTGCCTTACACAGGAAGCGGCACAGGTCCTAATCCAGGCACTTGTCATCTCCCGTCTGGATTACTGCAACTCGCTGTTGGCTGGGCTCCCTGCCTGTGCCATTAAACCCCTACAACTCATCCAGAATGCCGCAGCCCGTCTGGTGTTCAACCTTCCCAAGTTCTCTCACGTCACCCCGCTCCTCCGCACACTCCACTGGCTTCCAGTTGAAGCTCGCATCTGTTACAAGACCATGGTGCTTGCCTATTGAGCCGTGAGGGGAACGGCACCTCCGTACCTTCAGGCTCTGATCAGTCCCTACACCCAAATGAGGGCACTGCGTTCATCCACCTCTGGCCTGCTGGCTCCCCTTCCTCTGCGGAAGCATAGTTCCCGCTCAGCCCAGTCAAAACTGTTCGCTGCTCTGGCACCCCAATGGTGGAACAAGCTCCCTCACGACGCCAGGACAGCGGAGTCACTCACCACCTTCCGGAGACATTTGAAACCCCCACCTCTTTAAGGAATACCTGGGATAGGATAAAGTAATCCTTCTACCCCGCCCCCCAAAAAAAAAAAAAACTTTTGTATAGTGGTTATCCCACTGGCTATAGGGTGAATGCACCAATTTGTAAGTCGCTCTGGATAAGAGCGTCTGCTAAATGACGTAAATGTAAATGTAAATATTAATCAACCAGTCACATACTCAAGGCCATAATTTCCAAGAAGTGAAAAAAACATTTAAGTAACAAATGTGTCTTTGTTCTCCAACCCATTTAAAGTCCTATGTGTCTGAGCTGTTGAGCAGTTTAACGCCAGCTTTATGAGTGCTCCTTGGTGGAGGAGCAGAGAAAAGGGTGCTGAACTGTGAAACTCTGAATACGTTTATCAAGCCGAAAAATCACAGTTCGGAACTGAGAAGCTAAATGTGTGATGTGTGATGGCGCCAGACCTGGGTGAGCTATAAAAGTGACCGTGATGACTGTGGCCAGGGGCTTCAGATGGGAGAGTTTATTGACTAGGACCTCAAGAAAAGCCCAAGAGGGCCATATCTACCCTTCAATCACCAGCACACATATTTGGCCAGTGAATGTGGACCCTGCTTTAAGTAGACCCCTGTGTGTTCAGCTATGTCACTGCTTCCCACTTCCAGAACATTGTTAAGAGAAGCAGGTAGGCATGAGGGTTACCATGGGAACCCCCTAGGCAGCTGCTATTGGGCCCAAATGGCTTCAACTGAACTGGGATGCAACAAGCCGCCTGACAGGCAACACATAGACCAGGAGGACTGATAACTGATGGATTTCCGAGGCTTCACAAGTGGTGAACTTGCCAATGGAAAAGCTTTATCCGAGAACTATATTTGTAAGGGCCTGGTGTGGTGAGAATGAGACAGAACATACAAGGATGAGGTTCACATATCTAGTCAGTCAGCTGAAAGGAGAGAAATACATAACATTGATGGATTTAGTTAACATGCAAAATTGAAATGTATGTTTTTTCCAAAGTTTCAGTAGCTTATTGAAAACATATTATTCATGTCCAAATGCATATAAAGTCCAAATGTATGTTTGGTCTTATTTCATCAAAAGAAAAACCTAATTGGACCCCAATGTGTGTGTAACCATGTCCAATGACAGTAGGCTGTGTTTACACAGCAGCCCAATCAGATCTTTTGGCAATAATTGGTAATTTGAACAATCAGATATTTTGCCCATAATTGGGTAAAAGATCCACATTGGACTGCCTGTGTAAACACAGCCTTATTGCCTCCTTTCTTGTTTGTTTCATCTTCATAGGATTGTTTCATGACACACCAAGCTGTTTAGGCTACTGATTGCATTTACCACAGCTAAAACTCTCTTTCCATGGAAGACGTATAATATAAATAGCACAATGGATGTTTCTAGTTAATAAAATAAAATAAACATAAAAATAACTTTAATATAGATCCTCCCAGAAACTTCTAGATTGTGTCCCCCATTTGGAATCAAAGTTAAGATAAAACAAAAGTATAGTCAAGCTCCTAATGATAATATATATATATATATATATATATATATATATATATATATATATATATACACTGCTCAAAAAAATAAAGGGAACACTAAAATAACACATCCTAGATCTGAATGAATGAAATAATCTTATTAAATACTTTTTTCTTTACATAGTTGAATGTGCTGACAACAAAATCACACAAAAATTAACAATGGAAATCAAATGTATCAACCCATGGAGGTCTGGATTTGGAGTCACCCTCAAAATTAAAGTGGAAAACCACACTACAGGCTGATCCAACTTTGATGTAATGTCCTTAAAACAAGTCAAAATGAGGCTCAGTAGTGTGTGTGGCCTCCACGTGCCTGTATAAACACAAACTTACTTCCTTGACAACTTCCTTCACAACAGCTCAGCTCCGTAAAGCGCAATAAGTAGGTATGAATGCTCTGACTTCTGCGGAAGCCGCATCGCAGTAAACACTGTAAGGCCACTGCAGACGTCAGATTGACCATGCATAGCCTTTTAGGGAGAGCCGCTCATAGATTTTATGCTCTACAGATGTGGAATATGTTGCAAAGGAGGCTCAGGATTGAATGCCTCATGCCCTTTAGGGAATGTACAGCATTAGTGGGAGATGCTCTAAGTGAATATTGTGTTTGTTTTTATGATTATGTCTTATGATTATGTATTTTTTATTGTGTTTTGTATTGATGTGTGTGTTTGTATTGTGCAGGGCTCATTTGAAAAAGAGACATGGTTTCAATATGACACCCTGTTAAAATAAAGGTTAAAAAAGTTTAAAATGTGATTGATTGGATTTATTGATTAATTAATTAGTTAATTTATTTATTCATTCATTTATTCATTCATTCATTTGAAAATACATTTACAGCCATATCACTGAGAGATTACATCTGACAAATGATAAATAAATGTTTTCCATTCTCAAAATATCAAAGTTAAAAACCCAAATCAGCAACCATTTTGGTTCTCTAACTGGCAAAAAGGTCAGGTCAGAACAAGGCAAACTGGTTTGTAAACTCACATGGCTGCACCTTTTATGTACAGGGATTCAGGATGCCTATAAACAATAATGGGGGACATTTGAGATGACTGGTTCCTCTCAGTTAAACAGAATAAGATGTGCTTTCTGTTCCCTTCGTATAGGTATTTCATTGCGGAATCCACCACTCTAAACCATAGAATGATCAATTATATGCAATAGCCAATTCAATTCATAACATAGTTTGATTTAGACAAAATGTACAGTGACAGTCTAAAGAGGTATACAACTGGATGTCAAGGATATTCTACTGTACATTGTACTGTTTCAGAAAAATAAACCTTGTGGAACTTGGGAATCATAAATATACAGTTCAGCTTATTCCATAGGTGGCATTCAATATAATCTGTTTCTGTGGAGGGACATTTAAATGCCCATGGCTGAATGTATATTCAATTTCACAAGAATTTACAAGGTAATGATATACTTCATAAAAAAAAATGTATTGGATGGATGATTAACGGAGTCGAATTGAAAAGCTGCTGGTCATGATTTGATATTTCAAAGGAGACAAATTACCTTCTTGAAGCTACTTGAAACAAGCAGATTATTCAGGAAAAAATACCCTCTAAACTTCAGCGATGTGCTAGTGTAAACAGGATGTCCTTTATTTTATGCCTGATTGCCTGCCACAAGTGTTTCACAGAACTGTGCAGGTTTTAAAGGGCAATTTAAAAGCCTCCCTTGGAGTAAGCTGACACAAGCATGTCCCCAAGGGTGGATGCTCAACTTTAGATAATTATCTAAATACAGCCACGCCAAGAATTCCAAACTTTCAAATGCATCCAAATCAAATCAAATTGTATTTATCACATGCGCCGAATACAACAGGTGTAGACCTTACCGTGAAATGCTTACTTACAAGCCCTTAACCAACAATGCTGTTTTAAGAAAATAGAGTTAAAATATTAACGAAATAAACGAAAGTCAAAAAAATTATTTTAAAAAAGAACAATAAATAAGCTATATACGGGGGGGTACAGATTAGTCAAGGTAATTTGTACATGTAGGTAGGGATAAAGTGACTATGCATAGGCAAAAAAACAGCGAGTTGCAGCAGTGTAAAAACAAAGGGGGGTCAACGCAACAGTCCGGGTGGCCATTTTATTAATTGTTCAGCAGTCTTATGGCTTGGGGGTAGAAACTGTTAAGGAGCCTTTTGGACCTAGACTTGGCGCTCCGGTACCGCTTGCCGTTCGGTAGCAGAGAGAACAGTCTATGACTTGGGTGACTGGAGTCTTTGACACTTTTTTGGGCCTTCCTCTGACACAGCCTAGCATATAGGTCCTGGATGGCAGGAAGCTTGGCACCAGTGATGTACTGGGCCGTACACACTACCCTCTGTAGCGCCTTACAGTCGGATGCCGAGCAGTTGCCATACTAGGCAGTGATGCAACCGGTCAGGATGCTCTCGATGGTGCAGCTGTAGAACCTTTTGAGGATCTGGGGACCCATGCCAAATCTTTTCAGTCTCCTGTGGGGAAAAAGGCGTTGTCGTGATCTCTTCACTACTTTCTTGGTGTGTTTGGGCCATGATAGTTTGTTGGTGATGTGAACACCAAGGAACTTGAAACTCTCGACACGCTCCACTACAGCCCCGTCAATGTGAATGGGGGCGTGTTCGGCCCTCCTTTTCCTGTAGTCCACAATCAGCTCCTTTGTCTTGCTCACGTTGAGGGAGAGGTTGTTGTCATGGCACCACACTGCCAGGTCTCTGACCTCCTCCCTATAGGCTGTCTCATTGTTGTCGGTGATCAGGCCTAACACCGTTGTGTCGTCAGCAAACTTAATGATGGTGTTGGAGTTGTGTTTGGCCACGCAGTCGTAGGTGAACAGGTAGTACAGGAGGGGACTAAGCACGCACCCCTGAGTGGCCCCCGTGTTGAGGATCAGCGTGGCAGATGTGTTGTTGCCTACCCATACCACCTGGGGGCGGCCCATCAGGAAGTCCAGGATCCAGTTGCAGAGGGAGGTGTTTAGTCCCAGGGTCCTTAGATTAGTGATGAGCTTTGTGGGCACTATGGTGTTGAACGCTGAGCTGCAGTCAATCAACAGCATTCTTGCATAGGTGTTCCTTTTGTCCAGGTAGGAAAGGGCAGCGTAGTGTGCGATTGAGATTGCATCATCTGTGGATCTGTTGGGTCGGTATGCGAATTGGAGTGGGTCTAGCATTTCCCGGGATGATGGTGTTGATGTGAGCCATGACCAGCCTTTCAAAGCACTTCATGGCTACCAACGTCAGTGCTACGGGGCGGTAGTCATTTAGGCAGGTCACCTTCACTTTCTTGGGCACAGGGACTATGGTGGTCTGCTTGAAACATGTAGGTATTACAGACTCGGTCAGGGAGAGGTTGAAAATGTCAGTGAAGACACTTACTAGTTGGTCCGAGCATGCTCTGAGTACACATCCTGGTAATCCATCTGGCCCTGCGGCCTTGTGAATGTTGACCTGTTTAAAGGTCTTGCTCACATCGGCTACCGAGAGCGTGATCACACAGTCGTCCGGAACAGCTGGTGCTCTCATGCATGCTTCAGTGTTGCTGGCCTCAAAGCAAGCATAAAATGCATTTAGCCCGTCTGGTAGGCTCATGTCACTGGGCAGCTCGCGGCTGCGTTTCCCTTTGTAATCCACATCCAGCGAGCGTCAGAGCCGGTGTAGTAGGATTCAATCTTAGTCCTGTATTGACGCATTGCCTGTGTGATGATTCGTCTGAGGGCATAGCGGGATTTCTTATATGCGTCCGGATTAGTGTCCCGCTCCTTGAAAGCGGCAGCTCTAGCCTTTAGCTCGGTGTGGATGTTGTCTGTAATCTATGGCTTCTGGTTGGGATATGTACGTACGATCACTGTGAGGACGAAGTCGTCAATGCACTTATTGATGAAGCCGGTGACTGAGGTGGTATACTCCTCAATGCCATTGGATGAATCCCGGAACATATTCCAGTCTGTGCTAGCAAAACAGTCCTGTAGCGTAACGTAGCATCTGACTACTTCCGTATTGAGCGAGTCACTGGTACTTCCTGCTTTAGTTTTTGCTTGTAAGCAGGAATCAGGAGGATAGAATTATGGTCAGATTTACCAAATGGAGGGCGAGGGAGAGCTTTGTACACGTCTCTGTGTGTGGAGTAAAGGTGGTGTAGAGTTTTTTTTTCTTCTGGTTGCACATATGACATGATAGTAGAAATGAGGTACAACGGATATACGTTTGCCTGCATTAAAGTCCCTGGCCACTAGGAGCGGCGCTTCTGGATGAGCATTTTTTTGTTTGCTTATGGCCTTATACAGCTCGTTGAGTGCAGTCTTAGTGCCAGCGTCGGTTTGTGGTGGTAAATAGACGGCTATGAAAAATATAGATGAAGACTCTCTTGGTAGACGGTGTGGTCTACAGCTTATCATGAGATACTGTGCCTCAGGCGAGTAATACCTAGAGACTTCTTTAATATTAGACATCGCGCACCAGCTGTTATTGACAAATAGACACACACCCCTACCCCTCGTCTTACCGGACGTAGCAGTTCTGTCCTGCCGATGCACGGAAAACCCAGCCAACTGTATATTATCCGTGTCGTCATTCAGCCAAGACTAGGTGAAACATAAGATTTTACAGTTTTTAATGTCCCGTTAGTAGGTTAATCTCAAACGAAGCTCATCCAGTTCATTCTCCAGTGATTGCACGTTGGCCAATAGAATGGATGGTAGAGGCGGGTTACCACCTCGCTGACGAATTCTCACAAGGCACTCTGATCTCCGCCCCCTGTATTTCCTTATTTTCTTAATGTGAATGACAGAGATTTGGGCCTTGTCCGGGAGCAACATTAAATTGTTTGCGTCAGATTCATAAAAAAAAAAATCTTCGTCCAGTTCAAGGTGAGTAATCGCTGTTCTGATATCCAGAAGCTCTTTTCCGTCATAACAGACGGTAGCATCAACATTATGTTAAAAAAAAAACACACAAAATAGCACAATTGGTTAGGAGCCCGTAAAACGGCAGCTGTCCCCTCTGGCGCCATTATCAGATTCAAAGCTAATTCAAAGGTCATTTAAGCTGTGTTCAATTTCACAAAGTGTTAGGTTCACTCTAAGACTACGGTGATTGGTAAATTGGAAGATTGGAAGATTGGATGACTGGTAGATTGGTTGTTTGGTAGATTGGAAGATTGGAAGATTGGTTGATTGATTGGTTGATTGGTAGATTGGTAGATTGGTAGATTGGTAGATTGGAAGATTGGTTGATTGGTTGTTTGGTGGATTGGAAGATTGGTGGGTTGATTGATTGATTGATTGATTGATTGGTTGGTTGGTTGATTTGTAGATTGGTCGATTGTTAGATTGGAAGATTGGTTGGTTGATTGATTGATCTGTTGGTTGATTAAAATATTGATTGATCTGTTGGTTGATTGTAAAATTGGGTGAAAGGCCAGGTCAGAACAAGGCAAACTGGTTTGTAAACTCACATGGCTGCACCTTTTATGTACAGGGATTCAGGATGCCTATAAACAATAATGGGGGACATTTGAGATGACTGGTTCCTCTCAGTTAAACAGAATAAGATGTGCTTTCTCTTCCCTTCGTATAGGCGTTTGATTGAGGAATCCACCACTCTAAACCATAGAATGATCAATTACATGCAATAGCCAATTCAGTTCATAACATAGTTTGATTTAGACAAAATGTTCAGTGACAGTCTAAAGAGGTATAAAACTGGAACTTGTGAATCATAAATATACAGGTCAGCTTATTCCATAGGTAGAATTCAATATAATCTGTTTCTGTGGAGGGACTTTTAAATGGCTGAATGTATATTCCATTTCACAAGAATTTACAAGGTAATGATAATACTTCATATAAAACATTTCATTGGATGGATGATTTACGGAGTCGAATTGAAAAGCAGCTGGTCATGATTTGATATTTCAGAGGAGACAAATTACTTTCTTGAAGCTACTCGAAACAAGCAGATTATTCAGGAAAAAATACCCTCTAAACTTCAGCGATGTGCTAGTGTAAACAGGATGTCCTTTATTTTATGCCTGATTGCCTGCCACAAGTGTTTCACAGAACCGTGCAGGTTTTAAAGGGCAATTTAAAAGCCTCCCTTGGAGTAAGCTGACACAAGCATGTCCCCAAGGGTGGATGCTCAATTTTAGATTATGATCTAAAGACAGCCACGCCAAAAATTCAAAACTTTCAAACGCATCCACTCACAAATTCAAAGCTAATTTAAGCTGTGTTCAATTTCACAAAGTGTTAGGTTCACTCTAAGACTATGGTGATTGGTAAATTGGAAGATTGGGTGATTGGAAGATTGGGTGATTGGTAGATTGGTTGATTGGTAGATTGGTTGATCAGTAGATTGGTAGATTGGTTTATTGGTTGTTTGGTAGATTGCTTGATTGGAAGATTGGCAGATTGCTTGATTGATTGATTGGTTGATTGGTAGATTGGTAGATTGGTTGATTGGTTGTTTTGTGGATTATAAGATTGGTGGGTTGATTGATTGATTGATTTGTAGATTGGAAGATTGGTCAATTGGTAGATTGGTAGATTGGTTGATTGATTGGTTGATTGGTAGATTGGAAGATTGGTTGGTTGGTTGATTGATTGATTGATCTGTTGGTTGATTGGTAGATTGGAAAAGTGAAAGATTGATTGATCTGTTGGTTGATTGGAAGATTGGTTGATTGATAGATTGGATGATTGGTTGGTTGGTTGATTGATAGATTGGAAGATTTTTTCATTGGAAGATTAGAAGATTGGTTGGTTGATTGATTGGTAGATTGATTGAATGATTTATTGATTGATTAATTGATTGGATTTATCGATTAATTCATTAATTCATTTGAAAATAGATTTACAGCCATATCACTGAGCGATTACATCTCCCATGATAAAGACAGTTCTTCCATTCTCAAAATATCCAATATAAAACCCAAATCAGCAACCATTTTGGTTCCCTAACTGGCAAAAAGGTCAGGTCAGAACAAGGCAAACTGGTTTGTAAACTCACATGGCTGCACCTTTTATGTACAGGGATTCAGGATGCCTATAAACAATAATAGGGGACATTTGAGATGACTGGTTCCTCTCAGTTAAACAGAATAAGATGTGCTTTCTCTTCCCTTCGTATAGGTATTTCATTGCGGAATCCACCACTCTAAACCATAGAATGATCAATTACATGCAATAGCCAATTCAGTTCATAACATAGTTTGATTTAGATAAAATGTACAGTGACAGTCTAAAGAGGTATAAAACTGGATGTCAAGGATATTCTACTGTACATACTGTAGTACTGTTTTAGAAAAAAAAAATGTGTGGAACTTGTGAATCATAAATATACAGGTCAGCTTATTCGACAGGTAGCATTCAATACAATCTGTTTCTGTTGAGGGACTTGTAAATGCCCATGACTGAATTTATATCCCATTTCACAAGAATTTACAAGGTAATGATATACTTCATATTTAATTGGGATGATTTGGGGGGTTGAAATAAAGAGCGCTGGAGCTTACTTGTTTTGATATTCCTTGATGACCTGGTGGATGGTGACCTTCAGGGTAATGTTCTCATAGCGGGCAGGACTGCCATCTTTATAGATCCGAAACTCAGCAGCAGTCACCACCTCCCCCTCTGGGATCTGAGTCAGGTCGAAACGGAACTCCTTGTAGTGTCTTCGCTGATGGGAGAAATCTTTGTCTTTCTCCACTGAAAAAGAAGACAATATGGTCAATGAGGACTAAATAGAGGACTTGCATAACTGCATAACATGCTGAGATGCAATGCATAAACCTTATTCAGAGCAGTGATTATTATTACTGATATCTTCTTCCCTGATCCACAATAGATCAAAAATGTGTTGCAAAGCGACAGAATGTGGTGTAACAGCAGTAACCTACCTAACTGAAAAAAATGTAATTTATGTAAACTTTTCACATTCCAAAAGCCAATCCAAACATTTTGTCTCCCAACAAAAGCACCAGTCCATTCAATCAGTCAACTGAGTACAAGTAGCAGTTTCCAGACAAGCCCTCCACTGTGAGAGGAACTACATTCTCTGCCGATGATGAAAGTGCTGTCAGTTATGAATAACAGGCTGATTTCAATAATTGAAAGACACTTTCGTCTGCCCCTCCGCGTGAGAAAAAGAGACCAGACAGCCTTTTTTTTAAACATTATTTCAGTAAACGATTTGAGTGACTGCTTTGACCTCATTTTCCAACCTAATATGGATGTCCTGTAGTTCCTATACAACATATTGTCCGTGTTTGATAGAAGAAACCTATATTCAGTTATCTTTGCCTGACATATCTATTTAAACTTGTTTCATAGGAGGACAATATAAAATGTGCACATTAACAATTTACAGAAATGATCAATGCAGGTGTAGGATCTTAATTTGACTAATATTGTCACCAGTGGCGGTCATGCCGTTTAAGATTAGGGAGGACAAAAAAATTTTTTATGAGCATGGTCTTATTTATATTACAGCATATTG
The DNA here is from genome assembly GCF_020615455.1 of Coregonus clupeaformis. Taxonomy (NCBI): domain Eukaryota; kingdom Metazoa; phylum Chordata; class Actinopteri; order Salmoniformes; family Salmonidae; genus Coregonus; species Coregonus clupeaformis. Next base: position 36,923,381 of record NC_059222.1, on the reverse strand, counting down.
GATGATATTCTAATTTGCCCTTTACCCATCATGAGGCTGCTACAACCTAGCCTGCAAATGAAAGTTTTTAGCGTTGGTGCACAGGTCGAGAGACAAATTGGAGTAATCAAGATGACAGACAGTGACACATTCAATACTGCCTTGCACACTCTTGCCTGCATCTAGCTGATCTGGTGTGTAATCATTAGTCCAAATAGTTTCAAAACGTTTCTCCTCCTCTCACCTTTTGCCTTTGATTGTGGACTTCAGTGCACAACACAATAGCTGTGACCTGGCACAAAAACCTCTCCAAGCCAAACCTTGATACCATAACTTCTAACTGCTAAACAGCCTACATCGTTGTCACCATATTAACGTTATAGTCAACAAACTAGAACTAACGCGTTAGTAAACCCACAATCCAATCCATATGTACAATCATACTTTTCTCATTCTCAGCTCAAGCTATTTCTCCAACTGTCAATACAATCAAATGAATAGAGGTACCGGAGCCCCGTAGCTATGTCACAATGGGACGCCGGACTATCGCATCTCAGCATCTGTGGACTATGATTTACACTTTAGCCAGCTAGCTAACATACAGTAAATAGCTAGCTAGCATTCCTCAATGTTTGAGTCAGGATGTTGAGCAGGCTAAATTAGCTGCATTACCTAAGTAAGTGAAAGGAAAAATACAACGAAATATCTCTCTCTCTCTGTCTCTCTGCTGCTTCTCCTTAATTTTTGAAGAAATGAATTTGTTCAAAACTGTTCAACTATTGTCTTTCTCTCTCTTTTTAAGTCAACTACTCACCACACTTTATGCACTGCAGTACTAGCTAGCTGTAGCTTATGCTTTCAGTAGGCTACTAGATAAATTATCTGATCCTTTGATTGGATGGCCAACATGTCAGTTTGTACTGCAAGAGCACTGGTAGGTAATTATGAAGTCGTCATTATTACTGTCTAAGTCTATGAAAGGGGGTGAGAACCATGAGCCTCCTATGTTTTGTACTCATGTCAATATAACCAGAGGAGGATGGAAAATAGCTGTCCTCCGGCTACACCATGTTGCTACAGTAGAGGGTGCTGTTAAGGCTACTGTAGACCTTCATTGCTAAACAGCTTGTCGTAAGAAGTTTGGTGACTTGAATATATTTAGTCTAGTTTTATCTAAAAATGATAACTTTTTTTATGTTTCACTATTTGTATTTTTCTGAAATTCACTAAGTAGGATGGTCCTCCCCTTCCTCCTCTGAGGAGCCTCCACTGATTGTCATAGCAAAATAATCCTGCAGCAACAGCATTTGAACGTTTAGTCCATAATGTTGTTTATCAGTGGTTAGGCTATTAGCTGGCCAAAAGTAAGCTACATGAAAAGTGCAATAGTGAATTTATGTAAATCACGAAGCTCATCTGCATTTCCTGCGGTACAGGAAAATTATCAGCAACAAAAAGAGAGATAAAATTAAGATGGTACATCTGTACTATAGTATATGACTGAGAGTTACACTTGACAAACAAAGAAGAGCAGACCTCTTTTTGAACCCTGTCTGCAATCAAAGGGATGTCATCATGCAGTCAAGAAGACACAAAGTGACAGCTAACCATCCAACACTTGCTAAATAGCACACAAAAGCATCGAGGTTGAGGTGTGTTAGTGTTCTGGCACAGCCAGTGAAATTATACAGCCAGTGAGTCCATTTCACTGATAGTCTATCCACAGTGAAAGTCTGTGGTTCCTTAACACACACAGGCCATGGGTCAGGCCGTCCTGTTACAGAATGGACTTGCTCCATGATTAGCTATAGTCAGTAACGTGAAGCAGAAGTGAGGTTGAGTATATAGTATTTCAAGTGTCAGATAGCTGCAGATTCATTCGGAGGGTGGTTTGACTCACTAAAAAGGGTCTGCCTCTTAGGCTACTTGACATGTAACAGTTTCAGTGAATAAACTTTGATGACAATTTGGAAGAAGAGGAACTAGACAAATGATACATATTTTGTCTAATTGCTCATCGTAATGTCGACAAGAGTGAATATGCATTTTTGTGAATACCTCACGTAAATGGCCTAATAATCATTAATAGTAGTAGTATTATAGGAGTTAGTAGTAGCATTAGTGTAGTTAAGTCCATTATTGCTGTAGTAGTAACACTTGTGTAAATAGTCTCATTGAACACTTTACCACTGACTGTCCCCAGAATGAGAGCACAGAGCATTAAGGCTGACAGTGAACATGCCATGCAGCTCTGAGTGCAAACAGATGGGACAGGCCAAGGTGAGGGATTTTACATCCAACAGCATGTTCACACAAATACCTTTTACATGCTTTCGCTATACAGCACTTTAGCTATATTTCTTATAAGCCTCTTTGTTGTTAAATGTGTTCTCTGTAACTGTAGTTGTTGGTAGATGTGTCCTCTGTATAGATGTAGGAGCTTAATTTGACCTATATTGTCACAGCAAAATAATCCTGCAGCAACAGGATTTGAACTGTTTAGTCCATAATGTTGCTTGATCAGTGGTTAGGCTATTAGCTGGCCAAAAGTAGGCTACATGAAAAGTGCAATACTGTTAATATAACCGTGTGTTAGTGTGGGTTTTCAGTGAATGTATGTAAATCACAAAGCTCATCTGCATTTCCTGCAGTGCAGGAAAATTCTCAGCAACAAAAGAGTGATTTAATTAAGATCCTACATCTGTAAGTGTAGTTTGTGTTTATCATAGTGGCACATGTAAGCAAGTATAACATTTCACTAGCTCCATAACAACGGATCATAGGCTTTATCGTTTTTTTGTTTTTGTTTTTTTACAGCTGGTGTACTATCCCTTAAATGGGATATACATTACATTTCACTCTCCATTGGGATGTAATGTTTAATGAAAAATGACACAAAGACAAATTAACAATGCTATTGCTTTCACATCTTACTTCCCAAACCCACTGCCACGAGGAATAAGTGCAGAATATGTGCAGCCCTCACTCAATCTCTTTCCTTTCTTTAACAACAGGACGTAATTAAGGCCAATTTAACCAAGGCCAGACAGTCATCTGATAAGTTAGTATGAACTGCGGGTATAAAGGTCAGAGCTACTGAAGAAACATAGTGTTAATCATTCTTACCAGAATACATTTCTTTAGGCTACAATGCATTTTCACATTTCAAAACATATAAATACTCCAATGTGGGCCTTATGAAGTACTTTGATAAACATCTATTCATTCAAAATGCATGTGCTGGATATCTAACATGCTGAATGCTTTTGATGTCCCCTTGTCAAATAACCATTGTCCTAGGTCAGTCAAATATGAAGGTTTAAGAGAAAAGTCATGCATTTTAGTGGAAGCAAGACTTAGCATGATATTGCAGTTGAATATTTCAAGATCTCCATAGAGATGAGAATTTCAAGAATGTCCATACAAACAGCTTGTTTAATCAAATCTTATTCAAAGAGCATGGATAAGGTCTTTTAAGATGTGGGTTGTTTGTGCTTTTACCACTGTTTGACCTTGTAAATATGGTCTTACATTAATATCAGGCATCTCAAAGACTGAAATAGAAACTGATATTGAAATCAAAATAGACTTGAAACATCAACAACAGTATCATGAAAAGTCCAGGATTAAGACAAACAGCACAGTGACCTTGAAGAGAACAGTGTGTGTTCCTGCTATAGGTGACAAAGGGGAAATGACGGTCTGCTACTACAGGAATAGCCTACAACTTCTATTCATTGGAAATCGAATTGAATATCATCATTTTCTGCAACAAAATTAATAGCCATGCATATGCTACTGTAGGAGGAGCATTTGATTAACATGTTAAGGGTTTTTATTTTTAGTCTAATGAATTCAATCAAATTCAAGAAAAATAAATACGGATTCATTTTAATTCAACCAATGTTGTTAAGTTAGAATTTTAACGAATCTATCTGGTATTTTATTTTTTAAATATAAAATAAAAACATGGTTAAAAGTACGTTTGCAGCATTGAAGGACATATGGACAATATACAAAAATAATAGGCCTATAATATATAAACAAATCTAAACATTAAGATATGAGTAGCGAGAAGGCCATGTGACATAGTTCTAAGGCTTAAAAAATACTGTGATAAATCAGTGGCCACAATATTTGCCATTTTTGGGTGCTGGCGCGCATCGCACGGCACAAATCAGCAAGCTTGAAACCTTTCTCAAGTCAATTCGCTTACCTAAATTGACAAAGCTCATAACCATATCAGCATCGTTTAGAAAGTTGGTGTCGTGAGATGTAGTGAGTGGAGGGCTTTGACTCGTCAGAGGAGCCGCGCGGTAAGGTTGCGAAACACGAGAGTGTCCCTGCGAAGAGCCGTAGTACCCTTTACGCGAGTTTCCATGAGCCTTCCCGCTGAATCCTTTCCCTCTAACCTCTTGTGTTCTCAATCCTTCTTCTTCCTCAGTAGTCATGGCATTGTACAGGTCAAGCATGAACAGGGGTGCTGAAGATGCTTGTTTTCCTGGAGAAAAGGGCCTTGGACGATGTGGTAAACCCAAAATAGAGAGAATCTCTCTCTGAATCTCTCTCCGTTCATGGTTACGCAATCTCCTGTAAATAAAACTAGAATGCACATGGTTGTCGCCTAAACTACAATGAGCGCAGTATAGAAAACTCAAGCAGCTCCAGAAAAGTCCAAGTGTGGTCCGGTTCAAAGGAACGAAAGCTCTCATCTTGCACAAGGATGTTTTTGATGATGATGTATACACAGGTATACAGTTGTTACTCATATATAAAGATGATCTCCATTTCAATGCAAATATCACAATTTCTGAATGTTTTTTTTTTTTTTTTTTTTTTTTTACATCCAGTATAACATAAAGGTTATTATGTCACATTACTTTTAAGGAGAACGTCTGCCTGCAATTATGTTCTTAAAAGTCTCACATCAACGTATGTTGTGGAGCTGTCCCTTCTCTTCGGCAAAAAACAAAACAAGTTTTTGTTGAAGTTTTCTCCAGTGCTCCGCTTAAATCCAATGTCTCACTGTCACATGTTTCAAAATAGGCGCATCACATGTGGAATTGTGACTTTCTCTCGCACCTACACAATAACATGCAGGTACGCCCATAAAAGTCGAAAAAGCCCAACGCTTTCATTGAATAGGAACATAAAAGCCCCTTTTAGTGGAAATCAGTAGACTATATAATAGCACCCGTTGCCACTAGTTGCAACGTTTTTTGGAAAATGTGTTGAATCTTGTTGTCTATCCAATGAGTCTATCCCATCCAGGAACAAGTTTTTGCATCCACCTCTAGCGGCCGCAATAAAACTTAACCGACATGAAGATGAATGTGGCAGCTCAAATGTGTAAGGGGAGACACTTGAAATCTGAAACCTGTCTTAACAAGTCAAAGAATAACGACACGGCCATTTAATTACCCCTACAGGTTTGGCCATATCCGTGCGATTTAGGAGAGGACATTTGGACAAATGCGTAATTTTAGTTTCCAAACTCAAATCTGTACATTCATTGAATCTAGAAATCTATCAATCAAAGTTCATTTTTGACCACCTACAACATTATGTTGATTGGGTTTTTTGGATAGGCCCATCTATACCGAACAAACATATAAATGCAACATGTAAAGTTTTTGTCCCATGTTTCATGAGCTGAAATAAAATATCCCAGAAATGTTCCATACACACAAAGCTTATTTCTCTCAAATGTTGTGCACAAATTTGTTTACATCCCTGTTAGTGAGCATTTCTCATTTGTCAAGATAATCCATCCACCTGACATGTGTGGCATATTAATAAACTGATTAAACAGCATGATCATTACACAGGTGCACCTTGTGCTGGGGACAATAAAAGGCCAATTACAATGCCACAGATCTCTCAAGTATTGAGGGAGCGTGCAATTGGCATGCTGACTGCAGGAATTTGTTGCTAGTGAATTGAATGTTCATTTCTCTACCATAAGCTGCCTCCAACGTTGTTTTAGAGAATTTGGCAGTACGTCCAACCGGCCTAACAACCGCAGACCATGTGTAACCAAGCCAGCCCAGGACCTCCACATCTGGCTTCTTCACCTGCGGGATCGTCTGAGACCAGCCACCTGACAGCTGATGAAACTGAGGAGTATTTCTGTCTGTAATAAAGCCCTTTTGTGGGGTAAAACCTATTCTGATTGGCTGAGCTTGGCTCCCCAGTGGGTGGGACTGGCTCCCAAGTGGGTGGGCGCAGCCATGGGTGGGCATGGGCCCACCCACTTGGGAGCCAGTCCCACCCACTGGGGAGCCATGCCCACCCATGGCTGCGCCCCTGCCCAGTCATGTGAAATCGAGAGATTAGGGCCTAATTAATTTATTTCATTGACTGATTTCCTTCTATGAACTGAAATTGTTGCATGTTACGTTTATATTTTTTGTTGAGTATATTTCCAAAAGGTTTAAAAACATCTGATTCCTTGAAAAAACAACAGTGATTCTCGTTTTAGCTCCACAAAGTTGCGAATAATTTTTTACTTAATGAGAAGACAATAGCCTGGTGAGGTGTGACGTGCGCGAGTTATCCTAACGCTTCACCGACACCTGAGGCTGTATGGTCGTCATCATTGGACAATGGTGTTCTAAGGGGATTTCTTCATTTAGCAGACGCTGTTATACAGAGCAACTTTATAGTGAGTGCATTTTTTATATACAACCCTGTCAACCACCATGCTCTATCAACTGAGCCACATAAGCCCCATGCATGTGTTAGCCTATGTATGCAGGGACGAATGGGCTTTTGATATTGCTGCTAAGCTCTTCTGCCAGGTTTACAATAGTATATTGATTGGGTATATAATTATATAAATATCCTATCATTCATTTACTTCAAAGGCAACACAATTACTTCTACAATTATGTTCAGACCTAGCCATACACTACTAAAATGTTAACTTTTTAAGGGATTGATTGCCATAGTTACATGCAAGAACAACCTGATGTATTATCCAAGTGTCCAAGCTATCAGTCATTGGTTGGCTCAGGTGCAGGTTAGCTGTGCTGTCAATATTATCCTCAAGACATGTAGCAGCATAAACTGTCCTTCTCTATCTTTGGAGGATGCATGCACTCAAAGATCTGGCATCTATTGGTTGACTTCACTATAGCTAGGCTACTTCTGATTGTGTATTGCTTGTTTGTTTTTTGCCTTTGAAGCTGAGATTCTTCTGAAAAGCGCTATAGAAATTGTATAAATTATTATTATTATTATTATTATTATTAGGAATCTATAAAGTATTTATTTTTCATTCAATTGACTAAGCATCCCCATTGATGAAATTATTTCACAGTTCAGTTGCAGAGTTGTAATCCCATTGCGCCATCTAGTGTAAGATGTGTACATCACCTGTTAATGCAGACAACCATAGACAGACACACAGACATGCACACGCACACGCGCGCGCACACACACACAAACACAAACACACACACACACACACACAAATTCAGGCTGAGTCATCTGGCAACTGTGATGGGAGTTGATCAAGATCGGTCAAAGATGTGAGAGGGTGAGAGTGTTAGGACCATCATTTATCATCCCCAACTACCCCAATGACAATTCTGTACTTAAAGGGAAATTCCACCACTTTTTAACCTGATGTTATCTCCAGAACCATAGAAGTGTCTACATATGTGAAAACGGCACATTTCTACATGCTGTATGTAAAAATATAAGAAGAAAAGCTCCCATTATGATGTCATCAAAAGTTATTTTTGAAAACTGTTATTGTGAAACAGAGGGAAATTAATAATATGAGGTAAAAAGTGGTGGAATTTCCTTTTTAATTTTCATGACAAACACACACACACAAAAAAAACTTCACGTCATAAAAAAGTTGTAATTAATGATACCAAAAGTCAATACAAAAGTCACAATTACACATACAAAATGTAATAAAATTAGACACAGCAAAAAAACGACCAAGCTCTCACAGGTAAAGCCCATCAATACACAGTAAATTAGTTCCGTTTTATAAATAACCAAAAATACTTAAACTTGATAGGCTAAGGTAAGATAAGGTACGGTAAGGTAAAGTAAGGTACTCAGGCACGTAAATGTCATATATGCGCAAACAGCAAATCATTTGAAACAGAGCAAACTTCAGATTAAGTCAAGATGTCAACATGTTTCTTTTAGCCCTCACTCTTTTGACAGAAATTTGCTAGGATTTCCCAGGTTTACATTTGTTATAGTAGGTAGGCCTATCCTCTACTCAAGTTACAAAAATACTTTTTTTCTGTATTTTTCATACAATACATGAACTAGTTATTGTAAAAAAATATATAAAAAAAAGGAATATAAGCTGAAATAGCATTGCAGTAATGCGCACAAGGTTTTAGATGATGGCTTTAATATGTTTATTCATGAAAATGACAATAGCAGCCTCCATTATAGAGATAGCAAGCTCACAGATTTGCCCTGAAATTTTTTAATATTTCTTTAGACGTTGTTTACAACAACTTTTTTTGTCAAATTACAAATTATAATACATTACAGGGTCTATAAACATTTCATAAATAACTACAAACAAATTTGGTAAACAAATTGAGGGGTGACCAATGAAAAAGTATGGTGCAAAAAATCAACAACAGGGGGCAGTATATAGCAAGAAAATGTACCATCAGCATTGTCTAAGTGGAGCGCCAACCATTCCTGTGTACTTGTGTGAGCAGTGCAGAATTCTTTACATTGGATGCTTTGTATTGATATTTGGCCCAGAATCCAACCAATGCCAACCAAAGCCATCCAAATGTAGGAGCAATTACTATCATTCTTTAAAGGGACAGTGCACATATTTTTCATGCTAGCTGTTCCTGTAGCTTTTCCTGTAGACTTCCAGTCATTGTGCTAACGCTAGTTAGCAATGGCTCCAGAAACTACTTTCAAACTGCCTGCAGAGACATACAAGTGGTATCCATGAGTTCATCTGACTCTGGGTAAGTACAAAAAAGCCAAAATGTTGCACTATCCCTTTAAAGCAAAATGGAGCCCATGACATAACAAAGCAGAATGTGAGAAGAACAGAATTAATATGTTTTTTTCCACTCTAAAGCCCGGTTTATACCTGGCGCTAATATGTGTCCTGTGTCCTGATCTTGTCCACATTCTGACTGTGTCCACATTTTAAGAAATGTAATCTCTTATCCGTCCACTGTGCATGCATTGTGACTGGATTTCCTGGCCCCTCCCTGTATGCAAATTATTTCACAGCTATTCTTTCAAAATAATATTTATTTATTTATTTTAAGACACATATTGATGACATAAGTCAATGGTGCCATCTGTCCAGATCCGTCTACACGTATACAGTGGGGAAAAAAGTATTTAGTCAGCCACCAATTGTGCAAGTTCTCCCACTTAAAAAGATGAGAGAGGCCTGTACTTTTCATCATAGGTACACGTCAACTATGACAGACAAATTGAGATTTTCTCTCTCCAGAAAATCACATTGTAGGATTTTTAATGAATTTATTTGCAAATTATGGTGGAAAATAAGTATTTGGTCACCTACAAACAAGCAAGATTTCTGGCTCTCACAGACCTGTAACTTCTTCTTTAAGAGGCTCCTCTGTCCTCCACTCGTTACCTGTATTAATGGCACCTGTTTGAACTTGTTATCAGTATAAAAGACACCTGTCCACAACCTCAAACAGTCACACTCCAAACTCCACTATGGCCAAGACCAAAGAGCTGTCAAAGGACACCAGAAACAAAATTGTAGACCTGCACCAGGCTGGGAAGACTGAATCTGCAATAGGTAAGCAGCTTGGTCAGATGAAACCAAAATAGAACTTTTTGGTAAAAACTAAACTCGTCGTGTTTGGAGGACAAAGAATGCTGAGTTGCATCCAAAGAACACCATAGCATGGGGGTGGAAACATCATGCTTTGGGGCTGTTTTTCTGCAAAGGGACCAGGACGACTGATCCGTGTAAAGGAAAGAATGAATGGGGCCATGTATCGTGAGATTTTGAGTGAAAACCTCCTTCCATCAGCAAGGGCATTGAATATGAAACGTGGCTGGGTCTTTCCGCATGACAATGATCCCAAACACACCTCCCGGGCAACGAAGGAGTGGCTTCGTAATAGTTGACGTGTACCTATGATGAAAATTACAGGCCTCTCTCATCTTTTTAAGTGGGAGAACTTGCACAATTGGTGGCTGACTAAATACTTTTTTCCCCCACTGTATATCCAAACCCAATGTGTGTCTGACTACCTAAGGAGGTGGTCAGGAAGATCCGATCACAATCAGATCACAATGCATCTTATAAATGTCTACACCTGTCTAAAACTGTGGCCGCTATCAGAATGTGGAGAAGATCAGGACAAATGACCAGGTTAGAACCAGGTATAAACGGGGCTTGAGAAAGGTCATGAAAGGATGCACATGGGTATCTTTGCTATATACATGTTAAGAGGTACTTCCTGTTTCCGTGACTGATGGGAAACACTGTAAAATGTGATCTTCCTGAGATTGGAAAGATTTGCTGTTTTTCTTTGAGATTTACGCATCAACTCCAGACTGTTTGATTGCCTGCCTGCTGCCATGTTGGGTCAATAGTTTGGTCCTTTACTGAAAGGATCCCTGCTCCTCATCATGACACCGTAACACATGGATAGATGACACACCCCCGGCTGGCCCGGGACCCCAGGGTTACCTCTCTTCCCCTCCTCCCCGTTTAAGCCAGGGGGTCCTGGCTTCCCTGGATGACCTGGTTTACTATACCCCTGGGGACCCATCGGACCTGGGAAAGTAGACAATTACAAATGAGGTGTATCTCTTGTGGTTCCAAAACATGTCCTACTGGTTTGCCAACAATTCCTAATCCTGTTATTTGATCACTTTTGATTGAAAAGGGGTAGCTAAGGTCCCAAAAGGCTTACAATGTGTTTATCTGCAGAAGAGGGAAAAATGGTTGCAATAGTTCTGAAATGAATCCCAGAAAGTATTCTCAAACAGCTTGGACTGAGGACATGATTGGATTACTGTGCTGTGACCCAGATGCATCAATCTTAAGAACATTTTCCTGATTCCATTTCTATATTGACTAAATAACTGAATAGACATAGTTACACTGAGTGTACAAAACATGAAGAACACCTTCCTAATATTGATTTGCACCCCTCCTTTTGCCCTCAGAACAGCCTACATTTGTTGGGGTATGGACTCTACAAGGTGTCGAAAGCTGTTGATTCCATTGCTTCCCACAGTTGTGTCAAGTTGGTTGGATGTCCTTTGGGTGGTGGACCATTCTTGATACACATGGGAAACAGTTGAGCGTGAAAAACCCAGCAACGTTGCAGTTCTTGACACAAATCGGTGTGCCTGGCACCTACTACCATACCGTTCAAAGGCACTCACATATTTTGTCTTGCCCATTCACCCTCTGAATGGCACACATACACAATCCATGTCTCAATTGTCTCAAGGCTTAAAAACCCTTCTTTAACTGGTCTCCTCCCCTTCATCTACAATGATTGAAGTGGATTTAACAGGTGACATCAATAAGGGATCATATGTCATGGAAAGACTAGGTGTTCATAATGTTTTGTACACTCAGATTAGATGTACAGTAGCGTACCATACATAGTAAACATGTTTTATATTCCTATTATTACCTGGAGGCCCTGGTGTTCCCGGATCTCCAATCTCTGTTCTTCCTTGACTCCCCTTCTCACCCTTTAATCCTGGATCTCCTGAAAACACAAATAGAATGCAGTGTGTTCCAGACAGTACAAATATAATGTAATGTGTTCCAGACAGAACAAATAGAATGCAATGTGTTCCAGACTGAACAAATAGAATGCAATGTGTTCCAGACAGACAAATAGAATGCAATGTGTTCCAGACAGAACAAATAGAATGCAATGTGTTCCAGACAGACAAATAGAATGCAATGTGTTCCAGACTGAACAAATAGAATGCAATGTGTTCCAGACAGACAAATAGAATGCAATGTGTTCCAGACAGAACAAATAGAATGCAATGTCTTCCAGACAGACAAATAGAATGCAATGTGTTCCAGACAGAACAAATAGAATGCAATGTGTTCCAGACAGACAAATAGAATGCAATGTGTTCCAGACAGACAAATAGAATGCAATGTGTTCCAGACAGTACAAATAGAATGCAATGTGTTCCAGACAGTACAAATCTATTTTTACATTTAACTTGACTACAGGAAAAAGCTAGGCCTTTGTTTACATTTTACTGGTACAGTGTCCTGGAGAAGATCTCAATTACTCCTCTCTCCTGCAACACCACCACTAGAGGCAGTGCTGTAACACCACCACTAGAGGCAGTACATTCTACTGTTTACCTGTACATACTGCACAGATGAAATTAGTCCTAAAGCCTATTTATTACCTTTCAAGCCAAGCATCCCAGGATGCCCAGGTCGACCTGGATGGCCCGGCTGTCCACTGGAACCAGGGTTCCCAGGAAAGCCTGTAGATCCCTTGGGCCCAACCGGGCCTGGTGCCCCCGAAGTCCCATCCCTGGTCTGGCAGTGGTCACAGTTACTCAGCTGCTGGTTACTGAGGAGTAGCGAAGGCATCTCCACTGGGATGAAAACACAATGGAGAAGGCTCAGATAATGTGTACTCTACAGAGTACAGCAATGATCAAACATAATCAATACTCACATCTAAGTACCTCTCTGCATATTTCCTGAATGATTTGCTTGGACATCTCCCTTCCCTGTGGAAATGTGACATGATTGATGGCATCATGCAAAATGTATGAGTCAATTAATACAGACGGCATAGACATTGATGGAACAGTTAACGATTGTTGTTGAAAAGTGACATGTTGGGTAGTTGTTGGTGACCAAGCATGGTCAATGTACTGGTGGGGTACTGGTGAGTGTACTGGTGGGGTACATACAGGTCTCCCCTCTAGTCCAGGTGGCCCAAGAGGGCCAACGTCCCCGCTCTGTCCTCGAGGCCCAGGCGGGCCAGTCTGCCCTGATAGTCCTGGCTGGCCTTGGTGACCTCCCAGTCCCCTCTGACCGGGGTCTCCTGTTGTTCCTTTCTGGCTTCCACAAGAGCATAGTATAAGTACACACACTGCTCTAGATGGGGACGTATGCTTGGCTATTCAGGGCTACAGCTACTTACAGTAGTCAATGACAGACTTACCTCCCCTTTTTGTCCCGATGAGCCAATAGAGCCCTGTCAATCAAAGTCATAATGGCTGAGTATTAGTCATGTTGATTAATTATAATGTAATTGGGTTTGAATGAGATGGAAATACAACTAACTTCCATATCCTCTGGATGTGGATAAAGGGAAAACATGCTGTTTAAATTGATATTCTCAATGGAAAAGTGATAGTCAGAAGTCAATTTGAGAGTTGTTCCGACACTTCCAAATTCACAATCCAACTTCTGTACATGAATGTATTAGAACAGGGGTGTCAAACGTACGGCCCGCGGGCCGGATCAGGCCCACAAACGGGTTTAATCCGGCCCGCGAGATGATTAATTTTTTTTTTTTTTAAATTTAAAAAACGTGATTTTTTGACTTTTCACTGTATTTTGCACCAGGAGGCTTTGTGTTGCAAGTCATTAAAGATGGATAACGTCATGAAGGTGGTCATCCAAACTGTTAATTTCATCCGATCCAGAAGCCTGAATCACCGTCAGTTTGACAGCCTTCTCAGAGAGAAAGACCACATCTATGGCCTGCCATACCACACTGAGGTAAGATGGTTAAGCCGAGGTGCTGTGCTGAGGCGTTTCTTTGATTTACGAGAAGAAATTGAACAGTTCATGGAAGAAAAGGGCAAACCAGTGTTAGAATTTCATTCCGCAGAATGGATGCAGGACCTTGCATTTATGGTGGATGTTACAGAGCACCTGAATAACTTGAACAAACAGCTGCAAGGGCGCATCAAAGTTGTCACGCAGTATTATGACAGCATACGTTCTTTCAAGTTGAATGTGTCATTGTGGGAGACGCAACTTGCCGGTGGTGATGCAGCTCACTTCCCCTGTCTGAAAAATGTGTGCGCGACCCAACATGTGGCAGACATGAAGCGGTTCAAAGATAAAATAACGGGACTGTTACGGGAGTTTGAGCAACGCTTTCAGATTTATGTTTATATGTTTTTATGTTGATGTGCTATTGTTTTTAATTGATTTTATTTTATTTGTATATTTAACCTATTCTTGACTCTGTGGTTCTTGCACTTGTTTGGGGAACAGGATTTCATTATTTTTATCTACATTTCTGCCTGAGAAATGACACCCTGATATAGTTCTGTGATCTGTGATATACTTCTGTGAATCACTGAGGCATTGTGTGTTTGTGTGTTCTTTGTCCTCAGAACTTTCAAATAACTTGAGGTGTTTTATGATTAATAGTGATGTTGTGCTTTTGGACACTGTCCTCAGGCTCCAGCTTTATGTTTATATGTTTTTATGTTGATGTGCTATTGTTTTTAATTGTTTTTATTTTATTTGTATATTTAACCTATTCTTGACTCTGTGGTTCTTGCACTTGTTTGGGGAACAGGATTTCATTATTTTTATCTACATTTCTGCCTGAGAAATGACACCCTGATATAGTTCTGTGATCTGTGAAACAGTTCTGTTAATCACTGAGGCATTGTGTGTTTGTGTGTTCTTTTTCTTTAGAATTTTCAAATAAACTTGACGTGTTTTATGATTAATAGTGATGTTGTGCTTGTACTATTTTGGACACACTGTCCTCAGGCTCCAGCTTTATGTTGTATGTTGATCGTATTAAAACAAAAAAAACAATCTGAAGTTGTTGTTTTTAAGTTATATATACCATGATTTTTCCGGTCCGGCCCACTTGGGAATAGATTTTCCTCCATGTGGCCCCTGAGCTAAAATGAGTTTGACACCCCTGTATTAGAACATAGTTGGACTGCAAAATTCATATCAGTGCTAGTCTACAATATGAAAGAAATACATTGTGACAAGAGGAACATATTCCCAGTTACGAATGATTTAGGCAATGGAATAACCACTGTAATGTGGTTAGAAAAGTTTCCCATAGAAAAAGTATACTGTAGCACTTGCAAGCAGTAAGTACTATGTAACTGGGCTTCCGAGGCTGCTGGACAATCAACTGTCCAACTGGACAAAATGCTTTTGTATAGCCATTACGGAATTCATTCATTGATGTAAATAATATGAGATGTAATCATAGGAAGGGGAACTTACATGATTCCCTGGAATTCCCAAATCTCCTTTTTCACCTCTCAATCCCTGTAGAGAAAATTAAACGAGCAATAATGGTTTTTGTTTTTAGTCATTCTGCTTGTGATTAAATGTAAGGTCTTCAGTAATCAAATTAGTGTCCTTCAGAGCAGAGTTAAAATTGACTGCGATTTTACAAGAAGGTTAATGATATTTCCATCCAGAAACTCAGTACAAGTGACTTCTTAACCGCAGTCCTGTGGTGACATTGTCATTTGACTCGATACGCTTCCTAGTTCCCCTCCCAAAGATCATAGCTGTCCCTGTTTTCCATGACTTTTGAATTAAGCAGTTGTTCAACATGATTCCACTCTGGCTAAATGAAAGCAACCACATTTGGAAGGAGATAGTGAGCCAAGCATCAGATTATACTTGAAGCGGTCTTATGTACATGGAAACGTAGCAACCTATATACAGTGGGGGAAAAAAGTATTTAGTCAGCCACCAATTGTGCAAGTTCTCCCACTTAAAAAGATGAGAGAGGCCTGTAATTTTCCTCATAGGTACACGTCAACTATGACAGACAAATTGAGATTTTTTTTCTCCAGAAAATCACATTGTAGGATTTCTTATGAATATATTTGCAAATTATGGTGGAAAATAAGTATTTGGTCACCTACAAACAAGCAAGATTTCTGGCTCTCACAGACCTGTAACTTCTTCTTTAAGAGGCTCCTCTGTCCTCCACTCGTTACCTGTATTAATGGCACCTGTTTGAACTTGTTATCAGTATAAAAGACACCTGTCCACAACCTCAAACAGTCACACTCCAAACTCCACTATGGCCAAGACCAAAGAGCTGTCAAAGGACACCAGAAACAAAATTGTAGACCTGCACCAGGCTGGGAAGACTGAATCTGCAATAGGTAAGCAGCTTGGTTTGAAGAAATCAACTGTGGGAGCAATTATTAGGAAATGGAAGACATACAAGACCACTGATAATCTCCCTCGATCTGGGGCTCCACGCAAGATCTCACCCCGTGGGTCAAAATGATCACAAGAACGGTGAGCAAAAATCCCAGAACCACACGGGGGGGACCTAGTGAATGACCTGCAGAGAGCTGGGACCAAAGTAACAAAGCCTACCATCAGTAACACACTACGCCGCCAGGGACTCAAATCCTGCAGTGCCAGACGTGTCCCCCTGCTTAAGCCAGTATGTGCCCAGGCCCGTCTGAAGTTTGCTAGAGTGCATTTGGATGATCCAGAAGAGGATTGGGGAGAATGTCATATGGTCAGATGAAACCAAAATAGAACTTTTTGGTAAAAACTCAACTCGTCGTGTTTGGAGGACAAAGAATGCTGAGTTGCATCCAAAGAACACCATAGCATGGGGGTGGAAACATCATGCTTTGGGGCTGTTTTTCTGCAAAGGGACCAGGGACGACTGATCCGTGTAAAGGAAAGAATGAATGGGGCCATGTATCGTGAGATTTTGAGTGAAAACCTCCTTCCATCAGCAAGGGCATTGAATATGAAACGTGGCTGGGTCTTTCAGCATGACAATGATCCCAAACACACCGCCCGGGCAACGAAGGAGTGGCTTCGTAAGAAGCATTTCAAGGTCCTGGAGTGGCCTAGCCAGTCTCCAGATCTCAACCCCATAGAAAATCTTTGGAGGGAGTTGAAAGTCCGTGTTGCCCAGCGACAGCCCCAAAACATCACTGCTCTAGAGGAGATCTGCATGGAGGAATGGGCCAAAATACCAGCAACAGTGTGTGAAAACCTTATGAAGACTTACAGAAAACGTTTGACCTGTGTCATTGCCAACAAAGGGTATATAACAAAGTATTGATAAACTTTTGTTATTGACCAAATACTTATTTTCCACCATAATTTGCAAATAAATTCATAAAAAATCCTACAATGTGATTTTCTGGATTTTTTTTTCTCATTTTGTCTGTCATAGTTGATGTGTACCTATGATGAAAATTACAGGCCTCTCTCATCTTTTTAAGTGGGAGAACTTGCACAATTGGTGGCTGACTAAATACTTTTTCCCCCACTGTATATGTTTCCCAAAGCAACCTCTGGTCCATAAGTCAAATGAAAGTTTGATATGTTCATCAGTTACAGTATATTCAATTTCATTTTTTAGCTGTTTACCATTATTTGCTCTCTTGGACTGAACAACATGGCAAAATATAACCAAACTGAATACTTGAAACATCAGGAATTCCACCTGAAATCCCCTGAGAAGACAGACGCTCCATACAAAGCATCAAGGGTAGCTAATGGATTTGAATTGTCATCAGGAGTTATTAAATGAATACCTTCCCTCCTCGTTCACCTGGATCTCCCCTTTGTCCCTGGTGAGATAGAAATGACACAACAATCACATGTTATGATATTGTTATAATAGGAGAAGACAGAGTTACAGTTCCAAATGTTTCAACTTCAATACCCACATACTGCATCACGTCTATGGCACAGGCTATGGATATGCCAGATGACAGTATGTTAAACATTCTACAAGCCTCTTGTAGTGTTTCACTGTTTAAAAAATATATATATTTTGTTGTAAGATTGCAAGTTTTCCTGAAATGGTAGAAATGAAACGAAAGGCAAACTGAAAAGTTCCTGTAAAAAATACTGTTATAGATCAATTATGTATTTTATTGCATTTGATTAACCCTCACCTGTAAATTGCAGTCCTTGGGGTAATTAATTAATTTCATCCCATGAAAGATTTGCTTGGTTGCTGTAGTATAAATTATTATTCTTTATTGAAGTTAATGGAGGTAAATCTGGAAACACAGCTCACTATAAAGTAGCTTTCTGGCTCCTACTTCTTCATCAAAATGCAACGTCAGTGTTTTTCCTCGCTCATTAAATAAACAAAATGTGATCGGGATGGAAACACTGAAAACATTTGCAGAAAACATTCTTAATGCTCAATCCCAGCTCAATCGTACACTACGCCTCAGAAAAAATAAATAATTATACCAATTTCAAAATACCTTTTTGAGCAGAACATTTAGTGAAAATGAGTATAATTGCTAATTCCAATAATTCCAGTAATTGCTAAATAAGTAAATCCCTATCGAAGAGTATAGACACAGTATTTTCAGAGAAGTTAAAAGTGATTTTGTAGGAGCCTGTAAGTACCTTAGGTCCTGTCAGGCCTGGCATTCCTGGGTGTCCTGGCTGACCTGCTCCACCGAGGTCACCTGACTTGCCCTGGAATAACATTAATTCAATCAGCATTATGCTGTACATGTACATTTCAGCCATTTAGCAGACGCTCTTATTACAGCGACTTACAGTCTTCAGATAGCTGGGTGAGACAACCACATATCTGTGCATAGTAAGAACCCATAGTAGGACACTTTGTCTCTTAGACGTTCTGTGGCTTACGTCACACTGTAAGGGTTCTTCAATGACTCACACAGCCTTCTTAAAACAGATCATAATGATGTAATGTATCACCTTTACTGTCTATTTACATTCAGAATATATATAATACAAACAGATATAAAACTTAAAATGTTGACCTCCTGTCCTGGAACCCCTGGTTGACCTTGCAGTCCACTTTCACCTTTGCTGCCCTTTATTTGAGAAAAGTTAATTAGTTGAAGGAGGTACTTTATAAAAGACATAGCAGATGCTGATTTGGAAATGAAATCATGAAATACTGCTGTGAAAAAATATAAATAAATGCTCATAATCAACATTAGAGTTTTAGGGAACCATAAGGAGACATGACCATAATGCTAGAAATTAGATCTAGGGCGGGATTCAATCCGATCACGCTTTGTCGGATATGCACCTTTTAAATGCATTGTTTCCGCATTGGCAGAGACCACATTCAAGGTAAATGCTGCACATGTCGGCTCAATCGGAAATTACCTTTAAATGTCAAGCGCGCTATTACGTTTTCTAGTGCTGATTGGATTGAATCCCAGCCCTAGTTTGTGTTTTTTCTTTTTCTAAACAAATGTCCTCTCCCTAATAACTACTGTTTGAAACTAAGACATTAATATGAAAACCCTGCTCATGTCCATAAACTGCTATTTCAGTCCTGTGCCATTAACCAATACACATTGGCTCTTGTTAAAGGGATATCAGCTAATGAAAAGTGATTGGGAGACAGAGAGTGGAGACCAGTGAATGGGAGACAGAGAGAGGAGACCAGAGAACCAGAGTACCATCCCGCTTTTGATTTCCATCCCAAAATTCCACTGACGAAGGCAATAGTAGTAAGCTTGGATCACCATTTCATTTGGCGTCTCTAGTATAGCTATGGTACTGCTCTAAACAACATACTCGCTAGAAGTTATATCACTGCAGAAAATGCTAACCCAAGCACTATATGCATCTACAATAATGCTGAGTTTTGTTGCATGTCTCGGTAGGCACTATAACACAACTAGAGGAACTGATTTCAAACACCAATAGACAAGGGACTGATATGCACAGCGCAACAATAAACCCTTGTATGGACAGATGAGGTAATGTAACCGGCAGTATTTGGGATTTCATAACACTGCTCAACGTCATTAAGGGTTTTAAAGTTGCTCTGTGTGGTCATCACTGCCTCTAGTGATATTTTTACAGCACTGCCTCTAGTGGTGGTGTTGCAGCACTGCCTCTAGTGTTGGTGTTGCAGCACTGCATCTAGTGCTGGTGTTGCAGCACTGCCTCTAGTGGTGGTGTTGCAGCACTGTCTCTAGTGGTGGTGTTGCAGCACTGCCTCTAGTGGTGGCATTGCAGGAGAGAGGAGTAGTTGAGATCTTCTCCAAGACACTGTACTAGTACTAGTAAATGGCCAGAACACTCAAATTGCTCCAACACATTACAGATGTAGGATCTTAATTTGAGCCAGTTTGCTACAGCAGGAAAAGAATCCTGTAACAACAGGAAATGTGAATTATTATGTAGATTATAATTAATGGTAGGCTGGACAAAAGAACGAGTCAAAATTCACCCAAGGCTGAAAAACGTCAATAGAACGTTGGCTAAGCTGGAACACTAGCAAATTAATTGAATCGAACGTTCGCAGAGCCTATTTTGACTGGAATGATGCTTAGAATTCCATTTCACCTAAATGGCACAAAAAAATGTATCTCTTTTCATATTACCACTACAATCTGTTCTTAGGATGAAGAAGAAAAAAAAACCTGTGTACAAAGTAAACATCCGCACCCCGATGGTGTCAACTGTGCTTATGTCTGCGTAATGAAGAAATAGGGAAAAAATGAAAACTTCTGACTATTTCTGGTCTAGTGATCGATGACAACCGAGCTTGCTGCCCAGACTTACATAATTACAAAGAGGACATTCTCCTGATTAAAATGGTGTCCAACTTGAAAAAATCTAAATATACACATTGAGAGATATTTGGCGAAATAGACCGGCATGCTTCTCCATAGGAAAACAATGGGCGGAGCTCAGGGTACCAAGGGAAAAAAGTATTTTGGGGCTAGCATTTGATGACAACTGAGCTCGCTGATGATTACAAAGAGGAGATTCTCATGATTAAAATGGTGGCCGACTTGAACAAATTTTAATATACACATTGCAAGATATTTTACGAAATAGACTGACATACCTATATTTCCCCTTTATAAAACAATGGGACGACCTCCAAGTTTTTTTTTTGTTGTTGCCATTTTAACTACCAGCATAGGCATGTCTCATTGCCAACAATAGCAAAGCAGCCACTGTGACGTAGAACAATGGGCTGGGAATAGAACGTTCTGAAGGTGAGTTGGTGCCACAGTGCTTAATAGAAGTAATAGGAGCTGGCAGGCTGAAAAATGCCCTATAATAAGACCTGTCTTTTCGTGATTACTTCGAAACTACGACAAGCAGCTGGGACATATGGTAATATTATGAAACTGGGCTCCACAAGATGCAATGAACTAGTTTTTGTCAGAAAAAAGCGATGTTAAAAATGTGCAGGAAAATTCTCAGCAACAAAACAGTGATCAAATTAAGATCCTACATCTGTACCTTTATTGGTTCACAACGTTTCAATGCTAAAATGGTGTATTAAGGTATGTGGTGGAGCAATCTTTACTATTACTATTTACTATATTTACCCAAGTTATTGAGATGTTCTCAGCCCCCCCAAGAAAAGTACATTTGACTACTTCTGCAAATAGTACTCACATGGACGTTGGGCAAAAGAAAATCGACATCATCCCTGATCGACATCATCCCATTGACATGATGTTACATTTCTGGAACAGAAGAGAAATCACTGTTACCTTAGGTCCAGGTTGCCCTGATGATCCAGGTTCACCAGGCAATCCATTGTCCCCCTAAATAAGAAAAACAAGAAAACAACATCAGTTTCGATGTTCCGCGTATCTCTACACATCTGTATTTGTATTTATTATGGATCACTGAGTAAGTGTGAAAATGACTTCCATACGTATTTAAGCCAAATATACTACTGTAAGTGTGATCCTGAATACATTTGGACAAATTGAAACTGGATCTATTGGCTGCAGCCAACTTACAGATGTTCCAGTTGAACCTTTGGCTCCCTTCGGTCCTGGCAAACCAGCTTCACCCTGTAATTATAGAATCATATAATTAATAACATATGTAGTCGCTTTTTTATACTGTAATTTAACGCAACGGTTGGTCAATTTGGAAATATATTTTGATAAGAAATACAAGTATAACAACTCTCCTGATTGATTGCATGTTGCTCTTTCTCTCTGTCAGTTAAAGATTATTTATGTATTTCAATATCAAAATATAAAAGTCTAATGTTATGGGGATAGGGTACTGAGTCCAGTCCGCAGAGGACTTTTTAAAATGTACTTATTTGCGGGCAAGACTGAAGTCTTTTCAAATCTTAGTAATCCCAACATCATTTGTGGATTTTCCAAAAGCCATCACACGCACTTACATTTTAGTCATTTAGCAGACACTCTTATCCAGAGCAATTAGTGTTAAGTGCCTTGCTCAAGGGCACATTTTTCACCTAGTCGACTCTGGGATTCGAACCGGTTACTGGCCCAACACTTTAACCACTAGGCTACCCTTTCCTTTATTATATTCCTATTTATTTTAGTCTATACTTTATAACGGTGCATGTAAAATGTGGTTGAACACAGTATAATGTTCATAAATCATTTTAGACATAGAATACAATAAGGGAATGTCAAATAAAGTACAATAACATTATAGCCTTTCTTGCCAGCACAAAAGTTTACTATAAAGAAAAATTGCCGGGAAGGAGATTGTGAATTTGAATCAATATTTAATGAAAATGTAATAAACAGTATAGGCGTGTCCTAATATAAGGGCATACCTTTATGAGAATAACAAGAGCTCACCTTAGTTCCACTCAGGCCCTCATTTCCAGGCACGCCAGGCATACCCTGGAAACAAAGACAGAGTATGTAGCTTACTCTATATGACAGCACACAATCACAATGCTAACATACTGTACATGGTTTACGGATGGTTTGGTTTTCTTTCTTCTGAGTGTCTGGATTATTCACATATCAAATGTCTTTCCCCTGAGCTTCGCTGGCTCTATCAGACAGCGGGTTTAATAGCTTTCACAGGATGTTGTAAAAAAACAAACACAAATACCGCCCTAATGCAGAGAGCAGTGGTTCTAGATAGCATTGGGTATCACAATGAATGGACAGGGCGAATGCGGCTTGAAACCTCATTGCATTTACAATTCATCAGAGAGACTGTTGTACCAATCTAAATAACATACAATATGTGTGTGTTAGCTTTTGGCTATCTAGTCATAACATGTTGATTGATTTTATATGAATAACTGGTTGACCCCTAACAAAGATAGACCTAATAGTACAAATAGGTTTGTTGTCCAATAAATATACTTCCTAAAGTTTGTATAAAAGAAAATACACAACTTTATGTGGACCTATAAGTGATCTCTGCACACAATAGATCTCCCACTAATCAGTCATTTCAACATGGAACATGTATCTAGGACACCTCCAGAGTCTCATTCCGACATAAAGCCTCATACCTCAAAGCTCTTAAAGCCACAGTATATAGCTTGGTTTAAATTAATAGTAACAGTCACAAAAATATTACTAATTGAAAACAGCAATAGGTGTTTCAAATGCTTGAGGATGTGTTCCATGAAGTGGAATGGATGCATTCAATTTCTGTGAAAGCTTGCCCATTTTGTCTGACCACTCAGTGTCAGAAATCAGGAGTTCATAATAAGAAGCATGTATGTAGTGAACAAATATGCCATGTTTATGGAAGTACTAAACAAGGACTACTGCATTTAGTGATACCAAATATCTCTGATAATTCACTGTGGTGTAACCCTGTGAACAATGAGACTAACAGGAGACTATTCTATACAGGCCAAAGGTCAGTTGATACATCATCTTTAAGTAGTCCCAGAGATGACTGTGTTTCCTTTTTCAAGTATGATCTATGTTCATGGCTGCACGCATATTATCTGTTGAAAAAATTTCCACCTCTTCAAAGACCTTCAACAGACACATCTCTGTCACACTTCAAACAAAGAATAACGTTGAAGGTTATAAGGATATGGGTGACATAGCAGGTCCTTACGTAGTGGTTGCCGGCAAATGTAGAATAACCAACAATGTCACATCCTAAACAGGGATTGTCACATCCTAAGCCAAATTCTGCATATTCCATTACACCTCACAGCATAATCTGATCTCCTCATTGGTCTTGCACTCTAAAAGCCATAGATCTATGTTTGGCAGTTGAGAGACACAATATTTGTTGTTAATTAATGGACAAATGGGAACAGTCCCTAACGTTTACAACCCTCCTGGGGACATAAATGGTCGTAAATAGTAAATCTGTTATTTTGTGAATGTTTAGTT
Organism: Coregonus clupeaformis; assembly: GCF_020615455.1. Classification (NCBI taxonomy): domain Eukaryota; kingdom Metazoa; phylum Chordata; class Actinopteri; order Salmoniformes; family Salmonidae; genus Coregonus; species Coregonus clupeaformis. The sequence continues at coordinate 36,899,321 of NC_059222.1, read as the reverse complement.
GAGTAAATAAACAGTTTATAATTGTTGAGCATATCCAACAAAACTACCTTGAAATGGCTCTTTAGTCAGTTTTTCATGATAAACGGGTACAGATGTTTGGAAAACGGCAGAGAATTTATCTTGAGGGGATTGTAAAGAACATGGAAACATGGAAAATAACTCATCAAGAATCCTCCGATGCTGCAAATATATTAAAATCTCTTCCCTAGACGAGGCTATTGACCACTAGCCACTTCAGTTAAGACACCATGGAAATCTATTTGTGTGTTAAATAAGACAGGGAATCAGATGAGCCAAAGCTTATTTATGTGTTAAACAGCAAAGACGTTCTTGGAATAGGCAGAGGAGTACATCGTGGTCAACTATAGTTATGTATTCTTGGATCATTGATGGGAGTATGGGGGGATAAGTGTGACTGTGAGGCTTATTATGGCTCATTGGATAAAGGATTTCATATAGTATTTTATTCTAATAGAATTCATTCAATTATTTGCATATCAAAGAGTTGCCTAACTATGAAAGTGTCCAAGAACAGCCTTTGTTTCATTCTCTTTACATTGTGTTCTACTCATTAGAAATGTGACTGCAAAGAACATCAACATCCTTTCAATTCCGAACACTAAATACCTAAATAAGGACCTTTAACCAATTTTTGGCAAGAACACCGCATGAGCTATGTCATCTTCAAACCGTTATGTGCAATGCTTAAATCCTGCTTGGTCAGCAAAATGCTCACATGCAGGTTTTGCAATACTGCATCCATCTGTTGCAGAGGAGGCTGGTGGGAAGAGCTATAGGAGGACGGGCTCATTGTAATGGCTGGAATGGAATTAATGGAACGGTATCAAACACATCAAACATATGGAAACCACATGTTTGACTCCGTTCCATATATTCCATTCCAGCCATTACAATGAGCCCGTCATCCTATAGCTCCTCCCACCAGCCTTCTCTGATCTGTTGGCATCTATCTGTTGGCTTTGGATAGGGCCTGAAAGTGGTTTTGAAGGGCCAATAGAGGGTGCTCATCCATCTAATCTAAAAACACCAATGACTCAAGGTGACGTATTTTGGATACAGCACTTTTGACTCTCAATTGGTTATTCAAAATCCCATGACACTTGTCTCAAGAGTAGGGCTGTTAACCCTGGTGTCCTGGCTACAATTATTTTGGTCACCCAAAACAGTACGTCCATAGCCACCTAATCTTCCACAGCATCCAACTGGCTCATTCAACCCATTCCTCTTCCCCTTGCCATTATCAACGCATCAGGTAAAATAACAAGTAAATAAATAGAAAATAAATAGAATAAAGTCTCAAAATATAATAAAGACAATAGCTTTGAGGGGGTTACAGGCAACTACAACTATTGTGTAATTTAGTCCATAAAGACATAGCTCATTGGATGTTCTGGCAAACCAAATGGCTTACAGCCCTGTGGAGCAACTGACTCATTCTAGAACATCGTAGTTCCACCACTCAGCTTGTGTGGCCATATCTGCAGAACTCCCCAGATTAATGGGGATGCCCTTGTGTAACACTCTCTTTCAGATGTATTTTTCTGTCCCCAAATGACTACAACATTTTTCCAATCAGCTGTGTTCCCTGCATCACATGAAGTCACCAAAGTATTGCCTTAATAGGGTTTATATCCTGGGATGAACTGGAGGGAAACCACTCCAAATTTACTAGCTGTCAGAAATACTGTCATGATCCATGATGTCTGCTGTGATTCAAGTAGATCCAGATGACCAAGACTGTTTTGGATATCCCCTGCTAAAGTCAAGGAATTCATTTTATTTGAGGGGGCGGAGGGCATTCTTGCATTGTTCATATTTGATAGAAACCCAAGCATAAAATAAAGTAGACCATCTAGAGTGCACGGAATGTAGAATATAATCAATGGTTATAGAAAGTATAGAAGTGTTCATGACTTACAGGATGGCCCTCCCTTCCGTCTAGACCAGGGATGCCAGCTGCTCCAACCTCTCCCTATTGATGAAAAGAATGCATTAAAATATCATAAACACAGACATTATGCTTGATGATTTAGTGTACCGGTTACAGGTACAGTTCAAAAGAGATAGCAGCACCGCACCATGTATTTGCTCATTGGATGCTGTTGAAACTATCTTACATCAAGTCAGCAGCAGAGGCGGCAGGTAGCCTAGCGGTAAACAGTGTTGGGCCAGTAACCGACAGGTCACTGGTTCGGCTCCCCAAGCCAACTATGTGAAAAATCTGTAGATGTGCCCTTGAGCAAGGCACTTAGCCCTAATTGCTCCTGTAAGTCACTCTGGATAAGAGCATCTGCTAAATGAGTAAAATGTAAAATAAGGTGTCTGTACAGTGTCTGTTCTACATGTAATGTATGGGGACCACCCATACACAAAAATGTATGCACGCATGACTGTAAGTCGCTTTGGATAAAAGCGTCTGCTAAATGGCATATTATTATTATTATTAACCCAGCTTGTCAAGCCATGATTTGCAACAAACTGGCAATCTAAAGACATTAAGAACATGCAATAAGGCACTACTTTTTCTATTTTCCATGGTGTAGAAGGGAAGAAACCAACTGTGAACATTTGGAAGGTGCTACATGTGGAAGAAAAGATCATATAAATCCAGAATTTATAACGCAGACACAACCACCTAGATGGTGATGAACTGCTGTTAAGATAATGAAAACCATGTGTCAGAAAAGCCTGAGCTGAGCTGAGAAAGAACAAGAGGAAACAATGGTCTTAACCCCCTTATAGATCACAATGTGTGCTAACAGCAGTAATATATTTCCACTGTTGGGGAACTGCCAGACAATAACAGTAGTTCAGTTCAGGCCGACTACGCCAAGTCAACCTTAAGGTCAATTTTGTCATACGTCAATCCCATCCATCAGTGAGTTAACTTTCCTTTGATTAGTCACACTGAAAACCAACCTTTTGACCGATTTGTCCTGGAACTCCGTTCTTTCCATCTCTTCCAGGTAAACCCTGAGTTGAAGAATGGAAGAAAGAGAGATTTTTTCAAACTTAAAGCCATGTCAGCTCCTGGTTTGAGACCAGAGTATCTATACTGTACATACTGGTACTCCTGGATGTCCTGCTGGCCCAGAGAGTCCCCTGGCTCCTTTTTCTCCCTGAAATTGTCAAATCATCAAGATTACCAAGATTGATATTTAGTATTTAGTATTTTATTAGGATCCCCAATAGCTGCTGCCAAGGCAGCCACTACTCTTCCTGGGGTCCATACCGGAACAAAACAACACATCACAACAAAACAGTCTACATCATCAATAAAACAATACATCACACAATACAACTTCACACTTATCCATCATTACAAATGTACAATATAACATTTACAATATTACAACAATACAATACTACAGTATATTGGTCAGAGGTCAATATACTGTATACATTTGTCAATATGTTTGTCAACTTGAAAGGATTAGCAAGTGGCCAGTTAACTACTACCTAACCTATGCTGTTTACTTGGCAACTAATGTACATAACCGTGTGATTAATAACAGTATTGTGATATTCTTACCACTTGGCCATCTTTGCCGGCAAGTCCTGGCCCCCCTGAAAGACCCATAGAGCCCTGGGAAAGAAATTAAAGATATAAAAAGTTTAATAACAAGTTATTACCATGCAATTCGCCTTGCCTACCTTTCTCTGAAAACATTTCATTAAGTGCCTCCGGAAGATGAGGCAGCGAAAGTATTTGAAACTTTACCGGTAACAGCTGCATCAGCTAAAGTACAAAGTGTGTGATGATTTTTAAAAAACAGACACTGCCTCATCAAAAGAGCTAGTACACAGTACCAGTCAAAAGTTTGGACACATCTACTCATTCCAGGGTTTTTCTTTCTTTTTACTATGTTCTACATTGTAGACTAATAGTGAAGACATCAAAACTATGAAATAACACATATGGAATCATGTAGAAACCAAAAAAGTGTTAAACAAATCAAACTACATTTTCTATTTGAGATTCTTCAAAGTAGCCACCCTTTGCCTTGATGACAGCTTTGCACACTCTTGGCATTCTCTTAACCCACTTCATGAGGTAGTCACCTGGAATGCATTAAAATTAACAGGTGTGCCTTGTTAAAAGTAAATTTGTGGAATTTCTTTCCTTCTTAATGTATTTGAGCCAATCAGTTGTGTTGTGACAAGGTAGGGGTTGGTATACAGAATATTCCCTATTTGGTAAAAGACCAAGTCCATATTATGGCAAGAACAGCTCAAATAAGCAAAGAGAAACAACAGTCCAACATTACTTTAAGACATGAAGGTCAGTCAATACGGAAAATTTCACGAACTTTGAAAGGTTCTTCAAGTGCAGTCGCAATAACCATCAAGCGCTATGATGAAACTGGCTCTCATGAAGACCGCCACAGGAAAGGAAGACCCAGAGTTACCTCTGCTGCAGAGGATAAGTTCATTAGAGTTACCAGTCTCAGAAATCGGCAATGAACTGCACCTCAGATTGCAGCCCAAATAAATGCTTCACAGAGTTCAAGTAACAGACACATCTCAACATCAACTGTTAAGAGGAGACTGTGTGAATCAGGCCTTCATGGTCGAATTGCTGCAAAGAAACCACTACTAAAGGACACCAATAAGAAGTAGAGACTTGCTTGGGCCAAGAAACACGAGCAATGGACATTAGACCGGTGGAAGTCTGTCCTTTGGTCTGATGAGTCCAAATTTGAGATTTTTGGTTCCAACTGCCGTGTCTTTGTGAGACACAGAGTAGGTGAACGGATGATCTCCGCATGTGTGGTTCCCACCGCGAAGCATGGAGGAGGAGGTGTGATGGTGCTTTGCTGGTGACACTGTCAGTGATTTATTTAGAATTCAAGGCACACTTAACCAGCATGGCTCCCACAGCATTCTGCAGCGATACGCCATCCCATCTGGTTTGCGCTTAGTGGGACTATCATTTGTTTTTCAACAGGACAATGACCCAACACACCTCCAGGCTGTGTAAGGGCTATTTGACCAAGAAGGAGAGTGATGAAGTGCTGCATCAGATGACCTGGCCTCCACAATCCGACCTCCACCCAATTGAGATGATTTGGGACCACAGACAGAAGGAAAAGCAGCCAACAAGTGCTCAGCATATGTGGGAACTCCTTCAAGACTCCTTCAAGACTGTTGGAAAAGCATTCCAGGTGAAGCTGGTTGAGAGAATGCCAAGAGTGTGCAAATCTGTCATCAAGGCAAATTGTAGCTACTTTAAAGAATCTAAAATCTTAAATATATTTTGATTTGTTTAATAATTCTTTGGTTACTACATGATTCATTATGTGTTATTTCATAGTTTTGATGTCTTCACTATTATTCTACAATGTAGAAAATAGTAAACATAAAGAAAACCCATTGAATGAGTAGGTGTGTCCAAACTTTTGACTGGTACTGTATGTTAACAATATCAGAGGTAAACTCCATCTGTACATGCAATAATAGTCATCAGATGAGTTATATATACTATTATAGGCCTATAACATACTGCATGTGGTTCAGATTCAAAGATCCTGTGGTGTACCTAGGAATATCCCGGGAAACCATCCTGCTGTTTTCAAATCAAATCACATTTTATTTGTCACATGCTTCGTAAACAACAGGTGTAGACGAACAGTGAAATGCTTACTTACGGGCCCTTCCCAACAATGCAGAGAAATAATAGAAAAGTAATAACACATAATAATAACAGCAATAATAAATTAAGTACAGAGTCAATGTCTATGTTCCATATAAACTACAAATGTTTCATCCAAGTCATGTTTTTTCTTATTTCCTTTGGTCTGCTCTCATAGAATACAAGGCGTATTGTTTTATTTTATGTGGGATTCATGCCGTTCAGTTCACCAGCTGTTTATTTCCATTAAAGACGGTTCTATTATGACACTTCCAAGAGTGTATTTATCACTATGGATTACCAATAGCTATCTTTCCTGTTCATAATTTGACCAAAATAATGAATCAATACAACAAATGTAATCTGCCCAGGATGTAGGACATTTAGGGAGATGGATTACTGATTATATACAAAAGTCATTGAAAAACCTGGCTTATAATGTGCATGCAAAGAGTTGATATTCTATAGAGATTTATACATTTGATAACCTCATTCAGTGAAACCAGTGTTATGGCTTACCTTTTCACCTGCTTGGCCCAATGGCCCAGGTAATCCCGGAACCCCTCTTTCACCCTAAAAAGACAAGAGATTTATACATAAAATGTGTGTCTGATAAAAGTGATTGTAGATAATTAGAAGTAGAGCTTTTGATCAGTTGGCTTGAATCCAAGCATTGGTTATAATGCTTCAAAGCGGGTCTTCTACAGTGTCATAAAATAAATCATGCTGAATCGATAAAAAGTCATACTAATGCCCTTTTTTGACCTTCCTACCGAATCACCAGGCCGTCCTTGTTCTCCCTTGTTACCACTAACCCCGCGACGCCCCTGAAAGAGAGAACAGAAAGAGCAGCTCCATTGATTTGACATCAAAAGCACTACTCTGAAACAGAATTTGTTTTAAAATTCAGCTGATACCTCTGTCCCAGTTGGACCCTGTGGTCCAGGAATCCCTCGGTTACCAGGAATACCCTTCAATTTAAAAAGAGGAGAGATGAGAAGTCATGAGATATTCACCCTTTTTATTAATGTTGCTCATAGATAAAACACGTTCATCAGCTGTGTGTTAAATTAAAGTAGTCTCACTTAAAGCGACAATCAGCAGTTGAAACATTAACAAAGCGTGCTCCCAGCCTGTGTTTCGCTAAAATGCTGAGGGATGGGTCTGGAGAAACGTAACCAAGCTCAAATACATAGACAGAGCTATGGATGCATAAATAAAAATTATAGGTAACGATTTACTTTGACTACATAGCCATAACGCATTTCTACACATCTGTAAACATTTCATGAACGTGTTATACAGGTCCCAAATGCATTATTAAAGGTTAATGAAATATATCCATAGCATATCTATAGCGTATATCTATAGCGCATTCATGTCATGCTAGCCCCGTGTGGCTCACTTGAAAGAGCATAGCACTTGCAACGCCAGGGTTGTTGGTTTGATTCCCACGGAGGACCAGTATGAAAATGTATGCACGCACTACTGCAAGTTGGTCTGGATAAGAGCGTCTGCTAAATGTAAAAAAAATTAAATGCTATGCAAGAGCTCATATTTAGGTATCTTTATAGATGTGTCATAGGGTGGACTTTAGCTTTCCTAGTTACATTTTCACTGACCTATGCATGCTCTCACAAATTATTGACCTTAATTGATGGCATGTGTGTGCTGTGATTTTCTGTACTTAATTAACCACCCTCCTCCTGTGATTGGAGCAACCCTTACACTACTGTCTCTCTTGCATTGCTTTTCACATCCTCTGCCTCCTTTATAACCTGTGGTGCACCTGTGTTCGAGGTCAAGCAACTCTGTTAGGGCAGCGCGGGGAGTACAAGATGCAAGTTGTTGGTCCAAACTACAAAGGTTTGAGCTGCGTAGCTCTGGTTGAAGCTAGCTCATAGTGGCGTCCGTCCTAAACATAGTTTTCCCTGCGTTCAGGGTTTTCGTCTATCGTTAGTTTTTTTGTAGTTCTTGCTCCAAGCGCCACTCCCCGTGCTCCCCCATACTCGTGGTGATGGTGTCTTCACCAGGTAGATTTGTCTTGATTAAATAATTGACAATGTAATCTATTTGCTCTTAAAGGGAAAGTAATGTAGTCCTATGCATTATTATTGTCTGAGTAGTGCGCAAGCCACCATCCGGGTATCTATTGATTGAAGATTGTTGTTATACTGGCTTGAAGAAATTAGATTGCCAGTTGTATTTTAACCTGTAACTGAAAAAAACTGAAATACCTTATTTACATACGTATTCAGACCCTTTGCTATGAGACTCGAAATTGAGCTCAGGTGCATCCTGTTTCCATTGATCATCCTTGAGATGTTTCTACAACTTGATTGGAGTCCACCTGTGGTAAATTCAATTGATTGGACATGATTTGGAAAGACCCACACCTGTCTATATAAGGTCCCACAGTTGACAGTGCATGTCAGAGCAAAAACCAAGCTTTGAGATCGAAGGAATTGTCCGTAGAGCTCCGAGACAGGATTTTGTCTCTGGGAAAGGGTAACTAAATAATTCTGCAGCATTGAAGGTCCCCAAGAACACAGTGGCCTCCATCATTCTTAAATGGAAGAAGTTTGGAACCACCGCCCGCCCGGCCAAACTGAGCAATCGGGAGAGAAGGGCCTTGGTCAGAGAGGTGACCAAGAACCCGATGGTCACTCTGACAAAGCTCCAGAGTTCCTCTGTGGAGTTGGGAGAACCTTCCAGAAGGACAACCATCTCTGCAGCACTCCACCAATCAGGCTTTTATGGTAGAGTGGCCAGACAGAAGCCACTCCTCAGTAAAAGGCACATGACAGCCCACTTGGAGTTCACCAAAAGGCACCTAAACAACTCTCAGACCATGAGAAACAAGATACTCTGGTCTGATGAAACCAAGATTGAACTCTTTGGGCTGAATGCCAAGCGTCACGTCTGGAGGAAACCAGGCACCGCTCATCACCTGGCCAATACCATCCCTACGGTGAAGCATGGTGGTGGCAGCTTCATGCTGTGGGGATGTTTTTCAGTGGCAGGGACTGGGAGACTAGTCAGGGTCGAGGGAAAGATGAACGGAGCAAAGTACAGAGAGATCCTTTATGAAAACCTGCTCCAGAGCGCTCAGGACCTCAGACTGGGGCGAAGGTTCACCTTCCAACAGGACAATGACCCTAAGCACAGAGCCAAGACAACGCAGGAGTGGCTTTGTAAAAAGTCTCTGAATATCCTTGAGTGGCCCAGCCAGAGCCCGGACATGACCCCGATCGAACATCTCTGGAGAGACCTGAAAATAGCTGTGCAGCGACGCTCCCCATCCAACCTGACAGAGCTTGAGAGGATCTGCAGAGAAGAATGGGAGAAACTCTCCAAATAAAGGTGTGCCAAGCTTTTAGCGTCATACCCAAGAAGACTCAATGTTTTCACTGCACAAAGTACTGAGTAAAGGGTCTGAATACTTATGTAAATGTTATATTTCATTTTTTCATTTTTAATACATTTGGAAACATTTCTAAAAACCTGTTTTTGCTTTGTCATTATGGGGTATTGTGTGTAGATTGATGAGGCAGAAAAAAAACAATTTAATCCATTTCAGAATAAGGCTGTAACGTAACAAAATGTGGAAAAGGTCAAGCGGTCTGAATACTTTTTCGAATGCACTGTATTTCATTAACCTTTAACAATGTGGTTGGGACCTGTTATAACATGTTCCTGAAATGCTTATAGATGTGTAATGAATGCGTTATCACTATATAGTCAATGTAAATGTTAGCTAATTATAGTTTTAACCTATACAGGCTATACAGTGTTTGTTTACATTTACTTTGTTTACAAATATTGGAGTAAAACAAGATACCATTTTGGGTTCTGATGGGGTATGACAGTTTAACTAAGCTCATGAGGCATTTATAACTTATATTCTTCAAGAATCAATGGGGACATATCATTCATTTCTATGCAGATTGCCCCTTTAAAACAAAACAACTTTTAAAACCTTCATACATACACACTTTATTAGCCTTCATGAGCCCTTTATAAGGCCCATATAGATGCTTCAGAAGTAATTCATAATCAAATGATATATGAAGGGTGCCAAAAGGGATTTGATGCATTTGACAAAGCAGATGTAAGGACCTTTTATATCACTCTTTATGTAGAATGACCTTGCTTATAAAGGATTTGTAAGACCTCTATGTAGTGATTATGAATATTTTATAAATGCTCTATAAAGCCTTTATAAGTTGAAACATGTTTCTGGTTTACTTAAGTCAAGGTAGTTGGTATCCTGTAAAAGTAAAGGTTATAAGGTTATGGGTAAACAATGACATTGTCCTCACAGCAGGGCAACCAAAATGTATATGAGGACATGTCCTCCAGCCAGCTTTCAATTGCTTTCATGGCTGGGCTCCCTGCCTGTTGAAAAATGCTAATCAGTTTAATCAAACATCAGGCAATGTATTTTCTCCAAATCTTATTCCTACATTGCCATGAAAGAGGGTGAACCCCTTTTTCCATTGCTTTTAGGAGGCGTACTTTTATGATCGTGAGAGTCGTGAGCGCCGCCGCCAAGCACCATACACTTCATAATTTTACGTCAAGCGAGCATATTAAACTTATTAATGAATTAGCGCTCATGCTGCTGCTTTGCAGCTGTTATGGAAAACTTGAGCCTCTGCCCTAGATATGAAGTACTACATACAGTTGAAGTCGGAACTTTACATACACTTAGGTTGGAGTCATGAAAAATCATTTTTCAACCACTCCACAAATTTCTTGTTAACAAACTATAGTTTTGGCAAGTCTGTTAGGACATTTACTTTGTGCATGGCACAAGCAATTTTTCCAACAATTGTTTACAGACAGATTATTTCACTTATAATTCACTGTATCACAATTCCAGTGGGTCAGAAGTTTACATACACTAAGTTGACTGCGCCTTTAAACAGCTTGGACAATTCCAGAAAGTTATGTCATGGCTTTAGAAGCTTCTGATAGGCAAATTGACATCAACTGAGTCAATTGGAGGTGTACCTGTGGATGTATTTCAAGGCCTACCTTCAAACTCAGTGCCTCTTTGCTTGACCTCATGGGAAAATGAAAAGAAAAAAATGTGTAGACCTCCACAAGTCTGGTTCATCCTTGGGAGCAATTTCCAAACGCCTGAAGGTACCACGTTCATCTGTACAAACAATAGTACGCAAGTATAAACACCATGGTACACGCAGCCGTCATACCACTCAGGAAGGAGACGCGTTCTGTCTCCTAGAGGTGAACGTACTTTGGTGCGAAAAGTGAAAATCAATCCCAGAACAACAGCAAAGGACCTTGTGAAGATGCTGGAGGAAACAGGTACAAAAGTATCTATATCCACAGTAAAACGAGTCCTATATCGACATAACCTGAAAGGCAGCTCAGCAAGGAAGAAGCCACTGCTCCAAAACTGCCATAAAAAAGCCAGACTACGGTTTGCAACTGCACATGGAGACAAAGATCGTACTTTTTGGAGAAATGTCCTCTGGTCTGATGAAACAAAAATAGAACTGTTTGGCCATAATGACCATCATTATGTTTGGAGGAAAAAGGGGGTGAAGCACGGGGGTGGCAGTATCATGCTGTGGGGGTGCTTTGCTGCAGGAGGGACTGGTGCACTTCACAAAATAGATGGCATCATGAGGAAGGGAAATGATGTGGATATATTGAAGCAACATCTCAAGACATCAGTCAGGAAGTTAAAGCTTGGTCGCAAATGCATCTTCCTAATGGACAATGACCCCAAGCATACTTCCAAAGTTCTGGCAAAATGGCTTAAGGACAACAAAGTCAAGGTATTGGAGTGGCCATCACAAAGCCCTGACCTCAATCCTATAGAAAATGTGTGGGCAGAACTGAAAAAGAGTGTGCGAGCAAGGAGGCCTACAAACCTGACTTAGTTACACCATCTCTGTCAGGAGGAATGGGCCAAAATTCACCCAACTTATTGTGGGAAGCTTGTGGAAGGCTACCTGAAAGGTTTGACCCAAGTTAAACAATTTAAAGGCAATGCTACCAAATACTAATTGAGTGTATGTAAACTTTTGACCCACTAGGAATGTGATGAAAGAAATAAAAGCTGAAATAAATCATTCTCTCTACTATTTTTCTGACATTTCACATTCTTAAAATAAAGTGGTGATCCTAACTGACATAAGACAGGGAAGTTTTACTAGGATTAAATATCATGAATTGTGAAAAACTGAGTTTAAATGTATTTGGCTAAGGTGCATGTAAACTTCCGACTTCAACTGTAGGCCTAAGGCCGAGACAATAAGAAGACACAGTGGCAGAATAAATTCAACCACACCTTTGTTTCATCACAAAACCGGAGAGCAACATCTGTCCTGTGAAGTCCACAAAGCATATTGCATGTAACATTGCATGAATTGTGAAAAACGGAGTTTTAATGTATTTGGCTAAGGTGTATGTAAACTTCAAACTTCAACTGTAGAATGCTGTTGGCTGGGCTCCCTGCCTGTGCCATTAAACCCCTACAACTCATCCAGAATGCTGCAGCCCGTCTGGTGTTCAACCTTCCCAAGTTCTCTCACGTCACCCTGCTCCTCCGCACACTGCACTGGCTTCCAGTTGAAGCTCGCATCTGCTACAATATCATGGTGCTTGCCTATGTTGCTGTGAGGGGAATGGCACCTCCTTACCTTCAGGCTCTGATCAGTCCCTACACCCAAACGAGGACATTGCGTTCTTCCACCTCTGGCCTGCTGGTCCCCCTACCTCTGCAGAAGCACAGTTACCGCTCAGCCCAGTCAAAACTGTTCGCTGCTCTGGCACCCCAATGGTGGAACAAGCTCCCTCACGACGCCAGGACAGCGGAGTCACTGACCACCTTCCGGAGACACTTGAAACCCTACCTCTTTAAGGAATACCTGGGATAGTATAAAAGTAATCATTCTACCCCCCCCTCTAAACCCCCCACACACACAAATTATATAAAATAATAAATAAAATAAAATAAAAAATAAAAATAATAATAATAATAATAATAATAATAATAACTGGCTATCATAAGGTGAATGCACCAATTTGTAAGTCGCTCTGGATAAGAGCGTCTGCTAAATGACGTAAATGTAAATGTAAATAGAAATTTACCATTCACTACCTATTAGCTACAATATAGTTCCAAGCTGCATTTCACTTGATTTTAATATCATAAACTGGCACAGGAAAGGTATGTTTTGTCTTTTTTATTTATTTTTTACATCTGCATGTCTATATTCACCATAAGAAAAAATTGTCAGAAGAAAAGTTTGCCTTCTGAGTGTAGTTAAGTTTCTGCATAGATCATAGATATTTGCCCTATTTGTATGATGGGAAACTAGGTTACTGTACAGGATATGGTTCCAATTCTGTAAGTCCTTTCATACTTCCACACCCATACTTGATTACCCTGCAAGTGGGCGCCATTTGTTTATTCAATGAACTGTAAGTGTGCTGACAAATTCATTGCGGAAAATTTGAGGGCTGTCCAATTAAGATAATTATTACATTCTATTTAATGACTCAAACAACTAGAGGATTTTTACTGGGAACTCAAAGATTCTCAGTTGCTACGGACGTTAGCATTTGAAATAAAACAGCCTCCATATTTTGTGATAAACCCAAATGTAACATCTGCCCTGACTTCAGTGGGAGGATGACATGTAGGAGGATGACATGTACGGCTTTCATTGTTACGTAGTGTAGGGTTTGAACTAAACTGATATCTTTCCTCTGATTACAAAGGAAAGACTTCACAAGATACTTATGAAAGACACTCTCTCATCACATTATGGTACTTTGGAGGAAGATTTGCTCCAACAATGCACTGCCAGTATTTAAAGGCCACAACATGTTCACAAATAATTCATCTTTGTATTGTAAACTGGTCTACACTTCTCGTGACCTCAGTCATCAGTAGAGATCAGTATCGAGTGCAAGTTGAACACCCCACACAGACCAATGTACTGTCCTTCCAACCATACAGTATTTCAAAGCCTCTAATTTTATTACATTTACATTTTAGTCATTTAGCAGACGCTCTTATCCAGAGTGCATACATTTTTCTAATGGAACAAGCTATGAAAATATAGGACTTCAAAATGTCATCCGAACAGCTAGTTGATAAAGAGTTCATTGATAGATAACAATGAACAAATTGAGTTCATAAAAATTACTGAAACAATGGGTATTTTGTCCATGATATACAGTAGTTTAGGCAGAAAATGACACAACAGACTTTGCTACATGACTATTTACAAGAGTAATGATGATTTTCAAAATTGAATTTATATGCCCCTTTAGGCAAACATTACTAAGTCATTACGGGGAGGTTTCCCGGACACAGATTCAGCCTAGTCCTGAACTAAAAATAACTTTTATTGAGAGATTCTCCACTGAGCTTGCTTTTTAGTCCAGGACTAGGTTTAATCTGTGTCCGGGAAACCACCCCTACAAGTTCAAAGTGATAGTAGAGCTGGTACAAGCAAACAAGCAATATCAGCAAATGTGCCACGTGTTTTCTGTTACTGAATTTCAAGGTTCTGATGTAAGTATTCATACAGACACTCTTACCACCTGCTTAACAAATTCAGTGAAATCTGACTCATACCACACAAAAAAATGCCAAGAAAGCCAAACCCTCTAATGCACAAACGCCTACTAAATCAGTTAACTGCTTCTGTAAGATTTATCCTGTTACAGTGACAGTCCCCTGCGAGGTAAGATGTATCCTGTTACAGTGACAGTCCCCTGCGAGGTAAGATGTATCCTGTTACAGTGACAGTCCCCTGCGAGGTAAGATGTACTGTACTGTTTCATGGAAACAATGACCATGCATCCTCCTAAAACATTTGTCAGATTTCCAAAAACATTTGCTTCATGGCATGAAGTCTAGCCCTTAGAAATGAATATTCCCCTAAAGGTCTTCATCATGATTAAATCATAGCTAGCAAGGTTAACACTCTCTAAGCGTCTACTCAATCAATTCTGGTAAGACAATTCAGCTATAACATAAAGAAATGAAACACCAACATAAAATGAAGATATGTAGGCACTTTATCATGAAGCTATACACTGTCCTGTAGATTAGAGAGACATTCACCTTCACAAATTACATGACATGCAAATCCCTCTCTTTTTCTTTCGGTTTGATATTAGGGAGGACTTGCTCCATGACTATCTTAATGGTCTGTTTCATAATCATTATATTCTGACTATAAGCCACGTAACATATAATCAGGTGACTATCCAATATGCTTCAGCATCTTCAGTGGCAACCAGATCATTATATCAAAGTCTACACTCTTAGAAAAAAGGGTTCCAAAAGGATAGCCCTTTTTGGGTCCCAGGAATAACCTTTTTTGGTTCCACCTACAACCCTTTAGGTTTTCATGTAGAACCCTCTGTGGAAAGGGTCCTACATGGAACCCAAAAGGGATATACGTGGAACCAAAAAGGGTTCTTCAAAGGGTTATCCTATGGAGACAGCCGAAGAACCCTTTCTGGTTCTAGATAGCACTTTTTTCTAAATCTACTCTCTGCAGATGTATGTATGTTAGAAAATGTGGCAGCAGTGATTACTTACGTCTGAGTACAATCTAGTCTAGAAATAGTAGATATGGGCCTGTATCCACAAAGCGTCTCAAAGGTAGGAGTGCTGATCTAGGATCTGTCCATATAATCTTAATCATTATGATCTAAATCTTAATCGTTATGATCTAAATCTTAATCGTTATGATCTAAATCTTAATCATTATGATCTAAATCTTAATCGTTATGATCTAAATCTTAATCGTTATGATCTAAATCTTAATCGTTATGATCTAAATCTTAATCGTTATGATCTAAATCTTAATCGTTATGATCTAAATCTTAATCGTTATGATCTAAATCTTAATCATTATGATCCAAATCTTAATCGTTATGATCTAAATCTTAATCGTTATGATCTAAATCTTAATCATTATGATCTAAATCTTAATCGTTATGATCTAAATCTTAATCATTATGATCAGCACTCCTACTCCGATACGCTTTGTGGATACGGGCCCTGGACTTATTAAGCATATTTAACACAAAGCTTTCCTGCAAATAATGAAATATAAATGATCTCCATCTGGGCCGCCTCGTGTGCCCAGTTATCACACTGGCAGGAGTCATAAAGTTTTTCTCCTGCCACCCAGTAGGAAGAAACAGGTACTGCACTTAACACTCAGACATAAACCTCTCTTCCCTTTCCTTTTAAATGTGTGAAAATGCCCTGAAATCCCTGGAAGGTCAATCCTGTTGGAGAAAGGGTACCATTAGCACCACTATGTACTCTATCCCAGGCGCTGATGACATGGCCGTTGATTAAGGCAGCCCCCCCCGCACCTCTTTGATTCAGAGGGGTTGGGTTAAATGCGGAAGACACGTTTCGGTTGAATGCATTCAGTTGTACAACTGACTAGGTATCCTCCTTTCCCTTTCTCTCCAAGCTCTTTAACTGTTATAACGTGAAAGGGAATTATCTTGACATCCAAAACATCCAATTGGCATCCAACTGATTTGAATGCCCATTCAGCAATGTCCCGAATAGCAATGAATCCATTATCGATGCATTTATTTTCTCCAAAAGTGTTGGATTCTGATGGGTGATAAGTGAGTGGATGTTTGTATATTAAACTATGTAGTACTCACAGTCTTACCGTCAGCACCAGCAGGACCAGCTTGACCGGGATTCCCCATTGTTCCTGCTTCCCCCTGACAGAGAACACAGCATGTTATTGACTGGACCATTTTGATTTTTAAACAATGCAAGTGCACCACTCATGAAACCGCTGAACTACTCAGAAACCATTTGTCTATTGCATGCTGCAAAGCAGCACCGATGTGATTTTAAAACATGTTCTTTGTGAGGAGCTTCAAACAGAAATGCTTTTTACCTTTCCTGGAAAAAAACTTTCAAGGCTTTACAGACTTTAAGAGTACAAAAGATCATTCTGAGTTCATGTCTCAGCAGGACATGTTGAACTTTACTTGATTCAAGATGCCCTTTATTACAATTCCTGGTAATATATCAGCCCCAGAGGAGGCTGGTGGGAGGAGCTATAGGAGGACAGGCTCATTGTAATGGCTGGAATGGAGTAAATGGAATAGTAAGAAACACTTCAAACAAATGGAAACAACTTTGACTCCATTCCATTGATTCCTCCTATAGCTTCTGTAGCTCCTCCCACCAGTTTCCTCTGATTCAGCCCAAAAGGTCTATCTGCGAACCAGCCATGCTTGTAGCCTTTTGGATGTATTATTAAAGCCTTTAAGAGTAATCTTTTCCTGTTGAAAAACAGGATTTGTACCAATGCATGACTATGGCCTTATAAACACAAACACGCCTGCAACCTTGTACACTTTTACAGAATAAAAGGACCTGTTGCTATGGTAATATTGCTTAAAGGTAGGCTACTTCGTGAAACGTTTTAGTGTTAGTTTTAACATCATATGCTCTGTGAACAATGATATGTGTCACACAGCACTTTATTTTGTGGCCCATTTCAGTACACTTTATTTTGCCTAGGAGTCAGTCTGTTTCGACTTTTAGTCAACTTGGCATTCTCTTAAAAAACAGTCTGGAACTAGTCCCTATTTCAATGGTTAGTTCTTTCCATCAATAAAGACGTTGGACAGTGGGGCGGGTCTTATTGATAACATTTTCCAACCACAACCCAATCACATGCATTGCCATCACCGTGACGTACTGTAGGCACAAAGCCACATCCGTTTGAACCGCATCTTTCAATTTGGCTGTACGTTCGGCATCTTGGATGAATTGGTCATGCAAGTTGTGGGGAGACAAAACAATTTACGTCACAAAACTGTTCAAAAGTTAAACACTTTCAGAAGTGTATTTGATTTGCACAGCAGCGTGTCCTGATGGAAGGAGTTGACACTTGATTTAGAAACTGGCAAGTGCCGTGGTGTAACCCTTCTGACTGACCTTCATGCCTGGAAAACCAGGAGGTCCGGGAGGACAGGTACAGGGTTCTGGAGTGGGCTCCACGTCGATGTCACCAGGGCCGTTGGCGCACTGGAATAAACAAGAAACACGCACACCATTCACTAATGACATGTAGCCCTTTCCTGCAGTCAAATTACCAAATCGCCCTCTAGTGGCCTCATGGGTGGAACGTTATTAATATTTTTCATAATTTCATAATTAATCAACATTGTTTTTTTTTAACAGCCGGAAATCCAGTGTTTCTATATAAAATGTTTTTCTGTCTTCTGTTACGTATATAAAGTGTACTATTGGGATGCAAACTCAAACTTGAATACATTTCAACTCTATATCTGACATGGTACAGGTGTCTTCTTTTTTTTAAGCCCATAGCCAGGTGTGTGAGGTGTATACTTTTGTTTCAAAGTAGACTACTTTGTGTGACCCTGATTTAGCCCAATGCAGTAAAAGGTTTTAACATAGTGTTCACTAAGCCATACTCTTGTCATATGGAAGACATTCGAGCAATGAATCAATTATATGTCTGATTTCCTGCTAACAGACACTCTCAGACAACTAAAGCCAAGGGAGTGCATTCAGTTCATGTCTTTTAGCAGCCTAATCATTTAGCATTTAGCAGCACAGTAGCATTCACACAGCAGACACTTCCAGCAAAACAACTTTGTAAACGTAGTTCTAGAGACAAAGGGTTATATTACATGTTCATAGCAAGAGACAAAAAACCTTGACTGCATATTAGTTCAAATATGTATGCTAGCTTGACACAAGGGAAGATTATTACCTTGGACTTACCCTGAAATCCGTAAAATGTAACTATAGGTATGTTCAACATAAAGCCACTACCATGTCATTACTTTGTTATTACTGGTAGCCTAGCTGTTAAGAGTGTTGGGCCAGTAACCGAAAGGGCGATGGTCCGAATCCCCAAGCCGGCAAGGTGGTAAAAATCTGACGTTCTGCCCTTGAGCAAGGCAGTTAACCCACAACAACAACTGCTCCCCAGGCGCCGGAAGCCCACCACACCTCTCTGATTCAGAGGGGTTGGGTTAAATGCGGAAGACACATTTCGGTTGACTGCATTTAGTTGTGCAACTAACTGGGTATCCCCCCTTTACCTTCCCTCCCCTATTACAATGTTGTAACTACAGTGATTGCTGTGTAGTTACCTAGGTATAAGGGCAATTTAAACGAAAACTCCACCCAAAAACCATATTTTGGTTTGTTTCATGAGTCCCGTGTTGATATAGTTCCAAAATCTTTTTCATGTCAGCAATCACATTTTCAAGATACTGTATATAACTTTCAAAATACAGAAATACAGCCGGTATGATGTATTTTGCATTATATGATGCTGCGTATTGCATCATATGATGCAAAATGCATCATACCGGCTGTAAGTTACATATCTTCAAAACTTGATTGCTGACATGCAAAACAAATTGGGATTATATCCACAATGGACTAATAAAATAAATACCAAAAGATAGCTGTTGGGTGGAATTTTCCTTTAAGGTAAAGTGTTACCTATACATTGCACAACCCCTAGCAGATTAGTGACACTGCAAAAGACCATAGAATAAAGTATAGTCTTACCTCTAGCGATGAAAATGAAACTAGGGTTTACTTTGTAAGCGAGCAAAGCCATCAGCCAAAATACATACCTCTCCGTCCTGGAAATAAAAGGAGCGAGATTATGTAATGGAAGCGCCTGGCAACCTGTAATCTCACACTAATAGACTAATCTGTTAAAACAATAACACTGGTTGAAGGTAAATGAAATAATGCAAAACATGCAGAGAGAGAGATGTTGGCATGCGGTTGTGTGTTTTCAGAGCCTCTCTCTCCCTCGCTTTGTTTCTCCCAAACTGATATCCAGAAACAACATATGCAAAACAATTGTCTGGCATCGTGGGTTAGTAGTGAAAGCAATAGCCAAGCCAATGCAGCATTTGGCCACTGCTTCACAAACAGATTTGCCGTCAGATGGTAAAATAACAGGGAGAGCAATGTGCATGAGGCAAGCAGAGGTAAAGACGCTCCACCACATCACACAGAAAGCAGGATGAGGTCAAACACAAGTGATAATAATAATGTAATAATCTATAAAACAAAGGTCATATATTGTGAATCATATTCCCCAGTACCATATGATTCAATGCACAACTGAAAGAGGAGAAAGAAGAAAGGAAAAACGTATATTTTTGAGACATTTCATCAGATTTCAAAATAAACATCGTATGGATTTCCCCCGATACTAAGTCATGGTGGTGATATGGTGGCATATAGTATAGTGGTGCATTGTGATCAAGAACAGGAAAATATGTGATCCCTTCAAACATGTACTACAAGGACAGATCCAAACAGGTGTTTGTACTCACAACTCCAGGTATTTCACAGGCAGTCTCACGGTTGTTCTGCCCGGGCTCGCAGTAGATCCTGAGCTTCATAATCTCAAACTGTTAAAGAAAGGAATTATCATGAGGTCGGGGAAAAAGCATTTCAATCTTAACACGTGGCTACTTTATCTTGCTAAAAGTTTTATAATGATGAATGAAGTCCTAAGTCCCTCTCATCACCATACCAGGAAGTTATTTCTCTAGACTTAAGTGACACCTTCTTTATATTTAAGATAACTTGTAAGGATTTACTTGCAGGTCATTTTCAAGTTTTATGCGTTCGAAAACAAATCCAGCAACATTCTGGTTGCACGTCTCAAATTAGCTTAGCCAAAAGTAGTTCATTAAAACACAACATCATTATGATTGATTGCAGCTTGAGGATGTTTGGCCCAAGTACACCATGTATCAACATCGCCAAATAAAGCAAAGACTAAATAAAACATAGAAGACAGAGAGGTTCTTCGTGGCAAGATTTTCTAATCCACTGAGGTCAGTATGTTTTAAAGGACAATGAAGACTCTTGACTCTTCACATCCTACTGTTAAAAGGTTAGACCAATAGCTGCGTAAATGTGATCCAATATACAGATGTAGGATCTTAATTTGATCACCATGTTGCAGGAGAACTTTGTGAAACTTATAGTTTATTTGAGGTTTAAAAAGGCTTCTGAAGATTGTAATTTCCCTTATGAAAAATGTATCAACCCCTACAAAAATGCCAATTAATTATAATCCACAATTAATTCACATTTCCTGTTGCAGAAGGATTATTTTCCTGTTGTAGCAAACTGGCTCAAATTAAGATCCTACATCTGTAGACAGTTGTCTTGCACAAACGCACATTATTGGTTCTGAAAATGTTGTCTCCGGATAAACTTACTGGTACAGTTGTCTCTTTGCTGACATACTTTCCGATCTGGGTCTTCCCATTAATGAAGATACCAACAGGAGGTTCCAATGGCAAGGTTTCAATTTCCAGGTCATCAACATACAGGGTAACATCCTGCTCGGTGACCAGTAGGCGAAGCTGATGCCAGTTCTCATCAAATAGTTTCTATTTGACAAGAAAACAGGATAAGGAAGGATTATTTATACAAAGGTCAACAAGGTCTAGGAAAATGTAACAACTTGCCTACTAGAGAGTGCAATGGATATTAAATTGTTGTGCAATCACAAAACATTGATAGAAAGAACATTGGAGAAACAAACAAACACACAGAGCCGAGAACAGCCTCAGCTTTAGAACATCAGTTTTCTTTTCTTTTTTGTTAAAATCACTTATCCACATGGTCAGAATGTAAGGAATCAAAGGCTGCGTTTAGACACGTACCCCAATGCTGATGTTTTTTCCACTAATCTAATTTAAACTAATCACATCAGATATTTTCACATAAGATATTTTTCAGAGCTGATCTGATTGGTCAAAACACCAATTAGTGAAAAAAATATCAGAATTGGGCTGCCTGTCTAAACGCAGACCAAGACACTTAACTCAGGCATGTCAGGAAGCCATTGTAAAGTAGGCCTCAGCTAGCACATGGCCAGTAGGAAAACTTTGGATGATTTCAAATAGTCTGATATGGTGACTGATCTCTAGGAAGTTTGATTATCTAACCATATTGAATCATTATTCTTTCAATTCACTACATTCCATTCTCCTCAAATGTCACAGTCTTCAATCCCACCACCTCCCAATCCTTAGAAAGTCATGCAAGTTAGTTATTTTGCTTTTTTGGAATATAATGTAGTTTGCTGTAATATCATTAGTGTGTGCAGTAATAAACCCTATCACTGTTTTATGAGCCCTCTCTGTGTTTCATGGATTGTAGAGACTGTACATCTGCCTCAGAGATTTTCATGATGATTGCCAGTTCTGGTGAGAAAGCTTCGTGATTTACATAAATTAACTGAAAACCCACGCTAACAGATGGTTATAGTAACAGTATTCCACTTTTCATGTAGCCTCATTTTGACCAGCTAACAGCCTAACCACCGATCAAGCAGAATTATGGACTAAACGTTCAAATCTTGTTGCTGCAACAATACAGGTAAAATCTAATCAAATTGTATGTCAAATGCGCCGAATATAACCGGTGTACACTTTACAGTGAAATGCTTACTTACGATCCCTTAACCAACAACGCAGAGATAAAAAGTAAGAAAATTAGCAAATAGAAATACAACAAATAACAATGCTATATACAAGGAGTACCAGTACCGAGTCAATATGCAGGGGTATGAGGTAGTTGAGATAATACTCACATTTTTACAGACGCTCTTATCCAGAGTGATTGCATACACCATTTTTTTATTTCATCATACTGGCCCCCCAATGAAATCAAACCCACAACCCTGGCGTTGCAAACAGCATGCTCTACCAACTGAGCTACATCCCTGCCTGCCATTCCCTCCCTACCCTGGGCCAATTGTGCACCGCCCCATGGGTCTCCCGGTCACAGCCAGCTACGACAGAGCCTGGATTCGAACCAGGATCTCTAGTGGCACAGCTAGCACTGGATGCAGTGCCTTAGACCACTGCGCCACTCGGGAGGTTACATGTAGGTAGGGGTAAAAGTGACTAGGCAATCAGGATAAATAATAAACAGAGTACTAATAAACAGAAGAAGATCCTACATTTGTAAAGTACTATCATGTCATGTGTCTGTTTTGGTGATTTGGAAGACTCATGGTGTTGAGGTACCTTGGCAGGTTCTTGTTGGAAGACCACTGTCTGAGTATCACCTGGTGCTACACTGGTTGTAGTGAACTTGACACTGCGTTCAAATCCATTTAGTGTGACAGCCATTTGTGGTTTCCCGTTATTGGTCTGTATCCTCCATAGGTCCCACTCTTCCCTGAGCAGAGACCCCTTGTACCTCAGCGTGGACACAAAGACATAGGATGGAGGCAGGCCATCTGGAAACAAGTTCCTGTGGGCCAAAATTAAACAACCAGTCAATCACATCACTATGAAACAACCAGTCAGTCACATCACTATGAAACAACCAGTCAGTCACATCACTATGAAACAACCAGTCAGTCACATCACTATGAAACAACCAGTCAATCACATCACTATGAAACAACCAGTCAATCACATCACTATGAAACAACCAGTCAGTCACATCACTATGAAACAACCAGTCAATCACATCACTATGAAACAACCAGTCAATCACATCACTATGAAACAACCAGTCAGTCACATCACTATGAAACAACCAGTCAGTCACATCACTATGAAACAACCAGTCAGTCACATCACTATGGAACAACCAGTCAGTCACATCACTATGAAACAACCAGTCAATCACATCACTATGAAACAACCAGTCAGTCACATCACTATGAAACAACCAGTCAGTCACATCACTATGAAACAACCAGTCAGTCACATCACTATGAAACAACCAGTCAGTCACATCACTATGAAACAACCAGTCAGTCACATCACTATGGAACAACCAGTCAGTCACATCACTATGAAACCAGAGTGATAAAGTAGACATGGCAATATTGACATGACCACTGGCGTAGCACACAGCCCCGCAGACCCCCCACTGAGGTAGAAAAAAATCATCTTACCATGAAAGAAATGTTTAGAATTACTGGAAAGTAGCTTAAAAACTACAACATTTTCTCTCAGCCTCATGGCAAAATGTGTAGAATAGCAGTAAATTAGCTCAGAGATTCTTGAAAGTCGGGACAATTGTTGTTATTTTTCTACTACAAAAAAAAAGGATTTTGTTTATTTATTTTTATTTGAGCTTAAAATGTACATTTATGAGAATCTTATAAGGGACAAGATTTGTTTTAGGAATTTTCTAAAAACTCTCTTTCCAGAGATATAAAGTTGGCGCATATTCCATAACACGGGGCTTATGAAAGCAACCTTTTTCTACACAAATCGTCACGAATTTGTCCGTAAAACCTGAACCGTGTGAGCTACAAACTAATAAGCTTCAGGGAAAAGGTCTGAGAAAATCAAGTAACAGGCTGCAAAAAGTGCATAGGTAAAATGTGCCAAAAATAAAGTGACCAAACATGGGTCTAAGTTTTCTTATGTCTCTCAGATATAGGACAGACACTTCAAAACCTTGTTCCTTATGATTTATATTTTGTCTTTCTGTTTTGCCATGTATGAATGTGTTATTCAATGTGTTTCTATGGGCTATAGCAGTAAAGGCCAAATTCAATGTTTCATCCCCAATTTCATTTTTATTTTGGCCTTAAAACACTTGTTGGACAATAATTATAGAAATAAAATTCCTTTTATGGTGTCTGATGGGGTTGGCATAAATCCAGTTAGTTGCATTTTATGAAAACATAAAAAGAAATTGGAGGTTGTTCCTTTACATTATAGCTGTTATAGCTGATACTTTGGTCTATCAAAATATATCTATTTATTTTTTTATTTAGGCAAATATTTGTGGGAAAAAAGTTGAGATTGTCCTGCCTTTCAAGAATGCCTGAACTCTAAAACTGCAACAATTTTTCTCAACCTCATGCAAAATGTGTAAAATAGCATGAAATTAGCTATAATACTGCACATTTTTATCTCTTCCCACATGAAAAATGGGGGGCCCCATGCGCTACGCCACTGGACATGACATGGTGTTTTAAGCTTACGTTGTGCTTTCACTCAGGTCGACTCGAGATGTCACCTGGAAGGCTTTGGAGCCATAGAAAGACCCTTGAGTTTTTTTGACCTTTTTGGCCAAATTAAGATAATGTAGAATATCGAAGCCCTTCACGTCACCGTTATCGACTGAGATTCTGCTTGGACAAACAGTCTCTGAAATAAAGAGAATGAAAGAATTAAGAACACGGCATAGTACGTATTTTTGTGTGACTGGTTGAACATCACAAACACATTTTCATAGAAGTACCACCATCTTTTCTTTCTGGTTGGGCTGCATGTTACATTTAGAGTAAATCCAATGAACGCAACAATTTATTTAATTTGACCTGGAAACCGAAGTGTCAAATAATCTATAGTAAAATACATTGGAATGGAATACCGGACATTTTGCAAATATGCAGTCTGTATATAGAACATCCCTCCCATCAGGAAAACCAGACAGAATTTGACCATTACACCCATACCTTAATCACTCATCTTAATTATTCCAGTAGGCTATTCATTTACATGGGATCAGACATCAGATACAACCTCTCAAATAGGTCCGATTGTCCTAGCTATTGTTTCATGTTTTGTTCTGGGTGTTGTTTTTGCTCTTGTTCTTGATGAAACCCTTTTGTTCTAAAACGTATTTTCAACAAGGCTGTAAGCATTCAGTACGTATTCTTGCTATGTTGACTACCAGGATGCATTGCCAAGTGCCGAAAGCCATGCACATACCCCTTCAGTTTTACAAAGATTTGGTATAGATCATTAACAATTTCAGCTGTTTTCCTAGCAATAGCTTCACTAACCTTTACTTCACCCCGAAGCATGAACCAGTATCTGGGCAAAGGAGACAGTGAATATGACAAGATCTCCTCTCGGCACAGAACGCTACCATTCAAGCTACCATTCACCAGCTCTGGAAGCATTATAATGTCAGAATTACTCACCAAATATGCCTACCCTGCCTGCAACTATTGTAATTTACTGCCGTTACGCAATGTACTGTATGTACTTCCAAAAAAGGTCTAAATAAATATCTACAAGCAACCAAAAAAATCATAATGTATTGTTTTTTTACCAGAAGGTGCCTCTTCCGGTCAAAAACAATACATCAGGTTCTGTTGCTTGTACAATTTTACTTAGGCCTTGGGCAGAGAGGAGATCACGTCATATCATTATCTTCTTTGCCCAGATATTGGTTCACTTGAAGCACTAACATTACATTGACATTACTCTCTTGACACAGTTTGGCTAGTCATCCACAGTCAACAGCTTCAGAAAACGTTAGATTCCCAATCATTAGATCTTGAGAAAACATTAGATTCCCAAACATTAAATCTTTAGAAAACATTAGATTTTAAGACATTTCTTGGTTTTGAATAGCTTCAATGTTTGGCAATGTGCAAACATGTTAAATGAACCAAAGAGTATTTAAAGGACCGCTCCTTCATTTTAACGAACAACAACAAAAATGGTTTGTTATGAAGCTGAGGGATAGGGCTCATGAGGGTCCCCATTTTGTCATCACAAAAACGCCTACCTTCACACAACTTCTGCCTTATGGTCTCACGGATCTTGGAAATAGCTTTATAGTCATCGACGTAAAACACGTAGTTGGAGGAAGGCTTGTTTCCAATAGCGTTCAACTCCGCCTCTTCCGTCTCAGATCCCACACCAATGGCAAACATGATTATTCCTCTCCTCCGGGCTGTATCTGCTGCTGCTTTCACCTCATCTTGTGACTTCCCGTCTGTTAGGACCACAGCGATTCTAGCAATGCCCTTTGGGCCTCGCTCAGACAGGTTAAACAGTTTGTCGCTGGCAAACTGTATGGCCGTCCCAGTCCTTGTGTTTCCTCCCATGTAGTCAATGGATTCCATGGCTCTGATGAGATCCTTGATATGAAGGTGCTTCCCTAGTGGAATATTTATGATTGGATCATCACTGTATTGGACCACTCCAATCTGGGTGAACTTCTGTCCGATGTTAAAGCTTGTGGTGATATTGACGAGCCATCGCTTGACTATTTCAAAGTTCACATCGGCTACGCTCCACGAGCCGTCTAGGATAAAGACCAGATCGCTTGCCACAGTCTTACAACCTGTAAGAGAGATGATACACATGAGTGGTGTTACACAGCCTTGAAAAAAACATTAATGAAGAATATTCACTTCTTATAAAGGAATACCAATACAGTTCATAGAGCTTTCCTGAACATCCATTCTGTTTTTATAGTAAACGTGAGAGATAATAGACACCATGCAATGGAAATGTGTCACATATAACGATGAAGACAGAAGCACTCTTACTGAATCTCATGTCCTCATCTTGTGCTGTACAAGACAAGTGAAGAAGCATGAAGCACACACACCGCAAGACACAATGCATGGATCTTGTTTTGCAACCCATGATGCTGAAGTACCAAACTCCAATTGTGCCCCTATAGGGAAAGGGAAACAACACATGCATTGCTGAGATTGTCGTTACAATTGCTCATATCAGTTAACCAATCAAAGAACTGCAGACCGTTTTTCTTACTTGTCACTGTTGTTACTTGAATTGCATGCAATGCATATCTTAATATTGAAAGTAGACATATCTGTGACAAAAGATGTAGGGTCAGTATATTGCATTTGTTGTAAACAAGATAAAGCAACTTAAGTCTGTGTTAGTGGCAATGAAACATGGAAGAGCATTCTGAAGTCTATCTCTTTCTCTCTCTCTCTCTCTCTCTCTCTCTCTCTCTCTCTCTATATATATATATATATATATATATATATATATATATATATATATATATATATATACATATATATATATACAGTACCAGTCAAAAGTTTGGACACACCTACTCATTCCAGGGTTTTTCTTTATCTGGAATGCATTTCAATTAACAGGTGTGCCTTGTTAAAAGTTAATTTGTTGAATTTATTTCGTTCTTAATGCGTTTGACCCAATCAGTTGTGTCGTGACAAGGTAGGGGTGGTATACAGAAGATAGCCCTATTTGGTAAAAGACTCAAATAAGTAAAGAGAAACGACAGCCCATCATTACTTTAAGACGAAGGTCAGTCAATCCGGAGAATTTCAAGAACTTTGAAGGTTTCTTAAAGTGCAGTCGCAAAAACCATCAAGCACTATGAAGAAACAGGCTGTCATGAGGACCGCCACAGGAAACGAAGACCCAGAGTTACCTCTGCTGCAGAGGATAAGTTCATTAGAGTTACCGGCCTCAGATTGCAGCCCAAATAAATGCTTCACAGAGTTCAAGTAACAGACACATCTCAACATCAACTGTTCTGAGGAGACTGCGTGAATCAGGCCTTCATGGACGGATTGCTACAAAGAAACCACTACTAAAGGACACCAATAATAAGAAGAGACTTGCTTGGGTCAAGAAACACGAGCAATGGACATTTGTCCAAATTTGTCTTTGTGAGACGCAAAGTAGGTGAACGGATGATCTCCGCATGTGTGGTTCCCACCGTGAAGCATGGAGGAGGAGGTATGATGGTGTGGGGGTGCTTTGCTGGTGACAATGTCTGTGATTTATTTAGAATTCAAGGCACACTGATCCAAAACAATGACAATGACTCAAAACACACCTCCAGGCTGTGTAAGGGCTATTTGACCAAGGAGAGCGATGGATTGCTGTTTAACACTTTTTTGGTTACTACATGATTCCGTGTGTTATTTCATAGTTTTGATGTCTTCACTATTATTCTACAATGTAGAAAATAATACAAATAAAGAAAAACCCTTGAATGAGTAAGTGTGTCCAAACTTTTGACTGGTACTCTACAGTTGAAGTCGGAAGTTTACATACACTTAGTTTGGAGTCATTAAAACTAAATTTACAACCACTCCACAAATTTCTTGTTAACAAACTATCGTTTTGGCAAGTCGGTTAAGACATCTACTTTGTGCATGACAGCAGTAATTTTTTCAACAATTGTTTACAGACAGATTATTTCACTTATAATTCACGGTATCACAATTCCAGTGGGTCAGAAGTTTACATACACTAAGTTGACTGTGCCTTTAAACAGTTTGGAACATTCCAGAAAATGATGTCATGGCTTTTGAAACTTCTGATAGGCTAATTTACATAATTTGAGTCAATTGGAGGTGTACCTGTGGATGTATTTCAAGGCCTACCTTCAAACCCAGTGACTCTTTGCTTGACATCATGGGAAAATCAAAAGAAATCAGCCAAGACCTCAGAAAAAAATTTGTAGACCTCCACAAGTCTGGTTCATCCTTGGGAGCAATTTCCAAATGCCTGAAGGTACCACGTTCATCCGTACAAACAATAGTATGCAAGTATAAACACCATGGCACCACGCAGCCGTCATACCGCTCAGGAAGGAGACACGTTCTGTCTCCTAGAGATGAACATACTTTGGTTTGAAAAGTGCAAATCAATCCCAGAACAACAGCAAAGGACCTTGTGAAGATGCTTGAGGAAACAGGTACAAAAGTATCTATATACTCAGTAAAACGAGTCCTATATCGACATAACCTGAAAGGCCGCTCAGCAAGGAAGAAGCCACTGCTCCAAAACCGCCATAAAAAAGCCAGACTACGGTTTGCAACTGCACATGGGGACAAAGATCGTACTGTCCTCTGGTCTGATGAAACAAAAATAGAACTGTTTGGCCATAATGACCATCGTTATGTTTGGAGGAAAAAGGGGGTTGCTTGCAAGCCGAAGAACACCATCCCAACCGTGAAGCACGGGGGTGGCAGCATCATGCTGTGGGGATGCTTTGCTGCAAGAGGGACTGGTGCACTTCACAAAATAGATGGCATCATGAGGAAGGAAAATTATGTCGATATATTGAAGCAACATCTCAAGACATCAGTCATGAAGTTAAAGCTTGGTCGCAAATGGGTCTTCCAAATGCACAATGACCCCAAGCATGCTTCCAAAGTTGTGGCAAAATGGCTTAAGGACAACAAAGTCAAGGTATTGGAGTGGCCATCACAAAGCCCTGACCTCAATCCTATAGAAAATGTGTGGGCAGAACTGAAAAAGCGTGTGCGAGCAAGGAGGCCA
The DNA here is from genome assembly GCF_020615455.1 of Coregonus clupeaformis. Lineage (NCBI taxonomy): Eukaryota > Metazoa > Chordata > Actinopteri > Salmoniformes > Salmonidae > Coregonus > Coregonus clupeaformis. The sequence goes on along the minus strand of NC_059222.1, from coordinate 36,869,569 downwards.
ACAAACCTGACTCAGTTACACCAGCTCTGTCAGGAGGAATGGCCCAAAATTCACCCAACTTATCGTGGGAAGCTTGTGGAAGACTACCCGAAATGTTTGACCCAAGTTAAACAATTTAAAGGCAATGCTACCAAATACTAATTGAGTGTATGTAAACTTCTGACCCACTGGGAATATGATGAAAGAAATAAACGCTGAAATAAATAATTCTCTCTACTATTATCTGACATTTCACATTCTTAAAATAAAGTGGTGATCCTAACTGACCTAAGACAGGGAATTTTTATTAGGATTAAATGTCAGGAATTGTGAAAAACTGAGTTTAAATGTATTTGGCTAAGGCATATGTAAACTTCAGACTTCAAATGTATATTTATCTCTCCCACTCTCTCTCTCTCTCTCTCTCTCTCTCTCTCTCTCTCTCTCTCTCTCTCTCTCTCTCTCTCTCTCTCTCTCTCTCTCTCTCTCTCTTTCTCTCTCTCTCTCGCTCTCTCTCCGTCTGTGTGAATACTCAGAAGAGTTTTGATCATACTTCTTTGTTTCCCTCTGGCTTCTTTAGGAAACTGTATATTTTATTGCAGTTTCCAGCCAGTGAAATGTAGAAACTGCAGACATTATAAAAAGATACAGCTATAAATTAGGAACAGATATGTTCCATATAAAGCATTTGTGGAAGGAAGGAAGGAAGGAAGGACCTTTGGTCATCTCAGTCAATCAATCCAATCAACTTAAAGCAGTGGGTTTTCCAGAGACAATGACCAGACTTGGGTAGGTCAGTTCTGCAATGACCGAGATCTAACCCGCGTCCACCATATGTAACTGTGCAGTCAGTTTGTTGTCACAGCTATAACATGACTGGGTTTTTCCACTCCCTGACCTGGGATTTGTGGCACAGCTCAGTGAGGCTCCAAAATGCCATGGTAGAGCCGGCCATTTTGTTCCGGTCCTTTCCCCCCAATCAGTCCAGAGCACTTGGGGAGGTTGCTGGAAAAGCAGCACCGTGACATGGGCAATTCTGTATGTTCAGTACTATCCGGGATCCCTGGGACGTCCCTACCCTGAATCCTAACCTTAACCCCTACCCTTACCCTTAACCCTTACCTTAACCGTTTTAAATTTCAACTTCAATGAGGTGATGTCAGAGTTGTACGTCCCTAGGATCCCAGATAGTAAAATCCCAGTCACTATGGCTTTCCTTCTATAGATTTTCCCCCAAACTGGATATTTCAAAATTTCTGCCGAAGCCACATGGAATTCATTTACAGACAGTGAAATTCCAGATCTGGACAGTGACCAAACACATGTAGTCATGACGAATGGATGGCAACCATTGTCCAAGACACAAAGAGACCTGGTTGTGATTGGACTACACAGTTAAAGCAATGTTACACATTCTTGAATGGGCTATATTAAAGATTGATGGTGTAAGCACCACCTGGGAATGCATGCCACAAAATTCTCTCAAATAACCCATGCACTTGTTTTGTAGGTCAGTGCAATGCCGTTCACCATATGTTTTTATTTTATTTATTTTTTATGACCCAGTCATTGACCTCTGACGTTATTGGGGCAGTGCAGACACTTTGTAGCTCTCCACCTTGGTCAAGATGACGGGTCGCTGGTATGCAGTTTATTATAACCCCCACCCCCGCTTAGAAAAGACAATATCCAACAAAAATAAATACAAATCTCAGACATATTGCCTAAAACTTGAACCCGAAACATGACTTCCAAGTTTGAGTTATTCATCTAGTTTGCAGCAATACTTTGTAAAATATTTATATCATGCCTGATGGGTTGCATCCAGCTGGACATGGGAGTCAGGAAGCTCATGTTGAACAGCTGATTCCTCCCACTTTTCCAGAAAAGGTGTTACCAACAGATTTAACCTGTTCGTGGTTTGGGCCGAAAACACAAACTTATATAGATGATTAATTAATGGATTTTCTGGTTCCTTGATCTGGTTCTTGCCCTGACCTATTTGGTTGCTATGTTCTTCTGTTTCATAGAGTTGTTGTTAGGGAGAAACTTGAGATGTTGTTTTCACAACTCCAAAGCTATTTGGTGCAGTTAATGTGCACCTACTAGAATAACTATTTAAAGATTAGCACCTGCTGTCTTAAATTAGTGTGTTTAATATGTCAACCATGGCATTTTGGACTTAACTGCTTTAAAAAATGCAATAAAAAGTCCTTCCATCCCAAAATCAACAACTGCTGTTCCGCATGTACTACAACCAATGATTTATGCAGTTTATACACTAGATTACTTACTAGCTGTTTTGAAGTCACCGCCCCTCCATCTTGGCACTCCCCCAACATTGTAGAACATATTTTGGAAGCTATAGAAATGCATTTATTAATGTCTACATTTGTTTTTGCCAGCGTTATTCTATTACAGACACCTTATTCTATTACAGACACCTACATTTTATTATGTCAGCTAAACATTTTTTTTAAATGAAAAAAATATTTAGAAATATTCTTTAAAGTATAATTTGTTACTGTCCCCACTACAACAACCAAACTACTTACTGCCCAGTGCAGTAAAAAAAACTAGATTTTCCTTTGTTTTATATATATTTCTACACTATGAGGTTGGAATAATAATTTGGAATTGTGAAAATTATGATAATGCCATTTTAGTGTAAGAGCTTTCTGACCACTTTAATTGAAAAAAATCACAGTAAGGTACTTAATTATTACCCAGAAATGATTTGATATTGAGATAAAAATGGCTGCATTGATGTAATTTTGTCCTTAAAACGTTTAATAGAAATACTGTAGAATTCCATTCATTCCTATGGAGGACTGCTCCTACTGGGGAGTGCCAATATGGCCGACCGGTGGCTTCAAAGCCTCTCGTTCGCCAATACATAGCATCAGCAATCCAGGGTTTATATACATAACTGACTACAACTTTTCCAAGGTAAGGGGAAAGGTAATTACTGCCAAGTTACTCAGGCACCAAGGGAAAAGCCTAAACATTATATCAGCTCTTCCTTGAAATCAAATCAAATAATCAAAACCATGAACCCATATCATCACAGTCGACTAAACCACTTGGAGCCTGGGAGGGCTATATCATCGTCCAATATGTTCCTATTTTAGAATGAACAGGCTAGGGGTTTACTTTTGGGATTACCTAACTTTTGTTTCATATAAATCTGTCACACTCACAGAAACTCATGAAAACAATTTATGCAAACCCCTGATCTTGGTATCTCTATGGATTTTGTTCCCCAAACCTTTTTATCTGTTTACGAGAGGAGTCTCAGTCGAGCGCCCAGCAGAGTTCAGTTAAATAATTCCATTCATTCTTTGCATATGACAGAGGCACAAACAAGGGACTGATAACTGCTCCTAATGTCTTCAGTATGCTACCTGCTGTCTGCTGCTGCAGCAGCTCAGCTCATAGGAATCTAAACACTAGTAGATTATCACATCTATTGAGACACTGATAAAGCACAAAGCTTCAGTGAAAGATACAACACACTAAAACACACCGAAACCAGAAAGATCTGAAATTGTACTGAAAGTTCATACTCAGCCTACATCCAAACAGGATGCAATAAGGTACTCCAACAGGTGCAACTTGCCTTACAATGCATTAAACAATTGAATAATAAACACATTTCAAACAAGAAACAATCAGTTTCCTAATTTAAACGTGAAACATTTTTAGCATACCGTAGATTTAAAAAAATATTGGCATCAAAGGCCCTTGCAGACCCAAAATCAAGAAGTGTACAAAATGTAGTTTTCCAAAAATGGCAAAAGCATCCCCCCCCACCAAAAAAAAAAAAAAGTTACCAGAGGTTAGTGTAGTCCGAGTGTCAGTCTCCCCCGTCACCTTCTCATAGGTGTCCTGTGGCCATAGCCGTGGCGAGCTCAAGCAGTAGAACAAGCTGGGTTTGGGGAAGAAGTTTCAGCACTGCACCAAATGTTCCTCTTGTGACTGAAAGCCTGCCCTCTCCATTCACTTTCCAGTTCTCTCTCTCTCTCTCTCTCTCTCTCTCTCTCTCTCGCTCTCTCTCGCTCTCGCTCTCTCTCGCTCTCCCCCTCTCTTCCCTTCTCACTTTCTTCCCCTCACTCTCTCCCCCCCTCTCTCTACCCCTCTCTCTCCTCCTCTTTCTCTCTCTCTGCCTCTCTCTCTCTCTCTCTCTCTCTCTCTCTTTTCTCTGGGTCTTCTCAGACTTTTACTTACCAACAGCCACTCTTAATTATCCAGGCTAAAAGAGAGAGACAGATAAGAAATACTGAGAGAGACAGCCTCTTTCTGTCAGTGCCAGGGGAAAATAGTAGTCACAAGGTCAGGATTGTGTATGGTCGCTGAGGGTATAAATATGAAGTCTGAGGGTTCCAGGAACCAGGGTGGGTCCTAGATAAGGCTGCATGCTTTCACATGCTGGGACCAAACCTCGGGCTTGGCAACTGGCGTTCTGTTCCGTTGTTTTATATATGGGCCTCTATATCTCCATCTGCCCATTGTCATCTCCCCAATGTGTGCTCATGGAAAAGGCTTACCAAGGTGGACAGCAGGAGATCATGTTGTACAAGTGAGCAATGAACAAGATGCTTAAAATGACTGTGATATGGTACCGTTCCTAGTAGCCTAGTCTTACAGCTAAAACTCAACAGAAATGTCCAGCCAAATCTGATATCAGTTGAGAATGTTGTTGTAGACTTCATTTCGTCATATTTGTTAGAGTTTCATAACTCTGCAGCATCCTGGCCTGCATCAACTAATGACTCCATTTTGGCTTTCTGCACCTCAGTATTGCAATGATTAACAGTTTCAGCATAAAGGCTGAACTACTCCCAGGGCGGCCCTCAGAATGTAAATCTAATGAGAATAAAGACACACATTGTACACATCAAGATCACTTCAGAACCTGACCTAAATGAACCAAAGATTCAGTGTAATAACTAAGATGCACATGAAATGCTGTCCAGATGCTGTAGGACAGGGTTTCCCAACAGACGGCCCACAGGCCGAATTTGGCCAGCTGGTGGTTTTATTTGGCCTCCCCAGTTTTCTGAGCCAATTTTGTAATATATTTTTGGATAGTAAAAACACCAGCAAATCAGCTCCAAGTGATTTTAATTTTGGAAGTCAGTTCCAAAGTATAACCACACATAATAGAGAGATAGATGTGATCGTATACTAATGTAAGTAAGGTTTAAAATGATTATGTTTAGTCAAATATGACATATTTTTGGCCTTCTTGCGGTCAATTATGTGTAATTATGTTCTGGCCCCCTGACCATCCGCTCAAGAAAAAATCTAGTTGATGATCCCTGCTGTAGGAGAATGCATTGAGTCAAGCATGATCGGCATTTCTTCGAGGAAAAAAGGGTTTACGCTATTGATACACACTGTGACCTACAAGCTAAATAGTTAAAAAGCTTATGTAATAAAACACTGCTCACTCTTTTCACATGATTGTGCCATGATAGGGGGGCATCTAGAGCCTCATTTATACCTGGCGCTAACATGAATCCTTGATTTGGCCAACATTTTCAGAAATATGTCAACACATGGTATTAAAATATCTCTTATTCGTCCACTGTGCCTGCATTGTGACCAGATTTCCTGGTCTCTCCCTGTTTGCAAATTATTTGACAGCCATTCTTTCAAAATTATATTTATTTATATATTTTAAGACACATATTGATGTCATAAGTCAATGGTGCCACCTGTCAATGACTTTAGAGGGTGGGAAAATGATGATTTAAATGGTTTCACTGTCCAGATCCGTCTACACTTGTAAGAAATCCAGACACAATGCGTGCCTGACTACCTCCGGAGGTGATCAGGAAGATCACAATCAGATAACAATGCGTCTTTTAATCATCTAAACCTGTCTGAAAATGCGGGTACAATCAGAATGTGGAAAAGATCAGGACAAAGGATGCATGTTAGAACCAGGTATAAATGTTCAACATAAGCCCATGAAGACAGCATACTCATAGAGAGATAAATAGTGTCAGAAACATGGCTGTTTTGTTGAAATGATGATGGAATTGTACATAAAGTATCTAGCAGTGGAGGCTCCTCAGAGGAAGAAGAGGAGGACCATCCTCAGTGAATTTCATAAAAATTAAAACAGTGAAACATTAAAAAAGTGATCCTTTTTAGATAAAACTATACTAAATATATTCACGTCACCAAATAATTAATTAAAACACACTGTTTTGCAATTAAGGTTTACAGTAGCCTCAACAGGACTCTGTAGGGTAGCACCATGGTGTAGCCGGAGGACAGCTAGTTTCCGTCCTCCTCTGGGTACATTGAATTCAATAAAAAACATAGGAGGCTCGTGGTTCTCACCCCCTTCCATAGACTTACACAGTAATTGTGACAACTTCCGGAGGGCATCCTCTAACCTATCAAAGCTCTTGCAGCATGAACTGACATGTTGTGCACCCAATCAAAGGATCAGATAATGAATCTAGTATTAAAAGCATAAGCTACAGCTAGCTAGCACTGCATTGCATACAATCTGGTGAGTAGTTGACTCAAAGAGAGAGAAAGACAGTAGTTGAACAGATATTAAAAAGTGTATTTCTTCATGAATGAAGGAGAAGCAAGAGAGAGAAGGTGAGAGAAATAGCTACATTTTGTAGTTTTTTCACTTTCACTTTTACTTACTTAGCTAACAAATGCAGCTAGCTCGCTAGTTTCGCATACTCAAACACCCGGCTCAAACAGAGAGGGATTCTACGTTACCTAGTTGGCAATGGCTATCCAACACTGGAACTCTTCCAAGTCAAGGTAAGCTTTTGGTTTTATTAATTTATTGCCACCGGGGCTCGCCGGTGTAACTACTAAACTGCTTGCTAACTGTACACTGTACTGCATGATTGTAGCGGGTTTACTAACGTGTTAGCTCTAGTAGCTATGTTGTTGACTTGACGTTAGCTAATATGGTGACAACGATGTAGCCTGTGTGTAGCGGTTAGTGGTTATGATATTAAGGTTTGGCTTGTAAAGGTTTTTTTGCCTGGTCACAGACCGCTGATGTGTTGTGCACTGAAGTCCACAAGTGAAGGGAAAAGGTTAGAGGAGGAGAGCGCATAGAGGCGAGAAGGAATTATACAACGATCTGGCTGCAATGAAAGTGAAATGTTTGCGTGTGATCAGGGGTGTATTGATTCCACCAATTCTGTTGCAAAACGTTTCTTAAACGGAAGCAAACAGAACGAAACGGGGATAAATATACCTGAATTTGTCCAATAGAAACTCTCATTTGCAACTGTTGGACTAATTATTACACCCTAGATGCAGGCTAGATGCAGGCAAGATTGTGCAAGGCTGTATTGAATGTTTCAAGGTCTGTCACATTGAATCCTCAAATTTCTCTCGACCTGTGCACCTACAGTGCCTTGCAAAAGTATTCATCCCCCTTGGCGTTTTTCCTAATTTGTTGCATTACAACCTGTCATTTAAATTGATTTTTATTTGGATTTCATGTAATGGACATACACAAAATAGTCCAAATTGGTGAAGTGAAATGAAAAAAATAACTTGTTTCAAAACATTCAAAAAAATGTATAACGGAAAAGTGGTGCCTGCATACGTATTCACCCCCTTTGCTATGAGGCCCTAAATAAGATCTGGTACATCCAATTATCTTTAGAAGTCACATAATTAGTTAAATAAAGTCCACCTGTGTGCAATCTAAGTGTCACATGATCTGTCACATGATCTCAGTATATATACACCTGATCTGAAAGGCCCCAGAGTCTGCAACACCACTAAGCAAGGGGCACCACCAAGCAAGCGGCACCATGAAGACCAAGGAGCTCTCCAAACAGGTCAGGGACAAAGTTGTGGAGAAGTACAGATCAGGGTTGGGTTATAAAAAAATATCAGAAACGTAGAAACATCCCACGGCGCACCATTAAATCCATTATAAAAAATTGAAAGAATATGGCACCACAACAAACCTGCCAAGAGAGGGCCGTCCACCAAAACTCACAGACCAGGCAAGGAGGGCATTAATCAGAGAGGCAACAAAAAAAAACTAAGATAACCCTGAAGGAGCTGCAAAGCTCCACAGCAGAGATTGGTGTATCTGTCCATAGGACCACTTTAAGCCGTACACTCCACAGAGCTGGGCTTTACGGAAGAGTGGCCAGAAAAAAGCCATTGCTTAAAGAAAAAAATAAGCAAACACGTTTGTTGTTCGCCAAAAGGCATGTGGGAGACTCCCCAAACATATGGAAGAAGGTACTCTGGTCAGATGAGACAAAAATTGAGCTTTTTGGCCATCAAGGAAAACGCTATGTCTGGCGCAAACCCAACACCTCTCATCACCCCGAGAACACCATCCCCACAGTGAAGCATGGTGGTGGCAGCATCATGCTGTGGGGATGTTTTTCATCGGCAGGAACAGGGAAACTGGTCAGAATTGAAGGAATGATGGATGGTGCTAAATACAGGAAAATTCTTGAGGGAAACCTGTTTCAGTCTTCCAGAGACTTGAGACTGGGACGGAGTTTCACCTTCCAGCAGGGCAATGACCTTAAGCAAACTGCTAAAGCAGCACTCGAGTGGTTTAAAGGGAAACATTTAAATGTCTTGGAATGGCCTAGTAAAAGCCCAGACCTCAATCCAATTGAGAATCTGTGGTATGACTTAAAGATTGCAGTACACCAGCGGAACCCATCCAACTTGAAGGAGCTGGAGCAGTTTTGCCTTGAAGAATGGGCAAAAATCCCAGTGGCTAGATGCCAAGCTCATACAGACATACCGCAAGAGCCTTGCAGCTGTAATTGCTGCAAAAGGTGGCTCTACAAAGTATTGACTTTGGGGGGGTGAATAGTTATGCACGCTCAAGTGGTAGGCATGTTGTGTAAATCAAATGATACGAACCCCCAAAAAAGGCAACAAAATAGGAAAAATGCCAAGAGGGGTGAATACTTTCGCAAGCCACTGTACATTGTAAACTTTAATTCATGGGCTAGGTTGTAGCAACCTTGATGGGTATAGGGAAAAATGTTGTATCATGTAGTAAGTAGCCTAAACCTATACATGTTACATTGAGCTGGATGAATGGAATATGAATGACAGTCATCCAATATGCTGTAATAGAAATAAGACCATGCTCATAAAACACATAAACGGCACAGACCGCCATCTAGCATACCTCTATTTAGTTGTCAAGTCGACAGGAAATTGAGTGGGGCCCTGGAAAACTTTGATGACTCATTAGAGTGGTCTATGAAAAGTACATAGCCTTGAAAATATTATCCAACATAATGTTTATTGGTGTTTCACATGGTAGGATCACCAGCCGATTGGTCAGAAGTTCATCAATCACAAATTATGACACTATTGTAGCGTACTACTGAATTTGTAGTGTTTTCTCACTGTAACAACATGGCTGTATACTATAAGTGACAACTGAAATGACAACGTAAAGAGGGAAAGTGCATTCCCAAACTTGACCAGAATTGAACTTGATGTTCAATTTTTTTGACCTAACAGCTTTAAGGGCCCCCAATGAAAATGTTTAAGTACTTTGTCTAATGAACAGGAAACTATTAAGACAGCAAAGGCATCAACACCGTCATCCTAAAGGAAAACACTGGAAACTCTCAAGCACCATTATTAGCAATTGTAACAAGTATTGATGTTATACCCATCAAACATAAACCCATCATTCAATTGCTTGAAAGTTGAAACAACATACAACTATCTTTCAGCTGCTCAGAACACTCCAATGTCGCACAGAGAGTTTCTTTCCAAAGTCCATTAGACATGTTCTTGTTCTGAAGCGAAGCAGCAGAGGCTTCCTGAATCAGACCTGAGAGAGCCTGTGTCCCAGCACACTCTTGTGGTAGAGGGCCCACCTGCTGACATTCTGGCAACTGAGTTCCACACTTGACAAATGGTTAATCTGTGGTTTACACTGACGGATGACTTTTAAACGGGAACACCTGGAAAACTAGAAAATCCATGAGAGTCCTGTCATTCTAGCTATCGAAATGTGAAATTTACAGCTAAGAGCGTTCTGGATGGTTTGGAGGCCCTAGAGGAGGATCCAGGGAGAGGGGAGCATTGTGAGGTTAAGGGATTCTAGGTCACACAAGGGAAATAGCAGGGATGCATGAAAGACATACATGTATGATTATGCAATTAGCTTGGTTCTCAAAAAAATTACTGTATATGTATGTGTATGTATGTGTATCTTTCGTGGGAGTTGGGTTCAAAGTGGATGTCAAATTAATCTTAATTTTGTAAATGTAGCCAAATTACTTTGAATATATTTGTATCATATCATATGTGGATTTCTCAAATAAATGGTAACGTTAACCCCAACTGACAAACCTTGAACATTACTGAGGACCTACTATCCTTACAAAGTCTATAGTATACATGGAATGGAAGGGCTGGTACCCCAACTGTAGAGTATACCCTCTCTCTCCTGGGATGACCACTTTTCCATCTTAAAGGTAGACTCAACGATATGACTTAGATGCAGAAAGTAAACAGCATAGTGGGTCAATTTCAGCAACAACTAAGAGCGTTGAAGTGCGAGGCTCAAATTCTCAGCTGTTTTCAATACCCGGGACCACCCATATGTCACTTCCGTCACACTTCCGCGTTGTCTCCGCGCTGCTGTGCTGTTTGTTGCTACTTGGCTACCTGCCAAAATGTTTGCTTTTTACTTTTAATAACCGTTTAATCAAACGTTGTATTTAACACATTTCTCAATGTCTTAGTTTTGTCTAGTAAGTACAGGTAGTAGTGTTGATCCCCTGCACAGTCCCTGCAGCCGGACAATTTTCTCATGGCTTCTGGAAAGAAATGCTATCAGCATGCTCAACCGGTGTCGCTCATTCAGCCGATAGAAACTTTCAACCAGTTTTCCCCGCTAAGCAAGGAGTCTGAGTCTTCTCAGGTCTCTCCTCTACCCGTTATGGGGTCTGAACCTCCCACCATTAGCTCTGACAAATTGAAAACCCTAGTCATTGGTGACTCCATTACCCGCAATATTAGACTTAAAAAGAATCATCCAGCGATCATACATTGTTTACCAGGGGGAAGGGCTACCGACATAAAGGCTAATCTGAAGATTGTGCTGGCTGTGGATAAAACTTGCATGTGTAGAGAGTATAGGGATATTGTTATCCACGTCGGCACCAACGATGTTAGGATGAAACAGTCAGAGGTCACCAAGCTCAACATAGCTTCAGAGTGTAACTTAGCCAGAAAGATGTGTCAGCATCGAATAATTGTCTCTGGCTCCCTCCCAGTTAGGGGAGTGATGAGCTCTACAGCAGACTCGCGCAACTCAATTGCTGGTTGAAAACTGTTTAATGTCCCTCCCAAAAGATTGAATTTGTGGATAATTGACCCTCTTTCTGGGACTCACCCACAAACAGGACCAAGCCTGGCCTGCTGAGGAGTGACAGACTCCATCCTAGCTGGAGGGGTGCTCTCATCTTATCTATCAACATCTGGTTACACTAGTGACCATATCCCCCGCGCAGCTCGCAAAGGCGGAGGTGTTGCTAACATTTATGACAGCAAATTTCAATTAATTAAAAAAAGACTGCGTTTTCATCTTTTGAGGTTCTAGTCATGAAATCTATGCATCCTATTCAATCACTTTTTATAGCTACTGTTTACAGGCCTCCTGGGCCGTTTACCGCGTTTCTCACTGAGTTTCCTGAATACCCATCGGGCCTCGTATTCATGGCAGATAATATTAACCGGACTTGAACCCGATCAAACATTTCTGGAGAGACCTGAAAATAGCTGAGCAGTGACGCTTCCCATCCAACATGACAGAGCTTGAGAGGATCTGCAGAGAAGACTGCGAGAAACTCCCCAAATACATGTGTGCCAAGCTTGTAGTGTCATACCCAAGAAGACTCTAGGCTGTAATCGCTGCCAAAGGTGCTTCAACAAAGTACTGAGTAAAGGGTCTGAAAACTTATGTAACTGTGATATTTAAGTTTTGTATTTTTTTATAAATTTGCAAAAATGTGAATGGCTTCCGTAGTTTCATAGCCCCACACTGTCTTCAGTTAATCAGCACCGTTAGCATTCGTCATCGCAGATGCTCGTTGATGCACGCGAGCAGTGTGGAGGAAATTATTGAATAACACGAATGTGCAACGTGGCCGGTCTAGTTAAGGTCTTAGGAAAAACACTTGCACATTTGAGTAAGCTTGTTGCATGTGCATTGGAATAATTGTATGACGTCTTTAAAGAAAATAAAAACTTGCACTTTTTAGTAACAAAGTAGTAAGTAAAGGGTCTGAATACTTACACTACCGTTCAAAAGTTTGGGGTCACTTAGAAATGTCCTTGTTTTCCATGAAAACATACATGAAATGAGTTTGAATAGGAAAAATAGCAAAATGCATAGGAAATGTAGTCATTGACAAGGTTAGAAATAATGTTTTTTTATTGAAATAATAATTGTGTCCTTCAAACTTTGCTTTCGTCAAAGAATCCTCCATTTGCAGCAATTACAGCCTTTCAGACCTTTGGCATTCTAGTTGTCAATTTGTTGAGGTAATCTGAAGAGATTTCACCCCATGCTTCCTGAAGCACCTCCCACAAGTTGGATTGGCTTGATGGTCACTTCTTAAGCTGCTCCCACAACAGCTCAATAGGGTTGAGATCAGGTGACTGTGCTGGCCACTCCATTATAGACAGAATACCAGCTGACTGCTTCTTCCCTAAATAGTTCTTGCATAGTTTGGAGCTGTGCTTTGGGTCATTGTCTTGTTGTAGGAGGAAATTGGCTCCAATCAAGCGCCGTCCACAGGGTATGGCATGGCGTTGCAAAATGGAGTGATAGCATTCCTTCTTCAAGATCCCTTTTACCCTGTACAAATCTCCCACTTTACCACCAACAATGCATCCCCAGACCATCACATTGCCTCCACCATGCTTGACAGATGGCATCAAGCACTCCTCCAGCATCTTTTCATTTGGGCTGCATCTCACAAATGTTCTTCTTTGTGATCCGAACACCTCAAACTTCGATTTGTTTGTCCATAACACATTTTTTTCCAATCTTCCTCTGTCCAGTGTCTGAGTTCTTTTGCCCATCTTAATCTTTTCTTTTTATTGGCCAGTCTGAGATATGGCTTTTTCTTTGCAACTCTGCCTAGAAGGTCAGCATCCCGGAGTCGCCTCTTCACTGTTGACATTGAGACTGGTGTTTTGCGGGTACTATTTAATGAAGCTGCCAGTTGAGGACCTGTGAGGCATCTGTTTCTCAAACTAGACACTCTAATGTATTTGTCCTCTTGCTCAGTTGTGCACCGGGGCCTCCCACTCCTCTTTCTTATCTGGTTAGAGCCAGTTTGCGCTGTTCTGTGAAGGGAGTAGTATACAGCGTTGTACGAGATTTTCAGTTTCTTGGCAATTTCTCGCATGGAATAGCGTTCATTTCTCAGAACAAGAATAGACAGACAAGTTTCAGAAGAAAGTTCTTTGTTTCTGGCCATTTTGAGCCTGTAATCGAACCCACAGTTGCTGATGCTCCAGATACTCAACTAGTCTCAAGAAGGCCAGTTTTATTGCTTTTTTAATCAGCACAACAGTTTTCACCTGTGCTAATATAATTGCAAAAGGGTTTTCTAATGATCAATTAGCCTTTTAAAATGAGAAACTTAGATTAGCAAACACAACGTGCCATTGGAAACACAGGACTGATGGTAGCTGATAATGAGCCTCTGTACGCCTATGTAGATATTCCATTAAAAATCAGCCGTTTCCAGCTACAATAGCCATTTACAACATTATCAATGCCTACACTGTATTTCTGATCAATTTGATGTTATTTTAATGGACAAAAAAATTGCTTTTCTTTCGAAAAGAAGGACATTTCCAAGTGACCCCAAACTTTCTACAAACCTGTTTTTGCTTTGTCATTATGGGGTATTGTGTGTAGATTGATGAGGGAAACAATCTATTTAATCAATTTTAGAATAAGGCTGTAATGTAACAAAATGTGGAAAAAGTAAAGTTGTCTGAATACTTTCTGAATGCACTGTATGTTAGCTTAGTAGCTTGGAAAGACAGTACCATGCAATATTGAAAAGCACTCGCTACTGCTCGATCAGCCTACTTTCCCACCCTGATTGAGGAGAATAACAATCCAAAATGTATTTTTGATACTGTCACTGAGCTATCTAAAAAGCAGCATTCCCCAAGTGAGGATGGCCTTCACTTCAGCAGTGATGAATTCGTGAACTTCTTCCATGAAAAGATCATGCTCATTAGAAAACAAATTACGGACTATTCTTTGAATATGTGTATTTCTCCAAAACTCAGTTGTCCTGAGTCTGCACAGAACTGCCAGGACCTCAGATCAATGGAGACACTCAAGTTGTTTAATCCTGTATCTCTCGATACATTCACAAAAATAGTAATGGCTTCTAATCCTTCCAGCTGTCTACTGGAACTTATTGCAACGAAACTACTAAAAGAGACACTTCCTGTGCTTAGCCCTCCTATGTTGAACATAATAAATGGCTCCCTGTTTACCAAACTCACTAAAATTGGCTATTATAGAGCCTCTCCTGAAAAAGCCAAACCTTGACTAGGAATATTTTTTTAAACCATCAGCCTATATATCGAATCTCCCATTCCTCTCAAATAATTTTCAGAAAGCTGTTGCTCAGCAACTTACTGCCTTCCTGAAGGCAAATAATGTATATGAAACGCTCCAGTTTGGTTTTAGACCCCATCATAGTATTGAGACCGCACTCGTGAAGATGGTAAATTAATTTTTAATGGCTCTGCGTGTCAGCGTCTGGGTGAAGTGGTGAAACGGAATCAGGCGCAGGACACAGAACTGAGAAAAGTATGGCTTTACTAAACACAAAGTAAACCATATCAAACCCTCCACGCAGGGAAGAGCAAAACAACAGCTCAACAGACGACGTGACAACGAACAATCACTCACAAACCCAGTAGGGAAAACAGAGGTAATATAGGGAAACTAATAAGCCTAATGAGTAACAGGTGTGAATAATAAAGACAGGACTAGTGTGACACAGAAACATCGATCGGTGGCAGCTAGTACTCCAGTGACGACGAACGCCGAAGCCTGCCCGAGCAAGGAGGAGGGGCAGCCTTGGCTGTATCCGTGACACTGCGTCTGTCCTCGTCCTCCTAGACCTTAGTGCCGCTTTTGACACCATCGCTCACCACATTCTTTTGGAAAGATTGAAAACCATAAATGGTCTCCTCTGACAAGTTCTTGCCTGTTTTAGGGCTTATCTGTCGGAAAGATATCAATTTGTCTCTGTGGATGGTTTGTCCTCTGACAAATTCGGTGTTCCTCAAGGTTCCGTTCTGGGACCACTACTGTTTTCACTATATATGCTACATCTTGGTGATGTCATTCGGAAACACAATGTCAACTTTCACTGCTATGCAGACGACACACAGCTGTACATTTCAATGGAACATGGGAAGCCCCAAAATTGCCTACCCTGGAAGCTTGTGTTTCAGACATAAGGATGTGGATGTCTGCAATATTTTTACTTTTAAGCTCAGACAAAACAGAGATGCTGGTTCTAGGTCTCGAGAAACAAAGAGATCTGCTGTCGGATCTAACAATGAATCTCAATGGTTGTACAGTCGTCTCAAATAAAACTGTGAATGACCTCTGCATTACTCTGGACCCTGATCTCTCTTTTGACGAACATATAACAAATATTTCAAGAGCAGCCTTTTCCCATCTTCGTTAACATTGCAGAAATCTGAAATGGTTTGTCCAAAAATTATGCAGAAAAGCAAATACATGCTTTTGTCACTTCGAGATTATACTACTGCAATGCTCTACTCTCCGGATACCCAGATAGGGCATTAAATAAACTTAATCTAGTGCTAAATATGGCTGCTAGAATCTTGACTAGAACCCCAAAATTAGATTATATCACTCCAGTGCTAGCCTCTCTACACTGGCTTCTTGTTAAGGCTAAGGCTGATTTCAAGATTTTACTGCTAACCTACAAAGCATTACATGGGCTTTCTCCAATTTATCTCTCTGATTTGGTCCTGCCGTACATACCTACACGTACGCTATGGTCACAAGACGCAGGCCTCCTTACTCTTTTAAGCAAACTGCTGCAGGGCTTTCTCCTATAGAGCTCAATTTTTATGGAATGATCTGCCGATGATGTGAGAGACGCAGACTCTGTCTCAACCTTTAAGTCCTTACTGTAGACTAATCTCTTCAGTAGTTCCTACGATTGATTGTAGTCTGGCCCATGGGTGTGAAAGTGAACGGCAAGGCACCGGAGTGACGAACCATCCTTGCTGTCTCTGCCTGGCTGGCTAAATCCTCTCTCCACTGGGATTCTGTGCCTCTGACCCCATTACGGAGGCTGAGTCGCTGGCTTGCTCGCGCTCTCCCATGCCGTCCCTAAGAGGGGTGCATCACATAGACTTTTTTGCTATACTCGACCTGAGTGGGTCGAGTCACTGACGTGATCCTCCTTCCTGTCATTGAGATCGTGCGGTGGGGGAGATCTTCGTGGGCTATACTCAGCCTTGCCTCAGGGTAGTAAGTTAGCGGGCTGTTGATGACCCTTTGGTGGTGTGGGGGCTGTGCTTTGGCTAAGTGGTTGGGGTTATATCCTACCTGGTTGGCCCTATTCGGGGGTAACTTTGGACTGGGCAACAGTGTCTCCCAACACCACCCCCCCCCGTCTCAGTCTCAAGTATCTATGCTGCAATAGTCTATGTGTCGGGGGGCTAGGGTCAGTCTGTCATATCTGGTGTAATTCTCCTGTCATATCTGGTGTCCTGTGTGAACTTAGGTATGCTCCCTCTAATTCTCCCATCTCTCTCTCTCTTTCTCTCTCCCGTCCCGGAGGACCTGAACCCTAGGACCATGCCTCAGGACTACCTGGCTTGATGACTCCTGGCTTTCCCCGTCTCCAGTCCACCTGGTCGTGCTGCTGATCCAGTTTTTACTGTTCTGCTAACGGCTATGGGACCCTGACATGTTCACCAGTCATACTCCCCTGTCCTGGACCTGCTGTTTCGGCCCTCTCCCTCCCTCTCTCTCCCTCTCTCTCCCTCTCTCTCTCTCTCTCCCTCTATAACCAATGTCATTATTATTTGACTCTGCTGGTTATCTATGAACGTTTGAACCTTCAAATCAAATCAAATCAAAGTTGATTGGTCACATACACATATTTAGCAGATAATATTGCAGGTGTAGCGAAACGCTTGCATCTTGAAAAAACAATCTGGCCTTAATGGACATGTACTCTTATAATCTCCACCTGGCACAGCCAGAAGAGGACTGGCCACCTCTCAGAGCCTGGTTCCTCTCTAGGTTTTTTTCCTAGGTTCCAGCCTTTCTATACATTTTTCCTAGCCACCGTGCTTCTACATCTGCATTGCTTGCTCTCTGGGGTTTTAGGCTCGGTTTCTGTATAAGCACTTTCTGACAACTGCTGATGTAAAAAGGGCTATATAAATACATTTGATTGATTGATTGATTGGTTCTGTGGCTACCACGCTGTAACATCTCAATATCTGCAGTGGTGCTCATGGCAATGTCATGTAAAACATGTAAAATGTTGGTCCCATGTTTATTGAACTGAAATAAAAGATCCCAGAAATGTTCCATATGCACAAAAAGCTTATATATCTCTCAAATGTTGTGCACAAATGTGTTACATCCCTGTTAGTGAGCATTTCTCCTTTACCAAGATAATCCATCCACCTGACAGGTGTGGCATATCAAGAAGCTGATTAAACAGCATGATCGTTATACAGGTGCACCTTGTGCTGTGGACAATAAAAGACCACAAAAAAACAAGGGAGCGTGCAATTGTTTTGAGGGAGCGTGCAATTGGCATGCTGACTGCAGAAATGTCCCCAGAGCTGTTGCCAGATAATTGAATGTTAATTTCTCTACCATAAGCTGCCTCCAACGTCATTTTCGAGAATTTGGCAGTACGTCCAACCGGCCTCACAACCGCAGACCACGTGTAACCATGCCAGCCTAGGACCTCCAAATCCAGCTTCTTCACCTGTGGGATCATCTCACACCAGCCACCCGGACAGCTGATGAAACTGTGGGTTTACACAACCGAAGAATTTCTGCACAAACTGTCAGAAACCGTCTCAGGGAAGCTCATCTGCATGCTCGTCGTCCTCACCAGGGTCTTGACCTGACTGCAGTTTGGCGTCGTAACCGACTTCAGTGGGAAAATGCTCACCTTCGATGGCCACTGGCATGCTAGAGAAGTGTGCTCTTCACGGATGAATCCTGGTTTCAACTGTACCGGGCAGATGGCAGACAGTGTGTATGGGATCATGTGGGCGAGCGGTTTGCTCATGTCAACGTTGTGAACAGAGTGCCCCATGGTGGTGGTGGGGTTATGGAATGTGCAGTCATAAGCTACAAACAATGAACACAATTGCATTTTATCAATGGCAATTTGAATGCACAGAGATACCGTGATGAGATCCTGAGGCCCATTGTCGTGCCATTCATCTGTCGCCATCACCTCATGTTTCAGCATGATAATGCATGGCCCCATGTCGCAAGGATCTGTACAAAATTCCAGGAAGCAGAAAATGTCCCAGTTCTTCCATGGCTGCATACTCACCAGACATGTTACCCATTGAGCAGGTTTGGAATGCTTTGGATCGACGTGTACAACAGTGTGTTCCAGTTCCCGCCAATATCCAGCAACTTCACACAGCCATTGAAGAGGAGTGGAACAACATTCCACAGGCCACAATCAACAGCCTGATCAACTCTATGCAAAGGAGATATGTCACTCTGCATGAGGCAAACGGTGGCCACACCAGATACTGACTGGTTTTAAGGTATCTGTGACCAACAGATGCACATCTGTATTCCCAGTCATGTGAAATCCATAGATTAGGGCCTTATATGAACTGTAACTTTGAAATTGTTCATATTCTATTCCTATTTTTCCCACTTAATCCAGGCTCAGACATGTTGGAGTCCTTGTACAATATCACAGGTACATTTAGTTTTGTTGGCTTGTTAATGTAAGATCCATGGAGCCCATTCCGACGGTTCTTCAAGGTTAACTGAGGTCGAAATAAAGCATCTCCCTCTCTTTAAAACTTTATTTTACTACCCTCACCTTACCATAACAAACCAGCTTCTTTCTGTTGGCACTGTGCATCAGTGGAGCGGTAAGGGTTTATAATTCCTTGCAATAAACGGCAATTAACATGATCACTTGTGCGGTTGGCCACAGAGATTTGTGTGATGAGTTGCTAAGGTGAGTAATCAGACTGACGGAGAGACTCCGGAGTGGAATAATAACAAGACTTTCCATGGAAAGAATTGAACAGGTCAGAACATAACATCCTCTGAACTGAAGGAACACTACAGAGCAGAGCAGAGCTGCTGCATCCACAGCAGAGGTGTCATCAAGACGATGGGAGAATAGGATGGCCACCTAGGTGGGTCTCTCATAGGGAGGGAAAAACCCACAGACAAGAGCCAGGAAACACACTGTAAAGAAGTACAGTACCAGTCAAAAGTTTGGACGCACCTATCACTCAAGGTTTTATTTTTATTTTTTTACTATTTTCTACATTGTAGAATAATAGTGAAGACATCAAAACTATTAAATAACACATATGGAATCATGTAGTAACCAAAAAAGTGTTAAACAAATCAAAATATATTTTATATTTGAGATTCTTCAAATAGCCACCCTTTGCCTTGATGACAGCTTTGCATACTCTTGGCATTCTCTCAACCAGCTTCACCTGGAATGCTTTTCCAACAGTCTTGAAGGAGTTCCCACATATGCTGAGCACTTATTGGCTGCTTTTCTTTCACTCTGCGGTCTGACTCATACCAAATCATCTCAATTGGGTTGAGGTCGGGGGATTGTGGAGGCCAGGTCATCTGATGCAGCACTCCATCGCTCTCCTTCATGGTAAAATAGCCCTTACGCAGCCTGAAGTGTGTTGGGTCATTGTCCTGTTGAAAAACAAATGATAGTCCCACTAAGCCCAAATCAGATGGGATGGCGTATCACTGCAGAATAATGTGGTAGCCATGCTGGTTAAGTGTCCCTTGAATTCTAAATAAATCACAGACAGTGTCACCAGCAAAGCACATCCACACCATAACACCTCCTCCTCCATGCTTTACGGTGGGAACTACACATGTGGAGATCATCCGTTCACCCACATCGCGTCTCACAAAGACAGCGGTTGGAACCAAAAATCTCAAATTTGGACTCCAGACCAAAGGACACATTTCCACCGGTCTAATGTCCATTGCTCGTGTTTCTTGGCGAAAGCAAGTCTCTTCTTATTATTGGTGTCCTTTAGTAGTGGTTTCTTTGCAGCAATTCGACCGTGAAGGCCTGATTCACACAGTCCCCTCTGAACAGTTGATGTTGAGATGTGTCTGTGACTTGAACTCTGTGAAGCATTTATTTGGGCTGCAATTTCTGAGGCTGGTAAATCTAATGAACTTATCCTCTGCAGCAGAGGTAACTCTGGGTCTTCCATTCCTGTGACGGTCCTCATGAGAGCCAGTTTCATCATAGCGCTTGATGGTTTTTACGACTGCACTTGAAGAAACTGTCAAAGGTCTTGAAATGTTCCGTATTGACTGACCTTCATGTCTTAAAGTAATGATGGACTGTCGTTTCTCTTTGCTTATTTGAGCTGTTCCTGCCATAATATGGACTTGGTCTTTTACCAAATAGGGCTATCTTCTGTATACCCCCCTACCTTGTCACAACACAACTGATTGGCTCCAACGCATTAAGAAGGAAATAAATTCCATAAATTAACTTTTAACAAGGCACACCTGTTAATTGAAATGAATTCCAGGTGACTACCTCATGAAGCTGGTTGAGAGAATGACAAGAGTGTTTAAAGCTGTCATCAAGGGTGGCTATTTGAAGAATCTCAAATCTCAAATATATTTTGATTTGTTTAACCATTTTTTGGTTACTACATGATTCCGTATGTGTTATTTCATAGTTTTGATGTCTTCACTATTATTCTACAATGTAGAAAATAGTAAAAAATTAAGAAAAACCATTGAATTAGTAGGTGTCTTCTTTATTATTTTCCCCTAACCCTACCACCCCTCCCTAATTGGAGTAAACTAATGGACAACAACTCTTAGGCTTCTAAGCTTATACATACTACAGTGGGGAAAAAAAGTATTTAGTCAGCCACCAATTGTGCAAGTTCTCCCACTTAAAAATATGAGAGAGGCCTGTAATTTTCATCATAGGTACACGTCAACTATGACAGACAAAATGAGATTTTTTTTCTCCAGAAAATCACATTGTAAGATTTTTAATGAATTTATTTTCAAATTATGGTGGAAAATAAGTATTTGGTCAATAATAAAAGTTTGTCAATACTTTGTTATATACCCTTTGTTGGCAATGACACAGGTCAAATGTTTTCTGTAAGTCTTCACAAGGTTTTCACACACTGTTGCTGGTATTTTGGCCCATTCCTCCATGCAGATCTCCTCTAGAGCAGTGATGTTTTGGGGCTGTCGCTGGGCAACACGGACTTTCAACTCCCTCCAAAGATTTTCTATGGGGTTGAGATCTGGAGACTGGCTAGGCCACTCCAGGACCTTGAAATGCTTCTTACGAAGCCACTCCTTCGTTGCCCGGGCGGTGTGTTTGGGATCATTGTCATGCTGAAAGACCCAGCCACATTTCATCTTCAATGCCCTTGCTGATGGAAGGAGGTTTTCACTCAAAATCTCACGATACATGGCCCCATTCATTCTTTCCTTTACATGGAACAGTCGTCCTGGTCCCTTTGCAGAAAAACAGCCCCAAAGCATGATGTTTCCACCCCCATGCTTCACAGTAGGTATGGTGTTCTTTGGATGCAACTCAGCATTCTTTGTCCTCCAAACACGACGAGTTGAGTTTTTACCAAAAAGTTCTATTTTGGTTTCATCTGACCATATGACATTCTCCCAATCCTCTTCTGGATCATCCAAATGCACTCTAGCAAACTTCAGACGGGCCTGGGCACATACTGGCTTAAGCAGGGGGACACGTCTGGCACTGCAGGATTTGAGTCCCTGGCGGCGTAGTGTGTTACTGATGGTAGGCTTTGTTACTTTGGTCCCAGCTCTCTGCAGGTCATTCACTAGGTCCCCCCGTGTGGTTCTGGGATTTTTGCTCACCGTTCTTGTGATCATTTTGACCCCACGGGGTGAGATCTTGCGTGGAGCCCCAGATCGAGGGAGATTATCAGTGGTCTTGTATGTCTTCCATTTCCTAATAATTGCTCCCACAGTTGATTTCTTCAAACCAAGCTGCTTACCTATTGCAGATTCAGTCTTCCCAGCCTGGTGCAGGTCTACACATTTTTTTCTGGTGTCCTTTGACAGCTCTTTGGTCTTGGCCATAGTGGAGTTTGGAGTGTGACTGTTTGAGGTTGTGGACAGGTGTCTTTTATTAATGATAACAAGTTCAAACAGGTGCCATTAATACAGGTAACGAGTGGAGGACAGAGGAGCCTCTTAAAGAAGAAGTTACAGGTCTGTGAGAGCCAGAAATCTTGCTTGTTTGTAGGTGACCAAATACTTATTTTCCACCATAATTTGCAAATAAATTCATAAAAAATCCTACAATGTGATTTTCTGGATTTTTTTTCCTCAATTTGTCTGTCATAGTTGACGTGTACCTATGATGAAAATTACAGGCCTCTCTCATCTTTTTAAGTGGGAGAACTTGCACAATTGGTGGCTGACTAAATACTTTTTTTCCCCACTGTATATACATTTTACGGACAGTATATTTTACATTAGTTATCATTTGTTTGTTTTTAGTTCCAGCCTTCAGCTACCCTCAACCCATCCCATCTATCTGAAGACCATCCAGTTCTATTTTTCCATATATTTTGCATATGAGCGAAAGACAGATTTCGCGACAGAAGCACATCCAACACAGCTGTTGATGAATTCTCAAATGTGAGAACAGACCTGTTGATGTTGTGGAAGTTATGATTCGTTTCCGTGTTTGTCTACAATTATAACCATATGTTTTCACTTAAGGTATGCAAGCAAACATCTTGTGAAACAGGCAGTGAGAAGTCTTTCATTACAGAATGTAAATTAAACACATGGAACTCATTAATTAAACAAGATACAAGAGCACGGCGCTTGTAACGCCAAGGTAGTGGGTTCGATCCCCGGGACCACCCATACACAAAAATGTATGCACGCACGACTGTAAGTCGCTTTGGATAAAAGCGTCTGCTAAATGGCATATTATTATTATTATTATTACAAGCAGCAATAACTGTCCAGGCCTGAAAGAGAAATAAAAACAGGCACACAATTTGTACTGTTCTTTATGATTCACATTTATGTTCCAGATTTCTCCACTACAATAGGTTGTTTTGTTGGTTGCTTCAAAACAAAACAACATTATGTGTTCTGGATAACACTTAAACCCTCTAGTAACAAGGCATACAAAACATTATCATAATAATCAAATAACACAATCACTTCACAGCTAATGTCAGCTTATGGCAACTGATGTTTCACTGTCTGACACAAACTGTTATTAAAGACAGTTGGCTTTAACAGTATGCTGCTAGCCATAATAGTAACCGTTGGCTAATAGTAGCTGCAAGCCAAAAGAGTAACCGTTGGCTAACAGTAGTTGCTAGCCAAAAGAGTAACCGTTGGCTAACAGTAGTTGCTAGCCAAAAGAGTAACCGTTGGCTAACAGTAGCTGCTAGCCAAAAGAGTAACCGTTGGCTAACGGTAACTGCTAGCCATAACAGTAACTGTTGGCTTACAGCACGTTGGCCATATAGTGGCCCTAAACAATGGTGTATCTGATGACAGAGGCTGTCATAAACTGAGGTGTAGTAAATGTTAATGACACATTTTAGGTCATTATCATGCCAGTATTATGTAAGTCTTTTGAGGGAGGGTTTGAGTGCTATGGATCTAGGTAGCTAGCATGCCTCGACAGAATTGTGATAAACACTTTGCTGAACAATTTGTTTAATTATGAATTGATTTTATATTCTACACAGCTCAATAATATATGATAATTAAAAAAGAAACAGTGGAGCAATTGTTATAGTAAAACAAGTTAGTAATCATTTTTGGACTTTTATTATAAAGAACAGTGACATTTGAAGACAACTAGGATCAGTTTAAATAAAATGTGTCAAATAAACGTTCAGAATTTTTTACATAAAATATACTGTAGCTATTGGTGTCTTTTTCAAATGAACCATGAGAATGGAGTGTTGTTTTAAGGCCTACAGTACAAGTTTCTACAACAGATTTATTTGAGAAAGTCAAATGGGTATCTCAGTCTTTCGGGGTGGAGATTGGATGCATATTTACATTGAAGCATTTATTTAGACTTTGATTTGAATACATTTATCAATAAAAAATATATTCTCTCTCCCAATCCACCTCTCCCTAATTCACCTCTCCCCCTCTCCTCCTCTCCCCCTTTCATAATACATCCATACAGCTCGGTCAAAAGTTTCCTCTTTGCCTCTATGGGTGTCTTCTCAACCTCTGGGGTGCATTCTGAGGTGATCCGTTGGTTGTGTCGTTGTTTAGCAGAGCGCACCCAGTGGTCTGACACACGCCTGGGACTCCTCGGAGTCCTGGGTGACCTCTTAGTCCAGGCCGGCCTACATGGCCTCTCTCACCCTCTCGTCCTGGCGTGCCATTGAAGGCTCTGCCAGGTCTTCCACGTTGGCCTGGTGGATAAAGAAGGTGAAATACCTATTGAGTAGGTAAATAATGACTGTGCCTACCAACTACTACACAGCTTGGAGAGTTTGCAGTAGACTTTAAATTGACTTCCCATGTACATGTCATTGTAAAAAAAGGAAATGATGCAACATCTGCTTCCCAAGAAACTGGCATCTGTTGTTATATAATGATTACAATAGAACTGGGCCCGTCAAAGCTATTGTTGGATTTCCTTTTGATATGCTGTAAACCATTAGTCAGACAATAAAAAGCATGCAAGAGTGAAATGGTGCGATACCCTTTGGCCCCTGGTCTCCGATATAGCCAGGTAGGCCATGGCCCTCTGCTCCCTTATCTCCTTGATCTCCTTGATCCCCTAGGAACCAGACACAAAGTTTTCACAGCATGAAGGACAGCAGGAAAACACATGATTTGTACCGCCCCTGACTCTGCATGCCCCTGGGACTAAGCTGGTACACAGGAACAAGCTGTTCATGTTGATTAACGACCATGTGTGTTACTGAGATCATCACTGGATAAATGTATAAAAACGCCTTGTAAATATTCTTTGATTTCATTAGTTTGGCTGGGGGAAAGTACCATAAGTGTGACGTCATGCTAGGCCCTAAAACAATAGCTTATAATTCCCCACGAAAACACACACAATGCCATAGTTAGTTATGTCCAGAGCCATATATGTAGAGAGAGAGTTCGGCCAGGTTTTAGAACAGCTGCCATGTTAGCACCTTTATTCTGGAATTTTTGCTTATGTAACAATACAAGAGTGCCTCTGACAGTTCCCTATGAAATGACCCGCTGTAAACAAGCAAGACAGAGCAGTGAATTTAACAGACATTTTAATTGATTAGCATTAGGGATAATGTGTATTCAAGTCTGAACTGTGTTGTGGTGTCAACAAATTGCATATCTGCTTTCACTGGACATGTTCATAGGTTTAGAAAACGATCAGAAAATCGCTTTGGCCCAACTCTCTCTATATATATATTACTCTGGTTATCTATGCATGTTACGTCTGCTCCATTCAACTTTTGGTTGTCATGTTATTTCTTTGCATATTTGTAGGCAAAATAAGAACCAGTTTTGTTGCTTACTTTTCAACAAATACGTATTGTTAGGTCATAGACACGACTAATCTAAACATACTGTCATGGTGAACAGCAATGGCTAACATATAGACACATACATTTTCAGATATTGCATCAAAGGAATGCTGAGATCAAATTCGTTCTGGCATTTGTACAATATTTCTCACCTGGCTGTCCTTGTTGACCTGCGTCTCCAACCTCCCCATAGAATCCTGGTTGTCCGATCTCTCCATTCACACCAGCAATACCATTACCACCCTAGAACCACAACAACCAAAAGACTCTTGAGTGAGGTGAGCTTTGACAGAGATAAAATATTCAATATTTACAGTACATGATACGATTTATGGTTGCTGATTGCTGGCTGGTTACCGCAGGTCAAACACAGGGCTTGACAGGAGTATTTTTATACATTTGTGGCTTTATGAACTAGAAAGACTCTGTGGTAGAAAATGTTAGTTTGGGGAACCTGAACAGGGTCTGTCTTAATGCTTAATAAATGTGGAAAAGACTTTCCACTCCAGGGATGCTGGTGAATCCCTCCAAGAACCGATCAACACAGAGCAAGTGCCTCGTCTGCGACTTCTTATTTGTCTTCACGGGAACGTGGAAAGTCAGAATGTTTTCATTCCAACCTATACTGCCAAATATTTCGGCTCTCTCACTCCAAGCGTTTCCAATATGTAAGCATTTTACTTGGCCTGGGAGACACAGAAACACAATAACGTATGGAGTGTGCACTTCAACAGTGTTCCTGAGCAAAATGACCTATACGTGTGATGAGGCTTAAATGATTATTAATGGAATCCTCCAGACAGTGTCTATGTTCAGTTGTTAGAGGATTTCTAAGAATTAAAAATCGCACAAGAAATATTCCAGGCATTGACTTTGGCTTCCACCCCCCCATACACACACACACACACACACACACACACACACACACACACACACACACCCACTGACTGCATAGTAACCCCTAACACATGACACTCACTGGAGGTCCCGGGGGTCCCTTTTGTCCAGGGGGACCGGGGGCACCCATGGGGACGTCTCCGTAGAGTGGGCACACGGAGGCACACGTCCTCTTCACCGAGTTGGCAAAGGTGGACATCTGTTCCAGCACCACTCTCTTGCAGACCTCAATCACGTGTTGGGCGGAGAGGGTTGGGCCCTGTGGAAACAAATCATGACTGCATCCATCACTTGGGAAGACGACATGCGATAAGGAATATAACAGAACAGGATAGGGTAAGGAAGGGCTGGCACAACCAACAGCATGCAGGGCTCTGTGAGGAAATGGGTGGGTGTATGTAACAAACGGTGAGAAAACACAGCCAACAATATTTCCTTAGGCTCATTATAGATTTACAGCCATACAAAAATGCAACCGTTGCTGTGAGTCACAAAAAACAACAACACTAATGAGAAACCATTTACAAGCATTCTCGACACTGCATTGTTTCCACACATGGTCTAATAACATGTATATCAATCTCTCCTGACTCAACGTAGAGGAGAGACTGACTGCATCACTACTGGTCTTTGTGAGAGGTATTGACGTGTTAAAAGTACCGAACTGTCTGTTCAATAGGTTAACACACAGCACAGACACTCATACATACCCCACAAGACATGCCACCAGAGGTCTCTTCACAGTCCCCAAGTCCAGAACAGAGGCTAGGAAACACACAGTACTACATAGAACCATGACTACATGGAACTCTCTTCCACCTCAGGTAACTCAAGCTAACAGTAAAATAATTAAAAAACAGATAAAACAACACCTCAAAACACAACGTGGACTGTGAAGAGACACACACTCACACACACACATTCTACACACAATGTAGTATTGTAATATTGTAATGTAATAATGGAGCAATGTAAATGTGTATAATGTACAGTGTTTTGTTTGATGTAATGTTTTTTCTCTGTTTGGACCCTAGGAAGAGTAGCTGCTGCCTTGGCAACAGCTAATGGAGATCCTAATCAAATACTAAATACTAATTGCTATAATGAGTAAGTCTGTCAGAACAGCTTTGATGAGGTTAGGGTGGGGTATCTGTTACATATCTTTTATTAAAGAAAACAGAAGATACGTAGCTGGCAGTGGAGGCTGGTGGGAGGAGCTATAGGAGGATGGGTTCATTTTAATGGCTGGAATGGAATAAATGGAACAGTATCAAACATATGGAAACCACATGTTTGACTCCGTTCCATTCATTCCATACTAGCCATTACAATGTGCCAGTCCTCCTATAGCTCCTCCCACCAGCCTCCTCTGGTAGCTGGCATATTGTTGCAATGCGGGTTGGAAATATGGTGGCTTGTTTTGAATGAATCAGTCAGTGCTACAGTAACATGCACACTGATGGGAGCCAGTAGTATTGGTGTTATACAACACAATTGAAAGCAGGTTCCAGTCTCTCTTATGACTAGGTGTTGATGAGTAATCCATTACATGTGTGACTTTGTGTGTTTTACTATGTGAGTCACAGTTGAGTAAAGATAATACTGGCTTCATCCTTCTTTTCCATTTCAGACCCAGATAGTCAATAAATAGACCTACTTTGATTTCAAACGTTTGTGTGGCACTCGCCCAAAACAAAGTAAGTTACTTGACCTTTTCAGATCTTGCTGAACATGGCAGTCTCTGTACTTACTGGTGGCCCTGGCGGCCCCTGAAATCCAACTGGTCCTCCATCGCCACGGACCCCTTTAGTTCCGACTGGGCCTGTGCGTCCAGGCTCGCCCCCTGGCCCACGCTTCCCCCGACCACCGTGGGGACCCTGTGCACCCGCATCTCCAACCTAGATCACAGACAGAGCATCAAGGGACATGTTCTGTAATACAAACACAACCTACTGATAGGTATGGTTGTAAGCTGCCCAGGACAACAATCTCTCTCACACGGTCCCCATTTGGTAGAGCAACTAGACACAGCATCACTAGACATTGTGGCGGCAGTAGCCTAGCGGTTAAGCGCATTGGGCCAGTAACTGAAAGGCCGCTGGTTTGAATCCCAGAGCCGACTAAGTGAACAATCTGCCAATGTGCCCTTGAGCAAGGCACTTAACCCTAATTGCTCCTGTAAGACGCTCTGGATAAGAGAGTCTGCTAAATATGTAAAATGTCTCATAAAACAAACATAAGATACAGATATGGCTGTGTAGAAATCCAAGTCTTGACTACAATGACTCTGTCGTCTCCATTTTATTTTATGTGACTATGGCACGACAAAGCAAAGAAAGTATATCTTACCTCGCCTGTGGGGCCTTTTTCTCCTTTTCCTCCCTATGGAAAGTAAGAAATGCCAGAGTGAGTGCAGTTAGATAACTTGGGCTTCATGAATACTGTTCAAGATGAAGTAGATACAATTGAATATAATGAAATGGAATATATGAAAAACAAAGCAATAGTATAAGTACCGTTGCGCCGTTGACACCTTGGATTCCTTCAATGCCTGTATCTCCCTGGTAGATACAATTGAAACAAAACATGATTAGAACGCCCTGGCACATTTGACTTACAACATCTTTTTCACAGACTGTCTGTCTGAACATGTAGTCCTCGTGGACTGAAACGCAACACAGCATTTCTTTGCTACTTTGACTCTAATTCATCTGATATTTAGGACAGCGTTTCTCTCACGTCCATTAATCACCACTACTCTTTGATGGCCCGCAAATCTTTACCATCTTCTTCTTCTTTTCATCCAGGAGCAGGATGTGTGTGTGTATGTATATGTGTGTGTGTGTGTGTGTAGTCAGGATGAGTGTGTGTGTGTGTGTGTGTGTGTGTGTGTGTGTCTAGTCAGGATGTGTGTGTGTGTGTGTGTGTGTGTCTTGTCAGGATGTGTGTATGTATGTCTAGTCAGGATGTGTGTGTGTGTGTGTGTCTAGTCAGGATGTGTGTGTGTCTAGTCAGGATGTGTGTGTGTGTGCGTGTAGTGAATATGTCCCCAGAGTCATTCACCTCTGTCCTGATGGATGGCAAATGTCAAATGAACATGTACTTCAGAAATACTGCAGAAACTACTTTGGTTTATAGGGGACCTAATGTTCCAACATGCTCTATGTTTTTAACAGTAGGCTGGTCCATGTCTCCCTTTAAACTATATATCCATGTGTCTATGGGGTGGCAGGGAGCCTAGCGAATAATAGCGTTGGGCCAGCAACTGGTTCAAATCCCCGAGCCGACTAGGTGAAAATTATGTCACTCCTGTAAATCGCTCTGGTTAAGAGCTTCTGCTAAAATGTAAATGTATCAGTCTGATGTCTTCATAACAATTACACACTGTATCTGTCCGATGCCTAATTCACAACAATTCTATTTAGTGTTTGACATTTTCTATTTTTATGAAGCATTATTGAAGTTGTGTGTATAATAAAATGAAATAATATGATTCAGACTTTTGAGAAAAAGGCTTGTACAAATAATGATTTACATCTTATAATCCATTGATACATTTCCTAATCCGTTGAGCCTTTTGAGGACTTTTAAAGCCAGCACGAAAAGGCTCTTGAAATAGGTTATATTCTGATTTGAGAGCTGACACTGGAAAGAGAACAGGAAAGCCCCTGGTTCTACTCACACACTTTGTAGTCTGACGCCACTACGAGCCAACTAATGACGCAACCAACATGGAGTGTGCTATGTGTGTCTCACATCAGACAGGATCAAACTTCAAAAACGAGTTGAAAGTCAGATGTTTGATCTAACTACATCAGGGGTTCTATGGAATCTGCATTGTTCTAACTCTGCAAGGGAGACTTTACATGTTTCCTAATGCATAAACAGAAGCATTGATTGTCTAATAATAACGCACATGTGATTGAGAGGATTGTAAGAAAACCATGCTGTAAACACCTATAATAGGTCCCATCCAGACCACATAGTACAAAGCAAGCTTTGAGTTAGGTATCAGCAGGCAAGTAAACAGCTAGAACAGGCCCTGAACAGACTCCTGAGGGAAGTTTAGCACCTACGTTAACTTCCGGTCCAGATGGGGAGAGAATAGGATATTCTGGAACAAGAGTCATGGCTCTGGGAAAGCCAGTGTGTCACAGCTTGTGAACATGCCATAAGAGCCAGTTGAGAATCAAAGAGAACAGGAGAGCCAATCAGGTGGGGAGAACTAAGTGAATCATCTGCTTGTTTGTTTGTTCTGCCCTGGTCATGGGGGTTGATGTGGGGTGGTTGACAGGTGAATGGGCGGTAGTGGGCTACAGAAGCTCTGTCAGTGGTGACACATGAAACCACAGAAAGGACATATATTTTGTTTGTGTACATCTCTGGATATTGATCTAGAGTAGGTCTAGTGCAGCAGTTGGCAAAAGGCAGCCATCCACTGATATATTTTTTAAATAGGGGGGTTGGTTTGCTCAAAAATACTAAAATCACCAGGAATTTGGCTAAAATGTGTTTAATTTATCTGTTCCGAAGTAATCCCATGTATTAAAAAAATGGGCTTAGTTGTGGTCTTAGTTGTGGACTCCCGACCATCCGCTCCGACAAAAATTGTCCGGCTGAATCTAGTTGACTACCCCTGGGCTAGTGTTCATTTGACCTCTTTGGTACTGTGCTGTAATAGTCGTGAAGTGTTGGTACTGTGTTGTAATAGTCGTGAAGTGTTGGTACTGTGTTGTAATAGTCGTGAAGTGTTGGTACTGTGTTGTAATAGTCGTGAAGTGTTGGTACTGTGTTGTAATAGTCGTGAAGTGTTGGTACTGTGTTGTAATAGTCGTGAAGTGTTGGTACTGTGTTGTAATAGTCGTGAAGTGTTGGTACTGTGTTGTAATAGTTGTGAAGTGTTGGTACTGTGTTGTAATAGTCGTGAAGTGTTGGTACTGTGTTGTAATAGTCGTGAAGTGTTGGTACTGTGTTGTAATAGTCGTGAAGTGTTGGTACTGTGTTGTAATAGTTGTGAAGTGTTGGTACTGTGTTGTAATAGTCGTGAAGTGTTGGTACTGTGTTGAATACAGTAGCAAGTCTCATTATCAAATCAGTTAAGACTCACTGACACTTATATAGGTATTGGTCGCCAGTTCCACCTTAGCTTTGAGATCATAGCGATATGTGAAGACAATGTAATGTGATCTAGGTGTAGACTTGGACAGGGCTAATGAATGTCTTGACACTTGACTTCGTTAATTGAGTCCTATCACACTTCATTATAGAACTCCCTACATGTTGCTCTTCTAGCAGTACAGTAGGTGAATAAAGTTGATTACCTTGGGGCCTGGCCGGCCAGCTACTCCCACATGCCCCTGTTGGAGAACCAACATGTTTTAGTGGTTTGGAGAGAATTAACTTGTATTTCAAAGAGTTTACGAAGAGTCATCCGGAACACTCACGACAGGTCCTGGGGGTCCAATAAATCCGGGTCTTCCTGGCTTTGCTGCTGATCCCTTATAACCTCTGGGGCCCTGGAGAGAGGAACATGTCTTACATTTAGCAGAGGGGCCACTTTATTTTCTCTTAAAGGGAAACTCCAGTCAAAAACTATCTTTTGGTATATTTTTCATTAGTCCACTATTCATACATTCCCAAAATGTTTTGCATGTCAGCAGTCAAGTTTTCAAGATATTGGACTTTCCAGAAGCAAAGTGTCACCGGCCACATCATCATGATGATGCAAAATTCAATGGCTCCTTAAAGTGAGACGTGTGAAGATGTGAAAGACGACTGTACTTACCGTTTGGCCTTGAAGCCCCATCTCCCCTGCCGGCCCCAGCATTCCTTTCTCTCCCTGTTGAGGGTAAAACCCACACACCTTTATTACCGTATATGAATCCAACTAATGAACAATTATTGTTTGTTTTATGAGATAGTTCTGTTACCATTATTCCGAATTGGCCGTTTCTGCCCTCCGGGCCCTGTGGTCCTTGATAAGCCTTGAGAAGGGATGGATGATATCACAGATCAGATACAGCCAATAGATAGGGTGCACATTCCCTGGGTCATCATGCCTCATGAGGGGTATAAGACATGCTACTGATGTCCTAAATGTACACCGTACACAAGGTCAAAGCATTAGTCGCTTTGGATAAAAGCGTCTGCTGAATGGCATTTATTATTTATATTATTGCTAGTGTAAACAGCAACATGGATGATAAAAGACTGTGAACCTACCTCTATTCCCATGTCCCCATCTCTACCGGGCAAACCAGGATCTCCAATAATACCCTGTGGAGATAAGTTGTTATTGATGTTACTAAAGGTTGGCACATGCTTGTTCATCTCTGAGATTAAGTTGACATTTCAGTCAGAATAATTCACCTTTTGTCCAATGGTGCCATATCTTCCTTTTGCTCCTTGGGTTCCCTGGTGTTGACAAACAAGTTGAATAATGAGACTATATATATATATATAGTTGTTGTTGGTGAATAATGTACAGCAGAGGAGGAACTGTTTGCATGTTTAGAAATGAGAAACGCGATTATGTGCCATACGTACAGGTTTTCCCTTTTCCCCAGCAGCTCCTGACTCTCCAGGATCACCTACAACACCCTGCCAAGACAACGTAAAGACAAACCACATGTTTATTCTGTTTCACTGAAATGAGACCAACTTTCCTTTCAATTTATTCCTGCTTGTTGTGACCGGAGATGTTTTAATGTTTCACTAAGGACATCTTCATCTACAGTGGAATTATGAGACATTTGAAAGACAGTTCTTGCCTTGTTAGCTGACCTGCAGATGGTCCTCCCTCTAGGAAATCACTAGAGTTGAAAGCGCTACCATTACTAACCCAATTTGTTGTGTTGCTATGGTTTGCGTACTTAAAACTAATCCCAAACCTGGCCACAGGTACAAATGTTATTTGAGGAAGGAGCAGAAGTGCCAAAACATATTTTTCCGCCATGGCCTCCTCTCAACATAAAACATTATTAATCTCCTCTGTGTGCATGCATGAAGGCTTGTGGAGGTAAATAGTGACTAAAATATTTGTCAAACACCTATTTTTCAGTGGCAATTGACAAGACTATAACTGACTATATAGACCCTGAAAAAACTATAACTAAACAAAAATACTTTTTCATTTCAGCTGACTAAAAGGAGACAAGACAAAATTATCTCTGTGACTAAAATCTGACTACTAAATGGACTGGACAATACTTTTTGGAGAGATTGAGAGCTTTCAGTGATAAGCACAATTAATATAAGCTGCACAGATGTACAGCGCAGTTCTGTTCAGCAGTGGGAAGGACACATCACACCCGGCAAACACAGCCTACATGGTGAGCCGCATGGGAGCAAGCAAAGAGTGTGAGCAGACAGGCTCCAGCTCCAGCTCCGCCTCCGCCTCTGCCTCCACATCCGATTATAGCCTACACATTGCGCAGGCGACTCTCTTGCTTCACCACCAGCCTTCTAGTTAGCTACCCTTTGCCTGGTTAAGAAACACAAGCTGCTTTACGAAATTAAAAACAATAGCAGCATTGAGTTTAATAGTAAAACAACAGTCTAGCTACGTTTTTCTCTCCCTTGAGTATAGAAAGTAGGCTGTCTTTGAATTTGTAGTCTCGCTCAAATCTCCCATTTTCCCCACTACATTTTATATACAGGTTCTGTAGCCAACGTAGCCAAGTCTCCCTCTTTTCCTCAGAGAAAATTGCTTGAATCTAGCCCTTAGGCTACTGTTCAAAAGACATTACCCATAATACCGGCACTACGTTTTTGTCTTTATATCGTGCATTTGCGGGCCGCATTTTACATTCATAAAGCATATTTCAGGCTGTTCTAAAACTAGGCTACTTGCGGACCAGACCATTAACCATTTGTTTAGGCTACACCTTGTTCAGTCATGGTACCTCATAGCTAGCTATAGCTAACGTTCTGGAATGTTCAGATATAAATTTGCTATGTAGAACAAATACGTCTCTCTGACATGTTGAATAAGGAATAACGTCAGCCCTATTCATGGAATTTCTATCTGAAAGGTGTGATGATGTTTTTCAACTGAACGTAGCCATGGTAACTTTACCAGTAGCCTGCTGAACGTAGCCATGGTAACTTTACCAGTAGCCTGCTGAACGTAGCCATGATAACATTACCAGTAGCCTGCTGAACGTAGCCATGGTAACATTACCAGTAGCCTGCTGAACGTAGCCATGGTAACATTACCAGTAGCCTGCTGAACGTAGCCATGGTAACATTACCAGTAGCCTGCTGAACGTAGCCATGGTAACATTACCAGTAGCCTATATGCAAACATTTGGTGGCACAGAAAGAAAGGAAAAGGGATAGCAAACCATTTATTGACTAAATTCCTCTTACCACTACACTATATCTGTCTGGGTAAATAACTCCTCTAACCACTACACTATATCTGACTGGGTAAATAACTCATCTTACCACTACACTATATCTGACTGGGTAAATAACTCCTCTTACCACTACACTATATCTGACTGGTTAATAACTCCTCTTACCACTACGCTATATCTGACTGGGTAAATAACTCCTCTTACCACTACACTATATCTGACTGGGTAAATAACTCCTCTTACCACTACACTATATCTGACTGGTTAATAACTCCTCTTACCACTACACTATATCTGACTGGGTTAATAACTCCTCTTACCACTACACTCTATCTGACTGGTTAATAACTCCTCTTACCACTACACTATATCTGACTGGGTAAATAACTCCTCTTACCACTACACTATATCTGACTGGGTTAATAACTCCTCTTACCACTACGCTATATCTGACTGGGTAAATAACTCCTCTTACCACTACACTATATCTGACTGGTTAATAACACCTCTTACCACTACACTATATCTGACTGGGTAAATAACTCCTCTTACCACTACACTATATCTGACTGGGTAAATAACTCCTCTTACCACTACACTATATCTGACTGGGTTAATAACTCCTCTTACCACTACACTATATCTGACTGGGTTAATAACTCCTCTTACCACTACACTATATCTGACTGGGTAAATAACTCCTCTTACCACTACACTATATCTGACTGGGTAAATAACTCCTCTTACCACTACACTATATCTGACTGGGTAAATAACTCCTCTTACCACTACACTATATCTGACTGGGTAAATAACTCCTCTTACCACTACACTATATCTGACTGGGTAAATAACTCCTCTTACCACTACACTATATCTGACTGGGTAAATAACTTTATTTTGAGTTAATGTGGACCCAGTGACTCAGACTTGAGCACTGGGACTCGGACTTCAGACATAGGGACTTGTGAATCGACTCGTGACTTGACCATTGGTGACTCGGACTTGGACTCAGACTCGAGCACAGGGGACTTATGACTCGATTCGAACTCAAGGTTTAGTGACTCGACTACATCACTGGGCTAAACAGTCACTAGCACCTGATCAAAGTCATTAGGCCCCTTTCTACTTCTGGACATCAGTGTGACTGAGCTGTCTGCGGAACGTTGATAACAATGGCAATGAGTGATGAGTCACTTTGAGGTGATTGAGCTTCTCTCTCTCTCTCTCTCTCTCTCTCTCTCTCTCTCTCTCTCTCTCTCTCTCTCTCTCTCTCTCTCTCTCTCTCTCTCTCTCTCTCTCTCTCTCTCTCTCTCTCTCTCTCTCTCTCTCTCTCTCTCTCTCTCTCTCTCTCTCTCTCTCTCTCTCTCTCTCTCTCTCTCTCTCTCTCTCTCTCTCTCTCTCTCTCTCTCTCTCTCTCTCTCTCTCTCTGCACTTGTGTGTGTGTGTTTGTTTTGTATGTAACATCTATCTAGGCTGAATTAATCATTTACATGGCCAGATCATTCTTATATATTCTATGTCATATTTCTGCTGTTGGGAAGAGAATAGGATGATGTTAGGCAGAACAATCTGTTGGTAAGACAAGGTTATGTATGTTTGTGCACATGGAGGTCAGTGATTTATGTTTACTATAGGCATAGCCGCGGAAGTAGGAGTGCTGCAGCACCCCCTGTAAAAGAAATAATAACAATAATAATAATAACAAATATATACAGTACCAGTCCAAAGTTTGGACACACCTACTCATTCAATGGTTTTTCTTTATTTTTACTATTTTCTACATTGTATAATAATTGTGAAGACATCAAAACTATGAAATGACACATATAGTAACCAAAAAAGTGTCATGTAGTAACCAAAAAAGTGTTAAACAAAGATTTTAGATTCTTCAAAGTAGCCACCCTTTTACTTGATGACACCTTTGCACACTCTTAGCATTCTCTCAACCAGCTTCATGATGTAGTCACCTGGAATGCATTTAAATTAACAGGTGTGCCTTGTTAAAAGTTAATTTATGGAATTTATTTCCTTCTTAATGCGTTGGAGCCAATCAGTTGTGTTGTGACAAGGTAGGGGGGTATACAGAAGATAGCCCTATTTGGTAAAAGACCAAGTCTATATTATGGCAAGAACAGCTCAAATAAGCAAAAAGGAATGACAGTCCATCATTATTTAAGACATGAAGGTCAGTCAATACGGAGAATTTCAAGAACTTTGAAAGTTTCTTAATGTGCAGTCACAAAACCCATCAAGCGCTATGATGAATCAGGCTGTAATGAGGACCGCCACAGGAAAGGAAGACCCAGAGTTACCTCTGCTGCAGAGGATAAGTTCATTAGAGTTACCAGCCTCCGAAATCGGCAATTAACTGCACCTCAGATTGCAGCCCAAATAAATACTTCACAGAGTGCAAGTAACAGACACATCTCAACATCAATTGTTCAGAGGAGACTGCGTGAATCAGACCTTCATGGTCAAATTGCTGCAAAGAAACCACTACTAAAGGACACCAATAAGAAGAAGAGACTTGCTTGGGCCAAGAAACATGAGCAATGGGCATTAGACCGGTAGATTTCTGTCCTTTGGTCTGATGAGTCCAAATGTTCGATTTTTGGTTCCATCCGCCGTGTCTTTGTGAGACGCAGAGTAGGGGGTGCTTTGCTGGTGACACTGTCTGTGATGTATTTAGAATTCAAGGCACAGTATTCTGCAGCGATACGGCATCCCATCTGGTTTGCGCTTAGGACAATGACCCAAAACACCTCCAGGCTGTGTAAGGGATATTTGACCAAGAAGGAGAGTGATGGAGTGCTGCATCAGATGACCTGGCCTCCACAATCACCTGACCTCAACCCAATTGAGATGGTTTGGAATGAGTTGGACCACAGAGTGAAGGAAAAGCAGCCAACAAGTGCTCAGCATATGTGGGAACTCTTTCAAGACTGTTGGAAAAGGATTCCATGTGACTACCTCATGAAGCTGGTTGATAGAATGCCAAGAGTGTGCAAAGCTGTCATCAGAATCTCAAATATAAAATATATTTTGATTTGTTTAACACTTTTTTGCTTGCTACATGATTCCATATGTGTTATTTCATAGTTTTGATGTCTTCATTATTATTCTACAATGTAGAAAATAGTAAAAATAAAGAAAAGCCCTTGAATGAGTAGGTGTGTTCAAACTTTTGACTGGTAATGTATAATGAAAAAAATATTTTTTTATAAAAGTAGTGCACTGGGCCTTTAATAGTCCTGTATTAGCAGACCGATATATCTGTCTGCAGTGCCAGCGCTGGCAAAAAAGTTTGTCCACCCCCACCCCCCCCCAAACTACTTCCCATGGCTATGACTATAGGTTAATAAGGCAATACAAATGTAATGCGACTCAAATGTGACTAAAATAAAAGGGCATTTAG
The DNA here is from genome assembly GCF_020615455.1 of Coregonus clupeaformis. Lineage (NCBI taxonomy): Eukaryota > Metazoa > Chordata > Actinopteri > Salmoniformes > Salmonidae > Coregonus > Coregonus clupeaformis. The sequence goes on along the minus strand of NC_059222.1, from coordinate 36,831,040 downwards.
TTGACTAAAATGGCCCACTGTTTTCGTCATTTTGACAATAAATAGATTAAATCATTATTCAAGGGACAAAAATGTGACTAAGACTAGAGTAAATCTAAAAAATAGTGCCAAAATGAACACTGGGTTGTAGATACAGTATTATTATTATAACAAGTGGGGTTTAGTGTGAACATGCGTGATGTGGCCCCATAACATACTTGCTTTCCCAGTGGCCCAGGAGGTCCTTCAACACCGGAGGCCCCTTCTTCTCCCTAGAAACAATACAAGCATACAATGTTATTGAACATTTAATAATTCATAGGAGAGAACATGGAGAAATAAGAATGTCTGGTGGATTAAATGATATTCACCTTCACTCCTGTATATCCTGGAATTCCTTCATATCCAAGTGGACCTGGATCACCCTTCAAGAAGACAGAGAAGTTAGTGAATGATGATTGATCACTAGTATAATGCAATATGGCTGCGTTTACACAGGCAGTCCAATTCTGATCTTTTTGGTAAAAGAGCTGACCTGATTGGTCAAAAGACCAATTTGTGGAAAAATATAAAAATTGGGCTGCCTGTTTAAAAGAAGCCTGTCTCCCATTTTTAGAAAAACGTACCGTTTCTCCTTGTACTCCGGTCTCACCCAGCTCTCCAGGTGACCCCTGAGTTCCCTGTAATCATTATTAAAACATTCAAATGAGACCCTCTTAATCTTCTATTAAATAGTACAAGCACGGCACTCAGCAAAGCAACACATGAAAAGTAAAAAATGTTGTTACTTTCAAATTGACTTAATATGCTCAGAGCCATATGTATTTTATATACAGTATATGTATATATGGCTCTGCAATGTGCACAATGCTGCGTTTAACACGCCTAATGGAAGCCTATGAGATTTGAAGAGACCATATCCTCCATTACGAAGCACAACACAACCTACCTTGAAGCCCCCGGCGCCTTGTAATCCCTTCAGACCTTTGGGACCTCTGTCGCCCTGAAACACAGCAGCTCGTTAGGACTAATCTGCACAGTGACATCAGAGACCAGATAAGGAGATTATGGATATGTGTTTGATGGTGGATTACATCAAGGCCGTGAAGTCCTCTCATCCCTTTGTTTCCTCTGATTCCTGCCATGCCCTGATGGAGACAGGTTGTTGTTATCCACAGTTAATGACTTCTGACAACTCAACCAAACACAGAAACAGGGACAGATACAGGTCGGGGTCAGATGTCGGGTCTTACCTTAGGGCCTGGTTCCCCAATGTGGCCATAGTCACCTGTCTGTCCCATACCTCCCTGCAGCAGAAGAGACGTTTGAATTAGTTACAAAAGAGACTTGGGGGGTCAGCCAAGATACATCAAATAATATGTAATTCTAGTCAAATGTGCGCTCGCGTCATGTAGGACACGCAAGCTCAGTGCAGGGACTTTCCTATTTTTCAGTTTCACGCAGTGTTCATGCAAAAGCATACGACTGAACTTAATTAGATGTGAAATAATCAATTATGTCATGGGTGAACTAGAGCGACGTGTCCCAGCTGTCCATTATGACTGTTATGCAGTAGTCTTGGCCGGCGGAATGTGTCTCTGACTGATGCTATAAAACAGAGTCTCCAAACTGTCAGAGGTGTGGGCATCACAGTAAGTTATATGCATTTCATTGTGGCTTTCAAATGGAACATACAATATCAATCCAAGCGCTTGAAGTTATGATAATAACCATAACATTTCCTTGGCGGCGTAGATGTTTCCAGAAGGAGGAAATCTGAACATGGGCTATTAGGGGTAACTAGTAGTACATGATGGGCATCATGATGTGTCAAATGTTTACTTTAGACCGAAGATCTTATTAGTGGGCGACAGGCTGAGCCCCTGAAACATGGAGTTAGTGTTAACACAGTGTAGGCCACAATTTATGACCCGAGGAAAGATGTGTCTTAGTTAAGGGAAAATTGAAACATTTATTCTGTTAGTGTTTCCACACAGATTTCCACATCCTCACTCATGTAAGACAACGTGTTGGCCTATGAATTGGGGATATTCCACTTACTCAACCAACACCTTTGAACAAGACCAACAGTCATCTATGCCATGGCACCAGTTTATTTAACCATTTCACCTGAGACCACTCCATGTCAGCTGCTAAGAGGCTAACCTTGGAGACGATAGACGCTTTATCCAGAAGCATGACCGTGAACTTTACAACGTTACAGTGTTTTTTAAAAAGCGATTCGTGTGTGGCAGGGGACCAATGGAAGGACCACCCACCGGGATGGACAGTACATATATATCCGAGCCAGGAAATGCCCTCCTTAGGCGCCAGCAGGGGTGGCAGTAAACATGGTCGTTCTCTGTGACTTGCGTACTGGCTTGGGGTGAGGGCTCCACTGAGTCTGAGAAGACAGATTTTGGCCCCCAAGCTTGTCCCCCTCATCCGCCTGTCTGTGAGTGAGTACCCAGCATGGCCATGTGTGTGTGTCTGTGCGTGTGTGTGTGTGTACGCGTGTGTATGAGAGCGCATGTGTGTGTGTGTGTGCGCTTTGCGTAGTATATGGGACATTTTTACCCAGAGTCTCTACAGCCGAAAGGGCATGTTAAATGCCAAGCCAACAACTAATTTCTCATGTACAGACAAGTCCTCTGTCATTGAAGACCCACTAGCAGCATTGCACACTATTGGTCACATGTTCTCTGTTCTCTGAGTTGTGGCTCCGGCATACCACCAAGAGCTGGAGCTGCTACATCAAAGAGGTAAATTAGTCTTACAGATGTAGGATCTTAATTTGATCACCCTGTTGCATGACAACTTTCCTGCAATGCAGGACATTTTAAACATGTAGTGTATTGGTTTAAAAAGGCTTCTGAAGTTTGTAATTTCCACTTTGAAATTTCAGACTTGATTTCCCCTTATGAAAAATGTATCAACCCCTACAAAAATGTCCATTAATTATAATCATCATAATAATTCACATTTCCTGTTGCTGCAGGATTATTTTCCTGCTGTAGCAAACTGGTTCAAATTAAGATCCTACATCTGTAACTCAGTCTCAAATGGAACTAATCATGTCTACTGCCTGAAGCCTACAAGCAGGGAGGGTTATGTTCACATAGTCAAATATGTAATTGAATCCTGATGCAGTGAGTATGCCATGCCCTTTAATTAAACTGCTTAGTAAACATGTTGTCCTCTGCTCTGCGCTGGATGGTTCTCGATTGCATTTTAAGAGGTGTTCTGTTCTCAACTCTCTCCAGTTTTCTGACAATGACAAAGCATTCTTCATTTAGAGCGCTGAGTGCTATGTAGATGAAGGGCAGCAGTACGATACTGATGACTATTATGACTATGATGACTATGATGCTAGCTGTGCCATTAGAGATCCTGGTTCGAATCCAGGCTCTGTCGTAGACGGCCGCGACCAGCAGACCCATGGGGCGGCGCACAATTGGCCCAGCGTCGTCCAGGGTAGGGGAGGGAATGGCTGGCAGGGATGTAGCTCAGTTGGTTTGCAACGCCAGGGTTGTGGGTTCGATTCCCACGGGGGGCCAGTATGAAAAATAAAAAAAATTATGTATGCACTCACTAACTGTAAGTCGCTCTGGATAAGAGCGTCTGCTAAATGACTAAAATGTAAATGACTATGATGACTATGACTATGAAATGATGACTATGAAATGATGACTATGATGATGAAATTATGACGAAACAATGATTCATATGTATGAGAACATAACAAGCTACTGTAATAAGTAATACAACATTCATCATTAGAATGTTACTCAACTGACTGCTTTCACTGGCTGAGGATTCATTCTCTTAAGTATGAATCTCCTAATGTTAAAGTGAAACCAGACAGTCTATGATGCTTTGCCATATTGATCTAAAAGTTATATTATCACTTCCACTTCACGTTCATTGTCGTGCGATGTTCCCCCGGGACAGTTGCATACGGCCTTCAGTCATCCCAACGTGAGTGGTGGCCCAGTGTTTACCCTATATAGACGGCACTGTTTCTGCTTCTGTTCCCATCATGCCGTCTCTCAGTTATGCTTCCATTGTATTTTCCACAATTTCACTGCTGTCCCGCAAGCAGGGGTTTTCCTATTTCATTAACGTTCAATTTAACTCTTTACTGTACCAACCTCTGCAGTCAATCCGGGGCCTATAGCCCAACATATAAACGTCTGTCACTGTAAAATCCACAACACCAACAGAGAGCATACATTCTGAATGACAATTAGCACTCATTAGTGTTCTAAGTTGTTGACCCTCACTAAACACAGTTCAACTTAACACTGTAGTGAGAATTGTGCTGTAATGCCCTTACCCAGTTGCCTAGTCTTCCTGGCTCTCCTGTGTTGCCTGGGAGACCTCTGTGACCCTGCAGAAGGAGACATACGGTTGTAGTTAGCATTAGCCTGGACCACAAGCCAGCCATGCCAAGTTGGCTCTCCAGCCTGGTCTAATGCTGTATGTGCTCTTTTATCTATCATTGCCAATGAACAAACACAGAGAGGAGTTGGCTGACAGCAGACTGAACAGACTAGACCACCAGGCTAACGGCTCTCAGCTCATTATTCAAAGCAGTGGTGCTGTTATGGGAACTGTAATGGGACTAGTAGTCACCTTTGGTCCTGGGGGTCCCTGGCTGCCAGGCTGTCCGTGCAGACACTTACAGGTGGCCCTTCCTGCTGTCAGGCCAATCTCAGCATGCCCTCCACACTAAACAGAATAGAATAGTAGAGAACTTGATTAGACAGTCCATCTGCAGAGACATAAATTGTTATTCTGCTCTGATCCCCACTCCCTAGAGACAACACACGAACCCACAGCACACATTTGGGAGGAGAACATAGTCACTGCTATGGGAGACAATTAAAGAACAGGCTGGATTTAAAGACATACTGTACTGTACATATCTGTCACTGACGAACATGAACCCGCTAGCAGTCACACCCAACTCACCACACTGGAGAGCTCACAGCAGCCCTCTGAGTAGGCCATCTCTGGATCACAGGACACATCCATCTGCTGGAGGTCTACCTACAGTACCAGGACACAAGATATTATGGTCAGTGGGCTTTCATATGAACGCTGAATTGACCGTGGCGCCATGATCGATTCATAGACACAACTGCAAAATACTGTAGGAAACCCAGCATGATTTGGTCTGAACAGCACAGAACTTACTGAGGCGGAGCGATCTCCCACAGCCCTCTTCACGATGGAGGTGTAACCCTGGCGGATGACGGGTCTAGGATCATCGATGGGCTCCACGCTCACCTCCTCGCAGTCCACCAGCAGCTTGACCTTATTGCCTTTTACCTGCAGCGCCAGCTTGTGCCACTCTCCGTCAAAGAGCTTGTCCACCCGGTAGAAGGTGCGTAGCATCTGGGTGCCACGGGGGCTGGTGTAGAAGAAGTCCAGAGAGCGTGTGTCGCCCTGGAAACGGAGGCCCACCTGTTCACGTCCATCGGGGTCGCTGACCTGCCACAAGTTCCAGGACCTCTTGGCGGCGTCCTTCGTCACCTTAAATGTGGCAATGACGGAGTAGTCGGAGGGCAGGCCGTCGGGGTACACATCACTGTGGCACGACAATCATGGGTTATTAGGAGACACTTAATATAGTTGAAAACATTTCATCATATTTTCATGTAGAACAAGCACTGCCATTTGTAGTGCAATTGTATTTTGAATAAAATGAACAAATACTTTTGAAACAACAGAATCAGTGTTACACAAGCTTAACGTTTGATACCTTATCCCACAACTTTTGCTTATGGTTTCAAAGCCCCCCCCCCCAAGTTGGAAAATGAAGCTCATTCAATCTACCATTAATGTTTTTAATCACAACAGGCCTGTTGCACAACCTAATTTGATACACCCTCTTCTCTCCCTCCATGGCTTCCTGTCAGGGCCTTTTTTCTGCTGTACTTTGTATTTGAGTAGCAGAAGTAACACACTTCTGCTACTCAATAGAAACATCTCTTAGTTGTCAGGCATCGAAGGTTCATTGAGGACAGCTTTGCTGGCCACAACACAGAGAGGAAAAGCCCCCCCCAAAATAGATGAACTACTGATGTTCAATGCCTCCCAGCAATGAGGAGACAGACAGCTGTATGTAGCCTATCTATGCTAAGAAAGTGTCAATCAGGGTTTGAGGATGGTTGGGTAAAACCCTCCCCTTTTCCAATTGAACGATGACGTCTTTATTTTCAAAGGAAACCCTGGATGATAGGCTGATACACTATGAGGACTCATAACGCATTTTGACTAACAACACATCATTATGCTAATCAACAAAGAGTCAGCTACTATATTCATCCATTGTGATGACTGAATGAAATCCAGTGGTGTTCCACCTACTGTCCATTGGTGAACATCAAGTGATTAAGCAAAGGCACATTTTGAGGTTTTCGCAGAGGAGAGGAAATCAAATCTGTTGTTTGGAAGTGGGCATAATTACACTGAGTGGAAAAGCGGTGGAAACTGGCAAAGGGGCAGTGAAGAAGCAATACACATCGCTATAGATCTCTTATTTGGATGCATGGTCTTAGCTCACGTTGGCTAGTTCACATGCGAGGAAAGTAGGAAACCTTAAGATAAACATCATAATTCACCATCAGTGAGGAGGAATGACAAAGTCTGGGCTTTTTATCACATATTGATGGAGGTAGAGCACCCGGGTCTCTTTAAGGAGGGTTCAACATACTGGATGTTGCAGATAGAAACACCATGAATACAGCTGATATGATGACTTACTCTACATGTTAGTGAGGCAATGTCTATTCTATAACAACAAGTTCCACAATGTTGTGCCTCTCTAAATGCACCACTGGTCTATTGAAGGCCTGTGTGTTCAGATTGAATATCAGGAAGGTTCCGCTCCGTACCACTTTGGAAATAAATGTTTTCCTGTGTTATTGTGTGTTACTGTTACCCTCTGAGATTCTAATCTTAACATACGTTTTATTTTTAAACCTCACAATCAAATTCCATTCTATTGAAATCCATTTCGCTTCACTGTGTGCGTGCAGATAGTACCTTATGGTTCTGCGTAGGTGGATGGCAGGGTTCACACGGTAGGCCACTGAATCAGGTTCAGATCCAACCACTTTCTTCACCCCTCTGGACTTAGATACACGGAACTCCTCTAGCATGTCATAACCTCAGAGCAAAAACACACAGCTCAGTTTTTCACCAATGTGATGTTCATAGTGTTGACAGTTAAAGTAAGGCAGTGAACGATGAGGATCTGGATGAAACACATTATTTCAGAAGTCACACAGTAGGTGGGGGTGGGCATGTGGACAACTGGAAAGTTGAATAAATCAAAAAGTGATCTATCGAACAATATGATCAATCAAACAATGGTTATTGGTATTCATGTTACTGGTATTCAACAGCAGCAAACTTTGCAATCTAATGTTTAGTGAAATAGTTATTTGTTCAATCAGTGTTGATTTGCAGTAACTGACACATAGAACAGTGTAATTGATTACTCACTACAAAATGACAGAACACTTGGCACAACATGAATGTAGTTGACTATCATGACTCTCACTCCCACAGTTGAAGGGTGTCATCATAGATTAAATTATTCTAATTCCTAATTCTATGGGAGTCATTTCATTCAGAAAAGGGGAAGTCTGGATGTTTTCATGACTTCACAATGATGGCAGTTAGGGTTGGTAGTGATACATTCTCTTAAGCCTAAATCACAGACTGACTGCAGGAAATACTCAAGAGGAGAAGGATGTGTGTTCCTCTAAGAGTGCAATGGTTTTATGTGCCAGTGCTGCCGCCTGCTGGTCACGCAAGAGATAGAGATAAAATGATATTGCATTGCATGGACCACTGTTCATAAATTCCCACACCTACCAACTTTGCCAACATTGGACAGAAAGAAAATATAGGCACAGTCTTGAGAAAAGCTGTAAATCAATCAACCACTATTATTAGACCCTCAATAAACAGGAAATAAAACAATTTATGGTAGGGCCTACTTACTTGGTAATTCCTGACATTTGGTCAATCCAACGAGAGCTAGAAGCACTGGGAAAACCAGCATCTCTTTGAAGGCTGGCATTTTCAAAATGTGATGTGTCAGGGATTATATGTGCCTGCAAAAGTACAATAAGATAAACTATAATATAATTGAAATGTTAGCCATTTTTTCACAGTTAACTTATAGAGAGGAACAGTGCACTGTTTTACTTTATGTAGACTTGGTAAGATTATGCTTATTCAAATCAAATGCAAAAAAACAACAATAATTGTCAGTAATAGAAAATAACAGCAATATTTTGATTATAGGATACATTTTGATTACATATAACCGCAATAATACCCATCATGTCAATCATATATTTTACAGGACTATAAATCAGCATCAAATAGGCTATAAAAATGATGTACTATAAAAATTATGTACTTTTCCATTTTGAATTATATTATGTCATATAATAATATGAAATCAAGTCTAATCAGGCAATTGGGCAGAAAAGTGCCTATAATAACTTGGTCACAGTTCGGTATCGAAGGAGTCACATAATTATTAATGAACCGTAAAAAAAAATCTAGATTAACTTCACGATTATCCAAACAAATAAAATCATACCATATTAAATAATATAATGCGCACATCAGTGGTGTAAAGTACTTAGGCTACGTAAAAATACTTACTACTAATAAGTACTACTTAAGTAGTTTTTGGGAGTATCTGTACTTAACTATTTATATTTTTGACAACTTTTACTTTTACTCCACTACATTTCTAAAGAAAATAATGTACTTTTTACTCCATACATTTTCCCTGACACCCAAAAGTACTCATTACATTTTGAATGGTTAACAGGACAGGAAAAGGGTCCAATTCATGCACATGTGTAGAGAACATTTCCTGGTCATCCCTACTGCCTCTGATCTGGCGGACTCACTAAACACAAATGCTTCATTTGTAAATTATGTGAGTGTTGGAGTGTGCCCCTCGCTATCCGTACATTTTAAAATAACAACAAAACAGTACTAATTATGAGAATCAAAACCCATACAGTAGAATCTACTGTACTGAATTGATGTGATGGGGTAATTCTCTTAGTCTACTCTTAAATTAGATAAATGACACTTTTAACGTCAGTAATATTTGTCCACAATAAATCGATGGCTTTTTGATGGAGCTAACTTTATCCTTGAGGTTATCCTAGGAAATAGATCCCACCACAAACAAAACTCACCATCATATTTAAATTAAAGTATTATAAAATATAAATAATCCTGTATATGAATGTAGACAATATTGTAAAAATCACTCACATATTCTTGAAAAAGAAGCCCCGGATGTGGACTGCAGACTGTTCCTTTACAGTTCCCGCAGTGAGGATGTAACCAATTTTAAAGTGGCATCCCTAAGCCAAACCTTGCCTTAAACAGGAGGACCATTCAATCTGACAGTGGCGGGTCTCAGGAAGACCTGACCCTTGCGCTCCACTCTACCTTCGGTCCCCAGGGGATCTGAACTCTCCCATAGGCCCGTCGCATCTGCTGAAACACACTTCAATGCAAGGGGATTGGTCAGAACAACCATTAAATCCACCTTTCCTTTTTATACATGCCAGGTGCACAAGCAAAATATTGATTATAATATTTGTACGCATTATTATTGGTATGGGATATAATAGACTGTATTGAATTTGCAAGGAGCATGCAGCCTATCCTTTCCTACACGTGTCATGTCCTCTGAAGCCTGCCTAATAATTATTCAGCAATGAATAGGCTAATTCTTGTTTGCATATTAACTTGTCACAGTTCACATATTATTTTCATTATTGTAGGCCACTTTTATAATTAATATTTTGTCAAATAAAATGTGAAATAAAACTATTTTTGGTTATACTTTAAAGTTCCTTCCCAGAACAGTCAGCCGCTGTCCGGATTCCCACTAGTAGAAACGTGTAGTATGTCTCGGCCACGCGCGAGAAGCGCTCTGCAAACATTCCGCGCGCAGAGAATGGTGATGCTGGGAATACCATTAACCCAAACCACATAAAACACTGCACTGACCTGGGCGTTTGGCCTATCGGGGGTGTATTGGGCAACTTGGGTCTAAAATAAATTAGCGTTGGATTTGTCCAATACACCCTCCTTATGAACCTTCACTGATCTGAATTAATAATCTAAAGCCATGACTACATCGAACTCTATTCCACATCAAGTAAATTAGATGTAAAAAACAGATAAAAATACACCTTATGGAACAGCGGGGACTGTGAAGCAACACAAACATAGAAACATGCATACAAACACACGATAACACACGCACTATACACACATGTACACGTTGATTTTGTGTTATAGATATGTGGTAGTAGAGTAGAGGCCTGAGGGCACACACTTCATATGTTGTGAAATCTGTTATGAATGTACTGTAATGTTTTTCAAATGTATAACTGCCTTGATTTTGCTGGACCCCAGGAAGAGTAGCTGCTGCTTTGGCAGCAGCTAATGGGGATCCATAATATATACAAATACAAATCTAAATGTATGTTTTTTTTTAGGCACACACCTTGGCATTAAAGTCACAGTCTGTAGATTTTCTACAAATGAAATACAACACATTTATTTGCTCCTTTGTTTACATTTTGGTTGACCCACAGATTATATGGGTGGCCTGTATAGGTAGTCTATATAACATAGTCTATATAAAATAGCCTATATAAAGTAGTCTATATAAAGTAGTCTATATAAAGTAGCCTATATAAAGTACTCTATATAAAGTAGCCTATATAAAGTAGCCTATATAGTGTAGCCTATATAAAGTAGCCTATATAAAGTAGCCTATATATAGTAGCCTATATAAAGTAGCCAATATAAAGTAGCCTATATAAAGTAGTCTATATAAAGTAGTTTATGTAAAGTAGTCTATGTAAAGTAGTCTATGTAAAGTTGTCTATATAAAGTAGCCTATATAAAGTAGCCTATATAAAGTAGTCTATATAAAGTAGTCTATATAAAGTAGCCTATATTAAGTAGCCTATATTAAGTAGCCTATATAAAGTAGTCTATATAAAGTAGTCTATACAGTGGGGAGAACAAGTATTTGATACACTGCCGATTTGCAGGTTTTCCTACTTACAAAGCATGTAGAGGTCTGTAATTTTTATCATAGGTACACTTCAACTGTGAGAGACGGAATCTAAAACAAAAATCCAGAAAATCACATTGTATGATTTTTAAGTAATTAATTTGCATTTTATTGCATGACATAAGTATTTGATCACCTACCAACCAGTAAGAATTCCGTCTCTCACAGACCTGTTAGTTTTTCTTTAAGAAGCCCTCCTGTTCTCCACTCATTACCTGTATTAACTGCACCTGTTTGAACTCGTTACCTGTATAAAAGACACCTGTCCACACACTCAATCAAACAGACTCCAACCTCTCCACAATGGCCAAGACCAGAGAGCTGTGTAAGGACATCAGGGATAAAATTGTAGACCTGCACAAGGCTGGGATGGGCTACAGGACAATAGGTGAGAAGGCAACAACTGTTGGCGCAATTATTAGAAAATAGAAGAAGTTCAAGATGATTGTCAATCACCCTCGGTCTAGGGCTCCATGCAAGATCTCACCCTGTGGGGCATCAATGATCATGAGGAAGGTGAGGGATCAGCCCAGAACTACATGGCAGGACCTGGTCAATGACCTGAAGAGAGCTGGGACCACAGTCTCGAAGAAAACCATTAGTAACACATTACGCCGTCATGGATTAAAATTCTGCAGCGCACGCAAGGTCCCCCTGCTCAAGCCAGCGCATGTCCAGGCCTGTCTGAAGTTTGCCAATGACCATCTGGATGATCCAGAGGACGAATGGGAGAAGGTCATGTGGTCTGATGAGAAAAAAATTGAGCGTTTTGGTCTAAACTCCACTCGCCGTGTTTGGAGGAAGAAGAAGGACGAGTACAACCCCAAGAACACCATCCCAACCGTGAAGCATGGAGGTGGAAACATCATTCTTTGGGGAAGCTTTTCTGCAAAGGGGACAGGATGACTGCACCGTATTGAGGGGAGGATGGATGGGGCCATGTATCGCAAGATCTTGGCCAACAACCTCCTTCCCTCAGTAAGAGCATTTAAGATGGGTCGTGGCTGGGTCTTCCAGCATGACAACGACCCGAAACACACAGCCAGGGCAACTAAGGAGTGGCTCCGTAAGAAGCATCTCAAGGTCCTGGAGTGGCCTAGCCAGTCTCCAGACCTGAACCCAATAAAAAATCTTTGGAGGGAGCTGAAAGTCCGTATTGCCCAGCGACAGCCCCGAAACCTGAAGGATCTGGAGAAGGTCTCTATGGAGGAGTGGGCCAAAATCCCTGCTGCAGTGTGTGCAAACCTGGTCAAGACCTACAGGAAACGTATGATCTCTGTAATTGCAAACAAAGGTTTCTGTACCAAATATTAAGTTCTGCTTTTCAGATGTATCAAATACTTATGTCATGCAATAAAATGCAAATTAATTACTTAAAAATCATACAATGTGATTTTCTGAAAATTACAGACCTCTACGTGCTTTGTAAGTAGGAAAACCTGCAAAATCGGCAGTGTATCAAATACTTGTTCTCCCCACTGTATAAGTTGGACCATTTCCATATGATGCTAGATTCCTTTTGTCTCTCTTTGTCTCTCTGCTGCATCCTATCGGGTCATTCTACAGAAACAATACATTATACTGTAATAAAAATGTATAACATAATATTTAAAGAAACAGACAAGTATGTGCCCCATCTCAGTATCCCATGGTAGCTTTCTGCAAGCAGATTTATTACAAAAAGGTTACAGTAATCCTTTCCACTCTAGCAAAATGAACCATACACTGACATGATGAATGCACTAAAGAATGTCTACTCAGGGCCCAGAGAGGCCCCTGTTCAAGGTAAAATGCCACACATTGCTGTAAATTGACCAAACAAAACAGAATTACCTGCAGGTGCTAAGGAAAGTTGGAGTATTTTAAAGCCTGGATATTGAGGGGTTTCTGAATGAACTTGCCTTCAACAGTTTTCTCAGTCGGAACATAATTATTTGCAGTGTTTACTATGTGGTAGGCTACATGTATATTGTATTGCCCTTTAAATGCATTTTGGCAGTATATCATTGCACTTTAAATAGATAATAGATCATTGGTGTCCCACAGGGTAGCGTGATGCACCGTCTGTCACACATATGCCAGCATACAGAAATTACAGTACATTCAGTAACTCTCTCAGAGCACAATGCTGTGCGTTACCATTCATTAGTGTGTAAAAGTGTTAGTTGACCATACAATGTACAGTCTTTTCCATGTTTTTTTTTTATTTCCTGTTTTTTTAACTTCTTCAGGTTTAGCGTCAATAAAATAAAATGATCATAATAATTTGACATTATTCACACAAAATAAAATACATTAAGACAAATACACAAATACACAAGGCCATTGACATTCCATTCTCACTTAAGATTAAACCATTTTTTCTCTCAACAGAATATTTAACATCTTCGCAACACTTAAAATAATCAACACATACGCCAGTCTTTAGTGTCAGTTCATGTGTCTCCAGTCTCCATACGTCTTGTGGAACCACGAGGGCCACTCTGGGCCGTAGTTGTCTCAAGGCCCCTGACTATCTCTTGGACGTCTTGGCCAGTTTGCTGGGGGTAGACCTCCTTTGAGGAGTGGGGATTTTGGTGGGCTTGCCTCCGTGCTGACGTGACGATGAGCGGGGTGTGGCCCGACTGGTGTCACCCACCATCTCTGACATGTCGGAGCACACCGATGCGATATCGGAGATGTCGAAGTCTGAAGCGTCACTTCCCCTCCGGCTGCTCCCTCGGCTACCTGCTTTACTTCCAGGTCGGCTGCCGGGTCGTCTCGATTCTGGGGGACAAAGGTTTCCGGTACGCTTATTGTCTGGTTACAGCAACTGGCAACTCTGATAGCAGAGCCGAAAAGCAAAGACGTTTAGCAGACAGAAAGCAGTCACTGCTTTTTCAAAAAGATGCACTACTCACCAAAGCCTATCGCCTGCCCCCGTGCTTTCATCACAGCAGCATTGATCAGGGTTCCCTGCTCTTCTCCCGACTGGAACCCTTTTCCTGACAAGTATCCAGGGAGCCGCAGTTTGCTTCCCTGTATCGGGGTGCTCTACAAAAGAGGCATTTTGCTGTTAAGAAACTAATAGCTACACAATGGGAAATCATAGAACAAGACAATACTATATGCTGTGGTTAAATTGATTATCTACTATAGTACATTGACTCTTATTAACATTGGCCATTATTCTCTAACTAGCATGTTACGCAATGTGGTATTCTGATGAAATCGGATGAAATCCCAGGGACTTCCAATGTAAGGGGTTATTGTGTTGAATGAAAAGTGACATGTAATGTATGATGTTTCATTAACAACCTAAACCTTTACAGCGGATTAACAGATAAACAGTTCAACATGCAACACAGAACAGCAGTTCTTAGTTTGAGTTAGTTAGAGAAGGAAATAGACTGTTTTTTACAGTCAACAGAGAGAATGACTCATGTTCCACCACGATCACCAGTCAGTACTTTAAAGCATTAAAACTAAAAACCCAACTGAAATCGGCCTCTAATAGAAAAACGAATAAACAGCTTATGTGCTCCCTACACCTTCCCCTTGGCCCTAACACTTCAGTGCTAGTAGATCTGTAAGGTTTAAGCAAATATGGTGGAAGCTCCACCACTACACTATTTATACCTATGCAGAGATCCTTTAGATCTTCAAATATTGTGCAGTTAGGGTCAAGGGGGAGGGGTAGGGCTATCTAAGTAGTTATTATTGGGGCCTTTCTCTTTTACTCAGACACTATAGATTTCAGTTGGATGGTACACTCTTAGAAAAAAAGGTGCTATCTAGAACCTAAAAGGTTTCTTTGGCTGTCCCCATAAGAGAACCCTTTGAAGAATCCTTTTTGGTTCCAGGTAGAACCGTTTTGGGTTCCATGTAGAACCCACAGAGGGTTCTACCTGGAACCGAAAAGGGTTTTACCCGGAACCAAAAATGATTATCCTATGGGGACAGCCGAAGAACCCTTTCGGAACCCTTTTTTCTAAGAGTGTATAGTAGGAGTCAGTAGTTATTAGGTTCAGAGCTCTGGAGCGTTCCAGACCCTGTTGATTCACTATACCTCGGAGGATGAACCTTGGCTCTCAAAGGAGTCTGATGATTTAAGAGGAGTGGAGGGTTTGCTGTTTGTCAGCCAGGGTTTATCATAATTGCGGGTTATGTGTTGGGGAGTCTGGGGGAATAATGGCAAATCAAACACACAAACACAGGGATTCAGATGGAGAAATCAATTAAAAGGAGCAGAGGTAGACTAAATGAAGAGCTATGATATGACAAAACAAAGGAATGACCAAACTATAAAAAATAAAAATAAACATATGTAAACAACTAAAAATATATATTTTTCAACATAGATATGGTTGGGAGCATGTGGGGAATGGCAGACAAACCAACACACACGGTTTCTCTAGATACTTTTCAAATACAACTAGCTTCCTAAGGTCATCAACCACAAGTCATTATCCAATTTTGCTCTGTTGTCAGTCAAGTTATTAAATGTATTTGCTGTGGAAGAAGAAGTATGTAGTCAGAAGCTGCAGCTCCCAGACCGTGGACGTCTCTTACCTTGGGTGTGCTGGGCAAGGCTGGGTTATTATGCTGGCCCGGACAGCTATGGTTAGAGTTTGACCTGTTGGGAGAGGCAGCCCGTGATGACGGCCGCGACCTACGACCTCTATACCGGAAGCTGGCCATCACCTGAGTGGTGCCTTCTGGGAGAATGAACTTTTCTCGCAGCTCCATGTTTGTCCTTCCTTTGGCTGGGGGGTAAAATATGACAGCATACAGTAAGACATGAGGCATATGCATGTTTGTTGGTGTATGACTGATTGACTATGAGTATGGTGAACCTAATTCATTTCAGTGGAGTGAGTCAATGGATGATGAGTACCTGCTTTTGGAAAAAGCAGACCATTTGAAATGAATACAGGTTGTTTAAACTATTTGTGTTTGGAATATTGTGCAAATAACAGAGTTTGAATGAAGACAATACAGTTTCATATCACTTAGCCACACCGGCGAACTCACTGAAAGCATACGGCCCCATTATAGTAAGTGTAGTGAAAAGGACGTTCCTTTAACCAATAGAGATTCATATGAACTTAATCTACAACGGACTGACTCTGCGCATACAAATCAATAAAGACAGCCCCCCCACCAGCATAGCCCTTAGGTGGAAACAGTCAATTACTGGGAAACCCAGTACGGAATTGCAAAAGAAAAGGTGCACAGAGCCACTGGTTGCTACATGCTGAGAGAGAGAGAGAGAGAGAGAGAGAGAGAGAGAGAGAGAGAGAGAGAGAGAGAGAGAGAGAGAGAGAGAGAGAGACAGAGAGAGAGAGAACCAGAGAGAACCAGAGAGAGAGAGAAAGAGAGAGAGAGAGAGAACCAGAGAGAGAGAGAAAGAGAGAGAGAGAGAACCAGTGAGAGAGAGAGAAAGAGAGAGAGAGAACCAGAGAGAGAGAGCAAGAGAGAGAGAACCAGAGAGAGAGAGAAAGAGAGAGAGCCTGTGTTGGCCTGGAGGTCAGTAAGTAAGAAGCACTTCAGAAGCAGATGATGTGAATCAGCGATAACGACAGCATGCATGAAGACCCACAGACTGCTGGATGACAGGCGAGCGTGAGTGGAGTCACTTAATGGGAACGCCATTCACGAGGAGCACTACAACACACCCATAATGTACACACACCCACACTAACACCCCGAACACTCAGTGATGCAGACACATACCACTGGGGGGTTCATGGAGCAAGGTGAGAAAGTGTGAGATTTGTTGCCAACCTATAGGAGACTGAGTAATTGAAGAGTTTGATTCCGAGCGCAACATTTTACTCCCGTGGTGATGAACTGGAAAGGAAGGAGTAGGAAGCAGTAGGAAGGAATTTTTAGCAGGAAAATAGAAAAACACAGAAATAGAGAAACCTGACAGGCAGAGAGAGGACAACAAGCATTCATAACCAGCCATCCAAGAAGCATGACAGTAGGATCTGATATTGTAAGCAATACAGTAGCAACATACACCCAGACACACACTCAGACTTAGACTCGATACGCCACATTCAGCCTTATCCATCCAAGTCACATCATTTAATCGGAGCGATAGCTGTAACACAACATCACAACAAATCATATGGAAATAAATACTCAATCACCAGTAGCACCGTTATCTAAAAATGATACAGAAGTGACACACGAGAGACACCGAATCCAGTAATCTGCCTTCATTACAATGAATTCCATTTGATAACATTTCCTCTCCAGTGTTCTGCCTGGTACCTTACCTCGACACGGGTCATTCTTTACCAGGAACTCATCCAGAGCCATCCAGCCTCCACCCACGCGCACCATCACAGTGCTCCGCAGGATCCGCACCAGACGCAGCTGCTGGGAGTCTCCGAACTGCAGAGGGAGTAGGGAGGACAGAGAGGAAGATGAGGCCGGGAGTCACTGAGCGCTACTCTGCATCAACAACACTGGACAAGACTTGAAGCTGTGCAACACCAGAAACCAGCAGATGTGTTAGGAGGAAGAGTCTCCTTCTAGGAGTTGGTGCCTGATTGCCTGATTACATTGCTTGTTCTGACTGTAGAGTACAACGACTAGTTATCAACATGAAATGTGACTTCACTAAAATGGATTTCACTTCATCACTAGATGAGAGGTGACATCATTTGTCTTGGGTTTTCTGTCTGATTTCTTTCTTGTTGTTGTTCAGCTGAGCCCATTGATTGAGACACAAAAAAATAACATTGAGGTTTCATTCTCAAAGACACAAATGAACGGGTCAATCCAACTGGTTTTACCTTCTCTGATTGTATTAGTGCATTCATCATTGTCAACAACGTGGGATTGGTGTGTGACTTGTGAAATTGTGATACATTGATTTGTAATTGAGGTGAAATGGGTAAGACTTTACTTCATACCCCCTGTCAACAGGCTTATTGTAGCCTAGATACATCTTGTCATAATCATGATATAACAACTGGCATCTTGACATGACTGGTTAGGGCATCTGTTGTTAATATCAATGTTATGACAATGTTATGTATCCATTATGATTAAAGTTTGAAGTAAATGTAATAATTAGTCAGTGAATAATTTGTTACAAAGGGTTGCAATATTTTTTATGAATCTCTAATATTGGAATGTTTTCTAATTATTTTGTCTCATTTTCACCTGGGAATTCCTATACCAGGCTTTATCATATAAAGGCCATTAGACAGAAGAGAGGATCTTCCACCACTAGGGAGCACTATAGAGTTATGGTCTATCCTTACCTTTTTGGGGAAATTTTTTTTTTCTTCGAGAAGTATGGGATATTTGCATGTATCTTGCAAAGCTTTCAAACAAGCCTGACATGGAGGGTGAACAAACAGCCAAGCGTCATGAGGTGAGGTCACCCAGTTGGATATGGCCATGGGGTTAGCAGATTTGACAACACAACAATCATGGCCTCATGCTTTCCATCAAACATTATCACGTCATAGCAAATAAAACAAACGGTCAAAACAGACAAAATCTCCTGCAAACCAACAACGTGACAGTTGCACTTTCTATCAGTACAGTACAAACCACCATATTCATAGAGGATGCCATGACATTGATGCAGGAACCAATGCAGCTAAGCTTCAATGAGACACTGAGGGACAACATGGGGGATGGCATCTTTTCGTCTCTCTCTAGCCAACCATGGTGTAACAATCAAACATGACCACACACTGATGAGCCTCCAGTTAGGTGCCTATTGTAACAATCTCACTTGAATTCATCAAACTGTGATTCCCAGAATGATTGAATGCCACTGGTGAATTGTGTGATCAAGTACAGTAAAAGTGATGATTTGAACGAACTGATGAATAAAAAGAGTCACGAGAAGAATGGCCATTTACCAGAATACAGCTTTCCAAAACCGCAAGGTGTAGGTGGGGGGTTAGATTTTCACTGTCCCTGCTTGTTATAATCTCATGGTCATGTAAGCAGTGAACCAAACCAAACTGTCAAAAGAATTGTTTCAGTTGATTTTGAGTAATAAATTAATACAAACTGGTGCAGAAGACACACACAAAAATATATATGTACAGTGTATATGTTTCCCCCTATATACTAATTATCCTCAGCAACACCCCCCCATCACCGTTTTACATCCATCTTCAGAAAGCATATGGCCCATGAATTTGATATGAGTTATGTAGTATTGCAACATGCATTTCTTTGCACCTTAGAACTCAATGAATAAAAACAAGCAGGGTAATACCCTAACAATGGAAAGGTGTTTGCCTAGCTTTGAAAGCTGTCACACAAAGACATGTCAGCCATTATTTAGACAAATCATTCACAGGAAATAAAAGAGAAGCAACAGACAAGCACACATTAAAAGCTTTTATAAGTCCCAAACTGCCCAAGGGTTCAATTAATGCACATAGAGATAAAAAGATGGGTTTGGAATAGTATTGGGCTAGAAAACCTATTCTTTCTTATTTGAAATGCAAAAGCATTAATGAATAAGAGGGAATAATTGAATCAGCATTTTACTTAAAAGCATTATAACACTTGACTGCTTTAAATGCTGGTTTTTAGTTTTAGTAATGATCATAAGGTCGATCTTATTTCCTACCTATCTAAATAACAACGTTACTGCCACTAGGTTTACCTGCACAATCAACCAGTGCAGGTTACATTTACAAAGGTGCATTTATGACACTGTGGCCATTTAATTATTGGCATGACCCAAAGGGGGATTATTTAATTCCACAGTCCTTCCTTTCAGGCTACTACTACGTCAATGGTCCTCCGCATGCACCATTCATAGGCACCAGTTGCTTTCCCACACCAGCCAGCCAGACCCGATCCTATATCCCAACTACTTATGCCAGTGGAACTACGCACACAGCTATTGTTATTATCATAGACTAATAAACAACTAATCAAAAGTGAGCCTTTTCAGGATCGAGTGACTACAAAGGTCTGAAAGCATTATTGCTGTCCGCTGTAGTTACTTCTGAGTTCCATTCTGATGACATCATGGAAGACTCTTGGCAAAATGTTAATGTTAATTGGAAAAGAAACATGGTCAACAAAAAGGAGAGGAGGGGTTGATTAGGGCACAGCACCACATCATAGACAACAAAAAGGAGTAGGCCTGAGTCTGTCATATGTACCTGGTTTCCAAGGTAGAACTGGGCATGGGAGGAACAATGAAAAGATTCACATTAGTTTCTCACAGAGCAAACGTTTCACTATAAACCATACAAATTGGATAGGACATTATGTAAAACATTGAAGGTCATGTATTGGTGCTAGAAATATCCTCTTACCCTGTATTTGTTGGCACCAATTTGCTCAACTTGGAATCGTTTAGGACACTTGCATTTTGCCACTTGGCGTGTAACCTATAAAGAAAATACATTATTTAGACATTATTTACATTGAGGACAGGTAATAATGTACATATGGTCTGAGTTACAAGTCAACACATGTAGTACCTCATCTTCAATTTTGTCTGCATCTGTGAGGGGTTTGTATGCCTCTTTGTTGGGGTGAAGGGCAGCCACAAACTCGTAGTAGTCGATATAGCCGTCTCCATCCCGGTCAAATATGTCTGCCACCGCACTCATCTCCAGCCGACTGGTGGGGAATTCTGGGATGTAAAATAAAAAACAGCTGTAAGAATTCTCTGATTTCTGGGACACTTCTGGGACACACCAATGCCTTTTCACACTAGCGTACTGATCTGGGCCCAGATTCACAAAACACTTCTTACACAAAAACTTAAGAAGCTTCTTAAGAATAAAAAATAAGAAGTTCATAAGATAGTTCGTAAGTGCAATTCCTCAACAATATCTTAAGATTTAATGATTTTCTTACGAACTTCTCAAATATCGTCTTACAAATCTTCTTAAGATGTTTGTTGCTAGGCAACCGTTTTAGCTAGCTATCTAGCTAGCAATGGCAATCATGTTAGCATATTTCTTACTGAGATTACTGTTCTAAAACATGTTCTTGGGTTTAAAATAATCGATACTGAAACTTTCAGATGAAGTTTGTAAGTGAATTAAACATGTTCAATTGCTTCATGAGCTTTTTCTCTCACTGCCCTGAGTTTAAGACAAGGGTTTAGCTATCTTGGAATTAAGAACATTTCCAATAACTTTATTTTCAAGAATCTAACTTCTTCTTAACTTTTCGCTTTAGGAGAAACATAAGAAATAGCACAAGAAAATGTCCAAGAACCTTTTTGAGGAATATTAACTTTGCTTAACTTTCTTCTTAAATCTATAGTTAAGGAAAAAATGGCAGTTAAGAAGACATTTCTTCTTAAGAAGGTTTTGTGAATCTGGGCCCTGAACCGTACTGTGCTGGCTCTGATATTTTCTTTTCACATTGTTCTTTCTAGCATACAGTGCCTTCATAAAGTATTCCTTTTTTTTCATAAAGTATTTTTTTAATTTAACCTTTATTTAACTAGGCAAGTCAGTTAAGAACAAATTCTTATTTACAATGACGGCCCCTTGACTTATTCCACATTTTGCGGTGTTACAGCCTGAATATAAAAAACGGATTAAATTGCTTTTTTTCTCTCACCCATCTACACACAATAAAAGTTTAAGCGAGGGTGCAATGGATTATGATCATTGTAGTTAATTACCATGTTTTCTGCGCTAAACTACAATATGTAGAATATTGGCCATTGGAAACTGTAACTCCCTACTACATAGGACAGTTCAGGCTTGATCTGATTTATCGCTACAGAAACTTCACATTGAGCTCACCAAAAAAAAACGGAACTAAATGGAATTCAAATAATTGAACCGACATCGGTCAATTAGTTGTTTAAAAAACAGAAAAATTATAAAAATTCTGGTTAATCGCTCAGCACTAGTTAGTATTGTGGAGTAACTACAATATTGTTAATCCATCCTCAGTTCTCCTATCACAGCCATTCTGTAACTGTGTAACTGTTTTAAAGTCACCATTGGCCTCATGGTGAAATCCCTGAGCGGTTTCCTACCTCTCCGGCAACCGAGTTAGGAAGGAAGCCTGTATCTTTGTAGTGTCTGGGTGTATTGATACACCATCCAAAGTGCAATTAATAACTTCACCATGCTTTATTTGTACCCATCTACCAATAGGTGCCCTTCTTTGGGAGGCATTGGAAACCCTCCCTGGTCTAATCTGTGTTAGAAATTCACTGCTTGATTGAGGGACCTTACAAATAATTGTATGTGTGGGGTACAGATATGAGGTAGTCATTCAAAAATCATGTTAAACACTATTATTGCACAGAGAGTGAGTCCATGCAATTTATTATGTGACTTGTTAAGCAAATATTTACTCCTGAACCTATTTAGGCTTGCCATAACAAAGGGGTTGAATACTCATTTTTAATTATTTGTAAAAATGTCTAAAAACATAATTCCACTGTGACATTATGGGGTATTGTGTGTAGGCCAGCGACACAAAATCTAAATTGTATACATTTTTTATTCAGACTGTAACTGAAACTGGAAAAAGTCAAAGGGTGTGAATACTTTCTGAAGGCACTGTAGTTACAACATCTATGGTGAATGTGTAACCAGGCCAGCCCAGTACGGTTCAGCTCGGCATGGCTCTGTAATGTGAAGTGTATACAGATATAGGATCTTAATTTAATCACCCTGATGTTGCAGGAAATCTCCTGCACAGCGGGAAATGCAAACACAGTATATTCAAGGTTTAAAAAGGCTTCTAAAGTTGGTCATTTCCACTTTAAAATGTCAGACTTGATTTTCCCTAGCTAAAAATGTATCAACCCCTACATAAATGTCCATTAATTATAAACATTTAGGTAATGACATCATAATGTATCTGTATTGTGTGTCTATCTTTATTTGATTGTCATGTTTCCCCCACAGCTCCTTCTGCTGGTATCTCTCGATTGGGCCAATACTGACTGTGAATTGATAATGATGCCCACCCGTGATGTCTGGTTGTCATGACATTCATTGCCATTGCCTTGCTCGCTGAAGAAGGGCTCATACCACAAAACGTTTGTGCGGCAATAGAAATATGTCAATTTAAGTTTATTTACCGGAGTGCTGTCCTATTTCTGTTCTTTGCATTAATTATAATCAACACAGTAATTCCCATTTCCTGTTGCTGCAGGAATTATTTTCCTGCTGTGAGAAACTGGTCAAATTAAGATCCTACACCTGTAAGTCAACAGAACTGAGACTTACTGGAGGAGAGGATGCCCTCTATAAACTCCTGCTGGTGATCCTTCTATCCTGGTAATGTGAACAGGGTATAGGTCTTAACAGAAATATGACTTACTGGAGGACAGGATTCCTTCTATGAATTCCTGTCTGGTGACCTTTCCATCCTGATCCTTGTCAATGCGTCTGAAGAAGTCCATGACACGTGACTTCTTATGGTTCATCCATCGCATGTAGCGTTTCCGCCACACATCAAAGTCAAAGTTGGCAAATTCCTTCAGCTGAAAGAAAATCAACCACTATACATTATACACCATGATATACATTGTATTGAGCATATTGATAGTATGGACATTAACAAGCTAGCTAATTAGCGTAATACTTTGGTGATGGCCTGCCATATTATTTTCAACATCTCTAAAAGGTCATTCCTGAATGTCTCCATGAAGCAAATAAAGTAATTAACATGAAGCTAACAGAGGTTTAAATGATCTACCTCCTCAAGTCTGTCCATGGAATCATTGAGTTTCCTCCTCCTGTCCAGGGCCAGTAACCACACCTGCTGCCACTTGCTGACCAACAGGTTGACCCTGGGGTTCTTGGTCTCTATGGGAGGCTGTGAAGATGATGGGTACATGGCTTGTGTGGGAGAACGCTTTCCTGCAGGTGAAAAATAACCTGTTTAGTGATACCGCTTTTCCATTGTATAACTTTTGTCCCATACCAGAAATAACATAAGAATTGTATCATTTTGGGGACATAACACACAGAGAGCATAGGAGGTAGTGTATGTATGAGGATGATTTGTCATGGTGCAGGCAGCGCCTCAGAGCAGGGCCAGATGGCTGAGTTCAGGGCCTTTAAGGGGGTCCTGGTAGGGGTACGTACTTCCACCTCTTCCTTTCTCCAGGACAGGGATTTGGGACTGGCTGGCAGGCTCACTCCCGACCGCAGCCTTTCTCTTGTGTGTCTTTGTGATCTTGTCAACATCTGGTTGCTTCCTGGTCATTTCCTCCATGAATGTCTGCAGTGCCACCCAGAAACGACATATTTTTCAGTTTGTACTGTATACTGTATTCACTTCAATGGCAGTGTACTGCATGCACTGTACACATACAGTAACACATGTTATTAGACAGAGTGAGCTTTTCTACCTAGAACAGCATCTTCTAATAACATTTCTAGTACGACTAGCCTAGTAGTGAACAGCATTGAAATTGCATGCATGTTTGGTCAACCAAGCACCAAGTAATACACAAAACCCTTTACATACTTTAATAAAGAAGGATAACACTGTCAAGCTCCTGGTCATACGCTACCTGGTGCTCAGCGATGAGGGCTTTGACCTCGTCTATCTCTTGAGGCAGGACCTCCTTATCCTTGTCGTTGAGTGTGGTCTCAGCCCACTGCAGCCAGCCCAGCAGACCCTCCAACAGCTCCTTAGTGGCCAGCAGATCACTGAGGGCCATGGCCAGGCGCTGCTGGTGCTGCCGCGCCCACGCCTGAACCTAATATGGCGAAAGATGAATAATACATTTAATAGGCCTACATTTGGCGCAGTGGTCTAAGGCACTGCATCGCAGTGCTAACTGTGCCACTAGAGATCCTGGTTCGAATCCAGGCTCTGTCGCAGCCAGCCGCGACCGGGAGACTCATGGGCGGCGCACAATTGGCCCAGCGTCGTCCAGGGTAGGGGAGGGAATGGCCGGCAGGGATGTAGCTCAGTTGATAGAGCATGGTGTTTGCAACGCCAGGGTTGTGGGTTCGTTTCCCATGGGGGGCCAGTATAAAAAATAAAAAAAATGTATTCACTAACTGTAAGTCGCTCTGGATAAGAGCGTCTGCTAAATGACAAAAATGTAAATGTAAATTTAGCAGATGCTTTTATCCAAAGCGATTCACAATTGAAAGTGATACATGTTCAGTAATATGTGGTCCATGCTGATTCAAGACCACAACTCCAGTGTTGCCAGCGCCATGCTCAAACCCACTGAGACATTGGAACGACCTAGTGCTAAGTAGAACCATGGAGGGTTCTTCGGTTTGTCCCCATAGGGGAACCCTTTTTGGTGCTATGTAGAACCCTTTGCAGAGTGTTCTACCTAGAACCCTCTATGAATGGTTCTACCAGCCTTATTAGCCTTTAAAATTAAACTCTTCATGACAATACATTACATATACACTACATGACCAAAAGTATATGGACACCTGCTCGTCGAACATCTCATTCCAAAATAATGGGAATTAATATGGAGTTGGTCCCCCCTTGGCATTCCAATTCATCCCGATAGGGTTGAGGTCAGGGCTCTGTGCAGGCCAGTCAAGTTCTTCCACACCGATCTCGACAAACCATTTTTGTATGGACCTCGCTTTGTGCATGGGAGTGTAGTCATGCTGAAACAGGAAAGAGCCTTCCCCAAACAGTTGCCACAAAGTTGGAAGCACAGAATCGTCTACAGTCGTGGTGAAAGGTTTTGAGAATGACACAAATATTAATTTTCACAAAGTCTACTGCCTCAGTTTTTATGATGGCAGTTTGCATATACTCCAGAATTTTATGAAGAGTGATCAGATGAATTGCAATTAATTGCAAAGTCCCTCTTTGCCATGAAAATGAACTTAATTCCCCAAAAAACATTTCTACTGCATTTCAGCCCTGCCACAAAAGGACCAGCTGACATCATGTCAGTGATTCTCTCGTTAACACAGGTGAGAGTGTTGACGAGGACAAGGCTGGAGATCACTCTGTCATACTGATTGAGTTAGAATAAAAGACTGGAAACTTTAAAAGGAGGGTGGTGTTTGAAATCATTGTTCTTCCTCTGTTAACCATGGTTACCTGCAAGGAAACACGTGCCGTCATCATTGCTTTGCACAAAAAGGGCTTCACAGACAAGGATATCACTGCTAGTAAGATTGCACCTAAATCAACCATTTATCGGATCATCAAGAACTTCAAGGAGAGAGGTTCAATTGTTGTGAAGAAGGCTTCAGGGCACCCATGAAAGTCTAGCAAGCGCCAGGACCGTCTCCTAAAGTTGATTCAGCTGTGGGATCGGGGCACCACCAGTGCAGAGCTTGCTCAGGAATGGCAGCAGGCAGGTGTGAGTGCATCTGCACGCACAGTGAGGCAAAGACTTTTGGAGGATGGCCTGGTGTCAAGAAGGGCAGCGAGGAAGCCACTTCTCTCCAGGAAAAACATCAGGGACAGACTGATATTCTGCAAAAGGTACAGGGATTGGACTGCTGAGGACTGGGGTAAAGTCATTTTCTCTGATGAATCCCCTTTCCGATTGTTTGGGGCATCCGGAAAAAAGCTTGTCCGGAGAAGACAAGGTGAGCGCTACCATCAGTCCTGTGTCATGCCAACAGTAAAGCATCCTGAGACCATTCATGTGTGGGGTTGCTTCTCAGCCAAGGGAGTGGGCTCACTCACAATTTTGCCTAAGAACACAGCCATGAATAAAGAATGGTACCAACACATCCTCCGAGGGCAACCTCTCCCAACCATCCAAGAACAGTTTGGTGACGAACGATGCCTTTTCCAGCATGATGGAGCACCTTGCCATAAGGCAAAAGTGATATCGACATTTTGGGTCCATGGCCAGGAAACTCCCCAGACCTTAATCCCATTGAGAACTTGTGGTCAATCCTCAAGAGGCGGGTGGACAAACAAAAACCCACAAATTCTGACAAACTCCAAGCATTGAATATGCAAGAATGGGCTGCCATCAGTCAGGATGTGGCCCAGAAGTTAATTGACAGCATGCCAGGGCGGATAGCAGAGGTCTTGAAAAAGAAGGGCCAACACTGCAAATATTGACTCTTTGCATAAACTTAATGTAATTGTCAATAAAAGCCTTTGACACTTATGGAATGCTTGTAATTATACTTCAGTATACCATAGTAACATCTGACAAAAATATCTAAAAACACTGAAGCAGCAAACTTTGTGAAGACCAATACTTGTGTCATTCTGAAAACTTTGACCACGACTGTAGAATGTCATTATATGCTGTGGCGTTAAGATTTCCCTTCACTGGAACTTAGGGGCCTAGCCCAAACCATGAAAAACAGCCCCACACCATTATTCCTCCTCCACCAAACTTGACAGTTGGCACTATGCATTAGGACAGGTAGGGTACTCCTGGCATCCGCCAAACCCAGATTCGTCTGTCGGACTGCCAGATGGTGAAGAGTGATTCACCACTCCAGAGAACGCGTTTCCACTGCTCCAGAGTCCAATGGCGGCGAGCTTTACACCACTCCAGCCAACGCTTGGCATTGTGCATGGCGACCTTAGGCTTGTGTGCGGCTGCTTGGCCATGGAAACCCATTTCATAAAGCTCCCGACGAACAGTTATTGTGCTGACGTTGCTTCCAGAGGCAGTTTGGAACTCAGTAGTGAGTTTTGCAACCGAGGATAGACTATTTTTATGCCCTACACACTTCAGCACTCGGCGGTCCTGTTCTGTGAGCTTGTTGCTCCTAGACGGTTCCAATTCACAATAACAGCACTTACAGTTGACCGGGGCAGCTCCAGCAGGGCAGAAATGTGTGGAACTGACGTGTTGGAAAGGTGCCATCCTATGACGGTGCCACGTTGAAAGTCACTGAGCTGTTCAGTAAGGCCATTCTACTGCCAATGTTTATCTATGGAGATTGCATGGCAGTGTGCTCGATTTTATACACCTGTCACCAATGGGTGTGGCTGAAATAGCCAAATCCACTAATTTGAAGGGGTATCCACATACTTTTGTACATACAGTACCAGTCAAAAGTTTGAACACCTACTCATTCAAGGGTTTTTCTTTTTTTACTATTTTCTACATTGTAGAATAATAGTGAAGACATCAAAACTATGAAATAACACATATGGAATCATGTAGTAACAAAACAATTTTAAACAAATCAAAATATATTTTATATTTGAGATTCTTCAAAGTAGCCACCCTACTAGTAGCCATACTAGTTTACTGTGCCTTTAAACAGCTTGGAAAATTCCAGAAAATGATGTCATGGCTTTAGAAGCTTCTGATAGGCTAATTGACATCATTTGAGTCAATTGGAGGTGTACCTGTGGATGTATTTCAAGGCCTACCTTCAAACTCAGTGCCTCTTTGTTTGACATCATGAGAAAATCAAAAGAAATCAGCAAAGACCTCAGAAAGAAAATTGTAGACATCCACAAGTCTGTTTCATCCTTGGGAGCAATTTCCAAACGCCTGAAGGTACCACGTTCATCTTTACAAACAATAGTACGCAAGTATAAACACCATGGGACCACGCAGCCGTCATAATGCTCAGGAAGGAGACGCGTTCTGTCTCCTAAAGATTAACGTACTTTGGTGCGAAAAGTGCAACTCAATCCCAAAACAACAGCAAAGGACCTTTTGAAGATGCTGGAGGAAACAGGTACAAAAGTATCTATATCCAGAGTAAAACGAGTCCTATATCGACATAACCTGAAAGGCCGCTCAGCAAGGAAGAAGCCACTGCTCCAAAACCGCCATAAAAAAGCCAGACTACGGTTTGCAACTGCACATGGGGACAAAGATCGTACTTTTTGGAGAAATGTCCTCTGGTCTGATGAAACAAAAATAGAACTGTTTGGCCATAATGACCATCGTTATGTTTGGAGGAAAAAGGGGGTAGCATTGCAAGCCGAAGAACACCATCCCAACCGTGAAGCACGGGGGTGGCAGCATCATGTTGTGGGGGTGCTTTGCTGCAGGAGGGACTGGTGCACTTCACAAAATAGATGGCATCATGAGGAAGGAAAATTATGTGGATATATTGAAGCAACATCTCAAGACATCAGTCAGGAAGTTAAAGCTTGGTCGCAAATGGGTCTTCCAAATGGACAATGCATGACCCCAAGCATACTTACAAAGTTGTGGCAAAATGGCTTAAGGACAACAAAGTCAAAGTATTGGAGTGGCCATCACAAAGCCCTGACCTCAATCCTATAGAAAATGTGTGGGCAGAACTGAAAAAGCGTGTGCGAGCAAGGAGGCCTACAAACCTGACTCAGTTACACCAGCTCTGTCAGGAGGAATGGGCCAAAATTCACCCAACTTATTGTGGGAAGCTTGTGCAAGGCTACCCGAAACGTTTGACCCAAGTTAAACAATTTAAAGGCAATGCTACCAAATACTAATTGAGTGTATGTAAACTTCTGACCCACTGGGAATGTGATGAATGAAATAAAAGCTGAAATAAATAATTCTCTCTACTATTATTCTGACATTTCACATTCTTAATATAAAGTGGTGATCCTAACTGACATAAGACGGGGAATTTTTACTAGGATTAAATGTCAGGAATTGTGAAAAACTGAGTTTAAATGTATTTGACTAAGGTGTATGTAAACTTCCGACTTAAACTGATCAGATTACTCAAACTCCTGATGTTGAAGTTTAAACACTGAGGTAACCATTAATGCTCAGGCAGAATTTAAAAGAAAGATAAAAAATATACAATAATAAAGCTTATTCAGATTCAGGAGGGTTCTATGTAGAACCCTTCTTGCCATCCAAACAATCATCAAAGAACCATTTCTTCCAAAAATGGTTCTTAGGGTGAAAAAGTTTATAGGTTGAACTCTTTGCCTAGCAAAGAACCCCTGTCTTCCAAAAAGGTTTCTTCAGATGAAAACGGTTCATGATAGTACTCTATCCCTCCGCTAAGAGTGTATTTGACCTCCCAACAACAAGATTGACATTCATAGCTACATTCCACTTTATCTATGGTTAGTTATAGCCAAGTGACAAAGTACTGTATCGGTATGACTGAGAAATGTGATGAAACTTTCTGGCAAGCATTGAGGTTATGCAAGCGATATGTAAGGAGTTGGCAGACTGCTTTGCCATGATATAGGCCTATGCTCTCTTACCCTCCAGTATGACACACAGCAGACAGGCATGTAAGTGTTAACTGACCTCCTCGAAGCGGGCTTTAATGATGGTGTTCCAGTGTTTGATGGTGGTGATAGAATCTGGATGGCAGATGGTCAAGATAACCTCCCCCATGCTGGTGGCTTTGTTCAGGCCCACTCTCTTCTCCTCCTGCTTCTTCATGAACTCCTGAAAGAGAACCGTTGGTTTCCATTAGCAATCGACAATGTTTGCGGCATAAATAATATAAAAACGTAGCAGCCAACAAGTCGTTTCTCTGTTCCTCTGTCAATACCTGATCAAATGGAGACAAATAAAGTAATGCTATGTGAAGTCAGGGGAGACTATTTTAGATTCAGTGAGATCATGCTTGAGGAAAACTCAATATTGTGAAGTAGTTGGCATGGAATAGCAAACCACCATCTAAAATCCATGTATGGCATTTCTACTTTTACTGGCAAGCTTGATAGACGTGTGGAGACAGTCAAAGTGAAGTGTGTTTTAAACATCAACACTACATTATGAGAAAGCCTCATCAGAAAAGAATGATTAAACATACCCACAGTCTCTGCAAATATCTGCCTTAACTGCCATATGGTTGAGCTAGGTACTAGTTTGCTTACAATGAAAATAGTTCCATGCAAGCCCCACCCCTACAGTATATACAAGCCTTTAAACAGCCCAGAACAACTTCACCTACGACCTGATATTGAATTTCACATTTGGTCTGATTTGATCTATTGATCTATATTCTGTATTATGGATTTTGCTTTAGGGACCTTTGTGCCCCGCCTGGAAAATAATATGTAGGGAAACACGGTGTTGTTCTATAGGATGACGATGTTCCAGGTTAAAGGTCACTTGCCTTGTGCTGCTCGATAAGAGCCCTGAGAGCCTCCTCGTCTTCGGGCAGGGTGCCATGGAAACGCAGGCTCTGCTCGGCCTCGGCCAGCCACTCCAGCAGCATATGGACTGTAGAGTGGAACTCCTCAGCCTGCAGCCAGGGGACAGGGGACAGGGGACCGGGGACAGGGGCCAGGGGACAGGGGACAGGGGCCAGGGGACAGGGGCCAGGGGACAGGGGCCAGGCGACAGGGGACAGGGGACAGGGGCCAGGGGACAGGGGACAGGGGACAGGGGACAGGGGACAGGGGACAGGGGACAGGGGACAGGGGCCAGGGGACAGGGGACAGGGGACAGGGGCAAGAGAGGTTCATAAACACACAAGTCCCCCAAAGCATTCCTCTAAGCACTCAGCCAGGTCCTAATGGTGACTTCGTCTTTTTTGCAAACACACTGCACTCCTCAGACGATTGCTATGAATTGCTATGATCATATGAATGATGTTCCTGAGACCTTTAACAGATCTCCGGTCATCTGTGAAACTGCATAAAAAGATGACTTGGAACACCACCATTTTGAATGAGTGATGTAGAGCGGTTTGGCATAGTATGAGTCCTACCTGACCCAGTGCCTGTTCCAGCCGGGTCTGTTTAGATACTGAGCGGGCGCAAACCGTCTCCCAGCGAGCGCTCAGCTCCTGCATCTGAGCTTTGACCCAGGAGGAGTCTTCATGGCTGCTCTCAATCAGGTCCTTAGCCGAACGCTTCAGGGCCGCAACGCTCCCCGTCCGCTTCCCCAGCTCCTTCTGGAAAACCTGGAAGACACGGCAAAGAGAGAACTAGTGAGACACTACACACATACATATACTACACTACACTACACCAGACGTATACTACACTACACCAGACATATACTACACTACACCAGACATATACCAAACTATACCAGACATATACTACACTACACCAGACATATACCAAACTATACCAGACATATACTACACTACACCAGACATATACCACACTACACCAGACATATCCTACACTACACCAGACATATACCACACTACACCAGACATATCCTACACTACACCAGACATATACCAAACTATACCAGACATATACTACACTACACCAGACATATACTACACTACACCAGACATATACCACACTACACCAGACATATACCAAACTATACCAGACATATACCACACTACACCAGACATATACCAAACTATACCAGACATATACCACACTACACCAGACATATCCTACACTACACCAGACATATACCAAACTATACCAGACATATACTAAACTACACCAGACATATACCACACTAAACTACACCAGACATATACCACACTAAACTACACCAGACATATACCACACTAAACTACACCAGACATATACTACACTACACCAGACATAAACTAAACTACACCAGACATATTCTACACTACACCAGACATATTCTACACTACACCAGACATATTCTACACTACACTACACTACACACACACAGACAGACATATACCAGACTACACACAGACGCAGAGACACATGTAAACAGAAACACAGACACATCAACACACACACCCACAGATATAATGTTTCCCAATAACCTCAAACTCCATCTATCCATATACTGCTCTTTGCAGAGTCCCACATCACAAGTCATTGTTGCTATGATATCCCGAGTATAGAAAGAAAGTTACACACTAATTATGCTCCCAAACATTTAATGGGTCTAGCAACCAACATTCCGGCACTTGCACATTGACCCATTAAATGTTTGGGAGCATAATTACAGTGTGACTTTCTTTCTTTCTTTTTATAGTTTACTCTCTGTTAGTCAGCACCTCTACGAAACATTTTTGGGTGTGTGTCAGCTTATTCCTTCAACTAGAATATCCCTAGTAGCCATGACAAATTAGACCAGGTTATAACCAGTCATCTAGCCCCATGACCCTCAGGGCTAAGCTGGGGTCCAAAACAAATTAGGCCAAATCAACACTGATTGTGAAAAATAGGGATTAATACAGTTCAACAGGGCTGAAACCGATCCAGCTAACACACTAATATTGTGCCAAAAACACTTCCAATTTGAGCAGTTGACTTCTGCACCCTCATGAAGTCATCTGGATGCCTTTGAAGGCCATATGGAGGGTGACTGTACTGAAGGTTTGACTGTTGATATACCTCAGTGTAGTGACTCAGATATCCTGCCAGGCACTCTTTATTTCACTATGCCTCAGCAATCTTGCGTCTCTGCTAATTCAAACATCGTTTTGCCACATAACACAAACGGCTATGGTGGGGGGGAATTAATTACTGCTTTCGGGGCCATAATCATATTTCATATACTGTACTTAACATGTGAGCCACAGGTAGGAATGAGAGAATGAAATATGCTGAACAATGAGAACAGCAAACCCACACACAGCACACTTTCTGAATCTTGATGTCATTCAACTCCTATCACAGGGTACACAAATAGGACATGTTCCAGCTTTAGAATCAAGTTAGATGAATGTGCTTCGGCCCAGAGTTTGAACAGATCTATGCTGCAAGTAGACACCAACTGCCATTGTGCCTTTAAACAAAGCACTTAACCCCCAAACTGCTCCAAGGGTACTGCTCTGCGGATGGACAATTGTACGAATGTTTCCTTTATTTACCTTGTGACTGTCGATAAGATTGAGCACCAGGTCTATATCTCCATGTACTGGCTGGTCCTCAGCCAGCTGAGGCTCCACTCTGTACAGCCAGTCAATCAGGGCCTGCAGGGCATCAGTGAACTGACCAGAGAACAGCAACGCCTCTTCCAGCTTGTTCTGCCTGAAAGGAAATGAAAATCAATATTAGTGAAAATACATAATGACCCCTGACAGCAGAAACTATCATTGTTTTCCTATTATGTATGTAATATCATTAAGCTTTGACAGCAGAAACTCCACAGGTGCATTCTGCATTTTGAGAGGAATTATAGTTTAATCAGAGTCAATCAAAAGTATTCACGAAGCCCACAGTTTCAGTATCCATCATCACGATTAGATGACAGTATATAATAATATGCATATTGTGTGTCCATTACACAGCAATGTGCTGGTCATGTCACCTTACCTCTCCACTGACTTGCCACAGACAGTGTCCCACTTGTCCCTCAGTTCACTCAGCATGTCGTCCAGCTTCTGGTTATCGTCCTGCAGTGACGTCTTGTCCTTGAGGGCACGTCCGGTA
Organism: Coregonus clupeaformis; assembly: GCF_020615455.1. NCBI lineage: Eukaryota > Metazoa > Chordata > Actinopteri > Salmoniformes > Salmonidae > Coregonus > Coregonus clupeaformis. Next base: position 36,796,752 of record NC_059222.1, on the reverse strand, counting down.
CGACTGGTGGTGTCATACACTGAGTGCTTGCTCCCCAGCACCTTCTGGAACTCCTGCGTGAACCCAAGGTGGAGAGACATGGTCATTATTTAGGCTAGTTCAACCTGTACAAATCAGTCTGTGGCTGGTTTTTAGCCTCGTCACCAGCCATTCAAGGTTTATACGGTGTGTCTGGCAAACAGAAACGAGTAGATTTTAGACTTGACAGCTGAACAGCCAACAGTGAAATGTCCGTAACTGAACAGTAGCCTAAGCAATTTGACCATGGTCTCACTTTTTGTCTTGTTACCTAATTGACAAATCGTCAGCAGCACAACTGAGAAACTACAGCTGAGTTCTTCCAGAGGCACTACGTATGATTTAACTGTAGATTTCTTCACAGAGGATTGTCCTTCTAAGCTACACTCTTAGAAAAAAAGGTGCTATCTAGAACCTAAAACGGTTCTTCGACTGTCCCCATAGGAGAACGAACCCTTTGAAGAACCCTTTTTGGTTCCAGGTAGAACCCTTTTGGTTCCAGGTAGAACCCTTTTGAGTTCGGAACTCAAAAGAGTTCTACCTGGAACCAAATAGGGTTCTACCTGGAACCAAAAAGGGTTCATGTATGGGGACAGCCGAAGAAACCTTTTGGAGCACTTTTTTCTAAGAGTGTACCATCTACATTCTGTCATGGATTCTAATTTGTGAGTCGTGTTTGTGACCTAGTTGTTAATAAAGGACACTGTGTAGTGGCTGAAAAAAAGGGGTCAAAATTCAACCATCTTTCATCCACAGGGATTAAAAGTTTCTGAAATCAGGGCCGTCCCTAATACATTCTGTACATCCAGGGATTATTATAGGATTAGCAAACAATCCTCACACACAACAGTGCAAGGACAACAACTGGATAGCTTAGTCTCTGACACTAACTGCACTAATGCGTACTGTATACTATAATGTATAAATCACATACAGAAAAATCCCACTATTAAAAGCCCCCAAAAAGCTGTGGTTTTAAAGAACAGCTGCATTTTAAATGTACAGCTTTGATAAATGACTACAGTGCTGCTGCAGATGTTTTGCTTTGCTAAATGATCTCCTTCATAAACGTCTGACTATAGGAGGGGTCTCGCCAACTCTTTCATTGTCACCCTTCGTCTTTTTCTCCTCTGAGGGGAGAAAAGGATACGACGAGGTTCAGTTAGTTCAGTCACCTTGTGCTGGGCCAGCTGCGTCTTGATCTTGTCAGGATCATTGGCGATTTCCAGCTCCGAGTCCAAAGCCTTCTCCGAATCGTCCAACCATTCTGTCAGCTTGTTCCAGGTTTCATGGAACTGGGGGGAGAGATGTAGGAAATGAGGCTTGTGTAAACCACACACCGTGATCTATGATTTCCTTTGATTTATTCTTCTACATTCTAAGATCAGCGCCAAGGAAAGTGAAGGATCCGTACTAATGAAAGGGCTCTGAGGCCTTTGGAATCAACATGTAAGACAGACCTCACTGTAATACTTAACCACAGCTTTCCAACGATAATAACTAGCATAGAGTAGTTGTAACACATTGTCCAGGCGACTTTTGTCTGCAAAGCCATAATGTACTGTATCGTATTTGAACTCACACCTCGTTAGTGACCTCACTTGTCTGTTTTTCTATCAATGACTATTGCCCGATTATGTGGAAAGATGTTGACATCTACTACAGTCCACCTGTGTACCTCCCTCTCTCACCCTCTTTCTCACCCTCTCTCTTTCTCTCCTTCAACTATGAATCTCTCTCTCTTGCTTTTTTCAACCTACATCAATTTCCTATCCCACTTCAGTGTGGCTAGACTGCTGACTCCTAGCACACCAGTTTAGGTCATGTGTAGTACTGTGTAATATTGTACCAACTGTTCCCAGTGTGCCATACCTGTTTGGCCCTCTTCCTGGCGTCGTCCAGCAGACGGCCCCTCTCCACAGACCTCTGCACCACCTTCTCCCAGCGGCCCTGTACACTTATCAGCAGGTTCTTGATCAGTACCACGTCCTGCTTCTGGCTAAAGTACTTCAGGTGGGTCCCTGTCTTATCCAGCTCAATGATCTGCTGCCTGTGGGAGTTCACCTCCGTCACAAACACCTGCCAACACACACAACAGAGGATCATGACAAATGTTACAATAGTGTTACACAGTGGAGTATTTTGGATACAGTTTTTGGCACTGGTTTAGAATGTCCAATGGCAAGTAGAATGTTCACTTGACTAATGAGCAGAGTTCTGGATGAGAGTCAAATGCCTTGTTGAGCCGTTGTTGGCTTGCTTGCACTGCAAGCTGTCTCGGCTATGGAGCCTAAGCCCATTAATTGTTCTTGCTTCTGACACCATTAATACTAAGTAAGTCAGGATAGGAGGCCGTTTAGGTTAATTATTAGACAGTTGACTAATACTGAAATGACGAATCATCAGAAACCTATCAAAATGTAAATGAATGTGTTATGTTAACTGTCTTCACACTGACACATACCTTGTGCTCATCTATCTGAAACAGGATGGTTTCCAGGATGAGGGAGGCAGGAGAAGACATAGTGAGAGTCTGTTCAGCTTGGGTCAACCAGTTGATGAAGTCCTGGAGAGAGTTATGGAACTCTGTGGCCAGAGCCAAAGCCTCCTCCAGTTTCACCTGAAGCACAGAGACAACGGAGCCACCTGAGAAACATGGTACTCTTCCTACTGACACAAACATTCACACACAGATGTGCACACGTGCACACACACACAAACGGATAGGCCTACACAGACACACACATGCTCACCCACGCACACACAAACACACACACACACACGCATCAAACAAACATACAGACAGGCTGTTTGGTTGCCACAGCATTAGGTAATGACTGTAATTGAGCAAAAAATGACCTCTGTTTAGACAGAGGAAGTCAGCCTCTCTGGAATACTTCAAGGGTGAAGGGAAGAGGATGTGCTATCAAAATGATGCATCCTCTACAGTTATAAAAATAGCATCAATTAGCCTTTTGATTGATAGTCCAAGAGCAGGGATCCTTTTTGCTTACAGTCAGGCAAGCTAAAGTGAATAGCCAATGCTCTATCCTCATCACAATGAACAATGGGGTAATAACATTACAGTCATTACATTTACATTTACATTTTAGTCATTTAGCAGACGCTCTTATCCAGAGCGACTTACAAATTGGTCATCACAAGCCTAATGGCAGGTAAGTACTGTCTCTGGTATACAGTGCCGTCCCTCGCCATGTAGGCTACTTTAGCTTTAGTTGTGCATGAACTGTGCTATCTTGGCAAGCTAGCAAAATGCAGAGGAACTTGTGAGTTAAGTTGAGGAGTATTCATAACATACAGCACAGTACACCATAGTTGATTAAGGGATTTGACTGAGTTAGGAACAAAACCACATTCAACCCCAGCATTTCCTTTACATCCATTTCAACGTGTCAGCTGTTGGTTAGAGTGTCTCTGAAGACAAGAGGACTTTGTTCCATGATGACTGGTGGCTTATGACTCAGGCAATTCCCAGTAGAGACCTGTGACCACATCTTACATGTGCTTACCAACCCTCTCTGCTGTTCACCATTCATTACCGACTCATGGATTAGAATCGTATAACGTATAGTACAGTACAGTACATGGGGTGGGAGGGGATGAACAAGTGCTGAGCAGTAACGTCCCACTGGGGATATAATAAACCTCAACATTATGAATCAGACCACTTGGTCAGGTGTGATCCATTCTAGCCAGGGTTTCTCTAGATCATTTTTCAGGCGGAGCACAATGAACCCCAAATCATCCCAAACATCCTCTCAAATCAACATTTCCAATTGAAGCTAAATTATTTTATGCAGTGAGTGGGGGCAGAGCTAGGAATGGGGGCCCATTCTGGAAGAGAAACACTGATTCATCCCATTGTAGGCCAACAATGCTACTCCATGTCACTTTACACTCCCTACCTTTCTCTCAGCCGCCTTGACCTGTACCGACTCCCACTTGTCCTGCAGGTTCCTGAGGTCCTGCTCTGTGTTGCTCTCCTGGCCGAAGGGGGTCATGGTGAGCAGCTGCTGACCTTTGTTCATCAGCTGCTGGTACAGCTCCTCCCTGGCCTCCAATGTGGAACATAACTCCTGCAGGAGACGGAAAACATGAGGGGCTTAGAAAAGATGGCTGCTGTTATAATGTTAGTATCCAATTATAGCACTGAAACTACTGTTTTACATGTAATTTCTGAAATGAATGGAATTTGACAATAAGTCTAGTATACTTTTTTGCTATTGTTGTCATTCTGTCAGTGTCCATGTCTGCTTTGTTACTGCCTCTTTACCAGTTTGTTTTGTGAGCACATCAAATCCAAATGAAGTCCAAACATGGTGAAAGAACGAGAGCAGTGAGGGGAAACAACAGCCAAGCTTTTCCACACACAAATTCAAACCTTCAAATTGCAAGTAAATTCTGAGTCCGATAATATTATAATTTCGAAACAATCTTTGTTTTGGTTGCCATGGTGTCCTGCTAAATGGAAGCCCCCAGAGGGAAGCGTTAACAGTGACAGTGTCTGGGTTATCCTATCAAACAATAACAAAACAGTGGAACATTCTCTGAGCACAGTCAGGGTTTAATCACTTAGTAACACTTTGGGGCTTTAATCACTCCTTTAATTATTCTTTCAGTAGGACACATTATCGTTAATTTAGCAACGTAATTTAGTTTTCACAGCTCACACTTCAGAAAGAAACAGTAGACAAGGCCTGAGTTGGGCCCTTACAAGCCTGTCATCTGTATGAGGCATTTCACATGGTTAAATACATACCAGATGGGCATTAAGCTGCTCGCGGGCCGTGTCTGGTAAGCCGCCCACAGCCTTTGATGCTAACAGCTGACGCTCTGTGTCTTTCAGCCATTGCTGCATGTCTTCGATCTCGCCATGGAAACCTTGGGCCTGCAACACAATACAGCCGGAGTCAGAACAATGGACCTTATAGACGTATTGTGGAATTCAAGGGTGAGAAAGGGGAATGTTATGAGAAGTTATGAATTCCTCAGATACATTAATGGCCAAACATGGTTTGGTCTGAGGTTATTTGACAGAGTGAATGATGGTGTCTGTGAACAGTCTAATCAATAAACATATTCTATGTTTAATTGCCTGAAACAATTGCTTCTAATTGTTTCATTCACTTAATTCCCCATATGAACCAGATAACAATGTCTACGCTCAATGTTACAGTGTTGTCTACGCACCTGTTTTACATATGCATTGTATTGGAAATCTACTTTTGTCCTTAAAATGCTTTTGACAGAGCTTTGTAGGTTTACTGGCTACGAAAGTGAAACATTCTTGGAAAATACATTGATTTCATTTTTGGTAACCCTTAGGCAACCCACTCAAAAAATCAAGACTGCATGCAATACAATTTTTATAGGGCTTACATTTCCGAAAGTTCATTTCATATTCTTAAAACATTCCTGATTCCTGGTCATAAAACCGTTCAAATAGTAATAGTAAAAAAATACTTAATAACAACCCTTTTAAAATTCTTCAAATAAAAATACATATCCACTGGTAATTCACATTCCTTCCATCACTCCTTTCACACGGTACATCAAAGCAGTCCCCTAAATGTCAAAGTTATGAATAGGAACCCCAATATTTAGGAATGGGGGAGGCAGGCGGTGGAGGGTTCACATTATTTCTCTGTAAGTCATGCTCCCACTCTTCTAAAACCCTCTTTATGAATTTTGAAAAACAACATTCTTACGCTCTCCAGGAGAGAAGAATATCAATCATAGCTTCAATTTCAGATTCGAGTCATTATGGTGCCAGATTCCATATGGCGGCTTGGTAGGTGAAGAGGCAGACTGAAGATGAATAGCTGACATCAGGGTAAGGGAGGTATAGCTAGACACAAACCTGAAGCAGAGCACTGTCCAGTTGGTGCCTCCTCTGCTCTGTCTTCTCCAGGATATTCTTCCAGCGCTGGGTGAGGTTCTCCAGTTTGCTCTGCAGGCCGGCGGCTTCTTCTCCAGAGGTGGACTCCACCAGGTCAGTACCAGCCTTGTTGACCGCCTCCACCGTGGTCTTATGGGCCAACACATCGTTCTGGAGGACCTGGAAACACCACAGTACAGGGATGGTTAAACAAGATCAGATAACACTAAACTGGACATACACTTTTCCAAGAAGAATGATAGTGTCTATACTCCATACTAAATATCTTTGAGTGTCTATTTATTCTAATGGATAAAATATGGTATAATCTGCTAAACTCTTCTGAAACATAAGTTTAGAAATGGCAAGAAGAAGACTAGATGAATCTGCTGCGTGGTGGTATAAATCACTGCATGGTGGTCCTCGACCAGACTGGTCAGACACATGTTCCATGTTCCACTGTCTGTGGATGATGCCTTAAAGCAGGGTTTCCCAAACTCGGTCCTTTGATGTTTGTTGTTGTTGTGACTAAGCCAAAGGGTTGTTGGGGTCAGAGGTCATGAAAAGGTCATACCAAGCTGCTCTTCTCTGCAGATTGATGTTTGTTACACGAAAAAAGACGTGCCTCGGCTGAAATAACACTTTAAAAGTACAACAAGAAGAAATCGGTCTTACGTGGTGCTTGGCGAGCTTGATCTCAATGGCTTTGGGGTCTCCTACAGCCTTCTTCTGTTCGTTGAGCAGCTCTTCTGTGTTGCTCATCCAGGCCAGAAGCTCGTCCAGCGCATGCTGGAACTGCCCCAGAGCCAACAGCGCTCCCTCCAGTTTGTGCTACACACAATCAGTACAAAAACGTCAGAGTCAGGTCAAAGTCACATGGTGAAAACACTCGCCATGTGAGAGTAATGAATCCATTTTTACGGGAATGAGAGGGGAAAGGTACTTTATCAATTAGAGATAACAGTATGCAGTTCACTATTCTGGTCACATATTCTTGTCACAAGGTTCTAATTATATGTAGGCTATACAGAAAGAGACAGCTCAGAGAGGCAATCTATCTTCTTCAACAACAAAAAACAAAAACAGTATTGAATTAAGCTTGTATGGTTCTGTTATTTTCACCCCCCTCCTCCTCTGGTATACCTCTAGCCCATAGCCGCGGGAAGCAGGGGTGCTGAGGGTGCTTCAGCACCCCAGAGAAATCAGAAAAAATATATATATATTCATTTAAAGAAATCACAAAAGTAGTGCACTGGGCCTTTACTAGTCCTGTATTAGTGGACTGATATAGCCATCTGTAGCTATGCTCAGACGACTATGCTCCAGCCCCAGTCTGACCTACCTGTCTGTTGATGATCTTTTCATCCAGGTTGTCCCAGAGCATTTTGAGCTCGGTCATGGGCTCCTGGATGGCACAGCGGTCGTACTCCTCCGTCACCTTCTTCAGCAGCAGGCCTGCCTGATGGTTAAGTCGCTCCATCTCCATCTGCAGCTGATATGCCTCACCTTTGAACTCCTGAAACACCACACAAGGGATTGTGTGCAACCCGTCAATATAACTACAAGGTTATGATGTGCAGGAAAATGATCAGCAACAAAAGAGTGATCAAATTAAGATCCTACATCTGCAGAGCTCAAAAGCTTTATTAAAAGAACACTTAGCATGAGAATAGCAAACAGTGGGTAGACATTACTTTGTTCTATGGTGATGCGTCTTTTTGTTCAGCTCCTGTGCAAAGGTGGATGTGCCTAAAACCACCATCATTAACTATTCCATTTGAGCGTCACAATAGCTTTTTCTTATTGTAGATCAAAGGAGAGGAACAGATGTCAATGCTCTATGTAGTATTAATTACACTGTTCCTACACCGCACTTCAATAAGGCAGGGCATGAACTGAACATCCATAAACACAGCTGCTGTTTGCTCTGTAATATTGGTGGACTTGAAATAAACAAATCAACACATTCACTTGAGTGAGATCAACTCAAAGTTATTTATGATGTTTCGATCAGATAAATGTGGGAATAGATCAATAGTTTGGTCTAAGATTCCTCATAGCTAATGCATTCTATATAATATGTTTTATTATTATTATTATTATTTATTATTATTATTATAATAAAAGGTGTAGAAACACAATACCTTGAGTTCTTCTATCTGCTGCTTGACAGTGTCCAGGTCTGTGCCCACAGGTGACATAGAACCCAGTTTGTGCTCCACGATGTCCACCCAGTCAAACATACCCTGTAGATAGAGGGAGTGGGCACCATTGTCAGTGGGAGAACACAATGCTAGCTTTCCAACAGCTCAGATTTCACATTCATTATCATTCATATCACTTAATCCATCAATTCTTCTAAAGTAAAAGCAACACTGTCAACGAAAAAGAGATATTAGCACATGATGAAATAGACGGACCTCAACTTATTCACTCAAGTCTAGGATGGGGTAGTTAATGTATAACCCAACAGTGTAAATCTAAGCCTTTTAAAACCACTTCATTAAAAGAGCCAAACACACCCATATAAACCATCCCAACCAATAAGAAATAACATATAGCAACATGCTGTCATTGCAGTTTACACTCCTAAAATTAAAAACAATGCCTGTTACATGACAATTTCCTTTGATCTAAATTATTTGTGCCTGGTAAACTGCTAAAAGTCATTGTGTAAACTCTGTCCCTTGATTATGTCTGAGAACGACGATGCTGCATGGCAAACACTGATTAGCATTAACATTGGTTGATTAATGGGGCCATTGACAGGGCCATTGATCATATGATTAACACAAAACCACAGACACTTCAATCAACATGAATGAAGTTGTGAACATGTCCTGAGTAATGTTGGTGACTTTCTCTTTCCTATGAGTAAAAACAGGGGAGGCAGAGTGAAATATATTAACGAACACAATGACTAACGAAACCTCAGAAGTTTTACATGCAAATAATGGTATTAATTTCCTCAGAGTCCAAACCATAAGCTGCTTAGTGTTAGTGAGTGTGTTCAGTGACAGCAGGGCCATGTTCAGCAGGCAAGGAATGGGAGATAACGTTTTATCTGATCTTGACCAATAAGAACAAAGATTGTGTGCCCTACTGAACAGGTTTTGCTATATGACAAAGCATAGCAGTTAACCCATAATGAACAGTAATGTACCTGCAGGCCATCCTGGAACTGCACAGCAGCCTGCATGGCCTCATCCAGTCTGTCCACTCTCTCCTTCCACGCCTTGTTCAGAGTCTCCCACGCCGAGTTCACCTGGTGGAGAAAACAACAACAGCGGTCAGGGAATAGGACCTATACACAGCAGCTGAAGACACATACTACCCTACATAAAAATACAAATAAAGAAACCATTATATTTATATGATTTACCAGCATTATATACACTCCCGGTCAAAAGGTTTGGGCACACCTACTCATTCAAGGGTTTTTCTTTATTTTTTACTATTTTCTACATTGTAGAATATTAGTGAAGACATCAAAACTATGAAATAACACATATGGAATCATGTAGTAACCCAAAAAGTGTTAAACAAATCAAACTATATTTGATATTTCAGATTCTTCAAATAGCCACCCTTTGCCTTGATGACAGCTTTGCACGCTCTTGGCATTCTCTCAACCAGCTTCATGAGGTAGTCACCTGGAATGCATTTCAATTAACAGGTGTGCCTTCTTAAAAGTTAATTTGTGGAATTTATTTCCTTCTTAATGCGTTTGAGACAATCAGTTGTGTTGTGACAAGGTAGGGGGGGTATACAGAAGATAGCAGTATTTGGTAAAAGAGTTACCAGCCTCAGAAATTGCAGCCCAAATAAATGCTTCACAGAGTTCAAGTAACAGACACATCTCAACATCAACTGTTCAGTGGAGACTGTGTGAATCAGGCCTTCATGGTTGAATTGCTGCAAAGAAACCACTACTAAAGGACGCCAATAAGAAGAAGAGACTTGCTTGGGCCAAGAAACACAAGCAATGGACATTAGACCGGTGGATATTTGTCCTTTGGTCTGGAGTCCAAATTGGAGATGTTTGGTTCCAACCACTGTGTCTTTGTGAGACACGGTGTCGGTGAACGGATGCTCTCCGCATGTGTATTTCCCACCGTAAAGCATGGAGGAGGAGGTGTTATGGTGTGGGGGTGCTTTGCTGGTTACACTGTCTGTGATTTATTTAGAATTCAAGGCTATGTAAGGGCTATTTGACCAAGAAGGAGAGTGATGGAGTGCTGCATCAGATGACCTGGCCTCCTCAATCCCCCGACCTCAACCAAATTGAGATGGTTTGGGATGAGTCGGACCGCAGAGTGAAGGAAAAGCAGCCAACGAGTGCTCAGCATATGTGGGAACTCCTTCAAGACTGTTGGAAAAGCATTCCAGATGAAGCTGGTTGAGAGAATGCCAAGAGTGTACAAAGCTGCCATCAAGGCAAAGGGTGGCTATTTGAAGAATCTCAAATATAAAATATATTTTGATTTGTTTAACACTTTTTTGGTTACTACATGATTCCATATGTGTTATTTCATAGTTTTGATGTCTTCACTATTATTCTACAATGTAGAAAATAGTAAAAATAAAGAAAAACCCTTGAATGGGTAGGTGTTCTAAAACTTTTGACCGGTAGTGTATATCCTTATGTAAGTCGATAAGATATCTACATGTAAGGTATCTGTCATTTTAGTTTGCCTGTCCAGAGTACTTGAGTAAAGTGATTTATTTTTAAAGGTGACGTTCTGATGTCATTGATTACCTCATCAATACTCTTCTTTGTGACTGGCTTATCTGGTTCGCCACAGGCAGCCATAAGCTCCGCCCCCAGGTTCCGCACCACATCAAGCTCCTCCTGAAGGCCGTCAATCTCCTCCTTGAAGCTCTGGGAGAAAATACAAATATCAGTCCCGAGAAGTAACTAAACCTACAATCACATCAAACATGTTACATGAATGTAAGAAGCTTTATTTAGCATAGCAAGACAAAAATAACTGCTTACTGCACTCTTAGAAAAAAAGGTGTTATTTAGAACCAAAAAGGGTTCTTTGGCTGTCCCCATAGGAGAACCCTTTTAAGAACCCCTTTAGTTCGAAGTAGAAACCTTTTGGGTTCCATGTAGAACATTTTCCACAAGAGAGATCTACACAGAACCCAAAAGAGTTATACCTGGAACCAAAAAGGGTTCTCCTATGGGGACAGCCACAAAACCCTTTGGGAAGCCTTTTTTCTAAGAGTGTGTAATGCTCCTAATTCCACCTTATAGTGGACATGTTTTGATGCTCTTTCACCTCCAGATACTCCTGCTGCTGTTTCACCACAGAGGGGTCGACTCCAGGCTCCTCCAGCTCCCTCAGCAGGTCCTGGGTGTCCTTGATGGTAACGATGAGGGCACAGTGGTCACACCAGAACTTGTCTGCCAGGTCCATTACATCCAGCAGCTTGGCCTCCCTCTCCTCCATCAGGGCATGGATCTCATTCCAGGTGAACACCATCTGGTCCAGCTTGTCTTGCACAGCTTGAAGACACAGAGAATAAATAACAGTATTATTTATTTAGGCCTTCTATCCTCAACACCAACCGTTCTGTAATATGGTGTGGTGTCTGGCAGCTTGAGACTAGGTCTTCAGCTAACTCATTTATTTGGCTGGAGAGAGAACTTCAGTTGATTTTGATTTGCAGCTAATGTAGCAGTCCAGCTATTGGCAGCTAATGTAGAAGTCCAGCTATTGGCAGCTAATGTAGCAGTCCAGCTATTGGCAGCTAATGTAGCAGTCCAGCTAGTCACCCAAACCATACACTTCAACAACAGCTGAAGTGGGGAAACACTTGGTTGATCTGTAGTAGTGTGAGGCTACAGTTATGTACTGTACAGTGTTTTCAAACATCACCAAAACTATCTGTGCTAACAAGCATTTCCCCCAATGACAGGTACAGGGAAACAGTAGACAATACCTTTAGCAGATACGTCCTTGTCAGCTCCCGCTGAGCGCGCGATCATCTCCTCGCCGCGCTGCTTGAGCGTGTCGTAGGATGGCTGCAATTTCTCCAGGTCCGCGGACACAACCTTGTTCTCTGTGATCTGCTCCCTGATCTTCTCCACCTCCACTGAGATGGAGGGAGGCTGACGCAGGCGCTCAGCGATCCGCTCCAGGGACTCCAGCATGGGCTCGATCTTGTCATGGAACTGGGAGGAGATTGACATGGTCAAACTGGCTGCCTGGATCTAAACAATCTACATCTAATTATCAAATTAAGTACTTTTATTTATCCAAAGTACTTTTATTTTGTGAAATACTAAGGGTTAAGAGACTTAATCATTTAGCCACAAGAACCAGCAATCTACTACAGCAATGATGATTACATGCCATGAACTAACCATCCATACACATATATTTTCTAACTCTGAACAATCAATCAACAGGACCATTGTCTACTCAAATGTAGAGATGCAACCCTGTTGAACCTAACTGACTCTGCAGGTGAAATCCATTCTGTCTGAACCAGACGTGCCCTGCTGCTACCCTCAGTATTTTTGTCCTGTTTTCAAAAGAAGGATATGAATAATGTTTCCTTTCCCTCTGAAGCTGCCAGCCACATGATAAGGACTTTTATCATGCCGTTTCAGCCTCAGAATTCTCTCGAGCTATGTCATTATTTTGGCACGTCATCAAACAATCCCATCCTAAACACTTTTTTAAAATATCCTTTTATCTCCAATCAGTTACGGTAAGTGAAATAACCAAAGTCAATCTCACATGCTTGTGTGTCCTTACCATACACAATAAAAAGCTCTACAGTTCTACGATGTTGACTGCATGTCTAGGTCTCTCTTGCGCAATACATTTGAGATTTTAACAGGATTTCTACCTGTATAAACAAGGGATACATCAACTAAATAAAGAAAGTGAACGTGTGTTACCTGTGTGGATTTGGAGATGGCCTCATCCAGAGTGAAGGCCCTCTGTTTGACGTCAGCCTTGAGCTGGGCGTACAGCTGATCTGTGGCTGTGTACTTCTCCCTGATAGGGACCCCTGCCACAGGGCTCAGCTCCAGTAGCTGGGGACCTGTCTTGTTCATCTTGTCGATGTAGGGCTTGTGCTCAGCAATCAGCTCTCGCATTTGCTGTGGTGGATATATGACATTGTCAGTCAGAGAAACACCAAAACACTGAGAGAATGTCCTCTACAGCTTTGTAACACTCAAATCATCCATAGTCCATTTCCTTCATTGGTGTTAAGAGGATCTTAGTGCTATGAAGTTTTGTTGGACACTCCCCTCTGTTCCCACAAACAATAGTATTCAAATCCAGTGGCACAGAGACAACTAGCTAACAGGCTTTAAGTGGGGCTCACCCTGAGCTCCTCCTGCTGCTGTCGGAGAGCTTCGTACTCGATGGACGCCAGTGGAAGCTGGCTGAAGCTGGTGCGGGTCTCCTGGAGCCAGGGCCACAGCTCCTCGTAAGTCTCCCAGAACTGGCTGGCCAGAGACTGGGCTCGCTCCAGCTGCAGGCAGCGCTCCGAATTCATCTGACTGACAACAGCGTACTTCTCCAGGAGGGCCTGGATCTTGGCCTGAGAAAAATATAACGGAAAAAAAGTTGATGTATGCTTCTTAAATAAGAAAGCAAGGTAGATGCACACTCAGGTGCAACTTGATTTATTAGATAACCGAAATTTCAACAGCAAGCTGCCTTCGTCAGGGTTTATGCTAGAAAACTCTATCAAAGGCCTGCTACGTTCATGGACACACAAGGGTACTCAGGAGGTATTCAACCAACAATAGATGGATGTTAGGACTTAATTCCATTATAAGACTTTATTACCTTCAAGGCTTGCTTTTCCTCCTCATCCTTGCTGTTCATGATGGCCTGGCCTGTTTTCACAATTCCATCCACGGCATCCTTGTGTCTCATGACGTCCATGGAGAAGCCCTGGTCAATCAGAGGAGGATATTTGGGGTTGAATGGTAACTAACACACAGTGCACACGCAGCTGCAGCACACATCATTGTTTACTGGCCTGTTTGTTTTCACGGCGGTGGTGGTGGCCAATGTCTCTACAGGCAGATATACAGATATACAGTATAGATGCATGACAGACATACTAACCTTCTGGGCCTGGACCTGGACAGTGGTCTGACAGACAGACTAACCTTCTGGGCCTGGACCTGGACAGTGGTCTGACAGACAGACTAACCTTCTGGGCCTGGACCTGGACAGTGGTCTGACAGACAGACTAACCTTCTGGGCATGGAGCTGGACAGTGTTCTGACAAGACAGACTAACCTTCTGGGCCTGGAGCTGGACAGTGGTCTGACAGACAGACTGACCTTCTGGGCCTGGAGCTGGACAGTGGTCTAACAGACAGACTGACCTTCTGGGCATGGAGCTGGACAGTGGTCTGACAGACTGACTGACCTTCTGGGCCTGGAGCTGGACAGTGGTCTGACAGACAGACTAACCTTCTGGGCATGGACCTGGACAGTGGTCTGACAGACAGACTAACCTTCTGGGCCTGGAGCTGGACAGTGGTCTAACAGACAGACATACCTTCTGGGCCTGGAGCTGGACAGTGGTCTGACAAGACAGACTAACCTTCTGGGCCTGAAGCTGGACAGTGGTCTGACAAGACAGACTAACCTTCTGGGCCTGGAGCTGGACAGTGGTCTGGTCCTGTTCCAGCCTGATCTCCCCCAATGACAACATCTTCCTCTCTGCTTCAGTAAGCCAGGCTAGCTCAGTGTCAGCTGCTTGTTCAAACTGCACAGAAAACATCCCATTATTCAAGGCCTAATTAAAGGTAGACTTAGCAATATGATGTCATTGTACACAGCGGGGCAACTTCCTGTACCCAATGTGAGTATGCCTCAAGGGGGAGCATAAATTGGGAAGAGCTTATAAGGTCCGTCCTGGTAGATTTCAATACTATTGTTGTTTATGCCTGTAGGCAAGATGTCGCCCCGCTGATTATGGTAATATAATATTGCTTCAAATATAAAATATATAAAAATATGTCAAAGAATATCTGCAGAAGTAAAACAATTAAGAGATGTGGGAAGTAAAATCCACGAGTTTGGGACAATTCATCCATGATTCTTCCAAACCATATCATAACCATAGTGGTTCTCTGTAGCTCAACTGGTAGAGCACGGCGCTTGAAACGCCAAGGTAGTGGGTTCGAGCCCCAGGACCACCCATACACAAAAATTTATGCATGCATGACTGTAAGTCGCTTTGGATAAAAGCGTCTGCTAAATGGCATATTATTATATTATTATTATAACCTATTTTCTTTATTGTCTGTATTAAAGCATATGCTTTTTAATGAGCAAATAATCAGATGCAAATGTACCCACCCTCTACAACAGTTCCCCGTGTTTAATTAACAACAATGACAGAAAACAAAGCTCCCAAAGGGCACGGATGCCAAACGAGACAGGATTTAGTTCTGAAAGCAGATGGGATTAACACTATAACAGCCCCAATCACCCAGAACGCAAATTAGCATTCTGGTCAGGGCTGGTCCCCTTTGTTGAGCAAGTTTGATGGGCTGTGTTTCCATTTTGTATCTGTTTATGAATTCCTCTGTTTACAGTTGCCGGGTACTGTGACTTTAAGTGGTGTTTCTACCTGCTGTGATTTCAGTATAGCAGCATCTATCTGCTCCACGTGATGTGCGATGGTGTCGCTGGTGGCCTTGTAGCGATCGTTGTCCTCTGTCACTAGCTTGTCCAGGCCCTCCCGGGCCCTCCATGGGACCAGCTCCAGCAGAGAGCTGCTCACCTCGTTCAGTTTGTCCACCTGGGGTTTGTGATCCCTGGCCTCTTTCAGCAACGCCTGGTTGACATAGAGGATCCTACAGTGAGCAGTGAGCATCAATCTATCCTTGCACTGTGTTTATAGCCATGTGATATGGCTGTCGTAATTTTACCTTGATGTTACAGCATATTCCAAGTAATACCATCATCCCATATGACGGATTACAACTAACATGGATCACATGACAAGTCTACATATCTGACATCATCGGCAGGTAGCCTAGCAGTTAAGAGTGTTGGGCCAGTAACAACATGTCGCTGGTTCGAATCCCTGTGCCAACTAGGTGAAAAATCTGTTGATGTGCCCTTGAGCAAGGCATTTAACCCTAATTGTTCTGGATAAGAGCATCTGCTAAATGACTAATATTGTAAAATGTCATCACCACCAAAAAAACTATCCCAGGCTATACTTAAGTGATAATGCCCTTGAAGCCAGTGTTTGAAGGATATATTGGCACTGGCTTCGAGGGTATTTTCACTTTTATACAACGTGTTACCAACATATTCAAATAATGATTTACATATTTTCATTAAAAACGTTATTTTGATGAATTTATTCTTACTAGTTCATCCTTCCACAAGATATAGTCCCAACACATATCTAGGGTTGTTACCCAAGCCGGCTGGTCGTTCGTTCTATCGGTTCGTTCAGACTTTTTGTTCTGTAGGTTCTAAATGTTCCATTGCCATACTGGCTGGCAACGTTCTTATCCCTTGCTTGCTAGCTAGCCAACTATGGCTAACTTACAGACACGTCAAAAAGTGCAAACAGAATAACAGCAAAGTAGCCGCATTTGCATTTATTTAAACTGTTTTCTAGTGACATTTATTTGGACACATCCATAACAATGAGTTAATGAGGCGCGATTTCGCCTCGCGTAAAAATGTGCTCGCTCGTCAGGACACTGTTGTTCAGAGGTGCTAGCCAACAACACAGCTAACACAATCACTTCAAACTGAATCTGGAAAGACTGCAAACTAGCTGCACTTTGTTTCGTTTTTACCTTTTTTCAATTGACATTTCTTTGTATATATCCATAAAAATTATGCCAGCTGATTCATGATTTCTACTGGCTGAGAAATGCTGCCTGCCTGCCTGTCTCGTCCAGACACATTCATTACTATGGGACAGCTGGAGATTGAATTTGAATATTGAAACAATGTTGCAAATGGCAGAGAGACAGACAGCAAGGTTTATACAAATCTCCACTGTTGAAATCTAAATATTAGTCTAAAAGAAATGTGAGATCATGTCTAGATGCTTTTTATTGTGGAGATCAAGTTCATAAATTGCCTGGCTGGGCTGATGAGAGAGTGGATTGCACAGTCAGATGGAACAGAGTAAACAGTCATTTTAACGCCATAGATTTAGCCAGTGGTAACTTGTGGGATAGACACCGCCTGGAATGCGGTTTTAACTAATCAGCATTCAGGATTAGACCCACCCGTTGTATAAAGCAACTTAATAACTAGTCTAAACTGCTCTCCCCAACAAAAGGTCAAGCAAAAGAGGCCTATCATTACCTTCTGCCTGTCTTGTGCCTGGATGAGCTGCTCTCCTACAGGCTCCTGAGCAGCGAAGGCGGTGAGCTCAGCCTCGACATTCTTCAGCCAGGAGTTGAGGTCTTCATGGGTGTGCTGAAGCTTGGAGGCCAGGGTCAGGGCCTGGTCCAGGGTCTTAGACACGTTATCACTCATGGAGTTGATCTCAGCGTATCTCGTCTTTATCCCGTCCAGCTTGCCTTGGATGACAACCACCTCATCACCTACAGAAGGTAAAAGAAGATACATTAATTCAGATTAATCAATAACACTGACGTGTTTCATTCACATTATAGGTGTAGTATTCAACATATTGTCTCACCTGTTGTTTGTTTCAGCAGCTCCAATCCATTGGCAATGGCTTGATCAACATTCTGCTTCCTCAACTCAATGTCTTCATGTAGGGCCTGGATAAGACACAAAACTTTAGCACCAACTTATCTGACTCAAACAGCATTGGGAATCAAGAAGGAATGGGACTTTTCCACACAAACTAAACAAAATGAACTGAACTGAAAGTAACAAAGTAGCTAGGTGTAATTTAAAATAACTTAAAAACGATGTAAATGGATAAAGAATGAATGAATGTTAGGCATGAGGAGGAGTGTAGCGGTAGTAGTACCAGCTGTTCTGCACACTGCTTTTCGAGCACATCCGTCTTGTAGTCTTTGACGGACACTTCGCTCAGCCTAGTGTGCACTTCGTTGAGCCAGTTCATGAGGGCCACCTCGTCTTCTCCAAAGAGCTGTGCGTTGGCCAGAGCCTGCTGCAGCATCTTAGCCTTCCTCCTACAGCGCTCCTGAAGCTCTACGTAACTAGCCTGGCTGGAGTCCAGCTTAGACTGCACCAGCTCCTTATCGTCCACTGAGCTGACCAGCTTTAGCATCTGACCCAGGCTGACGGCCTGAACCAGGTCTTTACTGTGAGTCATTATCTCCTCCTCTAAAACCTGACCACATCACAACCACACATGGAACACACACCAGGGGGATAAACAAAAAACACACAAACCAACACAAAGGGGGGAAATGAATACTGAACCAATAAGAAACTCAAAATGTATGATGCGAATCATAATAGAAACGTCAATACATGAGAAACTGAAAACAAGGGATTGGGCGACTGATAAGTAACATCAATGACTGAAACTTTAGTTATCATACCTTGTGCTGGGAGATCTGCTCTTCCAGCTTGGAGGTCTGTGTGCCAATGGGTTCAGCCTTGGCCAAGCATTTCTCTGTGGCAGAGAGCCACTCAGACAGAGGCTCCAGTGTCTCATGGAACTGCTGAGCCACAACCAGAATGCTCTTCAGCTGTTTGTGCCTACATTACCCAGCATGCCAAGAGAGAACAGAAGAGGAGGGACAGGTAGAATGATGAGACAGGTTCACTCCCTCAACTAAAGTATGGCCTGGATGAAAAATGTATGCACTCACTAATTGTAAGTCGCTCTGGATAAGAGCGTCTGCTAAATGACTAAAATGTCAAAAAAGAAAGATACTGTATGCCAAGATACTGGTCTCCTCAAAGACCTATGGCGCTCAGTCTATCTCCAGATAACGCAATTGAAGAATTATACCTAACAACTGTCTCTTAGGGGTGGTGGGGGAGGGTCAATAAATTCTGTCTTCAGGACACTTATCCAGAATGCAACACCTCATTTGTCTGTATCGTCCAAAATCTGCAGTGCATATAAGACTGAGGCAAGGGATGGCATTTTCATAGCGAAAATCTAATCAGCAGATTTTCCACATTGAATCACAACTCCAATATTTATTTAAATGAGAAACACTTTGCTCAAATGAATCTCTCAGGGAAGTTTTACAAAATAGTGTTAGAAAAGATGGGTGTAAGATTTCAGGTGGTTTTTGCAGACAGACCTGTTCTCAGCCTTCTTCAGCAGAGCGTCCCACCTCTGCCCCAGGCACTCAATCTCCTTCCCCACCTTCTCCTTGTCCACCGACTCTGCTCCCAGCTCCGCAACCTTCCCACCCTCCTTCTTAATCAGCTCCACCGTGGGCCTGCGGTCATCAAGCAGCCTCTGGAGGAGCTGTCCAGGACAAACAAAGTCGAAGAAGTTACAAGGCCCGTTCAACATGTTTCGAGCACAATTACTGCTTTTCAGGGAAAACTGTAAATCTAATGGCCTTGCATACATTCAACAGAAGCTTAAGGATAACCCTTAATAATGCTCCACGATGGATGGCAATAAAATAAGATGAACGGATAAATCATTAAAGCCTACATGAATTCTGTGAATGGGTTTGAATGTATAAATTAGCAGCTACCGCTTTTATGTAATCAGTTCTCTAGTGGCTTACTATCTGCTCCTGGATCTGTGCCTTGACGACTTTGAACTCGGCAGACGGAGGTTTCTGATTGGACACCAGGTCCTCTGTGTCCGTCAGCCAGCTGAGCAGGGACTCCAGGGCATCCTGGAACCTCCCACAATGCAACAGGGCCTCGTGCAGCTGCACTGACCGCTCAGCAATCTATGGAAGATCATTTAAATATAGGCATCACATGTATTATGATATAGGGGGTAAGTATTATGGCCAAGTAAAAGTAATGTTCAGTAACTAATTACACATTTGTAATACGGTAACAAATCAAACTAATTAAAGCTATCAATCATATTGCATAACATTAAGCAAGAATGCAAAGGAGTATTATTTGTAAACTTGTCTAAACTTTGACCTCTTTCACCTACGTAAAAAGCAACAAAGACCAGAGTGTGAAGTAGATTAATAACCCAAAGACTAGCTAACCTTTTTGTTGAGAGTGTTCCATCGAGTGTTGACATCCTCCAGGTCATGTTCAAGGCCCTTGGTGCTGGTGCCTTTGGCAGCATTCTGGATCAGGCCCTGGCCCAGCCAGTTAATGTCTTGCAACTGGCTCTGCAGTGGATCAACCTCTTGCTGGAATACCTGTGGCCAGAGATAATAAAGTTGAAATAATGAAATAATATAAAAATAATGTTGTATTATCAGACGCAGAACAACTGAGAGCGGATGAGAGATAATGCTTTATCTCAATAAGATAGATGATGTCAGAGGTTCATAAGGGCAAGACTTCAAAAAAGTCAAAACAAGATATGTTTGATGTTGCTTATATTCCTACCCTACGTTTTAAGAGAGCTCTCAGGAATGCATTAGTTGCTTTCAGGGTTATCTGGTCGTTATCCAAAAAGTTCTTGATTCATGCCATACATTTACATTTTCAAATTCCCGCTGAAGAAAGATAAGACATTCCAGTAGTTTACAAAAATCCAGCAATTGGCAGGATATCTTACATTTTTTAGATATCTCTGTTTGCCTATACCAATTCTCTCTGAGACTACCTCGGCGAGTGTAAAGTTTATTGAAATGCATTGGTTATTTGTGAGCCATGCATTACCCCATAAAACAAAACAAAGACAAGTCAAATTGGATTATCAGCTAAGCACTTTGACTGTCCACAATCAACAATAAGGTTGAGAAAATGCAGCTGAGTATTACAAAATGTTTTGCCAGTCACTGAAGACTGATTGTATACACAGGCTGCTGACTTAGGCCACAAGCTGGCATAACACCAACCTATTTCTGACTGGTCAGCACTGCAGCTTCTAGAACGGAATGCAGGGCAATCAGTTAAACACACCAGACAGACACACAGGACAGGCTGAACCCAATTCAGACCTCATGTAATCTGATAATCAAGGAACGCCCAGAGCCAGCCCAGGCAGCGTCCCAGCAAACACTAATGAAAAGTGCCATATCTATCAAACGAAATGTGTATTTATTTGGCCCAGTTGAAGATAGAAACATCCTGCAATGCTGGAGTTGGAGGAGACTATTTTGGGGTACCTGGGGGGAGGCCAAACCCACAAGGTCCATTTTGGGACATGCAGCTATAGCAGTTAACAGGCTCTCAATCTCCTCATCCCTTATTTCTTGGTACGCCCGTGGCTCACTGCCATTGGCCAAGCAGGCCTCCCTTTCCACTGACAACAGAAAGTCCTCCAGGTCTTCCATGCTGTATTTCCGTGGTTCTATAGCTCTGTGGTGTTGCAAGTCAAACGGTTTAACACCCATATTCTGTCTACACTCTGACCGCGGCCCAGAACTCACATAGGGCTCTGGCTGTGTGACGACCACACTGACCAATTCACAGTCTGACTGATAGGACATGTCCTCTTGCAGCTCGGCAGTGGGGAGCTCATCGTAGCTTGCTAGCGTCCTATAGACTCCATTTTGGACCCTACTGGCTGACCTCGAGGACCGTCTTCTGTCAGTCGAGTCCCTACTGTTTGATCTTGAGGAGCACCTGTCTGTGGAGTCCCTGTATTCTCCATTAGTGATGGTCAACTCTGTTTCACTCAGGTCTGTCACACAGGTGCCATTCCCCTCCTGGGACTCCTGTACAGGGTAGTTGCTCTGTCCTGGGTGGTACAGTGCCCTGGGTATGTTGTCCCTGACAGGGGAGAAGGGGAACTCCTCCTGTCCTGAGCTGAGGGAGCGGCCTGGCTTTAGCTCCCCAGACACGTGCATGGCCTCGGAGGAGGAGAGGCTCCTGGTGCCTGGTCCTGGTTTCCTGGAGGCCCGGTTGGAGCGGCGTTCCCTCTCTGCGGTGGGGCTGCACAGGCCCGAGTCCTCCTCTGACGTCAGGGAGTTGGTGACACTCTGTCCCCTCCTGCCACGGACCAGACCATGGCTCAACCTATCCACTCTGTCTGAACACAGGGTGCCACTGCGACTGGTGAACTCCCCTTCGTTATTGGGGGCGAATGTCCTCCAGGAGCGCCGGTGGTGTGGGGGCTCCGTTTTCTTCTCCCCTCCCTGACCCAGACGAGGCTTAGAGAGCACCGTCCCCGCTCCCCTGATGATGTCACCGTTGAGTTTCAGCCCATCAAAGATGGCACACTCCAGCCTGGCTACCTCACGGCTGCGGAGCTCAAATGCGCTGGAGGAGGTAAGGACTCCGTTGCCACACAGGCTGCTCATGTCCAGGATGCGCTGTGTGTAGGGTAGAGTGCCAGTGAAGTGCCTGGAAGTCAGGCTGCCCTTGGAGCCACAGTCAATCTGCTCGTTGAGGCGGACAGTGTCGTAGATGGATCTCTGGGGAACGTAGCAGTCATCAATGTTTAGGTCCTCCTCCTCCCCTTTGCCCACACAGGAGGGGTTCTGGCGGAGGCAGTCTGGTCTGCTAAGAGGTTTCCCCATCTTAAATCCAACTGCACTGACTCAGAGATAATAAAATAATACTCAAAATGTAGTAATGTGGTCTGAGGTATGTTGTTTCAGTGCAAATATTTGCTGCAAAAGCAACAAGCCCCCAAAAAACGAATGAAAGTGCATATTCTATATACACTTTTCACTGCACTTAATTTGCTATAACAAAATCAATTTGTTCTTAAAAAATAAATAACAAATGTTAAAATATTTGTTATCAATTTGTGCAATTACTTATAAAAATGAAATATATATAAAACATAGACCTAACAATAAAATCTATCTCTCCCAATCGTGATAATCCAAACAGCTAAAATAATGGACCTCAATAACACCAGAGCCACATATCACCCTCAGTCAGAAAGTGCACAGGCTGTGCAATCGGTATCTGGAACAAGACAGAACCAGTCCGTCCATTGAGTCACCTGTCCTCAAAGAATTCCCTACTTGGTCCTGTTCTCCCCATTGTCAAAACGTCACTATAATTGTTCTTTGCCAGTCCGTCCTTTGCTCCACTATAAACATTCCTTAAAAGTGCTTATTTTCTCCTTCAAATACCTCTGCTATCCATGTAGAGCTTCAGTGCAAAGTGGCATATCCTGATACAAATCCACAGGGCTCTATGAAAACAAAGGGCGATCTGAGAGGAGAGCCGGTGCCCTGCATCTCTGGTGGTTCACCCTACAATGACATACAGACACCCTCCTGGTAGAGGCTACAGGCCCCGCCCCCGCTCTCTCATTATTCAGGCAACATCTGCCACTGAGGGCTGCTCCGGCACATGTTGATTGGTTGGACACTTGACCCTTTTTTCTTCTTCTAATTCTCCCCTTCTGGCTCCACGGTCCATATGACTTAACTTCTTAGTCATCTTCTGCGTCCTGGCACCATCTCTCTCTCTCTCTCTCTCTCTCTCTCTCTCTCTCTCTCTCTCTCTCTCTCTCTCTCTCTCTCTCTCTCTCTCTCTCTCTCTCTCTCTCTCTCTCCTAAGGAAGAAAAAAATAAAACACCAGACCAGCAGGCAGCAGCAGCTCCCACTTTGGTGACATCACTGGTGACATCACCGCAGGGCTGAAATAGATCTCTATGTTTTTCATTTTTTCTCTGTTCCCTCTCTGTTGTTTTCCTGTGGATGGTTGCTGTGGACCCTGCAGATATTCTTAATTACTCTGGAATGCTGAGGGATGCACAGGTCCCAGGTAATTTAACACCCACAGCTCTGCCAAGTCCATGTCATGGCGTGTTTTTTTTAATGACGAGCGACCCGGGTCGGGTGAGAGAAGAAAGGAGGAATGAGAGAGAGAGATAATGAGAGGAATTCATTTTGTGTTTCTTGAACTATGTGCAGCACAGAAGGCCGATAACAGACAGAGAGGAGTTGAATCATCCTAACTCCTTCCACCACCAGCCCTCTCCGTGGTTGAGAGGAGAAAAAACGGGGGGACGGAAGACCGCTAGAGATTCATAAGCAGTTAAGGAGATCTGTGAGGTTTAGAGAAAGGATATTCAGCAGCTGAATCCCACATACTTTTGACATAATCCAGACATTGAATTAAGAGCGAGTTCCTCTCTTCGGCCTTCTTCTTTCCAGGGACCAAGGCTGTTTCCGTTCTCCGTGCCCACACTCAATGGTTTGCCATATCGAATGTGATTTTAGTAAACTGGGGTATTGATCTCAGAATTAGATTGATGAAAAATGTGTCGTAATAAGCGACTTCACTAAAGTTCTCTCTCTACACAAAATGCCCATTCCAACCGACATAGGATAGACATCAACCAATCCAAATGACTTGCATATCTCCCTCAAAACATATAGAGAGTACTTACACAGAACTCTTACTATATTCACAAGGACAGGCTATTCAGACCAAAGGTTGCAGAAGGGCCACATTTCTTTGTGACATTATCTGCTGAAAAATCCCTTTCAACAGAACTGCTCATCAGTCACAACAATGGGTGTGAATGAAACGAAAACCATTATCAAGGTCTAGACAAAGAATTCAATGAGACAAATTCAAAAGCTTCTTTAGCTTGTGTATAAGTGCACTCCTTGTATAAGAGAACTAAAAAACACAGGAATAAATTAATCTCTTCTGTGTTTTAGGTGAATCACAATCCCAACACACAACGGAAAAATGCAATGTGTCACCATAGAAAGTGATCTCCCATCCTAAAAAAACAACATGTAACTAACCAACTCAGATCCTTCTGGGACATTTCACGTTCCACCTTGGGGAGAGTGTATCATGGCTGGGGTAAGTGAGTAAGCTAGACTACAGGATGAGGTCTCCCCAACGGCCCTTTTCCCCTCATCACCTTCAGTGAGAGGAATAGATATGATTCAGGAGGTTGAAATTCCTTTTAGGTTCACAGGAGACACTGATGTTATGTCTGAGTAGAAGCAGAAAAAGACGACCCCACACATCTCCCACCTCCCCAACCCCCAGCAGGGTTTGTCAGCTGAGCTGAGCTCACACTAACACATCTCCCACCTCCCCAACCCCCAGCAGGGTTTGTCAGCTGAGCTGAGCTCACACTAACACATCTCCCACCTCCCCAACCCCCAGCAGGGTTTGTCAGCTGAGCTGAGCTCACACTAACTATCATGAAGACCTACACACACCAGATCCTCCCCAGCAAACCTTCCAGATCTCCTAAACAACAACCATAAGAGTGAAACCATGGACTTGGGGGCCCTGACCTAAAATCAGTTCACTGACAGTATTGCAACCTTTTTATGTTTATTTCTTTCACAAAAGCTGCCAATGAAACCTCACAATACACCAAGTACCAGATCTTTCAATACACAGAACCGGATTATTATAGACTACATGAAACCCCTATTCACATAGCAGGCATCCCATTCTGTTCAGTCTCTGTCTAGTCTGTGTCCACAGGTTTCCAATTAAGACATACCTTGTGCTGTAATGGAATTAATTAGGGATCTTTTGTGATTCCTTATTCTCAGGGAACTAGTGTCCTGAATGAGTACAACGTTGATTTTCCGCTAGCAGCTGACGTGTCTGTGTGCAGGCCTACCCAATGAGACTTAGAGAGAGGACAATGAAAGGGTGAGAACAACCAGCATGGAACATGTTGCTCAGCAACAGCTGGTAGTATTTAATATTATGGGATGGTTCATGGTACCCGTCAAACCTTCTAGCACACATTATTTAAATTCCAGCTACTATTCAGACCATTAACTAGAGTTCTAATAGACATATATTTTGATATGACATTTTAAGGTATTTATCTAAAGGCTGATGTTTGTGAGAAAAAAAAGCCATCAAAACAAAATTAAACGAATTCCTTTGGCTTTTAGAACTTATCCCACTATAAGTCTTGGTAATGGTTATCTCTGTTTTACTCACCACTGATATTTCAACAAAATATAATATTATGCCACAATGATGCTGTTGTTGGTGTTATATTTATATTCCCTCATATCTCTCGTATTAAAATAAAGTGTAAAAAAAAAAAAAAGATCATACTGTAAATACTTTTTTTTATACAGCCACGCTACATGGTGGAAATCGAAGAGAAACTTGACTGAGGAGAGACATTTTTTTAAATACAAAAACAATAGTGTTGAATGATTACAATCTCCTCATAGTGGTTAATGTGTTCGTTGGAGAAGGAGTCTGTAGAGTTCTATATGTGTAGGGGAGTGAAGCTTGCACTGCAGGAATATGGTTTCTGGCTACTGTTCTGGCTCCCTTTCCATCTCTGTAGAATCCAGACATTCCTAACACAGCCCTACTGGATATCGTTGATGTTAACAGCAGTGGTATGATATATAGTAACCACCACCTCAAAATGTTCCACAGCTAGAAAAGCAATGCCCTGTATTCTCTTAAATTCAACAGGGTAAAGTTCAGGGAAGCAGATACAGCAAACTCATACACACCAATGATGACCATCTAAAAACACCCACAGACAGGCTAACACACCCTTTAAGACTCCATGTCCACTCCTTTCAAACACATAGGAGGAGAAACAGATGCTCAAACACCAGTGAATTAGCAGGTAGGGCTATATAATGAAACAAAGCACTTGTTCACGCTTTCTGTTATGTGGGCAGCTTGTCTCTCCCTTTTCTGTTTCCCTTCCTCCTTGTTTTGTCCCCTCTTTGTCTGTTGTATCTGTATGTGTGTTTGTCCCCTTTATGTGGGTGTGTCTGGAGTGGATCAGGGGGCGTGCTCAGGATCTGCCTCTCCTGTGCAGCTGCGGGTTGTTTCCAGTGATTCCTGCCTACGCAGCTGCATCCTATTCTCTCATCAACCTGCACTACTAATTCCTGGGCATGGCTCTCCACCGGGGCCAGATCGTTGTTCTTACCAGAGCGTTCAGACATCCCTCCCAACCTGCCTGCCTTCCTGCCTGCCGGTCTGCCTGCCTGCCTGCCTGCCTGCCTCAGCCTCTCCTTCCTCCGGAGCCGACTAGCCCACTCTGTTCCTTTACTTCAGTTGTTTTTGGACTAAGACAATTTGAACTTTTATTAAAATATTTTTGTTTCTTCCACTCCCTTTGTCGTGTTTGTTTCTCTGAGTGCTGGGTTGAACCATAGCCTAACAGAACGATCTGGCCCTGGACCCAACAGAGAAACAGCACGGGGCAAACGAAGACAGCTTCCAACAAGCTATCCAGGCTCAAGGAACGTTGCTAGGACAGCATGACCAATTGATTCGGACTCTTGTGGAAGATAATCATCAACTGCTGAACCAGGTGACTCAGTTAACTACACAAGTCTCTAAATTGTCTGTTATCAGTTCTCCATCTCTCTCTGACCCCCAGTTTGATGCACCCCAAGTTGTTTCCTCTGACATTATGCAGGCTTCGTTCCGTCGGGAACCCCCTGTCACGTCGCCTGAACCGTTCAATGGAGAATTGGACAAGTGCCGGGATTTTTGCTTCAGTGTGACTTGATTTTTTCGGCAGAGACCACTGTCGTTTTCTACTGATTCCTCTAAGGTACATTATGCTCTGGGGCTGTTAAGAGGGAGAGCTCTGGTTTGGGCTGAGGCTGTGTGCTCAGATCAAACTTTGACTGGATTGACTTTTGCTGATTTTTCTGCTAAATTGAAGACTGTTTTTGACCATCCTGACCATGTGGGTAATTCCTCCAAGATACTTTTTAATTTGAGGCAGGGTTCTAACAGTGTGGCAGAGTACTCTATTGAGTTCTGGACGTTGGCAGCGGACTCCAAGTGGAACAATGTGGCACTTCAAGGAGCATTTCTAAACGGTTTGAATGAAGCCATTAAGGATGAACTGGCTGCTCGTGATGAGCCACATGATTTACATTCTCTCGTTTCCCTGTCCATTAAGCTAGACAACCGGTTGCGGGAGAGGCGTCGGGAGAGAGGCGGTCGGCCACATCTAGGAGGACGAGTTCCCCAGCCTTCAACCACTCGAGTCTCGCCTCCCCGGAGCCGGCAGCTTCTTGTTCCTGATCCCATCCCGAGCACAGAGGAGGAACCAATGCAAGTGGGTCGAGCTCAACTACCTCCAGCAGAGCGGCAACGGCGCTCCAGGCAGGTGAGTGCCTGTACTGTGGAGACGCCACACACATTCTGGCTACATGCCCTAAGCGACCCAAAAGACAAGGCTCGCTCGTAACGGTGGGTCTACTTGCGAGCCCAGAGTCAGATCCGGAACCCGTCATTCCCCGATTACAAGTACCTGTAACCTTACGTTTCCAGAGTCATTCCCTGCCACTCTCAGCTCTCATAGACTCAGGTGCAGAAGACAACTTTATTAGCCACCAGTTCGTTACCCAAGCTCGTATCCCCATGGAGCCACTACCTACCCCCATTCGGGTCACAGCCCTTGATGGGCGCCTCTCGCGGAGATAACTCATCAAACCTCCCCCGCTTTCCCTAGTGATTTCTGGCAATCATTGTGAAAGCATTCAGTTAAGAGTTATGTCTGGCTCAGCTACCTCCCTAATCCTTGGCTTCCCCTGGTTGGCTCTTCACAACCCACAAATTGATTGGACACGTCACACCATTCTCAGTTGGAGCACTAACTGCCATTCAGAGTGCCTTAGATCAGCGGTTCCCCCCACTAAGTGTAACTCCAACTCATCCCTCAGCTCCTCTCGATCTGTCATCTGTCCCCAAAGAATACCATGACTTAGCGGAGGTTTTCAGTAAGGACAAGGCTCTGTCTCTACCACCACATAGGCCTTATGATTGCCCTATTGAACTGCTTCCTGGTGCTCCCTTGCCCTCTAGTCGCTTATACAATCTGTCCCGACCGGAAAGAGAGGCAATGGAGCAGTATATTGGGGATTCTCTGGCCTCGGGCATAATCCGTCCCTCGTCGTCTCCTTTGGGTGCAGGGTTCTTTTTCGTGGAAAAGAAAGACAAGTCGTTACGCCCCTGTATCGATTTCAGGGGTTTAAACAACATAACTGTTAAAAACAAGTATCCCCTTCCACTCATCAACTCAGCTTTTGAACCTCTGCATGGCGCCACAGTTTTTTCCAAGCTCGACCTCAGGAACGCTTATCACCTTGTCCGAATCCGAAAGGGAGATGAGTGGAAAACCGCTTTCAACACTCCACTGGGACATTTTGAGTATTTGGTCATGCCCTTTGGGCTCTCAAACGCCCCTGCTGTTTTCCAAGCCATGGTGAACGATGTTCTTAGGGATTTTTTGAACCGTTTTGTCTTTGTATACCTGGATGATATTCTTGTTTTTTCCAAGTCACCCGAGGAGCATGAGTCACACGACCGTCAATTCCTTCAACGGCTCTTGGAGAACAAGCTGTACGTCAAAGCAGAAAAGTGTGAGTTCCACAAACAGTCTACATCGTACCTTGGTTTCATAATTGAGAGCGGGCAGGTGAAGGCGGACCCCGAGAAGAAACGGGCAGTGACGGAATGGCCCACACCCACCACCCGTAAGCAACTTCAACGATTTTTGGGCTTTGCTAACTTCTACCGTAGATTCATTAAGGGTTTTAGTAAAGTGGTGGCACCCCTTACTAGACTCACATCCCCTAAAGTCCCTTTTCTGTGGTCCCCTGAGGCGGAGCAGGCGGTAGGGGTTTTGAAGGAACTGTTTTCCACCTCCCCCGTGTTGATACACCCCAATACCTCTCTGCAGTTTGTTGTGGAGGTGGACGCGTCGGACTCAGGTGTGGGAGCAGTCCTCTCCCAGCGCTCTCCCACTGACCAAAAGCTTCACCCCTGTGCTTTTTTCTCCAAGAAATTGTCACCCACAGAACGGAATTACGACGTTGGAAACCGGGAACTGCTGGCGGTCAAGCTAGCACTGGAAGAATGGCGGCACTGGCTGGATGGAGCTGAACTGCCGTTTGTGGTCTGGACAGACCACAAAAACTTGGCTTACATCCAAGCCACTAAGAGACTCAACTCACGCCAAGCCAGATGGGCCCTGTTTTTTAGTAGGTTTAACTTTATTCTTACATACAGACCAGGGTCAAGAAATTTTAAACCAGATGCTTTGTCCCGCCAGTTTGCTGACCCTTCGGAGACCAGCGAGCCTGAGGCAGTCCTGCCTTCCTCATGCGTCGTGGCGGCAGTACAGTGGGAGATCAAGTCTCTTGTGAAGACTGCACTTGCCACGGACCCGGGACCGGGTGATGGACCTCCCAACCTACTCTTTGTTCCCGAGACGGTCCGGTCTCAGGTGTTGCAGTGGATTCACACCTCCCGTTTTGCTGGTCACCCTGGGATGAGACGCACGTTGACGCTGCTTAGGAGACATTTTTGGTGGCCTTCAATGGAAACTGACGTTCGGGCTTTTGTGGCAGCCTGTTCAACCTGTGCTCGGGCAAAGCCTCCCATCAGTCCCCTTCGGGGCTGCTGCTACCCCTCCCAGTTCCCAGCCGTCCCTGGTCCCACATTGCCATGGATTTTGTCACCGGCCTACCCAAGTCTGAAGGTAATGATACTATACTTACCATTGTGGACAGATTCTCTAAATCTGTCCACTATATAGCATTACCAAAATTACCGTCTGCCAGTGAGACAGCGGACCTCCTAGTCCAACATGTATTCCGTCCCCATGGAATACCTGTGGACATCGTATCTGATAGAGGCCCACAGTTTACTTCCCGTGTTTGGAAGGTTTTCTGTTCTGCTTTGGGTGCTTCCGTTAGTCTGTCCTCAGGGTTTCATCCCCAGACCAACGGTCAAACAGAAAGAGCCAATCAAAACCTCGAAGCAACCCTTCGTTGTGTGGCTGCTCAACATCCATCATCCTGGGCCAAACATCTGCCTTGGATAGAGTACGCCCACAACTCCCCTCACCACCTCTGCCACGGTCTTTCACCCTTCGAGGTTACCATGGGTTATCAACCCCCTCTGTTTCCTGCTCAGGAGAAGGAATTGGCTGTTCCTTCGGTTCAGGAGAACCTCCGCCGCTGCCAGAGAGTGTGGAGCGACGCTCGGGAAGCATTGCTTCGGACCACCGACAGGAACAAGACGACAGCGGATAGGAGCAGGACTCCCACACCTGTGTTTCATCCTGGTCAAGAGGTTTGGCTGTCATCAAAGAACGTACCTCTTCGTACCAAATC
Organism: Coregonus clupeaformis; assembly: GCF_020615455.1. Classification (NCBI taxonomy): domain Eukaryota; kingdom Metazoa; phylum Chordata; class Actinopteri; order Salmoniformes; family Salmonidae; genus Coregonus; species Coregonus clupeaformis. The sequence continues at coordinate 36,765,715 of NC_059222.1, read as the reverse complement.
ACGCAAGCTGTCTCCTCGGTACCTGGGTCCGTTTGTGGTGGAGTCCATCATTAACCCTGCTGCGGTTCGTTTGAAGTTGCCTTCAGCCATGAAGATACACCCTACTTTCCACGTCTCCCAACTGAAACCTGTGTCCTCCAGCCTTTTGTGTCCGCCAGCTGATCCACCTCCACCTGTTCGCCTCATTGACGACCATCCGGCCTACACCGTCAGTAGGCTCCTGGACTCTCGGAGGCGGGGTAGGGGGTCTCCAATACCTAGTCGATTGGGAAGGTTATGGACCAGAGGAGAGGTCTTGGGTCCCTAAGCGTTTGTGTTGGATCCTCAGCTGATCACGGACTTCCATCACGACAACCCTGACAGGCCTGGTGGGTCGCCAGGTGGCGACCATTGAGGGGGGGTACTGTTATGTGGGCAGCTTGTCTCTCCCTTTTCTGTTTCCCTTCCTCCTTGTTTTGTCCCCTCTTTGTCTGTTGTATCTGTATGTGTGTTTGTCCCCTTTATGTGGGTGTGTCTGGAGTGGATCAGGGGGCGTGCTCAGGATCTGCCTCTCCTGTGCAGCTGCGGGTTGTTTCCAGTGATTCCTGCCTACGCAGCTGCATCCTATTCTCTCATCAACCTGCACTACTAATTCCTGGGCATGGCTCTCCACCGGGGCCAGATCGTTGTTCTTACCAGAGCGTTCAGACATCCCTCCCAACCTGCCTGCCTTCCTGCCTGCCGGTCTGCCTGCCTGCCTGCCTGCCTGCCTGCCTGCCTGCCTGCCTGCCTGCCTCAGCCTCTCCTTCCTCCGGAGCCGACTAGCCCACTCTGTTCCTTTACTTCAGTTGTTTTTGGACTAAGACAATTTGAACTTTTATTAAAATATTTTTGTTTCTTCCACTCCCTTTGTCGTGTTTGTTTCTCTGAGTGCTGGGTTGAACCATAGCCTAACACTTTCATGCCAACGAGTGAGTGACCACTGACCAGGCAAGACCAGGCCACACTCATTCTTAAAGGGGAGGAGAGGAGAGGGAGAGGGAGAGGGAGAGGGAGAGGGAGAGGGAGTCAGTTACCCCGAGCCACTGCAACATACGACATCCCACTGGTCCCCAGCTGGCCCCTGGGTGGCCCGTCACCCACCCACCCACCACAATGGCTGCTGGGCCAGTGAGAGCTCTTTTGTCTGGACCAGATGCTCAGAGACATACTGAGGGATCCCCAGACGAAGGGTCACGCACAAGGACACCAGGCCCAGCAGAGAACTAGAGAGCCCCTGCTGTTTAACTTACAGTAGCGCTGGTCCCGTGTGGCTCAGTTGGTAAAGCATGGCACTTGCAACGCCAGGGTTGTGGGTTCGATTCCCACGGGAGACCAACACGAACAAATTTGAAAATGTATGCAGTCGCTCTGGATAAGTGCGTCTGCTAAATGACTAAAATGTTAATGTTAATGCAGCAAAACATTACGCAATATAACTTATTGCATTAAGAAAGCCATGTGGATTTATGTGGAAACTAGAACCAGTAGAACAGAGGCAAAGTGGGTGAAAGGGAGTGCTCAGACAGACCACTAGCGTTTGCTGGCTGAAAGTACTTAGCAACTCTGAACGTCATTTGTGCACCGATTTTACATGTAGAATAGAGTGAAAAATGTTGATCAACAGATCCACATTTGGTGCGATGAGTGCGAGCCTTGAAATGGTCTAATGGTTTTACATTTTACATTTTAGTCATTTAGCAGATGCTCTTATCCAGAGCGACTTACAGTACATTTTCATACTGGCCCCCCGTGGTAAACAAACCCACAACCCTGGCGTTGCAAGCGCCATGCTCTACCAACTGAGCTACAGGGGTACACTTATTGATGTGTTGTGTCATTACTGTTTACCTGCTTTTAAAGTACTTGGATTTAATGTGGTACATATTTTACTCCAGGTGTTACAAGAGGGTGTCAGACACACTACATAATGATATGTGTTACTAATTGTTACTTTAGGCCAGTGCTGTGTGTAAGGATGATATCTCTCTGGCAGGGTTATGTCATCCAGCTTAGTGGTGTGGCTGGTGAAAGTGATCCCGCTGGAGTACAATACTATAACATGTGCTGTATTAACATCATACCATAATGTAGCCAATGTGTGAGACATGACATGGAAAGTTCATGGACATTCTTTTCCATTATCAAAACCAAGAGGATTCACCATTAGTGTTGGCAACCAAGATTGATAATACAGTAAATGCCTACGGATTATATTTACTTGGCATCTTACCTTGAAAGCTTCCAGCTGTTGGTTGATGACATCTGTCTCCATGCCAACTGACCCTTGACCCTCCTCCTTGACCTCAGCCTCACTCAGTTTGTTGGTGAACTGCTGTAGCTTGGAGTAAAGCTCATCCAGACGGGTGAGTGTGCTCCCCACCTGTTCCTCTCTCCCCTTGGCTCTGTCCATCAGCTTTCCACACTGTTTACTCAGAGCATCCAGGTCTCTCTTCAGCCCCAGCAGGTCTGGGGAGGCCTCAGTCACCAGCATCTTCTTACAGCTGTCTCCTCCTCGAGCCGTGTCGGCCATCAGCTCCTGCAGTTTCTCCACAAAGCCCTTGATGCCGCCCTGCTGCTCCTTCAGAGTGGCCAGGTCGCGGCCTACAGAAGCCATGCTGTCAAGCTCGTCGTCTAGGTCTGCGAAGCGGGTGAACATCTTGCGGATGTTGGTCTGGAATTGCCCGATGCCCTGCAGCTTGCCCTCCAAGGTGGAGCAGGTCTCCCCTACATCCTTGCTGAGGGATCCGTGCTCTTTCTCCAGGCTGTCGGCCTGCAGTAGGAGGTCGGTCACCCCGTCTGCCTCGGGGACATCGGCCACCAGGCCCTGGGCAAGGCTCTTTAGGTGCTCCACCTGGGTGTTGACCCCATCCAGGCTCTTCTGTTGGGCTTTCATGTTGGTCAGGTTCTTGTTGCTGTAGGCCTGGACCCCCAGTGATGTGTGTGCATCTAGCTGCTTCTTAGCCCCTTCCAGCTGGCCCTTGGCCTCTTTGTGGGTGTCGTTGAACTCCTTCAGCCTCTGTGAGATCTTCTCCAGAGACTCCCTCTTGTTCTGGACCCCCTCCGTGACCCGGTCCACACTCTGCCCGATGGCCACCTTCTCCTCCCTGATGGCCTCTGTGTCTGCGTTGGCCACCTCCAGGAGGCTGTCGGCTACAGTGTTCAGCTGCTCCACCAGGCCTCTGTGTTTCTCCACGTCCTTCTGGATGGCCTTCAGCTGGGAGATGGAGCTCTCCACCTCCGCTGGGTCCACGCTGAGCCTGACGCTGCCCTCCCTGACCTCACACTCCTGGACCCAGGACTGGAGCTTCTCAGCGTGCTCGTGATACTTCTGGGCCCTCTGCAGCGCCCCCTGGAGCTTATCCTGGCGCTCAGCCGAGCTCTTCTTCACATCGTCCCAGTTGGAACGCAGTGCGGCCAGCTGGCCCTGCATCGCCACCTTCTCTGCCCCGTCTGTGTTCTGGAGGAGGGTCTCTCCCTCCCTGACGATGGTGCTGTACGGTTCCTCATGTTCACTGAGGGCCTTCTGCAGGGCACTGTGCTCTTTCAGGCTCTGCCGGAGGGTCTCCATCTGGGCTGAGATGGCCTGGGGTTTAGACTGCTCCTGGAGCTTCTCGTTCATCCACCCCTGGAAGTCTTTGGAGGTCTGGTGAAACTGCTGGGAGCTGGCGAAGGCCGAGTTCAATTGCTGGATCCGCTTCCCTAAAGAAGAGCATGTACATTAATGTGATTTAGAGGTAGCGGAACAAAGCATACATTTATAATTCAGAATGGCAATGCCTCCCTCATCATTAAACTCCTTCAATGGCCGTCAAAGTTTCAGACATTAAACCACAGCTTTGTATTTGTATTTATTATGGATCCCCATTAGCTGCTGCCAAGGCAGCAACTACTCTTCCTGGGGTCCGGCAAAATTAAGGCAGTTATACAATTTAAAAAACATTACAAAACATTCATAACAGATTTCACAACACACTAAGTGTGTGCCCTCAGGCCCCTACTCCACTACCACATATCTACAACACAAAATCCATGTGTACGTGTGTGTATAGAGCGTATGTTTTCATGTATGTGTCTGCGCCTATGTTTGTGTTGCTTCACAGTCCCTGCTGTTCCATAAAGTGTATTTTTATCTGTTTCTTAAATCTGATTCTACTGCTTGCATCAGTTACCTGATGTGGAATAGAGTTCCATGTAGTCATGGCTCTACATAGTACTGTGCGCCTCCCATAGTCTGTTTTGGACTTGGGGACTGTGAAGAGACCTCTGGTGGCATGTCTTGTGGGGTATGCGTGGGGTATGCAAGGGTTTCTGAGCTGTGTGCTAGTCGTTTAAACAGACAGCTTGGTGCTTTCAACATGTCTCACAAATACAAGTAGTGATGAAGTCAATCTCTCCTCCACTTTGAACCAGGAGAGATTGACATGCATATTATTAATGTTTGCTCTCTGTGTACATCCAAGGGCCAGCCGTGCTATCCTGTTCTGAGCCAATTGCAATTTTCCTAAGTCACTCTTTGTGGCACCTGACCACATGACAGAACAGTAGTCCAGGTGCGACAAAACTAGGGCCTATAGGACCTGCCTTGTTAATAGTGCTGTTAAGAAGGTAGAGCAGCACTTTATTATGGACAGACTTCTCCCCATCTTAGCTACTGTTGTATCAATATGTTTTGACCATGACAGTTTACACAATCCAGGGTTACTCCAAGCAGTTTAGTCACCTCAACTTGCTCAATTTCCACATTATTTATTACAAGACTTAGTTGAGGTTTAGGGTTTAGTAAATGATTTGTCCCAAATACAATGCTTTAAGTTTTTGAAATATTTAGGACTAATTTATTCCTTGCCACCCATTCTGAAACTAACTGCAGCTAATTGTTAAGTGTTGCAGTCATTTCAGTCACTGTAGTAGCTGACGTGTATAGTGTTGAGTCATCCGCATACATAGACACACTGGCTTTACTCAAAGCCAGTGGCATGTCGTTAGTAAAGATTTAAAAAAGTAAGGAGCCTAGACAGCTGCCCTGGGGAATTCCTGATTCTACCTGGATTATGTTGGAGAGGCTTCCATTAAATAACACCCTCTGTGTTCGGTTAGACAGGTAACTCTTTGTCCACAATATAGCAGGTGGTGTAAAGCCATAACACATACGTTTTTCCAGCAGCAGACTATGATCGATAATGTCAAAAGCCGCAATCAAGTCTAACAAACAGGCCCCACAATATTTGTATCCTCAATTTCTCTCAGCCAATCATCAGTCATTTGTTTAAGTGCTGTGCTTGTTGAATCTCCTTCCCTATAAGCGTGCTGAAAGTCTGTTGTCAATTTGTTTACTGTAAAATAGCATTGTATCTGGTCAAACACAATTTTTTCCAAAACTTTACTAAGGGTTGGTAACAGGCTGATTGGTCAGCTATTTGAGCCAGTAAAAGGGGCTTTACAGCCTGAAGCATCTCATAAAAAATTCTCATTAAAGAGAAAGAACATATCATATAAAAAAATTAAGGCAAATGAAATCAAAGCCCAACCTGCTTTGTCCTCCAACTGTTTGAAGGGCTTGGTGACCCCCTCCAGCTGCATGACTAGGCCTGCTTTCAGGTAGTCTTCCGTGACCAGGGCAGAAAGTTCAGAGCAGAGAGTCTCAGCCTCATTCAGCCTCTTCCTCTCCTCCCTCAGCTGGCCAGAGATGGTGTTAGCCTCCTCCAGCTGCTTCTTCAGCACGTCAGGCTGACTGCTAAGGGCCTGCTGGCTGTTGAGCCGGGTCTCCAGTGAGGCGGTGCTCTGGCTCAGGCTCCTCAGCAGATCCTGGAACTGGCCCGACTTCCCCACAGCCTGGTCGATGAGGCCGGCTCGCTGGCCCAGCTGCCCAGTCAGGCCCTGCCATTTCTGGGTGACGGCGGCCAGTTGGTTCTTCACCACCTTCCCACCAGAGGAGGGGTCGTGCTTGCCTGATGTGCTCAGGATAGCAGCAGCAGCCTCGTTAAGCTGGTCAAACTGAGGCTTACGGCTGTCAAACTCGTTCAGGAGGATCTAGAGGGAAAAGTCAATATGACCTTAATAAAGAGCAATGCTGGTGTTTAATAATGAACATAATGTGCAAAATGGTTCAACCTTTTCAATCTTAATTGATTTGGATTCATTCTGGCACGCCTCAACATTTGGCCAGCAGACTAAAAAATCTTTAACATTAGCTTACGTCTGAAGTAAGGGACATTGACATTGAACTGTACGTGGTGGTAATCATTTCAAAGGTAACTAATATATGCCCCATAGTGAAGTACCTGGACTTGCTGCTTCTGTGTGTTGAGCATGTTGGGGTCCATGGAGAGGGGGCCCAGGACACTGAGCATCATATCCTTCTCTGAGAGCCACTGGCGGAGCTGCTGCTCAGTGGTCTGGAACACGTCCAGGTTCCTGTTGGACTCCTCCAGGTGCTGCTTCCTGTCCTCCACTGACTCACTCACATCCACCCAGGCATCATCTGAGGAACAAACATCGGTCAGCACAAAACACCCCTGCAACTTGAACTTTGCACAGCCCCTACTGACTAGGGCTTAGCTGTAGGAGTGTGCCAAGTCTGTAGGCGAGGGGGAAGCCAGGTATACTGACAAGGGGGAGCGGATGCGTGGACTGGACTGACTCTAGGTAAAGCTCTCTGCATTGATGCAGTAGATATTAACCATATAGAGATGGTGCATACTGCATACCAGAGGAGGCTGGTGGGAGGAGCTATAGGAGGATGGATTCATTGTAATGGCTGGAATGGAATAAATGGAACAATATCAAACACATCAAACATATGGAAACCACATGTTTGACTCTGTTCCATATATTCCATTCCAGCCATTACAATGAGCCCATCCTCCTATAGCTCCTCCCACCAGCCTCCTCTGCTGCATACCTATCTGTGACAGCATCTGCTTCCATTTTGCTGCTTCAGGAGAGTCTGGGTGTTTCTCAATCAGATGGAGGAGCTTCTCTCTCAGCTTCTGGAGCTGCTCGCGCTTTTGTTTCATGTCTTCCTCAAAGGCCTGAGAAAAAGAGAGATATTTCGCTTGACTAAAACCATCATATATTTGATCCATTGGCTCCTCAGGCACTCTGAGATGCAAAGACTAGAGACAAGAGGCACCTGCCTGAAACATTGGCTTCCCACAGAGCATTTAGCATACCAATAATAAAATTAGGTATTTTATATGATACCACTGGATGGATGGATTAAATCCCTACTGTAATAAAACATAATGACAACAAGTAGTACACTGTAGAAACCAGGCTTTGGTTGAATCTACCTTCTGTTGCTCCAGTTGTGTTTTCATGGCGTCTTTCTCTGTGGACGCAGAGTTCCAGGATGCTGCTGTCTTCTTCATGTCCTTCAGCCATGTTATCATGGTATCTGTCTCCTTCTGGGCCTCTGTCACCTCCTGCACCAGGCCAGACAGCTCTGCAGCCCGGCCCTTCAGCAGCTTTCCCAGGCTCTCGTGGCCCTCGTTGATATACGACATGTTTTGCTGTACCACCATCAGCTCTGTGTGAGGTTAGAGGTTAGAGGTTAGAGTGTTAGACACCAGACAGGTTACCTTTCATAACAACAATAACTTGGACACGCCACTACTGTAAGCAGTTCCAACACTACTGGAAATGTACACATAAACAACGTGTTGGTGAATTTATTGTGTTATATTGTTTTGCAGTGTGATCTAAACACAGATGGTTTAAAATGACTTTTTATATTATTGGAGGTATATTGAAATCGTGTTCTTAATACATTGGAATGCAAAAATAACGTTAAAAACGTGACATTTCCAGTAGGGAGAACCAAGGATAAGTACAGTATCCTTCCCAGCTTTGTGGAGGATTTCTAAACGTCCTTTAGATCAAGCCAAGGCCTCAAACAGATAATTTCAACCTAACAAGCCATTGCATGTACCTTTGCGATGATGAGTTGATATGTTGTTATGATAATGTACAGGTCTGGAACACTGTGTTCATACATTCCTAACATGACATACTGGTAGAGAAAAATTACCTTTATTGGTTAGGTAGGCATGGTTTCCGGGGCCACCACTGTTAGTAACAGCTGATTGCAAAACAATAAAAAACAAAAAATCATGCTTATTTGTTAAGTACAAACGTCAAAAGGGGGTTTAATACATGGAAAATATAATTGTACTGTATGATCAGTGTGGTTACATTTAGATCAGGATCATGTTCTGTAGCGTACAGATGTAGGATCTTAATTCGAGCCAGTCATCAATCAAATCAAATGTATTTATAAAGCCCTTTTTACATCAGCAGATGTCACAAAGTGCTTATACAGAAACCTAAAAGCCAGTTTCCTACACCAGGAAAATAATCCTGCAGCAAATGTGAATTATTATGTTGATTATAATTAATGGACATTTTTGTAGGGGCAGATTGCTTTTTTGTAAGGGAAAATCAAGTCTGAAATTACAAACTTCAGAAACCCTTTTAAACCTAAAATACAGTACAATTTTAAATGTCCTGCATTGCAGGAAAGTTCTCCTGCAATTTGTTGCAGGAAAGTTCTCCTGCAACAGGGTGATCAAATTAAGATCCTACATCTGTACAGTGTAGCAAAATGTGTTGCAACAGACAACGAGTCTCTCCGTTTCATTGTTTTCTCATTATTGAACACTCCCCGTTATTTCAAAATATTTCTCTCACGAACTGCTCAGAGAAAGTCAAACATTCTGAGCGTACCTGACTTATGTGACATCTTGATCTTGGCTGGAGATGTGAGAACACTGATGAGGCTACATAATGCAGATCCTTTGCTATTTATATCTTGGACGGCAGAGCCTTTGGTTGTCCATTCCTCCATTAGAGCCTGAGAAGAGATCAATCAAACCAATAACATAGTTTACATAACACCATCCAGAATAGGGCTTCAATTTTCATACCTGCATTGAGAGAACACTGAATGATTATGTCTTGAGTGTTTATTGTGAGAGGCAGGGCCAAACAAAGGATATGTGGAGCATTGCAACATCGAGACTAAAATCTCCTCAAAGGAAATACTTTTCAATCTCAAATCCTGATTCATTTCATTTTACACTGTGCTTTTTCTCGTGGCACAAATTATTCAATATGCAAATGTATTATCAAGCATCGAGGGATTTGTGTTTTAATCTTTCATGTTTGACCTATTTTCTTCTGTTTCGTTACTCTCTTCTTGCCTTTAATCTTTTTTTCAGTGACACACACTGTACCATTTCATCTCAGATTGAATGTTTTTTCTGGCAGGTAGTCAACAGTTATTTAGTGTATGACTCCCTGACGAGTCCTATGTAAAACACTTCACATCCTTTTATTACTTTGGCATGGAAACAACTGTGAGGTAAAATAGTGATATATCACACCGCACTTCTCTTACTCCATTACAAAAACACATTTAGTGCCAAACCTGTATCTTGAGAAGTGAGAACATAATAAGTTATTTAAACTTTTCTTTCAAGGCCATTTGAAGACCAAGCTGCACATTCACCTGGACCTTTGTAACATAGCTATTCAGTTGTCCTTCTTTGCACTAAGAACAGGGGTAGAACCTATTATTTATATATACAATAGATGACTGACAGGGGGCGCTGTGATGAAACCACCGTGCCTCCATCTTGACACTCCCTCACCATTGTAAAAAATATTTTGGAGGCTACAGACATTTTAATGCATACTTTTAAATGATATTATGTGAGCAAAAAAAAAACTAAAAAAAACATTTTCCTTAAAGTATCATATTTTGAGATGACTAATGTTACTGTCCCCAGTACAACAAAACAATGCTTAAATACAATTAATTTTGTCCTTGAAACATTTAATTGAAATTGTAGAATTCCTGCTCCTACTGGGGAGTCCCAATATGGTGGCTTCAAAACCTCTCAATGGCCAATACATAGCATCAGCAATCCAGGATTTGTATACATCATTGGGTAGAACATACCATTTCCATAATGTAAATAAGTGAGGGAGCCTAGCTAATACCAGACTAGTCTGTCTGCTGCCTCACATTGACTCTCTGCAGGTCCTTCGCTAGACTCTGTTCACTGATGGTTGGCTGAACCACAGGGACTTTCTCTGTGGTCTCCTCCAGCCACGTCCTGATATCTCCGGCTGCAGCCATGAAGTCTCCCAGCTGGTCCTGGCAGGAAGACACCTCCTCCTCTCTGTGTCAGAGAAGACAACCACAGTCACATCACAATACAGAGACATATAAAATATGCCAAAACATGACTATCAACAGGCAAGATAAAACAATGATGTTAATCCTGTGTCAAATGAGAAGCATCCCCACAGTAGACTACACATGAGGACCAGCAGGTAGCTCTGCAACCATAATTTTCACTTACTTCTCTTTCACTGTGTTTTTGAAGGCATTGAATGTGTTGGAGACGTTGTCCATCTTGCTCTGAATCTGGGCATTGCTTCCCTCTGGACCCATATTGGCCAGTTCCTTTGACAGCGTCTGCAGCATTTCCACATCCTTGGCATGTTCAGCCAACTCAGTGTTAGTGTACTACAGAAACATTAAACAGAGAATATCATTATTGAGCAATGTGTGGTTGAACATGTGCCATTAAAGGGGCAATCTGCAGTTGATACATCCATTTTTGGAGTTAATGATATGTACCTAGTGATTCTTGAAGAATATAATTTATAAATGCCTCATGAGCTTAATTCAACTGTTGTACCCCATCACAACCCAAAATGTTAGATTGTTATATTCCAATGTTTGCAAACAAAGTAATTGTGAACCAACACTATATAGCTTCAAAACATGGTTTAAACTATAATTTTGATATCATGGATGGGCAGTTTTTGCATCCATAGCTCTGTCTATGAATTTGAGAGTGGTTACATTTCTCCAGCCCTATCCCTCAGCTTTTTACCAAAACTGGGGCTGGGACCCCACTATGTGACGAGCTACCTGCATGAGCTGCGAGAGCTCGTTGACGTTTTTCCCAGGTCCGTCTGTTTCGGAGAGGGCCTGCGAGCGCTTGAGCACAAACTGCTGCACCTTCTCCGAGGTCTTCTCAAACTCCTCAACCTTGTCCTTCAGTTGCTCCAGCTGGCCCACCTTCTGCTTGTGCTTGTCACAGGCATCAGAGAAGCGCTGCGACAGGCCATCCATTTTGGACTGCAGCAGAGCCGCCGCGGCGGGGTCAGCTGTCTCCACAAACTTCTTAACCTTGGCCTTCATGGCAGAGATGCTGCTCTGGCGACTGGAAATATCCTGCTCCAGAGCCTTGAAGAGAAACACAATGGATGAATTAGATTTTAGTTTTTTTTTCATCTGTAGAAGATCATGTAGAGACCACAGGAGGCTGTTGAGGGGAGGACGGCTCATAATGACTGGAATGAAGTGAATGGAATGGTATCAAACACAAGGAAACGATGGAATGGTATCGACACATCAAATGTGTTTGATGTGTCGATACCATTCCATTCATTCCAGCCATTACTATGAGCCATTCCTCCCCAATTAAGGTGCCACCAGCCACCTGTGGTAGAGACAAATCCAGAATCAACTGTTGTTGAGCAAAACTGACCAGTTACATTAAGGTGAAGCTATGGTGATGATGATGCTCTGTCTATTTGACTGGCAGAAAACAGTTCTACAAAGTGAATGTTTACAGAACATACTGCCTCTTTGCTGAGCACATCTCCAATGGCTGCTGAATCCAGAGGGACTTGTCCTTTCTCCTTCACACTCTTCTCTACTCCCTCCATCCAGCTCATCATCTCATCCAGGCCATCCTGGACACTCAGAGAGCGGGTCAGGGTGATCTGAAGCTTCTCATTACGATCACTCACTGACTTAGACAGGTTGTCATACCGCTCCACAATATCATCTAAGAGCAGAGACACAAGGCAATGGTTTTGGGTCAATGCATAGCAAAATTTCATACAACTTTGGAATACCAATTCTTGAATTATGAGCAACTCAAGTCAGGGTTTTTGCTGTCTGTAAGACCTTCGAGCTAAGGTCATTCATATGGAAGAGATAACTGTATCATAAATATACAGCACGTACAAAGGATACTTGAGAGTCGGCCAATAGCAATATAATTAGGGATAAGGTAAACAGACTTAAAATTCCAATCCTACTATTTCACTCCAACATTTCTGAATTGCTACAGTGGGGAAAAAAAGTATTTAGTCAGCCACCAATTGTGCAAGTTCTCCCACTTAAAAAGATGAGAGAGGCCTGTAATTTTCATCATAGGTACACGTCAACTATGACAGACAAAATGAGGAAAAAAAATCCAGAAAATCACATTGCAGGATTTTTAATGAATTTATTTGCAAATTATGGTGGAAAGTAAGTATTTGGTCAATAACAAAAGTTTCTCAATACTTTGTTATAGACCCTTTGTTGGCAATGACACAGGTCAAACGTTTTCTGTAAGTCTTCACAAGGTTTTCACACACTGTTGCTGGTATTTTGGCCCATTCCTCCATGCAGATCTCCTCTAGAGCAGTGATGTTTTGGGGCTATCGCTGGGCAACACGGACTTTCAACTCCCTCCAAAGATTTTCTATGGGGTTGAGATCTGGAGACTCCAGGACCTTGAAATGCTTCTTACGAAGCCACTCCTTCGTTGCCCGGGCGGTGTGTTTGGGATCATTGTCATGCTGAAAGACCCAGCCACGTTTCATCTTCAATGCCCTTGCTGATGGAAGGAGGTTTTCACTCAAAATCTCACGATACATGGCCCCATTCATTCTTTCCTTTACACGGATCAGTCGTCCTGGTCCCTTTGCAGAAAAACAGCCCCAAAGTATGATGTTTTCATTCCCATGCTTCACAGTAGGTATGGTGTTCTTTGGATGCAACTCAGCATTCTTTGTCCTCCAAACACGATCGAGTTGAGTTTTTACCAAAAAGTTATATTTTGGTTTCATCTGACCATATGACATTCTCCCCAATCCTCTTCTGGATGCACTCTAGCAAACTTCAGACGGGCCTGGACATGTACTGGCTTAAGCAGGGGGACACGTCTAGCACTGCAGGATTTGAGTCCCTGGCGGCGTAGTGTGTTACTGATGGTAGGCTTTGTTACTTTGGTCCCAGCTCTCTGCAGGTCATTCACTAGGTCCCCCCCGTGTGGTTCTGGGATTTTTGCTCACCGTTCTTGTGATCATTTTGACCCCACGGGGTGAGATCTTGCGTGGAGCCCCAGATCGAGGGAGATTATCAGTGGTCTTGTATGTCTTCCATTTCCTAATAATTGCTCCCACAGTTGATTTCTTCAAACCAAGCTGCTTACCTATTGCAGATTCAGTCTTCCCAGCATGGTGCAGGTCTACAATTTTGTTTCTGGTGTCCTTTGACAGCTCTTTGGTCTTGGCCATAGTGGAGTTTGGAGTGTGACTGTTTGAGGTTGTGGACAGGTGTCTTTTATACTGATAACAAGTTCAAACAGGTGCCATTAATACAGGTAACGAGTGGAGGACAGAGGAGCCTCTTAAAGAAGAAGTTACAGGTCTGTGAGAGCCAGAAATCTTGCTTGTTTGTAGGTGACCAAATACTTATTTTCCACCATAATTTGAAAATAAATTCATTAAAAATCCTACAATGTGATTTTCTGGATTTTCTTTTCTCAATTTGTCTGTCATAGTTGACGTGTACCTATGATGAAAATTACAGGCCTCTCTCATCTTTTTAAGTGGGAGATCTTGCACAATTGGTGGCTGACTAAATACTTTTTTTCCCCACTGTATTTCACTGTGTCAATGATAGTAAACACACATTGGCAGTGGTACTATATTGTCAAGTATTTCATTTGATAAACATTTCAAGAAATAGCATTGGATGAGAATTTATACTTAGTCCGATCACTTACCTACTCTTTCCTGGATAACGTCCTGATTGGTCAACAGGTCCCCCTCGGCGGTGACCAGAGAGTCAGCTGTTTTGCGGAGTGTCTCCACAGCCGTCTGACGACCAGCAGTCTGACCTTGCAGAGCCTGACCATTACAAACACAGACACACAGACGATTAGATCAATGACAGTCAACATGTCTTATAGACCAACCACACTGCTCCATATAGATATATCATTCAACTCCAGCTATACTTTATATCATTACAAAAATGCTGTAATTATACAGATTTAAAGCTAGAGACAACTATTATGTATAAGCATCTAAAAACGAATTGTGTCATTCAAACACTCTAAATACTGTATTGCTTTGCACTAAGGGGGAAACGTAGCATTGTTCTGACATGATTTGTTACCAAAACCACAAGAGACACTTCTACAGTCTTGAGTTTCAGGCGCCTCTAATCTCTCTGTATCTCTGAGTCACTGAAATGCAACTCCATAGAGAGATGTAATGAAACAGTACTTTACTCCCTCTCTCTCTATATTACATACTTTCAGTTGCAAGCCAGCTGGACTCAATCGGAGTGTACTTCAGGTACATCATCTATTTAAGGATAAAATGCATTCTCTACACCTCCAGTCCAACTCCAATCGTGACCCACCCTCCACCCCTCCTCAAAGGCATACGCAAGCAAATGTACCCGTGGCTAAGCTATTCCTGTCTTGGGACTGCTGTGAGGTTTGAATGTGGACCTATAAATAGCAGTGTTGTTTTAAAGTGAGTGGAAACACTGTATATGGAGAGGGGCGTCTGAAGCAGTGTAATGACCTCTAAACCCATTCAGTTCTCAGAGCCGTCGGTAAGTAAACTCTGAAAAAAGGCTGTTGTGTAAACAGCTATTTCTTCACTTGCCCTCTACCTCTGAGTCTGTTACACTACGGTAATGTGCTTTGTGTTGACAAAGGTCATACTGATTTGGCAAGTATTTTTAGAGTTTGGTCATGCCTTGGTGTCCTCCAGCTGTTTCTGTAGGGTTTGGGGGTCGGCAGCGATGGCCTCAGACTGCTGCCTTCTGGCCTCGTCCTCTGAGTTGTTGAGCCACTTCAGGAGACCAGCGGTCGAGTCCTCGTACTTCTTGTACTTGTCCACCACGTCTCTGAGATTGTTGCCAAGCTCATTGCACTGAAAAAAATGAGTTGTGATGTTGATTGATATGGTAGTTACTAACTTTGAATGCATGCAGTATTGACCGCCTACTCTCTTCTCAGCATATAGAAAAGCTGGCCAACAATATAGTGTATAATAAAATAACATATGACCTGAATTATTTTTAAGATGCAGGGTGACACAAAGTCAACCTTCACCTCTCAATATGAGAGTGAACCAGTGTTGTGATACAGAACAATGACTCCTTTGTTTTCATTTAGTTCAAACAGAAATGCTTCCACCGTGTGGTGAGAGTAGGTTATTACACCCCTTAAAGAAATACCATTCAATCGGCCTGAGACGTGTGTCTCTTTCAGTGTGTGATCTCACCCTACTGATTTAAATAGGTAGGCCTCCTGGTGCTACCAAGGTGGTTCAGTGAACAACGTGCATGTGATCAGTAACTAGGCTTTAGCTCAGAGGGCTAAAACAGTCTTACTGGTACTGGTATAGAGTTTACCTGAGAGTGCAGGGCTTTGAAGCGGCCAGCAGCTGAGTCCAGCTTCTCCTTCACAGCAGCACAGGTTCCAGTGGTATCCACGTCCAGCTGGGCATCTTTCCCACCAGGGTCCATGCGTCCGCAGGCCTTCGCCACGTCCAACACCTTCTGTCCTGAGATGGTGATGAACCGCAGGTCTCCCTTGTGGGAGATGACGTCCTCAGAGAAGCTCTTCTGTCTCTGGAGCTTCTCTGTGAGGACGTTCAGAGCTCCAGCAGGGGATCCCAGCTCCCCCACCTCCCCCTCGGCCTGCTGCAGCCAGCCCTCAAACTCCTCACAGTCTCCCTGGAACTTCTTCAGCTCCTCCTGGACCTGGACCACCTGCTTCATCTGCTGTTCTGCCTGGGTAAGGGAAGCGTCGTACCGGCCTTTCAGCTCCTGGATGTCCCTCTGGAGCTTGTCCTTATCTGTGGGTGACAAGGCATGGGCCTGGTGGTCCAACAGAGCCTGGGCTGACTGGGTGGCCATGATCATGTCCTTCTGCTGGGACAGGATCTCCTGGTGACGAGCCTGGAAAGGGGAGAGAGAGTCCATTCAAATTCAAAAAGCTTTATTGTCAAAGTTACAGTACATAATACAGAAAATGGCCACATGAAAAACTACAACAATGACATTTAACAACAGGACAAAGGATGGATATCAAATATAAAATAAAGTGGAAATATTGCATTTAAGTACAAAAGTATTTTATGTGACAATGTGACAAGAAAAGAATCAAGAAAAGGTCAATGCAGCTGTTAGAAAAAGGGACCTGAGCCATGTGTATCCAATGAATTTAACTGACAACAAGCCACTATGAATCAAGCACCAACAGAGAGAATAGGTTAATTTACCTTGACCCTGTCATACTGCTTTTCCAGGTCCAGTTCTGGGGTCTTCCCTGTGGCCTGTCCTTCAGTGTCGTTGTCTGTAGTCTGGAAAGCATTTCCGTTGTTTCCATTGGGGTCATCATCCTCACCCAGAATGTTCTTGGCCGAGGTCTCCGACTGCAACGGCATGTTCCCGTTCAGTATGCCTATATGGTCTGTCTGGTCGCCCCCCATATGGTCTGTCTGGTCGCCCCCCATCCCTTTCTCATTCCCCATGTTGTTGATCCAGTCCAGCAGACCCTCGATTTTGTTCTTGCTCTCCTCAAGCTGCTCAACAGCAGCCTCCTAAACAGGTAGAATATAGTGAGTTAAATTATGATGGCTAAGGTATATGATTAAATAGATGAGAACTATACATTTTTTACATAGATATTTTTTTGTAATAAGTAGGCAATCATCAAGCAGAGTAACACATTATTGTATGTGTGTCTTTAAGCGGATCCATCTTTTCCTGTAAACTAGCTACAATAGAAAGTTGAATTGTCATGATTCAGATCCAGATATATGGATAATGTTGATGCATGCAAAATGCTATATGTTTTCCAACCTTCTCAGTCTCCTGTTTGATAGCAGTGGTCATAGACTTCTCCAGGTCTTTCCTTGACTCCTCGGCCCGTTGGTTGATGAGTTTGACCTTGCTATTGGCGTCCTCCAGCTTGCTCTCGATGGCAACAATCTGATCTGGGGTCAACTTAGACCGATTCTCATCCAGGAACTTGTTGGTGCTACTGATGACCTCATTCAAGGCACTGCCATTGGTCAGGATGTCTTTCTGCAAGGCCTGGACATTTAACATTTAACAAACACAGACACAGACGCAGAAAGCATCATAACAGAAATATTTAGTGATAAATTAGTGAACCCATCAAACAAGATTCAGTATAATAGCAATACATATGTAAAACAAGGTGTACAACTGTTTATATATTTACATTTTAGCAGACGCTCTTATCCAGAGCGACTTACAGTTAGTGAGTGCATACATTATTGTATTTTTTTTTCCATACTGGCCCCCCGTGGGAATCGAACCCACAACCCTGGCATTGCAAACGCCATGCTCTACCAACTGAGCTACATCCCTGCCGGCCATTCCCTCCCCTACCCTGGACGACGCTGGGCCAATTGTGCGCCGCCCCATGGGTCTCCCAGTCGCGGCCGGCTACGACAGAGCCTGGATTCCAACCAGGATCTCTAGCTAACATGGTCTTCGCCACTCGGGAAGACCATGTATACCTGGCATTGTTCAATACATGTTTCTGATTGGTTTGAAGGGCATTCTAGAGCGTGCATTATTTCCCTATATATATTGACACTGTAAAATTCAATGGCTATAGTTAATTCTTACATGTTCTATGTTTGAGCTGCTTTTGAAAGCAAAAGTCGGATTGAAAACATTTTTGCCATTGTTGAATTCGATTTTCTTAATGGCAAGCTAGGACTGATGGTTTGGTTAGCTAAACTAGCAAGTATTTTGTGAAACATCACATCACAGTTAAAACATATATGGCAAAGAGAAATCAGAGATAAATGGGAGGGATTGAGTGGAGCTGAAGGTTGGGACTAAAAATAACAAGATAATGAATGTAAAATATACTGTGTCCGTAAAATATATATAGGTTCAGAACTTTTGTGAAACAGTTGAAAAGTATATGGTGAATACAAATCAAAACTGGATGGTGTTCCGAGATAGATGGGAGGGGTTGAGAGTAGCTGAAGGATGGGACTAAAAACAAACAAAAGATTACTATTGTAACATATACTGTGTCCGTAAAATGTATATAGTATGTATAAACTGGAAGTAAAAGCCTAATAAGTGTTGCTGTCCATTAGTTTACTACAATTAGGGAGGGGTGGTAGGGTTACGGTAAAATAATAAAGGAAAATATATTTTTAAATATATATATATATATATGGTGATTGGAAATTATGCAGACAATTACATTGATGGAAGCCACAATCTATCCGCAATATTAAAGCTGATCTACCCCCGCAAAAAAAAGAAGGATGTTTGTTTGATTTCCACGGCAACTACTGTAGCTCTCTAGTAAACTTGCGAGCTACTTCACTGGATGTTGAACACATTTTTGCCGGCAAATTAACACATTCCTAGTGACAAATGTGTTAAATTATAGCCATGGTATAAAAGGGATAATCAACTCGGGGCTCTATGCGTTCTCTGGAAAATAATGCACCTCTGTGGATGGGCAGTTCCACTTCGCTAACACGTCGTGGAACACACCTTCCACGTTGTTCATTATTTTCCATGGAACGCATATCCCCTCGACTTCGTCTCGGGTCTAACAACACCCGTGCCAATATATCCTCCAAACACCGGCTTCTCGGGCATTATCACTTACAGTGAGTGAAAAAAGTATTTGATCCCCTGCTGATTTTGTACATTTTCCCACTGACAAAGAAATGATCAGTCTATAATTTTAATGGTAGATTTATTTGAACAGTGAGAGACAGAATAACAACAACAAAATCCAGAAAAACGCATGTCAAAAATGTTATAAATTGATTTGCATTTTAATGAGGGAAATAAGTATTTGACCCCCTCTCAATCAGAAAGATTTCTGGCTCCCAGGTATCTTTTATACAGGTAACGAGCTGGGATTAGGAGCACACTCTTAACGGGAGTGCTCCTAATCTCAGCTTGTTACCTGTATAAAAGACACCTGTCCACAGAAGCAATCAATCAATCAGATTCCAATCTCTCCACCATGGCCAAGACCAAAGAGCTCTTCAAGGATGTCAGGGACAAGATTGTAGACCTACACAAGGCTGGAATGGGCTACAAGACCATCGCCAAGCAGCTTGGTGAGAAGGTGACAACATTTGGTGCGATTATTCGAAATGGAAGAAACACAAAATAACTGTCAGTCTCCCTCGGCCTGTGGCTCCATGCAAGATATCACCTCGTGGAGTTGCAATGATCATCAGAACGGTGAGGAATCAGCCCAGAACTACACAGGAGGATCTTGTCAATGATCTCAAGACAGACGGGACCATAGTCACCAAGAAAACAATTGGTAACACACTATGCCGTGAAGGATTGAAATCCTGCAACGCCCGCAAGGTCCCCCTGCTCAAGAAAGCACATATACAGGGCCGTCTGAAGTTTGCCAATGAACATCTGAATGATTCAGAGGAGAACTGGGTGAAAGTGTTGTGGTCAGATGAGACCAAAATGGAGCTCTTTGGCATCAACTCAACTCGCCGTGTTTGGAGGAGGAGGAATGCTGCCTATGACCCCAAGAACACCATCCCCACCGTCAAACATGGAGGTGGAAACATTATGCTTTGGGGGTGTTTTTCTGCTAAGGAGACAGGACAACTTCACAGCATCAAAGGGACGATGGACGGGGCCATGTACCGTCAAATCTTGGGTGAGAAATTCCTTCCCTCAGCCAGGGCATTGAAAATGGGTCATGGATTTGTATTCCAGCATGACAATGACCCAAAAAACACGGCCAAGGCAACAAAGGAGTGGCTCAAGAAGAAGCACATTAAGGTCCTGGAGTGACCTAGCCAGTCTCCAGACCTTAATCCCATAGAAAATCTGTGGAGGGAGCTGAAGGTTCGAGTTGCCAAACGTCAGCCTCGAAACCTTAATGACTTGGAGAAGATCTGCAAAGAGGAGTGGAACAAAATCCCTCCTGAGATGTGTGCAAACCTGGTGGCCAACTACAAGAAACGTCTGACCTCTGTGATTGCCAACAGGGGTTTTGCCACCAAGTACTAAGTCATGTTTTGCAGAGGGGTCAAATACTTATTTCCCTCATTAAAATGCAAATCAATTTATAACATTTTTGACATGTGTTTTTCTTGATTGTTTTGTTGTTATTCTGTCTCTCGCTGTTCAAATAAACCTACCATTAAAATTATAGACTGATCATTTCTTTGTCAGTGGGCAAACGTACAAAATCAGCAGGGGATCAAATACTTTTTTCCCTCACTGTAAGTATACAATACAGTGGGGGAAAAAAGTATTTAGTCAGCCACCAATTGTGCAAGTTCTCCAACTTAAAAAGATGAGAGAGGCCTGTAATTTTCATCATAGGTACACGTCAACTATGACAGACAAATTGAGAAAAGAAATCCAGAAAATCACATTGTAGGAATTTTAATGAATTTATTTGCAAATTATGGTGGAAAATAAGTATTTGGTCACCTACAAACAAGCAAGATTTCTGGCTCTCACAGACCTGTAACTTCTTCTTTAAGAGGCTCCTCTGTCCTCCACTCGTTACCTGTATTAATGGCACCTGTTTGAACTTTTTATCAGTATAAAGGACACCTGTCCACAACCTCAAACAGTCACACTCCAAACTCCACTATGGCAAAGACCAAAGAGCTGTCAAAGGACACCAGAAACAAAATTGTAGACCTGCACCAGGCTGGGAAGACTGAATCTGCAATAGGTAAGCAGCTTGGTTTGAAGAAATCAACTGTGGGAGCAATTATTAGGAAATGGAAGACATACAAGACCACTGATAATCTCCCTCGATCTGGGGCTCCACGCAAGATCTCACCCCGTGGGGTCAAAATGATCACAAGAACGGTGAGCAAAAATCCCAGAACCACACGGGGGGACCTAGTGAATGACCTGCAGAGAGCTGGGACCAAATTAACAAAGCCTACCATCAGTAACACACTACGCCGCCAGGGACTCAAATCCTGCAGTGCCAGACGTGTCCCCCTGCTTAAGCCAGTACATGTCCAGGCCCGTCTGAAGTTTGCTAGAGTGCATTTGGATGATCCAGAAGAGGATTGGGAGAATGTCATATGGTCAGATGAAACCAAAATAAAACTTTTTGGTAAAAACTCAACTCGTCGTGTTTGGAGGACAAAGAATGCTGAGTTGCATCCAAAGAACACCATACCTACTGTGAAGCATGGGGGTGGAAACATCATGCTTTGGGGCTGTTTTTCTGCAAAGGGACCAGGACGACTGATCCGTGTAAAGGAAAGAATGAATGGGGCCATGTATCGTGAGATTTTGAGCGAAAACCTTGAAGATGAAACGTGGCTGGGTCTTTCAGCATGACAATTATCCCAAACACACCGCCCGGGTAACGAAGGAGTGGCTTCGTAAGAAGCATTTCAAGGTCCTGGAGTGGCCTAGCCAGTCTCCAGATCTCAACCCCATAGAAAATCTTTGGAGGGAGTTGAAAGTCTGTGTTGCCCAGCGACAGCCCCAAAACATCACTGCTCTAGAGGAGATCTGCATGGAGGAATGGGCCAAAATAACAGCAACAGTGTGTGAAAACCTTGTGAAGACTTACAGAAAACGTTTGACCTGTGTCATTGCCAACAAATGGTATATAACAAAGGATTGAGAAACTTTTGTTATTGACCAAATACTTATTTTCCACCATAATTAGCAAATAAATTCATAAAAAATCTTACAATGTGATTTACTGGATTTTTTTCCCTCATTTTGTCTGTCATAGTTGACCTATAGTGTACCTATGATGAAAATTACAGGCCTCTCTCATCTTTTTAAGTGGGAGAACTTGCACAATTGGTGGCTGACTAAATACTTTTTTTCCCCACTGTAAATGTGTAGCTATGACATAATCCTTAAAAAATGATATATGTAGCCATACACTCTAAAGCTCAGATGTAATTGATTGACTAGTTAACCAGCATGTTTTACTGAACCTGATGCTCTTGATGCACTTGCTGCAGGTCTTCCACACTCTCTGCACCCTTGGTCTGCTGCTGATGGCCTATCAGACGGTTCTCTGTATTGGTCAGGTTGTCACACAGCTCCTGCAGCTTGTCCGAGAAAACCTTCTGTTTCTCCACCATGTACTGCACACATCAGAGAGCAATGTTACTCTGTTACACTCCACCCAACAGGTCTTAGCTTACACTACATGTTACACACTAATCGTACTGGACATTTATAGACTGTCAACCCCCTAGGACAATGGTCTGAGTATGCTGTAAACATGGTAGCCATTCAACAGGCCAGCTTTCTAACTTGGTAAAGAAAGAGGACGGGTCCAGTAGACAGCAACAGGACATTCATTCAGTGTGTTAGTGTTGACTGAGATGGTGGGGGAAACGTCCCCACACTGAAGATGCATTTTGAGTTTGGCTTCTGGAGTTTAGAGTTCAAAGGCATCTTGAAGCCTGTGAAAGATGAACACGACCAGGAGAAAGGTTAGCGTTTGGCAGTGGTCAAGCAGTGGTCAAGCAGTGGTCTGTGTGTTGTTAAAAGACACATGCAATAGAGTCATTTCTAATTAAAACACATTCAAAACACATCATTATAAATCTTACTTAACTAATTCTAGTGACATACATTATTATGTTATAGATATTCTAAAGCATATATAATGACAATAATTAGTTTATATAGCCATAAATACATAACCAACCACACTTTTTACATTTTAGTCATTTAGCAGACGCTCTTATCCAAAGCGACTTACAGTTAGTGAGTGCATACATTTTCATACTGGCCCCCCGTGGGAATCGAACCCACAACCCTGGCGTTGCAAGCGCCATGCTCTACCAACTGAGCTACACGGGACTATAGCCACACTTTACTCTCATGCTCACCTCACTTCAACCAATACATTTTCATAGTTTTCTCAACAAACTGAAATCGACTCTTTCAAAGGTGCAACGGCCCAAAGCCCAGTCATTTGGGTCCAAACCTTCTGCTGACTCTCGTCCTCTCTGATCTCCAGGTGGAGTTCCAGGGTGCGTCTCTTGTTGGCCACACTCTCCGTCTGTTCCTTAAACGCCCGCTGGGTGGCGCTGAGAGACTTGAGGAGGTGCTTGCTCTGTGCCGGGCTCAGGAACTGGGCATGCTCTGAGATAAAGTACTGGATGTCAAACGCAGTGTCCTCCAGATGTCTCTGGGTCCCTGACAGATTAGTCTCCATGCCCTAGAAACACAGCCAGAGGAGGTCATGGAAGTGGAAGGAATCAATCAACACAACTCATTGGATGTGTAAATGTAATGCATAGATGCAATGTGTATTATAATATATTGTGCCACTGGTTAATTCTAGGGAAAAACAACATCAACTTGTATTTATTTTTGTTCCATATAACCTTCAAATACTGTGTTTGACAACTCTAGGTGAATAAGGAACATGGAGAACAAGGTATAAAAATATACCTTATTCTTCTGGATCATGTCTTTCACTGTGTCCGTGTCAGATGTGTTCAGGATGTCGAGGTTGCAGGCCATCTCAGAGTTCTCATGAATACAGCCTGATAGTCTATCAAGGGTACTGAGGAGATCCTGGTATGTTGACTCCAACTGGGCCTGAAAAACACAATGAAGACTCACTGTATTTACTTTGTATTTACTGCAGTTTAGTAACACAACTTCCTACAGATGTAGGATCTTAATTTGATCGTGTAGTGTATTTGAGGTTTAAAAAGGCTTCCGATTGAAAAATGTATCAACCCCTACAAAAATATCCATTAATTATAATCACTTAATTAATAATTCACATTTCCTGTTGCTGCAGGATTATTTTCCTGCTGTAGCAAACTGGCTCAAACTAAGATCCTACATGTGTATATCACAACAATGAGAAACAAACACTGACCTTTCCTGTATCAATAGCCTGCCTTAGAACATCATTCCTTTCTGCAGACATCTGCCTAACGTCTGCAAAAAATGGCTGCAACTCCAGAAAGGCTGAAGCCAGATCTTGGTGGATATGCGTGGGAACGAGCTCATTGGCAGACTTTAGCAGCTGCTTGGTTATGTTCAGATCTCTGGTCAGAAAGCTAGCCAGTGTAGAGAGATGTGCTTCCAACGACTGGAAACAGTGAGTTTAGTCAGAAAAAAGGAAAGTGACATGTAAGAAGT
Organism: Coregonus clupeaformis; assembly: GCF_020615455.1. Classification (NCBI taxonomy): domain Eukaryota; kingdom Metazoa; phylum Chordata; class Actinopteri; order Salmoniformes; family Salmonidae; genus Coregonus; species Coregonus clupeaformis. The sequence goes on along the minus strand of NC_059222.1, from coordinate 36,741,423 downwards.
GGGTGAATATTGAGACAGATGCTCAATGTAAGGAGGAGAAACTCAGAAACAGAAATAAAGAGAGAAATTGAAGTGGCTAGAAAGTACTCAAGGTTGCACATTCTTTCACTGAGGCATAGTTATGATAGTGTATTCAAGCATATGTATAGTATTTTTGCTATACTTTTATTACATTGTGTATGTCATAACAAACCTGAGATTCATCCAGCTGAATGTGTAACTCCTCCATACTGTTACTCAGAGATCCCTGCTGGGAAGACAGGTCGTTCCTGATCTCCTCTAGAACATCTGCATGATCCTGAAGTCTGCCCACACACTCCAGATAATCCTGGGTGGAGTACTGTTGCTGAAAATACATAATATTCATGACCACCACCGGTCAAAAGTTTGGAAACACCTACTCATTCAAGGGTTTTTCTTAATTATTTTAATTTTTTTACATTGTAGAATAATAGTGAAGACATCAAAACTATAAAATAACACATATGGAATCATGTACATTTACATTTTAGTCATTTAGCAGACGCTCTTTTCCAGAGCGACTTACAGGAGCAATTAGGGTTAAGTGCCTTGTTCAAGGGCACATCGACAGATTTTTTTTTTTTTTTCACCTCGTCGGCTCGGGGATTAGAACCAGCGACTTTTCGGTTACTGGCACAACGCTCTTAACCACTAAGCTACCTGCCGCCCCTATGTAGTAACCAAATAAGTGTTAAACAGATCAGAATATATTTTATATTTCTGATTCTTCAAATAGCCACCCTTTGCCTTGATGACAGCTTTGCACACTCTTGGCATTCTCTCAACCAGCTTCATGAGGTAGTCACCTGGAATGCATTTCAATGAACAGGTGTGCCTTCTTAAAAGTTCATTTGTGGAATTTATTTCCTTCTTAATGCGTTTGAGACAATCAGTTGTGTTGTGACAAGGTAGAGAGGGTATACAGAAGATAGCCCTATTTGGTAAAAGAACAAGTCCATATTATGGAAGGAACAGCTCAAATAAGCAAAGAGAAATGACAGTCCATCATTACTTTAAGACATGAAGGTCAGTCAATACGGAACATTTCAAGAACTTGAAAGTTTCTTCAAGTGCAGTCGCAAAAACCATCAAGCACTATGATGAAACTGGCTCTCATGAGGACCGCCACAGGAATGGAAGACCCAGAGTTACCTCTGCTGCAGAGGATGTTCATTAGAGTTACCAGCCTCAGAAATTGTAGCCCAAATAAATGCTTCACAGAGTTCAAGTCACAGACACATCTCAACATCAACTGTTCAGAGGGGACCGTGTGAATCAGGCCTTCATGGTCGAATTGCTGCAAAGAAACCACTACTAAAGGACACCAATAAGAAGAAGAGACCTGCTTGGGCCAAGAAACACGAGCAATGGACATTAGACCGGTGGAAATTTGTCCTTTGGTCTGGAGTCCAAATTTGAGATTTTGGGTTCCAACCGCCTTGTCTTTGTGAGACGTGGTGTGGGTGAACGGATGATCTCCACATGTGTAGTTCCCACCGTAAAGCATGGAGGAGGAGGTGTTATGGTGTGGGAGTGCTTTGCTGGTTACACTGTCTGTGATGTATTTAGAATTCAAACTTAACCAGCATGGCTACCACAGCATTCTGCAGCGATACATCATCCCATCTTGTTTGGGCTTAGTGGGACTATCATTTGTTTTTCAACAGGACAATGACCCAACACACCTCCTGGCTGTGTAAGGGCTATTTTACCAAGAAGGAGAGTGTTGGAGTGCTGCATCAGATGACCTGGCCTCCACAATCCCCCGACCTCAACCCAATTGAGATGGTTTGGGATAAGTCGGACGGCAGAGTGAAGGAAAAGTAGCCAACAAGTGCTCAGCATATGTGGGAACTCCTTCAAGACTGTTGGAAAAGCATTCCAGGTGAAGCTGGTTGAGAGAATGCCAAGAGTGTGCAAAGCTGTCATCAAGGCAAAGGGTGGCTATTTGAAGAATCTCAAATATAAAATATATTTTGATTTGTTTAACACTTTTTTGGTTACTACATGATTCCATATGTGTTATTTCATAGTTTTGATGTCTTCACTATTATTCTACAATGTAGAAAATAGTTCAAATAAAGAAAAACCCTTGAATGAGTAGGTGTGCCCAAACTTTTGACTGGTACTGTATTTCATATAAATTAAGAAGAGTTCTTTCCTAGGCATTTAAATGAGTTTCGAACATAAAACTTACCCTGACTTTAGATTGAACAGCATCAGCATTGCCTGTGTCTGAAATGGTTTCAACCTCTGTAGATTGAAATAGGTCCGGAGCTTCCATGGGATCTGCCAAGGCACCTTCAGCCTCATCTGACAAGCCCTCCTCCTGGATGATCTCCAGGTTGTGTGGCCTGTCCTCGTGAGGAGCACCATCCAGAATACTGCACAAGGTTCCTATCACATCTCTGAGCACGGCAGGGTCTTGGCTTGAGGATACACTTTGAAGAACCTGCAGAAGCCGAGACTGAATCTGTGTCATATCAGATGGAGTGGTTTCTTCATGGGGTGGTTCCCCTTCCTCTTCCACCGGACTAGTTTTACCTGAACGGAAAGCCTCTTGCTTCAACAGATCCCTGAGGAGATCTGGGCTACTACTTTTCATAAGCCCAGAAGCTGCATCTGTCTCCTCACCAAAATCACCAAAACCTCTCCCATGGGACTGTGGATTGTCCTGTATCAGGTTGATGATGTCCTCCACTGCTTGGGTCTCAGCCTTTTGCACGTCATCGACATCTGCCCCCTCCACTCTCATTCTCACCAGCTCATCTAAACCAGACCTTAGAGCAGTATAGATGGCCGACACAGGTGGTGGGACACTATCAGGTGTCATGGAGTCTGGTGGAACATCAACAGTCATCAGATGGGGATGATTCTCATCAGCACAACATTGATTCTGCCTACATCCATCACATGTAAGATCTGATCCGAGGCCAGGCTTTACCGGATGCCCTGAGGTAATTTCTGATGTTGAGGGTGTATTGGAGTGAGAGTCTGGTTGAGCATTAACGGCCATCGGCTGGGGATTATTCTCAAAAGAACCACATTCATCTTGTTTAACATCTGATCTCATACCTGGCTCTTTTGCCTTTAATGGATTCCCTGGGGTCATTTCTGATGCTGACGACGAACTTGTATCGGGCAACTTCTCAGACACACCTGAATTACGTTTGTCACTACTTGTCTGTCCTGTCTGTGATGTTTCGGACACCGTGGCTGAATCAGCTTGATCAGTAATCTGTGAGAGACCACCATTAGATGAGCCTTCTTGTCTCCCTGGTTTGCTGTCACCACTCCTGCTTGATTCAACCCTGTCATTAGCTTTAGCTTTAACATTAGAGTTTGAATTTGGCAGGTGTTTATCAGTCAGTGTCGGATCAGGGGTAATTGTGCTAAATATCTCTTTAGTGGGAGCAGTTTGTAACTGCTCTTGATCACCTATATCATAGCTGTCTTTATTGTCACTGCCTGTTTCTACGCTCAGTACATTGGATACAATAGCTAAATCAGAGGAGTTAGTCAACTGCACTGGACTCTTTTTCTGACCGGTGGGCTTACTCTGACTGTGCTCGTTTTGAGAGGATGTGGGCTTGATATCTCCACCAATATTCCTCTCTGACTTCACTAGAGGTTGCTGAGGTGACACAGTGCTAAACGATGAAACTTCATCACCGTTTATTACAGTTTTATCCCCATTGACACCCACGACTCTGGACACCGTGCTTGTTACATCACCAGACAAATCTCTTGGTGATGAGCTATCTATTCTCCGGTCTGACTCCTTGAGTAACTGGCTGGCTGGCGGCTGAACAGCGTTCAACACATTCTCCATTTTCTTTTCATCAGACAACAGATCACTATGTGATGAGCAGGACACGCCCGAGTCACTCTGAACAGGACAGACAGTCTGGTCCCCCACTATCTCATGGTATCCTGCTCCCAGCTGCCCATCATGCGGAGTGAAGCCAACCGCCTCGCAGGACAGATCAGTTTCTCTCCTCAGAGAACTGCTACTGTCTTCCTCTGTCTGTCTCAATTCCTCGGCCTGGCGCTGAGGTGCTCCACTATCTCCACTATCGCTCAAACTGAGAGAGTTTGATCTGTTTGACGACATGTAATTTTGGATGGAATTTCTAGACCCAGGGACCATGTCTGACAGTGGACTGATGGGGGCCTGTGAGGCACCATCTTCCCTTAATGAAGATGTTGTGTCAAGTTGATGGATGACACGTCCCCCTGTTAACTGATCTGACAGGATAGGTGATATGATCTGTCTACATACAGGCCTGTGACTAATGGTGAAAGAAGGTAGTAAGGACTTCTGCGAATCGCAGTTCTGTTCTCTGTTTCCTTCTGCGTCCAAATCTTCCCCTGCATGTCTATTCCTGTTCTCGATCCCTTCTTCCTCATCAGGGTCATCAAGAACCAAAACCGCCAGCTTTTTGTCTTTTTGATGCTGACGTATATTCTCAGCCTCGTCGTTGTCTATGAGGCCCAGACTCCGGGAATAAGAAATGCTGTGAGTACAGTGTCTATCAGGGTCGACGATTGCTTTGTGTACTGGGTCTAATTGAAGGATCTTTACAGCCAAATCATCATCAATCATCCCTGAATCCAGTGCTTCACTCACACTAATAGTGCATCCAGACTTGGATTCATATGCACCACCCAACAGGCTGTGCTGTTCCATGATCTGCAGGGCCATCTGGGAGGATATGGGGCCTTTAGACACAGCTTCTTTCAGGGTTGCCATTGTGCTTCTCTCTTCCCCTAAGACATCTCCCTTGTGGAGCTGCAATTCTAGCACCTCTAACACAGTCTCCTTGTCCACATGGCCCTTACCAAGAGCTGCATCAAGGTCATAGCGTTTCCCAGAGATTATATCCAAAATGCCACCCTCCTCAACTTGGGCTCTGAGAAGGTGGGACGCAAGGACTCTCTCATCTTCATTGTCCCACACTACTTCTTCAGTGCATGGAAACGCTGTGGTTGTGTCAAGGGTGTCAGTGGCCAATAGCGATGACTCAAAGTTGGTGTCCTTGTCTGTCTCACAGCCAGGTGTCACTGGATATGTGGGACGTTGTGGGGAACCTTGTGCAACTGAGGCCAAGCTCAGGCCTGTGTCTTTCCCTGAGCACAAAGTAGAGCTTTTCAGTACGGTTTGTGTGGCTGAACTTCCCTTGAAAGTCACTTTAGGTTGATTATCTGAAGCAATATCTGTTTCTGAATCCATTTTAAATGGTGTTGGGATTGTGCTCATTGTGTTGGTTTGATAGATTCTGTCAGACACAACACCCATTTCAAAGGAAGGCTGCCTGGTATTATTTTCAGAGTCAACAGATATGGATGATTCGTCTGTGAAACCGTGTGCTACCTCCCTTTTGGAATGTTGTGCATTGTTTTCATAGCTAGAATATTCCTCTTGTGCTGGCATCCTTTTGGAATCCGGTGCAGCTGAGGGGAAACTCGTGTCTGTGTCATTCACTGAGCACAATATTGGGTGGGTTGACCTTTCCAAAATGATTTGTCTGGCTGACCCTTCGTTGAAAGTGAAAGTCTCTTGTGGTTGATTATCTGAAGCTATTTGTGAGGTTTCGACATCAATTTCAAAGGGTCCTAGACTTGTGTTGTTTATCTTCTTCTTCGAAACTTTTGCTTCAGAATCAGGCTGTCTGATGGTCTTTTCAGAATCAACTGAGAGGGATCTAGGAGGAGTTGAGATTTCCAAAATGGTTTGTGTGGCTGAACCTCCATTGGCTGTATCTTTTGGTTGATTATCTGAAGAAGTTTCAGTGGTGACTAAATCAATTTCAATCAGCGCTGGGCTCGTACTGGTATTTTTACAAGAGCTAACCTCTACAGATGCTTCCTCTGTGAGGCCTTGTGCCACCACCTTTTTAGAATCCTTGGCACCTGATGACAGGTGCATGTCTGTGTCATTCACTAAGCACAATCCAGGAGGAGCTGAGATTTCCAATACAGTTTGTGAAGCTGAAACTCCATTGACAGTCTCTTGTGGTTGATGATCTGAAGGTATTTCTGAAGTTTCTACACCAATTTCAAACGATGATGGGCTTGTACCGTGTCTGGTCTTTTGATAAATGCTTTTAGACAAAACATTGGCTTTAGAATCAGGTTGTCTGGCAATCTTTTCAGAATGAACAGCTACAGATGCTTCCTCTGTGACGCATTGTGCTAGCAAGCTCATGTCTTTGCCATTCACTGAGCATGATTTAGTAGGGGCTGAGCTTTTCGACATGGCTTGTGTGTCTGATTCTCCTATTGGTTGATTATATAAAGCCATATCTGAGGTTTCTAAACCAATTTCACAGGGTGGTGGGCCATCAGACAAAACACTTGTATCAGAATCATGCTGTCTGGTATTCTTAACAGCGCTAGATAACTCCTCTGTGAAATCTTGTGCTAGCATCCTTTTGCAATCCTGTGCACCCGAGGGCAAGCTCATGTCTGTGGGAGGAGTTTGTGTGGCTGAACTTCCATTAAAAGTCTCTTTTGGTTGATTATCTGAGGATTCTGCATCAATTGCAATGGGTGCTAGACTTATACTGCTTGTATTCTTTTGATAGATGCTAATTTCAGAATCCGGCTGTGTGGTATTTTTTACAGAGTCAATAGCTGAAGCAGACTCCTCTGTCCCATGTTGTGCTACCATCTTTACCACATTATTAAAAAAGGTTTTATTATCAGATTGATTATAATCTGACTCCTCCTCCCTGAAGAAATTGGAAGCACGGTGGTCTTTCATTGTTCCATCCGTTTCCTCGTTAATGTGCAAATATCCAAAATCCTCAGTATTGCTTTCAAAGGACATCTCTGAATCTTCAGAAATATTTTCTTTCAAGGAAATATCCCCAAAAGTGGCCTCACCAGGTCCAGTGTTGTATACCTGGTTTTCAGTTGTCTCTACTGAAATGTCAACTAAAAGTTCTGCCATTTTAGTCAACTGTCCATCGAATATTAAGAGCCTTTGTCCTGATTTTGGATCCATGTAACTATTCAGTGTGAGGTATGAGATAAATAACTGTTTTGCCTCGATGGGAGATGGGGTATTTATGTTCTCATCATCAATCTCATTATCATCTGTAGGGCGATGGGATCCTCCAATCTGAAGCTCCCTCAACATCAGCCAGTTAGAAAATCTCTCATTAAGCTCAACAACATCAGGAAAAACATCTGGTATTTCAATGGTTTTCAATACCTCTGCTGTATGTGCATCAATGAAACCATTTTGAGTAGCAGAGTTAATATCCACTACCTCTGAGTATTCTGGTATGTAAAGGGCAGCTATCTTCTGTCTATTGCTGAGCAGTTTGAACGCGAGCTGATAGGTGATGATTTCGTGCCGCAGAGAGGTGGACACGGACAAGATTTCACCAGAGTGAGGCCATAAAAGTCCCATGAGCCCCTTCTGTTTCTCCAGCACCAAGAGTGCACTGCTAAAGCTAATCAAATCACACTGAACAGCCTCATCCACCGTTAGCCTTTTGCCATTCTGAGGGTTCACTATGCCTCCATTTTGGGCCTGCTGGCTCAGTATCCCACTGGCAGTGTCTTGATCGATCAAGCCCTCTGACAGGGCTTGCTCTACGGTGAGCTTACGGCCTGTTTTGGGGTCGGCGATACCGCCTGCAAACAGCTGAGCACCCAGCAGCCTCAATGTGGTCTCTCTGTCAATCAACCCCTCATGAACCGCCCTAAGTACACTCATCTCCCTCCCGGATGTCAACTCTATGCTCCCATTGTGGCTCTTCTTCACCGGCAGCAGTCGCAGTCCAGTCTCCTCATCCACCACGCTCCTCTGCACCAGCTGGGTAAGCGAGACCTTCTCTGCCGTGCCGGGGTTGATCAGGTCCTTCCATGTGTTCTGTCTCTCAAGGAGCTTGACGTACAGAGGTGCAGGGATCAGGCCAAACTGAAAGGCCCTCTCCAGGGTCAGTACATCGCCCGTGTAGGACACCCTCAACCCACCTGTAGCCAGCTGGATCTCTATAACCTTCATGGCCAGGCGCTCAGAGACGGCCCCCTCTCTAAGCGCTGCCATCACAGGGAGAGGTTCTGAAGAGAATGGCGGGCTCAGGATGTTCTGGTTGGCTTCCTTGAGCTCTCTGAGCTGCTTCCAGGTGGCCTCGTCAATGAGGTTGTGATGGAAAGCATCGTCCAGCTCCAGACACATCCTGAACTGAGGCAGAACGAGGCCAGAGGTGACGAGCTGAGCCTCCAGGAGACTGAGCCCAGTGGTATGGTCGATCAGGCCGCTTTGGACAGAGCTAAACACAGAGTAGACCTCTATACTTCCCACTTCGAGAACGCCCTCAATGGTCTGAAACTCCTGTGGAAAAATACATTAAACATTATGAGTAGACATATTCTGCATCAAATTTCAAAATCCAAAATGTTATGATAAAAATCATTTTGTTTATTTATAATTGACATTATTGTTGAAAAATTGACATACTAATCAAATTCACACTGTATTCTAAAGCAAGGTGAAACATGTACTCACCCCTCAGACAGGCATTTGAATGTTAACAGTTCATACGCAACAGTGCAAGGCTGTGTCAGTGTGATTCAACAGCAAGAAGAAGAGGATACCCTAAAAGCTGGCATGCATCTGTGAACAGAATATTCACTATCTTGCAAAACAAGAGAGCAAGTTAGACACGACACATCAAGGCTGTTATATTTGGTTGTTGGTGACCACCTGTAAGAATGAAAAGGAGATCACCGAAGCTTGGTTTCAATGATGGCTGTGAAAAGTCAGAATGAGGCTGGGTGACATGAAACACTAATGCTCCTAGACCTAGCATGTTTACAGCATACTCAGTTTCATTGGGTTTTGAAAATAAAACTATTTTCCCTACTCTCGAGAAATCTACTTCCCTCACTTTGTTCAGAAGTCAATACAGTGGTTTTAAGATGACAATGAATGTAGCACAAGAGAAACCCATGCTAGAGACCATATAGGAAACAGGGTTAGTCATGCAGTTGAACAGTAGATGGCATTGTTTGTGCATAATTTCTCACACCACACTGTAAATGCCAATCCAGCGTTTCAGAAGCCCTGTTTATACCTGCTGTTAACATGTGTCCTTCATCCTGATCTTGTCCTGATCTTGACCTGATCTTGTTTGTTTACACTTATAAGATCTGATCACAATCTTATCTAGAAATGTGGGCACAATCAGAACGTGGACAAGATCAGGACAAAGACAGCATGTTAGAACCAGGTATAAACAGGGCTAGAGATTAAGTCCAGTATCTTACCTGCTCGGCAGACGGTGTCTGATCAGAACACTGCTGGGAGAGATCACTGTAGGCTTGATGGAGGGATTTCAGCTGCTCCTTGGCTTCCTGCTTCTCTTCCTCGGTCATCCTGCAAATCAGGACGTCATTTAAGTTCTCTTATCATTATCATATCATTAAATAATTTAAGGCATATGAAATATTGCATTATTTACAGTGCACAGAGGCATGTACAAAAGTCAGCCTTAAAAATCTCTAATATTCGTAATGATAATTCAACTCACTTATCACTGTGTTTAGTTAGCATCAACTGTGTTGTCCTCAGTGCTTCTGCAATTTGCTCTTTTTTTGTTACCATCTCTTCCATTGAAACCTGAAATAACAATGGGTATACCTTATTAATACATATTACTGATGTTTACTCTAATCCCCTGATATGCCAATTTGTAGTATAATATTAGTCACAATAATATACACTGACGTTTCACAAAACGTATTTAAGTGGGGTTTGTGCTATTTATTAAACTTAGATATCCAGTTCCTGATTTTCATTAATTGGATTTGCACAGAAATGTTTCTTTGATGTGTTTTTCTTTTCTTATCATATAGTTATCACTTAAAAAACCTAGTGGCAGGAGTTTACGTGAACCTGACCAGGAGAAACTAGGTCATAGCAAGTCAGACTAGAGCACTGACTTTTTTCTGGCCAGGCCAAATGGTTAAGAAAAATTTACCCTTATCAAAATAAGATCTGTGCATCCACAATGTATTCCTTTTCAATGTAAAGTCCATTGAATAATATTATGCAGAAAAATGACTTTTCATTTGATTCCATTTAAAAAGTGTTATGCTGCAAAATGTTCAGTATATTTTCAAAGAGTAAGGCGTGTTTATAATCAAGTTATATTGAAATACTGGAATGCTTGTGCAACTGTGTCACCTTTGGTTCTATTGTGAGTTATGGTTATAATTACAGAAGCCCTGAGAGTGAGGAATCACAAGGATGGCAGAGACCATGGGATAATGATTCAAACTTGGGGCAAATTAATTTCTGCTCATGGAATTGACCCCAACTTAAATTTCTAATAGGGTAAAGAAAAAATAAGAGTATTAAAAGCATTGTATTTATTAGAACTATGCACATACAGTAACAGTGAAAGGTTGTGTGATTTTTTATTTTTTTTATTGCAAATTCTTGAAATTGAGCACAACCATCAGTATATAAAATACACACAGAATTGTGGGCGTAATGATTTACTGTATACAACTACAATATGTGTACAACAAAAAGACAGGAGATGAAACCGTAAAGTACATATGTAGGATCTTAATTTGATCACTCTTTTGTTGCAGAGAATTTTCCTTCACAGCAGGAAATTAAAACTTGTAGTGTATTGGAGATTTTAAAAAGCTTCTAAAATTTGTAATTTCCACTTTAAAATACCAAACTTGATTTGCACTAACGAAAAATGTATCAACCCCTACAACAAATTTCAATTAATTATAATCCACATATTAATTCACATTTCCTGTTGCTGCAGGATTATTTTCCTGCTATAGCAAACAGGCTCAAATTATTGTCCTACATCTGTAACAGTAAATGCATGTTTGCACACAGTATTTACCTGAGGCTTACTAGAGGCCTCTGTGCTGGCTTTACCATCTTTGTTCTGGCCTGGTTTCACACTGGACATCCAACCCAATAGCTTGCTAACTTTATCACCATGCTCTTTCTTCTCCTCATCAACAGATCTCTAGGATTTGAGGAAAGAATTTCAAAAAGGCTGTTAGGGTCAGAGTTGGTCTTGTATGAAAACAGGAAATGTGGTTATGCAGACATTCAACAACAAATAAACCTCTAAGGAGACCCCCAGCCATATTTCTGACTTCTATTTGGACCAGGAACAATTTAAGCTTACAATTTGGGTTGCAAAATTCTGGGAACTTTCAATAAATTCCCTGGTTTTCCCGAAATCCCGGTTGGAGGTCTTCCGGAATCAGGAGAGAATAAACAGGAAATCTGGAATTCTCAACCAGGATTTCTGGAAAACCAGGGAATTTATTGCAAGTTCCTGGAATTTTGCAACCCTACTTACAACTCACAAATCAGGGTTTGATTGATGACGTTTATTGCCATGTGGATCATGATGTTTATGTTTTATGACAGTAGGCGATAAAAGCATTTAATTGTTTATTCATTGATGTGAAATATGTTTAAATGAAAAAGACAGGTACATAACATAAACATATTCAAATATAAAATTAAAAAATTTCACCACTTTACACATGATGCTAAAAGCAATAATTCATCTCTGATTTAATCAACTCCATATTGGTAATTATATCAACATTCATATTACTCCAAGTCAAAGAAAATGAACATGTAATTAATTATTCTTATTTTAAGTGTAGGAAATACTATATTTTATTCATTTCAGTGAACATTTTATTGAGTCAGACTTTGCTATGTCAATCAAAAATTTAGTTTTCCCTATTTACAAGCCATGGAAAATCAAATACTGTTCACTCAAATGTGTTGATAGGTCCAAATATATTGGAAAGACGGCTTAGCTCCAACACTAAGAACCTTTGTTGCCTCCAGTAGCCTGAGCCCAGTGTGACCGTCATAGACACCCTTTTCCAGAGCATCCATGAAAGAGATTTTCCTCTTCGTCTTTGGGCAGGTAAGGCTTTTAGGGTGAGACTTCTCATCTTTCAGGAATGAGGCAGTGTCTTTGTCAACCAGGCAACTCTGAACAGCCTCATCCAGTGATATTCTATCATGGGTCTCTGGGTTGATCAGTCCACCAGTCAGGACTTGGAATTCCATGCATCTAAGGCCCAAGTCTTTGGGGAACAGGTTCTCCCGAATAGCCTGAGCTACACTCAAGGTCTTTGCTGTCTGGGGATGGATGATGCCATAGTAGGCTTGCTCGCACTGTTGAAGCTGGCTGGCAAATGTCTCGTCCAGGAGACCTCTACGCAGAGCTTCGGTGACTAGGGCTTTCTCTCCAGAAGCAGGATCACAGATGCCCCCGGTGCAAGCCTGGGCCTCCAGCAGTCTCAGCGCAGTGAGTCTATCGATTAGGCTCTGCTGATGTCCCTGCAGAATGGTCATCCTCCTCTTCTGAGTGACATCCCACAGACCAGCCACCGGGCTGTTAGCGTCCTGAACAATGACCATCCTGGAAAGGATAAGGTCTGCCAGCTCGTAGATGCTGGTGAGCCCACTCCGATAGCTTACCAGTTCTGTAATTTCAAGGAACTTTAGATCTAGGGCAGTTTCGATGCAAAGCTGCAGTCCACTTTTGAGATCTGTGATGATGTGTAAAAGGCTTCCGTTGACATCGACAGTGGACTTTTCCTGCCACTCACTGTCCAGCTGAGAGAGAAACAGGTAGGTCTGCTTATCGATGTGGTTGCCCTTAAAGGCTTGGTATGGGGACATTTCCAGACCAAGAGCACTGTTGATGACTGATAATCTGTGAGAACTGGAAAAGGAAAAACTGGAGAGATTCTTCTCACCAAAAGGTAGGAGATAGACACCACCATCTGTGTCAAACAGACACTTTTTCAGCAGTTCACAGTAGTAGGTCTTCTGTCCTGAATCAGGGTTGTGGAAGCGTTTTGGGTTGCTGACTGGGTCATAGAGATTCTGTAGGGTAGCTTTGTTCAAGAGACCCTGATCAACAGCCACGTTAACGGGCACCCTAACACCAAGTATTGGGTGAACTAATCCTCCAGTTGCTATCTGGGCCTCAATGATCTTCTTTCCTTTGTACCTGTCGACAATCCTTTCCTCCATGGCCTGATATACAGACAGTGTTTTACTGCCGTGGACATAGCCAGTGGCTGCTTTTTCGGCATCCATGAGTTTGTCTTTCAAATCTAACCCGACAATGCCCTTCTCCAAAGCAGCTTGAACCGAGAGGGTTTGTCCAGTTGAAGGATCGATAATACAGCCAGTTGCAGCCTGTGCTTCCATATACTCAATAGCATACGTCTTAGCTAAAAGGCCTTTCTCTGCAGCCTCCAAGAAGGATATCTTTTTCTTGCTAGACTCCAAGTAGACTCCGGCGATAGCAGTGGGTTTGCCGATGAACTGAGCGAGTGATGCTTGGACCTCTTCTAATGTGACAAGGCCAGTTTCTAACTTCTGCAAGGTTTCTCTATCCAACAGCTTGGTTTTGATCAACTTCCTGATACTGATGCTGCCTCTGAGTCCTTGGAGCTTTGGGGAAAATCGTTGGGAAGTTGTCTCACTCGCAGAATGAGATGCTTTTGATGACATGTCTTTGACATTATGTGAGCTTGTGCTAGTGGTGTTTGATGTAACATTTTGACTTTTCCCTGCCTGACCCTCCAGAGTCACTAACTTCTTTGTTATTGCCATCGCTTCAGTTTTTTTACTCTGGTTCTTGGCAATCAAATTCTGTGTGTGTTTTTGTTTGACTGTTGTAGTCTGGACAGTAGAATCATTTGCAGTTTTCATCATTGTTTGATCCTGTAAACTGCTTTGATTGCTGACTATTTCCCTTTTGACTCCCTTCACTCTTTGAAGTTCTTCTAGCACTTTGTGTTTCTCCGTTGTTGCTATCTGTTGGCATAAGATGTAAATAATTATTAGATATGAAATACTGTACCTTGAGATAATCTATCTATGCACATTGAGCATGTGAAAGTTAAATTGTATTATTAATTTGTCATACAAATATGAATATTTAATTTCAATTGTGTCTTGTTTATTATCTACAAATATTATGCATTTTTTTTATGAATGTAAAAAAATTATATGATAGTCATGGATATATACCTCTGAGGACACTTTCATTTTGATAAGCTCCTCCTCCAGATTGCACTTTGCCTCTTCATATGATGACACTATTTTCTGTGTTAACAAAAGCTCAGTCTTCAGTTTGGCAACCTCATTGTCTTTGTCACACTTATGGTTGGACTCCACTTCCTTTACAGTCCTATGTTCACTCTTAATTGTAACTTTTTCTTGAAGACCTCTGACCTCCTTGGCATATGAAACAACCTGCTCATTGAGGGATCTTGCTTCCTTTTCCTTTATTCCTAGTTTCTGCTCACTGTGTGTTAACATTTGTTTAAGCTTTGTGACCTCTTTTGAGTTTTCCTTATAGATGTTTTCCAGCTGAGTAATGCTAGAGTTAAGTAGCATTTTCTCTGTTTCTAATTTAGCAATTTGCGATTTTGCTTTAAGCAAGTCATGGCTAAGAGCAGTTCTCTCATTTTGTACTTGCTGCATTTTAATATGAAGCTCATCTATTTGCTGTAGAGCCTCCTGCTTTAACTGCAACGTGCTCTCATTTAAGATTTTCAACTGTTCAATTTCTTGCTGGAAATACTTGGTGTTAATCCCGGCTGATTCTGCAGTGTGTGAATGCTCTCTGGATTTCTGATCCATTTCCAGTTTGATATGAGACTCCTGTAATGCATGCTTTTGACTCATCTCAGTCTGCATTAATTGCAGCTGTCTCTCATATCCCTGCTTCTGAAGTTCAAGTTTGCTTTTCAAGTCCTCCAGCATCGCTTTACAGTTCTCAAGTTGGTCTTCCAGCTTCTGGGACCTCAGTTGCAAGGCTGAACCTTCCGTTTGCTTTCGCTTAACCTCCTCTTGGGCTTGTTCCAGCTTTCCCTTGAGCATGGTGACGTCAGATGCCAATGAAAAGGTTTTCTCTTGGGCTGCACTTCTCTCCCTCTGAAGAACAGTGATTTCCTGTTTGAAACTGGATGAGGATTTGTCAGAGCTGGCAGTGATTTCTTTCATTGTCAACCTACTCTTCTGAAGATCTGCCTCGAGCTCTTTGACTTTAGACTGGCAGATTTTCCCTTCCTGGGTCACTTTTATTAATTCATCTTTTGTTCTTCTCAGGGCAGAACTCATCTCCTCGAGTTCTGCTTTCAAGGTAACCAGTTCTTGGTCAGCAATTGTCTTGTTTCTTTGAAGGGCACTGATTTCCTGCTTCATATTCACTGTAATTATTTCGGAACTTCCAGTCATTCCTTTCATACTCTGCTTGCATTGCAAAAGCTCACCCTCCAATGCCTTCACTTTAGCCAGATACCTCTGGCCCTCATTTGACTCCTTCTGCAGCTCTGTCATTGCTTTCTTCAGTGTAATGTTCAGATCATTTACTTCCCCCTTTTGCTCTTGGACTGTCTTATTGGCCAAATTCCTCTCGGTGCCAACAGAGCTAAGCTCAGCCTTCAGATTCCTGATTTCCTTCTCGTAGTTGGTGAGGTTCAAGCTGAGAGCTTTGTTTTTCTGCTGCAGTTCAGCTGTTCTCTTCACCTCCTCGTTGTAGTCCCTCAGTTTGATCTGAAGCTCATGGGACATCTGAGATTTCTTTAACAGCTCCTCCTCAATGATTTTCACCTGAGATTTGGTGCCATCCACCTGAGACTTTAATATGTTGATTTGCTGATTTTTGCTTCCCATTTCCATGGTGATATTGTCCAGTTGAGCTCTCGTCTTTTTCATGTTGACTTCCAACTCCATATTGATCTTCTTAAGCTCATCTACTTTCTTCTGCAGTTGCGCGGCCACCATTCCACCTTTCTGAAGTTCTGCTTCCAGGTTTTTGGATTTGAGTTGTACATCTTGTTCAGATCTTATCTTTAAGTTGAAATCCTCTTTGGTTTTTTGAAGCTGTTGTTTCCAGTTCTCCGTTTCACTTTTCAATGATTTCATATTTTGTTCAGAGAATGATTTTTCTCGTTGTAATGACTCCACACTGACCTTAAGACTTCTGACCTCATTGTCTAATGACAAGTTCATTCTCGTCAGTTCACTGATCTTGAACTTCAACTGGTCTGCCTCAACCTGTGTGGAGGCCAGCTCTTCCTCTAAACACTGCATATTGTGACTACTCTCCTGTTCCATGGAGTTCCTCCAGAGCAGTTTTCCTTGGTTGATCTTTAACTGTTCCTTCAGGCCTTCAACCTCTGTCTTGTGGAAAATTGCTTTCTGTTCCAATGAAGACTTATCCCTCTGGAGAGTTTTGACTTGCTCTTGAAATACATAGATGGAATTTCGCAGCTCTAAAGATTCCTGTCTGAACTCCTCTGACTTTTGTCTGTCTGATTCCATGTCCAGCTGAAGGTTCCTCAACCTGGTATTGGCATCGTCCAACAGCTCTGTGAATTGTTGCGCTTTGTCCTCTGCTATTTTCTTTCGCACCAGCACAGAGTTCAGTTCTGACTTAAGTGTCTTGATCTCAGTCTCTGCTGTTTTCTTCACCATGGCCAGATCCTGTTTCTGCTGCTGGACCTCTGCCTCCACCTCTGCATGGATCGTCTGGATACTGTGGGTGACAGAGGAATGTTGCATCCTCTGCAGTGTGCGATTGTGTTCCTCAAGATCCTGAACATCGCTGTTCTTCCTCTTCAAGTGGTCCTCCAGTTTCTTCCGGGCCAGGGTGCTCTCCTCGATGTTAATCTTCAGCAGACAAAGACTCTCCTCTAGAGAAGACCGTTTGGCCTCTGACTGCTGGAACATCTGTTGTGCGTTACCTAACTCTTGCTCAATGGCTGCTTTGCCCTTCACAACCGTCTCTAGTTTCAAACGGTACTGCTGAGCCCCATCCTCGGCCTTGGACTTCTGGAGGGTCAGGTCCTCTATGGTACTCTTATGCGTCTCTGCCTCTCCCTGTAGAATGGTCAACTGGGTTGTTCTCTCAGCCAATGAGGTTTCCAGTTCCTGTACCTGCTGCTGGAGCTTTCCAATCACCTCCTCCCCTGCTGCCTTTTGGAGCTCCCAGCTCTCTGTCCAGGTGAGGTACTCTGTTCTTTCTGATGCTTTCCTTTTCTACAATGCAAAACATAACAAGTCATCCACTACCTCATACTTAACAATGAAAATAAAGTGAAAGTTATGTTCATGGTATGATTATTCTAACATGCTTACCAAAGTGAGGATTGTTGCAGCGCTGTTAATTGTCCCCAACAAATGCCACCTTGAGAGAGTGTTTCAGATTCAATGAGATAGAGGAGACAGCTTCCTCCCAGAGAAGTCACCATCACCAGAAACAATACAAAAGAATGGCTCTTTTGTATCAGCGTTAAGCAAACCATCTACATTCATCAGTGCTGAATGGATGACACATATTATAAACTGGTTGGTTCGAGCCCTGAATGCTGATTGGCTGACAGCCGTGGTATATCAGACCGTATACCATGGGTATGACAAAACATTTATGTTTACTGCTCTAATTACGTTAGTAACCAGTTTATAATAGCAATAAGGCACCTCAGGGGTTTGTGGTATATGGCCAACATACCACGGCTAAGGGCTGAGTCCAGGCGTTGCGTCGTGCATAAGAACAGCTCTTAGCCGTCGTACATTGGCCATATACTACACTCCATCGGGCCTTATTGCTTAAGTATAGCAGTGAAGAGAAATAAACCCTTTGAGTTGAAGCATCATATTTATGGCTTTAAAGGTGAGGTTCCCATTAATTCAATATGTCTGGGAGTCAACCCTGTTAACACAATAATGTGATGGGGAGAGAAAAGGCATTCCAAAGTATGCAAAGCGCTTCTAACAATCTAATATTTCACCAATCCCCTACCTCTTCGCCTTCTGTTCTCTTCAACGTCTCACTTGCAAACTTTACATACTGCGTCATGGAGGTGACTACGGCCGTGTAGCGAGTTCTGAGCTCCATGAACTGAGGTGAGGGTGGAAAACAAGGGTCACTTTCCTTAGCACACACAGCACACTCAGCACCTAGTCTACTACGGTTCCATTCCAAGGTTCTCACCTCCTGAATGATAGCATCAGCCGAGTTCTGCATCCTCCGTCTCTTGAGCGGGGACTTGTGCTGGGAGTCAACCATGGCTCTGTAGGTCAACAGCTGTAGCTCATAATCCTGAAAACACATTGGGGAATATTACTAATCTGGTGTTCAAGTGCTCTTCATGCAGACATATCTGTCAGATGTTCCAGGTCAAAACAGTTACAGAGATAACTTACTTTAGCGCCAGATGAGTACTGCTCGGAGTACTTTTGGCATTCATCAATTCTGCTCTGCTTATGTTCCATTTCTGCAACGAGGACCTTCTGTTGGTTTACCAGCTCAGCGAGCGCCTTGCTGTCCTCTGGCTGCTTCTCCTGGGTCTTGAGCTGAGCAGCCTCCATTTCTCTGACCCACTCATCCAGACTGCTGTAGGAGTCTTTGTAGTACTTCAGAGATTTACTGATGCCCTCCAGGTCCCGAAGTCTAATATAATAAAGGAGCCTTAGTATTCGTAAAAGGTTATTTTTACATTCCCCTTGTTCAAGTAGTGTTCCTCACTACTATTTACTGGTGTATGGAATCAAACTCTGTCCCTCAACATTTGAGCTAACCTGAAAACACTAACCTGCTCTCAATCTGGGAGTGGACGTTGTTCCACCTTTCTTCCAGCTGGTCAGCCTTCTCCTTGTGCCAGTCCAGGTCAAAGTCCCGCTCATTGTGGGCCTTGAACATGCGTTCGCTGATGCCACGGGCCTTCTGCAGCCCATCCTCCAGGTCATGGAAGATCTCCCTCTGTTCGTCGATCTCTGAGCGCCATTGCTAAAACAGAGTAGAGCGAAGTGATGGCTCAACTATGAATCATGTCTTAATAGTGGCTCTCAAGGACCGGATGCCACAAAAGAACAATTCATCTCCAGCAATCATTTTGCCAACCTGAGAGAAAAGACTAAATAGGATATATTGCCATTTTAAATGTCTATAAAAACCTAGTACCAAGGGAGCTTACCTTGAGTGTGCTGACGACTGTGTCGATGGAACTCAGGTCAGAGTTCACGGCGTCTTCCTCAGAGAGTTTGGCCTCATAGAGCTTCACTAGAGCCTCCGCACTCTGGCTGTGCCTCACCACCAAGCTCACTGTCTTCAGCCTGCAGAGACACCACAGAGACAGTGTGACATTTTGTAAAGCATCTGTAAAGTCCTTATAAAGGGTTTATGAAGGCTTCATAAAGGCTTTAAAGTTGCGTTTAAAGTGGGACGATAAAAACTAATTGCAAATGCCTTGTTGATTTAGAATGTGCT
Organism: Coregonus clupeaformis; assembly: GCF_020615455.1. Taxonomy (NCBI): domain Eukaryota; kingdom Metazoa; phylum Chordata; class Actinopteri; order Salmoniformes; family Salmonidae; genus Coregonus; species Coregonus clupeaformis. The sequence goes on along the minus strand of NC_059222.1, from coordinate 36,722,077 downwards.
GAGAATATTCTAGCCCTCTACTGAGGAGGACCGTAACAGTGTCTGAGCCCTCTACTGAGGAGGACCATAACAGTGTCTGAGCCCTCTACTGAGGAGGACCGTAACAGTGTCTGAGCCCTCTACTGAGGAGGACCGTAACAGTGTCTGGGCCCTCTACTGAGGAGGACCGTAACAGTGTCTGGGCCCTCTACTGAGGAGACGAAAGTGTCTGAGCCCCTGAGGAGGAGAAGTGTCTGGGCTAAGGAAAAGGTAGATTACTGAGGAGGACATAACAGTGTCTGGGCCTCTACAGAACAGTCTGGGCCCTCTACTGAGGAGGACCATAACAGTGTCTGAGCCCTCTACTGAGGAGGACCATAACAGTGTCTGGGCCACTTACTTCTCAAGGTAGATGGCAGACATGGAGTAGACTTGGCTCATGCTTTGGATGAGGACGTTGAGGTCAGAGGAGAGGGTGGGGACAGCGGGAGAGGCCCCGGCCTGTCTGAGGAACATCTCACACTTCTCCTTCACGGTCTCCAGATCCTCCTTCAGCTGGTCCAGCTCTGCCTTCTTCTTCTGCAAGGGACAAAGTTGGAGAGGTTAAGTCAATGTGAACCGATCACACCTGGGTCAAATACATACAGTACATGAAATACTTGATAATTTCTGAGGTGTGCTTGGTTTGTCTTGGAGTTAACACTTATGAGACTATTCCGTTGGTTCCATTGTACCTGGCAAAGTAAATCAACCACAGACGTATTTTACATAATGTATTTGACCCATGTCTGGAAAATATAAGATTAATAATGTGTATGACAGAGTGATGATACAGCCTGAATAGTGAGTTGTAATATGACAGAGTGATGATACAGTCTGAATAGTGTTGTAATATGACAGAGTGATGATACAGTCTGAATAGTGAGTTGTAATATGACAGAGTGATGATACAGTCTGAATAGTGAGTTGTAATATGACAGAGTGATGATACAGTCTGAATAGTGAGTTATAATATGACAGGGTGATGATACAGTCTGAATAGTGAGTTGTAATATGACAGAGTGATGATACAGTCTGAATAGTGAGTTGTAATATGACAGAGTGATGATACAGTCTGAATAGTGAGTTGTAATATGACAGAGTGATGATACAGTCTGAATAGTGAGTTGTAATATGACAGAGTGATGATACAGTCTGAATAGTGAGTTGTAATATGACAGAGTGATGATACAGTCTGAATAGTGAGTTGTAATATGACAGAGTGATGATACAGTCTGAATAGTGAGTTATAATATGACAGAGTGATGATACAGTCTCAATAGTGAGTTGTCGCCCTACCTCTTGCTCTGTGATGCGCAGGACACTTTGCTCCAGGTCGTCTCTGTCCAGTGGGGTGCGGATCTGTCGGATTAAGTGCTCCTCTTGGGCTTCCAGACGCATGCGGAAGTTACGCACCTCAGAGATATACAGGTTGTACACAGACTCCTCGTGTTCCTCTGTTCAACACAAGACCACAGAATGAGTAACAACCTCTGTTCAACACAAGACCACAGAATAAGTACACCTCTGACATCATTAATACAATCTGGCACCATTATTGCAAAGTGTTTACAAACAATCTGCTTATTACTCATTAATCATGCTGATTAATTAGTGGGCAATCAAGCAGATCAACACCTCCTTAACGTCGTCTGCAGGAGATTCTACTACCTTTGGTGACATAACACCAATAATCTTAAACAGACAGTCATAAGTCTAGGGGAAATGTACACCATGCTTCTACATCTGCATTGCTTGCTGTTTGGGGTTTTCGGCTGGGTTTCTATATAAGCACTTTGTGACATCTGCTGATGTAAAAAGGGCTTTATAAACACATTTGATTTGATTTGACATTTGATTTGATTTGACACACACACACACACACCCCCACACACACACACACACACATCTGTACATCCACACACACACAAACACACTTTTCCTACAGTTCTGGCCATGGGAACCCGGGCAGGTTCAAACATAATTCCATAAGGTATTAGCTTTATGCCTAATAGGCTTAAAGAACTATGTGTTTTCCTCGAGGACTGCTGCCAAAACATGTATCAGCAGGCTCCTGTTAGCAGGGACAGTAGAGGCTAGCTAATAGTTGACATACTTTTGTACATATAGTGTATCTTAGCTTAGCCTTACCTCTCTCTTCAGACTAGCATAGATAAACCTTGCCTCTCTCTAGACTAGCTTTGCTTAGCCTTGCCTCTCTCTGCAGACTATCTTAGCTTAGCCTTGCCTCTCTCTAGACTAGCTTCGCTTAGCCTTTCCTCTCTCTGCAGACTATCTTAGCTTAGCTTAGCCTTGCCTCTCTCTAGACTAGCTTCGCTTAGCCTTTCCTCTCTCTTCAGACTATCTTAGCTTAGCTTAGCCTTGCCTCTCTCTAGACTAGCTTCGCTTAGCCTTTCTCTAGACTAGCTTCGCTTAGCCTTGCCTCTCTCTGCAGACTAGCTTAGCTTAGCCTCTCTCTGCAGACTAGCTTAGCTTAGCCTTGCCTCTCTCTGCAGTCTAGCTTTGCTTAGCCTTGACTCTCTATAGACTAGCTTCGCTTAGCCTCTCTCTGCAGACTAGCTTAGCTTAGCCTTGCCTCTCTCTGCAGACTATCTTAGTTTAGCATTGCCTTTCTCTAGACTATCTTTGCTTAGCCTTGCCTCTCTCTGCAGACTTGAGCAGCTCCTCGTAGTAGTCCTTGCAGGCCAGCACCTCTCTCTCTAGCTGGGAACAGTCTGCCACAGTGAACACCTCTGACTCCTTGCTGTCCTCCAGGAAGTCCTCAAAGTGGGACTGCAGGTTGCTAAGGACCTGCTGGTGCTCGCCTGGCAACATGGTCTTAATCTGGGGAGAACAGGGGAAAACACATGAGACAGACCCACACCTTGAAACCTTATAGAAATGTTCTCTGAAAAGGTACAGCCAGCACAAACTGCAATATAATGATGAAATTGCAGGTAATGTTGGTGAATATGGGAAACATTAGGCTCAATAACAGTAATTCTCTTTTCTGTGAAGACCTAAATGAGACGATGACACTTAATTATACCTCTATCACTGTAATACTAGGGTTTAAGTGTTGCTAATGGGGACTTATCTTGAGAAGTAGATTAAGTAGATAAGCATTAACGTACTGAGGAAACGTTCCAGTTGCGGATGGCTCTGACGTCAGCCATTAGGTAGTGCCAGGAGACCACGCTCTTCATTTTGATGTGGGAGTGGTGCCACAGAGCCAGGACATTCTGGTACAGCTGCTCAATTCTGCTGGCCTGGTCCACAGCCTCCTTGTTGGGTGGAGGCACGGTGAAGCAGACAGAGGGTACCATGGCCTCGTTCCCAGACGGACTGATCACCTTCCACTTGGCCCGGTGAGAGTTACTGGCCAGGACACACTCGTCATCTTTATAGATGGTGATCTAGGAGAGACGAAGTGAGACATGACAAATCAAAACGACTCTACCATTTCACTCTGAAATCTATCCAAATCAACTCAAAGTATCAAACTTTTGATCTGCTATCTAAATACATCTACCTCGATTTAACATGGCTATAAACATTCCTTAGAGATCAATGCACATCTTGTTACTACAGAATATAAGTGTGAAGACTCAAAGTATGTGACTTGTGATGAACTACTTGAATAGACCGAAAAAGAACAGTATTAAATATCTTTAAAAAGAGACATAGCACCTCTATTTGTCGGTAGTCACAGATGGCTTTGACGGGTATGGAAGACCTGACAGGGGTATCTGGGTTCCTAGGCTTGAGCTGGACGATGGCCTTGGCCTTGCCCACCAACCCAGCCACTGTGCTGCGGTACTGGAGGAGCTGTTCCTTCTCATCCTGTTCCAGCACCAGTCAAACACAGGGGGATTACGATACCACACCAGCTCTCACAGGGATAGTTAGTTCATCTTTAATGGTAGGGTATTCATTTGGAACCATATTTGGATTTCTGACCATGTCAGTCCACGAGATTGATCCATGCGTCTCATTTAACAACATAGTTTGGGAATGTGGCTAATGATTGTGTACCAACCAGTTTTTATTTGCCAGCTTACCATGGACTCCTGAATGTGATCCTCCAGCTTGTGTACGCTGCTTGTCCGATCACAGCCATACTTTCTTTGGATGTCACCTTGTAGGCTCTTCAGGTAATCCGTGGACTCTTTGGCATCATTGAAAAACTATATGGAAGGGAAAAAGATGATCAGATGAGCTTTTTGCAACTAGCAGGCCTCCATCCATTTGTTTGAGGAAAGCAGATAACTAACTCACCTCAAAATAGACTGTGTTGTCTTTGAGGTGCTGCTCCACACAAGAGCAGAGCTGTAGGATCCAACTCCACTGGGTCTGCATGGCTGCTTTGTATGCCTGGAGTATTCCACACATAAATATGTTAGAATTAAAAATACTGTATAATTGTTCTTGTTGGAACAGGTTAGTGAAGCAATTGAAATATACAATATTATTGAGCACTTGTGCCGGTTTTGATAGCTGAAAATGAGTAATAATATTTATATTTTAATGGACAAATTACCACATTATCTGACAATTACAATCTAACGGATTTATCACAAAAGGAGTTTATATCACATGGTTCTGGAGTGGTTATGTGACATCTGTAAACACAGACAGGGCTTACTTCAATAGTTAACCTGGCAGGGTGGTTCTCCTGCAGAAGGTTCTCTGCCCTGTCCTGTACAGACTTGATCACCTCCTCCTTTTCATCCAACTCTCTCATCAGATCCTAATGAGAGAGAGAGAGAGAGAGAGAGAGAGAGAGAGAGAGAGAGAGAGAGAGAGAGAGAGAGAGAGAGAGAGAGAGAGAGAGAGAGAGAGAGAGAGAGAGAGAGAGAGAGAGAGAGAGAGAGAGAGAGAGAGAGACAGAGACAGAGACAGAGAGACAGAGACATCACACTGCATCCACGGAATCCAAACATGGCCTGAGAACAATCCCCTCCCATCTACTAACACCATGATTTGCAGGAGCATGTAAATGTATTTCTAAATGCCAGCTGGAAATAAAGTAGTTTGGAGAGATGTCAAACTGATTAACTGAATCAAGCTGAATAGAACGTCAGTAATATAGACTCCCAGTGGTATTTTCTAATGGTATGCTGTAAGCCCAAAACAAGCCCCTGTAATTCCTTTCCACCTATGCGAAACATGAGAAAACACATCACCCTAGGAGATATGATCACCTCAAGGTCCCTTAGGTCTAGAGAGTCAAACCCACTTCCTTGTGGAAAGGCTATACATGCCAATGGTGGATCCATGCCATTAATGAATAGCTCTACGGTTTCACTTAACCGTTTATAATATTCAACTCATTCTAAAATATCTACAATAATGAATATGAACTGAGTTATGCTCAGATGTGCCCGAATAGCCAAATATTCTATTAACAAAATAGAAATACAATGAGCTGAACAGTGGAGGGACTCACAGCGTGGTACTCTGTCTTCTTGGAGATGTTGCCGTTGCGATCGCTCCAGTCGAAGGCGACCTCCTCCTCCTCTTTCTCATTGAGCCAGATGAGTTCCATGGTGGCTCGCGACACAAAGTCATGGAGGCTCTCCAGGTTCTTCTGACGCTCCCGCGAACAGTTCTACAGAAGCACAGAACCATGGGAAATAGAATCTCCATGTGGTATTCAACAAAGCAGTGAAGGGATTATTTTGTTACCTAGGAGTGCCAAGGATTTTAATAGGATACTTACCAGTAACTTCCCATACTGGGTTTCTAATTTGTCCAGTTTCTCAGAATAACCTAGTTTTTGGGTCATCTGAATCTGAGATAAAGAGACATACCATATGTTTATATTCGTTGCCATTTAAAAACCTTGCAGCATTAAGGAGTTTACACTCAAAACAAAACAATTGAATGTGATGCACAGAGATATTTTGAAGTTTTTTCCAGACTAGAATATCAGAATAGGCTGACAGTTGCTTGTACATACCTCACTAAGTTTGGCTTCTTTAAGGCTCATTTGAAATTCTTCGATGGTTCTGTGAACCTCTTTGTGGTTCTCTAAATGTGTTTCCACACTTGGCAAATCGGACCCCCAATCTCCACGATCCAACTGCACCTTCAAAGGAAGACAAAACTATTCAGAATTGGTCTCAAATGTCTAAATCACAAATATCAAAATGTACAGAATTATACTAACATTATAGTGAACAGGTCTCTTGTAAAACATATATTTTAATCTCAATGAGACAACCTGTATAAATAAGGAAAAATAAATAAAATCGACAGCCTGACACCGGAGCTTCGCTATGTCCTCACCTGCATCTCCTCCACCCAGTTGATCAGGTCCTGCACAAAGTTCATGTTGACCTCATCCTCGGTCATGTTGGGGTCCACTAGCGAGGACTTGCCCAGGGGCTTGCGGATCTGCATTTGTTTGAGGTGCTGGAGGTCCCCCGGGTCCATACCTCCGCCCCCCATGTAGGCCTGCACCGAGCCGGGCTGCATGCCGCCGGGGGTCAAGGCGGGGCTCAGGGCAGGGGTGAGGCCCGGGGTCAGGATGGAGGTGAAGGTGGAACCGGGGGTTCCCAGGCCTCCAGGGGTGAGGGCTGGGGTGAGGCTGGAATTGAGGTTCGAGGAGGAGAAGCCTGAGTTAAGACTCTGAGTGATGCCTGAGATCATCATCTTGGTCTGTTCGGTTGTCAGGGTGCGTCCTTGGCTGTACACAGAGGAACACTCTGCCCTCAGGCCCAGCAGGTCGTCACGAAGCTTGGATACCCTAGATCATACACAAAAGTTACACAACACACAATGACATGTTTATTAATATAGTTCATGATTTATCATTTATCAGTTTACATGAGGTGCTTATCATTCAGAATGTTTTGTTGTTGAAATTCCCTACACTATGTTACAATCAACATTTCACAACAAATGTTTCCTTAATTTCTAAGAAAGCAGTGAGTTTGTACCTTTGAACAAGCTGATCAGAGTAGTAGTACTTCCCGTCCAGTAGAATCTGGATATCCACCACCTGCTGTCTCAGCAGGTTTTCACATTCCAGAAGGTGCCCAGCAGTCTCTGCCTCATTCTGGAACTGGACCCCAGACTCTAACCTCTTAGCATCCTGAGAATTTTTTTTGGGTCATTTACTTTTCTATTACAAAGTTCAATAACAATAATGATATTAAAAAATAAAGACACACAAAATTTGCCTCAACAAATAAACATAAGTAAAAGCAGGACCTGGAGTATTCTGAGGTTGTGTGGTAAACATGCTGTTCCAATGTGGTACTTACAGACTGCAGAGCTGCTCTTGCTAATGCTAGTTTGTCCTCTCCTGTGACACAGTCCCGCTGGACCCTGGTGGCAATCTGCTGCAACATTTCAAGCCTAAAAGACAAGTCAATTTACATAAATATTGTACAGAAGTAATTTTACCACATAAACAAAACAGATGTGGCAATGCAGTGCCATCAGAGTTCCATTTGAAAATCGCCTCTGCAGAAAAAAATCAACAACAAGAAAACTCTGACAGCCCTGACTTCTAATGGTTAACCTCACCTTGGTCCATAGAAAGAATTGTTATTGAGAAACACTGGAAAGGCTGGGGTGCTGGAGAGCAGTGGCTCCATGGCTGGTCCTGAGAGGTTCTCAGAGGAACCCAGGCTGGTCAGAGTGCTGTTGCTAACTGATGAGACACTGCTGTATCCCATGTTGTATGCCATGTTGCTGTGCATGGTGGAAGACTATAGGACTATACCGAGCCACTCAGAGAATCACACTAACTAGCTAATTTCTCTTCCATCTAAGACAGGAACTCCAGCACAGACTCAGCCCCAACGATATGCGACACACACACACAGGTCCAACTGGCACAGAGGGTTTTCGTCTCCCCTCTTTTATAGGCCTGTACTTGTCCTCACGTTCAGGAACCCACCCTTAAAGAATATGTTGCCCTAGGCCACAGAACCTCATGGTATCATTTGCACAATCCATTACAGGTTCAGACAGTAACAGTTGATGGTAACAGGAGTCATCTTTTTTGTGTGTCTGATTAGATCACCATGGGAACCAGAGATGCAGACATTCCTTTTCTCTTTAACAGGGGGTGTGGCACTTACTACTGGGCCTCTATTGGTCTGCATAGACAATCATTATCTACATAATATCACACATTACCTGATATCAACAAGCCAGGTGATTTCCAACATAAATAGTACCTGCAGTCCAAGAATGATAGATGCATGATGACATGGTAAGAGTACAAGAGTTGCCTGTGACTGTGTCAGAATGTCAGCTCATAAGCAAACTGATGTTGACAAAAAATTATGGGCACACCCACCATCAGCACTTAAAATCAAAAGTACCTAAAAAAAACATCACTGAATAGCTTAAACCGATAGGCATGGACTCACACCACAAGTAATGCCTACAAACCTGACAAGAGACATGGACAGTGTGTTTTAGATATAAAGAGATACGAGAAAGACGCATGATTTTACAACACCTCAGTTTGAAGAACTCAGCAGTTCACCAAACCACAGACCACAACATGTAAAAGTGTAAAGACTATGTAATTTAATGAACCTCAGAATAATCCAATTACTGCACATCCTTAAACAGAAATATGACACTAAAGTCTAATAATAAAAAAGGGTGTCTTAAATCAAGAGCACTCACCACTGACCCTGAAACCAATCATTAAATACCTTTTGGCATAGTCATTGCAATCGGTTCAAATCTTCAATCTTAGTTAGCTCTGACTTATTGCTATCATGTAAGTATGGGATCGGTATTATAAATCACAGCAGTGTGTGGTGCTCCTGCAGTATGAGAAGGATGATCCTTCATACCTGTCCACCTCAGGCCTCAGGCTCTTCTCTCTCTCCAGCATGGCCACGATCAGTTTGCCCCATTCCTTCTCCACATCGTTGGGGTGATATCCCTGAGGTAGCTGGATACGACCAAACTCGATCCACACCTGTACCCCAACACACGCACAGCAACATCTTAGTGAAGTTCATTGTAGTTTGTTGGTTCAGAAAGAGTTTACAGGCTCTAAAGAACAACCGAGTGTATGTCGCGGTAGCATACCTCGAGCATTTTGTAAAGATGCTTGATTTTGCTCTTCTCAGTTTCTTTCAGCGGGATTTCATTCTCTTTAAACTGCAAGTACTGTGTATAAAGTGCCTGTAAAAAATAATAATAATAATAATTTTGTTCAATGTTAACATAGCAAAATATCTAAGAAATATAGAATCAATACATTTTGTCTATGCTATTACAGATTCATCTAATCTCAGTGTGTATACTCACACTCGTCTGCTTTGAAATGGCTGTACCACACAGAGCTCCTGTCGTTTTAGCAGCTGTGGACTATTTGAAGTAAACGGAGAAGCTCTCTGATACCTGTCAATATCGCTTTAATATTTCATTAACATGAGAGGGACGCTACTTATTGGCTATTTGAAGCCTCAGAGAGCTTGGGTACTTCGCCTCAGGCTTTCAGGGCCAAGCACTATAAACTGATATCCAGCTAACTGAAAACCAACCAGACAAACACACCAGACATTGGATGCTATTTGGAGGTAAATTCTTGATCAAACTAGGGCTAGTTCTACCATTCAGTATGGCTGAAAATTCAAGCTGCATTTGATTTGTAATCAAATTGTATTTTTTTGCTTTACCTTGAGTTCCACTGGGTTGTTAGGGAACGCTCTGTCTGACATCACTGCCACGTTGTGTTTGAGCCACTGGCTCAGATAATTCACCATGTTCTGGTACTCTACCCATTTTATATCAACATCCTGTCAAGAAGAAAATCGGATTATTAAACATATCAGTTTTCATCCTTACATTGGCTCATGCAGGGATGGGTGCATTTTCTAAATGGACCAAGTTCTTGGTGTAGAGCGTATTGTGTCGTTCAAGCAATACATGTTAGAGCTATAGGGCATCTGCAAATATTGGCATTGTACAATGTGCAAAACAACAGCTTGTCATAATATTGCTTTGAATATTTCGTACTATACAAACTAATCTACAACAAGAAGTACAGATGTAGGAACATAATTTGATAAACCTGTTGCAGGAGAACTTTCCTGCAACGCAGGAAATTTAAAACTTGTAGTGAATTTGAGGTTTAAAAATGCTTCTGACATTTTTTATTTCTACTTTGAAATTTTTGATCTGATTTTCGCTTAGGAAAAATGTATCAACCCCTACAAAAATGTCCATTAATTATAATCCACATAATAATTCACATTTACTGTGGCTGCAGGATTATTTTCCTGCAGTAGCAAACTGGGTCAAATTAAGATCCTACATCTCTAGTTAAGGTTCTTTACTGTGGTTACTAGAGTACTCACAGTTTAGCATTCTTCCATAGCCTCTAAACAACATTTACACAATGTTCTGGGAGGGGTTCCAGCACTTAAATATTCCCTTTAAGCATCCATCTCAGGCTTCCAGACTTATTTGCCTCAACAAAGCCAGACGGAATAAAATGCCTTCTCTTAGACATATGAGTGATGCAATGGAATGCATATGTGCATATAACATCCGTGCCCAATCACAGCCAAGAATCAAGTTTAGAATCGCAGTCGAGAACCAAGTCAAGAATAAAGTCAAGAATGTATGCCAAAGTCATGCCAAAAGATGTATAACTGGTGTGAGTTCAAAGGATGTAAGTGTGAAATATACTGTACATGCAGTGGTTGATTTAACCATGGTGAAGTCCCATGGTGATAATCAAATTCATAAAAGCACATTGTACTGGTTTTGCTTTCAAGAGGACAGCATAGACCGCAGTCAATGGCTACAAAGATACAAGTCAACCCATGATGACAATAGGAAATTGTTGCTTTGTATTGAGATGTGTATTTTGCCTTCATCATACAGTATTTGAAATATAAAACTATTTTCTAACTACATTTACATTTTAGTCATTTAGCAGACGCTCTTATCCAGAGCGACTTACAGTTAGTGAGTGGATACATTATTATTATTATTATTTTTCATACTGGAATCGAACCCACAACCCTGGCGTTGCAAACGCCATGCTCTACCAACTGACCTACAGTGGGGAAAAAAAGTTTTTAGTCAGCCACCAATTGTGCAAGTTCTCCCACTTAAAAAGATGAGAGAGGCCTGTAATTTCCATCATAGGTACACGTCAACTATGACAGATAAATTGAGGGAAAAAAAATCCAGAAAATCACATTGTAGGATTTTTTATGAATTTATTTGCAAATTATGGTGGAAAATAAGTATTTGGTCAAAAACAAAAGTTTCTCAATACTTTGTTATATACCCTTTGTTGGCAATGACACAGGTCAAACGTTTTCTGTAAGTCTTCACAAGGTTTTCACACACTGTTGCTGGTATTTTGGCCCATTCCTCCATGCATATCTCCTCTAGAGCAGTGATGTTTTGGGGCTGTCGCTGGGCAACACGGACTTTCAACTCCCCTCCAAAGATTTTCTATGGGGTTGAGATCTGGAGACTGGCTAGGCCACTCCAGGACCTTGAAATGCTTCTTACGAAGCCACTCCTTCGTTGCCCGGGCGGTGTGTTTGGGATCATTGTCATGCTGAAAGACCCAGCCACGTTTCATCTTCAATGCCCTTGCTGATGGAAGGAAGTTTTCACTCAAAATCTCACGATACATGGCCCCATTCATTCTTTCCTTTACACGGATCAGTCGTCCTGGTCCCTTTGCAGAAAAACAGCCCCAAAGCATGATGTTTCCACCCCATGCGTCACAGTAGGTATGGTGTTCTTTGGATGCAACTCAGCATTCTTTGTCCTCCAAACACGACGAGTTGAGTTTTTACCAAAAAGTTATATTTTGGTTTCATCTGACCATATGACATTCTCCCAATCCTCTTCTGGATCATCCAAATGCACTCTAGCAAACTTCAGACGGGCCTGGACATGTACTGGCTTAAGCAGGGGGACACGTCTGCACTGCAGGATTTGAGTCCCTGGCGGCGTAGTGTGTTACTGATGGTAGGCTTTGTTACTTTGGTCCCAGCTCTCTGCAGGTCATTCACTAGGTCCCCCTGTGTGGTTCTGGGATTTTTGCTCACCATTCTTGCGATCATTTTGAACCCACGGGGTGAGATCTTGCGTGGAGCCCCAGATCGAGGAAGATTATCAGCGGTCTTGTATGTCTTCCATTTCCTAATAATTGCTCCCACAGTTGATTTCTTCAAACCAAGCTGCTTTCCTATTGCAGATTCAGTCTTCCCAGCCTGGTGCAGGTCTACAATTTTGTTTCTGGTGTCCTTTGACAGCTCTTTGGTCTTGGCCATAGTGGAGTTTGGAGTGTGACTGTTTGAGGTTGTGGACAGGTGTCTTTTATACTGATAACAAGTTCAAACAGGTGCCATTAATACAGGTAACGAGTGGAGGACAGAGGAGCCTCTTAAAGAAGAAGTTACAGGTCTGTGAGAGCCAGAAATCTTGCTTGTTTGTAGGTGACCAAATACTTATTTTCCACCATAATTTGCAAATAAATTCATAAAAAATCCTACAATGTGATTTTCTGGATTTTTTTCCCTCAATTTATCTGTCATAGTTGACGTGTACCTATGATGAAAATTACAGGCCTCTCTCATCTTTTTAAGTGGGAGAACTTGCACAATTGGTGGCTGACTAAATACTTTTTTTCCCCACTGTACATCCCTGATGGACACATAACCAAACTTGTGTTTGGTTATGTGTCCATTGAACTTGAGAATGATTGGACTGCAAATAATAATGTGACATTGACCAGGGCTACAACAATGTGTACTGTTGGGGGTACTGGAGGACCAGGGTTGGGAAACACTGACGTAGAGTGTACTGGGTCATACTGAAATCCGATCCCATAACTCTACTCACATAGGACACTTAAGTGCACCGTACAATAATCTGTTCATCATGTACGTACATTTGCATTGATACCGTCAACACCATCAGGTACTTTAGGGAAGACATCATACAGTGTGGAGACGTATGTGATGACCGACTTCTCATCAGGAGTCTGCACATCCACATCTGGTGAGAAAAGGTGAAATAAGACCCAATACACAACGTGATCGTCGTAAGGTACATGATACAATGGAGTATTTATAATCACACATGAATACAATGGAGTATTTATAATCAGACATGAATACAATGGAGTATTTATAATCAGACATGAATACAATGTTTGATTTGAATCTCATGTATCTCATCTACGTGTTGTGTCTTTTTCATTTTGTAAAGCATCGTCCATATAATAAAACAAATAACAGTCAGTAAGTAAAGCTGTGCTTAGAAGACATCTCCTCCCTCTGGTAATAATGCATTGCATTTCTTCCAGCTGATTTACCGTAGCAGAGAGGTGTCTATGGCTTGGAGAATGTTAACCTGCAGTGGCAAACAAACCGTTAGAGAAGAGCATGTGGATAAACAGAAGAACTCACCCTCAGGGTCCAGTAGTCTGGCCACCCCAAGCCGTTCAGCCACACCAAAGGCCTGTTCTAAGTTTGACCGGCTAGTCTGGGCCGACACTCCGGCCATATCCACCAGGTCAGGCCTGCAATGGAAGAGAACATACCAGTGGGAGCTCGTTAAGATCGACTGCTTTCTGTTTTATGAAATGTTAATATGCGATAATGTTGGAAGAGACAGGGCACAAATGTAGTATTTTGGCAAATAATCATTTAGGGTGGTTTGCATTGTCATGTTTTAGGTTATTTCGGCGGTTTCAGCACACACTATACTTCTTGAATAGTTTTGTTTAATTAGCAAGGAACACAAATATTTGTTTGGAGGAAAGTTTTAGTGTGATGACTAGCAAATGTAATATGAGCCTGTAACAAAATGTAATATAAGCCTGTAACATAATGTAATATAAGCCTGTAACATAATGTAATATAATCCTGTAACATAATGTAATATAAACCTGTAACATAATGTAATATAAGCCTGTAACATAATGCAATATAAGCCTGTAACATAATTCAATATAAGCCTGTAACATAATGTAATATAAGCCTGTAACATAATGTAATATAAGCCTGTAAAATAATGCAATATAAGCCTGTAACATCATGTAATATAAGCCTGTAACAATTTAATATAAGCCTGTAACATAATGCAATATAAGCCTGTAACATAATGTAATATAAGCCTGTAACATAATGCAACAAGCCTGTAAATAGTAAGCTAACTACAGAGGAAATGCCTAGGGACAGAGTGCAGTCCCAGACTTTCCAGTGAAATAAATCTGTTTTTGCTCAAGAGACAAGGACAGTTAGGCCAGCCCAACATAGGTCAATGGTTAAGTAAAACAATTCTACATGACCCACACATACATCAATAACTTGTGTTTGGTTATGTGTCCATTGAACTTGAGAATGATTGGACTGCAAATAATCATGTGACATTGACCAGGGCTACAACAATGTGTACTGTTGGGGGTACTGGAGGACCAGGGTTGGGAAACACTGACGTAGAGTGTACTGGGTCATACTGAAATCCGATACTATCTAACTGAAAAGCCAACAGCCCCCTAATGACTAGTCAAAACCACTAAGTACTGCCTCATTGGAAAGATGGGAAACAGAGAGGTCTATGATTCAAAATGTGGTGGTGAACCGCAGACATGACTCAGCAAGTCAACAGAGGAGGAAAATAGTTATGTTGTTATGTATATTGTTGTTGTTATACACTGGGAATATACTTCTAAGGTGATATTACAGTTAAACCCTGATGAAAGACTAATGACGGGAAAAATGTTTGAAATATCCATTAAAAAAGCATTGTAGAGCATTCAAGAAGGCCACTGCGCTGGAATATATTTTTCAAATAAAAATATCGGTGATACAGGGGTCTCTTTTTCAGATACAGGTTCTGTATCTCAAGTGTTTCCTGTATTTGTGAATGATGGTGTTACCTGTATTTGTGAATGATGGTGTTACCTGTATTTGTGAATGATGGTGTTACCTGTATTTGTGAATGATGGTGTTACCTGTATTTGTGAATGATGGTGTTACCTGTATTTGTGAATGATAGCGTTGAACAGCCTCCCGTCCCTCCAGGAGGTGGTGAAGTTGTCACAGCGTACGCCGACGTAGCCCTCGGTCATCTGCTGGGACCACATCAGCAGACGCTCCTTGGCTGTCATGTCCTCCGACTCCCCGCAAACATGGATCTCCGAGATCTGGAGAGGAACAACACAAACAAGTTAATACAGCTGTTAGTGTCATTACACCTACAGCACAGGTGTAGGATCTTCATTTGAGCCAGTTTGCTACAGCAGGAAAATAATCCTGCAGCAACAGGAAATGTGAATTATTATAATTAATGGACATTTTTGTAGGGGTTGATAGATTTTTCATAAGGGAAACATCAGAAGCCTTTTTAAACCTCAAATACACTACACATTTTATATTTCCTGCATTGAAGGAAAGTTCTCCTGCAACAGGGTGATCAAATGAAGATCCTACATCTGTACCATCAAACACCTAAATTACCATCAAACATATGGATGAGACAGACCAAAAAATACTTCAGGGACATTTTTCAGATGTCAGGAACAGCATTACTAGAGTCACACGTAGAATAACTAATAACAACCTAAATTTTCTAACACACATGATCATGTGCTGAATGAATGAATACACATGATAATTGTCTGCACGAAATCCAAGACATACAGTACACCTCCATATTTCCATATTTGGTTGTAAAATGTAAAATTGGCAGTGTAGACATACAGCTGGCTAATAAATAAGGCATTTGTTGGCACGGGTTAAAGAGTGAGGGTGTAATGACCTAAAACCAAACACATTCCCCTGTTGCTTCAACTCAGTTGACATCAGGTAGCAATTACATGTATCTGGAGCTGGAAGAACAACATCATCACCTCTGACCTTGACAACAGGAAGTGACCTTTGAACCACTCCTGCTGTGTTGTCATGTTTCATGTTTCGCTTAGGCAATGCTGACCTAGTTACACTTTCACAATCTGGTGGATGAGCTAGAAAAGATGGACATTGAAACTAAGGTTGAGAGAAATAATGTGAGATATTGTAGCAGCCTTGTTCAGTAGATTTGGGGGCATGCTAAAAGGATCATATAAATTGCTCAAATGACCCACATGACCACAAGGTTGTTACACTTTCCTATACTTGGAATTACGTCATGGGAAATAGTGGTCTTGCCGCGATAAGCTGCTTCCTTTGGTTTTTACATTTACGTTTTAGTCATTCAGCAGACACTGTTATCCAGAGCGACTTACAGTTAGTATATTCATTTTAAGATAGCTAGGTGAGACAACCACATATCACAGTCGTAGCAAGTACATTTTCCCTCAGAGTAGTTATTAGCAGTCAGTGCTAGTGGGGAAAGACAACTACCTTATTTTCTCTCTGTTTCCCCTTTCTTTCTTTTTTTTACATCAAATGGAATATGGGATATTTCTCAGAACTGCTGCTGTATGCATATCAGGATTACTCAGATTAACCACTAGGTTTTAACAGGCACATTTGACACATATGATTGTTCATTATTGTGTTGGTTGACGTATTCTACGTGATCAAGTGCAAGTGGGTCTAAATTCAATGAAAACTGGTAACTTGTCTTTGGGATATTTTACTTTAGAATCTGAAAGCTGGAAAATGGAGTAGCAAAACACAGACATTGACATAAGCTGTGTCTGAGAAGTAAGTTGCATGGACTTCAGTAATCATAACATCAACATTTCAAGGAGATTCAAAGAACAAATAACCTCTCCAAATGCCAGCTGTTTATCACTGAAGTATACTACATCACTAAGATCAAATAAGTTGACAGCAAACACATTGTATACACACACAAAAAAAAACATTTTTCCATAAAACAAGGTTTGATAGAACCCTAGTAGCCAAGCTCGAGCTGAGGTGAGGCTCACAAGAAACACTGCTGAGTGAAATATCTTGTGAGGAGAATGAATAGCAGTGAAACAAGTTAGTTAACTACACAGCGCTTTGTAATGATCTATGTGTCCATGTGTTGTATATTACAGCTCTACATCACAGCATGTGATGATGCCAGTTATGCTGCTGTTTGACTCAAAAGGGATCTTCCACTATGTCATTGCATAAATATAGTGGTCTTCTGAATGGTTTTAGAGAGAAAATGGCAGTTAGCAGTCTGCCAGTACAGTATAGGGAAAGATTGTGCCGTGAAGCCAAATCACACATCAACTCAAACACTGTCTCCATGCAACACCACTGCAATGGAACAACACTTCACAGAAGACTGAAAACATACGAAAGCATCTGTACAGATGTAGGATCTTATTTTGAGCCAGTTTGCTACAGCAGGAAAATAATCCTGCAGCAACAGGATATGTGAATTATTATGTGGATTATAATTAATTGACATTTTTGTATGGGTTGATATTTTTTTCATTAGGGCAAATCAAGTCTGAAATTTCAAAGTGGAAATTACAAACTTTAGAAGCCTTTTTAAACCTAAAATCCACAAGTTTGCGTTTCCTGCTGTGCAGGAACATTCTCAGTAACAAAACAGTGATCAAATTAAGATCCTACATCTGTATCATGTAAGACCAACCAAACCAAGTCACCAGCTGTACAGTATTATACAGTTACATCAGGGCCATAACCAGGGTTTGAGTTTTAGTGAAGTCCGGGATGGGAGAAGGGGGGTTGGGGTTGAACCTGCAGTAAATGAGTTCAAGCTTTACCGCTATTTGGAGAACAGCAAAAAACAAGCAAAAAGACCACAGCCAATATCACATTGGTTGCTGTAACTTCATTCACCTCTGTCCATCTACAAACACATTGTTAGCTATACAATTGTAATATTATACCCTGATAGAGGGAAATATGAGAAATGAGTCACACTGACACGTAGCATCAGTGACGAACAAAAACCTATGACATTTTTAGAACTGTATTGTTTGCATGTTGATTGCATTTTAATGTAGGCCTATAGGGAAGATAGGCCATGTGGAGATGTTCATATTGAAACATATCATCTATTTTTGTTTGACAAGATTACTACAGATTTATCAGGGGACCCCACATGGGGCTGTGGCCCCAAGTTTGGGAACCACAGTGCTAACCTTTCTCTCTGCTTGCATCCTCTCTCTCTCTCTCTCTCTCTCTCTCTGTCTCCTCTGCTTCCTCCTGCATGCATTGAAGCCTACCTTAGCCTCACCACTGAGTGCCACATGCCCACATCACTGTTTGTCTCAGTGGCCTATTCTCTATAAAGCAAATGTATTATGTAGCTTATTTTTTATGTAGCATAGTTTTTGCTGCTGCTGAGGTAGGCTCCGTTTAATGTTAGCTTCTTACTTCATCCTTCTAACTGGCTAAGTAATACTAGCCAGAGCCCTTCAACGTTACTGCAATAGAAGTCTCTAGCCACCTGACTGACTGACATATCTACAGTATAAGCGACTATTTACCAGTTGTGCACTCATTCTCCGAGAGTCGGATTTTGTTTGTTTGGGGATGTCTGAAGACACGGCAGGCGACGCAGGATGGTTTTTAAATTGCCTTTTGTCCGGCATTTCACAAACACACTGTCAGCAGCGTCTCTAGTTGGCTACTTGAGCAGACTGTGAGCTGGGGTAGCTCGTTTCACATCTCAGGCGCTCAGCCTGTGCTGCGAGAGCGCGGAGTTAGCCGTTTCAGAGAGTGGTGAATGAGCTGCTAAATAAGCACATCCGGGAGACAAATCCAGGGGATGCAGGCAAACATAACGAACAAACCAGTCTTCCTGATTCCACTCGTTCGCAAAGAGGCAGACGAGATTAGACCTGTCAGATCAAGAATATATGCGCTCTGAGCTTTGATCAACGCTGGGAGCGATATTTACATGCTGACCCATTTTTCTTTATTGGTACAAAATATATATTTAAATGTTTTTCAAATTAGAAAACATTACCGAGGTCCGGAACTCGGTGTCCTCATATGTAGTTATGGCCATTGTTACAATAGCAGGCTACTGATACAGTAGCACATTACATTTTAGTCCACACATATTGGCTGGCTATAAATAGCTTGTGCTTGGTTTACCTCTTGTTGGGCGGATGTACACTTTGCAGATGCTTGGAAAGACGCCAGATAATCTGGAGAGAGGGACCCTCTTCCGAAATAGCAGGTGTGGGCCCTCCTCCTCTTGTGAACTTGAGTGCTCCATATGATTTTGGGGAGCTCTTCTAGGTTCCCCGATCTGTCGTTGTCTCCTCTCAGGGTCTGGACCATATGCTCCACGGCTCCGAATGTCACCGCCCGCCTCAACTTCTTATGTGGCAGCTTCTTTTCCAGCAGGCCGTCCTTAGGAGCGATACTCCTGGAGGTCTTGGTGATGCCATGGAGCTTTGCCTCTCTGTCTGTCTGGTGTGCTGAAATTTGGCTCGACTGCAATGCTAACTTCTTCCCAAGAGGAACTTTGTGGACCTCCCCAACATTTGGCCTGGGTCTGGGTGTCTCCCCTTCCGGTGCTCCCTCCATCCCAACCTGGCTCTCCCTGATGCCCATGTCTGCTTCATGCTGGAGCTCTACCCTCCTGGTGATATCCTCTTTACTCTGGACACTCTCTCCCCCTAGGCTACGGAGTGATTCCGGCCGCTGAAACTCCCCCAATTTCCTCTTCTTCTTCCTTTGAAAGTAGCGCCGGCCACGGAGCTCTTTGGACTTGGGGCTGAGCGGAGCTTTGGTGGGGTCCACATAACATTCCTCCTTGGGGACCCGCACACAGCCACACACGTTGCCCATTACCCTTTCTATAAACGGTGTTTAGTTCCTTCTAACTGTAGTTTTCACGCCGGGATTCCGCTAGTGAACTTAACTTGATCCAGAGCTCCATTATTCCACTGAGAGGCAGCCATAGTTCTCCTCCAAGGGGGCGGAGAGGAAGTGATGGCAGGCAGCCCGGCAACAGACCCAAACACCCCTCCCCTCCACACAGAGATGGGTTGCCTGGGGAGAGAGAGTCTGTCTGTCTGTCCGTATGCCTGCCTGTCTGTCGCAGACTCCCAGAAGAACAAAGTTGAGATGTCCCAGGCACTTCCTTCCGTCACTGCTCTCTTCCGTTACTGCTCTCCTCTCCTCTCGACTGCTCTGCTCTTAGGAATCCTCTAAGTCTCTAACCTTTGAAATGTTTCCTTGGCCCGGCTAATCCAACACAAACACCATAAATGCACCACCGGAGAAGAAGAGGCACAGCCACGTCCCAAACGATTCTACCTCACAGCTGACAGAGAGAGAAACAGCCCCTGACTTTGAATACCACTGCCTTATGCATTACTGACCCATTACTAGCCTCCCACGTATAGGCTACTTTCTGTCCCTAACACTAAAACTGAAACTAAATCATATAAAAAACAAATATAAATGTTTTTATATAACTTTAAATAAAAACAAGTAAATTAGATTTTAAACTAACTGAAACTAAACTAAATTTCCCCAAATGTATCTGTCTGTAACGAGGCTGCCTGTCTGAGGGGGGCAGGGTTGGCAGAGAGGGAGAACAGCAGGACAAGATCAGATGGCTGGCGGGTGTCTGCTCTGCCGGCTGATGGCCACTGATTATACCGTATGGGAAAACTTTGCTCAGCAAGTTGGTCTGCCCTGATAGGCCGTACCAAGCAGAGAGAATCCCTGCCTATCATAGGGGCTTTTAAAATAACAGGACAGCATGGGTCAACAAAAGCAGTCGACGCAAATCCTGGCAGCTAACAACGCACTATCACTTTGTCTATCTGTATACAATCGCAAAGCCAGAAGTGGGGCTTGAGTCCAAAGGTTTAAACAAAAACTATTTACCAGCTATACTATACGACCTATAGAACACACATAGATTATATGTAATTATATATGTGACTTGTGTAGCAAGTACGGTCCATGAAAGGCATATAAAGCTTGTGATTTCTGTTTAGTATATTCAACTAAATGTTCCTAACTATCACCAGTGAGTTGACAGATAGTTAAATTGGCAAGGCCTCAGGAAAAGCGTTTATTGAAATAGTAGAAATCATGTATTTGCATAGCCCAACTAAAAAGAACTGTCCACCAGGCTCTGACACTATTCTGACGGCAGTGACATTTCCCCTGAAGGTTCCATTGCTAGGCCCTGCAGTTGACATACTGTATACCTGGCTGGCTACAGTACATTCGAAATACACAGTATACTGCACAAAAGCCAAACTACTTGACCAACCATAACACAAGAGCAGCCTATATTTACTTTCATGGAAAATCTGCTTTATATGTTAGTGTGTATATACACTGAACAAAAATATAAACACAACATGTAAAGTGTTGGTCCCATGTTTCATGAGCTAAAATAAAAGATCCCAGAAATGTTCCATAGCCTCAAAAAGCTTATTTCTCTCAAATTTGTTTATATCCCTGTTAGTGAGCATTTCTCCTTTGCTAAGATAATCCATCCACCTGACAGGTGTGGCATATCAAGAAGCTGATTAAACAGCATGATCATTACACAGGTGCACCTTGTGCTGGGGACAATAAAAGGCCACTATAAAATGTGCTGTTTTTTCACACAACACAATGCCTCATATTTGAGGGAGCATGCAGTTGGCATGCTGACTGCAGGAATGTCCACCAGAGCTGTTGCCAGAGAATTGAATGTTCATTTCTCTACCAAAATGTTGTTTTAGAGAATTTGGCATTACATCCAACTGGCCTCACAACCGCAGACCTCGTGTATGGCGTTGTGTGGGCGAGTGGTTTGCTGATGTCAACGTTGTGAACAGAGTGCCCCATGGTGGCGGTGGGTTTATGGTATGGGCAGGCACAAGCTACGGACAACAAACACAATTGCATTTTATCAATGGCAATTTGAATACCGTGACCAGATCCTGATGCCCATTGTGAGGCTCATTTTGTTTAAGGTATCTGTGACCAACAGATCTGTATTCCCAGTCATGTGAAATCCATAGATTAAGGCTTAATTTATTTATTTAAATTGACTGATTTCCTTATATGAACTGTAACTTAGAAAAATCTTTGAAGTTGTTCCATGTTGCGTTTATATTTTTGTTCAGAAATATATATATATATATATATATATATATATATATATATATATATATATATATTCATGTGGTGTTTAAATAATATCTGAGTTTTGACATACTGTAATTTCTCATTCCGTGCAAACCAATGTGGAAAATATAATTACAGTCTTCCAGCATTGAATAAAGTCTTAAAATACAGGCCTATATTTCACTGACTCATCTCAGATGTTTTTTTTTGCAACATCATCCTACTTTAACCTTTCATCCTTTTTATTCACCCGTCTAACAGGATGTAAGCGCTCCCAGCAAATGCCTGTCTTTAATCTCTTGTTGGATCTTCAGATGACGAAGGCTAGAGAAGGAGGGAAGAGAGAGAGACATGTTCATTACAGTAAGATGGCAGACTCCATCCTATCACATGTATTATGTCCCCTGGTGAAACAAGTCCAAAGCCTCCATAGATTGGTTTCTGTCAGTGAGATTGGTTTTCGTGTGCCTCTCCGGCCCCCAGTTTATTGAGACACCTGACAGGACCTTGAGCGTAACCCTTGGAGACTTTGACTGTCAGTCAGATGACACTGTAGAGACCAAAGAGCTACAATATGATGATGCATCATCATCATGGCAGTGTATGCAGGTCTCACTGCATCGTCACGGCAGTGTATTCAGGTCTCACTGCAACGTCACAGCAGTATATTCAGGTCTCACTGCATCGTCATGGCAGTGTATTCAGGTCTCACTTCATCGTCACGGCAGTGTATTCAGGTCTCACTGCATCGTCACGGCAGTGTATTCAGGTCTCACTGCATCATCACGGCAGTGTATTCAGGTCTCACTGCATCATCATGGCAGTATATTCAGGTCTCACTGCATCGTCATGGCAGTGTATTCAGGTCTCACTGCATCGTCACAACATTATATTCAGGTCTCACTGCATTGTCACGGCATTATATTCAGGTCTCACTGCATCGTCATGGCAGTGTATTCAGGTCTCACTGCATCATCACAGCATTATATTCAGGTCTCACTGCATCGTCATGGCATTATATTCAGGTCTCACTGCATCGTCATGGCAGTGTATTTAGGTCTAACTGCATCATCACGGCAGAGTATTCAGGTCTCACTGCGGATGTGCAATATGCTTCTTATTGTAGTGATTACAGCAGGGACATTGTACACATTATGTAAACACCTGGGAGAATGCCTTTGTAAACCAATTCTCAACAAAACAATCTGGAATGCTTCAATCGCTACAGTCTATAGCTTCACTTCCTATCATACCATAGCAGGTGATGGATGAATGAGAGATTACATTCTTAAAAGGAAATATATCATATAATTAACACAATGCCATTGGACGATAATGACTGCATGGCTGGACCATCCTACTAAAGGTAATAGCAACTTGCTCCTCCCAAAATCTTTCCGATAGAGTCACGTAGCATCAAAACAGGGTTGGGTTCATCACTATGTCACACTGCTTTTCTGCCAGCTGTATATTTTTTTGTATTTTACCCCCAATTTCGATCTTGTCTCATCGCTGCAACATCCCAAAGGGCTCGGGAGTGGCGAAGGTGGAGTCATGCGTCCTCCGAAACATGACCCGCCTAACCACGCTCCTTAACACCCGCCAGCTTAACCCGGAAGCCAGCCGCACCAATGTGTCGGAGGAAACCCTGTGTAGCTCAGTTGGTAGAGCATGGTGCTTGCAATGCCAGGGTTGTGGGTTAGTTTCCCACGGGGGGCCAGTATGAAAATGTATGCACTCACTAACTGTAAATGCTCTGGATAAGAGCGTCTGCTAAATGACTAAAATGTAAAATTAAACACTGTTCAACCGGGGTCAGCCTGCAGGCACCTGGCCCGCCACAAGGAGTCGCTAGGGTGCGATGAGCCAAGCAAACCCTCCCCTAACCCGGACAACGCTGGGCCAATTGTGCGCCGTCCTATGGGACTCCCGGCCACGGCCGGTTGTGGCACAGCCCGGGAATGAACCCGGGTCTGTAGTAATGCCTCTAGCACTGCGATGCAGTGCCTTAGACCGCTGCACCACTCAGGAGGCCCTGCCAGCTGGGTTTTAACTCCACACAGAACTGATTAACATGTTTTCCAACTGCCCGGCAACGCTGAAAAATCAAGAAGCTACAGGCCCACAGTCACTAGCTAGTACAAATTCCCAGCGGCACGCGCAAGAGTGACAGGGGCAGGTGTAGGCACACATCCCGCTAGCTACCTGGCAGCATGTTTTATGATTCCAAGCATTAGAACATTCTTTCATTATTGCCATATTTGTCCTTCTTCAACAGGAACTTCAAACGAATCACTTTCAAATTATTCAGTCTCTTTTTGTTTTTACCAGACCTCATGGAGTCTGGGGTGTCCAGGCAATAGAGGAGAGACAGGAGAGATGTTGAGGCATGCAACTGGACACTACAACGCTGCTCTCTGTCTTTTGAATATGTATTGTACACTTATGGAGAAATACACTCCCCTATGTATTTAATTGGACAGTGAAGCTAAAACTTTGGCTCTATACTCCAGCATTTTGGATATGAAATCAAACGTTATATATGAGGCGACAGTACATAATGTCACCTTTTCTTTGAATTTGTTTTGGTTGTGTTTCGGATTATGTTGCGCCCAATAGATATGAATGGTGAATAGTGCATTGTGTCACTTTTATCGTAAATAAGAATATAATATTTTTCTGAACACTACATTAATGTGGATGCTACCATGATTACGGACAATCATGAATGAAGCGTGGATAATGTTAGGGAATAGGGTAGTTTAGAGATCACACTACAGCTCACTACCACTACCACACTCCATTCCCCCAGGGGGCAGCAGCAACCTTGTCTAGGTGCTGAGCCTGGTTGATAAGCACATCAGGTGCAGCCAATCAAGGAGAAAGTCAGTGAGAGTCCCAGCTGGAAAGGCTGTGAAGCTGCTGATTTTCATTGGTGGCTATGAGGCCTTTCGTTTGGTTATGAGTCTTTAGTTTGGGCACAACCTTTACGTACATATTTAGGTTTCGTCACCATCTGAACAAATAATAATCAGCTTTGACTGGCCGACCAAGAGGTGAAGAAGGAGCTGGCCCTAAGGGAAGGTGGCTGTCTCCTGGGCGCATGTACATTCAACACCTGGTTGCATAGGCTTACTTCTCATATTTATGCATACATCAAATCAGGTTACAGACCAGTTAACTAGGCCTAAGACCCCTAGGCTTAGCGAATCAAACAATATTAGCAGGCTATTTAATCAGTTTTGTAACATAAATGATGACTGAGAAAGTTACAGAAGCATAAATATATCATACCCTCCCCTGTTATTGGTAATGGTGAGAGGTTAGCATGTTTTGGGGGCATGATCTTTGTGCATCTCAGAAACATATACTATTCTTATTTATAATAAAGGTGACTCCAAAATGACACTATACATTATTTACCATTCATTTCTATTGGGCGCAAAATAATCCGAAACACAACCAAAACAAACTGCAAATGTATCCAACAAGTTTGTAGTCCCAAGCTTGATGTAGTCATTGCGTGCTAGGAATATGGGACCAAATGCTAAACTTTTGACTACACTTAATATACTGTATAAGTGAATTTGTCCAAATACTTATGACACCTTCAAATGGGGGGACTAAATACACAAAGTGCATTAATTAGTAAACTGTAAAACTGATATGTATGAAAATATCCTAAAATAAAAGGTGACATTTGATCTCAAATCCAAAATGCTGGAGTTACGAGCCAAATTAAAAGTGTTAGCTTCACTGTCCAAATAAATACGTAGTGGAGTGTACAAACTAATGCAGATAAACTATGGCTTACTGTAAGTGCATGTAAGTGCATGCTTCTTCTTGTCTTTCTACCATGGTGTGGTTCTACGTTAGGGAGTCATAAGGCTAGCTGCTGCTAACATTCCTCTCCCATACTGTAACCCAGTGGAGTCAAGCTTGCAGGCTGACTCTGCCAGATATAGTAATAATCCATAGCAGGGGCCTGAGAGAGACAGAGAGACAGAGAGACAGAGACAGAGACAGAGACAGAGACAGAGACAGAGACAGAGAGAGAGAGAGAGAGAGAGAGAGAGAGAGAGAGAGAGAGAGAGAGAGACGAGAGAGAGAGAGAGAGAGAGAGATAACTAGCAGTGTGCCAGATATATTGTGCCAGATATATTAATAATCCATAGCAGGGGCCTGAGAGAGACAGAGAGACAGAGAGACAGAGAGAGAGAGAGAGAGAGAGAGAGAGAGAGAGAGAGAGAGAGAGAGAGAGAGAGAGAGAGAGAGAGAGAGAGAGAACTAGCAGTGTGTGCTTCACTAGGCCTCAGAAAGGCAACAATAGATCCTCCTAGTGCTGCTACTGATGGTACCATCCACCCCCTAGAGTGCAGGCGTGTGTATGTAGGTTGCTGGTTTGAATCCTTGAGCTGACTAGGTGAAAAATCTGTCAATGTGCCCTTGAGCAAGGCACATAACCCTAGTTGCTCTGGATAAGAGTGTCTGCTAAATGACTACAATGCATCCATTGTTTCCATGTGAATGTACAGCTGCAGCAAGACAGTCTGTGTGGTACTAGACAGACATGGGCACAACTGTTCTCAGGGTGTGGGGCCTGTGAAAACACTGGAAGGAGGGACACTGAAAACAGATTAACTTTAGGCGATCGTCAGGCTGAATAAAGGGACACTTCCTCTAATAAAAACGATCTATTTTCCTGCACTTATCATCACACAATACATAACACTGGAGGGAGGGACATGTTGTTTGCATTGTAATGTCCAACCTCTTCCCTCCACTGAAGCACAAACAGTATACAGACCTAATGACCATTTCAGCTCAGATAACCATTAAGCTCGGGGAGCGAGTGCAGCAAGGTTACTAATCAGGCTATTGCAACACCATTTTCAACATCCACCTGTCATTGTCACCAGGTGATTTCACTGGGGAGCTTTTACATTTGTAAGTGGAGAACTTGAAAGACCCGTTACTACCCTAAGTGAATATCGACACATTTCAATCACCAGTCATCAATAAAATATGTACAGAGTAGGTCATCCTTCTTATTCTATCACTTTTAACAGCCATTATAACTGGGGCATGTATGTGCCAGCAGGCAATCAGACATAGACGTAGGCCTACATTACAATCACCATTGGCATGACACTTTGTTAAGACTGCTTTGACATCTTGTGGCCAAAGAAGGAACAACAGCTATACAAGGAGAAACTGACAGTTTAGATTGTTCAAACTGAACCAAACGTCCCACAGTATGTTATGCAAGCTAATCCCAAAACATGCGGTGCTGAATTGAGATTAAGCAACACGCTAGCTTTTCAATCACACTGGCTTCAATATACTAGAATTTA
The DNA here is from genome assembly GCF_020615455.1 of Coregonus clupeaformis. Taxonomy (NCBI): domain Eukaryota; kingdom Metazoa; phylum Chordata; class Actinopteri; order Salmoniformes; family Salmonidae; genus Coregonus; species Coregonus clupeaformis. The sequence continues at coordinate 36,694,668 of NC_059222.1, read as the reverse complement.
CTGTAGATTTAAGAGAGACATAATACCTCAATCCAGAACCCCTTAAATGACAACTATCTTACTTTGGTCTAAACAATAACCACATCTCATAGCTCCATGCATGACATGTCATCCTAATCATAAACCAAATTAACAATAATAACACACTGGAATATTCCCATCCACTGATTCTTATTTGCTGAGTAAAAAATATGGAGAAATGGAGAAAGGATCGAGCACAGTGATTCACACAGCCAGAGAATGAAGTGCACAGCATGTGTGATTTGAGACTGAATCTGACCTGAAAATGCAGAATTATGGTCCATATCAATCCCAGCGTCAATTTGGGATTCCCATCTGTGATGTCATCATTCCGGATGTTAACCAGCTTGACCTGAGGACAACAGTTATAAACAGCTGTGTAATAAGCATGAAACACACAAGTGATGCATTCCAAATCTACATCAACTTCTACAGTATAAGAAATGTTTCATATCAATTCGCAAAGCACCTTTACTCTTAGCACGCTAAGGTTAACATCCCTGAAGAACTGCTGAAGATGTCTCTATTTTTCAAAACCTAATAATATGTCTTCAACTGGAATTTGTTCATCAGTATTAGTGTCGTACTCACTGTAACAGGTCATTTAGAAATCCTCATTAACATAAATATGCATAAATATTCTGAGGGTAATGTCTATCTTCTTGGAAATCCCCAAAACATATTCTCTCCATCTGCTAGTGCTACCACCCTCTGATGACTCAATACTATACACGTCAGCTACTACAGTGAATTAAATCACTGCAACACTTCACAAAGAGCTGCAGTTAGTTTCAGAATGGGTGGCAAGGAATAAGTTAGTCCTAAATATTTCAAAAACTAAAAGCATTGTATTTGGGACAAATCATTCACTAAACCCTAAATCTCAACTAAATCTTGTAATAAATAATGTGGAAATTGAGCAAGTTGAGGTGACTAGACTGCTTGGAGTAACCCTGGATTGTAAACGGTCATGGTCAAAACATATTGATGCAACAGTAGCTAAGATGGGGAGAAGTATGTCCATAATAAAGCGCTGCTCTGCCTTCTTAACAACACTATCAACAAGGCAGGTCCTACAGGCTCTAGATTTGTTGCACCTGGACTACATTTACGTTTACATTTTAGTCATTTAGCAGACGCTCTTATCCAGAGCGACTTACAGGAGCAATTAGGGTTAAGTGCCTTGCTTAAGGGCACATCGACAGATTTTCACCTAGTCGGCTCGGGGATTAGAACCAGCGACCTTTCGGTTACTGGCACAACGCTCTTACCCACTAAGCTACCTGAGACCCTACTGTTCAGTCGTATGTTCAGGTGCCACAAAGAGGGACCTCGGAAAATTACAATTGGCTCAGAACAAGGCAGCACGGCTGGCCCTTAAATGTACACGGAGAGCTAACATTAATGATATGCATGTCAATCTCTTATGGCTCAAAGTAGAGGACAGATTGACTTCATCACTACTTGTATTTGTAAGAAGTGTTGACATGCTGAATGCACCGAGCTGTCTGTTTAAACTACTAGCACACAGCTCGGATACCCCACAAGACATGCCACCAAAGGTCTCTTCACAGTCCCCAAGTCCAGAGCAGACTATGGGAGGCGCACATTACTACATAGAGCCATGGATACATGGAACTCTATTCCACATCAGGTAACTGATGCAAGCAGTAGAATCAGATTTAAAGAAACTGATAAAAATACACCTTATGGAACAGCGAGGACTGTGAAGAGACACACACACAGGTACAGACACACATACACATGATAAGACACGCACTCTACACATACGTACACATGGATGTTGTATTGTAAATATGTGATAGTGGAGTAGTAGCCTGAGGGAACACACTAAATGTATTGGGTAAAGTGTTATGAAATGTAATTTCATGTAATATTCTAAATGGTATATAACTGCCTTAATGTTGTAAGAGTCTGGGATCCATAATAAATACAAATAGCAATTGAAGCGGTGCCAATAAATCCTAGTCCACACCTACAGTGAGGGAAAAAAGTATTTGATCCCCTGCTGATTTTGTACATTTGCCCACTGACAAAGAAATGATCAGTCTATAATTTTAATGGTAGGTTTATTTGAACAGTGAGAGACAGAATTACAATAAAAAAATCCAGAAAAACGCATGTAAAAAATGTTATGAATTGATTTGCATTTTACTGAGGGAAATAAGTATTTGACCCCCTCTCAATCAGAAAGATTTCTGGCTCCCAGGTGTCTTTTATACAGGTAACGAGCTGAGATCAGGAGCACACTCTTAAAGGGAGTGCTCCTAATCTCAGTTTGTTACCTGTATAAAAGACACCTGTCCACAGAAGCAATCAATCAATCAGATTCCAAACTCTCCACAATGGCCAAGACCAAAGAGCTCTCCAAGGATGTCAGGGACAAGATTGTAGACCTACACAAGGCTGGAATGGGCTACAAGACCATCGCCAAGCAGCTTGGTGAGAAGGTGACAACAGTTGGTGCAATTATTCGCAAATGGAAGAAACACAAAATAACTGTCAATTTCACTCGGCCTGGGGCTCCATGCAAGATCTCACCTCGTGGAGTTGCAATGATCATGAGAACGGTGTGGAATCAGCCCAGAACTACACAGGAGGATCTTGTCAATGACCTCAAGGCAGCTGAGACCATAGTCACCAAGAAAACAATTGGTAACACACTACGCCGTGAAGGACTGAAATCCTGCAGCGCCCGCAAGGTCCCCCTGCTCAAGAAAGCACATTTACAGGGCCATCTGAAGTTTGCCAATGAACATCTGAATGATTCAGAGGAGAACTGGGTGAAAGTGTTGTGGTCAGATGAGACCAAAATGGAGCTCTTTGGCATCAACTCAACTCGCCGTGTTTGGAGGAGGAGGAATGCTGCCTATGACCTCAAGAACACCATCCCCACCGTCAAACATGGAGGTGGAAACATTATGCTTTGGGAGTGTTTTTCTGCTATGGGGACAGGACAACTTCACCGCATCAAAGGGACGATGGACGGGGCCATGTACCGTCAAATCTTGGGTGAGAACCTCCTTCCCTCAGCCAGGGCATTGAAAATGGGCCGTGGATGGGTATTCCAGCATGACAATGACCCAAAACACACGGCCAAGGCAACAAAGGAGTGGCTCAAGAAGAAGCACATTAAGGTCCTGGAGTGGCCTAGCCAGTCTCCAGTCCTTAATCCCATAGAAAATCTGTGGAGGGAGCTGAAAGTTCGAGTTGCCAAACGTCAGCCTCGAAACCTTAATGTCTTGGAGAAGATCTGCAAAGAGGAGTGGAACAAAATCCCTCCTGAGATGTGTGCAAACCTGGTGGCCAACTACAATAAACGTCTGACCTCTGTGATTGCCAACAAGGGTTTTGCCACCAAGTACTAAGTCATGTTATGCAGAGGGGTCAAATACTTATTTCCCTCATTAAAATGCAAATCAATTTATACAATTTTTTACATGCATTTTTCTGGATTTTGTTGTTGTTATTCTGTCTCTCATGGTTCAAATAAACCTACCATAAAAATTATAGACTGATCATGTCTTTGTCAGTGGGCAAACGTACAAAATCAGCAGGGGATCAAATACTTTTTTCCCTCACTGTATACACCACAATGGGGCTCTATAGTGTGGTGGTTTATGTACTGCTACACAATGAATGTGATGTCATGTTGTCATTCTAATAAACTAATGCAGTTTAATATTGTTCCCTACATTCAAACATAGTCTACATTCATCATTCCATATGCAAAGTAGTTGATTGTCTGAAACTGCTACTGTGCTGGCTTTCAACCTAATTTGATTGAATACACCCTGATGTTTAAAACATTGCCTTTCATTGATATGCATGACAATCCCTGTCATGAGCGGAAATAAATGCAACTTTATTTGATTATGCACTGAATTCTTCTGATTCAGTTGTTCAGCAATAGTGAAACTGGAAACAAAGGCAATTTACATGGGCATAGCTGTTTGTAACATCCAATCTTATCCCTTCCCACAGTTCATTAGAATTGTGATGGCACATCTACCCTAAGTATGATACTTTATAGCCTTACATCCACAGCAGGATAGAACAAAGGCAAGTGAAATTGTAATTTGTCTGTTTATGAATATGAATGAAGTGTGACTGGGGCCTGGTGTGTCATTAAAACAATGGCATAATTGAATGATCTATGAATCCTTTGTCTCAGGCCTTGGGTTGCTTTCACTGACGTCATGTCTGGCAGGCTGTCGCTGAGCACTGCACACTGTTCTCCATCCCTATCACTTCCTGACTGTGGTGGATGTGGGGGAGGGCCAAACAGAGACGTAATCACCCTTGGGAGATGGTTTCCGCATGTCCTCTATTGAGTCCCGATGAGGGCGGAATTGAAGCCTTTATGAGGTAATGATATTGGCTAGCCCTGTCATGTATGAGCAGTGTTACCGTTTTGATGTGGACATACAGTACCAACACGCTCTCACTGTCTCACTGCAGAATTAGACGTTTATTCACTTTTATTCAAACATAACATTTCGAAGTTGCTCCAAACGTCAATTTTCGAAGTGTTTTTGACACCCTCGGTTGCTCCTGCCGCTCTGTATCGTTCCATTTCTTCTAACATCAAATTTCGAAGTTAACGGTTAAGTTTAGGCAGTTATTCTGAATGGTTAAGGTAAGGGTTAAGGTTTGGTATAGGGTTAAAACAGTGTCCCCTCCCCCATTGGGATTGAACATGAAACCTTCTGATCCAGAGTCATGGAATTACGCCCATCCCCGCCCATGCACTAGCCTACTTGATTGTAATAGCGCTCACTGTTGCCCCTAGTGGTCGGTTTTGAAGGCATTTCCGATGACCTCAGGACATGGATAGACGTCCAATTTCGAAGTCAATCTTTAACGATCTCCCTGGACATACAGTATGCTTGTTTAATAGCTTTACATGACGAATTGGTTAACAGAAATTCCTCTACACATTTTATGTTCTAGCATTCCGGCACATGTGATTGGTTCTTACCTGCCGCCTCCTTAAGAAGTCCAGTGCTATCTGTACATTCTGGAGTCTATGGAACCGCATCCTCCCTTTCTCCCGAGGCTGTGGGCATAGAGGAGGAATGGGAAGAGGGGGACATGTTAGTGACTTTGCCATGTGGTCTCTCCCTTTCCAAGGACCAGGGACTCACCACACCATTAGTAGTATGAGGACACAGGCAATGCTGCTGCCAGGGTCTTACCCACTCGTCTGCTGAGGGAATGCGAGAAAAAAACAAAAGGGAGGGAACCAACAAATCCGGATCCAGGGTGGTCATTGCTGCCCAATTCCACGTTAACAGAGTTACACTGAGACTCACATGTTACAGTTTAAAATGTATGTCAAACAAAAACCAATGATTGCAAAGTAAAACAAACCATACAACTCTATGCACAATAATTACTTTTAACAATTTCCACTGAACATTTTACAAAAACACATTTACTTGAAGAACATTCTCTTACCAAACTTTGCATCTGCACTTTTCTTCAAGTTCTTCATTCTTTTTTGTTTGACATACATTTTAAATCGAAAAATCTGAGTCTCTCTCAGTGTCACTGTTATCGTGGAATTGACCTGCTACAAATCACTGCTATTACTACACAATGTATTTACTAGATAGAAAATACATTTATCTATGTCCTCCCAAACTGAACTGACAGAACACATCATCTGACATATTTCACCATTCACAACTACAGTAATAACTAATGACAAAAGGCTAAACATGAAGCTATAAACAAGTGGGTCTGAGTGATAAACTCATTCCAATGAGGACCATTGAAACAAACAATAAATACATTTTCTAAATCCAAAAAGCATCTAGGATTAATTTAGCTGTGCGGTAAAACACCTGAGAATGTGAATTCAGGACACGACTGAGCAGAGAGACAAACTCCTGTGACAGACACCCGTGGACAATGGGAGGTCACAGCGTGAGGTAATGAGATGGAAACTGCGTCACAAGCCAGCCAGTCCCCTGACAACCCAGGATTGAGCTGCAGCACAGCCCTCTGGATTCAGTCATTACTCTCCTGGCTGGCCAAGAGGCGGAGGAATCCCTTTCACCTCAATGGCGGAGTGACAACATTCACAAAAGCCTTGTCCTCAACGGCTCACTCTCATTTAATTTGGCACGTTCAGTCAAGTGGCTTTGTTTTGGTATACACTGAATACAATAGAAAGCCACTATTTGATGAAAAATGTCCAATGGTTCATAAAGGTTGACATTCAGTTTGATTGTATGGTTCAATGATGCACAAAGCTATTGAGGTTGGACTTAAAGACCCAGGCGGAGATCTTATGAATCACATAACAATATGATTGAGTTGTACCAGCGCTTGCAATCCTATCCAAGACTGAAGTGCATGGTGTTTCTCTTTCACTTTACAATGGCATGCACAATACCACCGTTTTGTTGTTGTTGAAAAAACCCAATGAAATGAACATGAGCCTGGGCCTTTAGCTCATAAGCCAAGCACATTTCCATCATGGAATCCATATCAGCTTGTCAGCTAGCATCTCTAAAGCAATACAGTGGGGCTACTCCCTATTCTACACAGCAGCATCAAGCACAGTGTTGCGCACAAACTTTAATCATAGAATCTAAGAGAAAGAAAACTTGACCTAGCCATATAAACGGATTGCTATAGTGCTTACTAGGGTCCACTAAAGTAAAAAGCCTGCGGTGGGATTGTTGTTCCACTCTCATTAATGTCCACGGAACGTGCTGCATTAGTTGTGTTACAAGGGGGAGGATGGCGAACCACACCTACCCCCTTATCATCATCCTGCGCATCTCCATGCTGCTCAACCGCACATGCTTCTGCCGAACTCACCAACCGCAATGTCTTGAGGAAATCACGCTCCCTTGGCTTACCAGACCGAGTTAACGTGAGCGCAGGAAAGAAACACACAAGTGGGAGACAAATAGACATGGACACAAGTTGGACAAATGAAAAGGAGGACATAAAGTGAACAGGAAAGAAACATCCAATATGGAAGAGAGGAGGAAGAGGGCAGAGAGGAAACAGGATGTAAACAAAAGAAAGGAGATATCTACTTCGAGGAGAAAAATCAGCTTCACCTATTTTAGAGGGAACCTAATTTCTCCTCACATGAGTTACAGAGATCCTGCTGCACACCACCAAACAACGGTGATGTCAAAAGTCAGAAATGATTGTGATTCATTTTCATATTCTAATGCAGGCTTCTCCAACCCTGTTACTGGAGAGCGCCAACGCTAATCTAGCGCACCTGATTCTAATAATTAGCCGGTTGAGAAGCTGAATCAGGTTAGTTACAGCTGGAAGGGTAGCTCTCCAGGAACAGGGTTGAAAAGACCTGCTCTAATGTGATGACATTTTGAGTGATCCGAACTGAAGTGATAACAAACAGCCTTAATCAAGATTCCTTGTCTACCTCTCCTTTCCATCCATCATTTCTATCAAGCAGTGTTTTGTTTGGAACACAATGACATCACAAACATTGTAAACTAGCATCCCACTGGGCACAGACGTCACTTCAATGTCTAGTTTTGATTTAAATTTGGTTGAGTTGTCAACTAACGTGAATCTAATATGAAATCAACAAAAATGTTACCCTGTCATTGGATTTAGATTAAAAGTTCGGTGAAAAAAATACTACATTCCCTTACGTTGATGACTTTTTGCCAATCCAATCAGTTTTCCACGTTGAGTCAACATCATCATATTGAATTTTTGGGTTGAAATGACGTGGAAGCAACGTTGATTCAACCAGTTTTTGACAAGTGGGATTGCAGTTAGTTTCCCCCTAGCCTTGAAGCATACATGGTCTTGGGGCGTTTTCACATATCTGATTGACACTATAAATGTAGGATATACTGTATATGTGGACTTTAAGTGTATGTAAAAACTAAATAAATTCTGGTCCTTGCTCAAGAGGTTCAGGATCTAGGACCCGATTGATAAACAACAAAGTGATATAATATGTCTGGTAAAGTGGACCCTGAACTTTCACAAAAATGTATTGTGTGAAGCAAATTGTACTTTTGGAGAATTCTCATGAAGGCACTGTGATACTGCACCAGGGTACAGATTCATATATGGAAACGCCCTTTACGTTAAATCATAATCACACAATGGAATTAATTGTGTTACCTTGGGGTTTAGCAGCAAGGCAAACCATAGCCTATAATGTAAATCTCAGTTCTAACTTTTCTTTCAAGAACACAGGTACATTTCCAAAATTAAACCGTCTAGAACAATGAAAAATGGCACCCTATTCCCTATAAATCAAATCATATCAAATATTATTGGTCACATACACCACCATTCAAAAGTTTTAGAACACCTACTCATTCAAGGGTTTTTCTTTATTTGTACTATTTTATATTTGAGATTCTTCAAATAGCCACCCTTTGCCTTGGTGACAGCTTTGCACACTCTTGGCATTCTCTCAACCAGCTTCATGAGGTAGTCACCTGGAATGCATTTCAATTAACAGGTGTGCCTTCTTAAAAGTTAATTTGTGGAATTTCTTTCCTTCTTAATGCGTTTGAGTCAAACAGTTGTGTTGTGACAAGGTGGGGGGGTATACAGAAGATAGTCCTATTTGGTAAAAGACCAAGTCCATATCATGGCAGGAACAGCTCAAATAAGCAAAAAGGAATGACAGTCCATCATTACTTTAAGACATGAAGGTCAGTCAATACGGAACATTTCAAGAACTTTGAAAGTTTCTTTGAGTGCAGTCGCAAAAACCATATGATGAAACTGGCTCTCATGAGGACAGCCACAGGAATGGAAGACCCAGAGTTACCTCTGCTGCAGATGATAAGTTCATTAGAGTTACCAGCCTCAGAAACTGCAGCCCAAATAAATGCTTCACAGAGTTCAAGTAACAGACACATCGCAACATCAACTGTTCAGAGGAGACTGTGTGAATCAGGCCTTCATGGTGGAATTGCTGCAAAGAAACCACTACGAAATGACACCAATGAGAAGAAGAGACTTGCTTAGGCCAAGAAACACGAGCAATGGACATTAGACCGGTGGAAATGTGTACTTTGGTCTGGAGTCCAAATTGGAGATTTTTGGTTCCAACCGCCGTGTCTTTGTGAGACGCAGTGTGGGTGAACGGATGATCTCCACATGTGTAGTTCCCACCGTAAAGCATGGAGGAGGAGGTGTTATGGTGTGGGGTGCTCTGCTGGTAACACTGTCTGATTTATTTAGAATTCAAGGCACACTTAACCAGCATGGCTACAACAGCATTCTGCAGCGATTCGCCATCCCATCTGGTTTGGGTTTAGTGGGACTATCATATATTTTTCAACAGGACAATGACCCAACACACCTCCAGGCTGTGTAAGGGCTATTTGACCAAGAAGGAGAGAGATGGAGTGCCGCATCAGATGACCTGGCTTCCACAATCCCCCGACCTCAACCAAATTGAGATGGTTTAGGATGAGTCGGACCGCAGAGTGAAGGAAAAGCAGCATATGTGGGAACTACCTCATGAAGCTGGTTGAGAGAATGCCAAGAGTATGCAAAGCTGTCATCAAGGCAAAGGGTGGCTATTTGAAGAATCTCAAATATATTTTGATTTGTTTAACACTTGTTTGGTTACTACATGATTCCATATGTGTTATTTCATAGTTTTGTTGTCTTCACTATTATTCTACAATGTAGACAATAGTAAAAATAAAGAAAAACCCATGAATGAGTAGGTGTTCTAAAACGTTTGACCGGTAGTGTACTCATATTTAGCAGATGTTATTGCGGGTGTAGCGAAATGCTTGTTTTAATTTGAGAAAAAAAAAAACGTTATGGGCTAATAATGTAAGACAAAAAAACGAAATACTGCAAAGTTGCTTAGGAGCTAGAAGCAGAGCTGTCATGTCTGTTGGCACCATCTTGTATTTTTGCATGGGCTCTGGTAAAAAGTAGTTCCCTACGGAATAGGGTTCCATTTCAGACATACCCTCTGACTCATCATGCACACATGATGAGGAATGATAACAGGCTAGAGCTACATTACCATGACAACACAGTACTCACCAATGACTGGCCAGTCAGGACCTCCAGCAGTGAGATCAGGTTATGTCCATCTCGTAGGTCTTCATACAGGTCATTTACATGCTTTCGTACCTAAGGCCAGAGGAAAGGAACATTAATATATTAATATAATATATGCCATTTGGCAGATGTTTTTATCCAAAGGGACTTACAGTCACGCGTGCATATATTTTACGTACGGGTGGTCCAGGGAATCGAACCCACTATCCTAGCATTACAAGCGCCATCAAATAAAATCACATTTTATTTGTCACACGCGCCAAATACAACAGGTGTAGACTTTACCGTGAAATGCTTACTTACGAGTCCTTTCCCAACAATGCAGAGTAAAAAAGAATAAGAAAAATTTGCACAAAATAAAAAAGGAAACAGTAACACAATAGAAAATCAATAACGAGGCCATATACAAGGAGTACCGGTACCGAGTCAATGTGCAGGGGTACGAGGTAGTTGAGGTGATTGAGGTAATACAGTATGTACAGTGGGGAAAAAAAGTATTTAGTCAGCCACCAATTGTGCAAGTTCTCCCACTTAAAAAGATGAGAGAGGCCTGTCATTTTCATCATAGGTACATGTCAACTATGACAGACAAAATGAGAAAAAAAATTCCAGAAAATCACATTGTAGGATTTTTTATGAATTTATTTTCAAATTATGGTGGAAAATAAGTATTTGGTCAATAACAAAAGTTTCTCAAAACTTTGTTATATACCCTTTGTTGGCAATGACACAGGTCAAACGTTTTCTGTAAGTCTTGACAAGGTTTTCATACACTGTTGCTGGTATTTTGGCCCATTCCTCCATGCAGATCTCCTCTAGAGCAGTGATGTTTTGGGGCTGTCGCTGGGCAACACAGACTTTCAACTCCCTCCAAAGATTTTCTATGGGGTTGAGATCTGGAGACTGGCTAGGCCACTCCAGGACCTTGAAATGCTTCTTACGAAGCCACTCCTTCGTTGCCCGGGCGGTGTGTTTGGGATCATTGTCATGCTGAAAGACCCAGCCACGTTTCATCTTCAATGCCCTTGCTGATGGAAGGAGGTTTTCACTCAAAATCTCACGATACATGGCCCCATTCATTCTTTCCTTTACACGGATCAGTCGTCCTGGTCCCTTTGCAGAAAAACAGCCCCAAAGCATGATGTTTCCACCCCCATGCTTCACAGTAGGTATGGTGTTCTTTGGATGCAACTCAGCATTCTTTGTCCTCCAAACACGATCGAGGTTGAGTTTTTACCAAAAAAGTTCTATTTTGGTTTCATCTGACCATATGACATTCTCCCAATCCTCTTCTGGATCATCCAAATGCACTCTAGCAAACTTCAGACATGTACTGGCTTAAGCAGGGGGACACGTCTGGCACTGCAGGATTTGAGTCCCTGGCGGCGTAGTGTGTTACTGATGGTAGGCTTTGTTACTTTGGTCCCAGCTCTCTGCAGGTCATTCACTAGGTCCCCCCGTGTGGTTCTGGGATTTTTGCTCACCGTTCTTGTGATCATTATGACCCCACGGTGTGAGATCTTGCGTGGAGCCCCAGATCGAGGGAGATTATCAGTGGTCTTGTATATCTTCCATTTCCAAATAATTGCTCCCACAGTTGATTTCTTCAAACCAAGCTGCTTACCTATTGCAGATTCAGTCTTCCCAGCCTGGTGCAGGTCTACAATTTTGTTTCTGGTGTCCTTTGACAGCTATTTGGTCTTGGCCATAGTGGAGTTTGGAGTGTGACTGTTTGAGGTTGTGGACAGGTGTATTTTATACTGATAACAAGTTCAAACAGGTGCCATTAAGACAGGTAACGAGTGGAGGACAGAGGAGCCTCTTAAAGAAGAAGTTACAGGTCTGTGAGAGCCATAAATCTAGCTTGTTTGTAGGTGACCAAATACTTATTTTCCACCATAATTTGAAAATAAATTCATAAAAAATCCTACAATGTGATTTTCTGGAATTTCTTTTCTTATTTTGTCTGTCATAGTTGACGTGTACCTATGATGAAAATTACAGGCCTCTCTCATCTTTTTAAGTGGGAGAACTTGCACAATTGGTGGCTGACTAAATACTTTTTTTCCCCACTGTACATGTGGGTAGGTTACTAGGCAATCAGGATATATAATAAACTGAGTAGCAGCAGAGTATGTGAGTGTGAAAGAGTGTGAAAGTGTGTGTGTGTGCGTGTGTGTGTGTGTGTGTGTGTGTGTGTGTGTGTGTGCGTGTGTGTGTGTGTGTGTGCGTGTGTGTGTGTGTATGTGTGTGTGTGTGTGTTGGTGTATGTGGCATCAATATGCATGTGTGTGTGTGTGTTTTGTGTGTCAGCGTATGTAGTGTGTGTGTGTGTGCGTGTGTGTATGTGTGTGTTGGAGTTTCAGTGTAGAATGTGTGAGTATGTGGGTAGAGTCCAATGAGTGTGCATAGAGCAGGTGCAAGAGAGTCAATGCAAATAGTCAATTTGATTAACTGTTCAGCAGTCTTATGGCTTGGGTGTAGAAGCTGTTCAGGAGCCTTAAACATGATGAGAGTGCATACCTATTGGGATACTAAAATCAGACCTGTGTCAAATAGTATGTCAATTTAGCTTGGAGTTTGCACTTTTGAGACTACTCTATTGGTTCCATTGTAGCGTGTAAACTAAATCAAGTGCATTTCAGGTATTTGAAAGTATTTTACATAATGTATTTGACCCAGGTCTGATTTCAATCTCAAAGCATTTACAGTATATTGCCTGACTGAAACTACAATTAGGCTCCCTTAAATTACATTATGTTGACATTTCCTGACCGTATTTTAAAGGCTGTGATTTATCACCATATAATTAGCATATTTTACAAGCTTAACAAATACAGGCTGAGTGAGTAGTCACCCATACAATGGTAAAGTAAACTTTGACAGAAAAAGTACAGACATTCAACCTTTGAATGTGCTCTGGATTAAAGTTAGGGTCAAATCATTATACTACTATCATTCCTGCATACAGAGCAGCTGCCCCTCCCCCTTCCCATAATTCAATCTGAGCCGTTGATATACTTCTACTCTGTCAAAAACAAACAAAAGCCACGTCTCTCCATGTGCTTCTTTTAACACATGCTGACCTTTTGAGTTATGCATAACCTGTTTCAGAAAACCTGACTAACAGGGGCTAATCTGTCTTTCTTCACAAAAGGCTTGTAGTGACAGTGATAGCACCGTGCTGAGTTGGTTATATAGTTAGATGAAAAGGAGAAGACTGGCCAAAAATGATTTACAGCACAGCATGTCAATTTAAACAAGAATCCAAAAAGCTCCACTGACTGTGACTGACATGCTGCAAAGAGGCTGGGAATCAGGGTTATATGGTCTTAACATTTCTCTCAAAGATGTAACAGCAAAGGCTTTATCAGAATAATTCCAATCAGGTTCCTGGCCCCTCCCCTTCAGAGACTAGAGCCCTGCCTCTGAATAACAGAGGAAGCACATATCCATGGTTCATCCTGCCCCACACTCAACAACTCCAGACCAGTTCTAGGCTTTCCAGTAGGCCCATCTCCCTTTCTTCCTGTCCTGAATACCACCAGGCCTGTGAAATCCCCCGGCTGCCCGGTGACCAGGCGACAGGCTCCTCTCGTCTCCACCACATAACCCCAGCTAACAGGCACAGTTGTATTGTTTGTATATCGTTGTATTTTAAATTTGTGTGACTGTCTTTGTCTATCAGTGTCACGGATTCAGCCGAGGCTGCTCCTCCTCCTTGCTCGGGCAGGCTTCGGCGTTCGTCGTCCCCGGAGTACTAGCTGCTACCGATCTATGTTTCGGTGTTTGTCTTGTTTGGTCTTTATTGTTTACACCTGTTTCCAATTATGTTGCATTGTATTCCCTTTAAAATCCCCTGTCTCTCCTAGTTTATTATGTGTGATTGTTTTTCGTGAGGTCGGCAGTAGCTGTTGTGTGCGAGTATTGTTCCTCCCTGTTAGGAGGTTTTTTGGTTTTGTACTTTCTATACTGTGTTCAGTAAAGTACGTCTGCCAGTAGCTCGGTGTCCTGCGCTTGACTTCGTTTACCGCATACACGTCAGCCTGACAATCAGTGTATCAGTGTTTTGTTACTTGTCATGTTTTGTGTTTTCAGTGGACCCCAGGAAGAGTAGCTGATGCTTCTGCAAAAGCTAATGGGGATCCAAATAAACAAATACACAAATAGTTGTGGGGCCAAATTAGTCCCGCTCCCCTGTTACTAGTTTACCTATACCAGGTGGCAGGCTCCTCTTGTCTCCACCACATAATCCCAGCTAACAGGCACAGCTGTGGGGCCAAAATAGTCCCGCTCCCCTGTTACTAGAGGGTCAGCCAAATATTCCCCCCCCACTGTTACTCAGCACCGTTTAAATCCAGCAGACAATGTCACTGGGGGTAAGGCATGTTGACCCAGGCACAGATGATCTAGAGAATGATTTTCTTTCCTGTGGCACAGTTTACTCTCAAATTCAGATATTAAAGGCCCAGTGCAGTCAAAAACGTGATTTTCCAGTGTTTTATTTACACTGAACAAAAATATAAACGCAACATGTAAAGTGCTGGTCCCAAGTTTCATGAGCTGAAATAAAAGATCCCAGAAATGTTGCATATGCACAAAAAAGCTTACTTCTCTAAACTTGTGTGCACAAATTTGTTTACATCCCTGTTAGTGAGCATTTCTCCTTCATCAAGATAATCCATCCACCTGCAGGTGTGGCATATCAAGAACCTGATTAAACAGCATGATCATTACACAGGTGCACCTTGTGCTGGGGAAAATAAAAGGCCACTATAAAATGTGCAGTTTTGTCACACAACACAATGCCACAGATGTCTCAAGTTTTGAGGAAGCTTGGAATTGGCATACTGACTGCAGGAATGTCCACCAGAGCTGTTGCCAGATAATATAATTTTCATTTCTCTACCATAAGCTGCCTCCAACGTCGTTTTAGAGAATTTGGCAGTACGTCCAACCGGCCTCACAACTGCAGACTACGTGTTACCACGCCAGCCCAGGACATTCACATCCGGCTTCTTCACCTGCGGGATCATCTGAGGCCAGCCACCCAGACAGCTGATGAAACTGTGGGTTTGCACAACCGAAAAATGTCTGCACAAACTGTCAGAAACCGTCTCAGTGAAGCTCATCTGCGTGCTCGTCGTCCTCACCAGGGTCTTGACCTGACTGCAGTTCAGCCTCGTAACTGACTTCAGTGGGCAAATGCTCACCTTCGATAGCCAATGGCACGCTGGAGAAGTGTGCTTTTCACGGATGAATTCCGTTTTTATCTGTACCGGGTAGATGGCAGATGGCAGATGGCATTGTGTGGGTGAGTGGTTTGCTGATGTCAACGTTGTGAACAGAGTGCCCCAAGGTGGTGGTGGGGTTATGGTATGGGCAGGCATAAGCTACGGACAACGAACACAATTGCATTTTATCGATGGCAATTTGAATGCACAGAGATACTGTGATGAGATCCTGATGCCCATTGTCGTGCCATTCATCCGCCACCATCACCTCATGTTTCAGCATGATAATGTCGCAAGGATCTGTACACAATTCCTGGAAGCTGAACATGTCTCAACAGACATGTCACCAACGCTACCGAAGTTCTATCAACACATTGACTGTAGTACTCGCTCTGGGAAAACACTAGACCACTGCTACTCCCCCTTTGGAGATGCCTATAAGGCCCTCCCTCCCCCGCCCTCCCTTCGGCAAATCAGATCGCGACTCTATTTTGCTCCTCCCTTCCTATAGGCAGAAACTCAAACAGGAAGTACCCGTGCTAAGGTCTATTCAACACTGGTCTGACCAATCGGAATCCATGCTTCAAGATCGTTTTGATCACGCGGACTGGGATATGTTTCGGGTAGCCTCTGAGAATAACATTGACGTATACACAGACACTGTGACTGAGTTCATCAGGAAGTGTATAGGGGATGTTCTTCCCACTGTGACTATTAAAACCTACCCAAACCAGAAACCGTGGATAGATGGCAGCATTCGTGCAAAACTGAAAGTGCGAACCACCGCATTTAACCATGGCAAGGTGACTGGGAATATGGCAGAATACAAACAGTGTAGTTATTCCCTCCGCAAGGCAATCAAACAGGCAAAATGTCAGTACAGAGACAAAGTGGAGTCGCAATTCAAAGGCTCAGACACGAGACGTATGTGGCAGGGTCTACAGACAATCACAGATTACAAAGGGAAAACCAGCCACGTCGCGGACACCGACGTCTTGCTCCCGGACAAGCTAAACACCTTCTTCGCCCGCTTTGAGGATAACACAGTGCCACCGATGCGGCCCGCTCCCAAGGACTGTGGGCTCGCATTCTCCGTGGCCAACGTGAGTAAGACATTTAAGCGTGTTAACCCTCGCAAGGCTGCCGGCCCAGACGGCATCCCTGACCGCGTCCTCAGAGCATACGCAGACCAACTGGCTGGACTGTTTACGGACATATTCAATCTCCCCCTATCCCAGTCTGCTGTCCCTACTTGCTTCAAGATGTCCACCATTTTTCCTGTACCCAAGAAAGCAAAGGTGACTGAACTAAATGACTATGGCTCCCTAGCACTCACTTCTGTCATCATGAAGTGCTATGAGAGGCTAGTTAAGGATCATATCACCTCTACCTTACCTGACACCCTAGACCCACTTCAATTTGCTTACCGCCCAAATAGATCCACAGACTATGCAATCGCTATCGCACTGCACACTGCCCTATCCCATCTGGACAAGAGGAATACCTACATAATAATGCTGTTCATTGACTATAACTCAGCCTTCAACACCATAGTACCCTCCAAGCTCATCATTAAGCTTAGGGCAATGGGTCTGAACCCCGCCCTGTGCAACTGGGTCCTGGACTTCATGACGGGCCACCCCTAGGTGGTGAAGGTAGGAAAAAACACCTCCACTTCGCTGATCCTCAACACAGGGGTGCATGCTCAGCCCCCTCCTGTACTCCCTGTTCACCCATGACTGCGTGGCCAGGCACGCCTTCAACTCAATCAACAAGTTTGCAGACGATACAACAGTAGTAGGCCTGATTACCAACAATGACAAGACAACCTACAGGGAGGTGCTGAGGGCCGTGGCAGAGTGGTGCCAGGAAAATAAACTCTTCCTCAATGTCAACAAAATGAAGGAGCTGATCGTGGACTTCAGGAAACAGCAGAGGGAGCACACCCCTATCCTCATCGACGGGACCGCAGTGGAGAAGGTGGAAAGCTTCAAGTTCCTCGGCGTACACATCACTGACAATCTGAAATGGTCCACGCACACAGACAGTGTGGTGAAGAAGGTGCAGCAGCGCCTCTTTAACCTCAGGAGGCTGAAAAAATGTGGCTTGTCCCCTAAGACCCTCACAAACTTTTACAGATGCATCATTGAGAGCATCCTGTCGGGCTGTATCACCGCCTGGTACGGCAAACTGCACCGCCCGCAACCACCGGCTCTCCAGAGGGTGGTCCGGGGGCACACTGCCTGCCGTCCAGGACAGCTACACAGGATGTCACAGGAAAAAAATATAATCAAGGTCATCAACCACCCATGCCACAGCCTGTTCACCCCGCTATCATCCAGAAGGCGAGATCAGTACAGGTGCATCAAAGCTGGGACCGAGAGACTGAAAAACAGCTTCTATCTCAAGGCCATCAGACTGTTAAATAGCCATCACTAGCCGGCTACCACCCGGTTACTCAATCCTGCACCTTAGAGGCTGCTGCCCTATATACATAGACATGGAATCACAGGCCACTTTAATAATGGAACACTAGTCACTTTAATAATGTTTACGTACCACTTTACTAATCTCATATGTATTTACTGTATTCTATTCTACTGTATTTTATTCAATGCCACTCCGACATTGCTCGTCCTAATATTTATATATTTCTTAATTCCATTATTTTACTTTTAGATTCGTGAATTGTTAGATACTACTGCACTGTTGGAGCTAGCTAGCATTTCTCTACACCCACAATAACATCTGCTAATTATGTGTATGTGACCAACACAATTTGATTTGGTTTGATTTGATTGAGCATTTCTGGGATACTCTGGATCAACGTGTATGACAGCATGTTCCAGTTCCTGCCAATATCCAGCAACTTCACACAGCCACTGAAGAGGAGTGGGACAACATTCCACAGGTCACAATCAACAGCCTGATCAACTCTATGCGAAGAAGATGTGTCGCGCTGCATGAAGCAAATGGTGGTCACACCAGATAATGACTGGTTTTCTGATCCACGCCCCTACCTTTTTTTAAGCTAACTGTGACCAACATATGCATATCTGTATTCACAGCAGTGGAGGGTCCTCAGAGGAATTTAATAAAAAATAAAAATAGTGAAACATTAAAAAAGTTATCCTTTTTAGATAAAACTATACTAAATATATTCCCGTCACCAAATAATTTATTAAAACGCACTGTTTTGCAATGAAGGTCTACAGTATCCCCAGCAGCACTCTGTAGGGTAGCACCATGGTGTAGCCGGAGGACAGCTAGCTTCTGTAATTATGACAACTTCTGGAGGACATCCTCCAACCTATCAGAGCTCTTGCAGCATGAACTGACATTGTCCACCCAATCAAAGGATTAGATAATTAATCTATTACTGAAAGCATAAGCTACAGCTAGCTAGCACTAAAGTGCATAAAGTGTGGTGAGTAGTTGTCTCAGAGAAAGACAATTGTTGAACAGTTTAGAACAAATGTATGTTTTCCTAAATTAAGGAGAGAGAGAGAGAGAGAGAGAGAGAGAGAGAGAGAGAGAGAGAGAGAGAGAGAGAGAGAGAGAGAGAGAGAGAGAGAGAGAGAGAGAGAGAGAGAGAGAGAGAGAGAGAGAGAGAGAGAGAGAGAGAGAGAGAGAGAGAGAAAATATATTTGGTTATTTTTGTATTTGCTAGCCTACTCAAATACCCGGCTCAAGCAGATGGATGCTATTTTAGCTAGCTGGCTATGGCTATCCAACACTGGAACTCTTCCAAGTCAAGGTAAGCTTTTGGTTTTATTAATTTATTGACACTGGGGCCCACCGATGTAACTGCTAAACTGCTTTCTGACTGTACACTGTACTGCATGATTGTAGCGGGTTTACTAACGCGTTAGTTCTAGTAGCTATGTTGACTATGACGTGACATCGATGTAGGCTGTGTGTAGTAGTTAGCGGTCATGATATGAAGGTTTGGATTGGAAAGGTTTTTTCCCATGGTTACAGACAAATGTTTGCGTGTGATCAGGGGTGTATTCATTCCGCCAATTCTGTTGAAAAACTTCAACAGAAGCAAACGGAACGAAACGGGGAAAAACATACCTGAATCTGTCCAATAGAAATTCACATTTGAATGTGCCACTGTCACCTTGATTACTAAAAATTCTCTCGACCTGTGCACCTACGTTGTAAACTTTCATTCATAGGCTAGGTTGTAGCAACCTCATGATGGGTACAGGGATAATTCAAGTATCATGTAGTAGCCTAAACCCATCGATGTTAAATTGAGCTGGGTGGATGGAATATGAATGACAGTCATCCAATATGCTGTAATAGAAATAAGGTTATGCTCTTAAGAAAAATGATCAGCCTCCCTCATCTTAAACGGCACCGACCGCCACTGATTCCCAGTCATGTGAAATCCATAGATTAGGGCCTAATGAATTTATTTAAATTGACTGATTTCCTTGTATGAACTGTAACTCAGTAAAATATTAGAAATTGTTGCATGTTGCGTTTATATTTTTGTTCAGTTTAGGGCTGTCCCCGACGAAAAAAAATATTGATCGACCGAGAGTCGTCCTGTTCTTTCGACCAATCGATTGGTCGAAATATTTAACCTTATTTTTCCAAATATAGACAGACACACCCTATGTATTTGAATAAAATCAACTACATGTGAACTGAGCTTGTCTGATGCTTTAAGCACACCATTTGATTAAATAATGAAGACACACAAATTACTCAAGAAAGAGCCCGATGGTCACACTGTCTTAAAAAAAATGACAGCGAGTGCCTGTTACCGAAATCCCTCATTTGTTTAGGAAAAACATTCCCTATTCCCTCAACCCTTGCTCTCTTTACGTGAAACATGTAAGCATTGCATGCATGTGACCAATAGGGCCTGACCTATACCCTATCATATAAATTGGTTACATCAAACTCAGAACACATTAACACATGACAGACAAATGGATGCGGAAGACGTGAAAAATAAACTTAAAACGGACAAATGTTTACTGGTTGCTCAGGAGGGAAAGGGGAAGTCAGATCTGTGGAAGACATTTTACTTAGTTGTGGAAACTACTGGAGATTTGTGTGAGTATTATGTGTGCCAAACAGTTGCCATTAGATTACAATATTATATTTTTTTCTGATCATTTGGAACAGTGTAATCAACACTAAATAAATAAGTCTGTTCTAACGAAAATGAATACATAAAGACTTTATTACAGCAGACTAAAAACAGTTGCAAAGCTGTCATCAAGGCAAAGGTTGGCTATTTGAAGAATCTCAAATATAAAATATATTTGATTTGTTTAACACTTTTTTGGTTACTACACGATTCCATATGTGTTATTTCATAGTTTTGATGTCTTGTATTCTACAATGTAGAAAATAGTAAAAATAAAGAAAAACCCTTGAATGAGTAGGTGTTCTAAAACGTTTGACCGGTAGTGTATGTAAATGTTATATTTCAGTTTTGTATTTTTTATAAATTAGCAAAAATGTCCCAAAAAATTGTTTTTCGCTTTGTCATTACGAGGTATTGTGTGTAGATTGATGAGGAGAAAAAACAATTTCATACATTTTAGAGTAAGGCTGTAACAAAATGTGGAAAAAGTCAAGGGGGTCTGAATACTTTCTGAATGCACTGTATATTGAAATATAGGCCTAAGTAAGTTACGGTAATAAGACTAAACAGGATGCGCTCTTAGGCCTACAGCTCGATGGTGGTTATACAAGGCTGCTATACAAAGCCTACTAATGATAACGACATTATTTATTATTATAATGATGATCATAATAATTGTAATAATACAAATAAGGATATCAAGAAAAGGGAGGGTATAGGAGCGAGAGCTGCGTGCATATTATGTGACAAACAGGTGCTGTTAGATTACAATATAATTTTTCTGCCTGTTAGGAACAGTGTAAACAACATTAAATAAATTATAAGTAATACCAGTCTGAATAGCAAAGATTAATAACAGCAGAATCTGTGAAATTGGTTTATCCGACATTTTGCAGTTGCATGAGGCTTGGAGCTCACAGAATCAGTAGGCTATTAATTAAACAAACACTCAAACAGGCAACAGAAACAAGATCTGTCTTATTTCTGTAGATACTGTATAAATGGATGATTTATAAAGGCAGGCACATTTAACAGTTAGGCTATTGATTATAGACCTAATTAAGTTGGGGTTTCATCAATTCTACAGCGCACTGAAGATGTTTGTATGTTTCAGAACCGCGGACAGCAACCGTATCCAACGCGGGAGGAAGTGCATTTGTTATAAAATAATATTAGATTTATTAGTGTTGCACCATTATTTTTTCAGAATATAATAATATACAATTTCAGTATCACATGTCTTAGAGTGATGGACTGTGCCATCCCCGTGTTCTCCACAATGGATTAGTCCACTGAGACAGGTGTCTTGTGCACCATTTTTTTGCGACCAACAGTCTATCAACCAAACATTCGACCAGTCGACTAAATGGGGTCAGCCCTAGTTCAGTGTATATTTCCACACTATAAGGTTGGAATAATACTGTGAAAATTTGAAAATTATGATAATGGCCTTTTAGTATAAGAGCTGTTTGAAAAGACCAACTGAAATTTCAGCCTGTTTTGATGGGATGGAGTTTTGGCCTGCCTAGTGACATCACCAGGCAGTACATTAGTTAATAGACCAATAAGAAAGAGAGTTCCACACCTCTCTGCCAATAACTGTTTTCTCCTCCCAACTCAGACCACTCCCAGACAGTCTTGCTTGAGAAATTGCTCTTTACTAAGAATCTATTTTTGTTTCTTGTTGACCATTTAAATGAAAACAATCACAGTAAGGTACTTAATTGTTACCCAGAAATTATTTGATATTGAGATAAAAACGGCTGCATTTTACCTTTAATATCTGAGGTGATTGGGAAAAATTATGAAAATATGACATAATTGAACTCATATAGCCTTGATATTCCTCCTCCATCTGTGGTATAAACAGAGCCTTGTAATTAATGCCACTGTTACAACATTACTCAAACTATCCAGCACCAATGCCCTAGCATCATAAAAATGTCACAGCTGTGCCATGTGTTAGCTTAGTGGGTTTACAACACCAAATCAAGCAGGCTAAATCACTTGAATATGTGACAAAAAACGGGATTATAACTTGCTCCCTAAGCACGTTACACAATAAACAGACACGGATTTGCATGCATAATAACGAATTGCCTTGAAATATTTCATGCTTGCTCATATACTGCCTCACAATATCGAAATTAATAATTTGTGAAGACAGTGAGACAGAGCATACAGACAGTTGTTGCTCTGCCTCTCTGACTAGGTGTTCCCTAATTCCACATTCCTTCTGAGTAAACAAAAACGACTCGGTACATGTACACTGCACCATGGGATGGGTGGAAGAAGACATGTAGCCAGGACTGACACTGGCAAGCTAGCAAAAACCATCTCCCATTGGCACCTCTGCTAAAGATCTGTCATCAGTAGTGGCACTAAGTGGCTGAGGATAAACAAACGTATTTAATGGATTATTCCCCTTATCAGGTAATTACACAGTATATTTAATCGTCATGGAAACTGACAGGGCTAAAACATGAAACAGCCTGTCTTTCCATTATCATTACCATCATACCATCACTCTTTTATCTGTATGTTGTATAAACAGTAACCATTTCAACACAGAATGGCTGAAAGGTGATGACAGAGAGGTGGAGGTACAATACGGTAATTAGGCAGTGAGGCATGTGAGAAATCCTCTACCTATGAGACCAGACTCATACACAACAAGAGTCCTACTGCCATGGGAAAAGCAAAACAGATTCATCTACATGCCTAGACTGAACCCAGCTACCACTGTAACTATGATGAATTGGATTAAAGGAAGAATCCACTCAAAAACGATATGTTGGTATTGGACTTTCAAGAAGCAAAGTGTCACTTGCTACATCATCATGATAATTTGGCAAATGACACTTTTCTTCTTGAAAATCCTATATCTTGAAAACTTGACTGCTGACATGCAAAACATTTTGGGTCTGTATTAACAGTGGACTAATGAAACAAAATACCAACATATCGTTTTTGAGTGGATTTTTCCTTTAAGACTAGTGCAGGCCACAATATTAAAACAAAGGCCTAACTTTCTCTCTCATATTACAGTAAGTCTCTTAGTAGATCATTGAAATGGAAGGCCAAATAAAGTCTCCCCAATCCAATAAAAGGAAAGATTAATAGAATTAATGGTACACTATTAGAAAAAATGGTTCCAAAAGGGTTCTTCGGCTGTCCCCATTGGAGAACCCTTTTTGCTTCCAGGTAAAACACTTTTTGGTTCCAGGTAGTAGAACCCTTTTGGGATCATGTAGAACCCTCTTTCAAAAGGGTTCTACATGGAACCCAAAACGGTTCTACTTGGAACCATGTAGTACCCTTTCCACAGAGGGTTCTACATGGAACCCAAAATGGTTCTACTACCTGGAACCAAAAAGTGTTTTACCTAGAACCAAAAAGGGTTATCCTATGGGGACAGCTGAAGAACCCTTTTAGGTTCTAGATAGCACTTATTTTTCTAAGAATGTGTTTCTAAAAGAGGCTCTGTGGGCATACAATTCTTACCTTCAGGAGATGTTGGTTTATCCATTTTGTAAAAGTCTTTTTCTGCACTCTGTCTCTTTCATCTGAGGAAAAGACACACACAAAATACATTTAGGAAGGTACTTTACATACAGTACATACAGTAAGCATCACAGGAGGATGCAGAGGGGAGAACGGCTCATAATAATGGCTGGAACGGAGCTAACCATGTGTTTGATGTATTCAATACCATTCCAGTCATTACCACACACACACACACACACACACACACACACACACACAGCACACAGCACACAGCACACAGCACATACACACACACACACACACACACACACCATATCACACACACACACACACACACACACACACACACACACACACACACACACACACACACAGGGAATGGTAATTTACATGACAAGCAGAATTGTGACATGGTATGTGTGATTTACTACATAACTCTACAGTTCTTTAATGAGCCCTTCATTCCTTTTATCAATATCCAACTACTGTATACATATGATTTAATTATGATTTTTATTCGGATCCCCATTGGCTGTTTAAGAAGCAGCATCTATTCTTCCTGGGGTCCACACAAAACATAGCACATGAAAAAAAACTTAAAACATTATTAGATAAAATACGACTATCCTAATACGCTTACTTACACATGTGGGTTCATTTCCAGTGAATATACTAGTCTCCAGAGAGATTGATATTTTTGGAAGGGTAGTTGAAAAGAAGTAACTTCTATGCATGAGGCCTAGCTTCCATTACTCATGATTCAGTATTGTACACTGTCGACCACATTATTTTGTTTTTCCTGTATCCATGACATCCAGGCTGGCCGCTTCCACATGCAGCCTCTAACAGACATCAGTCTCTCTGGGATAGAAAATGGAAACATAAAGGCTCAATTGTGAGCTGTCAAGGCAAAAACTCTCACCAGGTATGCTACACAGACAAAAACATTTGCTTGGAGAATCTAACAACACAGACAAAATCCCTATTTTATATTTCTGTATCATTAGCCTAACAAAATCCATTACTGTACTGCAACACTGCACATGGACGGTAGGCTACTGGTCCTGAGACACACAGCTTGGGGGAGAGACCCTCCATACTTATTACCTGTCTCACACAGGAAGACTGAGAGAGAAGGCTGCAGAGTGGGATTCAGGATTCAGGCCAGATGTCTTTTTTTTTTTTTATCTCTCTGCCTAAAGGTCCATCTGATACAAGCCCTCATAGGCATTATTTGACACCAATCACAAGCCCAGAAAATCACATTAAAAGCATGACATTAAAAACATGACATTATAAATTTCACATTAATCAAAGCCTCTGGCTCAGCTTTGAAAACAACCACAACAACAACAACAACCCCATGCAATCTGCATCTTCTTGGGCTTTGTAACCAACATGCAAATATCACAGAAAAGCTAGTCCTTTTACAACGCAGCATTTTAACACAACAGGATTTAGCTTTGGGAGGTTTTAAAGTCCCCCTCTAAACGGGAAACTAGGGCAAGCTTCAACGCTCAGTCAGCAATTGAAATTCTCATCCCAGATGAGGATTGGAGGAAAGCGAAGCAGGAAGACATATGATACTGACCCATGCAGCACATCAACGTCACCAGGTGAGCGCTGAGCTCCCCCTCACTCCCCAGCAGGTGCCACATCTCCCTAGCCATTGTTAGCTCCCGGGGACTCCGGAGAGAGTGCATCATGGTCCCGGCAGAGGCATGGAATGTGTGTGAGCTACCAGCGTTACTGAAGGAGCAGAAACAGACTCCTCCTGTCTGCCTACTTCACTGCCTCTAAGGCAGCCTGCCGCTACTACAGTTCTCGTCAAGCCATCCTGAACAAGTTCTGTCAGGTTTTCCACCGCAACTCAATGGTTTTTTACATGGTTAAAGTTTACTTAAGGCCACAGCACAATGCTATTGAGGAACTAATAAGCAGGGGCGCAACTTTCACGGGGACAGGGGGGACATGTCCCCCCCCCCACACACACACACATTCTGAAATTGCATTTTTGTCCCCCCCCCCCAGTTTTATCATTGGAATGTGATACAAAACGAGGCAACGGTGTGCTTTAGGAACATGTGGACGCCTCAGAGTGGTTTGGAGTGTTTATCCGACTGGATAAAAAATTTATAATACGTTTTTAAAAGTTATATCCCCCCTGCTAATAAGGCTCCTTAAGAAAAGGAGCAAAGGTATTTGTCAGATTAGAAACAGATTTTTTAGGATGACACTTTAACCTGAAAAGGGAAGGCATCAGTTTGGAGAATACTTTTGCAGTAGAACATAGGAATAGACATAACAATTAAAGATTCAATATGCAGAAATCGCTCCGTCATTTCCTGGTTGCTAAAATTCTAATAGTTTGCCTAATTTCCGTTTATCTGACAAAAAAAGCAGTCATTGTGTAGAGAATCATTGTACCATCTAAACAAGTGTGAAATATATTTTCCATAACTAAACAAATTGTATTTTCAACTGTTGGAAGCTGGTGTACAAAACCAAAAGTAAAATATGCAATACAAAACATAAGAATGGGAAGCATAGAAATAGTGCACATAGAACAGATCTACCACTTCTTAGACTTTCTTTCAATGAGAATGACAGATCTATAACTCACATGTCACAATCGTCGTAGAGAGTAGACCAATGCGCAGCGTTAGTTGCAAACATATTTATTATCTTTAGTGATAATACAAAAACAACAAAACGAAAACGTGACGTCCTCGGTATAACACAACCGACACGGCAACAAACCAAAACGGAACAAGATCCCACAAACACGAATGGAAAACAGACTGTTTAAATATGGTTCCCAATCAGAGACAACCAGCCACAGCTGACACTCGTTGCCTCTGATTGAGAACCACACTGGCCAACATAGAAATACAATACTAGAACACGACATAGAAACACAAACAGATAGAAACTACACACCCTGGCTCAAAATATAGGTTCCCCAGAGCCAGGGTGTGACAGTACCCCCCCCCAAAGGCGCGGACTGCGACCGCGCCTCAACAAAACCCAAACAGGGGAGGGCTGGGTGGGCATTCCTCCTCGGAGGCGGTTCCGGCTCCGGGCTTGCCCACCACCCTCCAATAATCCCCCCGTAACGCCCCTGGTCCGGTCCCGCTGGCTGGAGCTGGACTGGACATCGAAGGAGCGGATTGCTTAAGCTCCGTTGTGGAGCAGCTGACCGGTACCTGATCAGGCACCGGTGACCCAGGCACGGGTTGTGCCGGACTGACGACGCGCACCCCTGGCTTGGTGCGTGGAGCAGCAACGGCCCGGACCGGGCTGACGATACGCACCCCTGGCTTGGTGCGTGGAGCAGGAACGGGCCTTACCAGGCTGACGACTCGCAGCCCTGGCTTGGTGCGAGTAGCAGGAACAGGCCGGGCCGGGCTGGCGACGCGCACCGTAGGCTTGGTGCGAGTGGCAGGAACAGGCCGGGCCGGGCTGGCGCCGCGCACCGTAGGTTTGGTGCGAGTGGCAGGAACAGGCCGGGCCGGGCTGGCGACGCGCACCCTAGGCTTGGTGCGAGGGGCAGGAACAGGTCGGGCCGAACTGGCAACGCGCACCATTAACTTAGTGCGGGGAGCAGGAACGGGCCGGACCGGACTGGTGACGCACACCACTTGCTTGGTGTGAGGAGCGGGACTGGGTTTCGTCATAACCCTCCGCTCCCTCAGCTGCCTACCTAGTTCCTCTCGCCGTGCCTCTATTCTCACCTTCTCCCTTATCGCCTCCAGTAACTCTACCCTCTGCACCACTAACTCCTGCTCCTCTGCACCAATAGCCCCCTTAACCTGGTGGCCTCCTCACCTAACCTCCTACTACGCCCTGTAGCTGCCTCCTGCTGCCCCGTCGCCCATGCCGTATGCCCCCCCCTAAAAATGTTTTGGGGTTGCCTCTCGTCCGTCCGACGACGACACTGTTGACGCCGTTGCTCCTCTCTCCGTCGCGCCTCTACCGTCTCACTCCATGGACGGCGATCCATCCCGGCCTGGATTTCCTCCCAGGTCCAGGACCCCTGCCCGTCCAATATTTGCTCCCACGTCCAGGCTGCCTGCTCCTGGACACGCTGCTTGGTCCTGGTATGGTGGGATCTTCTGTCACGATCGTCGTAGAGAGTAGACCAATGCGCAGCGTTAGTTGCAAACATATTTATTATCTTTAGTGATAATACAAAAACAACAAAACGAAAACGTGACGTCCTACGGTAAACACAACCCAAACGGAACAAACCAAAACGGAACAAGATCCCACAAACACGAATGGAAAACAGACTGTTTAAATATGGTTCCCAATCAGAGACAACCAGCCACAGCTGACACTCGTTGCCTCTGATTGAGAACCACACTGGCCAACATAGAAATACAATACTAGAACACGACATAGAAACACAAACACATAGAAACTACACACCCTGGCTCAAAATATAGAGTCCCCAGAGCCAGGGTGTGACACTCACATTTCTATGTGAATTTGGTAAGGTCCGCCAAAAAGTTACATATTGCAGCTTTAAATGTCTTATGGGTATTTATCTGATGGATTAATTAGATTACATCTACTAAGGAAGAGAGCAGTTAATTAATAATGTAACGTAATCAACAAGTTGATTTATCTTGTGCAATAAGACTAAATAATGTCCAACAACCAACAGACTACATTTCTCAAACTACAAACATGTTCAAATGAAACATGTTCCCCCTCTAGTACAGCTGCCCAGACTATTTCTGTCAGCAGAATGACAAAATCTGGACAAAAACTCCATTCATCAAAACAATCACACTGCCAAAATGGCAATTTGTCTTGTTGCCCTAACATTATCTCTGTACTGAAGAGAACAACATGGGGTATTAACTATTTTCCGTCTCACACTGAGGCCGGTAAATTAACTAGACAATCACAATAATTTTTGTCAGATCCTTGACAAATCAAATTTTCTCTGCAACCAGTGGTACATCCCAGAGGAGTGAACCCATGCTAAAAAGACAGTTATAAAAAGATGAGACAGTATTTTCTATGTCAGATGTGACACATTTGTGAGGCTGATGTCCTTGAATTTCCAAGGCAAGCATATTTTAATGAATTCTAAATCCAAAATATTTGTCTGCATTTCCACAAAAATAGCACATCCTACAGTGCACCGCCCACAACAACGTCAATCACTGTTTCATCAAACACATAGAGCACACTCACTTGCGCTCGTTGGGCAAAAACTACAACACCAACTGAAATCAAGACAACCACACCCTTTCCTTAGGGCTGCATAAAATATGACGCCAAAATTACCATACAAAACACAGGCAATGGCATGAGGTCATACATTGGTCAGTTTTGAGGCAGAATACTGATGGATGATTGGTCATATAGGCCTTTCCCTAATCCAGAGGTGTGTCAATGGTGCTGTCACTGTCAGTGGGTCTCAGATTACTTTTCCATGTGGTTCATTTATAAATATTATGTGTGTAAAGCTGCAGAGGATTCACTACTGGGCTGGGAGACTGGGACTGGGAATTGCTCCACATGTTAGCGGACAGAACCCAGAACCTATGTGAGAATTAGGGCTGTCCCCAACAAACAAAAAATCTTGGTCGACCGAGAGTCGTCCTGTTCTTTCGACCAATCGATTTGTCGAATTGTTTAACCTTATGTTTCCATATACAGACAGATACAGTCTACGTGTTTCAATAAAATCAACTACATACAGTACCAGTCAAAAGTTTGGACACACCTACTCTTTCCAGGGTTTTTCTTTATTTCTAATATTTTCTACATTGTAGAATAATAGTGAAGACATCAAAACTATGAAATAACACATATGGAATCAAGTAGTAACCAAAAAAGTGTTAAACAAATCAAAACATATTTTATATTTGAGATTCTTCAAATAGCCACCATTTGCCTTGATGACAGCTTTGCACACTCTTGGCATTCTCTCAACCAGCTTCATGAGGTAGTCACCTGGAATGCATTTCAATTAACAGGTGTGCCTTCTTAAAAGTTAATTTGTGGAATTGCTTTCCTTCTTAATGCATTTGAGCCAATCAGTTTTGTTGTGACAAGGTAGGGGGGGTATACAGAAGATAGCCCTAGTTGGTAAAAGACCAAGTCCATATTATGGCAGGAACAGCTCAAATAAGCAAAGAGAAACGACAGTCCATCATTACTTTAAGACATGAAGGTCAGTCAATACGAAACATTTTCAAGAACAAGTTTCTTCAAGTGCAGTCGCAAAAAACATCAAGTGCTATGTTGAAACTGGCTCTCATGAGGACCGCCACAGGAATGGAAGACCCAGAGTTAACTCTGCTGCAGAGGATAAGTTCATTAGAGTTACCAGCCTCAAAAATTGCAGCCCAAATAAATGCTTCACAAAGTTCAAGTAACAGACACATCTCAACATCAGCTGTTCAGAGGGGACTGTGTGAATCAGGCCTTTATGGTCAATTGCTGCAAAGAAATCACTACTAAAGGACACCAATAAGAAGAAGTGACCTGCTTGGGCCAAGAAACACGAGCAATGGACATTAAACCGGTGGAAATGTGTCCTTTGGTCTGGAGTCCAAATGAGAGATTTTTGGTTCCAACCGCCGTGTCTTTGTGAGACGCAGTGTGGGTGATCGGATGATTTCCACATGTGTAGTTCCCACCATAAAGCATGGAGGAGGAGGTGTTATGGTGTGGGGGTGCTTTGCTGGTGACACTGTCTGTGATTTATTTAGAATTCATTCTACAGCGATACGCCATCCCATCTGGTTTGGGCTTAGTGGGACTATCATTTGTTTTTCAACAGGACAATGACCCAATACACCTCCAGGCTGTGTAAGGGCTATTTTACCAAGAAGGAGAGTGATGGAGTGCTGCATCAGATGACCTGGCCTCCACAATCCCCCGACCTCAACCCAATTGAGATGGTTTGGGATGAGTCGGAACGCAGAGTGGAGGAAAAACAGCCAACAAGTGCTCAGCATATGTGGGAACTCCTTCAAGACTGTTGGAAAAGCATTCCAGGTGAAGCTGGTTGAGAGAATGCCAAGAGTGTGCAAAACTGTTATCAAGGCAAAGGGTGGCTATTTGAAGATTCTCAAATACAAAATATACTTTGATTTGTTTAACACTTTTTTGTTTACTACATGATTCCATATGTGCTATTTCATAGTTTTGATGTCTTCACTATTATTCTACAATGTAAAAATGTTTAAAAATAAAGAAAAACCCTTGAATGAGTAGGTGTGTCCAAACATTTGACTGGTAGAGCTTGTCTGATGTTTTAAGAACACTGTTTGATTAAATAATGAAGACACATAAATGACTCAAGAAAGAGCCCGATGGTCACATTTTGTTAAAAAAATGACAGGGAGTGACTGTGTGACTGGCGCACGTTGTCTCTCTCTCCTCCCTACTGCAGAGAACATCATAGCACGTGGTTACTGCGCTGTCCGTGATGACGCCGCAACATCATTTCAGCCATTTAGTTTATTACTTGTTTCTGACTGAAAAGTTATCTTGTTTAGGAAAAACATTCCCTATTCCCTCAACCCTTGCTCTCTTTATGTGAAACATGTAAGCATCGCATGCATAGGGCCTGGCCTATAGGGCCTGACCTATAGCCTATTATAATCACATCAATAAATTGGTTATAACAAACTCCGAACACAGTAACACGTGACAACAAAATGGAAGCGGAGGACGTGAAAAATAACCTCGAAACGCGCAAATGTTTACTGGTTGCTCAGGAGGGAAAGGGGAAGTCAGATCTGTGGAAGACATTTTACCTAGTTGTGGAAACTACTGGAGATCAAGAAAAAGGAGGGTATAGGAGCAAGCTTCGCGTGAGTATTATGGTGTGCCAAACAGTTGCTGTTAGATTACAATATAATATTTTTTCGGACCATTTGGAACAGTGTAAAGAACACTAAATAAATAAGTGTACCAGAGAGACTGTTCTAACAAACAATATATACATAAAGCCTTTACTACAGCAGACTAAAAACAGTTGCATGCATTCATGAATTGCGGTTTATTTACTGTTTAGGCTAATTGTTCAAAGCTCCCTTTGTTATTTAATTTAAAACTAAAATGCTACATTGCATTACAAAGCATGAATGTCTCGTACGCTGTGTGATGGCATAAACGAATGAATGATTGATTGATTGATTGATTTATACAGTAGCCTATACATTTAATATATATTGAAATATAGGCCTAAGTAAGTTACGGTATTAAGACAGGATGCGCTCTTAGGCCTACAGCTCGATGGTGGTTATACAAGGCTACTATACAAAGCCTACTAATGATAACGACATTACTTATTATTATAATGATGATTGTAACAATAACAATAAGAAGGAGATCTAGAAAAAAGGAGGGTACAGGAGCGAGTGCTGTGTGCATATTATGTGACAAACAGATGCTGTTAGACTACGATATTATTTTTCTGCCTGTTTGGAACAGTGTAAACAACACTAAATCAATTATAAGTAATACCAGTCTGCTCTAACGATAAAAAAAAAAAAAACCTTTATTACAGCATAGCAAAGATTAAAAACAGCCAAATCTGTGAAATTGTTTCATCCGACATTTTGCCGTTGCAGTCAATGCCACTCCGACTAATATTTATATATTTCTTAATTCAGTTATTTTACTTTTAGATTTTGTGCATTGTTGTGAATTGTTAGATACTGCTGCACTGTTGGATCTTGGAGCACAAGCATTTCGCTACACCCGCAATAACATCTGCTAAATATGTGTATGCGACTAATACGATTTGATTTGACAGTTTTTTTGTGCACCATGAATAAAAACGGCCTATCGACCAAACAATCGACCAGTCGACTAAATGGGGTCAGCCCTAGAGAGAATGCTGTTCATCGACTACAACTTAGCCTTCAACACCATAGTGCCCTCCAAGCTCATCACTAAGCTCAGGGCCCTGGGTCTGAACCTCTCCCTGTGCAACTGGGTCCTAGACTTCCTGACGGGCCGACCGCAGGTGGTGAAGGAAGGCAACAACACCTCCGCAACGCTTATCCTCAACACGGGACACCCACAGGGATGCGTGCTCAGCCCCCTCCTGTCCTCCCTGTTCACCCATGACTGGGTGGCTACGCATGTTTCCAACTCAATCATCAAGTTTGCTGACGACACAACAGTGGTAGGCCTGATTACCAAAAACGACGAGACAGCCTATAGGGAGGAGGTGAGGGCCCTGGTGGAGTGGTGCCTGGAAAATAACCTCTCCCTTATTCCGGACTCTGACATTGCTCGTTCTGATATTGGTCGTTCAGATATTTCTCAACTTTTTGGTTATTGTTTTTCTAGAAATTACTGCAGTGTTGGAGCTAGAAACATTTCACTGCACTTGCGATAACATCTGCAAATCTGTGTACGCGACAAATAAACGTTGATTTGAACTGCACGAGAGACGACAAAATATCCATCCCGCCTCTACCCTTTCATTTGAACACACCCTGAGGATATAAACTGGTTGCAGTGACATCACTGTGAGTGCTATGACATCACTGTGAGTGCTGATCAGTTTTGCCTGTTAGATAAAATGAAAAAGATTACATGGACTGTCACGATCGTCTTGAAGCGAAGTAGACCAATACGCAGCGTGTTGAGCGAACATGATACTTTATTACCGTCAGATAATAAGCACACTAAACAAAACAATAAACGACTCGTGAAGTCCTCAGTGACAATGACCGAACACGGAACAAAAACCCACAAACACAAAGTGAAACACAGACAGTTAAATATGGCTCCCAATCAGAGACAACCAGCACACAGCTGACACTCGTTGCCTCTGATTGGGAGTCACTCAGTCAAACATAGAAAATGACGAACTAGAAACACCCAACATAGAAACAGAACACATAGAATGAACACACCCTGGCTCAACATATAGAGTCCCAGAGCCAGGGTGTGACAGTACCCCCCCCTAAAGGCGCGGACTGCGACCGCGCCTAAATACGAGCAAAACAGGGGAGGGCTGGGTGGGCATTCCTCCTCGGCGGCGGCTCCGGCTCCGGGCTTGCCCACCACCCTCCAACAAACCCCCCATAGCGCCCCTGGTCCGGTCTGACCCCGCTGGCTGGATCTGGACTGGACATCGACGGAGCGGATTGCTTATGCTCCGTTGTGGAGCAGCTGACCGGTACCTGATCAGGCACCGGACTGACGACGCGCACCCCTGGCTTGGCGCGTGAGGCAGGAACGGACCGGACCTGGCTGACGATGCGCCCCCCTGGCTTGGTGCGTGGAGCAGCAACGGACCGGACCGGGCTGACGATACGCACCCCTGGCTTGGTGCGTGGAGCCGGAACGGGCCTCACCGGACTGACGACTCGCACCCTTGGCTTGGTGCGTGGAGCAGCGACGGGCCGGACCTGGCTGACGACTCGCACCCCGGGCTTGGTGCGAGTAGCAGGAACGGGCTGAACCAGGCTGACGACTCGCACCCCTGACTTGGTGCGATTGGCAGGAACGGGCTGGACCAGGCTGACGACTCGCACCCCTGCCTTGGTGCGAGTGGCAGGAACGGGCTGGACCAGGCTGACGACGCACACCCCTGGCTTGGTGCGAGTGGCAGGAACGGGCTGGACCAGGCTGACGACGCACACCGTAGGCTTGGTGCGAGTGGCAGGAACGGGCTGGACCAGGCCGACGACGCACACCGTAGGCTTGGTGCGTGGAGCAGGGACAGGCCGGGCTGGGCTGGCGACGCACCCCGTAGGCTTGGTGCGTGGAGCAGGAACAGGCCGGGCTGGGCTGTCGACGCACACCGTAGGCTTGGTGCGTGGAGCAGGGACAGGCCGGGCTGGGCTGGCGACGCACACCGTAGGCTTGGTGCGTGGAGCAGGGACAGGCCGGGCTGGGCTGGCGACGCACACCGTAGGCTTGGTGCGTGGAGCAGGAACAGGCCGGGCTGGGCTGTCGACGCACACCGTAGGCTTGGTGCGTGGAGCAGGAACAGGCCGGGCTGGGCTGTCGACGCACACCATAGGCTTGGTGCGTGGAGCAGGAACAGGCCGGGCTGGGCTGTCGACGCACACCGTAGGCTTGGTGCGTGGAGCAGGAACAGGCCGGGCTGGGCTGTCGACGCACACCGTAGGCTTGGTGCGTGGAGCAGGGACAGGCCGGGCTGGGCTGGCGACGCACACCGTAGGCTTGGTGCGTGGAGCAGGAACAGGCCGAACCGTACTGGGAACACACACCACAGGCCTTAAACGGGGATCAGGAACGGGCCGGACCGGACTGGCAATACACCTCAGTACCTCTCGCCGTGCCTCTACAACTTCCTTCCCTCCTCTCGCCAATGGCTCCCGTAACCCGGTGGCCTTCTCTCCTCGTCTCCCATTTCGCCCTGTGGCAGCCTCCTGCTGCCCAGTCGCCCATGCCGTGTGCCCCCCCCTAAAAAATTCTTGGGGGTGCCTCTCGTCCGTCCGACGATGGCACTGCTGACGCCGCTGCTCCTCTCTCGCCAGGGCCTTAATCCTACCCCAAGGTCCCTTGCCCCCGAGCATGTCCTCCCAGGACCACGATTTGCCCACCTGGGCCATCGCCAGCCTCTCCATCTCCTTTCCTGGCGCTTCCTCCCATGTCCAGTCTGCCTGCTCCTGGACACGCTGCTTGGTCCTTTTATGGTGGGTTTTTCTGTCACGATCGTCTTGAAGCGAAGTAGACCAATACGCAGCGTGTTGAGCGAACATGATACTTTATTACCGTCAGATAATAAGCACACTAAACAAAACAATAAACGACTCGTGAAGTCCTCAGTGACAATGACCGAACACGGAACAAAAACCCACAAACACAAAGTGAAACACAGACAGTTAAATATGGCTCCCAATCAGAGGCAACGAGTGTCAGCTGTTTGCTGGTTGTCTCTGATTGGGAGCCATATTTAACTGTCTGTGTTTCACTTTGGGTTTGTGGGTTTTTGTTCCGTGTTCGGTCATTGTCACCGTGGACTTCACGAGTCGTGTTTTGTTTTGTTTAGAAACTTTAACTAATTAAAGTCATGTTTGTTTCTCACGCTGCGCCTTGGTCTACTCATTACTACGACGATCGTGACATGGACGGGGTGACCTGATCCTAGACTCTGAGACGCTTGATACATACTGTCTGGGAATATGAAACAATGAAAACAAGGTGACCTGTGGGTTATGCAAAATTCCCCGTACTTTAGTATAAAACGCAATGGCATAAGCACGCCAAAGCTCAGCATTGATGCTTTTGAAAAGGTCAAAAAGGTTGACAGTCATTGCAACTAGCAAACAGCTTTCCTCCCAATATCTGTTTAAATGCCACAGTGTGTCCTTGTTAAAGAAATAAGACAGTGCTTAAAATCCACCTCTACCATAGTAGTGTAGCAGACACTTTTATCTGCAGTGCTGCTATATCACTCCTTCTCTCTCTCGCTCTCTCTGTACGTATATCTCCCGTTCCCTCTCTCTCCATAACTGTTAAGTAAATCACAACTGCCACTGGGTAGAGCGGAGCTAGGCCTTCAGGACATTACAATTTGTGATCCCAGTGGCCTTACTGAGGCTGCTTACTGCATAATACATGAGCAGAGACCGAGACTCATTCATACAAATGGGGTCCTCAGGGAGTGTCCAAGGCAACACCCTTCCTAGCTCAACAACATCTTTGTATGCATCTCTGTGTGTGGATGAATTTGCTGTATCATTGACCACCAAGGCTCATTCAGGGCTTTACAGTGTGACCATTTAACTTGCATATGCGCCTAAATATTTTGCTGTGCGACCTGGAATTTTAATTTAGGAGCACCAGTGCGCCTAGAAAAATGAAGGATTCTAGCTTTAATACCTCAAATATTTTTCATTGTGCTCCTAAATTTCTTTGTGTGCGCTTAAATTTTTCAACTTAGGCGCACACATGCTCCTTGTAAAAAAGGTCAGCGTAGAGCCCAAGTCTGAAATCCTCCCTTATAAACATAACATCAAATGACCATGAGGAGCAGTTTATTCAAACATATAAAAAAAAAAATCTGTAACGTATTCACATGACATCATGAGTGGAAATTGCACATGGAGACTGTAGTAGCTGGTTGGATACAGTAGTAGCTGGTTGGATACAGTAGTAACTGGTTGGATACAGTAGTAACTGGTTGGATACAGTAGTAGCTGGTTGGATACAGTAGTAGCTGGTTGGATACAGTAGTAACTGGTTGGATACAGTAGTAGCTGGTTGGATACAGTAGTAGCTGGTTGGATACAGTAGTAACTGGTTGGATACAGTAGTAGCTGGTTGGATACAGTAGTAGCTGGTTGGATACAGTAGTAGATGGTTGGATACAGTAGTAGCTGGTTGGATACAGTAGTAGCTGGTTGGATACAGTAGTAGCTGGTTGGATACAGTACCACTGAGTTTGTGGAAAGTGTGTCCTTCTGAGGCAAAGAGAATGGTAATCTTAAGAGAATAGTGCCCTCTTGAGGAACATAGTCCTACACTCATATCACTTCTTCTAAATCTTACTTCAATCTTCTAAAATAGTGAAAATGAACCTCATAAAAGCAAGCCAAACTATAATATTACTTACCAAAATGTGTGATAAGGTATATTATATATAGAGAGTAATCAGAGTCTACTTATACCACCACATTACTAGTAAAGGTCAGGTCTGGAGCTTTTAAATACCAGTCCTAGTTTTACAGCTGGATGCTCCATTAAAGTCAGAGCTTATAATTTCAGTCCCATCTGATCTACACAGGCCTGCTTCCTACCATCAGATAAAACATTATGACTATCAGCTGATGACTATACTACCTTATCACAACCTACTGGCACACAGTCAGCACTCACACTCACCAACACATTATTATAACCATATCATAATATCCAATAAACTGTGTGATGTTGGACTTGGACTTCTATTTTATTTAACCATGAAGTACCATCGAAATTGACAAGTGAGCCCTTGCAATTCCCCTGTGCTATTAAATTGTT
Organism: Coregonus clupeaformis; assembly: GCF_020615455.1. Classification (NCBI taxonomy): domain Eukaryota; kingdom Metazoa; phylum Chordata; class Actinopteri; order Salmoniformes; family Salmonidae; genus Coregonus; species Coregonus clupeaformis. The sequence continues at coordinate 36,656,730 of NC_059222.1, read as the reverse complement.
ATGTCTCTGTGTCCAGTATGAAGGAAGTTAGAGGTAGATTCGCAAGCCAATGCTAACTAGCGTTAGCGCAATGACTGGAAGTCTATGGGTATCTACTAGCATGCAGATGCCCATAGACTTCCAGTCATTGCCTAGCAGATACCCATAGACTTCCAGTCATTGCACTTACGCTAATTAGCAATTGCGCTAGTGCTAGTTATCAACTTCCTTCAAACTGCATGCAGAGACATAAAAATGGTATCCACGAGTTCATCTGACTCTGGGGAAGTACATAAATGGCCTCATTGATAAAATCTCGAAGTATCTCTTTAACCAGGAAAGTCCCATTGAAATTGACACGTGAGTTACTGGCAATTCCTCCTTATATATTATCCATTGCCTGGTCAAATGAATGACCCTTACTTGAGCCCTTCTCCACGACATTGAAGTTGATCCAGCCGGTTAACTGCAAGTTCAACACAAGCACACACACTGCAGGACCGGCAGACCAACATACTCCTCATTAGCACACATGGTCTGGATCCCCCTACAAAACAAGGGCTTGGTCACTGACAGACGGACAGAGTGTGTGGAATGCAGGCCCTCTCTTGATTTCTCATGCTCAACTGTTTATGGTTGGAGGTGCTACAGTCCACCCAGGGCCATGGGAGTGTGTTAAATGTGTTACCTAACAGCTCTTGACCTCTGACTTGACTGGGTTGATGTTTGTAGTATCACAAGTCTACATCAATCTGTTACACTTTCTCTGTTGCCAGGTTCCACTTGGAAGGTTAGTCTTTGGAGTCTAAAGCCAAAGAAGAGGGTAGCTTTGAAAAGTACCTTTTTAACCGGTCAAAACATTGGAACTTCATGTGAGGTGACAAAATGCCATAGCGGAATTTGTTAAATAACATTGCAATAACTGCACGTTAAATTGGTCATATATCATTATACCATTGATTTGTAAGTTGCCATCTTTCGCATGGGACATTAAACGGGTGTCCTGACTCTCTGTGGTCATTAAAGATCCCATGGCACTTATCGTAAGAATAGGGGTGTTAACCCTGGTGTCCTGGCTAAATTCCCATACCATCATGGCCACCTAATCATCCTTAGCTTCCAATTGGCTCATTAATCCTCCCTCCTCTCCCGTGTAACTATTCCCCAGGTCGTTGCTGTAAATAAGAATGTGTTCTCAGTCAACTTACCTGGTAAAATAAAGGTAAAATAAAAAAATAAAATAGAAGTTTTAATTTGAACTTATACCTCAGTGTTTATTCTTTAACAACGGTGATACAAAACTTTATGTGAACTTTGGAATGACTCACAAACAAAATCCCAGCTTGTCCAGCATTGCAACATGCCAGGAATAAAGTACTACAGATAAGAGGTGTCCATTTAAGGGAAGATTATCATCTTGACTGCCTGACAATAACAAAAGGACTGTGACTGTTCAACCTTACAGTACAACTGGTTTCACTTACAACTACTTTCATCTATATTTTTCGTAGCTGTCTATTTACCACCACAAACCGATGCTGGCACTAAGACCGCACTCAATGAGCTGTATAAGGCCATAAGCAAACAGGAAAACGCTCATCCAGAGGCGGCGCTCCTAGTGGTCGGGGACCACTAGGACTGTTTTGCTAGCACAGACTGGAATATGTTCCGGGATTCTCCGATGGCATTGAGGAGTACACCACATCAGTCACTGGCTTCATCAATAATCCGTACGTACATACCCCAACCAGATGCCATGGATTACAGGCAACATCCACACTGAGCTAAAGGGTAGAGCTGCAGCTTTCAAGGAGTCTCTAACTAACTCTAACCCGGACGCTTATAAGAAATCCCGCTATGCCCTCCAACGAACCATCAAACAGGCAAAGCGTCAATACAGGACTAAGATTGAATTGTACTACACCGGCCCCGATGCTCGTCGGATTAGAGCATCCTGACCCACCCACCCCCTCTTTTACGCTGCTGCCACTCTCTGTTTATTATCTATGCATAGTCACTTTAACTTTACCTACATGTACATATTACCTCAATTACCTCGACTAACCTGTGCCCCCGCACATTGACTCTGTACTGGTACCCCTGTATAAAGCCTCGCTACTGTTATTTTACTGCTGCTCTTTAATTATGTTATTTCTTTTTCTATTTTCCTCTTTTCCTTTACTCTTATTTTTGTTAAAACTGCATTGTTTATTTATTTATTTTATTGTATACAAATTTATTTTTTGTATATTTTTATATATTTTTTTTGTATTTTTTTATAATTTTTTGGGGAGGGGAATGGATCAGCTTAATATTGCAGATATATTGTATCTTCTATAAAACTGCATTGTTGGTTAAGGGCTTGTAAGGAAGCATTTCACTGTAAGGTGCCTGTTGGATTCGGCACATGTGACAAATAAAATGTGATTTGATTTGATTTGATGACATAATATCCCACCATTTTTTAAACTTAGGCCTACATGTTTCCTTCAACTCTCTCAAGTAATGTGTGTTTTAGTTTTTTTGTATCTCTGTTTTGCTTTTTGTACTGTATTGATGTGTATTGATGTGTATATTTTGTGTATATTTTGTAATTACAGGGCTCATCTGTAAAAGAGGCCTTGGTCTCAGCATGACTCCCTGTCAAAATAAAGGTTGAATAAATAAATAAAGAACAATTTCACGTCAGTCCTCCATGCAGAGCATGTTAATGTTAAGTCGGGAGTAAACACTTGTCCAATACGAATACAGACTTTGATTTTCTGTTGCATATCGTTTTGCTCTGGCGTGTGTGCCCTAATAAATATGACCCTGGTCAGACATCCAGCAGCCTGGTAAAAACCTGGACAGGTTTAGTCTAGTGTTTCGTTTAGTCTACTCAAGGTCCCTCTCTTCTGTCGCTCATTCTGACTTCTGACTACATGGAAGGAGAAGCCATCAAAAGTCACATGACACGTGCCCAGAGCAGTATTTATAAACTCACACAAAAATTCCCACAGGCCAGACAGATTATTCTGAGGGAGTGAAAATAGCAGCAGCACTGCTTTCAATGACAGGAGCCCCCCTTTTGCTCTGGCCCCCGTTTTGCTCGGGCGTGTGTGACATACTGAATATGACCCTGGTCAGACATCCAGCAGCCTGGTAAAACCTGGACAGCCGTTGATCCGGTGGGACAGTTGGTGTGACTTGTGGAGAAGAAGTGTACAGGCACGGCTATAAATAGTGACTACAGTTAAACCATGTCATGTGTGCCCTACTATCTGTGCCATTTCAATAACATCCTTTCTTACCTCACAGCAGCCTAGCTCAGGGGTTTTCAAGCTGGGGTCCCCAAAGACTTAAAGATATATTTAAAAAATATATTTATATTTTATTTTATTTTTTTGGGGGGGCGGTTATGTGAAAAATAATGATTTTTTTAATGAATATCGCTAGCTACAGCAGAATACAATCGTGGATAAAAAATGTATGTCTCTGCATCCAGTATGAAGGAAGTTAGAGGTAGTTTCACAAGCCATTAACGCAATGACTGGAAGTCTACAGGAAGAGTTAGCATGCTAGCTGTTCCTGTTCATCCAAGTCTGGGGAAGTAGATGAATGGCTTCATTGCCAACATTTCGAACTATCCCTTTAATATGAAGGAAATTACAGTAATTGTAGCTAATTACTGTGTTTTTTCTGTATAGAAAATTCTTAGGTGGGCCGTCTAAGTGGTAATTTTCGGGATGTAAAAACAATTGCAGTGTCAACTTAAACTACCAAAACCAGATAGAAAGCATGCAGAAAATATATTGAACTGTGTGTATACTATATATATATATTTGTAAATACTATCTTTGAGAACTAACAATCAAATAAAAGCTAGACAGGGAGAATCAAAAATGACAAAAACCGGGCATTCAGGGCACATGCCCATTGATTTTGATATAATGTTTAAGCAGAGGAACAAAGCATTAGCCATGACAAAAGGCATAGAATTGCAGGAAATTAGCTTTAAACTGCTAAATGTTCTCTCAGCTCAATGGAAACATTTGTAGAATTGCAGAAAATTAGCTTTACAACAGCAACATTGTCTCTCCGCCGTCAAGATACCTTTATAGCTGATAGGCTATGTTAGAGTTTAGCTACAGTTCCAATGAACTGTGGGGAGGTACAAATAATGAAACTGTCTACCAAATATAATCATTTAAACATGTTGATTACCTCTACTTGCCATTATCATTCACCTGATGGTAAGACAAGTCATGATTTTCTTTTTTTTTGCTTACATATGATGGGGGTTTGCCTGGGCGGGGTTTCCTGGGCAAGAAATTTTTGAAAATCCCTGGCCTTGCTCAACATACAATTTGTGGCATATACAAACAGGGAGTTATTTTATTTAATCGTGGTCTGGGTATTTAGTATGTTTTATAGCTTATAACCAGTCATATACTGAGAGAGAGAGCGCATTCTGGAAGCTATTTATGTTGTTATCTACAGAACATCAAACCATAGTGTCCATTGGTTGGCTGTGTAAACGATGTAGCAGGTTTAGTCTAGTGTTTCGTTTAGTCTAGTCAAGGTCCCTCTCTTCTGTCGCTCATTCTGACTTCTGACTACATGGAAGGAGAAGCCATCAAAAGTCACATGATAAGTGCCCAGAGCAGTATTTATAAACACACAAAAAGTCCCACTGGCCAGACAGATTATTCTGAGGGAGTGAAAATAGCATCAGCACTTCTTTTAATGATAGGAGCCCCCAAAGATAGTGGTGGGAAAAACAAGTCAAGGAGACACTACCATGGCACTAAACATTGTTCTTTCCATTCCGTCTCAGGCCTCCCATTCACACACAGGTTGAAGTAAAGAAATTGATAAATGTCACAGGGGCCTTTCCCTGATAAGCTACTGTACATGCCTGGCACAGCCGACCGCTGCCACCCTTTGGCAGCCACTTCAGTCAGGAAGCCTAAAATAAAGTACAGCTCAGTGCAGAAACAGGCATATTCTCTCATTCACAGTAGCAGAGCACAGTACAGCACAGTCCAGTACAGTCCAGTATAGTCCAGCACAGTACAGTCCAGCACAGTCCAGCATAGTCCAGTCCAGTCCAGTCCAGTACAGTCCAGTATAGTCCAGCACAGTCCAGTCCAGTCCAGCATAGTCCAGTCCAGTATAGTCCAGCACAGTCCAGTACAGTACAGTCCAGTATAGTCCAGCATAGTCCAGTCCAGTCCAGCATAGTCCAGCACAGTATAGTCCAGCACAGTCCAGTACAGTACAGTCCAGTCCAACACAGTCCAGTCAAGTCCAGTCCAGTCAAGTCCAGTCCAGTCCAGCACAGTCCAGTCCAGTCCAGCACAGTCCAGTCCAGTTCAGTACAGTACAGGCCAGTACAGGCCAGTCATCCTCCACTGTGCTTGAGTCCAGACACTCAGCCTGATGTGAAAGGAAAATCAAAAGGTGCATGAGAAACAGCTTAACAATACCACAACCCTATAACTTCCTATTAACAATACCACAACCCTATAACTTCCTATTAACAACACCACAACCCTATAACTTCCTATTAACAATACCACAACCCTATAACTTCCTATTAACAACACCACAACCCTATAACTTCCTATTAACAATACCACAACCCTATAACTTCCTATTAACAATACCACAACCCTATAACTTCCTATTACCAATACCACAACCCTATAACTTCCTATTAACAATACCACAACCCTATAACTTCCTATTAACAACACCACAACCCTATAACTTCCTATTAACAATACCACAACCCTATAACTTCCTATTAACAATACCACAACCCTATAACTTCCTATTACCAATACCACAACCCTATAACTTCCTATTAACAATACCACAACCCTATAACTTCCTATTAACAATACCACAACCCTATAACTTCCTATTAACAATACCACAACCCTATAACTTCCTATTAACAATACCACAACCCTATAACTTCCTATCAGTGCAGTAGACACAACATTGTCACAGGTGGCCATGCTGGACCGTCTCGTTAGACAGCTCTCTTTACTCTAGTTTCCAGCCATTAATCTATAATTAAAAAAATATGTTGTCATTTAGCAGACACTCCAGTCCAGTCAAGTCAAGTCCAGTCCAGTCAAGTCCAGTCCAGTCCAGCACAGTCCAGTCCAGTCAAGTCCAGTCCAGTCCAGCACAGTCCAGTCCAGTCCAGCACAGTCCAGTCCAGTCCAGTTCAGTACAGTACAGGCCAGTACAGGCCAGTCATCCTCCACTGTGCTTGAGTCCAGACACTCAGCCTGATGTGAAAGGAAAATCAAAAGGTGCATGAGAAACAGCTTAACAATACCACAACCCTATAACTTCCTATTAACAATACCACAACCCTATAACTTCCTATTAACAACACCACAACACTATAACTTCCTATTAACAATACCACAACCCTATAACTTCCTATTAACAACACCACAACCCTATAACTTCCTATTAACAATACCACAACCCTATAACGTCCTATTAACAATACCACAACCCTATAACTTCCTATTACCAATACCACAACCCTATAACTTCCTATTAACAATACCACAACCCTATAACTTCCTATTAACAATACCACAACCCTATAACTTCCTATTAACAATACCACAACCCTATAACTTCCTATCAGTGCAGTAGACACAACATTGTCACAGGTGGCCATGCTGGACCGTCTCGTTAGACAGCTCTCTTTACTCTAGTTTCCAGCCATTAATCTATAATTAAAAAAATATGTTGTCATTTAGCAGACACTCTTATCCAGAGTTGACTTACAGGAGCAATTACGGTTAAGTGCCTTGCTCAAGGGCACATCGACAGATTTCTTTCACCTATTCAGCTCGGGGATTCGAACCAGCGTCCTTTCGGTTACTGGCCCAACGCTCTTAACTGCTAGGCTAGCTGCCACCCCTCGACCTGCTCTGTCTGCATCAGAAGTAAGTGTGTTGTCATTTAGTCAGAATCACAATCTGATGCGCTAAAAGACGTGTTGTCAGGAGGGTGAGGAATCCAGATGAGAGGAAGACAAAGAGATGGAGGACAGAGGGCGAGAGAGAGACGTCCGAGGAGGAGGGTGCATTCCTCTCGTTCCTCCTCGGTGAGAGAATCATGGTCTCTCTTCAGAGCAGGACAGCGTCTGAAGTATGTGCTCTCTAGAACAGAGGAACAGACAGCCAGGCAGGTTCTTCACAGCACGCTGCCTGGCCCAGACTGCCTTCAAAGGCACACTTCTAGGCTTCAACGGGCACCCCTCTAGTCTCTAGCCTGAAGGCCAGGCCCCACAGAGCTAAACAGGAAATCAAGTTAGAGGAGAAGCATGCTGCCTCTCTCTCATTCCCTCTCATTCTCTCTCCATCTCTCTCTCTCTCTCTCTCGCTCTCTTTCAATCTTTCTCTCTCTCTTTCTCTCTCTCAATCTCTTTCCCTCTCTATCTCTCTCTCTCTTCTTCAATCTCATTCTCTCTCCCTCTCTTTCTCTCACTCTCTCCCTCCCCGCCTCCCTCCGTCTCTCCCTGTCAGACCGGTTCACTGATTAGAGAGGAGGTTGTGTGTGGAGGAGGATATTCAGTATGAACCATGTCTGATGTCATTTCCCACATCCTCCTGCTGCCAACAGACTTCTCCTCAGCTCCTTCACTGAGATGTCATATTAGGCAGCCTGTCTTGATTCTGCTGATAACACAAGACAGAGGAGGGAAATCCTGCCAGATGATAATACAGGGTTTTATACATATAGGATGAAATAACTAAGGTGTTCAGCTATACTTCGATAACATTCTCTCCCCCTAAATATGCTTGAAAGAAAGCTCTTCACCAATATGGCCGTCGAGAACCTGGGTGACAAGCTGCAACCGGCATTGACTGAAGGTGAGGCTGGTACAGTGCCCTTAGACATGATGAGTTATGAGTTATGACCGCATGAGCCACTCAACAAAGTCAAGGAGAGGTGAATCAATCTGTAATGAGTGCCTGCTTTAATGATGCCTGGCTGAGGAAAACACACACACGTACACACAGACACAGACAGACACACACACACACATAGACAGACACACACACACACACACACAGACAGACACACACACACAGACTAAGTGATCCCCACCTCTCTGTTTTGCCAGACCGCATCAGATACATGGGGTTACATATTGTAAGACAGAAGACAGAAGGGCGCTGTTTCGGTCGATCGGATGCTATTTTGGACTAAGGTGCGACGGTAACCTACTTTTTAAAAGTGATTTGTTTTGCAATCAGATTAAAACGTCATGAGTGGTTGTATTCATGCCACATTAAAAGGTAGGCTAATACATTTTACAGTTAAATTACATTGTGTTACTATAAACCCACACTAGAACCGCTAAAGCAGTCATTTAGACTGCTCATGAATTAAACAAATTATTACTCTGCCATTTTTAAAGTCATGCCCCACTCCGTCTTGACTTTTCCTAAATAAGTTTACATAACACACTGTTGGTGTTAGAATCTTAATATCATAAACAGAACTGGAGTTATAACCAGTTTAAGGAGGGCATGTCATTTTTTATATGATTTTCCCCCGTTGCCCCTCCTTCCCTCGACAGTAGGGCCTGCTCCCCTCCTTCCCTCGACAGTAGGCCCTGCTCCCCTCCTTCCCTCGACAGTAGGCCCTGCTCCCCTCCTTCCCTCGACAGTAGGGCCTGCTCCCCTCCTTCCCTCGACAGTAGGGCCTGCTCCCCTCCTTCCCTCGACAGTAGGGCCTGCTCCCCTCCTTCCCTCGACAGTAGGGCCTGCTCCCCTCCTTCCCTCGACAGTAGGGCCTGCTCTCCTCCTTCCTTCGACAGTAGGGCCTGCTCCCCTCCTTCCCTCGACAGTAGGGCCTGCTCCCCTCCTTCCCTCGACAGTAGGGCCTGCTCCCCTCTTTCCCTCGACAGTAGGGCCTGCTCCCCTCCTTCCCTCGACAGTAGGGCCTGCTCCCCTCCTTCCCTCGACAGTAGGGCCTGCTCTCCTCCTTCCTTCGACAGTAGGGCCTGCTCCCCTCCTTCCCTCGACAGTAGGGCCTGCTCCCCTCCTTCCTTCGACAGTAGGGTCTGCTCCCCTCCTTCCCTCGACAGTAGGGCCTGCTCTCCTCCTTCCCTCGACAGTAGGGCCTGCTCTCCTCCTTCCTTCGACAGTAGGGCCTGCTCCCCTCCTTCCCTCGACAGTAGGGCCTGCTCCCCTCCTTCCTTCGACAGTAGGGCCTGCTCCCCTCCTTCCCTCGACAGTAGGGCCTGCTCCCCTCCTTCCCTCGACAGTAGGGCCTGCTCCCCTCCTTCTTCCGATAGTTGAAGATGCCGTGCCCAGTTCATAATCACCCCGATAATTGCCTCGAAAGTGAAACTAAACTATATCGAAACTCATTTCACACATATAATAACAGATGAAATAAATGAAGTAGGCTTAAGTATGATGGGGGAGAATGGATGAGTTGATGAGGGGAAGCGAACAATGCATAATTATGTAAGAACCAATTGTGAATGAAGAACAAGGCGGGCCATTCTATTGTATTGATCTATTCTAATTAAAATCTCAAAATGTTATGTACTCTATCAGTCTATTCTGGCCTACTTGGAGTACACAGTGAGAGCGTGTGTAATTTACAACGGCAAGAAGACCAAGACGAATGGATGCACTCAATAGCGTTGCTACAAAATCTTAATGAAAACTACTCAGATTGTGGGTAAGAAATGAATCACGATGACATCTCTGATGAGTATTCTTCTGATTCTGAGCCTCAAACTGCACCTACATCTCTGAGGCCTAAGCGCAAAAAAGCCAGAACTGTGCGCAGTGAGCAAGTGCCCACGCCACCACCAAATGAAACGGTGAGACTGAGCAGGTGCCCACGCCACCACCAAATGAAACGGTGAGACAGGAGAGAGGAAGGCACTGTTTGAAATAGAACAAGCTGGTGAGAATTCTACGGGCTTTTATGAGCACAGAATGACATCACTGAGAGAGCAAGCCCTACATCTCAAGCAAGAAACAGAATCAGCAACACACTCAACAGCTTTCAGTGTTTAGGCTATGTGACATGAACATGCTCTAACTGATAACTGACTTTTTGACTGCTGTCATATCAACACTTACACTACCGTTCAAAAGTTTGGGGTCTTTCAGAAATGTCCTTGTTTTCAAAAGAAAAGCAATTTTTTTGTCCATTAAAATAACATCAAATTGATCAGAAATACAGTGTAGACATTGTTAATGTTGTAAATGGCTATTGTAGCTGGAAACAGCTGATTTTTAATGGAATATCTACATAGGCGTACAGAGGCCCATTATCAGCAACCATCAGTCCTGTGTTCCAATGCCATGTTGTGTTTGCTAATCCAAGTTTATCATTTAAAAAGGCTAATTGATCATTAGAAAACCCTTTTGCAATTATGTTAGCACAGCTGAAAACTGTTGTGCTGATTAAAGAAGCAATAAAACTGGCCTTCTTGAGACTAGTTGAGTATCTGGAGCATCAGCAATTGTGGGTTCGATTACAGAATCAAAATGTCCAGAAACAAAGAACTTTCTTCTGAAACTCGTCAGTCTATTCTTGTTCTGAGAAATGAAGGCTATTCCATACAAGAAATTGCCAAGAAACTGAAGATCTCGTACAACGCTGTGTACTGCTCCCTTCACAGAGCAGCGCAAACTGGCTCTAACCAGAATAGAAAGAGGAGTGGGAGGCCCCGGTGTACAACTGAGCAAGAGGACAAATACATTAGAGTGTCTAGTTTGAGAAACAGACGCCTCACAGGTCCTCAACTGGCAGCTTCATTAAATAGTACCCGCAAAACACCAGTCTCAACGTCAGCAGTGAAGAGGCGACTCCGGGATGCTGACCTTCTAGGCAGAGTTGCAAAGAAAAAGCCATATCTCAGACTGGCAGATAAAAAATAAAATATTAATATGGGCAAAAGAACACAGACACTGGACAGAGGAAGATTGGAAAAAAGTGTTATGGACAGACAAATCGAAGTTTGAGGTTTTTGTTTCACAAAGAAGAACATTTGTGAGACGCAGACAAAATAAAAAGATGCTGGAGGAGTGCTTGATGCCATCTGTCAAGCATGGTGGAGGCAATGTGATGGTCTGGGGGTGCTTTGGTGGTGGTAAAGTGGGAGATTTGTACAGGGTAAAAGGGATCTTGAGGAAGGAATGCTATCACTCCATTTTGCAAAGCCATGCCATACCCTGTGGACGGCGCTTGATTGGAGCCAATTTCCTCCTACAACAGGACAATGACCCAAAGCACAGCTCCAAACTATGCAATAACTATTTAGGGAAGAAGCAGTCAGCTGGTATTCTGTCTATAATGGAGTGGCCAGCACAGTCACCGGATCTCAACCCTATTGAGCTGTTGTGGGAGCAGCTTGACCGTATGGTACGTAAGAAGTGCCCATCAAGCCAATCCAACTTGTGGGAGGTGCTTCAGGAAGCATGGGGTGAAATCTCTTCAGATTATCTCAACAAATTGACAACTGGAATGCCAAAGGTCTGCAAGGCTGTAATTGTTGCAAATTGAGGATTATTTGACGAAAGCAAAGTTTGAAGGGCACAATTATTATTTCAATTAAAAAACATTATTTCTAGCCTTGTCAATGACTACATTTCCTATTCATTTTGCTATATTTCCTATTCAAACTCATTTCATGTATGTTTTCATGGAAAAGAAGGACATTTCTAAGTGACCCCAAACGTTTGAACGGTAGTGTATATTCATAATGCCATTATTGCTTTTGTGGTGATTTTCACTATTATCAAGCACACTTGGCACTTGTAATGATGTTTAGGCTACTGATGTTTTCATAATTTGACTGTGCATCTTGCTGACCGTGCGTCTTGGTGGTTGGGGTATTTATTTTTATTTTGTTGTTATAAAAAGAAGCTTATACCGGGTTCCAACACCAATGCTTTCTGTTTCATAGTTATAACAAAGGCACTCAACGAATACAATTTAATGAACACGTTATTTTTATATATACAGTACTAGTCAAAAGTTTGGACAATCCTACTCATTCCAGGGTTTTTCTTTCTTTATTACATTGTAGAATAATAGTGAAGACATCAAAACTATGAAATAACACATATGGAATCATGTAGTAACCAAAAAAGTGTTAAACAAATCAAAATATATTATATATTTGAGATTCTTCAAAGTAGCCACCCTTTGCCTTGATGACAGCTTTGCACACTCTTGGCATTCTCTCAACCAGCTTCATGAGGTAGTCACCTGGAATGCATTTCAATTAACAGGTGTGCCTTCTTAAAAGATAATTTGTGGAATTTTTTTTCCTTCTTAATGCGTTTGAGCCGTTAGACCGGTGGAAATCTGTCCTTTGGTCTGATGAGTCCAAATGAGAGATTTTTGGTTCCAAACGCCGTGTCTTTGTGAGATGCAGAGTAGGTGAACGGATGGTCTCCGCATGTGTGGTTCCCACCGTGAAGCATGGAGGAGGAGGTGTGATGGTTTAGGGGTGCTTTGCTGGTGACTCTGTCAGTGATTATTTAGAATTCAAGGCACACTTAACCAGCATGGCTACCACAGCATTCTGCAGCGATACGCCATCCCATCTGGTTTGCACTTAGTGGGACTATCATTTGTTTTTCAATATGACATTGAACCAAAACACACTTCCAGGCTGTGTAAGGTCTATTTGACCAAGGAGAGTGATGGAGTGCTGCATCAGATGACCTGGCCTCCACAATCACCCGACCTCAACCCAATTGAGATGGTTTGGGATGAGTTGGACCGCAGAGTGAAGGAAAAGCAGCCAACAAGTGCACAGCATATGTGAGAACTCCTTCAAGACTGTTGGAAAAGCATTCCTCATGAAGCCGGTTGAGAGAATGCCAAGAGCGTGCAAAGCTGTCATCAAAGCAAAGGGTGGCTACTTTGAAGAATCTAATTTGTTTAACCATTTTTTGGTTACTACATGATTCCATATGTGTTATGTCATAGATTTGATGTCTTCACTATTATTCTACAATGTAGAAAATTGTAAAAAAAATAAAGAAAATCCCTTGAATGAGTAGGTGTGTCCACCTATGGAGATCAAATGCCCGTCCAACCTATTCGTTCTGGCGCCGACCCTGCCTGTGTCTAGGCAGCAGCAGCTGCGTGGGCCACACCAGAGTGTGTGTGTGTGTATATGTGTGTGTGTGTGTATATGTGTGTGTGTGTGTATGTGTGTGTGTGTGAGCATGTGGTAACTAACTGAGCTGCTTCAGAACACAGAGTCCTTGTCATGTTACCCAGCTTAAAGGTAGAGACTGAAAGCCAAGGAGGGAGAACTGAAAGCTTCTCCATTAGCTTCATCAGGATAGTCTTTGAAATGTGATTTAGGAGATGATTGTGTGATACCCTCAAGCCATTAGCTCAGCCTTTTAGGCCCATTCAGTATATTTTAAACTAACACTGTGAGGGCTTACAGTTTGTGACCAGTTTGTGGTAGAACTGCTACCCTTCTAGCACCTCTTATAGAATACTAGTGCACGCTGTCAGTAGGAGTAATATCTTGTATGGAGCTAAACAGCACAGAATAACACACCCGTCTACTATCCGAGTCTGGTTGCTATTGGTGTATCCATGGCACGTCATGTAAACAATGTGACTTGTTACAATGCTATGAAAGAAGTGAAACAAGCTGTTTACATAGGAAAGACATCTATATGGTGACAGACACCGTCCCTGACAATGTCCCCACCCATGTTTGTGTGTGCAGTTGACTGACACCAGCATAGGAAGGACAATGTGACAGTGAATTGTATCTAGGGTTGCAAAATTCCAGGAACTTTCAACAAATTCCCTGGTTTTCTATAAATCCTGGTTGTATAGTTCCGGATCTCCTGCTTATTCCCTTCCTATTCCGGGAAACCTCCAACCCGGTTTTCCGGAAAACCAGGGAATTTATTGAAAGTTCCCGGAATTTTGCAAACCCTAATTGTATCTGTTCCAAGGTTCCACTGGTCCCTTAATCTTATCACCAGTATCGGTTTGTTTTGACAGACAAAACGTTAGGCAGGACAAGAGATATGGCACAGAGTCACTGTTGTCCCTGACTAAAGAAAATATTATTGCTTCACTGTCTTGTAGGAGCTGGGTACACTAGGTTCCCATTTTTTTTATGTAAGCAATTGTTCAGACCTGTGTGCAGTAAACACATTTTAAAGCATTACATTTCAAATATACATATCATGAAATTCTGGATTTCTTATTCGTGAAAGCACAGAAACAGCCCTGCTGATACAACGCTGATACTAGGGGTCAAATAACCAACACTGAAAATAATGGCATGCATTTTATAACAAGTAAAAGAATGAGTGTCTTCAATATCCTTCTGTATTCACTCTCCCTCTGCTAAACAGAGAAAATAACTAAAATAATTCAATCATTTCCGTCAATCGTTTGTTTTGACCAGAAGCTGAGGACAGAGAAAATCAATTTTCCGCAGCTGGGATGCTCCTTGCTATCCGGAATCCTTAGGACGTCCCTACCCCATTGAAGTTGACATTTAAAATGGTTAAGGTAAAGGCTAACGATTATGGTTGTGGTTAAGGGTAGGGGTAGGGGTTAAGGTTAGGGTTAGGGTTAGGGTTAGGGTTAGGTAAGGGTTAGGGTTATGGTTAGGTAAGGGTTAAGGGTTTAAGATTAGGGTTAGGGTTTATGGCACGGACCTCCCAAGGATCTCGCTTAGCACTAACCCAGCTGGGATGGGAGTGTTTCCTTCCCAGCATCCTCAGCTGTGTGAAGAGCAGCATACTGCTGCAGTACAGTGGGTGAGTAAGCCAATGGTCACAGAGTATTATCCCAGAGGGGAGGGGCAGTGACTCACCATATGACCTCACACAGACAGTGCTGCCACTCTGAGCCAGCCAAGGCCAAAGAGTGAGGTGCTGTCATGCTACCATGACAACTCATAAACACACATTTGTCCATATTAGCAAACATGATTTCCCTTTCTTACAGCAAGGACTATCTACTGATTCTGCATTCACTTTTAACATTATCTCCTCAACTAACAGAATGGAATCAATATAATGGATTTGTATTCAGCTAAAGTTGAGAACTTGGTTGTTTCAAAATGTTGCAATCATCTCACAATACATCACAATGCCATCACTCTTCACTTTCAGAGACAAAGAATGAGATCAGCTCCAGGTGTTCACAGTGAATGACAAATACATCATTAAAATGGAAAATGACCTATGCCCTCAGACATTCTATCAAGACAAGATGGCTTTGCGTATTGACGCAACAACCATAGGCTGCCCATAATCATACTGTCAGTTTGATAGAACCAAAACATTAACTGGTTTGCTGATCTTATGTCTTGGAAGCTATTGATGTCTGGAGCAAAAACAGTAAGATATCCTAACTAAGAGCTCAGAGTCTGACTCATTCCTCCCACACAGTAACTACATCTAATCGGTTCAGATCAATACAGGGCTTGACAGTAGGACTAATGGAACCAGGTCAGTAAATGACTCCATTGTCAGGGGATTCACTGCCTTCAGTACAGAGAGGTTCTATTGCTGCCTTGTTGTCGGCAATGTTGCTGTTTCTTCACGCGGTTTCTTTCCCTCTTGGGTGTAGTGTACTGTGCAAACCAAACATCAGCCAAATAGTGAAAACATTTGCATTAGTCTACACATAGGCCTACTGTATTTAATGTATAATTATACCGGATCAACGGCCCAACCCGATCAGGACAAAGTGTTCTGTTCTATAATTGTGTACTAATGTGGGTGGTTTGGCATTGCAAACTTAAAACTCCTCATTCGGCTCAAACAAAGCCTTCATCTACATCAACTATGATGGTGTCAAGTCCAAGCATGTTTTAAACGGAATTAATGACACTTTTGGTAGAACGCTACCATCCATTAGGCCTACTGAATACTAGTGTTACTATAAATATTATGGAGAGCTATGTTAACAGGTTGAAAGTAAGATCTGTTAGCCTTGATTTTTAACTGGCGCAAATCTGAAGTGACAGCTAATGTACATTCAACATTCATTCAAATGCTTTTTAGAACACAACCTTAAGTAATATTTGCCTTTACATTACACTATACAAACTGTCAACTGAACACACCATACATTACACATAAACGGGAACAGAACAATGCCTGCCCAGTCAGCAGACCAGTGTTTGCTCACGTTTGACTAAGCACTAAAATAGAAAATACTCCTGTCAAACACAACGGATCTACAAAGGATGTCACGTTCGTTGTATAAAGGATTGGACCAAGGTGCAGCGTGGTATGCGTACATAGTCATTTATTATATAAACACAGACAAAATAACAAATATCCAACAGAACGTGAAGTTCAAAAGGCTAAACATCCAACAAGCCAAACAGAAACAAGATCCCACAACATAGGTAGACAAAATGGCTACCTAAGTATGATCCCCAATCAGAGACAACGATCGACAGCTGCCTCTGATTGGGAACCACACCCGGCCAACATAGAAATACACATTCTAGAAATTCACATTCTAGATAATACCCATATATATTCACACCCTGACCAAACCAACTAGAGATCTCTATGTCAGGGCGTGACAAAGGAACAGGTCCAAGAGCAATAATTGCATACTTCAGGAGCCTAAAGAGTAACTAGATTGGGGCTATTAAACCATTTCTAATGCCATTTTCGCTTCTTTTATCACCATGAAGTGCACGTAAACTATGGCATCATTTCAACAGTCCTCTCAAATTGACTTTGAAGAGTTGGGTTAAGAGAGGTTTTCAACAGCCAGACACACTCAATCTAATCTGACAGAGAGTTAGCCTAGCCGTGCCTCATCTAAAGTACGCACGCAGTGTTTTGATTTCTCTCTCTCAGCGCCATGGTCACATGGTCAGGGAGCAAGTGAGCGGAGGGTCGGGGTGGCCACATGGGTCTGACAGGATTAGGAATTTCATGGCCTAGTGCTGAGTATTCACCCTGCTTGGGTTTCCTCTGGGAATGTACACTTCAGTAGTCACACATCCCACACTATCACAGTACGGCCCAGACAAAGGATCTTAACCACCATCATATTGGGAGCATGGCACACAGACTGGGATTTGGACACAATGTCTGGACACACTGTGTCTTTTGTACAGTAACAGACAGCGTCCATAGAAGGAGCCTGCTCTTCTGTATGTGTGGCCCTGGCCCTGGCCCTGGGCCTGGCCCTGGGCCTGGGCCTGGGCCTGGGTCTGGGCCTGGGTCTGGGCCTGGGTCTGGGTCTGGGCCTGGGTCTGGGTCTGGGTCTGGGTCTGGGTCTGGGCCTGGGTCTGGTGTGATGAGTGGGCTGTCAGACTCGGAGGAGAGCGGGACGATAGCCTCGGCACAGGGAACCTGGGACAAAAAACAGTGAGATTTCCCACATCTGAAATAATGTGTTTTTTCTGTAAGTGTAGCCAAATGGGACATCCCTATTGGAAGAGACTGTATAGCGGGCTTCCATAGGCTTAGGTCATTACAATATCACGATTCCACTGAAGAATGTAGATAAAACATCAGGGACGAGGCTGTAAATACCAAGGGCAGATGCAGACTATTGGCATATGAAAGAAACATTGGAAACTTGCCATGACATGGCTCAAGCTCATATACATGGCTCAAGCTCACTTTAACTATAACAAATATCATCAGGTCCCACAGCAATGTTGTTTTCTATAACGTATGTCACCGTTACAAATATCATCAGGTCCCACAGCAATGTTGTAGGAGTGATAGGGTGGTTGTTACCTAACTTTCTTTAGGCATTAGCTTTGTATACAAACTCAAACCATCCCTCCCCTGATAATTCTAGCATTAGATTACATAGTTATTTCCATTGTGAGTGTATTAGCAAATCCTTGAAATTGTGAATTCCCTCCCTATAACAGTTGTAATTACATAGTAATAATGCATACAGTTTTAAATATATATTGTACATGATGTGTGATGTGTACCTAGTGTAGCATGTAGCATGTGATGTGCAGCATGAAAAGTGTAGCATGTAGCATGTGATGTGTAGCATGAAAAGTGTAGCATGTAGCATGTGATGTGCAGCATGAAAAGTGTAGCATGTAGCATGTGATGTGCAGCATGAAAAGTGTAGCATGTAGCATGTGATGTGCAGCATGAAAAGTGTAGCATGTAGCATGTGATGTGCAGCATGAAAAGTGTAGCATGTAGCATGTGATGTGCAGCATGAAAAGTGTAGCATGTAATGTATAGCATTAAACATGTAGCATGTGATGTGCAGCATGAAAAGTGTAGCATGTGATGTGCAGCATGAAAAGTGTAGCATGTAGCATGTGATGTGCAGCATGAAAAGTGTAGCATGTAGCATGTGATGTATAGCATGAAAAGTGTAGCATGTGATGTGCAGCATGAAAAGTGTAGCATGTAGCATGTGATGTGTAGCATAAAAAGTGTAGCATGTGATGTATAGCATGAAAAGTGTAGCATGTAGCATGTGATGTGTAGCATGAAAGTGTAGCATGTAGCATGTGATGTGCAGCAGGAAAATCCACCAAACTGCAGACTTTAGAGTAGCAGGATCAGGTATTGGCATCTAGTGTACTTGTTATGCACCTGTGTCATGAGGTACAGTAAGACATGTACAGAGGGGGGGTACAGTCGAACAGTGTGTCTTCAGGCTCTCTACACAGGACGCTATGAGGTATCTCCACCTCCCATACACTGTAGCCTACATGAATGTGTTGGGGTCCAGGACTAGGGTTTATACATCAAATCAGGAAACTTTAATTTACCTTCATTGCTTGCCTAATAGATTACAATGATCCAGGATCAATCTGACATCGCTGCTACACCGCAAACTATGTAAACAGGTGTTTTATATAACCAAAGTCAAAGCCATAACACAACATCTGAAGTTGAACAGATGAACAGATGATATAATGCAGAGTTGAGGCCCACATTCTGGGAATATTTGAAGACCTACTGGAACCTCTGTGTCCTGGCATGACCTTGTGAGGCTTTTCTTGACGGTAGGAAAAGCTTGGGTCAGGATGAGGTGCCATCTTTCTTGTTAAGAATATAACTTTGTTTATAAGACCTTGTTACACAGTATAGTAACTGTGCTAATGTATTGGTATGACTACACCATGATTCTCTTTCAGAAACCCGTCTCCAACACGGTATCCGTAATAGAGAGCGTATGAGGTTATTGCTGAGTCACTGAAAGGCTTTACGTCACTCGCTGCGCAGCTACTGTACATGGTGTCAGAGTGAAAACCTGGGAGGGGAGACAACAAGACAAGGTTCTCCTCCTGTGGTTGAGATGCTACATATTTGTGTTGCTAACTTGCTACAGTATAGGATAGAAGATGACAAAATGGCAGGTTTTCAGGCATAGCCACCTCAATCAGCCTGTAAGCCAAGTGCAAAGTCATTGGATGTAGGCCTACTCCACTAGATATCTGTGCTGGTAGCATTTGATTCAATTTGCCGTTACTGTAATGGATAAACTAACTGCAGCCACAAAACAACACTACACTAATGCCATTACTCAACATTGATTCCCTGTCAAAATAAAGGTGATATAAATAAAATAAAATTGGACATTTATTTCAGGCTAATGCGATTTACCATGTGATTTCATTAGACATTCTAAAAATGTAAATTACTAGTAAAACATCATGTGCATGATGTACCTAAACTGAAAAAGTGCATTCCTGTCCACACACACACACATTCAAATTGCTACAAACCCCCCGTCCGAACTCTACAACAGCCATTCAATGGACAATGTGCTTGACGTTTTGACACATCTTTGAATTGAATGAAAGAACCCAGTCAGTCGATCCCAACAGAGAAAAATGAGGCACACGCCCACTCTCAATACATCTTCAGGTTTCTTAGCAACGGTAAACAGTTCTTATCAACTGTTTGAAAAGACCACAATGGCTCCCATCATTGCCCATGACTAGAGTCCCATCTAGAAAGGCTTTACTAGAACACCGTGTTCCCATGCACTAACTCACTGTCCTATGCAACAGCCATTGTATATGTTCAAGAAACCGTGGCTTGAAATCTAGACGATGCTCGAATTTACAGACCTTTTGTGTATGACGCTGTATTTTATTCCAGTTCAAAAGTATGGGATTTCTACATTTTGAAAGAAACCGGTCTAATCCTTCCATCTTTGATAAAACAGCGGTGGATTAGTGGAGTACCGACCCAAATAAACCCCTTGTTGGTGTGTTACTAACTCTAATGCCCAATTAGTGAGGTATGGGGACGGACATTCTTACAGGACTTGAATCGTAAATATGACTGGTGCCTATTATACTGCAAATCTGAGGTGTATATAACCAATGTGCAAACGCCCAAATTATTTCAATTTCAAGTGTATTTTAGAAATCATTGTTTTCAGGTTAGTGAGTCATTTTCTCTCAGGATAGACTTGAGTTTCCCATTAAGGGTTGATATGAACAGCTGACCTTCCAATGTCACGTCACAGTGCCACTGCGTAACACTGCCATCATTAAAACCAAAGCATGTATTCCTCCACACAGAGGCTGTCGCCTCAGCATACTCAGCATGTGAAATACAATGTATCTGATATCGTTAGCAATGTCAACATCCGCACACCAGAGGTGTCAAACCGCGCACTTCCAATACTTAACATGTGCATTGTGAAAACCTTCCTGTGCATTTCTGTAGCCTAGGGCTGGGCAATTTAGCCCAAATATCATATCACAATATTTTCTCATGTTTGACAGTATGGCGGCATTCAACTGTATTTTATGCTTCTGAATAATACAAGTTCTAAATATGTTTTATTAGTAGTGCATGACCCTAGGATGGCAACAAATTAATTATTAGTCGTTTTATGGGCTTCCGCCATTCTGATCATTTTATACACAACCAAACTTTGACAAAACTGACAGTGAAGTAGTGCAATTTGTAGAACTGTTTCATTTATTTAGCACAGTATCAATATATCGTTATAAAAATCCATACCGGTATACTGTTATTCACGATATACCGGCCAGTCCTACTGTAGCTTAACTGTCTGCACAATGAACAAGAGGTAACAGCATCTGCAATGAGCTACGGTTCTTTTTCTCCATGGTTTCAGTAGGGAACAGTAATACCCATTTAGAGGGATGAAACTTGAGGACCACAGTAAAAGCTTTTTTGTTGGAGAACAGATGTGTCACTGTTTCTGTTTCTGTACTCTCCAACAGAGCTGCCTATCAATTTCAGGAATGTTTCAACCGAACGATATGAAATAATTTGCTGACTTTGTCCATGGCACAGCTACAGTATATGCAGCAGGCTAGTAGTACATGAATTTCAGCAACCACCATAGAAAAATATTTTAAAGTTCTATGACTGATTGTTCGCTCAAAGCTAAACAATGACAGAGTGACCTGAGTAGATCTACATCTTTAGCATGTTACGCAACTTTGACCACGCCTGGTGTTTCAACATAGATGTCTATTCGTACTAATGACAGGGACAGATGAAGGTGTCACATGCAAGATGAGCTGGTGGAAATCCATCCTCCAAACTGAGCTGTTGATTGTTCCATTGTATAATTTTACTGTTATTCTGGAGAGGACGCATATAAGCCGCACCTTTGTTTAAACCAGGGATGGGCAACTGTCGGCCCGTGGGCCGCATGCGGCCGTGGCCCCCCCTTTGTAGGCCCGTGGATCAGTGCATCAGCAGTTTTTCTCTTGTTATGTCAGTCACTGACAGTCACTCAATTAGCCCATGTCAGTTAACATTTTCTTGATTAATAAATTAGTCTAGCCAGCTATCTAAACTTGTAGTAATCATGGTCGAATTACAGACCGGGGGGCCCCCATTGATTTTGTTAGTTACTCTCACTCAGATATCATATAAAGAAACTGCAGGAAATTTGCTGTAAAACTGCACAAGTTTCTCTCCGCCCCATGGAAAAATGAGTAGAGTTGCATGAAATTAGTTATAAAATTGAAAAATCTTCTCTGCCCATGGCAAAATGTAAAGAATTGCAGCAAACTTGCTTTAAAACTGTGACACCCCTTGGCATAATGTGTAGAATTGCAGGAAATTAACTCTAAAACGTTTTTTCTCTCCGCTGTCAAGAGGGGTGGCAGCTAAAATGTTTTGCTCGCAAGACGGGGGGTGGCCCCCCAATAGAATGTCACTTAGTTCCGCCAGAAGGCCGGCTCTGACTGCATGTGTGGGTGTGGATGTGGGTAGTGTGGGTGTGGATGTGGGTAGTGTGGGTGTGGATGTGGGTAGTGTGGGTGTGGATGTGGGTACAGACCCGTGAGCCACTGCAGACCCACATGATGAGTTCAGATTTGTTTGTGGCCCCCATCCCCATCAAAGTTGCCCATCCCTGGTTTAAACCATCCAAATTATTGATACAACTTCTCTTCTGGGGGAAAAACGACTTTACTGCTAATGCTGGGGCCAAGTTTATTTTCCTCTTGTTCCTATGGCCAATGATATGTTGCTAGTTTGTTTTGTTTTACTCACCATTTGTTTTGTTTGGTAACTATTATTGAATAAGATATAGCTAAATAAGTGTTTCATTGATGCACAACATGTGACACTCTGGCTCCGGGACTTTTGTATTTGAGCCAGGGTGTATTTTGTTTTGTTGGGTTTTGGTTTGGTTATGTTGGGTATTTGGGTGTCTTTCTATGTTTTGCATTTCTGTTGGGTTCATTTCTAGGTTTGGTCAATGACTCCCAATCGGAGGTAACGAGTGTCAGCTGTCGGCTCGTTATCTCTGATTGGGAGCCATATTTAATCTGTATGTTTTCCTGTGGGTGTTGTGGGTTTTTGTTCCGTTTCGGTCAGTGTACCGTGGACTTCATTGAGTCGTCTTTTGTTTTGTAGTTCGACAACGTTTAATTAATAAAGTCATGTTTCTTGGACACGCTGCGCCTTGGTCATACTTAGACGACATAGACGACCGTGACAGAAAAACCCACCAATCTAGGACCAAGCGGCGTGTCAAGCGGCAACAGGACCCACATACACAGGATTCATGGACGCCTATAAAGGATTCATGGACATGGGAGGAGATACTGGATGGAAAGGGTCCTTGGGCACAACCGGGAGAATATCGCCGTCCTCGTGAAGAGCTGGAGGCAGCTAAAGCCGAGAGGAGGCGGTATGAGGAGGCAGCACGGAGTCAAGGCTGGAAGCCCGTGGGTACTACCCAAAAATTTCTTGGGGGGGGGCTTAAAGGGAGTGTGGCGAAGTCAGGTAGGAGACCTGCGCCTACTCCCTGGACTTACCGTGGAGAGCGAGAGTACGGGCAGACACCGTGTTACGCAGTAGAGCGCATGGTGTCTCCTGTACGCAGGCATAGCCCGGTTCGGTACATTCCAGCTCCACGTATCGGCCGGGTTAGAGTGAGCGTTGAGCCAGATGTCATGAAGCCGGCCCAACGCATCCGGCTACCAGTGCGTCTCCTCGGGCCGGCGTACATGGCACCAGCCTTACGCATGGTGTTCCCGGTTCGCCCACATAGGCCGTGCGGGTTATTCCACCTCCCCGTACTGGTCGGGCGACGGGAGCATCAACCCGGGTAAGGTTGGGCAGGCTCAGTGCTCAAGGGGGCCAGTAAGCCTGCACGGTCCGGTATTTCCGGCGCCACCTCCCCGCTCCAGCCCAGTACCACCAGTGCCTACACCACGCACCAAGCCTCCTGTGTGTTCCCCGAGTCCTGTGCGTCCTGTTGCTGCTCTCCGCACTAGGCCTTATGTGCGTCCCCAGGGTCCAGCATGCCCTGTTCCTTCTCTCCGCACTAGGGCCTTATGTGCGTCCCCAGGGTCCAGCATGCCCTGTTCCTTCTCCCCGCACTAGGCTTTATGTGCGTTCCCAGGGTCCAGCATGCCCTGTTGCTTCTCCCCGCACTAGCCCTGAGATGCGTGTCCTCAGCCCGGTACCTCCAGTTCCGGCACCACGCACCAGGCCTACGGTGCGCCTCAGACGGCCAGAGTCTGCCGTCTGCCCAACGGGGCCTGAACTGCCCGTCTGCCCAAAGGCGCTTGAACTGGCCGTCTGGACTGAGCCTGCAAAGCCGCCCGTCTGCCATGAGCCTTCAGAGCCGTCCGCCAGACCGGAGCCGCTAGAGCCTTCCGCCAGACAGGATCAGCCAGAGCCTTCCGCCAGCCATGAGCAGCCAGATCCGTCCGCCAGCCATGAGCAGCCAGATCCGTCAGCCAGCCATGAGCAGCCAGATCCTTCAGCCAGCCACGAGCAGCCAGATCCGTCAGCCAGCCACGAGCAGCCAGATCCGTCGGCCAGCCATGAGCAGCCAGATCCGTCAGCCAGCCATGAGCAGCCAGATCCGTCAGCCAGCCATGAGCAGCCAGATCCTTCAGCCAGCCATGAGCCGTCCAGCCAGGATCCGCCAGAGCCGTCCAGCCAGGATCCGCCAGAGCCAGCCAGCCAGGATCCGCCATTGAGTCCGGTGCTGTCCCTTAGCCCGGTGCTGCCCCTTATCCTGGTGCTGCCCCTTAGTCCGGTGCTGCCCCTTAGTCCGGTGCTGCCCCTTAGTCCGGTGCTGCCCCTTAGTCCGGTGCCGCCCCTTAATCCAGTGGGGTTTAGTTGGGGGTGGTCATGTGGAGGAGGCTACGGAAGCGGATAGTGACTAAGGTGGGGTGGGGACCACGACCAGGGCCAGAACCGCCACCGTGGACAGACGCCCACCCAGACCCTCCCCTAGACTGTATGCTGGTGCGCCCGGAGTTCGCACCTTTAGGGGGGGGTACTGTGACACTCTGGCTCCGGGACTTTTGTATTTGAGCCAGGGTGTATTTTGTTTTGTTGGGTTTTGGTTTGGTTATGTTGGGTATTTGGGTGTCTTTCTATGTTTTGCATTTCTGTTGGGTTCATTTCTAGGTTTGGTCAATGACTCCCAATCGGAGGTAACGAGTGTCAGCTGTCGGCTCGTTATCTCTGATTGGGAGCCATATTTAATCTGTATGTTTTCCTGTGGGTGTTGTGGGTTTTTGTTCCGTTTCGGTCAGTGTACCGTGGACTTCATTGAGTCGTCTTTTGTTTTGTAGTTCGACAACGTTTAATTAATAAAGTCATGTTTCTTGGACACGCTGCGCCTTGGTCATACTTAGACGACATAGACGACCGTGACACAACATGTCACACGGAGAGAAGCTTTAGGGAGACTTGACGCTCTCTGAGCTTTATAGATGAACAACAGACAAAGGCTGTATAAAGACAGTTATAGAGAATGTTCTCAACATCACTGAACTGCCCTACAGCCTAGAGTCATTCCTTAAAATAAAATAACATTCATTGACGAGACTAAGACATTGTTCAAGTTACAACAACATTTATTGTGGGCATCAACAACATGTTTTGGGGTGTTGTACTTTTTCAGAAGGAACACCCAAGGGTTTGTTGAATATTAATTATTTAGCTATCTGGTAGATAAATGTCTGATGAACAGTTAATGTGTTGTTCACTCGTGGTTGCTATTTTACCAAAACATTCATTATGATTCAGTATTGAACTTCCTCCTTGTTCCCATTATAACTTTGTACTGAATCCTCAGAAAAGGTCATTCACTGCTATGTGGCACATTAAACATAACTCAGATCATTAACATTTTACTGCAGTGGGCTAAATCAGAGTCACACAGAGTGTTTCTTGGTAGTCTTAAACAAATCTACTTTAAAACAAAAGTATACACCTCACACACATGGTTATGGGCTTTAAAAAAAGAAGACACCTGTACCATGTCAGATATAGAGTTGAAATGTATTACATTTTGAGTTTGCATCCCAATATTACACTTTATATACATCACATAAAACTGAAATATAACAGAACTGTTTAGCTTAGAAACACCAGATTTTCAGCGTTTTTTTTTTGTTGGTTTAATTAATTATCAAATTATGAAAAATATTAATAACATTCCACCCATGAGGCCACTAGGTCATTTGACTGAAGGAAAGGGGTCTACGGATATGCCTTGTGATGATTTCAAACAGGGATATTCCTTCAGTGGTTGGCAATGCATTGCAAGGCTATTGGCCTGTCCTTTAAAGCTGCAGCACAGCTCCCTGGCTGCAGGTGACAATGACATTGGTCACTAGTATTAAAATGTTGGGCTCAAATCAATGTTGGGCTGGCAACACTTTACAATAACTTTATTTAATAAACTATTGATAAGTAGTGTACATATTAAATGATTATTTCTGTATTATTAAACATTACCAACATTTACAACTATTTTATACGCTTTGAGAAGTATTTCTAAGCATCAAAGTAAATAAATAATATTAATAAGATGTTGAGAATGGTTGCAATTCATAACATTATGGTAACCATAATAAGTGTGGACCAAAGTAATTTTTTTACATTTTAGGGAGCGCCAATTATAAAACAGCTTGTTGTCTGGCCTAGCACCTGGAGACAAAAGTCAGACACAAATTCCAAATGATGCTACATCATATGATTGCATTAGGCTCTAGTCAAGGACCATTAAGCCAGGTCACAGCTGACTGTTTGTTGCTGTCATAGCAACAGCTGAGAGAGCGAGAGAGAAAGACAGAGACAGAGACAGAGACAGAGACAGAGACAGAGACAGAGACAGAGACAGAGAGAGAGAGAGAGAGAGAGAGAGAGAGAGAGAGAGAGAGAGAGAGAGAGAGAGAGTGAGAGAGAGAGAGAGAGAGAGACAGAGAGAGAGAGACAGAGAGAGAGACAGAGAGAGAGACAGAGAGAGAGAGAGAGACCACCTAAATATGCACTGTTAGTGACCACTGGTTAACAAGGAATCACAGTAACATACACAACTAACCCATTCACACGGATTACCTTTTCTCATTCACTGCTTGTTCAAATGGTGCAGATAATGTGGGGGAGATGGAAAATATAAAGTGGAAAAACCATCGCTGTAGGAGACGGAGTGTATTCGAGTTTCACACTATAGGCCTGGTCAAAGATTATGTGTAGGGGGATGATGTCATCTAGCTAGTGGAGAATGCTTTGCTGTAGACAGGATATTGAAAATGTAATGTCTTCTGCAGGTTTCCAGTAATAATTGTCCTGTCAGCCTGAACGTAATGCTTGATGGACTGATGTAAGTTAATAGGCCTGCTGCATCTTTAGCTGATGGACCATGGTCCTCTCTTTGTGTCTGCCTACATCAATGACAATTTGGTCAGACTAGAGTTATAACAAAATAGGGGCCATCAACGCAACAATATTAAATCCTTAATAGATGAAGTATGTTCAAGACAAGTAAATAACATCTCCTGCGTTATATTTTATTCAAATAAATAAGCATCTCCATAATTAATAGGCCTACCAAAATATAGCCTATTGTAATTACGAGACTGCTTTTTTTCATGTGACAAAAGTGACAGTAAAACGTTGTAAGGCAGGATTCTTTCTTTACATTGAGCAACACCCCTCCTCCAATAAATGCATTTGCCAACAGAAACAAAATTCTAAATCAATCTAGGCCAATGTCGCACAAATCCAAGACAGTTTGGCTATTTACAAGTGCTAATCATAACCTTCATAATTCTAATATAAACTTGCAGGGCTGTAGACTACAAGCAAATAGCTTAGACGTTCATGTTTCCATTCACCCCGACCCACTGTCCGACCCGCTGCCATCAAAGCTCATTGCTTGCTGACATACACTTGTTTAGGGCTGTCATTCGGTCGTAGGCTACCACGGGGCAATTTTCCCATACAGGGCTATTTGTTTCATATCAAATCATTGAAGGCCTATCAATTAACGCATATATCCAATCAGTATAGGCTAAAGTAATTAGCATACCTTTGTATTTTTCGAGGACATCCTCATACGCTTGAAGGTATTCCTTTTCGTCCGCGAGCATATAACCCTCCGGTGTCGCGTTGTAGTGAGCCATTACCGGGGCTCCACCATAGAGCTCTACAGGCTGGACATTCACCAGCCGCTGGGGTGAATGTGTAGCCTAGTTGCGGGACAGGGATCCGGACGGAGGAGTGATCCGCGCTGTCGTTCCATGCAAGGAACCGCCCCTATCCCCCCTCCCATCCCGATGAAACCACCAATAGGCGAGACTGCCTCTCTGGTTTCATGAGAATCTCGGTTGTGTTCTGTGACAGTCTGGGAGGGAGGGAGGGAGAAAGGGCTGCTGGACAAGAGCAATACTAATGCAGGCCCCTCCTTGTACCAACATTCCAGTAATACCAGCAGGCTAATGCGACTGTTCATTTTTCTAAATCAGTCATCATGAACTGCTGTGTTTAATAAGCATTAATATGCACTGATACCATGCCAGTAATTTCAAGACAGTCCACAATGTTTTCATTCCATGACATCTATAGCTACATAGTTTAAGCATAAACTCTATCC
Organism: Coregonus clupeaformis; assembly: GCF_020615455.1. Lineage (NCBI taxonomy): Eukaryota > Metazoa > Chordata > Actinopteri > Salmoniformes > Salmonidae > Coregonus > Coregonus clupeaformis. The sequence continues at coordinate 36,628,371 of NC_059222.1, read as the reverse complement.
AATTGTTTTACTTGGTTGGCATTGCCTTATTAAAGATATAGGATCTTAATTTGATCACTTTCTCAGAGGAGGCAAATAATCCTGCAGCAACAGGAAATGTGAATTATTATGTGGATTATAATTAATGGACATTTTGAAGGGGTTGATACATGTTTAGTTAGGGTAAATCAAGTCTAATATTTTTTGTGGAAATTAGAACATTTTAGCAAGTTAGCATGTCCTGCAACAACAGGGTGATCAAATTAAGATCCTACACCTGTAGGCCTATTTTTAATCCAACATACTTCAATAGAGTCAAGAAAATGATTATAAAAGGATGACAACTGTCATAATTCATAAATCAAGGCCTATATTGTATTTGTTATAACATAGAGATGCTTCAAAATAATGTCCCACTGATCAAAAAACAGCGATGATTTGTGTTATACATATGATACACTGAGCTGGAATATTGTATATATTTTCCATCTCTGTTGCATGAGTCAGCATGTAGCCCACATGCTATAGCAGGCAGAGGAGATGTCCTCACAGGTCCTAACACTAAAAGGGTTTTGTTTTAGAGGAAATGCAGTCTAGAATGAATAGATGATGCTGTTGATAATGCATTTCAGCACAGTCCAGGGTCTATTCAACCAGATTATTTCCATAAAATAGAGAATCAATAGGCCAATGCTTTCTAAGGAGAAGTGACCAGGACTGGTATGGACAACAATCACAGACATGAATAAGATTAACAAAAGGGGTGAAATCAGAGGGTAAGTATTTCACAATATCAGACATCATTAGGAAAGGGTCAGATGCATCTAAATGTATGTAAATTGTTAAGTATTTTGTCTGTAATGTATTTTTCGCTATGTGTCGGGCCCCAGTAAGACTAGCTGTCGCCATTGGCGTCAGCTAATGGGGATCCTATCAAATCAAATCCACCTGAACAATGACCACACCCTGCCATAAGGAAGATTCAGGACTGGTGAATTGAAGGGATAGTTCAACCAAACTATATTAACCTAATTATTTTTGAACTATTAAGTAATCTATGGATCCTGAGATTCAGGTAACAAAAACGCTGGGTTTTAGGCCTACTCACATCGTGAACAAAACAATAAGACATCAAATAGCATTTCATACCAATCAACACGCTAAAGGTCATACATGTGATAGGCAATAGCATATGTATCCTTATAATAACACAATGTTTGTTCTATGATCATATCAGGCTGGATTATGATATGATAGACTGCTGTTGCTCCATTTTTATCAAAGCCAAATATTCTGTTGAGGAATGTCATAAGTGGGCGAGACAGCACACCCTGCAGATATCCCCATATCCCCATTACCATTGCCAACCAAATACTTGCCTTTATAGTTATGGTCCTGATCATATGACTAAGGATTAATTCCTGAATTGAAAAGTGCATAGGCCTATCACAGCCCTGTCAAGGCTACTGAACTGAAATTATGGTCCGAGAACAGTATTTTTGCAAAAAAAGAAACAAAAAAACAATGCATTTAGCAAGGTCGCCCCTGGAATGTATCATTAATAGACCTACTCTCATTTGTTTCACAGACTGCATTTGCAGTAAGCCACATGGTTCAAGTACTGTGAAATTCCCAGAGTATGGTATAGAAGTCAGTCAAATGATTCCTATCACATTAAAATTATTTTTTAAAATTATATAATGAAATAAACATTATCAGACCAACATAAAAGTTTTACTCATAAAGGCCCTGCACCTGATAAGCCTGTGTATTAAAGGATTACAATGAATATTCCGATTCTAGTAGCCTAATGCACAGCCTTATGCACAGGCAATGATGACTACTCGTTGCACTTTCACCTAAAGAACTCAATCTCAACAGCCATTGGACGGTCAATAGAATAGAGGATTAATGTGAGCATTCCAACACAGCATATAACGTACCTCACCTACAGGTTTTTCCATGCATTTATTCATGTGTGTTATAGACTATCCTTATGAGACAGAAGCTTAATTATTAGATACAGAAGCCTACAAACATGTATGGCTTTGTCTGAATTGGACATGTATCAGAAGTGACAGTGGCTGACTGGATCCTTATCCTTATATATGGGACTGTCCAGCAGCCATGTCAGTCTATACTGTAATTGCCCTTAGACCATTTATATGGAGAATAAATATAACCTGTAGCCTACACATCAGAGTTGCTATGTGCCATATCTGATAGATGTGCAAAATCTATAGGCTTTGATGTTATATTATCAGCAGCACAATCAACAGGGCTGGCTCCAGGCATAAGCAGTCCCTTAGGGCCCCAGCGGTAGTTTAGGGACCCCCCCAAAAATCTCAATTTGGTTCTCAATTTACTGTTGAGAGTTAGAATAGGTGTAAGTTCTAAATTTGGTTGTGGATCACCAATTTTTCACTTGTTATGTCAGTCACTGATATTCACTCAATTAGCCATGTCAGCTAACAATTTGTTGATTGTAAAACTGAATTTTGTTTCTCAAAAGCTCGCTTAGACCACCCAAGAGGCTAGAAGCAACCATGATAATCAATGAAATATGGACACTCACCTGCAATCCTGAGCACCGCTCTCTCTGCTGGATCCAAAACGGATCCTCCCTGAATTTGTCGCTTATGTCGCTCGTGTCTGGGTAGGTTCCAGGGTAACGTGTCCCCCGGTGCCGGTGAGACCGACCCAGATTTAAGACTATAATCATCTTCGTCCGAGAAATCCGCCGATGAAGACATGGAACAGTGAAGGGAAGCGTTGCCAGAACCGGAGCTCTGTTGAAACAATAGAAATAAATTATCAATGTGTTGCTCGCTCCATCGCAACACAAATATGACAACACACATATGAGCACAGTCATAAAGACACAATGTAACATGTCTCACCATCGCTGCTTCTACGGTTGCCTAAACGGATGTACGTAATGTAAATGTACATTGCTCCAGGGAGGCACCATAGCGTGAGCCACCAGCTCGCCTAGCAATGATCTCTGATTCAACAACAAAAAAAGCTATAGCAGAAGCAGGCAGTGAGAATGAAAATCAATTGTATCTGGCTCCCCCGCCAGGCCAGAAATAAGACTTACCGCTGTATACATAGTATCAGTTGATTATATCGAAATCCTTTATCCACTTGCTGTAAGCTCAGACAGCGGCAGGGCAGGCCATGTTATTTTTTATCAGAACCACACCCTTCTAGCAATGCACTCTGCTCATTACATTAGGCTAGTCTCCCTTTTGGGTTGAGAGCCCGAAATGATGTCAAGTCCCCAGAGAGTGTGAACAGATTGGGCCATGGAGATTAGAATGCGATGCGAGAGCTGTAGCATGTCAACGCGTCACCATCCTAGGATACAGAAGAGGGCGGATGGAGACTGGAGGAGCCAAGCGCTCTATTTCTGATTATTCAATCGGCAAGCTGTGGACAATGACGCGGTCTTACAGCACCATCCTGGGTGGGTGCGTGTCTAGTGGTGACTGCGTAGTCTCCACGTTTACCGTCCAAAACCAATCAGAAATCCAGAGACTGGTCCATGAGCATCCTTTGTCATGCACAGGCGGGTTGTTGTTTTGCTGCCTGATGCGCATGTGCTCTGTTTGCCATTAATTAGAAATGTTGCTATTTTACAATGAATGTGCAATTTTAGAGCACTGTCCTTATAATCATTATGTTCAGACGATCTGGCTCTTGTCTGTCCGTCTGTCTGTCTGTCTGTCTGTGTAGGCCGTCTCTCTGTGTGTCTAGGCTCTGTGATAGGGTAACTGAGCAGGTACATAACAAATACTTATCCACACCGTGTGATGACACATCGAGGCAGGGTGTGGCTGCTCAAATAGTAATAGGTTATACAGTTACATGTTGAGTTCGATTGCACAATTATAGAACAGTATTGCTGTTTAAATCATTTTACATTTTAGTCATTTAGCAGACGCTCGTTTCCAGAGCGACTTACAGTTAGTGAGTGCATACATTTTTCATACTGCCCCCCCCGTGGGAATCGAACCCACAACCCTGGCGTTGCAAGCGCCATGCTCTACCAACTGAGCTACAGGAGGAACAAGAGTAGGACATTAAAGGCACAGTGCAGTCAATATTCTGTTTTTCCTGTGTTTAGTATCATATTGCACAACAGCTTACAAAACACACACTGTAAAAGTGAGAAAACATTTCATCCCTATTATTTCCCGATAGTTGCTGGTTGAAAATACAGGACCTTCTAATGAGCAGGTTTGCATGGGAATTTCTGCTTTCCATGGTGACATCACCATGCGGTAAATAGGTTAATAGACCAATAACAAAGAACGTTCCAAACCTCTTTGCCAATAACAGCTAGTTTTCAGTTTCCCCCTCCCCACTCAGACCACTCACAGACAGTCCTATCAAAATTCTGGACCAGGGTCCTATCAAAACCCGGGTCCAGCAACTGTCAAGCCAACACATTAACCGTTAAAGGGATAGTTCACCCAAATCAGAAAATGACACATTGGTTTTCTTACACTGTAAGCAGTCAATGGAGAAGATATTACAGCAATCCATGATTTGGTTTTATTTCCCTGTCACTGTTTCCAAATGCTAATGTTTTAGCATTTGTGGCACAAATCCCATTCAAGTCATAGGACCGATATTAGCATTTTTCACGCATCATGTTCAAATCATCCGAACGTATCTAAAATTTATTGTGAATCTTATCAAAGTCACTTATAGATGATTTGAACATGATGCGCGAAAAATGCTAATATCAGTCCCATCACTTGAATACGATTTGTGCCACAAATGGTAAATGCTAAATGGGATTTGTGCCCGACCAGAATTTTAACCTGAGTCCAGCGACTGTTAAGCCACACCTTGGGCATGGCATGGGGAAATTTGCAAAAATGTCTACTTCATATTCATAATCTCCAGCACCACCCCAACAGCATGTGAAAATTGCAAGTTTTTGTATTTTGTTATAAAAAAGACAGAGGAAGATAAGGGTTTCCAATGAAGTCATCACTGTGCATCGTGTGATTTTAACCCATTATGAGTAGGCATTACCTACTAATTGTCTACTAATTAGTTTATCATGTCAATGGAAACACATATCTTCCTCTATCTTTTTTATAACAAAACATAGAAACGTGAAATTTTCACGTATGTTGATGTGGGGTGGTGCTGGAGATGATGAATATGAAGTAGAACATTTTTTAAATGTCCCATTAACGGTTTAGGTGTTGGCTTAACAGTCGATGGACCAGGGTTCAAGTCCTGGTGGGGCTAACCCTGAACTCACTACACGGGTGTCAGAAGTGGGATGGTGCCCAGTGAGGCCAGGCGTGTACAGGTGAGGGACTTGGTATAGTGAAGCATGCAGACATACTTTCCGGAAGGAAGTGAGTAATGTAGCGACCCTAACCCGATATCTAGCGACCTTGTCAAGGTTCGGACCTCTTGTCTTAAAGGGATAGTTCACCCAAATTAGAAAATTACATGCTCTGCCTTAGGACAAGCGGTCCGACTCTGAAGACCTATATTATCTTTATTGTGATCATAGCCTGGAAGTGTCAAGAGAAACCCACCACCTAAAACAAAGCATAAACTAAACACTTGTTTTAAGAGATTGCCAGGCCCGCCCTCCACATACTTTGCCTTATGACTCAAACTGAATTATTCAGCTGCTCTATCTATCATTCGCTACATTGCGGGGAAGAAACTAACGTCCGTGGGCGTGGCGTAGCGTTTGGTCAGAGCACGGGGTTTGGGTAGCCAACCACATACTTCGTGAGTCGCCAGCAAACAGTCTTACTCAATTTAGTTTTTTTATCTGTTAGGCTACAAGTCCACAGCGTTGAATATTGGTAATACTTCCTGCTACAAGGCCACAGCATCCAGAATTATGTCAGAAATAAGACAATAAAGATTGCATTCTCCATATATGTTATGTTGGTTAGCCTAATATTTGCTTCATATTGTCTTGCCTGTGAATTGAAAAAGTCACATAGCAATTTAGAATGATTATGTACATGGTATTTTTTGAGAACTTGAGGGTACAATAGAAAAGCCTCCATCAGTAAATGTTAATGTTTACAGAAACCAAACATATTATACATTTGGGATAAGCAACATTCAAATTGACATTGCTCATCTATTATAGGATAGGTATATGTTTAATTATAGGAGGTAATTGTAATGAATATTGGCCATCTGAAACAATGTAATCATAACACAAAGAGGACTAGAAATCTTAACGTCATGCATCTCAGTTGTAACTTGAAAGTCCATACTGAGCAAGATTCATCCAGAATAAACAAAGAAAATGTAGACACACCCAAAAGCACACATGTACTAACATTTTGTCTACATCCTGTTTCCCCCCCAGTAGCCTAATGAGTTTGGTATATGGTGAGGTTTAAGGGTTGTAGCCTACAATGGAGATGAATGTTAATGTAAACAATCGAGAATAATTCGGTTGCAGTATTATTATGGAATTGTACTAGGTCAAATGTTTGTTTGGTGCGTGTGTCAACATGCAAAATGACAGCATGAGCAATATCAAGAAATTGCAGAACTTTGAAGGCTTCAACTTCAAACAGCATTGCCAGGAAGGCCAAACTATTGAAGGCAAACTGTTGCGTGAAAAACATCCAATAATTGCATCGTTGTTAATAGGGATTACGAGCGCATTTGATGTTGGTTACTTGAATTTAAGGACCCATATCATCGATGTAGGCTATATTTGTCAATTTAAAAATATAAAATAAATTGGCCTACTGATAATTGACCATGGCAGATTTAATTTAGAATGGATGCCCTAAATGACAATGACTGGCATTAGGCTATAATTACGCAAGAATATACCTACGGGTTTTCGTGTTGGGGTGACTTGTACTGAGTGATAGAAATCTGGAAGGACTCTTTTCTTCACTTTTCGTTTCCTCACAGTTGTGGACGAGTCACTCTGATGATCACTCTGGGGAATTTCGACAAGAGGCTTTTCCTCTGCCACTCGAGCGCGTGCCCTCCTGGCATGGCGCGGACTGTGCCTGAAACCCTGTAAAAACATAATGTCCAAAAGGGAGGGAGAAAAAGATGCCGAAATTGTTTAATATGCTTGAGACATTTAACTAGTTGGATGATCAAGGTATTATTATGGATCACACTGACAAATATTGTCATTAATGGATGGAACTGGGGTTTTGGATTTCTATAGAACCTAATAGGTTAAATATGTAATTAAGTTGTTGTTTTTAATGTTCAATTTGTAATCGCCTATGTCGGCATGTTTTGTCAGTTTTAATTGCAATGTGGATTATTTTTCCAGAATAGTCAAGATGCAGAAAGTGCAGAATCATTCACATTATTTATTGATCACACATGCGCAATGCGCATAACACAGTCCTAACAATAGCGCACCAATACAACTCCAAAAAGTATACGGTAAAGTATAATAAAAGTAACACAGAGCACCATATAGTTGTACTTCCTTCACAATATTGTATTTGAAAGACAACATTGGCTACTTACTGACCTTGACCAAAGTAAAAACGAATGATTACCTCTGATCGAAAATGATGAGTCCGGAGACCAGCTTCTAGGACAAATGAAAATATGTTTAACACACTCGGATACCTTCAAACACATCCCATAAGCACACGGCTACATTTAGGCTATCAAAATGATATCATAGACTACCATTAGACAAATTAAGACTGTGAATAAAGTGGAAAATATATATTTGGACACTTATAGAAATAGATGTTTTAATCCTCAAGGCCATGCACATAACAGTCAGTCTACACTAAACTGTAGCCAATGCTATGTTTATCTGCTGAAAATAATGGCAAATCAATTGTGTCAAGTAGCTTAAAATAGCACAGGATACACTTTAGGCTATATCCTATTTAACAGGTCATCGTGTGAAAATGTTTGAACATATTACAGACATGCCACGCATTTGATTTGGTGGATTAGCCGCACTGCTTGAAGATGCTGACGACGCCTCTACTCACCGCGACTCCTTGAGCGCCCTGAAAGCACAGATTTTATAGGATGTTTCCCGTTACGAAGCCTCCGATGCCAGCAACAGAAAAAAAGAATTGTTGCAATAGTTCCTAGCAATAGCAGCAATAATAGCAAAACAACTTGAATACTATACGGTCTCAATAAGACCAAAAACGCCGCAGCAATCATTATAAAACGCGATGTAGGGCAGCGCCTCCTGCGCACAGACAACCAGGTCCGTGTTTGCTGCCCTAAATACTGAAAGCGAAGGTAATATTATTGACAGGATATAGTGAACGTCTCATTGCAGCCTGAAACATAGGCTAGACTACAGACTATCCTTCAGTTCTATTGATTTCAATAATGTAAGGCAACAACCCATGACTCAGCAGAATAGCTTTTTTTTAAGCTCATGCAGGGGGAGTGAGCATCGGCATCTGAGCTCAGCACAGCAAAGATGCTGCATATGGCTTGAGTATCATGATCAGTCTCCATCATCAATCTGGTTAAATGTAAAGTCTCTGATACATGATAAATTAAAATACTGATTAAATATGCTAGGCGATTTATAGGCTAAGGCTAAGCTATAATAACACAGGCCTAATTGTCATGTAATTACTCTGCTAAATAGAGAATTGTTAGTAGGCCTATGCCAAGCTAGGCTAAAGCACAGAGGAAAGGTTTTTGACATAACAATTATGTCTAAATTGGGCTTTATCGGTTTCCTGGATTAAAGACAAGGCAAATGCGTCTGATAGACCACCTGACTCCAAAGTAAAATGTGTATTTGTTTTCTGAAAAATAATTGCCTTCATAATTAATTAATTAATTAATTAATGACGACACGACAATTTTTATGTTTCCCCCCAATGCGACAACAGCCCTGCGAAACTCTGTGGCCCCGCCGTGCGCTTTTCCTTAGAACTCCAAATCCCAACAACACCCACAGAAAATCAACATCCCTTTTGCACGAAAATTCTACTTGGTGAGTGTCCGCTCGTGCTTATTATTTTCATAATGTACTTAAACGATATCTATCTAGTTATCACACTACTTGGGTGGCTAAATAGTTTGACCTAATATATACGTTTATAATGTCTGCAAGGTATAGCTACGGAACTGATTGTTATGCACTGTGACCTGCCAACTATCGTTAGCTAGCTAGCTAGCTAGCCCAAGGAAGCTGCCTAGTTCTTGTGTTTTCTTCGATAACGTTTCAACTAGTTTAGCTCGCTAACTAGTCAGCAAAAGTGTTGAATTGGAGCAATCATTCACAGTAGCGCTAACAGGGATTATAGCTAGCTAGCTAGCTAGTGTTGAACACACGTGATGGCAGATTAGAGAAGGCTTGCATGAAAACAAACAATTTGTGACATTGTAATTGTAACTAGCTATCATTGTTTTACATTGTAGCTATTAACATTGTACCTATTGGTCATCATAGCCCAGCCAGACATACTGACAACTGGATAATGATGTTGACAAAGTTGAGTTGATTATCAGTGGATTCGATTTGGATGAGTTGTCTGTTTTATGTAGTTTTTTACTCCAGATAAAATCTATGTCCTCCCCGACTGGAACAGAAGATGAAGATGAGGTGGAGTTTGTGTCAGTAAGTGATGTGTAATTTGCAGGAACAAAGGTTCAAAGGTTTCTCTACTATGTTGTCATTGCGTCATTCCATGTAATTTCAGCAAGCCATGACACCCACTATCATCTCATATTGTTCTGAAATCGTTTCTGTAGTTAGATAAGATTAGCTAGCATTCCTGCAACATTATTTTGTTTAAATATAATCTCTGAGTTTATTGATTTCACCCAAATTGACCATTTTAATTTATAGGATTCATATAATATTTAATAAATATAGTACCTAACATCTGATTTGGACCAAACGTTTTTTTCTAACAATGAGTAAGACATGAGGAATCCAAATACATTTTAAAAAATCCACCCACGGACCCCCCACGCCAATTCCAACCCAACAGTGCTTTCAGAAAGTATTCACACCCCTTGACCTTTTTCACATTTTGTTGTTACAGACGGAATTTAAAAACCTCTTAGATGGGGTTCCATAATAAATACAATAACCTAAAACACAAGGCCAAATATACACTGGAGTTGCTTACCAAGAAGATAGTGAATGAATAATAATGGGCAAATGTTGCACAATCCAAGTGCACAAAGCTCTTAGAGACTTACCCATAAAGACTCACAGCTGTAATCGCTGCCAAAGGTGATTCTAACATGTATTGACTCAGGGGGTTGAATACTTATCTAATCAAGAGATATTAGTGTTTTATTTTTCATAAATGTTTAACAAATGTTAGAATTTTTGTTCCACTTTGACAGAGTATTTTGTTTAGATTGTTGACAAAAAAATGACAATTAAATCAATTTGAATCCCACTTCGTAACAACAAAATGTGGAAAAAGTCAAGGGGTATGAATACTTTCTGAAGTCACTGCACAGTATCAGTTCTCTATGTCTGACAAGTAGTATAGAGCTGCGGCTCAGAGTACTGTTTCTTCATCCAATTAGCAATTGAAGTTGTTCGGTTCAGGTCCCATCCTACATCCTGGTATTACCAGGTTCTGACCACTAGATGGTGCTGTTCCTGCTATTAGGTTAATTTATTTTTAAAGGTATAGTTCACCCAAATTACAAAATGACATTGTTTGACAGGACACAACAGTTCACCTGACACAAGACTGAATCCAAACATTACACTGTTAATTTTTTATGTGCATTTGACATTTACTGTACTTTTTGCCGCATTTGTTGATAGCCGTGTTCCGCGGCAAATTTTCTTCACAATAGACAAACATAGGTTAATTATTTTCAGAACAACCCAGGGTATGACGCCATGTCATCTAGTAAATGTACATCAAACATAGTGATCATAAATGTTGACACTGTATATGACATGAGTTTTATGATATGGAAATGTGAAGTGCACATTTGGACTCACAGGTGTTTGGCTTGCTGGTATGACATCAAAGTGGTATTTATTATAATCCTCAGTCTCATCTTTCAAAATACATTGAGTCCTTTTAATTTACAGAATATTCCTCACTCAGACAACCAAAAATGTGCAAAAGTTGCCCAATTAGCAGGAGGGATGTGGGCAGCTTCTTGTCGCGTACAGTGTTCAAGTTCAGAAAGGCTGTCAGTCAAAACCCATATAGAGCTATGAAGCGCAGAGCCTGAGCTCTGATGTAATTTATAGCATGTTACTGTACAGCAACTGTGTTCCAATTTAGGTTTTATCAGTTTTCAAATCTGCCATTTTCAACCCATATAGGGGTACGAGTGTAAAGGGCTACAAATGTTCATCCTATGCATTAGTTGAATTGAAACTGACCCAAATTTGCGATGGTTTGAGTCAGATTAGGCCATCTACTACAATTCCCATATTCTTATACAACTGTCCCATATTCTTATACAAAAATTTGACGCTTTCAGACAGTGTCTAAGTGAGTCAACAGTGTCTTAAAGACAGTATCAGACAGTGTCTCATCCATTGAACTATCTCATTTCAGGAGGCTCCACTCAGACCTGTACTGGAGTGTATTGATTTACTGAGTGAGGGCGAAGACGACGGAAGTTTACCAATGGCAGAGACAGTGAGTGTGTCAAGTGAAAGATAAGAAATTTAATCCAAACAGTAATGACATATGGAAAGGTTATTGGAAGACCAGTTAAAAAAGTAAAATGTTATTGTTATGTAAGTAGTACGTTCTGTTCACCTTTTATTAATTTTTTGATTGTGAAGACTGAAGATGAGATTGAGCGACAGAAGGCTCAGGTCACCTCCACTCTGGACAGACTGGCTCAGCAAGTGGCTGTGGAGAAAAAGGAAAGATCAGAGAAGTGTAAAGCCTTCAAGGTAAGGACACTTCAAGCTGGTAAGACATTCATATTAGCCATTTGAAGCTTGTTGTGCATTTGTCTTTTGTGGGTTCTATTGTCTCTTTGCACAGTTCTTAATATTGGTCCTGTCTCTGCTCTCATTATTTCAGGAGAAGCAAATCTCACAAAAGGCTAATGGGCGGCAGGAGCTGGCATTTAGTCCCAATGGACACGCATATGATGCCAAGCGCTGTGTGGACATGTGGTTAAAGATGCCAGGTAATGTATTTTTTGTACTAGAGTTCTGGACCCGTATTTATAAAATGTCTCAGCGTAGAAATGCTGATCTAGGATCTAAACTGATCAGCACGCTTATTCCGAGACATTTAATGAACGGCCTCAACTAGCACACATGAAGTTTCATTTAATTTGTTAGAAAAGCAGCATCTCAGTCTTACCATTGTCTGTTCTCAGGTGTGAAACCTGGGGTCATCAATACAGGAGATAGCTGGAGACGCAGACAGGTCCCCTTTCCTACCAGTAGCTCATCCACACATGCCTGTCCAGTGATCAGCTGTGGTCGGGTTTATGACAACGTGCCTCTCCTGGAAGGCCACTTGAAAAGGTTAGATAATATGAGATTTATATTTCTGTAACAATTATACATAATAAACAACCAACTTTTATTTTAGTCACGAGTTGCCCTGAGAAAGCCTTTTTTTTGTGTTTGCAGGTTTGACCACTCTCCTTGTGACCCGACCATCTACCTGAAAGGAAGCACAACTGAGCGGTTTGCCTGTGTTGCCTGTGGTCTGCATTTTGAAACCAAAGAGGCTTGGAGGGTGCATCAGCAGTCAATGGTTGGTTGTGCCTGTAAAATCAACCACTGTTGTTAGAAGATGACAGCACTTTCAATTGTGTTCAGTCACATGTCATTCAAATGTGCTCTATGCAATAATTCTGCCTGCCAATATTCCTAACGTAAAGGAATCAAATACCATGAGGGAAAGATTTAATTTCTGAGTGCCGTTTGAAACTATAAAGTAGCTTTTTACCTGCAAGTAGTCCGTCTGGCCGATCACCTTCAAACAGTAGTGCCTTCCTGTTTCACAATTGGAGGTTGAAAACTAAACAACGTAACAATACTTCACATTCCTGCAACAGCTTTTGTTATTGGATGGAGGAACTGGATGTCCATCTCTACCAAAGCAGTAGAGGGCAGTATTTAGCTGTGATATACACTTGGTGGCACTAGATACCAATGAGGAAGATACATTATTTGGGGATTGTTGCCATACTATTATGTCTCTTAAAATTAATACTTTAATATCCTTGTTTAAGTTTTCAACCACAGATATTGCGTACACATTTCAATCCAGCTAAAAAAGTATTAACTTTTATTGTGTGGGGATTATTTTATTTTTGTTTAGCTGTCCTCCTCTCCTAATGAAGACCATGACCACAGTCAGACCTGCCAGTCCATCGTCTGCTTCGCCTGCCCTGCCTGCTACCTCCTGTTCTACACCAGGGATGAGTGCCTCCATCACATGTCGGCTAAAAACCACTTCTCTCAGTCCATCATCATGAGTGGTAAGCCTTAACTGCCTCTTCCACTGTAAGTATCTTCAAGCATGTAAACAAGGATATGAATCTGCATCGTCACTAAATATTACTCCCAGGAAAATTGTATTTAGGCAGAAAGAGCAAAGATACGCGGCATATGGACTCTTTATGCTGTTAATGGCATTACTAGTTATCTGCTATGTAGAGCAAATATTTTGTGTGAATGAATAGTGCTTGGACAGGATAACATAGCCAATACACTGCTATTAGCTTGTATGCTCTATTGAAACATGTAACCAGCTATTTTGTTCTCTTTCTGGACAAAAGAAACTAAAGGGACAGCATTGCCAGTTCCCATTCCACGATATGCGAAGAATCGTCTTATTGCTTTATGTAAGGAGGTTTCATTCATTGTGAGATGTACAACATGCCGAAAGGGGCTTAACTCACACGTGGAAGCACAGGCCCACTTCAAGTAAGTGTGTATCTGTATGTGTTGTTAGTGTACTTTTGAAGTCAGTATGTGTTGTTAGTGTACTTTTGAAGTCAGTATGTGTTGTTAGTGTACTTTTGAAGTCAGTATGTGTTGTTAGTGTACTTTTGAAGTCAGTATGGTGTTAGTGTACTTTTGAAGTCAGTATGGTTTTAGTGTACTTTTGAAGTCAGTATGGTGTTAGTGTACTTTTGAACTCAGTATGGTGTTAGTGTACTTTTGAAGTCAGTATGGTGTTAGTTCACTTTTGAACTAAGTATGGTGTTAGTGTACATGCAATTACATGGTTGTTACATAGGCAGGTATAATTACAGTGTAGGTACATATTGTTCATACACATTGTTTGTCTGTGTATTAGAAAATGAATCAATAACAGACATACACAATTCATACACATTCAAGGGTTTTTCTTTATTTTTACTATTTTCTACATTGTAGAATAATAGTGAAGACATCAAAACAATGAAATAACACATATGGAATCATGTAGTAACCAAAAAAGTGTTAAACAAATCAAAATATATTTTATATTTGAGATTCTTAAAATAGCCACCCTTTGCCTTGACGACAGCTTTGCACACTCTTGGCATTCTCTCAACCAGTTTCATGAGGTAGTTACCTGGAATGCATTTCAATTAACAGGTGTGCCTTCTTAAAAGTTAATTTGTGGAACTTCTTTCCTTAATGTGTTTGAGCCAATCAGTTGTGTTGTGACAAGGTAGGGGGGTATACAGAAGATAGCCCTATTTGGTAAAAGACCAAGTCCATATTATGGCAGGAACAGCTCAAATAAGCAAAGAGAAACGACAGTCCATCATTACTTTAAGACATGAAGGTCAGTCAATACGGAACATTTCAAGAACTTTGAAAGTTTCTTCGAGTGCAGTCGCAAAAATTATTAGTTACCGGAGTGTAACTCCAGTTCTATGAGTGGAGCGGAGCCCCATAGGGGAGCTCTGCTCCTAGTGGTTTACCCTCTGCCCTAAGGCAGCAGCAGCCTGAGACAAAATGATGCACACACCTACAGCCAATAGGAGTACAGGTGTCCCTATAAGAGGGGATGCCTCCCCTCAATCAGCCTCCCGAGATATTTTTCTTCAGCGAGACTAGAGAGGGTCGGCAGGGCCTTAAGTCCTATGGGGCTCCGCTCCACTCATAGAACTGGAGTTACACTCCGGTAACTAATCGTTCTATATCGTGGAGCTCCGCCCCATAGGGGAGCTCTGCTTCTAGTGGTTTAAGGCGGAGCGTAGCGCTCCAAAATGTACTCCCTGCCGAGCCTAACACTTCCCATCGAAACGAGAAAGTCAGGCCTAGCAATGGCTGCAACCGAGTCCCGCAGTACTGCAACTAAAAACCCCTACGGGCGTCACAATATACCGCGTCATCGGTTAAAGACCCGCCCCACCTAGTCCAATGGCAATGCCAATGACTAGTGGGCAGATCACCAGAATAGAAGCCATACTAACCTGTACTAACAGATAGATGTGCCTCAATATCCTGTGAAAACACTACCGACCACTAATGGAATGACATCAAGTGTCACTCTACATTGTGAACGCGGTAGACCGCCTCACTCACTCAATGGAATCCCAGAGATTAGTGGGCAGGAACAAAAACATGAGTCATACTAACTGAACAAGCAGATAGATGACCTCACATTCTGTAATCAACGCATGCCTCTACTGTACTGACCCTGTCAGTCAGGATTCATGCCACAAAATATGTTTTCTTATCCAAAGCGGACCTGGTGGAAACCTTGTCCATAGTCCTGCTTTTCCCTCTCTTCCTAGCTCAAGATCTCCCTTCAGCAATGCTGAGTACAGACCGAGCCAAAGAGTTAGAAAACACATCTGTCAAAAACACGTCTTCCTAACCAAAGCGGACCTGATGGAAACCTGTGTCCACAGTCCTGCTTCTCCTCTCTTTCTTGCTCAAGATCTCCCTTCAGCCACGCTGAGTACAGATCGAGCCAGATAATTAGAAGACATATCTAAGAGATAGAAACGGATAAATGGAGACGGCGTCGACCAGGATGCTGCTCTACAGATATCCTCTACTCCTGTTCCTCTGAAAAGGGCAGTAGAAGCCGCTACTCCACGAGTGGAGTGAGCTCTGATACCCTGAGGCAATTGCCGCCCTGCTACCTCATAAGCTGTCTCAATGCCTTCACAAAGCCAGTGAGACAACCTCTGTTTTGAAAGTGGTCTACCTAGTGCAGCCGCACCGTGACACACAAACAACTGAGGCGATGACCTAATCGCTGCTGTGCACTCGACGTAACACGCCAAAGCGCGTACCGGGCACAGGCGATGGAGCTTTTCCTCACTCCTCTCTCTATGAGGAGGAGGAGAAAAAGCCCACAGCTCCACGGTCTGTGACCTATATGAACTCTTAATAACCTTCGGCACAAATGCCGGGTTAGGACGTAACACTGCTCTGCTCATGTCACCATTGATGGCCAAGCAGTCAGGTCTCGTCGAAAGAGCACACAAATCACTGACCCGCTTAGCTGTAGTCAAAGCGAGCAACAATGCTGTCTTTATAGACAGCATCTTGAGGGGTATTTGATTCAATGGCTCGAACGGCGACTTACATAGCGCTTCGAGTACCAAAGCCAAATCCCACTGAGGAAGCGTGACTCTAGGTGTTGGCCTAAGTCGCCGCGTTCCTAATAGGAAGCGTTTCACTAGAGGGTGGCTAAAGACATTGTCTCTGCCAAAACCCTCATGACAAGCTGAAATCGCTGCTGCAAACACTCTAATCGTGGCAGGCGATTTTTGCTTATCAAACATGAGCTGTAGAAAAGAGAGAATACTCTCCACCTGACAGCTCATGGGGTCTACACCTTGTGTGACACACCATCGTGAAAACACGTTCCATCTACTGGCATACATCTTAGAAGTGGAACTGGCACGTGAACCCTGTATGGTCCTGATCACTGCATCAGATAACCCACGGCGCTCTAGCCTGTCCCTCTCAGCAGCCAGGCTTTCAGTGGTTGGCCGATTATGGGCAATTTCCCTATCGTGCCAGCCGCCTGAGACTAACGCGTCCCGTCGATGTGGAATTGGCCAAGGTGGGCGCAATCAACATCTGACTCATCTCCGCAAACCACGGAGCCCCCGGGCGATCGGGCGCTATCAGTATCACTGACAGCCCCCTGACCTCACCCTGGCTAGCAGTGGGAGAATGCAGGACAGCGGAGGGAATGCATACAGGAGAACTCTCGGCCACGGTTGGTGCGCAAAGGCGTCCCTTCCCAGTGGCGGTTCGTCCCTGTTCCCTCAGAGAGAACCACAGAGGACATTGCGGCGTTCACGCGTGAACGCGAATAGGTCCACCTCGGCTCTCCCGAATTGTTCCCAAATCTGGAGAACAATGTCTGGATGCAGACACCACTCGTCGTCTCGAGGACCCCCTCTTGACATGAGGTCTGCTCCTACGTTCAAGTAGCCCGGAATGTGTGCTGCTCTCAATGAGCGAAGGTACTCGTGAGCCCACAGCCACAATTCCTCTGCCGCCCGATGGAGAGCAGGAGATCTGACTCCTCCCTGGCGATTTATGTGGGCTACTGTGGTCCGGTTGTCTGACCAGACCAGCACATCGCGACCCTGAAGGGTAGACGTGAAGTGGGTCAGAACCAGTCGAACCGTTTCCAGCTCCAGGAGGTTGATGTGACGACCTGATTGAGGCCACACACCTCCTATCGCTTGTGTCTGACATGTCCCTCCCCATCCCGTCAGCGACGCATCCGTGAATACTGGGATGTGAGAGGACACCTTTCCTATCGGGACTCCGTGCGTGAGAATGCGCGAGTTTCTCCAATAGTTTAGGTCTGGACTGAGCGAGAGGGGAACCACCACCAACCGATGACGTTGACGCAATGGGTCTAGTCTTAGTTGGGCGAACCATCGCTGCGTCCTGCGCATATGCAGGAGTCCCAGCGGAACCACAGAGTGCGCTGACGACATGAGACCCAAAAGTGACATGATCGACAGCGCCGTCACCGTGTGATTCGGACGGCACTTCCTTAGGGCTAGCAACAAGGCTACCCTTCATCCTCACAGTGTCTAGCTGTATTCCCAGGTAGACAATCTGATGAGTGGGCCAGGGCGCGCTCTTTTTCCAATTCACAGCAAACCCCAGACTTGTGAGATGCATCACTGTCTGTGTTGTGTGAGTGATCGCCAGCTCTGCTGACGGGGCGAGAACCAGTAGGTCGTCCAGGTAGGCTAGTAGCCGTATTCCCTGACGACGCAACGGTTCTAATGCCGCCTCCACACACTTGGAAAATGTGCGAGGTGCCAGGGCGTACCCAAATGGCATCCTCGTGTATTCGTACGCCACCCCCTTGAAAGGCGAACCGCAGAAACTTCCTGTGACGCGGCTGAACCGGCACATGAAAGTACGCGTCCTTTAGGTCTATGCTCGTACAAAAGTCCCCCTCTCTGGACACATTCCAGCAGACGTTTTGTCGTTAGCATTCGGAAGGGCCGTTTGGTTATGCTCGTTGAGAATGCGTAAATCCAAAATCTGCCTCACTCCCCGTCTTTTTGGACACTAGGAAATAAGGCGAATATAGCCCTTTGTTCCTTTGCTCCCGGGGAACTACTGTCACCGCCTCCTTCGCCAAAAGTTCTGTAATCTCTGTCATCAGAGCGGCCACTTTGTCTGGCGTTTTCATCACCGTCTCCACCACTCCCCTGAACGGGGGTGGGGTCCGTGGAATTGGAGAGCATAACCCTTCTGCAACGTCTGTTCTAGCCAGCGTGAGAGGGTGCAGCTTCTTCGCCACTGCCAGCAATGCAGAGAAAGTGGCTGGGCGCGAAGCTGTGGTGCATCCAGTAGGAAGGACCTGTATTCCTCTATGGCCCTTACCGCCACTGTTCCCCAACATTGAAGTGGTGGAACAGCCCAAGGTGGGCCTCCCGTGAAAGGGAGAGGAAATGCGTTCTGAGAAAGAAAGAGGAGTAGGGACGTCGGTTAAACCCGTAACCGTCGTATTCCTGCCCTCCTTGAACGCATCGCGGGTCTGAATTGCGCTGACCGAGGCCACAGCCTGCGGCAGGGCACCATCCCCAGCAAGCGATTGCGTCATCTTAGGTGACTGCAATTCGCTATCAGAGCCCTTCACTACAGTACTCCTAGAAGTCTGTAGTATGAGGTCTCTATGAGGTAAAACAAGGCGGCGCCTTGATACCTTCTTAACTTTCACCTTCTGTGTGTGTTCAACTCTGCACCCCTGGTGGGTTGATTCACGCTCAGTGTGGTGAGTACTGGCTCGTTCTGTCAGGGGAGCTGATACTTTGGTTATACCCATAACGCTAGTAATCCTGCCCTCCGTGAACGTAGCATGGGTCTGAATCGCATTAACCGAGACCTTGGTCTGCGATAATGCGCCGTCCCCAGATAGCTGCTGTGTTACAATGCCTGGGGGCGCCGATACTCTGGGCACCTTGGTGACCGCGGTAATCGGGCCCTAGTGCGCCATCCCCAAATAGCGGCTGCGTCCTCATGTCAGAATCTGACCGGGACTGCTGCCTTCTATGTAAAGCACTTCTTATACGTGAAGTGTGATGTGACGACCTGATTGAGGTCTTCTGGATACCTACTCTTAGTGCCTGTTCAGCAACGCACCCTCGGTGGGCTGAACGGCTCTTAGAGTGGTAAGGAAGAGAGGGTGAGATTTGAACGCTCTCGGACGTATTATGGAAAAGAGGCTCTTTTTGACAAAGTCAGGTGGAGCCAACTCTTTAAAAAAGCATTTACATCAACACCCGTCCCTTCAACCGAAAGGTGGGGGGAACAGTGGGCACGTTCGACACCATCGATGCGTCCTCCATCCTCTCCCCGCGTCCCGTCACGTACGCCTCCTCTTGCCTCCCTTGGAGGGCCAGGTCGGCGTCCTCGTCACCTCCCTCGCCGGCTGTAGTGGGGCTACCGTAGCTGCTGGGAGGGCCGAGCCCGCTCCCTTGCTGCTCGTGGCCGCCGGATGACGCCGATTACGCCGCCTCGTCGTAGACCCCGGTCTACTTAGAGGGGCGGAGGTAGATGGCCTTTGGGGAGGAGGGGGGCCGAGTCGTCCTGCCAACGGCAGGTGCTTGGCCAGCTGCTTCTTCTCCTCCTCTAACTTTGAAAAACGCTCCGTCGCCTCTTTGACTGCGACCCCAAAGAGGCCGTCGTCAGAGAGGGGGGCGTTCAAGAGAGACGTCCTGTCTGCCTCTTTCATGGAAGTCAATGACAACCAGAGGTGTCGTTCCCCGACCACCAAAGTGGCCATGGATCTCCCCGCGCAGACTGCGGACGCCTGTGTAAGGTGGAGTATGGCGCCAGAAATTCTGGACGCCTCCTCCACCTCCTCCGGTGCCATCTCTGTCTTACCCGTGGTTAAACGGGACAGAGAGGCCGCCAAGAGGGCAATGTTGTTAGCTGCTGCTACAGCTTGGGCTCCCAACCCAAAATACTTCTCTAACAGCGACGCTGTGAGTCGGTCCTTCTGGGATGGCAACGTGGCCTTCTTGGAAGAGGGCCAAGGGCTCGAACCCGTTACGAGATACGCCGCCATGGCGCTCTCTAACCTGGGGATTCCCTGACCCTGAAACCTTCCTTCCACTCTCGTGAATGGGAGATACGCTTTTACAGGCGAACGCGCCGCTAAAGGTACCTCCCACGAGCCCTCAACGTACCTAGCCAAAGAAGGCATGGCAGGAGCCACTGGCTCTGCCGCCTTCCTTGGCCTGGAATAAGGACCGCCCTCCATCATATCAACCTCCCGGTGCGGAGGGAAGAGGGGGCAGCCTTATTGCCAGCCGTTGAGCAGCTCTCTCAATGAGACCCGGAAAATCCGCTCTCAGAGAGGCTGCAGCGAAAGAGAGAGCTTCTGATCTCTCAGAGCTCGTATCCCCTTCGCTATAGGGACTACAAGCCCTCTCGCTCTCCAAAGGAAAGGGGGGCTTGAAAGTATGAGGGACGGGGTCCGACTGTTCCATTGGAATGCCAGACCCTTCCTCAAAATCCCTATCTTCCCCCGAGTCTGCGCCGTCGGACGACGCCCTGAAGCAGAGGCTAGTATCGACAACACATCCTCAAGGGGGATGTCCTCCCTGAAAAACGCCCAACGCTGCTTCCTCTCCTTTAAAGAAAGGAGGGCGCAGGAGGCGCACTCGGGGGACTGCAGACGCCTTCCTTGGCATGCTGGGATCCCAAACACACGAAACATAGGTCGTGGTGGTCACCGGCCACCATGGAAGTGCATCTGCACTGAGCTCTGAAAAGAGCTTTTGGGGGTGGAAAATCTCCCGGTGTGCTCATTTAGACGACGTTGATGACTGGAATATCAACGGCGTTTTTCGTCCTGAGTCTTCGTGCTTCGTCTCTTCTTGGCTCTTCAGTCTAGTCATCCAGTCGCTGAAGAAAAAGGGAGGCTGATTGAGGGGAGGCATCCCCTCTTATAGGGACACCTGTACTCCTATTGGCTGTAGGTGTGTGCATAATTTTGTCTCAGGCTGCTGCTGCCTTAGGGCAGAGGGTAAACCACTAGGAGCAGAGCTCCCCTATGGGGCGGAGCTCCACGATATAGAACCATATGATGAAACTGGCTCTAATGAGGACCGCCACAGGAATGGAAGACCCAGAGTTACCTCTGCTGCAGAGGATAAGTTCATTAGAGTTACCAGCCTCAGAAATTGCAGCCCAAATAAATGCTTCACACAGTTCAAGTAACAGACACATCGCAACATCAACTGTTCAGAGGAGACTGTGTGAATCAGGCATTCATGTTGGAATTGCTGCAAAGAAACCACTACTAAAGGACACCAATGAGAAGAAGAGACTAGCTTGGGCCAAGAAACACGCGTAATGGACATTAGACCGGTGGAAATTTGTCCTTTTGGTCTGGAGTCCAAATTTGAGATTTTTGGTTCCAACCGCTGTGTCTTTGTGAGACGCGATGTGGGTGAACGGATGATCTCCGCATTTGTATTTCCCACCGTAAAGCATGGAGGAGGAGGTGTGATGGTGTGGGGGTGCTTTGCTGGTGACACTGTCTGTGATTTATTTAAAATTCAAGGCACACTTAACCAGCATGGCCACCACAGCATTCTGCAGTGATACACCATCTGGTTTGGGCTTAGTGGGACTATCATTTGTTTTTCAACAGGACAATGACCCAACACACCTTCAGGCTGTGTAAGGGCTATTTGACCAGGAAGGAGAGTGACGGAGTGCTGCATCAGATGACCTGGCCTCCACAATCCCCCGACCTCAACCCAATTGAGATGGTTTGGGATGAGTCGGACCGCAGAGTGAAGGAAAAGCAGCCAACAAGTGCTCAGCATACAGTGGGGAAAAAAAGTATTTAGTCAGCCACCAATTGTGCAAGTTCTCCCACTTAAAAAGATGAGAGAGGCCTGTAATTTTCATCATAGGTACTCGTCAAGTATGACAGACAAAATAAGAAAAAAAAATCCAGAAAATCACATTGTAGGATTTTTAATGAATTTATTTGCAAATTATGGTGGAAAATAAGTATTTGGTCAATAACAAAAGTTTCTCAATACTTTGTTATATACCCTTTGTTGGCAATGACACAGGTCAAACGTTTTCTGTAAGTCTTCACAAGGTTTTCACACACTGTTGCTGGTATTTTGGCCCATTCCTCCATGCAGATCTCCTCTAGAGCAGTGATGTTTTGGGGCTGTCGCTGGGCAACACGGACTTTCAACTCCCTCCAAAGATTTTCTATGGGGTTGAGATCTGGAGACTGGCTAGGCCACTCCAGGACCTTGAAATGCTTCTTACGAAGTCACTCCTTCGTTGCCCGGGCGGTGTGTTTGGGATCATTGTCATGCTGAAAGACCCAGCCACGTTTCATCTTCAATGCCCTTGCTGATGGAAGGAGGTTTTCACTCAAAATCTCACGATATATGGCCCCATTCATTCTTTCCTTTACATGGATCAGTCGTCCTGGTCCCTTTGCAGAAATACAGCCCCAAAGCATGATGTTTCCACCCCCATGCTTCACAGTAGGTATGGTGTTCTTTGGATGCAACTCAGCATTCTTTGTCCTCCAAACACGACGAGTTGAGTTTTTACCAAAAAGTTATATTTTGGTTTCATCTGACATTCTCCCAATCCTCTTCTGGATCATCCAAATGCACTCTAGCTAACTTCAGACGGGCCTGGACATGTACTGGCTTAAGCAGGGGGACACGTCTGGCACTGCAGGTTTTTTGTCCCTGGCGGCGTAGTGTGTTACTGATGGTAGGCTTTGTTACTTTGGTCCCAGCTCTCTGCAGGTCATTCACTAGGTCCCCCCGTGTGGTTCTGGGATTTTTGCTCACCGTTCTTGTGATCATTTTGACCCCACGGGGTGAGATCTTGCGTGGAGCCCCAGATCGAGGGAGATTATCAGTGGTCTTGTATGTCTTCCATTTCCTAATAATTGCTCCCACTGTTGATTTCTTTAAACCAAGCTGCTTACCTATTGCAGATTCAGTCTTCCCAGCCTGGTGCAGGTCTACAATTTTGTTTCTGGTGTCTTTTGACAGCTGTTTGGTCTTGGCCATAGTGGAGTTTGGAGTGTGACTGTTTGAGGTTATGGACAGGTGTCTTTTTTACTGATAACAAGTTCAAACAGGTGCCATTAATACAGGTAACGAGTGGAGGACAGAGGAGCCTCTTAAAGAAGAAGTTACAGGTCTGTGAGAGCCAGAAATCTTGCTGGTTTGTAGGTGACCAAATACTTATTTTCCACCATAATTTGCAAATAAATTCATAAAAAATCCTACGATGTGATTTTCTGGATTTTTTTTTCTCATTTTGTCTGTCATAGTTGACGTGTACCTATGATGAAAATTACAGGCCTCTCTCATCTTTTTAAGTGGGAGAACTTGCACAATTGGTGGCTGACTAAATACTTTTTTCCCCCACTGTATGTGGGAACTCTTTAGACTGTTGGAAAAGCATTCCAGGTGAAGCTGGTTGAGAGAATGCCATGAGTGTGTAAAGCTGTCATCAAGGCAAAGGGTGGCTATTTGAAGAATCTCAAATATAAAATATATTTTGATTTGTTTAACACTTTTTTGGTTACTACATGATTCCATATGTGTTATTTCATAGTTGACGTCTTCACTATTATTCTACAATGTAGAAAATAGTAAAAATAAATTAAAACCCTTGAATGAGTAGGTGTTCTAAAACTTTTGACTGGTAGTGTACATATTCAAGACCTCACTTCCTTCATATGGATAAATCATCTCATTTGTCATTTTGTTAACGTTATTCTTGGCTTGTTTGTTCCCTTCTTCCTCAGTGTGCAGTGCAGACAGGGCGGTGCCAGGGCTGAGGCAGAGAAAACAGTGGTGCAGGTCATGAAACAACTACAAGTGCTGGGCCAGTGCTCTGTGTGTTGCAAACTGTTCCTCAACCAAGGTCAAGTTGAGAGGCACAAAGAATTGAGTCAGCACAATACTGATGTCAACAGCACCATGGAAAGGGCAATTCTGCACTACAGCAACTTCTATGAAATCCAACACGCCAAGAGGGCTGCGGCTACCCCATCACAGAAGAGGGACAAGGAGAGAGGTGATTCTGTTGGATCCCCAGCCAAGCGGCAAAGACGTGGGGGAACTTTGAATGGCAGTGCTGGGCCCTCAAGGAGTGTCTCGATAGTGGCATGGTTCTGTGAATGTGGCCAGCGCTTTTCAGAGGAGGCCATGGCCAGCAAGCACCTTTTAGCTGCCAATCAGATCTTCCATCAATGTGGCGTTTGTGGAAAGCATATGGGTGAGTCGTCCATCACTCGCCTGCACATGAGCCGCTTTCACGGTGGTGCCCACCTCTCCAACTTCCTATTCCACTGTCGGCTGTGCAAGGTGGACATGCCACGTCACGAGGACATCCTGTTGCATGTGTCAGAGACCCACACTGGACACACTTACTTCAGGGAAAGAGAGGTATCAGACGAGGAGCCTGGTCCCATCCCCTATGCCAAACCCTCCACCAGTGGCAGACCCAGCGCTCCCACTGAGACCAGGACTAGAACTACAACTCCCACACGTCCCCCCAAACAGGCCGAGAGGTGGATGTGCAGAATGTGTGAGGACATCTTTGACTCGGAGCGAGCCGTGCACAAGCACTGCAGAGACGTGAGAAACCATAGTTTCCAGAGGTTTGCCTGTGGCCACTGCCCACAGAAGTTCTTCAAGGAGGACACATTACTCAGGCACTGTGTGAACGAGCACAGCAACCAAATAATGACACGCTACTTCTGCGGGCTCTGTGACAGCATGCAGTATGACACTGAGGGGGAGTTCCAGGAGCACTATAGGGGCCTGCACAGTAAGGACTACTACCTCATGGATGAGCCTGAGGTTGATAGACCTACTGAGGCCGAAAACTACAACTCCAGCCAACTGGCAACAACCAGTGAATGTCTGTGTCCATGCATGTCGTCAGAAAAGGACAAAGATGAAAGGAAGGCTACTTTCACACGATGCATGAAGCGGCTGTCCAGTGAAGACAAATGCAGCTTTGTATGTGCACCATGCGACATTAAGATGTCCTCCTTTGCCCAGATAAAGACTCATGTCCACTCTCAACACGAAGCCTTGGGGCTAGAGAAGATCTTTGACGTGGTGTGTGGATCCTGTCAGGAGAGTCATAAAGACGTGCCCAGTTTCCATAACCACTACCACTCCCAGCACTGCTTTCTGGAGCCCTGCTCCAGCTCCAGGGATGGAGGTGAGAGTCGTACAGAAAAGGCAGCAGCTTCCTCCGCTGTCAAGACACTGGCTGCTGTGGAGATCAAACCGGAAGTGAATGGCAAGTCTGCTTTGAGTTTGGACTATGTTCTGTGATTCATTTCCACTGCACTGACCTTCCTGCTCTTAGAAAACTGATTTGATTTATTACTGTATTTTATTTTATAGCGGAGGAGTTTGAAGATATGAAAAATGCCATCGCTGTGAACTTGGATGAGGTTAGAGATGACGCTGAAGCCCATGGAGGTGATGATTATTTTTTGTTTTCTGATCTGTTCAGTGATTTGGTGAATTACAGTGCCTTGCAAAAGTATTCATCCCCCTTAGCGTTTTTCCTATTTTGTTGTATTACAACCTGTAATTTAAATGGATTTTTGTTTGGATTTCATGTAATGGACATACACAAAATAGTCCAAATTGGTGAAGTGAAATGAAAAAAATAACTTGTTTCAAAAAGTTCTAAAAAATAAATAACGGAAAAGTGGTGCGTGCATATGTATTCACCCCCTTTGCTATGAAGCCCCTAAATAAGATCTGGTGCAACCAATTACCTTCAGAAGTCACATAATTAGTTAAATAAAGTCCACTACGTAAAAATGTATTCACACATGACTGTAAGTCACTTTGGATAAAAGTGTCTGCTAAATGCCATATTATTATTATTATTATTATTTATTACCTGTGTGCAATCTAAGTGTCACATGATCTGTCACATGATCTCAGTATATATACACCTGTTCTGAAAGGCCCAAGAGTCTGCAACACCATTAAGCAAGGGGCACCACCAAGCAAGCGGCACCATGAAGACCAATGAGCTCTCCAAACAGGTCAGGGACAAAGTTGTGGAGAAGTACAGATCAGGGTTGGGTTATAAAAAAATATCAGAAACTTTGAACATCCCACGGAGCAACATTAAATCCATTATTGAAAGAATATGGCACCACAACAAACCTGCCAAGAGAGGGCCGCCCACCAAAACTCATGGACCAGGCAAGGAGGGCATTAATCAGAGAGGCAACAGTGACCAAAGATATCCCTGAAGGAGCTGCAAAGCTCCACAGCGGAGATTGGTGTATCTGTCCATAGGACCACTTTAAGCCAAATACTCCACGGAGCTGGGCTTTACAGAAGAGTGGCCAGAAAAAAAGCCATTGCTTAAAGAAAAAAATAAGCAAACACATTTGGTGTTCGCCAAAAGCCATGTGGGAGACTCCCCAAACATATGGAAGAAGGTACTCTGGTCAGATGAGACTAAAATTGAGCTTTTTGGCCATCAAGGAAAACGCTATGTCTGGCGCAAACCCAACACCTCTCATCCCCCCGAGAACACCATCCCCACAGTGAAGCATGGTGGTGGCAGCATCATGCTGTGGGGATGTTTTTCATTGGCAGGGACTGGGAAACTGGTCAGAATTGAAGGAATGATGGATGGTGCTAAATACAGGGAAATTCTTGAGGGAAACCTGTTTCAGTCTTCCAGAGATTTGAGACTGGGACGGAGGTTGACCTTCCAGCAGGACAATGAGCCTAATCATACTCCTAAAGCAACACTTGAGTGGTTTAAGGGAAACATTTAAATGTCTTGGAATGGCCTAGTCAAAGCCCAGACCTCAATCCAATTGAGAATCTCTGGTATGACTTAAAGATTGCTGTACACCAGCGGAACCCATCCAACTTGAAGGGGCTGGAGCAGTTTTGCTTTGAAGAATGGGCAAAAATCCCAGTGGCTAGATGTGCCAAGCTTATAGAGACATACCCAAGAGACTTGCAGCTGTAATTGCTGCAAAAGGTGGCTCTACAAAGTATTGACTTTGTGGGGGGTGAATAGTTATGCACACTCAAGTTTTCTGTTTTTTTGTCTTATTTCTAGTTTTTTCATAATAAAAAATATTTTGCATCTTCAAAGTGGTAGGCATGTTGTGTAAATCAAATGATACAAACCCCCACATTTTTTAAAATTCCAGGTGGTAAGGCAACAAAATAGGAAAAATGCCAAGGGGGGGGTGAATACTTTCGCAAGCCACTGTACATATACTGTAGACATTACATACAGTGGGGAGAACAAGTATTTGATACACTGCCGATTTTGCAGGTTTTCCTACTTACAAAGCATGTAGAGGTCTGTAATTTTTATCATAGGTACACTTCAACTGTGAGAGACGGAATCTAAAACAAAAATTCAGAAAATCACATTGTATGATTTTTAAGTAATTAATTTGCATTTTATTGCATGACATAAGTATTTGATCACCTACCAACCAGTAAGAATTCTGGCTCTCACAGACCTGTTAGTTTTTTCTTTAAGAAGCCCTCCTGTTCTCCACTCATTACCTGTATTAACTGCACCTGTTTGAACTCGTTACCTGTATAAAAGACACCTGTCCACACACTCAATCAAACAGACTCCAACCTCTCCACAATGGCCAAGACCAGAGAGCTGTGTAAGGACATCAGGGATAAAATTGTAGACCTGCACAAGGCTGGGATGGGCTACAGGACAATAGGCAAGCAGCTTGGTGAGAAGGCAACAACTGTTGGTGCAATTATTAGAAAATGGAAGAAGTTCAAGATGATGGTCAATCACCCTCGGTCTGGGGCTCCATGCAAGATCTCACCTCGTGGGGCATCAATGATCATGAGGAAGGTGAGTGATCAGCCCAGAATTACACGGCAGGACCTGGTCAATGACCTGAAGAGAGCTGGGACCACAGTCTCAAAGAAAACCATTAGTAACACACTACGCCGTCATGGATTAAAATCCTGCAGCGCACGCAAGGTCCCCCTGCTCAAGCCAGCACATGTCCAGGCCCGTCTGAAGTTTGCCAATGACCATCTGGATGATCCAGAGGAGGAATGGGAGAAGGTCATGTGGTCTGATGAGACAAAAATAGAGCTTTTTGGTCTAAACTCCACTCGCCGTGTTTGGAGGAAGAAGAAGGATGAGTACAACCCCAAGAACACCATCCCAACCGTGAAGCATGGAGGTGGAAACATCATTCTTTGGGGATGCTTTTCTGCAAAGGGGACAGGACGACTGCACCGTATTGAGGGGAGGATGGATGGGGCCATGTATCGCGAGATCTTGGCCAACAACCTTCTGTACCAAAAATTAAGTTCTGCTTTTCTGATGTATCAAATACTTATGTCATGCAATAAAATGCAAATTAATTACTTAAAAATCATACAATGTGATTTTCTGGATTTTTGTTTTAGATTCCGTCTCTCACAGTTGAAGTGTACCTATGATAAAAATTACAGACCTCTACATGCTTTGTAAGTAGGAAAACTTGCAAAATTGGCAGTGTATCAAATACTTGTTCTCCCCACTGTAGCTGCAGGTAGCCTAGCTGTTAAGAGCATTGGGCCAGTAACCGAAAGGTCGCTGGTTTGAATCCCAGAGTCACCTAGGTGAAAAATCTGTTGATGTACCCTTGAGCAAGGCACTTAGCCCTAATTGCTCCTTTTATGTCGCTCTGGATAAGAGCGTCTGATAAATGACTAAAATGTAAAACAGCTATAGAAGGTTTCTTGTATTCCGATCTGTTCAGTGATTTGGTGAATGACATCTGCCATAGACATTAAATAGCTATAGAAGTTTCTTAGAAATGTTTCCTAAAGTGCTGTTTTTTTAAACAGATAATCTCTTTTTTTGTCCATTTACATTGTGTTTCAGGTGAATCTGATGAGGAGATGAAGTGTGCCTTGGCTTTAAGTGTGGAAGAAGCAAGAAAGCCAACTGTCTTTGATATTGGTGTGTAATGCCTTTACTTATCTTTGTTTATTTGAGGACCATTTCAGTAGTTACATTTCAGTTTGCACGTTAGGGTTGGGTGATATTTGGGGATACCTCTTCTACGATATGCTACTTCAAATATCACGATATCCGATAATTGTTTTGCGCCGGTAATAACTAAGTAATTCCAGACTGTGCAATTATAGTCGCATTCTCATGAAATAATCTTTGTGTGGCTAAAAAAATAAGGATTAGTTAATTCATTTAGACTTCATTTTCAACATATTGATACAGCCTAACTGGTAAAACTGCACAGTTTTTGATTTGTAAAGTTCAAATAGAGTATCGTCTTGCACATCACAATATATCGTCTTGCACTTCACGATATATCGTCAATGTCAAATATCATGATATTCGATTTTAGCATATATAGGCCAAACCCTATTGCATGTTGCCTTATTTGAATGGGCAGAAAGGTTCTGAAGAGCTTTGAAGCTGTTGCTCAATCTCGTCATGTAGGTGTAGCAAAATAAAAACAAGATGATACCTCTCTTTTTTTTAACCAGCGTTACATGCTTGAAGAATAACCTTAGTGTGAGTATGTCTAATCAAATCATAGTAACGTTTAATGCACACTGGGACATTCAGATAGTTGGTTGTTTATAGTTGCTGTAGAGAACAGCATGAACACTTTTTGGATGGTTTTGAGAATGGTCAGTGTGTGTTTTTGCGACAATTATATTTCTTATTTAAGTTGACATCATTTGATTCTTTTTTTTCCTGTTGTGCCACCCTCCTCCCCCAATTTATCTTCACAGAGATGGAGGAAGCTCTCAAAAGAAGCCTTCTTGAATACTGATCAGCAAATCGTACTTTCTGGTAGCCTATTATTTTGATTTATGGCACGTGTAACATATCAGCTACTTTCAAAATCGTTATGCTTTAAGACACCCTTATACCTATGTGATTACACAGTAATAACTGTAGTAACATATGAACTGTAAAGATTGTGTTGAGGCATACCGTGTATGCATCTTTATCACATGTTCAGAGCATTTTTTCAATAAAGGTGTTAAGTATTTTCCTTGTCTCTTTCTTCGAACTTTTAACATTAATCATTGGATGTTGTCAAGGCAATTAGATTAGGTCGTTCTACTGGCTGCAGTGCAGAAAGAATCCCACCCTCTTGAACGTTCCAGAAGTGCACTCCTCAATCCTGTCCGATGGGTCGGTAAAAACAGCAAGGGAAGTTCCAGCCCATGTTTGGAAATGTTTACTCTGGGGCGCTGTCTGTCAAGCAGAAACCTCTAGATTGTGCTCTTGGGACCACCTAGTGCACCGTTAGGTGTCCATTGGAATTTATACTCGAGAGAGATCATTATACTGACTAACTATGGCTCAAGCGAAAATCCACCAGGCTAAAATGACTGAAGCCGCTAAAGGCAAATTCAGCAGATCAATGTCTATGGCAGATCGCTCCGGACGACTACTTGAAAGTTTGGACCAGCTGGAAATAAGGTAGGCTATTTTACAGATAGCTGGCCTGGCGGCACAAGCCTGAAAACTGTATAGAGAAGACAATGCAGCCTTGTTGTAAATACAGTGCACACACTTGTCTTTGTAGGCTATTGTAACGCTATCATATAGATTTGTTTGTGTAGTTTCTTTGAAGAATACACACACTATTCGGCTACACAATCTCTACATGTGCTACTATGGTTCCATGCAACAGCTGGTTTAAACAGATTCTAAAGATAGAAAGCGGTAAAGGGTGCCAGTGGAAGAAGGAAGAACGTTCCCTGAATAGTGTGCACACTGTAGTGTACAACATGACCGTATCATTTACGACGGTGGTTTATTTGAATATTTTACGGTATCAGGCTGTGTTGTCCTTTAAAATAACAAACTCATAACCTTATTTAAACAGCTGTAATAAAAAAAAAAAAACACTGAGAAACAGTTGTAGAATATGCAATGGGATGAATAATATGATCACAACAGTCTCTGAGTCACGTACTAACACTAACCATATCCTATTGAAATATCTCATGACAATGACATCTGTTTTAGGGTGGAGGCTTTACGCGAAACCGCAACTTCAATGGAACAGGAGAGAGAGTGCTTACTTGATATGATCCAGTCCATAAAGAATAGTGAAGAAATGCGCAGTATTTGTGACGGTATGTGTTTGACAGCCATCAGATATCTCAGGTTGGATAACTTATGCCTATATTGCATACATTTGGTTGAAATAAAGAGACACTTCACTGGTTGAAATTCTTATTTAAAGTGATAATTCACTCACTGATGTTTTTAGATCTCAAAAAGGGTCTTATGTTGAGTCCAAGTCCTGTCATGACTTTTGTAAATCCAGCTATATAGCCTACCTCAATCCAAAATGAATGGAAAAGTTAAGCACCATGCAATTCCCCATGTGGGGTGGCATAGGCCTATAGCCAATCTACTTTTATGGCATAGGCAGGAATTCTTCTTGACATTCGAACTTCTGTATGGTTTTGGTACTTCTGACAAACTTTTACTTTAGTGAACTATTCTGTTAAAGGTGTAATGCAGCCGTTTTTATCTCAATATCAAATATTTTCTGGGTAACAATTAAGTACCTTACTGTGATTGTTTTCAATTAAAATGGTTTAAAAAAAAAGTATATATATATATTCTTAGCAAAAATAGCAATTTCTCAACCAATCATTTTGCTAGTACTGTCTGGGAGTGGTTTAAGTGGGGAATACTAAAAATGTGCTGTTTGGAACTCTCTTATTGGTCTATTATCTAATTTAGCTCATGATTTCACAATTTTACAGTATTATTCCCAATATATATAAAACATTGGAAAATACCATTTTTGAGTGCACTGGGCCTTTAACACCTACCTCAACACTGTACTACATCTCTTTTTCAGGAGAGAGAGAGGAACTATCTTTAACTGCTAACCGTCTTCTGGGTAGGACGCTGACAGTTGAAATATCAGTGGAAATCATAAGAAATGCCACACAGGAGGATGCGTTACGCAAGGCTACCTCTTTGATTGATGAGCTTGCTGCAAAGTTGCTTGACGACATGGATGGTGCCAGAAAGTGCCTAATGGCACTGCACGCTGCCTGTGTGACCGAGGCACCACCGGTTCCTATCGATACAAAATTCCAGACGATCGTCATCACCTGCGCCCTAGAAGATCAGAAAAAAATCAAGAGGAGGCTCGAAACTCTGATAAGGAACGTGGATAATGCTGAGAAGAATATCAAGATAATGGATCATCAGAAAGTGGATGACTTAAACAGTGCTAATGGCAAATGAAGTCACTCATTCTGATTAAACTCCCCTAATAGCCCTAATCAATAGAAAGTAATAATACATTGGGAGACCAAACTCCTCATTACCATACTATTACTTCCCATAATTACTAAAATATATCATCTGCCTGTCTTCCTGTCATGGCATAAGGCATGTGCATATCAATCAGTTGCCTTGAACATTTGAACAGTCCTTATGACTACCACTGTATACATGACTGTAAGTCGCTTTGGATAAAAGCGTCTGCTAAATGGCATATTATATATTATTATATTATACAACTACCCCTAATGTCACATTCAAACCCTGTCATAATAAATATTGCATATAAAAAGTATTGCACTCCTTAACAACACTAACATTGTCACATTATTGTTTTGAATGTTAGCTCAGTTACCTACACACTGCCTTATGTAGTTTCAATAAGCACTGATTTAGGCATTTCAAAACACATCTACAGTGGGGGAAAAAAGTATTTAGGCAGCCACCAATTGTGCAAGTTCTCCCACTTAAAAAGATGAGAGAGGCCTGTAATTTTCATCATAGGTACACGTCAACTATGACAGACAAATTGAGACTAAAAAAAATCCAGAAAATCACATTGTAGGATTTTTAATGAATTTATTTGCAAATTATGGTGGAAAATAAGTATTTGGTCACCTACAAACAAGCAAGATTTCTGGCTCTCACAGACCTGTAACTTCTTCTTTAAGAGGCTCCTCTGTCCTCCACTCGTTACCTGTATTAATGGCACCTGTTTGAACTTGTTATCAGTATAAAAGACACCTGTCCACAACCTCAAACAGTCACACTCCAAACTCCACTATGGCCAAGACCAAAGAGCTGTCAAAGGACACCAGAAACAAAATTGTAGACCTGCACCAGGCTGGGAAGACTGAATCTGCAATAGGTAAGCAGCTTGGTTTGAAGAAATCAACTGTGGGAGCAATTATTAGGAAATGGAAGACATACAAGACCACTGATAATCTCCCTCGATCTGGGGCTCCACGCAAGATCTCACCCCGTGGGGTCAAAATGATCACAAGAACGGTGAGCAAAAATCCCAGAACCACACGGGGGGACCTAGTGAATGACCTGTAGAGAGCTGGGACCAAAGTAACAAAGCCTACCATCAGTAACACACTACGCCGCCAGGGACTCAAATCCTGCAGTGCCAGACATGTCCCCCTGCTTAAGCCAGTACATGTCCAGGCCCGTCTGAAGTTTGCTAGAGTGCATTTGGATGATCCAGAAGAGGATTGGGAGAATGTCATATGGTCAGATGAAACCAAAATAGAACTTTTTGGTAAAAACTCAACTTGTCGTGTTTGGAGGACAAAGAATGCTGAGTTGCATCCAAAGAACACCATACCTACTGTGAAGCATGGGGGTGGAAACATCATGCTTTGGGGCTGTTTTTCTGCAAAGGGACCAGGACGACTGATCCGTGTAAAGGAAAGAATGAATGGGGCCATGTATCGTGAGATTTTGAGTGAAAACCTCCTTCCATCAGCAAGGGCATTGAAGATGAAACGTGGCTGGGTCTTTCAGCATGACAATGATCCCAAACACACCGCCCGGGCAACGAAGGAGTGGCTTCGTAAGAAGCATTTCAAGGTCCTGGAGTGGCCTAGCCAGTCTCCAGATCTCAACCCCATAGAAAATCTTTGGAGGGAGTTGAAAGTCCGTGTTGCCCAGCGACAGCCCCAAAACATCACTGCTCTAGAGGAGATCTGCATGGAGGAATGGGCCAAAATACCAGCAACAGTGTGTGAAAGACTTACAGAAAACGTTTGACCTGTGTCATTACCAACAAAGGGTATATAATAAAGGATTAGAGAAACTTTTGTTATTGACCAAATACTTATTTTTCACCATAATTTGCAAATAAATTCATTAAAAATCCTACAATGTGATTTTCTGGATTTTTTTCTCTCATTTTGTCTGTCATAGTTGACGTGTACCTATGATGAAAATTACAGGCCTCTCTCATCTTTTTAAGTGGGAGAACTTGCACAATTGGTGGCTGACTAAATACTTTTTTTCCCCACTGTAAATTGTTTTGGTTTAACCATCTTAATGTGATAATTTACATCTTAAGTGTTAATCCTTGACATGGTTTGTTATTGACAGAAATGTTTTGCTACTCTCAGGTCGTTACTGTAATCCTGTGTCACAACCGAACTGAAAACACAAGGCAAGGTACTGAGACAGTTAATCAACAGAATGAAGTTAATATATTTATGTAGAGATGTGTTAGGTACATATGTAATTGTGAATGACCAGTCCAGAAATAGCCAAAGTAACAGTACTATCTGTGAGAGCTCTTTGCTGTGACAGATGGACACAAACCTCATTAGAGATAATGTACCATGTCAATACATCATGAATAGGCATTTCGCATGCAGGTGCAAAGTAAGCAACATGAGCACATTCACATATGGAATAGGCTACTAGGCAGTAATTTTATATCCATTAACACACATTTAGATTTTTTAAGCAAGTCACTGATGTTTTGAATAAATAGGATTTATATATTCCACTTGCTGAAAGGTATTCCTATTCAGATTTTTTGGGGGATGGTCTCTCTGCAATGTTTATACCTGTTATTCTAACAAACCCCACACAATTGAAAAGGTGGGTAAAATAAACAAATATTCTTAGCATAGCCAATACATTCCTACAATGTTTTTTTTTTAATGCATAATTTCACATTTTTATTGTGTACGACCCAATGTGGTCCCGCTTTAAATTACGTGTCAAACGTGACTCGTAGCCGATGTGAGTAAGACCTTTAAACAGGTCAACATTCACAATGCCGCAGGGCCAGACGGATTACCAGGACGAGTACTCAGAGCATGCGCTGACCAACTGGGTAGTGTCTTCACTGACATTTTCAACCTGTCCCTGACTGAGTCTGTAATACCTACATGTTTCAGGCAGACCACCATAGTCCCTGTAGCCAAGAACACTAATGTAACCTGCCTAAATGACTACTGACCCGTAGCACTCACGTCTGTAGCCATGAAGTGCTTTGAAAGGCTGGTCATGGCTCACATCAACACCATTATCCCAGAAACCCTAGACCCACACAATTTGCATACCGCCCCAACAGATCCACAGATGATGCAATCTCTATTGCACTCCACACTGCCCTATTCCACCTGGACAAAAGGAACACCTACGTGAGAATGCTGTTCATTGACTACAGCTCAGCATTCAACACCATAGTGGCCTCAAAGTTCATCACTAAGCTAAGGACCCTGGGACAAAACACCTCCCTCTGCAACTGGATCCTGGACTTCCTGACGTCCTTCCCCCAGGTGGTAAGGGTAGGTAACAACACATCTGCCACGTTGATCCTCAACACGGGGGCCCCTCAGGGGTGCGCGCTCAGTCCCCTCCTGTACTCCCTGTTCACCCATGACTGCATGGCCAGGCACGACTCCAACGCCATCATTAAGTTTGCCGACGACACAACAGTGGTAGGCCTGATCACCGACAACGATGAGACAGCCTATACGGAGGAGGTCAGAGACCTGGCCGTGTGGTGCCAGGATAACAACCTCTCCCTCAATGTGAGCAAGACAAAGGAGATGATTGCGGACTACAGGAAAAAGAGGGCCGAGCACGCCCCATTCTCATTGACGGGGCTGTAGTGGAGCAGGTTGAGAGCTTCAGGTTCCTTGGTGTCCACATCACCAACAAACTATCATGGTCCAAACACACCAAAACAGTCGTGAAGAGGGCACGACAAAGCCTATTCCTCCTCAGGAGACTGAAAATATTTGGCATGGGTCCTCAGATCCTCAAAAAAGTCTACAGCTGCACCATCGAGAGCATCCTGATTGGTTGCATCACTGCCTGGTATGGCAACTGCTCGGCCTCCGACCGCAAGGCTCTACAGAGGGTAGTGCGTACGGCCCAGTACATCACTGGGGCCAAGCTTCCTGCCATCCAGGACCTCTATACCAGGTGGTGTCAGAGGAAAGCCCTAAAAATCAATGACTCCAGCCACCCTATTCATAGACTGTTTTCTCTGCTACCGTACGGCAAGCGGTACCAGAGCGCCAAGTCTAGGTCCAAAAGGCTTCTTAACAGATTCTACCCCCAAGCCATAAGACTCTTGAACAGCTAACAAATGGCCACCCAGACTATTTGCATTGTCCCAACCACCCCCTCTTTTACACTGCTGCCACTCTCTGTTTATTATCTATGCGTAGTCACTTTAACTTGACCTACATGTACATATTACCTCAATTACCTCGACTAACCTGTGTCCCCGCACATTGACTCTGTACCGGTACCCCCTGTATATAGCCTCGCTACTGTTATTTTACTGCTGCTCTTTCATTATTTTTTAAAACATTTTTTTGTTATCTAATTTTTACTTAACACTTATTTTTCTTAAAACTGCATTATTGGTTAAGGGCTTGTAAGTAATCATTTCACTGTAAGGTCTACACCTGTTGTAGTCGGCGCATGTGACAAATACAATTTGACATCAAATTTGACATAAATATGTGCTTTATGAAGGGTGGCATAAGCACCGCTTAATAAAGGCCATATAAGTAATTCAATTGAGGCTTCACAAAGGATTTATAACCCTGTCATACATCTTGGTAGAGCATTGCAACACCAGGATATTGGGTTCGATTCCCGTGACCACCCATACGTAAAAATGTATTCACGCATGACTGTAAATCACTTTGGATAAAGGTGTCTGCTAAATATTACATACTGAACAAAAATATAAATGCAATATGCAACAACATCAACGATTTTACTCGGTTACAGTTCATATAAGGAAATACTCAATTGAAATAAATAAATAATGATCTAATCTATGGATTTCACTTGACTGGTAACTGACTGAATTATAAATGAATTAAAATGGTAAATATAAACATTGTATTTTCAGGAGACAAAAATAATTCAACCATAACACGTTTACAAACAGCATCTGTTATAAAGGGATGGAGTGTGATTTACAATATTTACTGAGCAGTCATCTTTAAAACAAAATAGTTAAACATATTTTTGTTTTAAGATCCATAAAGAATGAGGACAAGGCATTGTGGCATTGGACCGTGGTTCCACATTCCTTCACATGGAAAAAAATAAAATAACATAAGGCAAGCATGTAACTTTTCATACAACATTTACTGATATATAAACAAATAGGCTAAATTGATAGAGAACTTTTTCTATATCCAGTAGAATGTACTTATAAACATGGGGGCCATTTTGATTTGTGAATAGTATTAATGGGTGACTAGAAGTTATTATGAAGAGCACAGTATAGAGACAATAATGAGACTTTCCTGTTTGTCTTACAGTGAAATGAGAGCAAAAATATGTCTTGCCTCAGAAAAAGTCAACATAGCGGTTAGAGAGTGGTAACAGAACACTATCCAAGCATGATGCCTAGGCGAGAAAATGAAGACATTACAAAGCTCTCCTCAGAGCATGACAGTAGTTCTGTTCATCATTTAAGAACATTCAATCAAGAGACATTCAATCATGGAGATGTTTTCACTTAAAAATACAAATTGGATATTTATTTTGTAAACAAGTGTTTATTTCTCCCAAAATTAACGTAACAAATATAAAATGTAACAAATATAAATCTTAAGACTCAAATATGAGCACATTAAAGATGTTACCATTGATTGTACCACAGTAGAAACACAAAGCACATATTAAATGCAGCAATATGTAACATGTAAACAATTTAGATTGCTAGTATCCTATGAAAGTGTTAAGACCAAATAGTGGGCCAGTTACAATGACCAGTACAAACACCTGTGCATGAATTGTGTGCACTAACCAGATAAAGAGGGATATTAATGAGTTGTATGTTCTGTGTAGCAAAACCCTCTTCACTGGCTCATCCATCCTATAAGTTCACAACATTATTTAACTTTGTGACTCAAATAGTATTTCGTCATATAACAGCACATTCTACTAGTCTGTTGTAATTCAACTGCAAAATCACTCCAACCTTTCTCTTTAAAATATGTACATTTCTTACAACAATGAAATAAGCTTTAGAAACTATTTGGCACTATGTTAACGAAGGTGTTAAGCAGCTCATTGTTAAGATTCATATAAAAATACCTTTCAGAACAGAATGAATAATTATGTCTGAGTCTTGTAGGGCTCTATTGTCGGCTGGCGTTGAGGAGGTGCAAGCATCAAACGCACATTTGTTTGCAATTTCGTGATGTAAAAACTTGCACTGGCATTTTACCTGTCTAACATCAGTTGCTTGGGCTGAGGTGGGTGGCAATATTTGAAGTGTGTCCTTAAAAACAATTTCATGAGTGCTATAGGTACGTTTTAAGATCCACAAAAAGCAGGTGGGGCGGCAGTTAGCCTAGTGGTTAAGAGCGATGGGCCAGTAACCGAAAGACACGCTCCTCCAAACTATTCAGTCCTCCTATAATGCCATAACGGCAGATTCTTTTGAGAATCTGCCTCGCACATAGGCAACGATT
Organism: Coregonus clupeaformis; assembly: GCF_020615455.1. Lineage (NCBI taxonomy): Eukaryota > Metazoa > Chordata > Actinopteri > Salmoniformes > Salmonidae > Coregonus > Coregonus clupeaformis. The sequence goes on along the minus strand of NC_059222.1, from coordinate 36,589,182 downwards.
CAATTGACAGCAGCCTAGTATTTTGTATAGACTTGCGAATGTTATGTGTAAAGACATTTAGACCACGTGTGCACAGTGCCATGGAACAAGAAGTGATTTATGATATAACGCTTCTGACCCGATCCTATTTAGAAACATTGTTTTTGGTTTAACACAATACATAAAATACCATAAATACACAACTTGAAGCCACCACATATTTAGCCATGGAGCACGTTCTGATTGGCCAGTGAGGGGCCAAGCCTCAACCTACAACATGTTTATTCATCAAAACCAAGCCCTTTCGCGCCACAGCCAGCTACTGCACCAATAATTCCGGTTGTGAAAATAGCAAACATATTTGACACATCCCGAACCTATAATGCTACCGCCAGCGCTAAGCCTTACCATTGCGTTAGGCTTGTTAAAATAGAGCCCTTAGTCTTTATTCATGATACACACGGAGTGTACAAAACATTTCCATGACATAGACTGACCCTGTGAATCCAGGTGAAAGCTATGATCCTTTATTGATGTCACTTGTTAAATCCACTTCAAATCACTGTAGATGAAGGGGAGGAGACAGGTTAAATAATTATTTTTTTAAGCCTTGAGATGGATTGTATACGTGTGCCATCCAGAGGGTGAATGGGCAAGACAAAAAAATATTTAAGCACCTTTGATCAGGGCACCGGTTTGAGTGTGTCAAGAACTCATAACGCTGCTGGGTTTTTCATGCTCAACAGTTTCCTGTGTTTTATCAAGAATGGTGCACCACCCAAAGGACATCCAGCCAACTTGACACAACTGTGGGAAAACATTGGAGTCAACATGGGCCAGCATCCCAGTGGAACGCTTTCGACTCCTTGTAGAGTTCATGCCCCGACAAATTAATGCTTTTCTGAGGGCAAAAGGGGTGCAACTCAATATTAGGAAGATGTTCCTAATGTTTTGTACACTCAGTATATTGAACCATATTCCATTAATAATTTAGAACAAATATGGTACAAAGTAATCTGTATATTTCTTACAATACAAACATTTTGCACAGATGAACAGTCAAATGCACAAATGGTCATCTATAAAAATCACATAATATGAACATACAAATACGCCTTGTTAGTGAACTAGAATGTAACCCTCCCCTACACCATGTTGAAGGGTGTAAATGGGGAAACCCTGCCACGCCCAACTACAATTTCCCAAAAGATCTGCTTCAAGCATTCCATTCATGCTACAACATAGCATCTGTGTTGGGTTGTAGTACCCATTACAGCCACCAGAACCACTATTATTACTCTTGCCATACTTGCGCTTTATATTTCATACATCTATCCATGAGAAACGAAGGCTGCACTTGATCTGTAAAGATGCTCAAAAGGCATGGTAGTCACAATACTCAGGTGCATATTAGATCTACAGATGTTTGATCTTAATTTGACCAGTATTGTCGGAGCAAATATAATCCTGCAGCAACAGGATTTGAACTTTTAGTGTTGCTTGATCGGTGGTTAGACTATTAGCTGGCCAAAATTAGGCTACATGAAGTGCAATACTGTTAATATAACTGTGTCTTATAAGTGCAGATTTGTTGTGAATTTATGTCCATCATGAAGCTCATTTGCAGGGCACTTCTCAGCAACAAAAGAGTGATCAAATTAAGACCTACACCTGTAGATTATGCTCAAATGTATATATAATACCATATCCTATGCAGACTTTGGTCTGTGAAAGAATGTACCCCCATAATACACAGCCAATCATCAATCGAGACGCTTACACTCACACATGGCAGTCAAAACATACAGTATTGTAGGGAATGGATTAATTCTAAAGAAGGCTGCAGCTACCAAAGGGGTTTTTGCTTTTCTTTGTCCTCTGTTTGTTGGGTCGCAAGCTGATGACTTCTCGGCCGTTGCTGGAGTTCTGACTAGATAGGTTACTACTTGTGGTGTTGAAAACTCCTGTTAGGGTAGAGATGTGTAGATGTGTTAAGTGATACAACTTTAAATGACTCATTGCTGACACACAAAAGTTCTAAGAGCACGCTTATGAGATCCCTTGGATGTCTATGAGCGTGTTCTGAAAAGCTAAGAAATTGAGAATTATAATGAATACCGCTTTGATATCATTCAAGCAAACCACACACCCGTGAGTCCAAATCTGCACTTCACATTTCTATATAAAACACATTGTCTTTACTGATGCGTAGACATTTAGGCCTTCGTGATGAAGCCAACTAGAACAATTTGGACTGCAAACACGCCAAACATATTTAGCAACCCTGGATGCATTCTAATGTTGCTATTATTCGTTGCTGTATGCTATTTAATGTACGGTATCAATCCACAATGGACCAGGACGGGAATATTCCGTGCCCTCCAGCCGAATTAGAGTTGATAACGACCGTCAATAGCCTACACAACTTGTGACAAACTCACGCAGGTATTAAGCCATGGAGAACACTGATTGGCCAGTGAGTGGTCAAGCCCTTGTCACACCTAGAACTTATTTATTCATTCATTCATCCAAACCCGGGCCCCTTTCACGCCACCGCCAGCTATTGCGCTCATGATTCCCGCTGTGAAAATAGCAGAAATATTTCTGACACACCCACAACTCTGAAAGCCACACGAGAAGATTTACCATTGCGTAAGATTTGTTAAACTAGAGCCGGGAGATACAGATTTCTTACTCAAACTTTTTTTTTTAGGTCTTATGTTGTATGAACCCCACATTTTCCATGAATGTTGTCATGTTACCAAATGTAACTGACAATGTATAGTAAAGATAAAATGAGAGGGGGGGGGGGGGAAGATCCTAAATGCAAACTATCTTTGCAGAACAAGACAAATCTCTCTGTGGCACTGTCCATTCCAGTGCCAGAGGTCTGTACTGACTGGAGACTTGACATGGTTATCAGGATGCTTACCAATTTTATTGCTAGTTGTATGGACTACCTCGGGCTCCTCTGCTGTTTGCCGCTTCAGTCGCTGCAGATACTTATCTGCTAGGTATTTGAAAACTGAAAAGAAGAAATGTCATTTTTTTTATGATTCCCATTGCATTCTTCCTAACATAACAGTTCTTTACCCGGTCAGTTGTACACGTTTTCTTTGACTCACCTTCATTGACATTGAGGTCCTCCTTTACGGAGGTTCGGTAAAACCTCAACTTGAGCTTCTTGGCCAGACCTTCTGCCTCCTCACTACAGTACCAGGAGGAAAAGAGAAAGGGTTACTGGTCAATTCTGCCATGCTTGATCATGTCTAATCAAGATGTCTGTTATCCAAGCCATGCATCTAGAAATGTCCATTTATTTATCGATATATCACAACAGGCCAAGTTCAAGAAGGAAAATGGGTCTAATGGAAGTGTTACTTTTTGATCACCGTGTCATCCAGAAGGTCAATCTTGTTCTGCACCAGGACAGTGGGGATGTCTCCCACCTCGATCTCCACCTTCTCCCACCAGCTGCTGATGGCCTCAAACGACTCCCTGTCAGTGGTGGAGAAGACCAGTACACACGCCTGGGCACCTGGAGCACATCATGCATGGCTCAGTAATGTATACAGCCATGTCATTGTGGAATGCTCTGCCACCAGAGGTTACTCAGACAAAAAAAAAGCAAGTTTAGCTTTAAAAAAAATATATATATTACAAAAAACATACCGTATCACAGCCCCTTTCCACTTTCTAAAAGATCTAATTTAACTGTACATAATTATATGAATAGTGTGTAAATAGTATGTCTTGACAATAGATCATTCTTACTTTATTTTAAATATTATCTTATGTTGTTCTTGTCAACAACTGTTCTGTACTCTGTAATGTAGGCTATTTAATGTTTTGTGTGGACCCCAGGAAGAGTAGCTGCTGCATGTGCAACAGCTAATGGGGATCTAATCAACCTAAACGTACACAGGGCAGCATGGCAGCTGTCACCACAATGCTAAGAAATGCTGGATCCTCAGTTATTTGTTTGTACATAAGAAGAAGCTTTCAAATCAAATAACTGATTTTGTAATGTTTTTTTTTTTACGTATTATTTGTATTGTTGAAATTCCATACACTCCAGTTTGCATTTCTTGTGTTAGGAGAGGGTGTAGCTGCCTGGGACATACAATAACAGAAATACAATATGGACATGCTAGTTGAATCGTTCCCTGTGAGGTCATCTTGGTGCAGTTTCACAGCTGAATCCATACTGAAAAATGACCTGTTGAAAAGTGAAAGGCTGTCTTTCTGGCAGACCCAGTGGAGGAGGTTCATGTCCTTCCCTGGGAGGGAGGAGTCTTACCGCGGTAGTAGGCCTTGGTGATGGCGTCAAACTCTTCCTGCCCTGCCGTGTCCCACAACATCAATCTCACATCTTCATCATTCACTCTGTGGAAAAAAAGGGGGTTTCAATACATGGTATTGTGAGTTTCTCAATGTATAGACAGAGCAGTATCAAATGTATACATTTCTACTTGACTGTCATATCAAACTATTCATTCAACAGTTCTGCGCTATATGTTATAGGCGAGATTGACGCTCAGAAGACTGTCCTCCACAACTTTATTGTTTTATAAAAACAATGCTTCAAGCCTTCAGTGAGCGCACCTCCATCTGACAATTGTTTTATTCAATGCAGTTAGAGTTTCAATGTTTTCAGGGTTTCTCTGGGAATTTCCTGAGAATATCCATGCTTCCGCGTACATCTGGGCACTGCATGTCCATTATCTGTGACCGAAGCCATTGTCACGCCATATTAATAAACAACTATCTGAATGAAATACCGCTTGACACTTTACATTGGAGTTATGGGTTTGCCTCACATCTGTTAAGCATAAAAACAAGAAAATAGACTTACTGGAAAAATAAAGAAAATGTGTGCTTTTGGGCCAAATCCTTAAGGACTCTCTAGGGCCAAAACACAGTTAACTAACAGTTTCAGTTAGACATAGATGCCAGGTATCTCTTATAAAACAACGTGTTAAGAGAATAAAGAGATGGTCTGTGCAGCCAAAATGCATGTACAGTTGAAGTCGGAAGTTTACATACACTTAGGTTGGAGTCAATCAAACTCGTTTTTCAACCACTCCACAAATTTCTTGTTAACAAATTATAGTTTTGGCAAGTCGGTTTGGACATCTAATTTGTGCATGACACAAGTAATTTTTCCAACAACTGTTTACAGACAGATTATTTCACTGTATCACAATTCCAGTGGGTCAGAAGTTTACATACACTAAGTTGACTGTGCCTTTAAACAGCTTGGAAAATTCCAGAAAATGATGTCATGGCTTTAGAAGCTTCTGAAAGGCTAATTGACATCATTTGAGTCAATTGGAGGTGTACCTGTGGATGTATTTCAAGGCCTACCTTCAAACTCAGTCCCTCTTTGCTTGACATCATGGGGAAATCAAAAGAAATCAGCCAAGACCTCAGAAAAATAATTGTAGACCTCCACAAGTCTGGTTCATCCTTGGGAGCAATTTCCAAACGCCTGAAGGTACCACGTTCATCTGTACAAACAATACGCAAGTATAAACACCATGGGACCACGCAGCCATCATACCACTCAGGAAGGAGACACGTTCTGTCTCCTAGAGATGAATGTACTTTGGTGCGAAAAGTGCAAATCAATCCCAGAACAACAGCAAAGGACCTTGTGAAGATGCTGGAGGAAACAGGTACAAAGGTATCTATATCCACAGTAAAACAAGTCTTATATCGACATAACCTGAAAGGCCGCTCAGCAAGGATGAAACAAAAATAGAACTGTTTGGCCATAATGACCATCGTTATGTTTGGAGGAAAAAGGGGGTTGCTTGCAAGCAGAAGAACACCATCCCAACCGTGAAGCACGGGTTGGCAGCATCATGCTGTGGGGTGCTTTGCTGTAGGAGGGACTGGTGCACTTCACAAAATAGATGGCATCATGAGGAAGGAAAATTATGTGGATATATTGAAGCAACATCAAGACATCAGTCAGGAAGTTAAAGCTTTGGGTCTTCCAAATGGACAATGACCCCAAGCATACTTCCAAAGTTGTGGCAAAATGGCTTAAGGACAACAAAGTCAAGGTATTGGAGTGGCCATCACAAAGCCCTGACCTCAGGGGGCAGAAATGAAAAAGTGTGTGCGAGCAAGGAGGCCTACAAACCTGACTCAGTTACACCAGCTCTGTCAGGAGGAATGGGCCAAAATTCACCCAACTTATTGTGGGAAGCTTGTGGAAGGCTACCCGAAACGTTTGACCCAAGTTAAACAATTTGTAGGCAATGCTACCAAATGCTTATTGAGTGTATGAAAACTTCTGACCCACTGGGAATGTGATGAAATAAATAAAAGCTGAAATAAATCACTCTCTACTATTATTCTGACATTTCACATTCTTAAAATAAAGTGGTGATCCTAACTGACCTAAGACGGAATTTTTACTAGGATTAAATGTCAGGAATTGTGAAAAACTGAGTTTAAATGTATTTGGCTAAGGTGTATGTAAACTTCCGACTTCAACTTTATTTTGATTTTAGTGGTCACTTAGGACAGTACGGTCCCCCAGATCTCTTGGTATGGCTGCTATTGTATGCACCTCGTCGGATTGTACTGCATATCTGTAAGAGACGTACTGTGTATTTTTATGCATCTTAATATACATACTGTATGTATATTAGGGATGTGCACAGTTATTTGAATATCCGAACGGACGTTAGTATTTGAATACTTGTGAGTATTCATTTTAGCGAATAAATTAAATTAAAATATCCATGTGACATTGTTACATACAAGGACAGACATACTATGACATTTCAAATTATTAATTTAATAAAACAAACTTTTCAATGTATTTTTTTTTTAACGGTAGCCGACCGGTAGCCTTCACGTGTGTAGTTTGTTGTTTATGTTGGCCAATCAAAACAGCAAAGACGCTCAATGTGGAGCAAGTGGAGTGAGAGTTCACTAATGCAGTGCAAGATGGAATAAAATTACGGAATTAAAAGTTAGTGAAATTAGAAGGAGTAGGCTACAATGAGCAACCAACAGGTAGGCTGATGTTTTATCTGAATGGGGTTGGGGAGAAAGCGCAGAATGTAGCCTTAATTAGCCTAGCTAGCTATAGCTGGCTAGCTTAGCTGGCTTATCTAGGCCAGGGTTTCTCAAAAATAGCATACAAGGAGTTTTACTATGACTTGGGTCGCGCATGGGGGTCCGCGGTGGTACTGCAGGAGATCTGTAGCCAGATCTCAAAATATATATTATAAAAAATGATCCCTCCCCCCATGAGTACTATTAACAACAGGTTAAACACATTTTGGCCAAGGAATCCATGAAATAAATTTAGAGTGTGTAACACAATAAAATGTAATATTATTAATCTACAATTTATGTTCTTAACCCTGGGCAACATGGGCCTGAGAGGCTCACAGGGATATTGGTAACCAGCGTACTCCACCAATTATTCATTTTTCAACTCAATATGTATTTATTTATTTGTTACATAAATGCACTGTAATTTCAGCTTTGAAACAGGAACGTTTTCTTTCTGCCTCGTGGAAAAATGTGTAGAATTGCAGGATATTCGTGTTAAAGCTGCAACAACAAAACATCTCAAAATGTGTAGAATTACAGGAAATTAGCTTGAAAACTGCTAAATGTTCTCTCCGATGCCAAGAGGTTTGTCCAGCCATGCACTGCCCAAGACATAGTAAAACAACTTGTATGCTATTTTTTATTCTCACTCGAGTTGTGTACAGATTATGAGGCGGTCCCTGATTAATTTGCAATCCCAAAAGGAGTCCCCGGCACCAGAAGGTTTGAGAACCCCTGCTCTAGGCTACTCCAGTCAACACAGGCACTGTTATATGGGATGATAAATAACATGGTGGCTGTAGCCGAGAGGCCTTGGCTAGTGGCTACTACATCTCTCTATCCTTTGGGGCGGCAGGTAGCCTGGCGGGTAGGAGCGTTGGGAACGGTTGCTGGATCGAATCCCCGAGGTGACAAGGTAAAAATGTGTCTTTCTGCCCCTGAGCAAGGCAGTTAACCCACTGTTCCCCGGGCACGATGACGTGGAAGTTGATTAAGGCAGCCCCCCGCGTTGGACACATTTCAGTTGAATGCATTCAGTTGTACAACTGACTAGGTACCCCTCTGTCTGCTCCTCCCATCTCACACACATTGGTCCCTCTGCAGCAATCGAGCGCCAGCTTCTCCCTCACGCAGAAGTGCTCAGGTTAAAACGTAAGTTTCAAAAACCACATGTATTATTTCATATTCAACAAAAGCTCATTACATTTACATTTGAGTCATTTAGCAGACGCTCTTATCCAGAGTGACTTACAGTTAGTGAGTGCACACATTCTTTTTTTATTTTTCATACCCCCCGTGGGAATCGAACTACCAACTGAGCTACATCCCTGCCGGCCATTCCCTCCCCTACCCTGGACGACGCTGGGCCAATTGTGCGCCGCCCCATGGGTCTCCCGGTCGCGGCCGGCCACGACAGAGCCTGGATTCGAACCAGGATCTCTAGTGGCACAGCTAGACCACTTCGCCACTCGGGAGGTTCATGATACTATTTGAATAGTGTATAGGCTATGTAAGACACACTAACAATGGGAAATCTCCTTACAGTAGCTGTCTCTCCAGGAAGTCAACACCGATGGTCTTCTTGTAGTCCTTGGTGAAGATGCCCTTGCAGTAGCGCTGGATCATGCTGGACTTCCCCACCGCACCGTTGCCCACCACCACCACCTTGATGGCCACTTCCATGTCCTCCTCCAACATGGCTGTGTGTTGCTGGGCTTTCCTCACACTTCCAGGCCGTCTGGTGTTGCTTTAGGAGGGCTGCCACTGGATCACTTAAACACCTCCTGGTAGAGACAACGATAAACCAGACTTTTAAGGTCTTAACATTGTTATTTTCTCTGCACAAAACCCTTGTCGTTCTGCAGTTCGAATATCCAAGTTACAGTCTCACCAACTGACGAGCCCAGCCCACATAAAAACATCCCTCTGTTTGTTCAGCAATATGATGTATTATGTTTGGATGAGGAGAACACTTTCTACCTCACTGCTCCTCAGTCTACCCATAAAACCCTCACTAGCTGGCCCTCTGTTTTACAGCCGAGTGTAAACACTAGCTAGTGCATCCCGGCTGCAGCCCTCTGAGGTAACGTCAGCTGATGGTTACATGCTACAGTCAGCTACACGTAGCTCAGTTACTGCCTCCATAGCTCTGCTCCCACACACTTTTCCATTAGGTAGCTGTCTGGGCCAGGCCGCCAGGGTCTGGCTAGGAGAGGGTGTAGCTGACGTGGCAGGCATTCAAGAGAGGAGAGGTAGCTGCCTGGGCCTGGCTAGGAGAGGGTGTAGATGCCTGGGCCTGGCCCTCGCTAGGAGAGGGTGTAGATGCCTGGCCCTCGCTAGGAGAGGGTGTAGATGCCTGGCCCTGGTTAGGAGAGGGTGTAGATGCCTGGGCCTGGCTAGGAGAGGGTGTAGATGCCTGGGCCTGGCTAGGAGAGGGTGTAGATGCCTGGGCCTGGCTAGGAGAGGGTGTAGATGCCTGGGCCTGGCTAGGAGAGGGTGTAGATACCTGGGCCTGGCTAGGAGAGGGTGTAGATGCCTGGGCCTGGCTAGGAGAGGGTGTAGTTGCCTGGGCCTGGCTAGGAGAGGGTGTAGATGCCTGGGCCTGGCTAGGAGAGGGTGTAGATGCCTGGGCCTGGCTAGGAGAGGGTGTAGCTGCCTGGGACTCGCTAGGAGAGGGTGCAGCTGACATGCCAGGGATTCAGTCATGTTCCAGATGACTAGGATATGCTGTTTTATGGGAATTTACATCTTACATCTGAGCAGGGAAAAATCCCCACAACCACACCCATGACAGTCTGCCAAAACCTCTTGCATGGTAATGTGATCGACAACGTCACAACATGTTGGCCTAAAAGTATCAGCTTGGTAGCAAAATAACACTAGAGGCTAGTGCTATGGGTCTATCATTATCATTAGCGTAGATACAAAAACAAAACAAAAGCTCTGGTTTGACTTAACCTCAACAGACTATGCAAGGAATGTCTTGTGGATCTGTCCAGGGTTCCACTGACTGCACACAAAGCGAAGGTAGGCCTTTTTCCCCCGAGTTTAAACTCTCAGAGATGTTTGTTATCCAACATCAGCTAATCCTATTCATAAAGTGGATGATCCAAGATCCAAGCCACACTGTAAACAGGCTGGCTTCTCAACCACAACGAAAGCTACAGTACCAGTCAAAAGTTTGGACACGCCTACTCATTCAAGGGTTTTTCTTTATTTTTACTATTTTCTACATTGTAGAATAATAGTGAAGGCATGAAAACTATGAAATAACACATATGGAATCATGTATTAACCAAAAAAGTGTTAAACAAATCAAAATATATTTGGGTGGTCCTCTGTGGCTCAATTGGTAGAGCATGGCGCTTGTAACGCCAGGGTAGTGGGTTCGATCCCCGGGACCACCCATACATAAAAATGTATGTACACATGACTGTAAAGTCGCTTTGGATAAAAGCGTCTGCTAAATGGCATATTATTATTATTATATTATTATTCTTCAAATAGCCACCCTTTGCCTTGATGACAGCTTTTCACACTCTTAGCATTCTCTCAACCAGCTTCACCTGGAATGCTTTTCCAAGTCTTGAAGGAGTTCCCACATATGCTGAGCACTTCTTGGTTGCTTTTCCTTCACTCTGCCGTCCGACTCATCCCAAACCATCTCAAATTGGCTTGAGGTCGGGGGATTGTGGAGGCCAGGTCATCTGATGCAGCACTCCATCACTCTCCTTCTTGGTAAAATAGCCCTTACACAGCCTGGAGGGGTGTTGAGTCATTGTCCTGTTAAAAAACAAATGATAGTCCAACTAAGCCCAAACCAGATGGGATGGCGAATCGCTGCAGAATGCTGTGGTGGCCATGCTGGTTAAGTGTGCCTTGAATTCTAAATAAATAATAATTATAATAATATGCCATTTAGCAGACGCTTTTATCCAAAGCGACTTACAGTCATGTGCGCATACATTTTTACATATGGGTGGTCCCGGGGATCGAACCCACTACCCTGGCGTTACAAGCGCCATACTCTACCAATTGAGCTACAGAGGACCATAAATCACAGACAGTGTCACCAGCAAAGCACCTCCACACCATAACACCTCCATGCTTTACGGTGGGAAATACACATGCGGAGATCATCCGTTCACCCACACCGCGTCTCACAAAGACACGGCGGTTGGAACCAAAAATCTCTAATTTGGTCTCCGGACCAAAGGACAAATTTCCACCGGTCTAATGTCCATTGCTCGTGTTTCTTGGCCCAAGCAAATCTCTTCTTCTTATTGGTGTCCTTTAGTAGTGGTTTCTTTGCAGCAATTCGACCATGAAGGCCTAATTCACACAGTCCCCTCTGAACAGTTGATGTTGAGATGTGTCTGTGACTTGAACTCTGTGAAGCATTTATTTGGGCTGCAATTTCTGAGGCTGGTAACTCTAATGAACCTATCCTCTGCAGCAGAGGTAACTCTGGGTCTTCCATTCCTGTGGCAGTCCTCATGCGAGCCAGTTTCATCATGGCGCTTGATGGTTTTTGCGACTGCACTTGAAGAAACTTTCAAAGTTCTTGAAATGTTCCATACTTACTGACCTTCATGTCTTAAAGTAATGATGGACTGTCGTTTCTCTTTGCTTATTTGAGCCGTTCTTGCCATAATATGGACTTGGTCTTTTACCAAATAGGGCTTTCTTCTGTATACCCCCCCCCCCCCACCTTGTCACAACACAACTGATTGGCTCAAATGCATTAAGAAGGAAAGAAATTCCACAAATTAACTTAAGAAGGCACACCTGTTAATTGAAATGCATTCCAGATGACTACCTCATGAAGCAGGTTGAGAGAATGCCAATAGTGTGCAAAGCTGTCATCAAGGCAAATAATCTCAAATATAAAATATATTTTGATTTGTTTAACACTTTTTTGGTTACTACATGTGTTATTTCATAGTTTTGATGTCTTCACTATTATTCTACAATGTAAAACATTTTTTTTAATGACTGGTTGTGTACCTACTAACCAAACCATGTCCCATTATCCAGACTGTCACAAATTGCCATGTTGTCAACACACAAGCCAACACAATACAGACTAACCAAACAACATGGAAGATTCTAGGTAGATGAGGCTACTAGGCGACTGGAACGACCACAGATTGAGTTACAAAGTAGAGCCTCTCCCACAACGTCTCATCAAAGGTAACTGAATACAGAGCTGGCTGTAACTTAGCTGCAAGCAAGGACACACCAGCTTCATTTACCATTCGCTCCGATTTTGCACAGACTGTTGAAATGGCATGCACTTATATGAATTTAGCCCAAACTGCAGCTGACACAGTAAAGCTTGCCAGAACTTGATGTTCCACTGTATAAAAACGTATTTCCTTGGCTACATTGACTCTTCAAATACACTTTGCTTGTATAGATTTAGCTTAAAATCAGACATTTGTCTTAGAGGAACGTGCTGTTATGTCTAGACCTACCTGTAGGCTGCATAGTTAGATTGTCAGGTTTGTCACTTTGAAGGAACACACTGGTAACCAGGCATACACATCCACAGTGCTCGTGTAAACACCCCACTAAGGTCACAACATGACTTCAAACAACATCAATATACCTATTATTAACGTCTTCATTAAAAACTGCTTGGTACTACGGCCTACTTTAAATCAGAAGACTGTTAATTGACAAATTGCCAGAACAAGAACAGCATCTGCTGATGAGGTTTACACTTTAGAATGGCACTACTCGACATCATCATCACCAGGGAATGCTGCATGCAGTGAGCTGAGAGAGGATGGGGTCATATTGCAAAGGTGACTTGCTGATCAGTGCTTGAAAAAATTTGTTTTTTAAATCCACGAAATAAGATGTCAGATTCATGATTTTATAGTAGCTAGCTAATCATGTTATTTGTTCAGAAGCTGTCCAACGCTTGATACAAAGTCTTACTCATGAGGATCACTGAAACAAAGAATATCATTAACAATATTGTATAATTTCGAGTGATACACTCGTAACATTTCTCTTACCTGCATCCAGTTACATGACCGTCTGGCTCTTACAGCTGCAACAGGCAACAAACAGCACGAGACTAAAACAAAATACAATTGCTGCGCAATGAAAGAGAATAGCGCCTGTTTTTATTTATTTACCAAACGAAATATAACAAGCTATAATAAACTGTAACGTAGTAACAATCAAATCGTTGCAACAATTTGTAAAGCTAACTTAGCGAGCTAGTCATGTAACGTTAGCTAGCTAAAGAACGATGGATTGTCAGGTCTCCACGTTCAGCTAACTTTCGCTAGCACGTCTCCTTGTAGGCGTAGCTACGAATAGCAGCTAGCTGGACTTGTTAGCACTTAACACTCTAGTTTATGTCATAAATCACAATAACTAGCGACACAACAAGAGGAGACGAACATCCACGCTTTTCATCGTTGTAACAAGTCGTCTAATCCTATTTCACAAAGCGACAACTTTAATTCAATAAATTGTTGTTGCCTTGCTAGCTATATTTGCTTGGCTCTCTCCCACAGCTGCAGTCCGGTTGCTATAAACGCTTTTGGTTTCCGGTAGCAGAAGCGCAGTTCACTGCAACTCAATGGGTCCGTTTCTGAACTACAGCGCCTGTAAAATAAATTCCTCCTAGTTGATCTTGAGTGTGTGTGGCTCGGTTGTGACCATCCTAGTGTCGCTACTCCCCTAGGTACTGATCTATGGTCAGTTTTACTAGTTATATTTTCTATCTACCTTGGAGTTTGATTGAAACGTTGTTCTGATCCTAGATGTATGGTTAGAGGTGGAAGAATGTCATGAGAGGCGGAATCGGAGTGTTGAAACCTGTAATTATGTCTTGCAGACTTTCCAACACTTTCCAAGGCCCTGATTGGGTTTCTCCCGTTTGTCATTTTCCCACACTGTGATTCGAACGCTCTGTGGCACAAATCAAGAGTAAACAGAAGCAAATCTAGCTCTCTTGATAAAACAAGTAAAGCGAGTTACCGGTAAATTGTTGGAATTGTAGAAATTGCTTGTATTCACTAACTTATTGTTTAACTTGTGAAATCTGAAGACGTAAACCTGTTCATATTGACAGTGTCACCTTTATATACATAACATTACATGGGGTTTTGATCTTGTTTTGTCATTCCAGTGTTGAAGACGGTTGAAAACCTTGCAGTGAGCTATGTGAAAACATCTGAACAATATACCAAGAAACTGGATGCAGAGTTCTCCAACTTGAACTTTCCCTACCAAATAGTACAAAATGATGCGCAATATGAATCAAATCGAGACATTCAGAATTCCATAATAAGTACATAAAGAAGATATTAATATTGTGTATTGACTTAAAACTTTCATCAAAGGTAACCTGAAAACACTGGTGAATTGCTGGTGGTGAGGAAGAGCTTGAGATTGTAATGGTTTCTTTTGGGATGTTGAGATTATTTCTTTTTAAAGCCCGCTAAGGGTGACAGGAAACCTCAGATTGGCCCCAGTGAATATGAGAAGCGACGAAAGGACCACATCTCCCACTTCGTTCTCCGGCTTGAATACTGCCAAATAACGTCTAGGAGTAAACCATGAATAAAGTCTAGCGAACCTACCGGTTCCAAGTGGAAAAAGCATCTACTTAATTTTTTCCAATAGAAATAACACCATTCTCCATACACTGTAATTTACAACTTGATAAGAGCTATTGATAATAGCTAGGTAAATTAGTAGTCTGTTTTGGATAAGAGAATTGTAAATATAAATGACACTTGTTTTAGATCTATTTGACCTTATTGCTTGCGACTAATGTGAAACCAGTCATATGGCAGCAAACTCAAGTTTATATTTCCCACACTGTTTATGAAATGCTGTGCCATTATGAAGAATTGAAATTGTACGGCCTTTTAACTTGCAGGGATGGGAACTCTAACGTCTTAATTATAGGCTACCTGACTTTCTGTCTGCTATTTTTATCCAGTTAAATATTAGCGACTATCAGTATCGACTGTCAGTATGCAGAGTAACCACACATATTCAACTGCCAATTTACTGTTGGTTCCCTTCAGTTGGTATACATTATTATTCAATTTAATTATGTTGTTTCATTTACCTTAATTTTCTTCCTCTGTAAATTCCGTCATGGCCGTGTGGTTGTTGCTGAGGATCTTTACTAACAGTTGATATAAAAAAAAAGACATGTAGGCTAATTAAATCATTATGGAGCGTAGACCAAACCGTAACAGTTAGAACCCAACGCATGGCGCAATACTTGGCTGTGTCATCACACAGCTCCCTGGTTAGTGCAGGCAATAGACGAGGGTATAGCCTACTATTGTACACTGTTCTAACTATTATACTTATATGTACACTAATCTTCCAACATTACCATGGGTTGAAGAACTGAATGTGGCAATTTTCAAAATGAATCAAACCACCGTTTTCTTTCTTTCGTGCGGATCTTCGTCAGGTCTTTCATTGATCCCTAAAACTCTGAACCGTTCTCTTGCTATACTCTATTGTCGTCAAAATTCGAACTAAATGGTACACCGTATTTAAAGGGATGGCTTAAGATAAATGTACTGAAAACCCTATTGAATGAAAACTCCACGAGAAAATCTTGTCCAGCAAGTAGGGCGGTTTTCAGCGGTTGAATAACATTTTTTAAGAACTCGCAAGGTAGCCACACCTGCAGAGGGCGTTACGCGACTGAATACGGTAAGTCTGAATACCAAATACTGAGAAGTGAGTAGGAAAGGCATACATTCCTAAATCGGAATCGGGCCCTTATTTTGTAAATTGAACAAACAATGTTCATTTTTTAAATCTTATAGAGAACATCTCAGACGGTGGTTTATCCAGCAAGAGATCTACCTTTTCCGTTATCGATTCAATGACCTGCCTTCCAAATACAAAAGCGAATTTCTGCATTGCAATAATCTTCACTATGATACGGTGAGGCTATTTATATTGTGGAGGGAAATACACATTTTACTCGCATATGTGAGCAAAACACCTCTGACACCAATATAATGACGGGAATTGGCATAACCAAGCAATTGGTTCATCCATGTCCTCTATTGGTAAATGCAACAAGTGTTTGCACTGGTGCAAAATTGATTTGACTTGTATTATATATATATATTTTTTTTAAGTAACAGGTAAACTTAGCTAAATGTAAATTCTCAGTAAATCTGGGATGTATTCATTAGTTCAATAGAAACTCTAGTTTTCTTTGCAAAAAGTTTTTCCGTTTGGAGTAAACAGTTTCCGAAAAAAAACGTTTTGCACCAGAATCCGACTAATTTTTTACATTATGTTGCTCTACCGTCTCTTATGACCGAACAGAGCTTCTGGACATCAGAACAGTGATTACTCACCTTGAACTGGACGAATAATTTTTATTTTATGAGTGGGACAAGAGGGATTTTCTCCAAACACCCGACAGGCCCCTCATCCCCTTCATTAGCAGTAGAAAGAAAAGGAGATATCGGGGTGCTTGGTAAGGAGCGGGCGACAAGTGGCTAATCTGCCTTTGCGATCGATACTATTGGCCAATTTACAATCGCTTGATAATGAAATGGACGAACCACAGGCACGAATATCCTACCAACAGGACATTAAAAACTGTAATATCTTATGTTTCATCGAGACAAATCAAATCAAATCAAATTGTATTGGTCACATGCGCCGAATACAACAGGTGCAGACATTACAGTGAAATGCTTACTTACAGCCCTTAACCAACAGTGCATTTATTTTAAACAAAAATAAAGTAAAAATAAAACAACAACAAAAAAAGTGTTGAGAAAAAAAAGAGCAGAAGTAAAATAAAGTGACAGTAGGGAGGCTATATATACAGGGGGGTACCGTTGCAGAGTCAATGTGCGGGGGCACCGGCTAGTTGAGGTAGTTGAGGTAATATGTACATGTGGGTGGAGTTAAAGTGACTATGCATAAATAATTAACAGAGTAGCAGCAGCGTAAAAAGGATGGGTGCAAATAGTTTGCAGTGCAAATAGTCCAGGTAGCCATGATTAGCTGTTCAGAAGTCTTATGGCTTGGGGGTAGAAGCTGTTGAGAAGTCTTTTGGACCTAGACTTGGCACTCCGGTACCGCTTGCCGTGCGGTAGCAGAGAGAACAGTCTATGACTAGGGTGGCTGGAGTCTTTGACAATTTTGAGGGCCTTCCTCTGACACCGCCTGGTATAGAGGTCCTGGATGGCAGGAAGCTTTGCCCCAGTGATGTACTGGGCCGTACGCACTACCCTCTGTAGTGCCTTGCGGTCGGAGGCCAAGCAGTTGCCATACCAGGCGGTGATGCAACCAGTCAGGATGCTCTCGATGGTGCAGCTGTATAATTTTTTGAGGATCTGAGGACCCATGCCAAATCTTTTCAGTCTCCTGAGGGGGGATAGGCTTTGTCGTGCCCTCTTCACGACTGTCTTGGTGTGTTTGTACCATGATAGTTCGTTGGTGATGTGGACACCAAGGAACTTGCAGCTCTCAACCTGTTCCACTACAGCCCCGTCGATGAGAATGGGGGCGTGCTCAGTCCTCTTTTTTTTCCTCTAGTCCACAATCATCTCCTTTGTCTTGGTCACGTTGAGGGAGAGGTTGTTGTCCTGGCACCACACGGCCAGATCTCTGACCTCCTCCCTATAGGCTGTCTCATCGTTGTCGGTGATCAGGCCTACCACTGTTGTGTCGTCGGCAAACTTAATGATGGTGTTGGAGTCGTGCCTGGCCATGCAGTCATGGGTGAACAGAGAGTACAGGAGGGGACTGAGCACGCACCCCTGAGGGGCCCCCGTGTTGAGGATCAGTGTGGCAGATGTGTTGTTACCTACCCTTACCACCTGGGGGCGGCCCGTCAGGAAGTCCAGGATCCAGTTGCAGAGGGAGGTGTTTAGTCCCAGGATCCTTAGCTTAGTGATGAGCTTAGAGGGCACTATGGTGTTGAATGCTGAGCTGTAGTCAATGAATAGCATTCTCACGTAGGTGTTCCTCTTGTCCAGGTGGGAAAGGGCAGTGTGGAGTGCAATAGAGATTGCATCATCTGTGGATCTGTTGGGGCGGTATGCAAATTGGAGTGGGTCTAGGGTTTCTGGGATAATGCTGTTGATGTGAGCCATGACCAGCCTTTCAAAGCACTTCATGGCTACAGACATCAGTGCTACGGGTCGGTAGTCATTTAGGCAGGTTATCTTAGAGTCCATGGGCACGGGGACTATGGTGGTCTGCTTGAAACATGTTGGTATTACAGACTCAGTCAGTGACATGTTGAAAATGTCAGTGAAGACACTTGCCAGTTGGTCAGCACATGCTCGGAGTACACGTCCTGGTAATCCGTCTGGCCCTGCAGCCTTGTGAATGTTGACCTGCTTAAAAGTCTTACTCACATCGGCTACGGAGAGCGTGATCACATAGTCATCCGGAACAGCTGGTGCTCTCATGCATGCTTCAGTGTTGCTTGCCTCGAAGCGAGCATAGAAGTGGTTTAGCTCGTCTGGTAGGCTTGTGTCACTGGGCAGCTCGCGGCTGTGCTTCCCTTTGTAGTCTGTAATAGTTTTCAAGCCCTGCCACATCCGACGAGCGTCAGAGCCGGTGTAGTACGATTCAATCTTAGTCCTGTATTGACTCTTTGCCTGTTTGATGGTTCGTCGGAGGTCATAGCGAGATTCCTTATAAGCGTCCGGGTTAGAGTCCCGCTCCTTGAAAGCGGCAGCTCTACCCTTTAGCTCAGTGCGGATGTTTCCTGTAATCCATGGCTTCTGGTTGGGGTATGTACGTACGGTCACTGTGGGGACGACATCATCGATGCACTTATTGATGAAGCCAGTGACTGATGTGGTGTACTCCTCAATGCTGTCTGAAGAATCCCGGAACATGTTCCAGTCTGTGCTAGCAAAACAGTCCTGTAGCTTAGCATCTGCGTCATCTGACCACTTTTTTATTAACCGAGTCACTGGTGCTTCCTGCTTTAGTTTTTGCTTATAAGCAGGAATCAGGAGGATATAGTTATGGTCAGATTTGCCAAATGGAGGGCGAGGGAGAGCTTTGTATGCATCTCTGTGTGTTGAGTAAAGGTGGTCTAGAGTTTTTTTTCCTCTGGTTGCACATTTAACATGCTGGTAGAAATTAGGTAGAACGGATTTAAGTTTGCCTGCATTAAAGTCCCCGGCCACTAGGAGCGCTGCATCTGGATGAGCGTTTTCCTGTTGATTAATGGCCTTGTACAACTCATTCAGTGCAATCTTAATGCCAGCATTGGTTTGTGGTGGTAAATAGACAGCTATGAAAAATATAGATGAAAACTCTCTTGGTAAATAGTGTGGTCTACAGCTTATCATAAGATACTCTACCTCAGGCGAGCAAAACCTTGAGACTTCCTTAGTATTTGATTTTGTGCACCAGCTGTTGTTTACAAATATACACAGACCGCCACCCCTTGTCTTACCGGAGTCAGCCGTTCTGTCCTGCCGATGTAGCGTATAGCCTGCTAGCTGAATGTTATCATTGTCGTCGTTCAGCCACGACTCGGTGAAACATAAGATATTACAGTTTTTAATGTCCCGTTGGTAGGATAACTGTAATCTTAAGTCATCCACTTTATTTTCAAATGATTGAACGTTGGCTAATAGGATTGATGGAAGAGGCAGTTTACTCGCTCGCCGTCGGATCCTTACAAGGCACCCCGATCTACGTCCACGATATCTCCGTCTCTTCCTCACGCGAATGACGGGGATTTGGGCCTTGTCGGGTGTCTGTATGATATCCTTCGCGGCCGCCTCGTTGAAGAAAAAATCTTCGTCCAATACGAGGTGAGTAATCACTGTCCTGATATCCAGAAGCTCTTTTTGGTTATAAGAGACGATGGCAGAAACATTATGTACAAAATAAATTACAAATAACGCGGAAAAACACACATAATAGTACAATTGGTTAGAGGGCTGTAAAACGGCAGCCATCTTCTCCGGCGCTGAATGATGACATGAATAACATACAGCTGGCGGGTTATACACTATCCGCAGGATAGAACAGCAGCCTCTAGTAAAACAAGGGGTGGCGGTCTATGTATATTTGTAAACAACAGCTAGTGCACAATATGTAAGGAAGTCTCGAGGTTGTGCTCGCCTGAGGTAGAGTATCTCATGATAAGCTGTAGACCACACTATCTACCAAGAGAGTTTTCTTCCTATATTTTTCGTAGCTGTCTATTTACCACCACAAACCGATGCTGGCACTAAGACCGCACTCAATGAACTGTATATGGCCATAAGCAAACAGGAAAACGCTCATCCAGAGGCGGCGCTCCTAGTGGTCGGGGACTTTATTGCAGGGAAACTTAAATCAGTTTTACCTCATTTCTACCAGCATGTTAATTGTGCAACCAGAGGGGAAAAAACTCTAGACCACCTTTACACCACACACAGAGACACATACAAAGCTCTCCCTCGCCCTCCATTTGGAAAATCTGACCATAATTATATCCTCCTGATTCCTGCTTACAACCAAAATCTAAAGCAAGAAGCACCAGTGACTCGGTCAATAAAGAATTGGTCAGATGAAGCAGATGCTAAGCTACAGGACTGTTTTGCTAGCACAGACTGGAATATGTTCTGGGATTCTTCCGATGGCATTGAGGAGTACACCACATCAGTCACTGGCTTCATCAATAAGTGCATCGATGACGTCGTCCTCACAGTGACTGTACGTAAATACCCCAACCAGAAGCCATGGATTACAGGCAACATCCGCACTGAGCTAAAGGGTAGAGCTGCCGCTTTCAAGGAGCGGGACTCTAACCCGGAAGCTTATAAGGAATCCCGCTATTCCCTCCGACGAACCATCAAACAGGCAAAGTGTCAATATAGGACTAAGATCGAATCATACTACACCGGCTCTGACGCTCGTCGGATGTGGCAGGGCTTGCAAACTATTACAGACTACAAAGGGAAGCACAGCCGTGAGCTGCCCAGTGACACGAGCCTACCAGACGAGCTAAATTACTTCTATGCTTGCTTTGAGGCAAGTAACACTGAAATGCATGAGAGCATCACCTGTTCCGGACGACTGTGTGATCACGCTCTCCGTAGCCTATGTGAGTAAGACCTTCATACAGGTCAACATTCACAAGGCCGTAGGGCCAGACGGATTACAAGGACTTGTACTCCGAGCATGTGCTGACCAACTGGCAAGTGTCTTCACTGACATCTTCAACCTCTCCCTGTCTGAGTCTGTAATACCAACATGTTTCAAGCAGACCACCATAGTATCTGTGCCCAAAAACACTAAGGTAACCTACCTAAATGACTTCCGACCCATAGCACTCACGCCTGTAGCCATGAAGTGCTTTGAAAGGCTGGTCATGGCTCACATCAACACCATTATCACAGAAACCCTAGACCGACACAATTTGCATATCGCCCAAACAGATCCACAGATGATGCAATCTCTATTGCGCTCCACACTGCCCTTTCACATCTGGCCAAAAGAAACACCTATGTGAGAATGCTATTCATTGACTACAGCTCAGCGTTCAACACAATAGTGCCCTCAAAGCTCCTCACTAAGCTAAGCACCCTGGGACTAAACATCTCCCTCTGCAACTGGATCCTGGACTTCCTGACGGGCCGCCCCCAGGTGGTAAGGGTAGGTAACAACACATCCGCCACGCTGATCCTCAACACTGGGGCCCCTCAGGGGTATGTGCTCAGTCCCCTCCTGAACTCCCTGTTCACTCATGACTGCATGGCCAGGCACGACTCCAACACCATCATTAGGTTTGCAGATGACACAACAGTGGTAGGGCTGATCACCAACAATGACGAGACAGCCTATAGGGAGGAGGTCAGAGTCCTTGCCGTGTGGTGCCAGGACAACAACCTCTCCCTCAACGTGATCAAGATAACGGAGATGTTTGTGGACTACAGGAAAAAGAAGAGGACCGAGCACGCCCCCATTCTCATCGACGGGGCTGTAGTGGAGCAGGTTGAGAGCTTCAAGTTCCTTGGTGTCCACATCACAAGCAAACTAACATGGTCCAAGCACACCAAGACAGTTGTGAAGAGGGCACGACAAAATGTATTCCCCTAAGGAGACTGAAAAGATTTGGCATGGGTCCTCAGATCCTCAAAAGGTTCTACAGCTGCACCATCAAGAGCATCCTGACTGGTTGCATCACTGTCTGGTATGGCAACTGCTCAGCCTCTGACCGCAAGGCACTACAGAGGGTAGTGCGTACGGCCCAGTACATCACTTGGGCCAAGCTTCCTGCCATCCAGGACCACTATACCAGGCGGTATCAGAGGAAGGCCCTAAAAATGGTCAAAGACTCCAGCCACCCTAGTCATAGTGTCACGTCTCCTCCCGTTGCTCCCCTCCGGCGCTCTGATTCGCCGGTCTACTGAGCCACGGGTCTGAGCGCACCACCTCGGCAACACCGGAATGGAAACCCAACGCACCCTAATCACCTCCAGCGCACCTGCACCTCATCATCTCATCACTACCCCTATATAGCCCTGGACTGTTCAGTGTTGTGTTGTGTGTGATTGTTATTGTGTTGTTGTGTCCTCGCTCTTTGTTGTTCTCTTGCTCAGTGTTAAGTAAACCTTTACATTGTTGATTCCTGCGTCTGCATCTTCGTATCCTCAGTACTCGTCACAGAATCACACACCAATCACGAAGATGGATGCAGCAAGGAATCCTCCTGGAGTTTCCCAGCGCCTCGACCAGCACCAGCAGCAGATTGCGCAGCTGAACGCCGCCATGCAGGAAGTGCTCCAAACGCTGCATAAACGGACCATCGCTCCGGTTCCACCTCAGGGAGCGGTGAGTGCACCCAGTCCACCTCCTCCCGGGCTATCACCAACGTCTAAGGGACCCCTCGCCCTGCCGGACCGCTATGACGGGAAAACAACGAAATGTAGAGGCTGCCTGCTACAGGTTTCACTGTATCTGGCGCGTCAGCCTGGGGGATCTCCATCGGACCAAACCAGGATAGCTCTGGTGATTTCGCTACTGAAGGGAAAGGCGCTGGATTGGGCCACGGCAGTCTGGGAAGGAGGTGAGGCCGCGGCGCTTCCGTACTCCACCTTCCTCGCTCGGTTCAGGGCGGTGTTTGATCATCCCATGGAGGGAAAGGATGGGGGTGAGCGTCTCCTCCGGCTACAACAGGGAGAGGTGGCCGTGTGCGAGTATGCCCTGAGTTTTCGCACGGTGGCGGCGTCTACCGGCTGGAATGAGCGTGCTCTGCGCACAGCCTTCAGGAGAGGCTTACGAGAGGACATCACGACGGAACTCGCATGTCGGGAAGACAAGATCGACCTTGATACCCTCATCGCCACTTCCATTCGTCTTGACGACATGTTGAGAGACCGATGACGTTCCCAACACCTCCCGGAGCGTCGACGCTCACCCCATCTGAGCCATGGAAGCCGCCCTGCCTCCGAGTCCTCACCCATGGAGGTGGGCAGCAGTCCCTACACCACCACAGACCACAGATCCCCTGGCAGCTCCCTATCTAGGTGGTATGGCTCCCGTCGCTGCTCCGTGAGTGTTCCGTCATCACCTGTCACCAAACCATTGTTTTTAGTTCCCCTAACGGTGAATGGTTCTTCCTTCTCTTCGCTTTCTACGGCCATGATAGATTCTGGATCAGCGGGGAACCTTATCGATAGGGAGCTGGTCTCTGAATGGGGGTTGCCCACTGTGCCACTGCCTTCTCCGCTACACGTCACCTCGCTGGACAATAAACCACTTGGATCAGGCACCATTATGCACGTCACTCTCCCCATCACCATCACCATTCCCACATTACCGGAGCACCACGAGGAGCTGTCCTTCCACATTGTCACGTCACCCCTTCACCGGATCGTCTTGGGATTACCCTGGCTCAGACTTTACAACCCCACCATCAATTGGATCAACAAGAGGATCACAGCCTGGTCCCCCTCATGCCGGAGGACTTGGCTGCCGGTGGTTTGTTGTTCCACGTCAGTGGAGAGTTCGGAGTCCGCCCTCCAGCCCAACATTCCACGTGAGTACGCAGATCTCTCCGATGTCTTCTCTGCCTTCAAGGCTAAGTGTCTCCCTCCTCACAGGCCGTGGGACTGCGCCATTGACCTGCTGGAGGGACAACACCCCCCGAAGAGTTGCATTTACTCCCTCTCCATAGCAGAGACTGAGGCCATGGAGAAGTATGTGGCGGAGACCCTGAAACAGGGGTTCATCAGACGCTCTACCTCTCCTGCCTCCGCCAGCTTCTTCTTTGTGGCCAAAAAAGACGGAGGACTGAGACCATGCATTGACTACCGGGGGCTGAACGCAGTCACCACCAAGTACCGGTACCCCCTCCCTCTGGTTCCGTCGGCCATCGAGCAGCTGCGAGGGGCCCGGTACTTTACCAAGTTGGACCTGAGGAGTGCCTACAACCTGATTCGAATCCGGGAAGGAGACGAGTGGAAGACAGCATTCAGCACAACCTCAGGCCACTATGAATACTGCGTCATGCTCTACGGCCTCGCCAACGCACCTTCCGTGTTCCAGTCCTTCGTCAATGACATGTTCCGAGACATGCTGAGTAGACAGGTGGTGGTGTACATTGAAGATATCCTGATCTACTCGGCTACGTTCGAGGAGCACGTCAGGGACAACAGAGCGGTCCAACTCCGCCTCCGGGAACACAGCCTGATGGTGAAGGGGGAGAAATGAGAATTCCACCAACAGGCCATCTCCTTCCTGGGATACAGGATCAGTCCTCAGGGGGTGTTCATGGAAAGAGCGAAGACTGACGCCGTCAGTTCATGGCCAGTCCCCACCACCATCAAGGGCCTACAAAGCTTCCTTGGCTTCGCAAATTTCTACAGGCGTTTCATCAGGTCCTTCAGCTCCATAGCCGCCTCGCTCACCTCTCTCCTTAAGGGGCCTCAGAAGCTGGCTTGGAACCCTGAGGCTGACGCTGCCTTCAAGAGGCTGAAGGAGCGGTTCACCACAGCACCCCTCCTGAAACATCCAGATCCAGCTCGTCCTTTCATCCTGGAGGTGGACGCATCTGAGGAGGGCGTGGGTGGGGTCCTCTCCCAGCGGCAAGGTAAGCCAGAGAAAATGTATCCCTGTGCCTTTTTCTCTAAAAAGCTTACCCCCGCAGAGAGGAACTATGGAGTTGGAGACAGGGAGTTGTTGCCGGTGGTCCTCGCTCTGGGGCGCGTGTATGTACCCACCAGGGTCTGTGACCGCCTGCTGATCTGGGCGCACACCACCCTTACGGCAGGGCACTCCGTCCGGTATGGCCCACCTTGGCTACTGATGTATCCCGCTATATCAACTCCTGTTCTATATGTGCCCAAACAAAGACACTTCGGAACGCCCTGGCAGGCAAACTAGTTCCTCTCCCAGTGCCTCAGCGACCTTGGTCACCCCTGTCCGTAGACTTTGTCACCGACCTCCCACGTTCGGGCGGCTTCACCACAGTCCTGGTGGTCGTAGATTGGTTCTCCAAATCATGCAGTTTTTTGCCACTAACTGGTCTTCCTTCTGCTCTCCAGGTCGCTGAGGTCCTGTTCCAACAGGTATTCCGGCATTCCCGGAGGACATCGTCTCGGACCGTGGCCCCCAATTCACCTCCCGAGTGTGGAAGGCTTTCCTGGAGAAGATCGGGGCCACGGCCAGCCTCACTTCCGGGTATAGGCCTCAGTCAAATGGGCAGGTGGAGCGCATGAACCAGGAGCTGGGGAGGTTTCTTCGTTGCCACTGTCAGGACCCGCAGGGTGAGTGGGCGTGGTTTCTACCCTGGGCAGAATATGCCCAGAACTCCTTCGTTCACTCCTCCACGGGGCTCATTCCCTTCCAGTGCGTCCTGGGGTACCAGCCGGCCCTGGCCCTTTGGACACCCAACCAGACCGATGCGCCCGCTGTCGACGAGTGGTTCTGAAGGGCCGGACAGGTCTGAGACGTGACCATGTCCATCTCCAGAGGGCCATTCGTCGGCAGTGGACCAAGCCGACCGCTACCGCAGTGAGGCCCCCATATTCCAGCCTGGTGATTGTGTCTGGCTGTCCACAAAAAACCTCCCTCTCCGCCTGCCCTGCAAGAAACTGAGCCCCCGGTTTGTGGGGCCGTTTAAGGTCCTCCGGCGGATAAATGAGTTATCGTACCGGCTGCTCCTTCCCCCTCACTACCGTTTCTCACCCACTTTTCATGTGTCTCTCCTCAGGCCGCTGGTTCCTGGTCTTCTGGCGGATGCCGTCCCCCGGGGTACACCCCTTGACGGGAGTCCGGCATATGCGGTGAGGGACCTGCTGGACTCCAGGTTCCGTGGGGGACGGCTCCGTTACCTGGTGGACTGGGAGTCGCGTGTCCGGGGGAGGTACTGTCACGTCTCCTCCCGTTGCTCCCCTCCGCCGCTCTGATTCGCCTGTCTACTGAGCCAACGGTCTGAACGCACCTCCTCGGCAACACCGGAATGGAAACCCAACGCACCCTAATCACCTCCAGCGCACCTGCACCTCATCATCTCATCACTACCCCTATATAGCCCTGGACTGTTCAGTGTTGTGTTGTGTGTGATTGTTATTGTGTTGTTGTTCTCTTGCTCAGTGTTAAGTAAACCTTTACATTGTTGATTCCTGCGTCTGCGCCCTGCCTCTTCGTATGCTCAGTTCTCGTCACACATAGACTGTTCTCTCTGCTACCGCACGGCAAGCGGTACCGGAGCGCCAAGTCTAGGTCCAAGAGGCTTCTAAACAGCTTCTGCCCCCAAGCCATAAGACTCCTGAACATCTAATCAAATGGCTACCCAGACTATTTGCATTGCCCCCCACCCCTCTTTTACGCTGCTGCTACTCTCTGTTTATTATCTATGCATAGTCACTTTAATAACTCTACCTACAAGTACATACTACCCCAATTACCTCGACTAAACGGTGCCCCCGCACATTGACTCGGTACCGGTATCCCCCGTATATAGCCTCGCTACTGTTATTTTACTGCTGCTCTTTAATTAATTGTTACTTTTATTTTGTATTATTTTATATTGTATTTTTTTGTTATTATATATATATATATATATTTGGTATTCTTTCTTAAAACTGCATTGTTGGTTAAGGGCTTGTAAGTAAGCATTTCACTGTAAGGTCTACACCTGTTGTATTCGGCGCATGTGACAAATAACGTTTGATTTGAATACACCCCTGGTCCTGAAGCTGTTTGGACATACTGTATTTCTGGTATTGTTTCAGACCTGCCAGCAGATGGTGCTGTCAGCTCGCAATAGTATACATGTCTTAAAATGTCTGCTGTGGGGAGAGTTGTTTTTGCAATGGTTCTATTTTAATTTGAATCTCATTATTTTACTTCAAGGTGCATTTCATGAGATGTGTTGCAGCTAATTGCAATACATTTAAACTTGTAAAAGATGAATCAATTGAACTTTAAGAAGTAAATGGGATGAATTTACAGTAGTGTATAAAACATTCTCCTTTTCATTCTATTTGACATGACCATTGAGCGAACACTGTTTTTTAGTAATGCAGTATGGCAACGAGGGAGGTGACCCCCACCCACCCCAATTACTCTTGGCGGTTAGTGGTAAACTAAAATAGATTTTTGCACTGTGAAAGGCAAGCAAAAGGTGTTCATCACCTGCATGCCCAGAAGGAGATAGGTAAAACATTTTATATATAATTATATATAATTATTTGAGTGACAGGTGAAAAAGTGTTTGTTATGGCCGCAGGTTCTACATAGCTGGCAGCCGTTCTTTGTTAATGGTTATGTCTTGGAGATGGGCGACAAGGTTCTAACTCCGTCTGCCCTTAAGGTTAGCTGTGTTTACCTCTTAGTGTTTATGCCTGATGCTCTGTGATTATAAAGGCTCTGATGCATTCTGGGTCTTCAGTGTAAGATATCCCACAATGGCCAAAACGGACTGAAACCGGGAGGGACTAATGTATACTAATGAATACGACCCAGCTCTCCACATTCACTCACCTTACCATGTGTTTACACCTTACTTTATTGATTTAGACACATACCAGTCAGATAGGTCATCGGCAGACCGGGGACACATTGTCTATCATTTGTTTAGGCCTAAGAGGACACTATTGACAGGGAAGTGTACTGTACAGTCTTCATCTCACTCCAGAGAATGCAACAACATTACATTGTTAGCTATACAATCAAGTGTCACTATGCTTCTTTCTGTCACTGAATGCCCACCACCTTTTTCCTAATGTCTAGATGAGTGTTGAGGAGAAGAAAAACCTGATGGACAAACTCGTTAACTCAAGTTTTGCTGTCAGCGGGATCACGGTTGAGGACCAAGACTTCTACAAAGTGAGTTATACATTTTTTGTATTATTTTCTACAAACATGACAATATTCTATTAGAGAACATACAAGTGCATCCCTGTGTAAAGATAACAAATATTCTATTGGGAGGCAAAATATCTGGATGAGCAAGTTATGTTGAATGTATAACCTCATACCCCCTTTCCTGTTTATTTTTTTCAAGGTCCCATTCCAAGATGCATTGGATCTGGTGGGAACCAGGAAGGTGTACCTGAAGGGGGGTTATGTCTTCATCCCTCACCAGGACATTGTCACCACCACAAGACTGTCCAAAGCACTCGCGGTAGGGAGATTTTTGTAGACCTCAGTTTAGTTTTTTAATCCCAAAAAATAATTACTACATGGCATGTAACCTGTATGTAATTTGAGTTTAAAGGTGTTCACATCACATAATTCCCAGCCTGACATAAGCTGTTCCTATAGGACTTTATGGAGGTAACTTCATATTATCCTTCATACTAGTAACTTCATATTATCCTAGGAATACTCTGCCCCTCATTAGAAGTCTTAAATCCACGGAGAAGCGAGGGAGGGATATGTTTAGTACGCTCAATCCATTTATTCATTCATTAGAATTGGGGGGGGGGCTATTTACTGGGGGCTATTCCTTCTCTGCAGGCCATATTTACTGGGGGCTATTCCTTCTCTGCAGGCCATATTTACTGGGGGCTATTCCTTCTCTGCAGGTCATATTTACTGGGGGCTATTCCTTCTCTGCAGGTCATATTTACTGGGGGCTATTCCTTCTCTGCAGGTCATATTTACTGGGGGCTATTCCTTCTCTGTAGGTGGAGGAGGGCTCTAACGATGATACCAAAATCGAAAGGAATAACGCATTAAATTAAACTGTGCATTTGTAGTTCTCACAATGCCATTATCACACTAGCTCACAGGGTAAAAGGGATCTCAAATGTCTCTGAGTGGATATCTACCAAGGCCCTGTGTTATGG
The DNA here is from genome assembly GCF_020615455.1 of Coregonus clupeaformis. Lineage (NCBI taxonomy): Eukaryota > Metazoa > Chordata > Actinopteri > Salmoniformes > Salmonidae > Coregonus > Coregonus clupeaformis. The sequence goes on along the minus strand of NC_059222.1, from coordinate 36,559,831 downwards.
AGCAATGCCTTCTCTGAATAGTAGAACATAAGTCTGAATAAAAGCTTTGGTACAGTAAATGTAAGCAGTATAGAACATCTTTATGAATGAAATGCATATTTAACATAGTATATTAGAAGATAATGGTCGGCGTGCTTTGGTTAAATGACCGTTCATGCATTTAGCTGTTGTGCTAGTTTGATATGGCCTGTCTTACAGCATGTCTTTGGAGAGCACCAGCATTAAAGGCCCCAGCCCTGACAAGAAAACGATGAATTCCATTGTCAAGGTCCATTGGTCAGACAGCCCGATCAGTCATACATACTTAAACAATGCAATCTAAGATGTCTGCAGTGCATTGTCATTTGCCTACAATGGAGTAATTACCTGCATGGATGTCAGTGAGCAATGAGTGGGATGTCTGATGAGATGATGGTGTGTGTGTTGGGATGACGTGGTTGTGTGAGCGATTGGAAGGCAGTGGGACTGGATAGCTTTTTCCGGCCGTTGATGGGAGTAGGCGGGAAATATGATGGTTTCTTTAGGCCCGGCTGAGAATGGATGACAACGTACACTTGTGTAGGAGTTACAGATAATTCCTGCAAGCCTCCGTCCTCCCCCTCCACGGACCAGACTGAGATTAAAACCAGGCTGAGATTAGAGAGATGTTCTGAGGTTGGCCCTTTAGAAAGTAGAATAACTGTGTTATAGGCTAGACCGCAAGGCTTTTCTCCCAAAGACTGATAACAGTATGCAGCCTAGGCCTCTTTGTTGGAGCCCCATTCCCCTTGGCCTATGTCATTATAGCATTCTTTATTGTGCTCCTTGCTACATGTATAGTAGGTCCTAATTGGCCATTTGGAAGTTTCCCTTGGAAAAAAGATTTGCTGTTGCTGTAATATAAACTGCTGTGAGAGATGGTTTATTATATGGGAAAATCACATGATTACTTACACCAACGTGTTTAGTGTTGATCGTGTAGATCTGAGCTCTGCTGATAGCCATATATAAAGTGTTGTATATCAGGTGCTGAGAAATATAAACAACTGTCAAATGTGTTTCCAGTAAGCTTCTCTGCCTTACGATACATCATGCAGTATTTGTGTAGGCTGGCCTGTAGTAATTGAAGACAGTCAGTGCTAAGAACAGGTACTGGGGCCTTTTTAGATGCTACCAAAAAGAAATAATATATACAGTTGAAGTCGGAAGTTTACATACACCTTAGCCAAATACATTTAAACTCAGTTTTTCACAATTCCTGACATTTAATCCTAGTAAAAATTCCCTGTCCTAGGTCAGTTAGGATCACCACTTTATTTTAAGAATGTGAAATGTCAGAATAATAGTATAGATAATTATTTATTTCAGCTTTTATTTCTTTCATCACATTCCCAGTGGGTCAGAAGTTTACATACACTCAATTATTATTTGGTAGCATTGCCTTTAAATTGTTCAACTTGAGTCAAACATTTCGGGTAGCCTTCCACAAGCTTCCCACAATAAGTTGGGTGAATTTTGGCCCATTCCTCCTGACAGAGCTGGTGTAACTGAGTCAGGTTTGTAGGCCTCCTTTCTCGCACACGCTTTTTCATTTCTGCCCTCAAATGTTCTATAGAATTGAGGTCAGGGCTTTGTGATGGCCACTCCAATACCTTGATTTTGTTGTACTTAAGCCATTTTGCCACAACTATGGAAGTATGCTTGGGGTCATTGTCCATTTGGAAGACCCATTTGCAACCAAGCTTTAACTTCATGACTGATGTCTTGAGATGTTGCTTTAATATATCCACATAATTTTCCTTCCTCATGATATCATCTATTTTGTGAAGTGCACCAGTCCCTCCTGCAGCAAAGCACCCCCACAGCATGATGCTGCCACCCCCGTGCTTCACGGTTGGGATGGTGTTCTTCGGCTTGCAAGGTATCCCCTTTTTCCTCCAAACATAACGATGGTCATTATGGCCAAACAGTTCAATTTTTGTTTCATCAGACCAGAGGACATTTCTCCAAAAAGTACAATCTTTGTCCCCATGTGCAGTTGCAAACAGTAGTCTGGCTTTTTTATGGCGGTTTTGGAGTAGTGGCTTCTTCCTTGCTGAGCGGCCTTTCAGGTTATGTCGATATAGGACTCGTTTTACTGTGGATATAGATACTTTTGTACCTGTTTCCTCCAGCATCTTCACAAGGTCCTTTGCTGTTGCTCTGGGATTTATTTGCACTTTCGCACCGAAGTACGTTCATCTCTAGGAGACAGAACGCGTCTCCTTCCTGAGCTTTATGATGGCTGCGTGGTCCCATGGTGTTTATACTTGCGTACTATTGTTTGTACAGATGAACGTGGTACCTTCAGGCATTTGGAAATTGCTCCCAAGGATGAACCAGACTTGTGGAGGTCTACAAATTTTTTTCTGAGGTTTTGGCTGATTTCTTTTGATTTTCCTATGATGTCAAGCAAAGAGGCACTGAGTTTGAAGGTAGGCCTTGAAATACATCCACAGGTACACCTCTAATTGACTCAAATGATGTCAGTTAGCCTATCAGAAGCTTCTAAAGCCATGACATCATTTTCTGGAATTTTCCAAGCTGTTTAAAGGCACAGTCAACTTAGTGTATGCAAACTTCTGACCCACTGGAATTGTGATACAGTGAATTATAAGTGAAATAATCTGTCTGTAAACAATTGTTGGAAAAATTACTTGTGTCATGCACAAAGTAGATGTCCTAACCGACTTGCCAAAACTATAGTTTGTTAACAAGAAATTTGTGGAGTGGTTGAAAAACGAGTTTTAATGACTCCAACCTAAGTGTATGTAAACTTCCGACTTCAACTGTAGAATAATATTATAGGTGAAGTCAGAAGGTGTTCCTAATTCTAAAATGGATTTTAAAAATGTTATGTTTGACATTTTTGCAAATGTATAAAAAATAAAAAATATCACATTTACGTAAGTATTCAAACCCTTTACTCAGTACTACGTTGAAGCACCTTTGGTAGCGATTACCGCCTCGAGTCTTCTTGGCACACATGTATTTGGGGAGTTTCTCCCATTCTTCTCTGCAGATCCTTTCAAGCTCTGTCAGGTTGGATGGGGAGCGTTGCTGTACAGCTATTTTCAGGTCTCTCCAGAGATGTTAGATCGGGTTCAAGTCCGGGCTCTGGCTGGGCCACTCAAGAACATTCAGAGACTTGTCCCAAAGCCACTCCTGCGTTGGGGCGGCAGGTAGCTTAGTGGGTAAGAGCGTTGTGCCAGTAACCAAAAGGTCGCTGGTTCTAATCCCTGAGCCGACTAGGTGAAAAATCTGTCGATGTGCCCTTGAGCAAGGCACTTAACCCTAATTGCTCCTGTAAGTCGCTCTGGATAAGATCGTCTGCTAAATGACTAAAATGTAAATGTCTTGGCTGTGTGCTTAGTGTCGTTGTCTTATTGGAAGGTGAACCTTCGCCCCTGTTTGAGGTCCTGAGCGCTCTAGAGCAGGTTTTCATCAAGGATCTCTCTGTACTTTGCTCCGTTCATCTTTCCCTCAATCCTGACTAGTCTCCCAGTCCCTGCCGCTGAAAAACATCCCCACAGCATGATGCTGCCACCACAATGCTTCACAGTAGGGATGGTGTCAGGTTTCCTCCAGACGTAACGCTTGGCATTCAGGCCAAAGAGTTCAATATTGGTTTCATCAGACCAGAGAATCTTGTTTCTCATGGTCTGAGAGTCCTTTAGGTGCCTTTTGGCAAACTCCAAGCGGGCTGTCATGTGCCTTTTACTGAGGAGTGGCTTCCGTCTGGCCACTCTACCATAAACGTCTGATTGGTGGAGTGCTGCAGAGATGATTGTCCTTCTGGAAGGATCTCCCATCTCCACAGAGGAACTCTGGAGCTCTGTCAGAGTGACCATCGGGTTCTTGGTCACCTCTCTGACCAAGGCCTTTCTTCCCCGATTGCTCAGTTTGGCCAGGTGGCCAGCTCTAGGAAGTCTTGGTGGTTCCAAACTTCTTCCATTTAAGAATGATGGAGGCCACTGTGTTCTTGGGGACCTTCAATGCTTTAGAATGTTTTTGGTACGCTTCCCCAAATCTGTGCCTCAACACAATCCTGTCTCGGAGCTCTACGTACAATTCCTTCGATCTCATGGCTTGGTTTTTGCTCTGACATGCACTGTCAACTGTGGGACCTTATATAGACAGGTGTATGCCTTTCCAAATCATGTCCAATCTACAGGTGGACTCCAATGAAGTTGTAGAAACATCTCAAGGATGATCAATGGAAATAGGATGCACCTGAGCTCAATTTCGAGTCTCATAGCAAAGGGTCTGAATACATATGTAAATAAGGTATTCATTTCTGTTTTTTATTTGCAAAAATTCCTAAAACACAGTTTTCGCTTTGTCATTATGGGTTATTGTGTGTAGATTGATGAGGAAAACAATTTATTTAATCCATTTTAGAATAAGGCTGTAATGTAACAAAGTGGGAAAAAGTCAATACTTTCCGAATGCACTGTATGTATGTGTGTATGTATATAGAGAAAACAAATACTGAGCTATATTGTATGCTCAAAAAAAGGGACAATTATTTTATTCTAATACAATTCCTCAGAGAAATAGATTTTGTTTAACAAATAATAAAATAAAATAGACTCACAGAAAGTTAAACCGTAAACAGACTATCTTGGAAGACATAAATGTCTGGTGGGCATGATGAAGTACCAGGTGAATAATATAGAACTGAGGGTTTTGTTTATGAGACCATGCTTTTATTTTGGAATCCACAACCCCTTATGAACCCCCCCCCATTGGCATGGTACCGACATCATTAAGGGACTTCATGACAGAACACCAAGCAGCTATCATGTCACGCCATAGAGACATTTTCCATTAGTTATCCCAATAACTAGTTCTCCTACTGTTCTGGTTCTGTCTGTGAGATTTGGTCATTCTGTTCTGTATATTCTCCTCAGCCCCATGATAACAATGAGCGTAAGGATTGACAATAATATAAAGAGAGATGAGTGGTTCTACAATCCTTAACTCATGACCTCTGGTAATTGGGTTTAGTGAATCAGTCCCCCTCTTACTTTGCGTAATATAGTGTGTGCTGTATGGTTGTATGGAGTGTGTGGGTGTACCAGGGTGAAGTGGTCTGTGAAGTGTGCGGGCAGTACTGTATGTTCTGATTGCAGGCCTGCTGCAGGGCTGACCAGGGGTGGTCCTACTTTAGAGAAGGCGACTGGGGTTGCACACATTTTACTTGTCTCTGTGTGAAACATAGCGCACATGTTTATCTGGACTTCTTTATTTGTCTCTATCCAACATAGAAGTAGATTGCATGTTGTTTTTACAGGTTGGTTAGATTTAGGCTACAAGACCAATTTCCTTTCCAAGTTAGTAAGTTTGCCTCGCTATTACTACTTTCCTATCCTTGGCTTGCATTATTTATGTTTTCCATTTACAGTTGAAGTCAGAAGTTTACATACACCTTAGCCAAATATATTTAAACACAGTTTTTCACAATTCCAGACATATAATCCTAGTAAAAATTCCCTGCCTTAGGTCAGTTAGGATCACCACTTTATTTTAAGAATGTGAAATGTTAGAATAATAGTAGAGAGAATTATTTATTTCAGCTTTTATTTTTTTCATCACATTCCCAGTGGGTCAGAAGTTTACATACACTCAATTATTATTTGGTAGCATTGCCTTTAAATTGTTCAACTTTGGGTCAAACGTTTCGGGTAGCCTTCCACAAGCTTCCCACAATAAGTTGGGTGAATTTTGGCCCATTCCTCCTGACAGAGCTGGTGTAACTGAGTCAGGTTTGTAGGCCTCCTTGCTCGCACACGCTTTTTCAGTTCTGCCCACAAATGTTCTATAGGACTGAGGTCAGGGCTTTGTGATGGCCACTCCAATACCTTGACTTTGTTGTCCTTAAGCCATTTTGCCACAACTTTGGAAGTATGCTTGGGGTCATTGTCCATTTGGAAGACCCATTTGCGACCAAGCTTTAACTTCCTGACTGATGTCTTGAGATGTTGCTTCAATATATCCACATCATTTTCCTTCCTCATGATATCATCTATTTTGTGAAGTGCACCAGTCCCTCCTGCAGCAAAGGACCCCCACAGCATGATGCTGCCACACCCATGCTTCACGGTTGGGATGGTGTTCTTCGGCTTGCAAGCAACCCCCTTTTTCCTCAAAACATAACGATGGTCATTATGGGCAAACAGTTCTATTTTTGTTTCATCAGACCAGAGGACATTTCTCCAAAAAGTACGATCTTTGTCCCCATGTGCAGTTGCAAACCGTAGTCTGGCTTTTTTATGGCGGTTTTGGAGTAGTAGCTTCTTCCTTGCTGAGCGGCCTTTCAGGTTATGTCGATATAGGACTTGTTTTACTGTGGATATAGATACTTTTGTACCTGTGTCCTCCAGCATCTTCACAAGGTCCTTTGCTGTTGCTCTAGGATTGATTTGCACTTTTCGCACCAAAGTACGTTAATCTCTAGGAGACAGAACGCGTCTCCTTCTTGAGCGGTATGATGGCTGCGTGGTCCCATGGTGTTTATACTTGCGTACTATTGTTTGTACAGATGAACGTGGTAGCTTCAGGTATTTGGAAATTGCTCCCAAGGATGAACCAGACTTGTGGAGGTCCACCATTTTTTTTCTGATTTCTTTTGATTTTCCCATGATGTCAAGCAAAGAGGCACTGAGTTTGAAGGTAGGCCTTGAAATACATCCACAGGTACACCTCCAATTGACTCAAATTATGTAAATTAGCCTATCAGAAGCTTCTAAAGCCATGACATCATTTTCTGGAATTTTCCAAGCTGTTTAAAGGCACAGTCAACTTAGTGTATGTAAACTTCTGACCCACTGGAATTGTGATGAAGTGAATTCTAAGTGAAATAATCTGTCTGTAAACAATTGTTGGAAAAATTACTTGTGTCATGCACAAAGTAGATGTCCTAACCGACTTGGCAAAACTATAGTTTGTTAACAAGACATTTGTGGAGTGGTTGAAAAACGAGTTTTAATGACTCCAACCTAAGTGTTTGTAAACTTCCGACTTCAACTGTATGTGCTCTATACCATACCTCTCTATATACTCCTGAGTGGCGCAGTGGTCTAAGGCACTGCATCGCAGTGCTAACTGTGCCACTAGAGATCCTGGTTCGAATCCAGGCTCTGTCGCAGCCGGCCGCGACCGGGAGACTCATGGCCCAGCGTCGTCCAGGGTAGGGGAGGGAATGGCCGGCAGGGATGTAGCTCAGTTGATAGAGCATGGCGTTTGCAACGCCAGGGTTGTGGGTTCGTTTCCCAGGGTGGGGCCAGTATAAAAAAAAAAATATATATATATGTATTCACTAACTGTAAGTCGCTCTGGATAAGAGCGTCTGCTAAATGACTAAAATGTAAAACATTTTTTTAAATGTATATCGTAGGGCTGTCCCAGACTAAAAAAAATCTTGGTCGACCAAGAGTCGTCTGTGGTTTCGACCGATCGATTGGTCGAAACTTTAAAATCGTGTATCTTTCCATATAGACACATCCTATGTGTTTTCATCAAATCAAATGTATGCATTGAGCTTGTCTGATGCTTTAAGCAAACTGTTTGATGAAATAATTAAGACACACAAACGACTAGAGGGAGTCCAACCGCTATTGATTTAATTGTGCCGGGTTCAGACTCTTAAAAAAAGACAGCGAGTGACTGTGTGCCTAGCACCTGTTGTCTCTCTCTCCTCCTCCCTGCTGCAGCAACCACCACAACACATCAACATTGTGTATCGCACTGTCCGTGTTGCTGAAGCTGCAACATAATTACAGCCATTTCTGACTGAAAAGTTCTGTTACTGAAATCCCTCATTTGTTTAGGAAAAACATTCCCTATTCCCTCAACCCTTGCTCTCTTTACGTGAAACATGTAAACGTCGCATGCACGTGACCAATAGGGCCTGATCTATAGCCTATCATAATCACATCAATAAATTGGTTATAACAAACTCGGAACACCGTAACACATGTGACAGCAAAATGGATGCAGAGGACATGACAAAAACTCAACGGGGGGATGTTTAGTGCTTGCACAGGAGGTAAATTGGGAAGTCAGATGTGTGGAATAAATTTGACTAGTTGTGGAAAATACTGGAAATCAAGAAAAAGAAGGTATGAAACAAGCGCTGTGTGCATATTATGTGTACCAAACAGGTGCTGTTCGATTACAATATAATTTTTCTGACCGTTTGGAACAATGTAAACAACGCTAAATAAGTTAAGTGTACCAGAGAGTCTGTAATGTTTATTTATTTTTTATTTTTTGTAAAGCCTTTATTACAGCAAAGACTAAAAACAGTCGCATTGATTCGTGAATGAACAGTTTAGGCCTATTTATTGTTAACGCTAATTATTCAATTGTCGCTTTATTTTATTTAAAAACGAAAATGCTTGATTGCATTTCACATCATGAATGACTCTGTGTGATGACAGGAACGAGTAAATGATTGATCGATACAGTAGCCAAATAAGTATTGAAATATAGGCCTAAGGTAGGGTATTAAGACTAAACAGGATGCGCTCTTAGGCCTACAGCTCGATGGTGGTTATACAAGTTTGCTATACTAAGCCTACTAATGACATTACTTATTATTATAATGATGATCATAACAATAATAATAGTTATAATAACAAGGAGATCAAGGAAAAAGGAGGGTTATTATTATAAATATAATGTTTCTGACAATTTGGAACAGTGTAAACAACACTATAAATTATTAATAATACCAGAGAGGCTGGTATAATGAAAACAAAAGTGTAAAACCTTTATTACATCATAGCAAAGATTAAAAACAGCCGAATTTGTGAAATTGTTTCATGAGGCTTGGTGCTCACGGAATCAGTAGGCTATTAAACAAACACTCAAACAGGCAACAGAAGCAGGATCTGTCTTATTTCTGTAGATATATATGGATGATTTAGAAAGCCAGGCACATTTAAATTAGGCTATTGATTATAGACCTAATTAAGTTGGTTTCCTTTCTCACTTTTCTTAGACAATTAAGGCAAGGGCTGTTGTCTCGTCTCCTAACTCTGCTGCTGCCTCCGCCGCATTGTTCTCAACACTAATATGCTGGTTAACTTTGTTATTATGCACATAGCAACATGGTCTAGGAAAAGGCGCCAATTCAACAGTGCACGGATGTGTTTCAGAACCACGGACAGCGACAGCTATGCAACGCAGGAGAAAGCGCATTTGTTATAAAATAATATAATTTGTATTTGTGTTGCACCATTGTTCTTGCATAATATAACCATATACAATTTCAGGAGCACCTGTCTTAGACTGATGGACTGTGCCATCCCTACGGCCTCCACAATAGATCAGTCCACTCAGACAGGCACGAATCAGACAAGTGTCTTGTACACCATGTTTGTTAAAAATTATTCTTATTTTTTGGCTTGCTACTGCTCGGTGGACCAACAGCCTATCGCCAAACAATCGTCCAGTCGACTAAATGGGGTCAGCCCTACTATATAACTAGATTGTGCTATTGCCACTGCAGTACTAGGCCTAAATCACGAACTAGTGCACAGAAGGTCTTGGCAAGATGGGTGGAATCTGTATAACCCCAGTACTTGTATGCCATCCGGCTCATGCATGCACATGCTTCAGTATACCCTTCACATTTCTCTTCAGATGTGCAGCGCGACATGTCGTCCCCTGTGGCACACCTCAATGAGATCTCCCGCCTCACACCATCTCTGGTGTTATTAGAGCCCAATGTCTCTGGTGTTATTAGAGCCCAATGTCTCTGGTGTTATTAGAGCCCAATGTCTCCAAGGCCATTTCCACTGGGAGTGACCCTAAAAAGCCTATTGTAAGAAGTGTCCTGGTCTCATTTGATCTTGTGGATTATTCATGCAGAGACACGACACAGCCATTACTGTCTCCTTCCTCTCTGTAGTGGAGGAGAACAGAGGAGCTTGAGGCTGCTGCCATTGTGTGAAGTAACAAAAGCTGCCAAATCTGTAAAACGGAGGACCTGAGGTTTCAACTGGGAGAGGAACCTTTAGTTTGTGGGGAAGTTATGTGACATGTTCCCAATTGTATTTTTTAGATAGAGCTTCTATGTCAAAGCTTCTACAATACTTCACACATGGTCCTTTACACACTATCAGATCACATCATCCAATTTAAAGTGTAGGCTATGTGGAGTATGGCATCTGCTGTTGAATACAAGCAACAGAAATGTTCTAGAAATGTCAATTTACTAATTCATAAGGAAATGATTACCATAAATTGTGTTAAGTTTTACATTTAACTGTACATTTCAGCTGCAGGAATTGTTCGCTTAGTTGGACATGTAGCTACCACCTCATTAGTATGCAAACATTTAGATATGAGGTGTGACTCAGTATATAACATGGGTTCTGTAGTGGTAATTCGAGGTACAGTCTTATGACCTCTAAAATTCAAACTAGAAACTCCGTCATCGTAGACAATGTGGCAGAGGATTTAACTGCTGCTATAACCAGGGATATTAAAAAGTGCGCATGATATGCAGAATAATAATACATCTCACGGCTTTGGGAACAGAAAGTACTTTTTCCTGAAATTGCCCACCCAAAGCCTGTGTCACGAACGTTGAAGGACGGGTCAGAACAAGGCGCAGCGTGAAATGCATACATGTTTATTTAACTGAATAAACATACAAAACAACAAAAGGCAACGAAACGTGACGTCGGAAGGCCATACATGAACAAGCCAAAACTCACCGAACACAAACAAGATCCCACAACACAGGCAGGAAAACTGGCTGCCTAAGTATGATCCCCAATCAGAGACAACGAGCGACAGCTGTCTCTGATTGGGAATCACACCCGGCCAAACATAGACATACAAAACCTAGATCTAATCATAGATCTACCATAACATCGAACCTGGAGAGGAGCTGACGTCTGGGTCTGGACTGGAGCCGCTGACCGGAGCTGAACTGGACCCCGGTGGAGCGGACTGCTCTGGCTTCGGAGTGGAGCCGCTGACCGGAGCTGGACTGGGCACCGGGGGAGCGGACTGCTCTGGCTCCGGAGTGGAGCCGCCGACCGGGGCTGGACTATGCACCGGTGTAGCCGACTGCTTTGGCTCCGCAGTGGAACCATTGACCGGAGCTGGACTAGGCACCGGTGGAGTGGAATGCTCTGGCTCCGGAGTGGAGCTGCTAACCGGAGCTGGACTGGGCACCGGTGGAGCGGACTGCTCTGGCTCCGTAGGGGAGCTGCTGACCGGAGGGGACCGTCGCTGGAGGTCGGGTGAGTTGTGTGGTTGGAGGAGGTGTAGAAACGCCACCTCTCTTCCATCGCTCCAAAGTACTCACCATGTGCACCATTGCGCTGCTGAGTGCCTGGATCCTGCTCGCCTGCTGTTGGATACGTTGCTCCCAAGATTCGGACGGACCGACTGTACCTGCTGACTCCATTTTAGGTGCGTGTTTCTGTCCTGGAACTGGCTGTGCCGGACTGGGAACACGCACCACTGGCTTGGTGCGGGGAGCAGGCACAGGCCGTGCCGGACTGGGAACACGCGCCACTGGCTTGGGGCGAGGAGCAGGCACGGGCTGTGCCGGACTAGGAACTGGCGTTGGATATGTACGACTGTACCAGTCCTTCTCTCTCCGCGCCCAATCCTCCTCCAGTGAGGACTCCTCCGGGAGCCCCCACAAGTTAGGGAACAGAAACTCATCGTCGTCGTCATCCTCCGACTCCCCCGTGTAAAACTGTTCCCACTCTTGTTCCCATGGTCGTAGGGACTCCAACTGGAACCCCACCGGGTGCAGTGGTCGGGGCTCTTCTCTCTCGATCCGCAGGTTTTGGAGGACCTCTAAAATAGCGTCCTCCTCCTCTCTCGTCAGCCCTTTCCCGGCCTCCTGCTGCCTCTTCGTCCACCCCGTGAGCCCCCCCTCAACATTTTCTTGGGGCTGCTTCTTGGGCTTCCTCCTCGGCCTCCTTCTGTTTTGCCGTTGCTCCTCTCTAACCTGGGCCTCCACTGTCTCCTCCCAAGGACGGCGATCCATCCCCACCTGTGTCCAGGGTGTCTGCTCCTGGGCATGCTGCTTGGTCCATTTTTGGTGGGATCTTCTGTCACGGACGTTTAAGGACGGGTCAGACCAAGGCGCAGCGTGAAATGCATACATGTTTATTTAACTGAATAAACATACAAAACAACAAAAGGCAACGAAACGTGACGTCGGCAGGCTATACACGAACAAGCCAAAACTCACCGAACACAAACAAGATCCCACAACACAGCCAGGAAAACTGGCTGCCTAAGTATGATCCCCAATCAGAGACAACGAGCGACAGCTGCCTCTGATTGGGAATCACACCCGGCCAAACATAGAAATACAAAACCTAGATCTAAACATAGATCTACCATAACATCGAACTAAACATGCACACCCTGACCAAACTAACTAGAGTTATAGAGGTCAGGGTGTGACAGCCTGATTAATTAAAAAGCTCAAAGTCTGGAAACAACAGTACTTAAAGTTTGCATCAAAAGTCAATCATCAGACAAAGTAGTGGCTGAGGTTTCACTCAATTAGGATTTGCTGAGAGATTCAAAGGAAGTCGTTCTGTGTTCATTACTCAAAGCCCTGTACTAGTTTTTAGATAGACGCAGGGCTGTTCGATGTCGGTCCTGGCGAAATGCTTCTGTTTTTCATCCTCTCCCTCTATTAAAGCCGAAATCGCACGGAGACGCAGTCAACATTTGCACGCGAGAGCGTCAATTCACACACTGCGTAGCGTTTGCCAACTTAATATTCATGAGAATCCATAATAAACAGTCGTATTTGTTATGTTCGCTATGTAGCCCTTGGGAATTATTGTTGTGTTCCTTTTGACTCACTTTATATGTCCTACGGGAGCCACCGTACCTGCCTGCGCTAAACAGTTATGTTAGTTTACGAACGTGAGGAGGGTTGTAGCTAGTTATAAAGAATTTAGCTAGTCTTGTTCGTCTACATAACAAGTGTCTTGAAATCGGAGTTCCTCGGGTTTCCAAATCGTAGACTACTTAGGCTATATGCCTTTGATCGAAATCAACACCTGGACTACTGTTCAGTCGTGTGGTCAGGTGTCACAAAGAGGGACTTACAATTGGCTCAGAACAGGGCAGCACGGCTGGCCTTTAATTGTACATGGAGAGCTAACATTAATGATATGCATGTAAATCTCTCATGGCTCAAAGTGTAGGAGAGATTGACTTCACTACTTGTTTTTGTAAGAAGTGTTGACAAGCTGAATGCACCGAGCTGTCTGTTTAAACTACTAGCACACAGCTCGGACACCCATGCATACCCCACAAGACATGCCACCAGAGTTCTCTTCACAATCCCCAAGTCCAGTCAGACTCTGGGAGGCGCACAGTACTACATAGAGCCATGACTACATGGAACTCTATTCCACATCAGGTAACTGATGCAACACCTTATGGAACAGCAGGGACTGTGAAGAGACACACACACAGGTACAGACACAGGCATACGCACACGGGCGCTAGGACATGCACTCTACACACATACATTGTGGTATTGGTGTATGGTGATGTTGTGTATATGTAGTGTTGTGGCGATGTTATATGATGTACTGTTTTATCTTTTGTTTTATGTGTAATGTAAGTGTCTTGGTGTGTTTGGACACCAGGAAGAGTAGCTGCTAGCTAATGTTAGGCTGCAATTGTTTTCAAATATGTAGCCTATTTGACTGATGAACCTTAGCTTACAGCCCAATACATTTTGAACTACATATTTAGTTTACTTAGCATAGGGAAGATAATAACAATTCCTTTATTTTCCTTTTCTACAAACGACCCAAGCAATTTATCTGCTTATTTTACCAGCATTGCTCCGCGTAGACTTGAGAAAAATAGACGTACTTTCTAATTTGACGAGCTATAACGCCGTTGACGCTTGCGGCCCATCTGTTTTCTCTCGTTCACTCCTGTGCATTCTAATTCCAGCGTGTAAACAAAACACTTTTTGTTTGATTTGGACTAAGGTGACTAATTCAGACCTGGGACACCAGCTGAGTGCAATTAGCTACCAGGTAGAAACAAAAACCAGAAGTGTTTTGGCCCTCCAGGACCGGAATTGAACAGTCCTGATAGGCCTAGATCTCGCTCTCTTCCCCACACTCTGTAGTGACCTCAAACTCATCTTTGGACCTCAATGCTAGTTCCACTGTGTTGTTTTTCTTCATTTTTCCGCTCTAATCAGGGACTGATTTAGACCTAGGACACCAGGTGGGTGCAATTCATTATCAGGTAGAACAGAAACCCAGCAGGCTCTGGACCTCATAGGGTAAGAGTTGAACACCCCTGCTGTAGTGTAAACCTCTTTCTAACAAAATTCTTTATGAATCTGCCTAGTCTGAGTATTTACAATTCAAGGCACACTTAGCCAGCATGGCTACCACAGCATTCTGCAGCGATACGCCATCCCATCTGATTTGCGCTTAGTGGGACTATCGTTTGTTTTTCAACAGGACAATGACCCAACACACCTCCAGGCTGTGTAAGGGCTATTTTATCAAGAAGGAGAGTGATGGAATGCTGCATCAGATGACCAGGCCTCCACAATCACCCGACCTCAACTCAATTGAGATGGTTTGGGAAGAGTTGGACTGCAGAGTGAAGGAAAAGCAGCGAGCAAGTGCTCAGCATATGTGGGAACTCCTTCAAGACTGTTGGAAAAGCATTCTAGGTGAAGCTGGTTGAGAGAATGCCAAGAGTGTGCAAAGCTGTCATCAAGGCAAAGGGTGGCTACTTTGAAGAATCTCCAATATAAAATATATTTTGATTTGTTTAACACTTTTTTGGTTACTACATGATTCCATATGTGTTATTTCATAGTTTTGATGTCTTCACTATTATTCTACAATGTAGAAATAACACATATGGAATCATGTAGTAACCAAAAAAGTGATAAACAAATCAAAATATATTTTATATTCGAGATTCTTCAAAGTAGCCACCCTGAGTGGCGCAGTGGTCTAAGGCACTGCATCTCAGTGCTAGCTGTGCCACTAGAGATCCTGGTTCGAATCCAGGCTCTGTCGTAGCCGGCCGCGACCGGGAGACCCATGGGGCGGCACACAATTGGCCCAGTGTCGTCCAGGGTAGGGGAGGGAATGGCCGGCAGGGATGTTTGTAGAGCATGGCGTTTGCAACGCCAGGGTTGTGGGTTCGATTCCCACGGGGGGCCAGTATGAAACAAAAATGTATGCACTCACTAACTGTAAGTTGCTCTGGATAAGAGCGTCTGCTAAATGACGTAAAATGTAAAATGTTAAAATAAAGAAAAACCCTTGAATGAGTATGTGTCCAAACTTTTGACTGGTACTCTATCTATCTATCTATCTATCTATCTATCTATCTATCTATCTATCTATCTATCTATCTATCTATCTATCTATCTATCTATCTATCTATCTATCTATCTATCTATCTATCTATCTATCTATCTATCTATCTATCTATCTATCTATCGATCTATTTTTTTAAGGAACCTCTTTTCCTGAGAAAGGTTTCAAGGTGTTATTTTTCACACTTGCATTTGAGCCAGGGCTGTTCCAGATATCTACACGGTACAAGTTCACTGTCTGACACTTCTTCCAATATGATTTTCATCCATCAAACAGTGAGACGGTATCGGGAGGAAAAACTCATCCCGAGTGTCTAGTGCGATTTAACCTGCCAATTGATTTCAACTTTACTCTATGGAAACTATTGAGTCTCATAAAAAGTCTCATTCTGGGTTTGATTTATGGCTGGGTCTCTGCCGTATGAAGATTGACACATTTCATTTTTCTTCCAACGGCCAATATTCTGAATGCCATCTTATAGAAAACGTCCAGGCAGCATATGTTTTCATTTGGAGAGATGGATTAGAGTGATGCCTCATACAGCCAGCACACAGCTTCTTGATGCACTGCATGAGTGGCAATTCCTGACTGGCAATGTCTGTATCTGTCTGCCGTGGACACTAGTTTACAAAAATAATAATTTAGATGACTTCTTTGATTGACAGAAGAGCAGGAATACTGGCCAGAAATGAAAATCATTCCCTAGCTGTCACAATGCGTCTGTCAGGAATGCAAACGAGACTTGTGTAACATGGAGGCTGTTAGAGGCAAAAACTGGTTTGCCATCTACCAAAAGGCACCTTTAAATATGACATAGGCATCCTTAATTAACAGACTAAGTTTACACTACAGCAGTTTCCATAGAGTAATGTTAAAATCAATTGGCAGGTTAAATCGCACTAGACACTTGGGATGAGTTTTTCCTCCCGATACCGTCTCACTGTTTGATGGAAGAAAATAATATTGGAAGAAGTGTCAGACAGTGAATGTGTAGATATCTGGAACAGACCTGTTCCAAATGAAAGTGTGAAAAATAACACCTTGAAACTGTTCTCAGGAAAAGAGGTTGCTTAAAATATTTGTTATATATATATATATATATATATATATATATGGTAGTGTATATGTATGCGTGTCTTTCGGAGGACAAAGCAGAAGTATCATTTCGGTTGGACCTTGTGTACAGTTGACTACTAAAGTGATCTTGATCTTAAAATGAATTTAACTAAATTAACAGCAAACACTTCCTGCAGTGTCAATGTTGTTGTTTGTGCCCATCTTGGCCCTGCACTGTTCCCAGGTCTTCAGCTTCACTTTCAATGTTTTTTCTCTCTTGAGTCACTGAAGCCATAAACTATTTATCTTTGGATGTCTGTCAGAAGGTTCTGCACGGCACTGATCTGGACCTCCCCCCCCCCCAAACACATTGTTTTGTGCAGCCGTTTGGTTAGGGCCTGAGCTGAAGTGCTTTCTTATGAAGCCTGTGACCCTGTGCTCTGTAGTGCAATGTGAGGAAGTTCAATGAAGCTGGCTTGTTCCGCGCGAAGAGAAAATAATGGAAACACAACTTTGGAACCAACACTTTACCCACTGAAACTTAAGTCCTGTTTCCTTTTAAGGGATGGCTGGATGAACCCTGTGGCTTGTATTACTTGTTTTTCCTGCCCCCTGGCCAGTCAGACTTTGGGTTAAATTGATTCACATACTAGCCCACTGTAGGGTGCCAATTACTGTGTGAAAGCACTGTTTCATCATTGGATTCCGGGTCAATCTATTGTTCACATTTATCAGAGGGTGGAATTTTGAGGATCTTCGGATGTTGTGCTGTTGAACTTGTGCCCTTGATGAACAAGTAGCCTATGAAATGGCTGACCAAAGGGCGTTCGTTTTCTGCTAAGAGACGGTGGTATTTCCATTAAATTGTGTAATTCTCGGCTCTATTAGTCACAGCTGATCAGACTATTCACTAAGAAGACATTTAAAAAAAATCTGAAAATGATCATTGATTTGGTATAGAGAAAAAGGAAACATTCCACAAGGCCTGTGCTAGTACTGCCACCAGTGAGTAGGGCTGTGTGTGTGTGTTTGGTTGATATTGGATTGAGATCCATCAATAAACAGGGTATTCATAGTCCCAGCATTCATTTTGATGAACCACCGCTCACGTGGGCTCATAACAATGATGGTGATCTGCATAATCATGCTTTTTATCTGCCACAATTATTACATCAATATTTTAACAGGGAAAAACAGACTGAGACCTGGATCTCTTTTACGGCTGTGCCCTGTGTAAACATGTTGACATGTACAGTTTTAGACATACAGACAAGAACATTTCAAACATACAAAACAAAAACACAATTCAACAGAAACAATCACAGACAACATCATATTGATCCTCCATAACATTTTGCAAACCGCATCAAGAGACAAATGGTGATATACGCAAATCACCCTGACCTTATTGGTGTCCACCATTTTCTTGTACAGTATAGATAGGTTTTGTGTGCTACTAGGAAATATAATTATTTTATGCCAGTTTGAGCCAATGACTAAGTATGAATGGACAAAGCCATCAATCACGTGACACCATTCATTCCTATGTGAAGACTCAATACCGTATTGAAGCCAAATGAAGTCGCTTAAGATGGCGTCTCATGGCGACATAACTTGCAGTTTGAGCTACTCCAGGGAGTGACGTTGCAGGCTAGCTCAGTGCTGCCCCAAGTCGAAGGCTGACCAGGGTACTGCAGGCTGCCATTAGCAACTAAATTATCCTTAAAGGAAAACTCCACCCAAAAACTATCTTTTGGTATTTGTTTCAGTAGTACATTGCTGACATAGTCCCAAAATGTTTTGCTTGTCAGCAATCAAGTATTCAAGATATGTAACTTTCAAAATACAGAAATCATCCCCGTGTGATGCTTTTTGCAAAATTCGTCATACGGGGATGATTTCTGTATTTTGAAAGTTACATATCTTGAATACTTGATTGCTGACAAGCAAAATCGGCTCAAGGACATGCATCTGGTGTATTAGAAGCAATTATTGGTACCATGATTGTCTTCTACATTTTTATTTATTTACATGAAGATTGACCATGAAGATTGCCATTTTTCCATTCACTATAATGGGGGATCCTGTTTTCTGATAACAATGCCTGCAGTACCGCGGTCGGCCTTGAACTTCTGTGGCTTCTATGATAGGGAGCAGTCGTTCTCCCCTGATTTGTGCCAGGTGCACCTCAGACTGCAATCCTCCTCCACAGGAGCTAGCTGGAGAGAACATGTCTAAATCATGTCACTCTCCACTCGCATGGTGAAGTGTTAATTCCTCAGAAATTACCGTCGCGAGCGGGCAAAATATCCTACTTCAGCCAACACCTTAACACCGGATCATCGCAACTAGCTAGCTGCAACCAAATGGATGTTGTTGGCTAATCACCACCGCCCTCGAAGCAAGCACCAGTTAGCCTTGAACTAGCCTCGAGCCAGGCCCATCTCCCTGCTATCTACCTCTTTGTCAACCGGACGGGACCTCCTAGTGTCGACACGGAGCCCAGCCGATCCATCACGACTGGTCTGCCGACGTAATCGTCTGATGTGGTTTCAACAGGCTTCCCGTTGCGATGACCACGAAGATCCATCTGCTAGCCCCGGCCCGCTAGCACACGCAATCAACAGCTGTGCTTCCTGCTCGCCTGTGCTGTAGCAGCCATTCGAACTGCTCCCGGTCTCACCAATTGCTGTTCACTGGACCTTATGATCACTCAGCTGCACAGCTGATGCCTGCTGGACTGTTCCTTTACACGGTACCCCAATCCTGTCTATCTGTCCTGTTTATCTGTTTAGCCTCAGCCCAAACTTTCGTCGCCATTACCAGTTGTTGTCTTAGCTCTCTCGAATAACACCTGTGATTGCTTTATGCCTCTCTCCCATGTCAATATGCCTTGCCTATTGCTGTTCAGGTTAGTTCTTATTATACAATTTCACTGTAGAGCCCCTAGTCCCGCTCAACCAGCCTCAGAGAGCTCCTTTGTCCCACCCCCATACACGCGGAGACCGGCTCAATCGGTGCCTCCAGTGATGCTATGTCTTTCATCATTACCCAACGCTTAGGTTTACTTCCACTGTACTCATATCCTTCCATATCCTTGTCTGTACATAATGCCCTGAATCTATTCTACAACACCCAGAAATCTGCCCCTTTTATTCTCTGTACCCAATGCACTGGAAGACCAGTTCTTAAAGCCTTTAGCCGTATCCTTATTCTACTCCTCCTCTGTTCCTCTGGTGATGTAGAGGTTAACCCAGGCCCTGTAGCTCCCAGTATCACTCCTACTCCCCAGGTGCTATCATTTGTTGACTTCTGTAACCGTAATAGCCTTGGTTTTTTGCATGTTAACATCAGAAGCCTCCTCCCTAAGTTTGAGTTACTCACTGCGTTAGCACACTCCGCCAACCCTGATGTTTTAGCAGTGTCTGAATCCTGGCTTAGGAAGACCACCAAAAACTCTAAAATGTCCATCCCTAACTACAACATTTTCCGTCTAGATAGAACTGCCAAAGGGGGCGGAGTTGCAATCTACTGTAGAGATAGCCTGCAGAGCTCTATCATACTATCCAGGTCTGTGCCCAAACAGTTTGAGCTTCTACTTCTAAAAATCTACCTCTCCAGAAATGTCTATCACTGTTGCCGCTTGCTACAGACCCCCCTCAGCCCCCAGCTGTGCCCTGGACACCATATGTGAACTGATTGCCCCCCATCTATCCTCAGAGTTCGTACTGCTTGGTGACCTAAACTGGGATATGCTTAACACCCCGGACGTCCTACAATCTAAACTAGATGCTCTCAATCTCACACAAATTATCAAGGAACCTACCAGGTACAACCCTAAATCCGTAAACATGGGCACCCTCATAGATATCATCCTGACTAATTTACCTTCTAAATACACCTCCGCTGTCTTCAACCAGAATCTCAGCGATCACTGCCTCATTGCCTGCATCCGTAATGAATCCGCGGTCAAACGACCACCCCTCATCACTGTCAAACGCTCCCTAAAACACTTCAGCGATCAGGCCTTTCTAATTGACCTGGCCCGGGTATCCTGGATGGATATTGACCTCAGTCCGTCAGTAGAGGATGCCTGGTTGTTCTTTAAAAGTGCTTTAAATAAGCATGCCCCATTCAAAAAAAATCAGAACTGAGAACAGATATAGCCCCTGGTTCACCCCAATGTGCAACCCCTGGTTCACCCAAATGTGCAACCTGTAGCACTAACTCCAAAAAGTTTTGGGACACTGTAAAGTCCATGGAGAATAAGAGCACCTCCTCCCAGCTGCCCACTGCACTGAGGCTAGGAAACACTGTCACCCCCGATAAATCTATGATAATCGAGAATTTCAATAAGCATTTTGCTATGGCTGGCCATGCTTTCCACCTGGCTACCCCTACCCCGGACACCAGCTCTGCCCCCCCCCCCCCCGCTTCTCCTTCACCCAAATCCAGATAGATTATGTTCTGAAAGAGCTTCAAAATCTGGACCCCTACAAATCAGCTGAGCTAGACAATCTGGACCCTTTCATTCTAAAATTAGCAGCCGAAATTGTAGCAACCCCTATTACCTGTTCAACCTCTCTTTCGTATCATCTGAGATCCCCAGAGATTGGAAAGCTGCCGCGGTCATCCCCCTCTTCAA
Organism: Coregonus clupeaformis; assembly: GCF_020615455.1. Lineage (NCBI taxonomy): Eukaryota > Metazoa > Chordata > Actinopteri > Salmoniformes > Salmonidae > Coregonus > Coregonus clupeaformis. The sequence goes on along the minus strand of NC_059222.1, from coordinate 36,538,735 downwards.
AAGGGGTGACACTCTAGATCCAAACTGTTACAGACCTATATCCATCCTGCCCTGCCTTTCGAAAGTATTTGAAAGCCAAGTTAACAAACATATCACCGACCATTTCGAATCCCACCGTACCTTCTCCGCTATGCAATCTGGTTTCCGAGCTGGTCATGGGTGCACCTCAGCCACACTAAAGGTCCTAAACGATATTATAACCGCGATCAATAAAAGACAGTACTGTGCAGCTGTCTTCATCGACCTGGCCAAGGCTTTCGACTCTGTCAATCACTGCATTCTTATTGGCAGACTAAATAGCCTTGGTTTCTCAAATGATTCCCTCACCTGGTTCACCAACTACTTCTCAGATAGAATTCAATGTGTCAAATCGGAGGGCCTGTTGTCTGGACCTCTGGCAGTCTCTATGGGGGTGCCACAGGGTTCAATTCTCGGGCCGACTCTATTCTCTGTGTATATCAATGATGTCGCTCTTGCTGCTGGTGACTCTCAGATCCACCTCTATGCAGACGACACCATTTTGTATACATCTGGCCCTTCATTGGACACTGTGCTAACAAACCTCCAAACGAGCTTCAATGCCATACAACACTCCTTCCATAGCCTCCAAATGCTCCTAAAGGCTAGTAAAACTAAATGCATGCTCTTCAATCGAACACTGCTTGCACCCGCCCACCCGACTAGAATCACTACTCTTGGCGGGTCTGACTTAGAATATGTGGACAACTACAAATACCTAGGTGTCTGGTTAGACCGTAAACTCTCCTTCCAGACTCACATTAAGCATCTCCAATCCAAAGTTAAATCTAGAATCGGCTTCCTATTTCCCAACAAAGCCTCCTTCACTCATGCTGCCAAACATGCCCTAATAAAACTGACTATCCTACCGATCCTTGACTTCGGCGATGTCATTTACAAAATAGCCTCTAACACTCTACTCAGCAAATTGGATTTAGTATATCACAGTGCCATCTGTTTTGTCACCAAAGCCCCATATACTACCCACCATTGTGACCTGTATGCTCTCGTTGGCTGGCCCTCACTACATATTCGTCGCCAAACCCACTGGCTCCAGGTCATCTATAAATCACTGCTAGGCAAATCCCTGCCTTATCTTAGCTCATTGGTCACCATAGCAACACCCACCCGTAGTATGCGTTCCAGCAGGTATATCTCACTGGTCATCCCCAAAGCCAACACCTCCTTTGACCGCCATTCCTTCCAGTTATCTGCTGCTAATGACTAGAACGAACTGCAAAAATCTCTGAAGCTGGAGACACTTATCTCCCTCACTAACTTTAAGGATCAGTTGTCAGAGCAGCTTACCGATCACTGCACCTGTACACAGCCCATCTGTAATTAGCCCACCCAACTACCTCATCCCCATATTGTTATTTATTTTGCTAATTTGCACCCCAGTATCTTTATTTGCACATCTTCTTCTGCACATCTATCACTCCAGTGTTAATACTAAATTGTAATTATTTTGCACTATGGCCTATTTATTGCCTTACCTCCATAACTTACTACATTTTCACACACTGTATATAGATTTTCTATTGTGTTATTGACTCTATGTTTTGTTTTATCCCATGTGTTACTCTGTGTTGTTGTTGTTTTTATCGCACTGCTTTGCTTTATCTTGGCCAGGTCGCAGATGTAAATGAGAACTTGTTCTCAACTGGCTTACCTGGTTAAATAAAGGTTAAATAAAAAAAATATAAAAAACCTCTCATGGGCTTAATGTAATGTTGTCATCTCTTAAATCTGTTGACTGGGCCTTACCACTGATGTCAAGCACCAACATGCCAAACACCATTTTGTAGTTCCACAGGATTATCAAATGCAACGAATTTGTTCTCAGATTGTCTAGCTTTGTGCCATCCTGTCTTTACGTACACATGGTACTATATGTTGTACTGGGGGGCGGCAGGTAGTTAAGAGTGTTGTGCCAGTAACCGAAGGATCGCTGGTTCTAATCCCCGAGCCGACTAGGTGAAAAATCTGTCGATGTGCCCTTGAGCAAGGCACTTAACCCTAATTGCTCATGTAAGTCGCTCTGGATAAGAGCGTCTGCTAAATGACTAAAATGTAAATGTACTGTTAGTGAATATTCCAACAAATCTGTTTTGTGTTGCTTAGACTTTATGATACAAGTATTTTCCCTTCCAAATACATGTACTCTTACCTGGAATAATTATAGAATATCAGTTACCCTCTGTAGTGAATGGCATGATCTTGAGGACAAGTTCCCCCCATGGCCCATAGAAGCCTCATCAACGAGCTTGGAAATGGGTCATGTGAAATTGGAACATGCATGACATGTTCAAGGCAGGTTGATGAGTTTGATCCAAGTACTTGTGTTTTATTCTTTGGGAAAACCCATTCACATAAAAGCCTTCAGATATCTATGATGAATTTGACTTCTATGTTGTGTTTTGCCTGTAGAACAATTACTTTGATACATTTGTCACAAAGGTGATGCAAGTTAAAGGAAAGGGTTCACCCATTTTGAATGTTATTGTTTTTGTGCATCTCTGAATGATGTTCTATCGATTCCCTGGGTCGTTTCATGTTTTCACATGTATCTAAGTTATTGGTGTTCAAGCAGGCAGAAATCCGGCCGGTATGACGTAGCAATGTGATAAAGTCGCGCTCACTACACTGGAAGTTAATAGGAATACGACTTTTAGATTGCGAAAACGTCTATCATACATGTCAGATTTCAATACTGGCCGATGTCATAACTTGTTTATGTCTTCTCTCAAATGTTTTTGTGAAATTCCCTGTGTCATTTAAGGGCGGGTCTAGCACATATTTCCTATTTGTCTGCCTCTTTAGTCCAGGGTGCATTGCCAGAGATATTATAGAAAGGAGATAGGAATCCAATGAATGAAGGAACATAACGCCCCACTCAGCAGACTGTCGACCAATTGCGTTCACATTGTCATGCGATTGCGAAGCTAATCGTCACACAATCCCTTCTCAAAGTGTGTACAGTGTATGTCGAGAAACGTGCCTATTTTCCTCAAGTACATTTTAGTCATTTAGCAGACACTCTTATCCAGAGCGACTTACAGTTTGTGAGTGCATACATTCTTCTTATTTTTTTTTTCTTCATACTGGCCCCCCGTGGGAATTGAACCCACAACCCTGGTGTTGCAAACACCATGCTCTACCAACTGAGCTACATCCCTGCCGCTACATTCCCTCCCCTACCCTGGATGATGCTGGGCCAATTGTGCGCCACCCCATGGGTCTCCCGGTCGCGGCCGGCTACGACAGAGCTTGGATTTGAACCAGGAACTCTAGTGGCACAGCTAGCACTGCGATGCAGTGCCTTAGACCACTGCGCCACTGCGAATCTCACGATTCCAAAGCTATGTGATATTACAGATAACAAGTTAATTATCTCACATCTCAGAAAATATTTGTAATGTTTGCTTGCTAGCTAACGTAGCTACAATGTTCTGTTTGTCACATTTGTAGCCTAGAGCTCACACAGAAAACAGTACAGATGTAGGATCTTAATTTGATCACCATGTTGCAGGAAATGTCCTGCACAGCAGGAAATGCAAACTTGTAGGGTATTCAAGGTTTAAAAAGGCTTCCAAAGTTTGTAATTTCCAGTAAAAAATGTCAGACTTGAGTTGCCCTAACAAAAAATGTATCAACTCCTACAAAAATGTAAATGTTATTATAAACCACACAATAATTCATATTTCCTGTTGCTGCAGGATTATCTTCCTTCTGTGAGAAACTGGTCAAATTAAATGCAACTCTTTTCCCTAGATAAATGATTAGACTACTAAATATAGGCAGTGTGGTGGTGGGGAAATTAGAAATTAAAAAGTATTGAATTAGACTTGTTAATTGTCTAGTAACAAAACCTACTTAAGCCATGTTAGTTTGTCATTCTGATCCACTACTACACCATACTCTCGTTCTCCTTTCTCAGAGCACTGTCATTTACACACTTTCTTTGTTCTTTCTCCATCACCCATCCACCTCCTGCAAGCATCCTCTTTGAACTGGCCTATTTAAAATGATTTAATTTTCTGATTTATCTTGCCTGGCTCCCGGCAAAGGTGACCTTGAGCTGCACCACAGTGGGGAGTTAGTTTAACGGGCATCCTGTGGAGAGATGGATATAAAGTATCGCTGAGTTTAGTATCGCTGCCCACCGTCCGGGCAGCCCTAACCACTTATTCCAGTGCGTTTGAATATTTAGCCAAGCTTTGGATTTGGGAGCTGCTGAAAGTCAAATTTATTTGTGTGATGCAGTCGGCCTCACAAGTCAAATTTGGTACTGGGTTTATGGCCAGAAATATGCGATGAAGATATTAGACTAGAGGGAGGCTTGAGTTGGCACCCTACTTGTATTTTAATAGGTCTCAAATCCTATATAAAGCTGCTATACCTAGGTCCATTCACTGCTCTTTCATTGATAAGTGACATGCCACAATACGAGACTTACACTAATGTTCTTAGTGAAGCAAACCATATAAAAAAAACAGGTATGTTTTTGTTTTGTACATTTAAAGTATTTCATTAGAGCACACCTCCTAGGAGTCAACAACAATTTAATTGAATGTCACTATTGGGAGGGTGGAAATGTTTCCAGCTTTTTCGTTTAAAGTGCCAACAATCCAATTTGACCTCTCAGTCCAGATTCCAATTTAAGATGCACTGACTCCTGTGTTGACGTCTCTGTCTGGGGCACGGAGCTGGAGGGTGCTGTAGGATGGATGTTTCATGATGGAGACGTAAGATGGATTCTCCATCAGTGCAGCCCCTCTTCGACAGCAAGAGAAAAGCCATCCTGAGAATTTTAAGGTTTATTTTACTTGCGGTTTGTGTGATTAATGGGTTTGCATCTGTGACGTGTCTGTGTGTCTAGGCGTCAAGAGGGCACCCGTTGGTGACAGGCCAGTAAGAAGGCAAATGTCATTTTAGCCAATGACAGCTCTCGCATTGCAGCGGTCACAAAGCCTGGGGCAAGCAGACAAATCAAGTATCCTGTCTGCAAACTCAAACGACAGGTAAACATGGCAGTCATTATTAGGGGGCAGTCAACATTGTCCTGTCTGCAAACTCAACTGACAGATTAATGTGACTGTCAATATTGGGAATCACTCAGTTAGCAAACCTCTGATTTCATTGTGCTGTCAGTCATGTGGTGGGGATGACTGTTTTATTGCACCATTACAATAAAGCCTGGTGATGACAACCCTTTATTGTTAGGCCTATATCGTGACCAGGAGTTTTGAATAGGAGTTTAAATTTGAAGGTCTGTTTCTTCTGATTGGAAGATAGAATTTCCACGTTGTCTGTCCAATTGCCCATGAAGTAGCTAGCCTATATTAACATGTGGTGACAATTCAACATTCTTTTTTTTACATTTTAGTCATGTAGCAGATGCTCTTATCCAGAGTGACTAAGTGCATTCGTCTAAAGATAGCTATGTGAGGTAACCTGCAACATCCATAATGGTTACATAGGGCTTATTCTCACTGAATATACAGTGGCTTGCGAAAGTATTCACCCCCCTTGGCATTTTTCCTACTTTGTTGCCTTACAACCTGGAATTAAAATGGATTTTTTGGGGGGTTTGTATCATTTGATTTACACAACATGCCTACCACTTTGAAGATACAAAATATGTTTTATTGTGAAACAAACAAGAAATAAGACAAAAAAACGGAAAACTTGAGCGTGCATAACTATTCACCCCCCCAAAGTCAATACTTTGTAGAGCCATCTTTTGCAGCAATTACAGCTGCAAGTCTCTTGGGGTATGTCTCTATAAGCTTGGCACATCTAGCCACTGGGATTTTTGCCCATTCTTCAAGGCAAAACTGCTCCAGCTCCTTCAAGTTGGATGGATTCCCCTGGTGAACAGCAATCTTTAAGTCATACCACGAATTCTCAATTGGATTGAGGTCTGGGCTTTGACTGGGCTTTGATTCCAAGACATTTAAATGTTTCCCCTTAAACCATTTGAGTGTTGCTTTAGCAGTATGCTTAGGGCCATCGTCCTGCTGGAAGGTGAACATCCATCCCAGTCTCAAATCTCTGGAAGACTGAAACAGGTTTCCCTCAAAAATTTCCCTGTATTTAGCACCATCCATCATTCCTTCAATTCTGACCAGTTTCCCAGTCCCTGCCGATGGAAAAACATCCCTGGTGTTCTCGGGGTGATGACAGGTGTTGGGTTTGCGCCAGACATAGCGATTTTCTTGATGGCCAAAAAGCTCAATTTTAGTCTCATCTGACCAGAGTACCTTCTTCCATATGTTTGGGGAGTCTCCCACATGCCTTTTGGTGAACATCAAATGTGTTTTTTAAGCAATGGCTTTTTTGTGGCCACTCTTCCATAAAGCCCAGCTCTGTGGAGTGTACGGCTTAAAGTGGTCCTATGGACAGATACTCCAATCTCCGTTGTGGAGCTTTGCAGCTCCTTCAGGGTTATCTTTGGTCTCTTTGTTGCTTCTCTGATTAATGCCCTCTTTGCCTGGTCCGTGAGTTTTGGTGTGCGTCCCTCTCTTGGCAGGTTTGTTGTGGTGCCATATTCTTTCAATTTTTTTATAATGGATATAATGCTGCTCCGTGGGATGTTCAAAGTTTCGGATATTTTTTTAGAACCCAACCCTGACCTGTTTGGAGAGCTCCTTGGTCTTCATGGTGCTGCTTGCTTGGTGGTGCCCCTTGCTTGGTGGTGCCCCTTGCTTGGTGGTGCCCCTTGCTTGGTGGTGCCCCTTGCTTGGTGGTGTTACAGACTCAGGGGCCTTTCAGAACACGTGTACAGTTGAAGTCGGAAGTTTACATACACCTTAGCCAAATACATTTAAACTCAGTTTTTCACAATTCCTGACATTTAATCCTAGTAAAAATTCCCTGTCTTAGGTCAGTTAGGATCACCACTTTTATTTTAAGAATGTGCAATGTCAGAATAATAGTAAAGATAATTATTTATTTCAGTTTTTATTTCTTTCATCACATTCCCCGTGGGTCAGAAGTTTACATACACTCAATTAGTATAGCCTTTAAATTGTTTAACTTGGGTCTAACGTTTCGGGTAGCCTTCCACAAGCTTCCCACAATAAGTTGGGTGAATTTTGGCCCATGACAGAGCTGGTGTAACTGAGTAAGGTTTGTAGGCCTCCTTGCTCGCACACACTTTTTCAGTTCTGCCCACACATGTTCTATTGGATTGAGGGCTTTGTGATGGCCACTCCAATACCTTGACTTTGTTGTCCTTAAGCCATTTTGCCACAACTTTGGAAGTATGCTTGGGGTCATTGTACATTTGGAAGACCCATTTGCGACCAAGCTTCCTGACTGATGTCTTGAGATGTTGCTTCAATATATCTACATAATTTTCCTTCCTCATGATGCCATCAATTTTGTGAAGTGCACCAGTCCCTCCTGCAACAAAGCACCCCCACAGCATGATGCTGCCACCCCCGTGCTTCACGGTTGGGATGGTGTTCTTCGGCATGCAAGCATCCCCCTTTTTCCTTCAAACATAACAATGGTCATTATGGCCAAACAGTTCTATTTATGTTTCATCAGACCAGAGGACATTTCTCCAAAAAGTACGATCTTTGTCCCCATGTGCAGTTGCAAACCGTAGTCTGGCTTTTTTATGGCGGTTTTGGAGTAGTGGCTTCTTCCTTGCTGAGCGGCCTTTCAGGTTATGTCGATATAGGACTCGTTTTACTGTGGATATAGATACTTTTGTATCTGTTTCCTCCAGCATCTTCACAAGGTCCTTTGCTGTTGTTCTGGGATTGATTTGCACTTTTCGCACCAAAGTACGTTCATCTCTAGGAGACAGAACGCATCAACTTCCTGAGCGGTATGATGGCTGCGTGGTCCCATGATGTTTATACTTGCCTATTATTGTTTGTACAGATGAACGTGGTACCTTCAGGTGTTTGGAAATTGCTCCCAAGGATGAACCAGACTTGTGGAGGTCTACAATTTTTTTTCTGAGGTCTTGGCTGATTTATTTTGATTTTCCCATGATGTCAATCAAAGCGGCACTGAGTTTGAAGGTAGGCCTTGAAATACATCCACAGGTACACCTCCAATTGACTCAAATGATGTCTATTAGCCTATCAGATGCTTCTAAAGCCTTGACATAATTTTCTGGAATTTTCCAAGCTGTTTAAAGGCACAGTCAACTTAGTGTATGTAAACTTCTGACCCACTGGAATTGTGATACAGTGAATTATAAGTGAAATAATCTGTCTGTAAACAATTGTTGGAAAAAATACTTGTGTATGCAAATTACTTCTGGAGGTAATTGGTTGCACCAGATCTCTTTTAGGGGCTTCATAGCAAAGGGGGTGAATACAAATGCACGCCTCACTTTTCCTTTATAAATTTTTTAGAATTCTTTGAAAGAAGTGATTTTTTTTTCATTTCACTTCACCAATTTGGACTATTTTGTGTATGTCCATTACATGAAATCCAAATAAAAATCAATTTAAATTACAGGTTGTAATGCAACAAAAAAAAACGGAAAGGTGGATGAATACTTTTGCAAGGCACTGTAGTTATCGGGTCAAAATTTCAATTTACATACAGTACGAGTCAAATGTTTGGACACACCTACTCATTCCAGGGTTTTTCTTAATTTTTTTACTATTTTCTACATTGTAGAATAATAGTGAAGACATAAAAACGATTAAATACAATGGCAAGAAAAAGTATGTGAACCCTTTGGAATTACCTGATTTCTGCATAAATTGGTCATAAAATTGGATCTGATCTTCATCTAAATCACAACAACAGACAAACACAGTCTGCTTAAACTAATAACCCACAAACAATTATATTCATGTCTTTATTGAACACACCGTGTAAACATTCAGAGTGCAGGGTGGAAAAAGTATGTGAACCCTTGGATTTAATAACTGGTTGACCCTCCTTTGGCAGCTATAATAAACCAAATGTTTTCTGTAGTTGCGGATCAGACCTACACAACGGTCAGGAGGAATTTTGGACCATTCCTCTTTATAAAACGGTTTGAGTCCCGTATAGCTCAGTTGGTAGAGCATGGTGGTTGCAACACTAGGGTTGTGGGTTCGATTCCCACGGGGGACTAGTATGAAAATGTGTGCACTTACTACTGTAAGTCGCTCTGGATAAAAGCGTCTGCTAAATGACTAAAATGTCAATCGGTTTGAGGTCAAGTCTCTGACTGGGCCATTCCAGAAGGTGTATTTTCTTCTGTTGAAGCCATTCTGTTGTTGATTTACTTCTGTGTTTTGGGTCGTTGTCCTGTTGCATCACCCAACTTCTGTTGAGCTTCAATTGGAGGACAGATAGCCTTACATTCTCCTGCAACATGTCTTGATAAACTTGGGAATTCATTTTCCCGTCGATGTTAGCAAGCTGACCAGGCCCTGAGGCAGCAAAGCAGCCCCAAACCATGATGCTCCCTCCACCATACTTTACAGTTGGGATGAGGTTTTGATGTTGGTGTGCTGTGCCTTTTTTCTCTCCACACGTAGTGTTGTGTGTTCCTACCAAACAACTCAACTTTAGTTTAATCTGTCCACAGAATATTTTGCCAGTAGCGCTGTGGAACATCCAGGTGTTCTTTTGCGAACATCAGACATGCAGCAATGTTTTTTTGGGACAGCAGTGGCTTCTTCCGTGGTGTCCTCCCATGAACATTCTTGTTTAGTGTTTTACGTATTGTAGACTCGTCAACAGAGGTGTTAGCATGTTCCAGAGATTTCTGTAAGTCTTTAGCTGACACTCTAGGATTCTTCTTAACCTCATTGAGCATTCTGCGCTGTGCTCTTGCAGTCATCTTTGCAGGACGGCCACTGCTCGAGAGAATAGCAACAGTGCTGAACTTTCTCCATTTATAGACAATTTTTCTTACCGTGGACTGATGAACATCAAGGCTTTTAGAGATACTTTTGTAACCTGTTCCAGCTTTATGCAAGTCAACAATTCTTAATCTTATGTCTTCTGAGATCTCTTTTGTTCGAGGCATGGTTCACAACAGGCAATGCTTCTTGAAATGTTGTGAGTGTTTTTTATAGGGCAGGGCAGCTCTAACTAACATCTTCAATTTCGTCTCATTGATTGGACTACAGGTTAGCTGACTCCTGACTCCAATTAGCTTTTGGAGAAGTCATTAGCCTATGGGTTCACATACTTTTTCCAACCTACACTGTGAATGTTTAAATGATGTCGAATCAAATCAAATCAAATTGTATTTGTCACATACGTGTGTTTAGCAGATATTATTGCGGGTGTAGCGAAATGCTTGTGCTTCTAGCTTCGACAGTGCAGTAATATCTAACAAGTAATATCTAACAATTTCACAACATATACCCAATACACACAAATCTAAGTAAGGAATGGAATTTAAGAATACATATATGGACAAGCAATGACAGAGCGGCATGGACTAAGATACAGTAGAACATTATAGAATACAGTATATACATATGAGAAGAGTAATTCAAGATATGTAAACATTATTATTCTTGTCTATTCAATATAGACAACAAAAGTACAATCATTTTGGTTTTATTAGTATAAGCACACGGTGTATGTCTATTGTTGTGACTTAGATGAAGATCAATTTATGCAGCAATCCAGGTAATTCCAAATGGTTAAAATATTCTTGCCACTGTAACACGTATGGAATCATGTAGTAACCAAAAAAGTGTTAAACAAATCAAAATATATTTTATATTTGAGATTCTTCAAAGTACCCACCCTTTGCCTTGATGACAGCTTTGCACACTCTTGGCATTCTCTCAACCAGCTTCATGAGGTAGTCACCTGGAATGCATTTCAATTAACAGGTGTGCCTTCGTAAAAAATTAATTTCCTTCTTAATGTGTTTGAGCCAATCAGTTGTGTTGTGACAAGGTAGGGGGGGGGGGGGGTATACAGAAGATAGCCCTATTTGGTAAAAGACCAAGTCCATATTATGTCAAGAACAGCTCAAATAAGCAAAGAGAAACGACAGTCCATCATTATTTAAGACATGAAGGTCAGTCAATACGGAACATTTCAAGAACTTTGAAAGTTTCTTCAAGTGCAGTCGCAAAAACCATCAAGTGCTATGATGAAACTGGCTCTCATGAGGACCGCCACAGGAATGGAAGACCCAGAGTTTCCTCTGCTGCAGAGGACAAGTTCATTAGAGTTACCATCCTCAGAAATTGCAGCCCAAATAAATGTTTCACCGAGTTCAAATAACAGACACATCTCAACATCAACTGTTCAGAGGAGACTGCGTGAATCAGGCCTTCATGGTGGAATTGCTGCAAAGAAACCACTACTAAAGGACACCAATAAGAAGAAGAGACCTGCTTGGGCCAAGAAACACGAGCAATTTACATTAGACCGGTGGACATTTGTCCTTTGGTCTGGAGTCCAAATGTGAGATTTTTGATTCCAACCGCCGTGTCTTTGTGAGACGTGATGTTTGTGAACGGATGATCTCCGCATGTGTATTTCCCACTGTAAAGCATGGAGGAGGAGGTGTTATGGTGTGGGGGTGCTTTGCTGATGACATTGTCTGTGATTTATTTAGAATTCAAGGCACACTTAACCAGCATGGCTACCACAGCATTCTGTGTTTCAACAGGACAATGACCCAACACACCTCCAGGCTGTGAAAACGGCCCTAGAAGCTCAATATGAGTGCATATTATCATAGCCAAAGCTAAACTACTCACTTTGCGAATAATTGGGATTGTATGACTCTAACATACATGGCCATCACCAGTATGTGTAACCTGAAAGAATTACTGTTAGAGATGATGACCGATTTGTAGTTATTTAAGGTGTATTTTAGGTTAGCCACCAATTGATTTGCAGCATCAGGGCTGTCACTTTCAGCCTGCTTCTGTTTCCTGATGTATGTTGAGTGAAGTAGCCTAGAGGACCTCTTGAGGACCATTAGCAACAACAGGCGCTGATTCATTTGGCTCTACTCGCCAGGCATGCCACGCCAGGGATATAACACTCTGGCCCCGTCAAAACATTTATCAAGTCTCCTCTGCCGTCCCTGCCTCCCCCTCCTCTCCTTCCTCAGTGTCTGCTCACTCATTGAAATGCAGAACAACAATCACTTTGTTCAAAAATAATTTGCCCATGCTCTTGTAAGAGGCATGCCTTGGGGGACATGGGGGTGAGAATGGTCTTTTCCGGTGTCTAAATGAGTCGCCTGGATGTCTGCGCTGGACAGGTTGTCATCAATTTGGGTAATATACCCCTACAGAGTGTGAGATGGTGTTGATTAGGAGGAGACTGATGGTTCACGTGATATTTGTTGTGCTGTAGAAGTCCGGTGCAGGGGCTAGTGTTGCTGCACTGCTGCCTCATCACAATTAACTGCAATGTTACCGTATGCCTCAAATTTGAGCTGCTTTTTGACATTTGATATATAATGATGTACTTTGTTGGTGTTTTAATGATGGGACTGTTTCTAGGTGGTGTAAAATGATGTAGCTATGTAACCCCCTATTGGGTTCTTATTCCGAACTGAGGTCACCAGGAAGACGGCACCAGCCAGTCTGTGATATCCTATTCCACCTGTAAAAACGCCACCTGGGGTGCGGCTGAAGACTCCTTTCCTTACACCTGCTGAGCAATTAACCGACATTTCATTTATTGGGGGGGGGTTATTAAACAACTAATTGACTGACGTTGGTTCAATTACATGAATTTCATGTAGTTTTTTTTCAGCCCAACGTGCCGTTTCTCTAGAGAGAAATCAAATAATTCACGAAATAAATCCAGTCAAGAACTATGTGGGACGCTGGGCTGAAGGGAGTTGTACAGTGAGGGAAAAAAGTAATTTGATCCCCTGCTGATTTTTTACGTTTGCCCACTGACAAAGACATGATCAGTCTATAATTTTAATGTTAGGTTTATTTGAAGAGTGGGAGACAGAATAACAACAAAAAAATCCAGAAAAACGCATGTCAAAAATTTTATAAATTGATTTGCATTTTAATGAGGGAAATAAGTATTTGACCCCTCTGCAAAACATGACTTAGTACTTGGTGGCAAAACCCTTGTTGGCAATCACAGAGGTCAGACGTTTCTTGTAGTTGGCCACCAGGTTTGCACACATCTCAGGAGGGATTTTGTCCCACTCCTCTTTGCAGATCTTCTCCAAGTCATTAAGGTTCCGAGGCTGACGTTTGGCAAAACGAACCTTCAGCTCCTTCCACAGATTTTCTATGGGATTAAGGTCTGGAGACTGGCTAGGCCACTCCAGGACCTTAATGTGCTTCTTCTTGAGGCTCTCCTTTGTTGCCTTGGCCGTGTGTTTTGGGTCATTGTCATGCTGGAATACCCATCCACGACCCATTTTCAATGCCCTGGCTGAGGGAAGTAGGTTCTCACCCAAGATTTGACGGTACATGGCCCCGTCCATCGTCCCTTTGATGCGGTGAAGTTGTCCTGTCCCCTTAGCAGAAAAACACCCCCAAAGCATAATGTTTCCACCTCCATGTTTGATGGTGGGGATGGTGTTCTTGGGGTCATAGGCAGCATTCCTCCTTCTCCAAACACGGCGAGTTGAGTTGACGCCAAAGAGCTCGATTTTGGTCTCATCTGACCACAACACTTTCACCCAGTTCTCCTCTGAATCATTCAGATGTTCATTGGCAAACTTCAGACGGCCCTGTATAGGTGCTTTCTTGAGCAGGGGGACCTTGCGTGTGCTGCAGGAGATCAGTCCTTCACGGCGTAGTGTGTTACCAATTGTTTTCTTGGTGACTATGGTCCCAGCTACCTTGAGATCATTGACAAGATCCTCCCGTGTAGTTCTGGGCTGATTCCTCACCGTTCTCATGATCATTGCAACTCCACGAGGTGAGATCTTGCATGGAGCCCCAGGCCGAGGGAGATTGACAGTTATTTTGTGTTTCTTCCATTTGCGAATAATCGCACCAACTGTTGTCACCTTCTCACCAAGCTGCTTGGCGATGGTCTTGTAGCCCATTCCAGTCTTGTGTAGGTCTACAATCTTGTCCCTGACATCCTTGGAGAGCTCTTTGGTCTTGGCCATGGTGGAGAGTTTGGAATCTGATTGATTGATTGCTTTTGTGGACAGGTGTCTTTTATACAGGTAACGAGCTGAGATTAGGAGCACACTCTTAAAGGTACAATGATTCTCTACACTATACTTGCTTGTTTTGTCACAAACTGAAATTAGGCGAACTATTAGAATTTTAGCAACCAGGAAATGGCGGAGCAATTTCTGCATAGTGCATCTTTAATTGTGGTTGATTTGAATAGGCACTTATTTAATCTCTTTTTATTTATTTAAGTTTCTGTTGAAATTATAGCATCATTACAGCCATTATTGTAATTTCCCCAAAATATTACAATTAATTTGATGACATAGGCCCATTTGTTTGCCTTAGTGACTGTCTAAACAACTGAAACTGAGTCTAGGCCATACTCTACACTGATATGACAACAAATGATGGGCGTCCTTTAAAGCTAGAGGATGCAGAACTTCCAATGCAATTCAGGCACGTTCAGTGACTGAATATCTCCCTGCTCTCAACCTCTTTCCCTAAAGCTCTCCAGCCCGTTAGCCCATCCCCAGACCTGCCAACATGTGTAAACATCAGACAGCCATTATGAAGTGTTGAGAGGTCCCTCTGCCCTCAGGGACATAACCTTCATTTGGCGTCAAATCGCTATTCTCTGTGCCTTGGCCTTTTCTTCGCTTTTATTATTGTACTGCACATTGTCTCCCAGGCCACACACCTTGCGTTTGTGTCTGACATGAAGTGCATATGACATATAAAATGCACATGACGTACAGTGGGGAAAAAAAGTATTTAGTCAGCCACCAATTGTGCAAGTTCTCCCACTTAAAAAGATGAGAGAGGCCTGTAATTTTCATCATAGGTACACGTCAACTATGACAGACAAAATGAGAATATTTTTTCCAGAAAATCACATTGTAGGATTTTTTATGAATTTATTTGCAAATTATGGTGGAAAATAAGTATTTGGTCAATAACAAAAGTTTCTCAATACTTTGTTATATACCCTTTGTTGGCAATGACACATGTCAAACGTTTTCTGTAAGTCTTCACAAGGTTTTCACACACTGTTGCTGGTATTTTGGCCCATTCCTCCATGCAGATCTCCTCTAGAGCAGTGATGTTTTGGGGCTGTCGCTGGGCAACACGGACTTTCAACTCCCTCCAAAGATTTTCTATGGGGTTGAGATCTGGAGACTGGCTAGGCCACTCCAGGACCTTGAAATGCTTCTTACGAAGCCACTCCTTCGTTGCCCGGGCGGTGTGTTTGGGATCATTGTCATGCTGAAAGACCCAGCCACGTTTCATCTTCAATGCCCTTGCTGATGGAAGGAGGTTTTCACTCAAAATCTCACGATACATGGCCCCATTCATTCTTTCCTTTACATGGATCAGTCGTCCTGGTCCCTTTGCAGAAAAACAGGCCCAAAGCATGATGTTTCCACCCCCATGCTTCACAGTAGGTATGGTGTTCTTTGGAGGCAACTCAGCATTCTTTGTCCTCCAAACACGACGAGTTGAGTTTTTACCAAAAAGTTATATTTTGGTTTCATCTGACCATATGACATTCTCCCAATCCTCTTCTGGATCATCCAAATGCACTCTAGCAAACTTCAGATGGGCCTGGACATGTACTGGCTTAAGCAGGGGGACACGTCTGGCACTGCAGGATTTGAGTCCCTGGCGGCGTAGTGTGTTACTGATGGTAGGCTTTGTTACTTTGGTCCCAGCTCTCTGCAGGTCATTCACTAGGTCCCCCCGTGTGGTTCTGGGATTTTTGCTCACCATTTTTGTGATCATTTTGACCCCACGGGGTGAGATCTTGCGTGGAGCCCCAGATCGAGGGAGATTATCAGTGGTCTTGTATGTCTTCCATTTCCTAATGATTTCTTGAAACCAAGCTGCTTACCTATTGCAGATTCAGTCTTCCCAGCCTGGTGCAGGTCTACAATTTTGTTTCTGGTGTCCTTTGACAGCTCTTTGGTCTTGGCCATAGTGGAGTTTGGAGTGTGACTGTTTGAGGTTGTGGACAGGTGTCTTTTATACTGATAACAAGTTCAAACAGGTGCCATTAATACAGGTAACGAGTGGAGGACAGAGGAGCCTCTTAAAGAAGAAGTTACAGGTCTGTGAGAGCCAGAAATCTTGCTTGTTTGTAGGTGACCAAATACTTATTTTCCACCATAATTTGCAAGTAAATTCATTAGAAATCCGACAATGTGATTTTCTGGATTTTCTTTTCTCCATTTGTCTGTCATAGTTGATGTGTACCTATGATGAAAATTACAGGCCTCTCATCTTTTTAAGTGGGAGAACTTGCACAATTGGTGGCTGACTAAATACTTTTTTTCCCCACTGTATATAGTGCACATTTTAGTCCCTCTTTATCCGTGGAGTGAAAATATGGAAACTGGTGACTTTTCTTTTGCCGTTTGTCCTTCAAGATGCCTTTCTTTCTTTCCTTTGTTCTCCAGCACTTTTAGTACAGCACCTTGTAGATGGGAGTACTGTCGCAACCTGACATATCATTTTGTCACTGCGTTAAGGCCTCTTGCTGGTCCCTAGAAGCAGGAGAGGTGTGTTTGGAAGCAGACTGGTTTTTTTCTTCCTTCTAAGATAGGTGACCTTCAACTCACCGTTGATCCAGGGAAGAAATTGCTTCTGTTATCTACTGTGATATTTCTGTCTGATCAAATAAATGAGTGCTGTTGTTTTTCATCTATTTCCTACTACTTCCTTCTCAGCTGAGTTTTAACAATCTGTTAAATATATACAGGCCTTTTGTAGGGTGACTATAATTCAATAAGGTCATTGGGGTTTATATAGACTTGAAATGGTATTGAAGGGCTTATTTTTTGCTGATTTGCGTTTTTCCTGTGAGAAGTGAGTGAAATGAAAATAAGTATTGAATAATTTCATTCCTTGTTGTTCTCAATGGCAAATGGATGTAGATAGCAGTTGATGCTTTGGAATTAGTTCAAATGCTAATCCTTTTGTACAGTTTGCGCAAATTATGTTTGTAAACGGAATCATTATTTGCCCTTTTCTATTTCCTGGAGTTAAAGCCACACTCTAAGACATGCATAGATGTTCTGATGCAATGTCCACCTTCCTACCTTTGGTTAGATGATTTCATGAAAATCTCAGTAGATCCATTTGTGTAAGTGAAGTGATGATCCACAGCGTTCAGACTTCTAAATGGCCCTGCAGCTCTCATCAATTCATATGTCAGCCGTCTACATGGTCTGCCGAGCTTTAATGCCAACTCGGCACTTTCACTGCTGTCCCTGAGCCTCCCTGAATTAGCATAAAATGACATTTTGCTGTAATGCTAACAAGACAGTTGGTGTTCATTCAATCAGCTCCTGAAAGCTCCTCTGTTCTGACTGCCATCATGGGGCTTCGTGGCTGAAATAAAATAAATAATTGCTTATGCAGCAAGCTTGTGACTGGTCACCAAGGCCACCGTGTGATTCATAATGACATTTATTTTCAATAGTCTGTGAAAGTAGGGAGCTGAAGACCGTTACTCCCTCTGTAGGTTGATTTAACTCCTTAATATCACCCGCTGGCAACACAAGATATCTAACAACATTAATTTAGTTATTCACAATATTGTTGGCAGTATTGTTGAGACTCCCTAAACGAATTCATTTGCCTTGTGTTTGGCATAATGTCTGAGTCTTTGTAGTAGAATAATCCCGAGTCTTTGTAGTAGAATAATCCCTCACCTGTATTCATTTTCCTCCAAGGTGGTAGTGTTGGGATGCTCAAGGCTTGGAGCGAGCGTTTCTTAGCAACCAGTCCTCAGCTCCACCTGTCATTGCAGGCTTTAAACTAGTGCCCTCAGAGACCCATACCCCCAGATCAACGTCTCTATTCTAAATTAATAGGAACAATGCCATGTGCAGTGTCATTGTCAGAGCATGTTAAATTAACAATGTAATTTATTCGTACACAAACAATACATGAGTGAAGCCGTCAATATTGAGGTGTGTTTTTAAAGAGCTGGGTGTAATCATGCTAGCGCAGGGCTTGATTAACCATGAACACACTTTGAGATAGTCCCCATTCACTGATCATGAACACATTTCCCAATTCTAAATGAACTTGATATTTTTTTGCTAGTTCTCCGATAACCATCAAATCTGGTGAAATGAATGTGCACAGAAATAGCCAATATTGTTGATCTCTTGCAGTGGAGCAATTTCACAGCACCTCTACTCAGTCCCTTTTGCTACAACATCCATATCTTTGTTGGACAGATACCCTTCGACGGTTCCAGATGGTTAATCTTGTTAAGTCAATTTACGTATTGCTGTTTGCTTATCGAGATTCTGATGTCTCTGTCAACAAGGGGAAGATGACATTCCATCTTATATCCAGACCATTCTAATCCAATAGCCAATAGAGAGTGACCTCTTGGGATTTGCAACAGCATTGGTAATCGTCCTGCTTACAGCATTTCACGCCCCTAAAATTCTTGGAGAATGTGTATCACGGTTCAATAAGGTTATCGCCAAGTCTAGATTGATGTCACGAAACGATATGAAGTATTAATACCTAAGCTGATTTGATGGGGAGATATCAAACAGTGGGAATTTCTGTGCTGCTTGAGAATTAAATGATGCATAGATATCCCAAAGGTCAAAAATTGTGGCACATTTAGTTTTTTCTTGCATGCTATCAATGTCCGTTTTTTTTTCTTCTTACGGACTGACCTTTAAGTTTGCCACACCATTTGCAAATTCTGCAACATGTAATTGCTAGAGCAGATCATTGGCTCATGTTGAATTCATTTGCATAATAATTAACACTTTTGACACTACTGTATTTTGGACACCAATACCCATCAATGTCCCATGTTCTTTGCCTGTCATTTTGTCAAACGAGGAAAGGTCCTTACTGAAGTTTTCTTGACTGAAAGATGATATCTTGACTCCTCTCTTCCTAGATCTTCTCCAAAGGGATCTGGTGTTTCTTGTCTTGCCACATGTAACCATTTCTCTGCGATCGTAATATTTGAGAAATCTTTCAAACCTGGAGAACCGCAGTCTAGGGAACTATTTAGATGCATGCAAATGAGCCTTGGAAACCACTCTAAATCACTCCCCCTCCTCCTGACCCCTCTCCTTCTCCTCCTCCTCCTCCTCCTCACCCCTCTCCTCCGCCTCATCCCGCTCTCCTCCTCCTCACCCCTCTCCTCCGCCTCCTCTCGCTACATGCTCAGGCTTGGCAAGGCATTTTCATGGAGCTCCAGTCCAAGGTACTGATGACCCAGGCAGATGAAGAACTGGAGCCAGGACTAGTGACGGCTTCCTCATCTATGCAGCATGAAATCTTTCACAGTGCTACTGAAGTGTCAACATTGACATCACTGTGGTACTTTTCATTTTCCTATAGGGCTCTTGGCTGGTTTAGGAATCTCAGCAGTCAATACCATAGGTCTGAGGCTAGTTTAACTTCCCTCAGTGTTGCAATAACGCTTTTAACCACCATCTGGCCATCTGTGCGTGATCTCATTAAGATCTCCAACTGATTTTATTTGCTTTCGGATACATGGCCCCAGTGAGTCTGAGAAGGACAAAGTTGGATTCTAGTTTGGAGGCAGTACCCCAAGTCTGGCTTCCAGGCCCCCTCTGTATCGATGTACTCTGGATGTCCACCAAATGGCACATTAGGAAACAGTTATGTATGCACGCATGGCTTATTATTATTATTATTATTATAGTTACTATGCTCAAGCATTGTGGTCCCTTATACTAATAGTCTAGGACCCCCATACTCAACTGGTGGACCGTGGTCTGGATCTGGACCCAGAATGGGTCAATATGGACCGCGGGTCCCGACTACAAAAAAACTTGTTCGGGCTTCGACCCCTGGTATCATATAAACACACATAAGACATGGATAAATGTGTAGAACTGCAGGAAATTAGCTTTAAAACTGCTGAATATTCTCTCCGCCAACAAGAGGGGTGGGAACAGTTTGGGGTTGCATGGGTTGTGAGGTGTGGGTTTGTTACTACGCCGATAAATTACAATATCCATCCGGACCTTTGCCACATAGGAAAGTTGTGTGACCGGACCTTCTCAAATAGTACTTGAGTACCCGTGGTCTAGGAGCAGTGCCTAAAGCAATTCTGTCAGCATCTCTTGAAACCCTAAAGTGATGAGCTTTTTCAAATTGGCCAAATCTTTCTACCTGTGTGGCAGTTTGTCAGAGACCATTATTGAATAGAATTCATAATTCTCATGGTGAAGATGAGGAAAAACTGTTTTTATTCTACAGTTTGGCCTGTTGGTGCAGCTGTTTCATTATGCAGTCCATTTGCTTTCCAGTGAAACATGTTCATTTGTGAAAGGCATTTTCCCCCATGTTCTCTCTCAAGTACTTATAAACTTCAGAAAGCAACCTATGTACGCCAATTATAGTGAGTGATTGTAGATGATGAAATGTAGAAACAAGATGTTCCATTTCTTTCTTCATTTTGCTGAGGTTATTATGACCTAACCTTTCTGCAAAGACTGACATGTTTTCCATGAAACAGTCAATACAATTACCATCCAGTTACTAACAGTGCAGGCAGCAGGAAGAAACACTGAGATTTTATTTTATTTTCCACATTGGACTCACTGAAAGGACAGGGTCATATAATAGTCTCTGAGTCATATAATAACAATTGTGAGCCACAGGGTAAGTAATGAAACCCGTTCTGGGAAGTTCTTCTATGGCTTGGCTTGTGTGGGGGTCATATCTCATTAAGAAGGACAGACCCATATAGAGGGACTAAATGGCTGTCTGCGAAGACTGTGGGAAACATCAGTGCTGAAAAACTCTGTATTGTCATTTAACAACACAGGGAGGCATTTCAATTGGTGTGCGTTTAGAAGTCAGTGGCCAAATGTACTTAAAGGCTCACCACAGTTATTTGCTCATAATATGTAAACAAGTGCTCTCGTGATGTGCAAACCAAATGTTTTTCTTCTGAGTTAATATGATTCCACCCCCCCCCCCATAATTTTCTGCCAATAGGACACTGGAACCTTTCATATTGGTATGAAACTTTAATGTTAAGATAATCTTCAAGTTTAAGACCATGTTAAACAGGTAGAATACTGAAATACTCTGGTTGTCCTCTTTCCTTTAATCAAATTGTTCACCTAGTGTTGTTGTTCTCTACTTGTAGATTTGGGCTATTCACGTTTTACAGAAAATGTTGTTGTTACACAGCCAAGTCCTCTTCCGCTTTGGCTTCATGAAGATGTATATTTAGTAAATATGAAGTGTCAGGGAGGCTTCGCAAAAAAGAGATCAGAATCCAATCCAGTATCCAATCAGGATCAAATAGCCTTATGAAGCCAATACAGCAGAAAGTGATTGCCATGGTAATGAAGCTGGGGAGGGAGGACACTCACCGGCCTCAGGTCAGCCTATGAGATTTCTCAATATGTCTGGCTCCTCCACAACGGGACAGGCTGACCCCACTCTGCTAGACTTCCAAAAGCGTTCGTCGTCCTCCTATTTCATGGCAATTATCCGGATCACCAACTGCTGGAATGGAGAATTGGCCCTTTCATTCTACCCCTATAAGTGCACCATTGTGGCTGTTATAATGGCCATTCTCTTCCGTCGAGGACAGTGAGGAGACATCACAGAAAGTGTCATTTAAAGTGTGTGAAATTCAAAGCTGCTTCCCCATCGGACTACATTTCCCCACTCTGTCATTTTGATGTCAAGAGACAAATATTTCCCTTCCTCTTTTCAGTTTGTCTTTTTTCTCTTGCATCTGCAGTTGTTAGGATGAAGTTATGCTGTACGGCATCAACGTATGGCTGAGGTTTCAAGCAAGCCCAATTGTTATGTTCTGATAAGCCTTTTGGGATCGAGAAAATGATGAGGATTAAAAACAGGCTAACTAAACTTCACCCCTTTTTTATGGTAGTCATTGTTGATTGCAGAAACCCCATATGATGGTTGAATTAGTAATATATGCTTAAACTGGACCTGCACAACATGGCCTAAGTTTAAATGCTTATAACTAATGCCAGCATGCAGGTGATCAATAAACATGAAAAAAGGTTGAGCAGCTGTTGTACAGAACAGAGGGAGGGGAACACCGCCACCAGCTCCATGAGACAAGACATCCTTTACTGTTTTTCAGCATCAGAGTTTTTTGGACGTCTGGCTCTTAATTTCTGAAAAGTGCTCTGATCTGGCGGCGATGAAAAGGGGCAGTGGACTGGCCACGGTATCCAATTTGTCGCCGCTTCAATAGCTCCCAACACCACATCTCTTAAAAATATATGGGGGTCTTTCTATAAATAATGGGGCCAATGTGTGACATTGGGATCAGAATTTTAAATGGGTTGAAATAAAAATGATTTTCATGCAGTTCCACATGTGTACATAGAGGAATAAAAGTGAATACATGCAAATTGTCCCATAACTCTACCTATACAACAACATAGGTCTAGGACTATACATCCTTTAAGCTGGGTTGATACAGACATTGGCAAGCACTTAATTGTAATTGTCAAGGACCTCAGTGTTATACAGTTGTATATATAGGGCCTAATTGTCACGAATTTAGCCGAGGCTGCTCCTCCTTCTTGCTCGGGCAGGCTTCGGCGTTCGTCGTCACCGGAGTACTAGCTGCCACCGATCGATGTTTCTGTGTTCTACTTGTTTTGTCTATATTGCACACACCTGGTTCCAATTACGATAATTTGTTTCCCTATTTTACCCTCTGGTTCCCTCATGGATCAGTGGAGGAACACATCCAGCAGCACTCGACCATGCTACAGACTCTTGGCACAGCCATGGATCGAGTGGACTATGGAGCGATGGGAGACTACTATTCACTCCACACCACTGTCCACCCCTTCACCACCTGGATCCAGTGGGATTCGGCTCTCGCTCCCGAGGGCATAGGATGGAACAGCTGCCGGGTGCCAGGGGTTTCTGCTCCAGGTGGCGCTCTACCTGGCAACCATCCACCCGGCTCCCTCGGGATACGAGAGCGTGTTCACCCTCATCTCCTGTCTGTCGGGGAAAGCGCTCGAGTGGTCCAACGCTGAGTGGGGAGGAATAGACGCGGCATCGGTGCGCTATGAAGATTTCACCCGCTGTTTCCGGTCGGTATTTGATCATCCACTGGAGGGGAGGGCGGCGGGGGAACGGTTGTTCCACCTCAGACAGGGGAAGAGGAGTGCACAGGACTTCGCACTGGACTTCAGGACCTTGGCAGCCAGCGCGGGATGGAATGAGAGGGCCCTGATCGACCATTACCGATGCAGCCTACGGGAGGACGTTTGTCGGGAGCTGGACTGCAGGGACACCACCCTTAACCTGGACCAGCTGGTGGATTTATCGATACGACTGGATAACCTGTTGGCTACCCGCGAACGTCCGGATCAGGGTCCGTCCAGTCCATTCCCCACCACTTCCGACTCTACACCGATGGAGCTCGGAGGTGCTGATCTAAGGGTGACCGGAAGGGGGGCTGTTTCCTGCACCAACTGTGGCCGCAGAGGACACACTGCTGGTCGGTGCTGGAAAGGGTCCTCAGGGAGTCGAGGCAGCAGGCAGGGCACTGGTGGACCATCCCAGGTGAGTAGGCACCCGACTCACCCAGAGCTCCCTGTTGCGCACATGTGTGTTCACGTAGAATTTCCTGAGTTGTCCCCGCATTCCCAGCATAAGGCGCTCGTAGATTCAGGCACAGCTGGGAATTTTATGGACCGTCTATTTGCACATAGATTAGGGATCCTTATTGTGCCTGTTGATGTGCCCTTCCTGATACATGCCTTAGATAGTCGCCCTTTAGGGTCAGGCCTGATTAGGGAGGTCACAGCTCCACTCTGGATGAAAACGCAGGAGGGTCATGAGGAGAGAATTAGTCTCTTCCTGATCGATTCTCCTGCGTTTCCAGTGGTGTTGGGGCTTCCCTGGTTAGCCTCTCATGACCCCAATATTTTGTGGCAACAGAGGGCTCTCAAGGGATGGTCCCGTCAGTGCTCGGGGAGGTGTGTAGGTGTTTCCGTAGGTGCAACTACGGTGGAGAGTCCAAAGAAGGTCTCTCGCCTTCTGTAAAAGGAAGGTGACTTAATTACCACCCCATCGACAGGGGGATTGTGCGATAAATCTCCGGGACGGCGCTGCACTTCCTCGGAGTCACGTGTATCCTCTGTCACAGGAAGAGACGGCGGCTATGGAAACATATGTCTCCAAATCTCTGGGACGGGGATACATTCAGCCTTCCACTTCCCCTGCCTCCTCAAGTTTCTTTTTTGTGAAGAAGAAGGATGGAGGTTTACGCCCGTGCATTGACTATCGAGGTCTCAATCAGATAACGGTGAAGTACAGTTATCCACTACCTCTCACTGCTAGTATGACGGAGTCATTGCACGGGGCGCACTTCTTCACCAAATTGGATCTCAGGAGCGCGTACAACCTGGTGCGTATCCAGGAAGGGGATGAGTGGAAGACGGCATTTAGTACCACCTCTGGGCACTATGAGTACCTCGTCATGCCGTACGGGTTGATGAATGATCCCTCAGTCTTCCAATCCTTTGTCGATGATATTCTCATATACTCCGCTACACGAGCCGAGCATGTGTCCCTGGTGCGCAAGGTGCTTGGTCGACTGTTGGAACATGACCTGTACGTCAAGGCTGAGAAATGTCTGTTCTTTCAACAGTCCGTCTCCTTCTTAGGCTACCGCCTGTCCGTGTCAGGGGTGGAGATGGAAAATGACTGCATTTCAGCCGTGCGTAATTGGCCAACTCCAACCACGGTTAAGGAAGTGCAGCGATTCTTAGGGTTTGCCAACTACTACCGGAGGTTTATCCGGGGCTTTGGTCAGGTAGCGGCTCCCATTACCTCCTTGCTCATACATCACCCTCTTCTGGTCATCCTGGCATCAGTCGGACAGTGCGCTGTCTTAGTGGGAAGTACTGGTGGCCTACTTTAGCTAAGGACGTGAGGGTTTATGTTTCCTCCTGCTCGGTGTGCAAGGCACCTAGACACCTACCCAGAGGAAAATTACAACCCCTACCTGTTCCACAATAGCCGTGGTCACACCTATCAGTGGATTTCGTTACGGACCTTCCCCCGTCACAAGGGAATATCATGATTTTAGTCGTTGTGGATCGGTTTTCTAAGTCATGCCGTCTCATTCCTTTGCCCGGTCTCCCTACGGCCCTACAGACTGCGGAGGCCCTGTTTACTCACGTCTTCCGGCACTACGGGGTACCTGAGGATATAGTGTCTGATCGGGGTCTCCAGTTCACACCAAGGGTCTGGAGGGCGTTCATGGACCATCTGGGGGTCTCGATCAGCCTGACCTGCGGTGGATGAATGGTTTCGGCGCTCAGAGGAAACCTGGAACGCTGCCCATGTACGCCTGCAACGGGCTATCAGGCGACAGAAGGCGAGCGCCGACCGCCACCGCAGTGAGGCCAGGTCTGGCTCTCGACCCGAAACCTGCCCCTTCGACCTGCCCTGCCGGAAGCTGGGTCGGTGGTTTGTGGGGCCATTTATAGTCCTGAAGAGATTGAACAAGGTTTGTTATAGGTTACAGCTCCCTCCTGATTACGGTATTAACCCCTCGTTCCATGTGTCTCTCCTCAGGCCGGTGGTAGCTGGTCCGCTCCAGGAGTCTGAGGTGCGAGAGATCCCTCCGCCCCCACTGGACATCGAGGGGGCACCGGGGTACTCGGTCCGTTCCATCCTGGATTCGAGGCGTCGGGTGGGGGGCCTTCAGTATCTCGTGGAGTGGGAGGGGTACGGTCAGGAGGAACGGTGCTGGGTTCTAGCTGCCACCGATCTATGTTTCTGTGTTCTACTTGTTTTGTCTGTATTGCACACACCTGGTTACAATTACGATAATTTGTTTCCCTATTTTACCCTCTGGTTCCCTCATGGTGTTGTGCGTGATTGTTCGTTGTTTTGTTGTCATTGACATGTGAGTCTGTATTTTTCTTCCCTGCGTGGAAGAGATGTGTTTTTACTTGTGACAAGTAAAGTACGTCGTTGACTAAGTTCTGTGTCCTGCGTCCTACCGCTACACACTGACGCATGACACTAATATAGAACCCCTACCCCCAAAAAAGCATGCAAAAGTAGGCCATTACCACTTTAAGAATAGTCCATTTTGTAGGCCTTGCCAATGCATTAATATTACAATTATTACATTCAAAAATACGTACGAATAATGCGGACATTGTGACTAAATAGATTGGATGCATGCATGGACATTTTTCTGTAGCCTACAGGGCATACGCAGGCACACATAATAAAGCTATGAATAGCGGCAGCATTAATCTCACCATCGCTGTTTTTAGAAAGTGACCAAAAACCATGTTCCTTTTTTAATGGAAGAATTTGTATGGAAAGCCAAGTTGAAGCCAACATTAGATGTTGTCATCCTCATAATAACCGCATGTGGTTTTACCGCAACAGAGTAGCACAACACCATTCAATTGAAGCGACGGGAAACAAACGAAAGTGGCCACATCTCTCAGAAAAACAGATCAAAAATGAAACCACAGATAATTATACTTGTAATTATTGTAGCCAATTTGTAATAACTTTTCAAGCACCAAATCGAGGAAATGTCTGATTTTCAAGGTAGGCCTATTCCAGTAGTTTAATTTCTGAGCTCCAAATTCAAATTCAAATAGTCTACTTCAAGCCCCTTGTATTGTTTAAAATGGCAGGTGTAACATGGAAACATGTTATTTCACTACCAGATCATAGTGTGAAGAAGCCTACTAGGCAATGTAATTTGTTGTCTTTCTATCCAGAATAATCTATAGGAATAGGGTTGGGTGTTGCGCAATAGTCTATCCTACACAATTGCCACAGTAGACTCCGAGGCACAAAAACATGAAAACATGAACTCATTACCTTAATGCTTTCTCTGTTAAATCTAACGAGACCCTGTTGTAAATCAAGCAGAAAACAACAGATGATCAACATCAATTCGCTAGGGATATTAGATCCAACCTGTATCCAGGCACAACAGTCTTCACCGGAGTAACGAATGAGACACCAAAATATTCTGGACAATCCTCGCAAACACCTATTTTCCAGCACTTGTTGCATCACATGCGCTATCACAACAGCTGTTTGTCACTTGATTGTCATTTGGAGAATTCCTTCCTGGATCAGATGATGATGCGTGAAAATGTCAGGGTGTAACTAATCAGCTGGACACCAAATGCACATCAACAACTTTTATGCATAAATATTGAAGAACCACATTAATGACAATATCAATTTAGGTTTTAAGTATCAAGGTAAGGTGACTCTTCCGGTTGACGCATTCGATTTTACAATGCATATATTATTTTGGATTTGTGTGTCCATAAACTGTTTTCACCCTGTAACATAAGGAGACATGAAATGTTAGACTGCATTTCTGAGATCTCTATACAATAAAACAGTCTGACAGATAGATCCAGGATTCTTACAAGGTTCAAGTTCAGTGTCACACTTTTTGTTATACAGATCTGTCAAGATGCCAACCATGATAAAGGGTTAAACGGGTTTTAAATCAACTTGTGAATTTGATTGATCCCCCTTTTATCTTAATGTAATGACATGACATGTATTTACTGATTTATTATCAATTACTTATCAACAGCTGTAACAAGTTGTCAAGTGTAGGAAATCCTCACTGGTGCCCTAGTTTATAGAAAAACCCACATCCTGTCATGCTGGCTTTAGCATTGATTGATGTCCCTTGTGGGGAGTTACTTATGAACTTAATTTTGGGGGGCGAAAGGTCATCATCAAATCAAGCTTTATTTATACAGCACATTTCAGACATGGAATGCAACACAATGTGCTTCACAGGAAAAAAACGAATAAAAACAATGAAAATAAAAACTTTAATATTTACTACACAACAAACATAAGAGGATAAAAAACTAAAGAATAACAATAAAAACTGAAAGACTAAAAAGCACCCTGAGGAAAAGCAAAGCTAAAAATGTGTGTTTTATGATCTTTTTTAAATATGTCCACAGTTTCGGCCCCCCTCAGGTTCTCTGGCAGGCTATTCCAGAGGCTGTCTCTCCATGCCTCTTGGTCTTATGCTTTGGGATAGTTAAAAGGCCAGTGCCAGAGGACCTGAGGGACCTACTGGGTACATATCTTAAAAGCATGTCTGACATGTATTGGGGTGCACAATCGTGGATTGATTTAAAAACCAATAGAAGAATCTTAAAATTAATTCTAAAACTCACAGGCAGCCAGTGCAGAGACCTTAAAACCAGTGTAATGTGTGCTCTCTGTCTGGTCTTGGTCAGTACCCGTGCTGCAGCATTCTGTATGTTTTGCAGTTGACCAATGGCTTTCTTGGGTAGACCAGACAGGAGAGCATTACAGTAGTCAAGCCTGCTTGTAATAAAAGCATGAATGAGTCTCTCTGCATCAGCCTGAGAGAGAAACGGCCGCACCTTGGCAATGTTCCTCAGGTGGTAAAAAGCTTTCAGTGGCCATTTTGGATCTCAAGTCAGATCCATATCTCAAAAGTTTAGTATCTCTGCATCTGTTCTGACGGCCTGAGGACGTTTCAGACTTTCTTGGGATTTATTTATTGTAAAATTTTACAAACACAATTTAACAATGACTGAATCACGTTAGAGCTTGGGGCGGAAACGTCCAAATGGAAGCTTTCCCAAGTCAGATGCTTATTGGATGTTCGTTAAAAAAAGTTAGAGGCTGTGAATTGTGGAATTTGTGTAGACAGGGATAAAAGGCACTTCATGGTTGAGTTTCATAACATCTCTTGTGTAAAACATGAATTACATCGCTGGGTTGGCGTCCCATTTCTTCCAACTGGCAAGGATAAGAAAAAACACTTCCTCTCCATAAGCCACCAATTGACATCATTTCAATGAGGATGTTAAACTTTGTTAAAAAATCGCCAGCGTATATCCTATGCTTTTTAGGTTGAAGTATTTTTACAGTAACATTTGAATTACTGCAGCAACTTTCAGCATCGCTCACTGATGTTTTCTAAACACGTTGATGTGCTGCTGTAGCTTGCGCCTTTTTACCACTTTTGCATTTCTCATGTGGTGTCCTTTTTTTTGCAGTTGACAGCCCGCTCTCTACCGGCAGTGCAGTCTGATGAACGACTCCAACCTCTGCTTAACCACCTCAGGTAATTGGCATATTGATTCCTCTGCTGATGCTTTAAAATAAAATAACTGGTGAATTCACAACTTGAGGCTTTGTTGAATAGCAGTTCAAACAAAGAGCAGTGAGAAACGCTTCTTAAACACTCAATGCAGATGTTTTTATATCAAATCATTTCTATGTAACAATTAAGTACCTTTGTGTAATTGATTTCCATGAAAATTAGCAAAGATAGCTTTTTAGCAAAAACACTTTCTCAAGCAAGAATTTTGCTAGGACTGTCTGGGAGTGGTCTGAGTGGGGAGGGGAAAACTAAAAGCAAGCTTTTATTGGCAGAGGTTTGAAACTCTGTTTCTTATTGGTCTATTAACCAATTTACCGCCTGGTGATGTCACCATGGAAAGCAGAAACCCCCGCCCATGCAAACTTGCTGATTAGAAGGTCCTGTGTAGATTGTATTTTCAACCAGCAACTATCAGGAAATCAAATGTTTTCACACTTTTACAGTGTTGGTTTCATCAGCTGTTGTACAATATGACATAAAACTGAGAAAACATCTTAAAGTCCCAGTGCAGTCAAAAAATGTGATTTTCCTGTGTTTTTATATATACTTCCACACTGAGGTTGAAATAATACTGTGAAAATGATGATAAATACCCTTTTAGAGTAAGAGCCGTTTGAAAAAACATTCAGCCTGTTTTGGTGGGATGGCGTTTTGGCCTGCCTTGTGACATTACCAGGCGGTAAATTGGTTAATAGACCAATAAGAAAGAGTTCCAAACCTCTCTGCCAATAACAGCTAGTTTTCTTTTTTCCCTTCCTCACTCAGACCACTCCCAGACAGTCCTAGCAAGGTTCTTGCTTGAGAAAATGCTCCTTACTAAGAGCTATTTTTGTTTCTTTGTTTCAATGATAATAGTAAAAAATCACAGTAAGGTGCTTAATTGTTACCCAGAAATGATTTGATATTGAGATAAAAACGGCTCCATTGGACCTTTAATTAAAATAAATAATATTTTTAAGTTGATTTCTAGGGCGACTCATTCATTTCACAAATGCTCCCAAATCCTCTTTGTGCCATTTTTCCCAGAAAAGGCCTAACGTTCCTAACACCAGATTCCCTCTGAGAAAGTGTCTCCTCTGCCTCTCAACACTGTGATAATGGAACGCAAACACCAAACCTAATGTGTCAACTGGAAGCCAGAGCTTTTGTTTTTAGAGCCAGGCCCCGAGAGTGCCCACCCACCCATGACCGACAGACTGCCTGAGCAAAATAAAGCCAAGGAATCCCCCTGATTACTAGACTCTACTCCCGGGGTAGGCAACTAGATTCAGCCGCGGGCTGATTTGTGATGGAGCGGATGGTCGGGGGTCCGGAAAATAATAATAATAATTAGTAAACTGCAAATTGACTACAACTAAGCCAAAAAAGGGATTTTATTTGAAAATATATTTTTTTTTGTAGAAATGCTTGAACAGATTTCCTAAATTAAACCCATTGTTAGCTGAATTCCTGGTGATTTGAGTCTTTTTTGACCCAAAACTAAAACCCCTCACTGTCTTACTCTTTTAACCCCCTCACTGTCTTACTCTTTTACCCCTCACTGTCTTACTCTTTTAACCCCCTCACTGTCTTACTCTTTTATCCCCTCACTGTCTTACTCTTTTACACCCCTCACTGTCTTACTCTTTTATCCCCCTCACTGTCTTACTCTTCCCCCTCACTGTCTTACCATTTTTATCCCCTCACTGTCTTACTCTTTTACCCCCCTCACTGTCTTACTCTTTTATCCCCCTCACTGTCTTACTCTTTTTTATCCCCCTCACTGTCTTACTCTTTAGCCCCCTCACTGTCTTACTCTTTTAACCCCCTCACTGTCTTACTCTTTTACCTCCCTCACTGTCTGACTCTTTTACCCCCCACACTGTCTTACTCTTTTATCCCCCTCACTGCCTTACTCTTTTATTCCCCCTCACCGTCTTACTCTTCCCCCCTCAATGTCTTACTCTTTTATCTACCTCACTGTCTTACTCTTTTATCCCCCTCACTGTCTTACACTTTTATCCCCCTCACTGTCTTACTCTTTTATCTCCCTCACCGTCTTACTATTTTATCCCCCTCACTGTATTACTCTTTAACCCCCTCACTGTCTTACTATTTTACCCCCCCACTGTCTTACTCTTTAACCCACTCACTGTCTTACTCTTTTACCCCCCCACTGTCTTACTCTTTTACCCCCTCACTGTCTTACTCTTTTACCCCCCCCACTGTCTTACTCTTTTACCCCCCCACTGTCTTACTCTTTTACCCCCTCACTGTCTTACTCTTTTACCCCCCACTGTCTTACTCTTTAACCCACTCACTGTCTTACTCTTTAACCCCCCCACTGTCTTACTCTTTAACCCCCCCACTGTCTTACTCTTTTACCCCGCCCACTGTCTTACTCTTTTACCCCCTCACTGTCTTACTCTTTTACCCCCCCCACTGTCTTACTCTTTTACCCCCTCACTGTCTTACTCTTTTACCCCCCCACTGTCTTACTATTTTACCCCCCACTGTCTTACTCTTTAACCCACTCACTGTCTTACTCTTTTATCCCCCCACTGTCGTACTCTTTTACCCCCTCACTGTCTTACTATTTTACCCCCCACTGTCTTACTATTTTACCCCCACTGTCTTACTCTTTAACCCACTCACTGTCTTACTCTTTTATCCCCCCACTGTCGTACTCTTTTACCCCCTCACTGTCTTACTATTTTACCCCACCACTGTCTTACTATTTTACCCCCCCACTGTCTTACTCTTTTACCCCCCCACTGTCTTACTATTTTACCCCCCCACTGTCTTACTCTTTAACCCACTCACTGTCTTACTATTTTACCCCCCACTGTCTTACTCTTTTACCCCCCCACTGTCTTACTATTTTCCCCCCCACTGTCTTACTCTTTAACCCACTCACTGTCTTACTCTTTTACCCCCCCACTGTCTTACTCTTTTACCCCCTCACTGTCTTACTCTTTTACCCCCCCACTGTCTTACTATTTTACCCCCCCACTGTCTTACTCTTTAACCCACTCACAGTCTTACTCTTTTACCCCCCACTGTCTTACTCTTTTACCCCCTCACTGTCTTACTATTTTACCCCCTCACTGTCTTACTATTTTACCCCCCCACTGTCTTACTCTTTAACCCACTCACTGTCTTACTCTTTTACCCCCTCACTGTCTTATTCTTCCCCCCCCACTGTCTTACTATTTAACCCCCCCACTGTCTTACTCTTTTACCCCCCCACTGTCTTACTCTTTAACCCCCCCAATGTCTTACTCTTTAACCCCCTCACTGTCTTACTATTTACCCCCCACTGTCTTACTCTTTAACCCACTCACTGTCTTACTCTTTAACCCCCCCAATGTCTTACTCTTTTACCCCCTCACTGTCTTACTATTTAACCCCCCCACTGTCTTACTCTTTTACCCCCCCCACTGTCTTACTCTTTTACCCCCCCACTGTCTTACTATTTTACCCCCCCACTGTCTTACTCTTTAACCCACTCCACTGTCTTACTCTTTTACCCCCCCACTGTCTTACTATTTTACCCCCTCACTGTCTTACTATTTTACCCCCCCACTGTCTTACTCTTTTACCCCCCCCACTGTCTTACTCTTTAACCCCCTCACTGGCTTACTATTTTATCCCCCCACTGTCTTACTCTTTAACCCACTCACTGTCTTACTCTTTAACCCCCCACTGTCTTACTCTTTTACCCCCCCACTGTCTTACTCTTTTACCCCCTCACTGTCTTACTCTTTAACCCCCCCACTGTCTTACTCTTTTACCCCCCCACTGTCTTACTCTTTTACCCCCCACTGTCTTACTCTTTAACCCCCTCACTGTCTTACTCTTTTACCCCCTCACTGTCTTACTCTTTAACCCCCCCACTGTCTTACTCTTTTACCCCCCCACTGTCTTACTCTTTTACCCCCTCACTGTCTTACTCTTTAACCCCCTCACTGTCTTACTCTTTTACCCCCCCACTGTCTTACTCTTTTTTCTCCACTCTTTCATCCCCCCTCTCTCTACTTTCTGCATTCTCTTTCTTTCTTCCTCCATCAAACTCTTCTACACATGCTCTCTTTCAATGGCTTTCTGAAATCGCCTCTAGCGTAGTCCCTTCGCTCTGTGTTGGAATGATCCAACCTGGGCCCTACAGGTGCAAACCTGTCATGGCTTTCAGGAAAGGACCCACCAGGGAGTCCTGGTTTAGATTAAAGCCCCTCCACCTGCCTCTCATTGGCCATCTAGCCCTCCTGTTGCCGTCCTGCACCTGCCAATGATTGTAAAGGAGAGCTGAACAATGGAGGCTTTCCCCAAAGGCAATTCTACCAACCAGCGGTGTCTATTCGTTTTTAATGGAGCCCGATTGAGGCCTCTTTTAATTGGATGCGTCATTTCCGACACAGAGGTTGTTTCGACTGCAGAACGGTTCCCACTGTGTTCCAATGAAAGGCTATGCATGCTGGGGCAACCAGATAAGGTAGTGTCATGGGGCCAGCTTGTGCACACGAAACAAACCTGTGTCCTCAAGCAAACCAGCTGTTGAATCGTAACGGATAAACAAGAGGACTTGGACGCAGAAGCGATAGCTGGCAGGGCCACACTCCATCAGAATTGAGCAGGCAGCATAAGCCCAAAGCCCGTGCTTGAGTATTCAGTGGACCGTCGGTCGCTAGGTCCCACAGCTGATTCCCTTTCACTTTGAGACTTTCTGTGGTAAAAGCTAGATTACCAGTGAAGGGTCCGGTTTCATCTGCGGCTAAGGCTGTCTTTGTATCGCTGGGCGCCACAAATGTGACTTAACAGATTTAAAAAGGCAGCTTCTACAGTGTATCATTGATCCCCTTTACAATATTTTGACTGTAATGTGCACCACCTCTCCTTTAGAATTGTAAGGCATACTAGGAAAACTCAAGAAATGAATACTACATACGTTGTGAATCATTTCTGCATCATATTTTATTAAATATACAGTATTATAATTCATATGAATAATTTTATATGAAATTACAAAGCTATTAGATATTGGCCTAAGTTAACATGATAAATCAATGAGATTAAATGTCCTCATCTAAGAAGTGTGCCAATATGGTTTGGAAGCTTGTGTTTGAGAGGCAATGGCACTGATCTTTTAGCCCTACTCAGGTTTACACTGTTTTAGTGATGCCTAAATGACCTTGTTTAATCACATTTCCTCTAAATGATCGCCATCTGACCCAATATATTGTGTAAATGTTGCCTCATGGGCGATTAGGTGGTCAAGGCATCCAATCAAAGTCACACAGGATATGGTTTTACAAACCTGATTAGCCTGTAACCTGGCTGTTTTTGCTCCATTCATCGAGTGGCCTTTCAAATGGCATTTAGTCTCAATTTCTTGGTCACCTGGATTAGGTCAGTGCCAGAAGGTAGGGGCTCTGTGATCAAAGGGTATAAAGCAAAATGTATAAAGCTTTCAGAGGATAATTATGGTTTTGACCTTTACCCATGGCATCAATCCAAGAGGGCCAAATTAGGCCATTTGAGAGTACGCAAAAAGTGTGTAAATTTGAATATCTTCCTGCAATTTCCAGCCAGTTAGGTAACCCTATTTGTTTTGCTAACAGGGTAATATTAGAGGTAGTCCAATAAAAGGGGACTGTCTCCGTTGATCAGTTTATTATTTGGCAAGGCACACTAACGTTGCACAAAGACAAGTCAGTTAATTTATGGAGGGCTCCTGCTCAAATGCTAGGCACTGGGAAATCAATCACACAGATATCGATCAGTGGGATTGATCTTGACCAATGTAACATTTTGCTGGGAGGGACAATAAAAATGGATACAACTGGAAAACATGCAGGATGAATGTTACTTTTGATTTATTCCAGAAACTTGGTCACTGGTTTTGATTCAGTGGCGCTTTAGCCGCTTAAAACACATGAAACCATATTGTTCTTGCCCCCCGGTGTGCACCAAATGTACTTCTCTATAGAAATTGCGCAAAATGACTCTGCAAGCTGCCATTCAATGAATACGTCTGACTGTATTTCTGTATAGTGCAACAATAGCTTTCTATGAGGTACAATTACCTTCCTGTATAGTAAAATTACACGTTTTATACAACGACTGCTGAGAGTAAGCTGTTATTATCATAGCCCCAGGTGATGGAACCAATGGACCCAAAGTCCTAAATGGACCCTGAGACCGATCCATGTCCTGCTGTAGCACTTTTTAGGCTAATGATGACAATGAGTTCTTTCTCTGGAACTGTTGTGATAGACTGCTGTAATCTGTTTTCTCTTTCTCTCTACCTCTCTCTTGTTGGTCCATTGCTGTCCTTGTAGCCATGGCTACATGGGTCAGGACTACAACATACAGAAGAGTATTGGTAAAATTTCTTTGGAGCAGATCGATCCGGTGAGTATGCATTGAAACACAAAGGACACATTTATACTAGGGAGGACAAGGAAGATGGAGAGGACGTTGGTTATATCAGAACAGAAATGTAAACCGTCATAGCAGTAGTTTTCTGTCCACCTATCTCAGTATTGGTTTCCATCACTTGCCATCAGTGGTGAAGTGGTGAAGCCCTTTACGCACCCTTTCTTTTTTTTTGCTTGAGCGTTTACCCACCTTTTATGGAAAAATGCATTGATCGCATAGGGAGCTTTACTTTACCCACAGAAATACGCGGTCAGCGTTTACCCAACTGTTTTATTACCACTACATCACTGCTTGCCGTAATCAGACATCCTAAAGATCACCACTAAAACAAGTAGCTAGTTCTCACCATCTTAAAGACCTTTTTCAATAATTGTCCATTGATTGCACAGGGTCATGTCATGCTTATAAGTTTTGGCAAATGTCTTCACAAGAATTACTGCTTGAAACGTAACTTTTGAGGCAATAGTCCTCGCATTTCATGCCCAATGTCATGCCCAATGCATTAGCGAGGCAGACCGTTCTCTACATTGACATTCAGAAGGGATTCCGAAGGGGTTTTAATGAACCATTGTGGTCTCTATGAGGGGGAATTAAACTGATCAAGGCCACAGCTCAGCTCAGACTCGCTGTGCATTCTTCACTTTCTCCATTTCAGAGACCACTGCTGTTCCAATTAAGTGGCCCGTCAACAAATGCTAATTTCGTCCTTCAGATTTACCCGCTCTCAAACAGAAGTCATGTTTCCACTTGTAAATAGTAGCCCTTTTAAAGCAAGATCTGGCGCATAAACAAGAACATTTCCATTCAATCAAATGACTCTACTCCAACCGGAAATGTCACCCACAATGCTTTGTTTAAATATTCTCTTTTTCTATACAAAACATATTTAGTACTCAATTTCTCAATGGCAAAATCACACATCATTCTTTTTAAGTGTGCTGACGCAGGCATGCCATGGAGGTGAACCGGAAATTGAAACTATACCACAGCTAGGAGTCGATCAGGGAAGCAGCTTTGTTGGCTCCACTGGCGAGACATTCCTCTACTACTTGGTCCTGTCATGTGAGAACGAATGAGAACGAGAGGGCTTTAAGCTGTTTGTGAAGTGGTGCTCAACAGATGGAAGAGGCTGGCTGTGGCCTTGGGTCTACATTTTTCTATTTTCTCTCTCTCTCTCTAATCGGCACCTGTAGAGTTGGCTTTAGGCTCAGAGTGGCTAATCCAGAACCTTGTGATCACCAGACGGCTGGGCTAGACAGGCACCGCCGCTCATCTCTCCTGCAGCGCTACTAAATAAGCTTTCCTCTTATGAGCCATTTAATAATGATATGTATGTATGTAGAGGTGTGTGTGTGTGTGTGCTTTACATGATGTTGAGCTGTATTCACAGTACCACCACAGCTTTAAGTGATAAGGATGCCAGGTCTAGAAAAAATCAGGAGGACGTTTTTAGCTTAGTCTGGATTATGATATTGCAGGCCACATAACAAACTGACTGCATATTGGTGCGTTCAGAGAGCACAGATGGAAATATGGAGTCATTGGTGGATGAAACGGTTCATTCATTGCAGCTTTTTGGTTGCATTGTCGCCATGGTAGAGTTAGGTAATTGACTTTTGACTTATGAGGCAGCTCCACCGGTCGCTGAGGGACCGCCACCACCTCCGCCACGGCGGTCACATGCAGTACGGACATTTCCTCAAGGGCATAGGCCTCACTCTGGACCAGGCCCTGCAGGTCCGAGTTCATTAAGGGCAAAGTGGACGGAGACAAGGTAAACTTCTTGGACATGATTGAGTTTTTAAATAATTGAAACACATAGAAAGCAGCTCCAAGCAGAAACAACAATATAGTACATACAGTACTGAACATTATTGAGGTGGTCCTCTCGGCTGGGTAACAATATTGCCATTTCAATTTCTCTACTAGCTATATTTTGAAGTATGAAGGCAATGACTCCTAACCTACATGACACAAGGTATTCATAAAGAAAGGCTCAATTCCTCAGCGGTTGGTTGTATGGCCTAGAGGTCCCCAGACTGGATATTTGTATTGATGGTGGAGATGAACTTTCCTTCCTCCAGGATCTTAATGATACAATTGTGAGCAAATGCACCTCGGTTATGAATCCATCTTACTTTCATGTCTACGGTACATTCATTAAGAAAATGACTGTCCTCAGCGGGACTAGTCTCTCCATGTCTCCACTTCTCATTCTGCATCTGAACGGTTCTTTCCAATTGATCTTCAATCACCAGAACCCTGATGAGGTTCCCATCTCTACCTGAAGGGAGGGGTCTGAAGGCTGAGACATTTGAATATAATTGCCTCTGTCAACAGATTCAAGTGCTCATTCATGCTGTTCAGCTGTAAATTCCTTTATCGTTGAAGTGGAATTTCACCTCGGTTAGGCTCAGCTGGAGAATGACACCCCCCTCAATTCTAGTCTTAGCCACTCAATATCGGCTGTATCTCCTACTCTGTTAGTAAAACTCACCCTGATAGTGTTTCCCTAGGACAAGTGTGGTGGTTTCTATTTTCTAGTTGCAATGCACCTATCGTTAAAATGTTAGTGGCTATTTCAGGTAACAACTTCAAATTGCGGGACTATGGCAAGCGTGCTGAGTGGCTGATTGCGCAAATCTGTTATGTGATCAGTTATGGTGGGAAATAGAAGAAAATAAAAGCAGCAGTTTTAGGAACTTTGGAATTCTAGTATGAACAACGCAATTAGCATGTCTTTGAGGAAGTTTGCTCACTCTTTTTAGACCCTCATTTTCAGGAAGATAGAGAATTCATACCATGGGTGAGGGATTTTTCAAATCTGCATTAATAACATGCATATGAGGATTCTGCCAAGTGTTATTCCCGGGTTGTATGCATAGGCTTAAATGTATCAACAGCACAGGCGTTATGCTGCAAGAGAAGCATCATTGATTTACGGGGACCTTTTTGTTCATTTTATATTTCTACTTTAATATTCAGTTGAGATTGAATATGGAATATGAATAATTTTATGGATTAAGAAAACATGATTTGGTGAATTGTCACAATGTAACACCTTTATTTCTAGGCCTCCATTGTTCAATACATTCTCTGCAGTCAAAGCACTTTAAAAGCAGAAATTATTCATTTTGTGATATATTCTTCTCATTTGCAAGATAACGCAGCTCATGAAGAAAGAAACAAACAGCCTTCCAGAGGTAGGGTATTGGTGGGGGATGGATAAGGTGTGTCTATATTCACCTCGGATAATGTCAAATGAGGTAAAACACAATGGTTTTCTTTCTACAGATACTGCATTTTTGCTGATTATGTTTAAAATGGTGTGCAATGTTCTGTGATAACAGCGCAGAGAAAATAGGTGCCTGTGCCACTTTCAAGGAAATAAGATGTCGCGTTGTAAACAAATGAATGAATAAATGAAGATATAGCAGAATAGTTTTGGGACAATAATTGTTTTGAAACACCACCTGACAAAAATGTCCTCCAAAGAGAAATTACCACTGATTTCAGTTTCACAATATAAACTGACAGGCCCAACACGGGTAGCTAGAATCAAACAGGTTTTTAGAAATTGGAATTGTCATAAAGGTTTTGATCAGAATAAGACTTGGTACAAGTTAGACTAGATTATTATAGATATTAACATTAGTCTTCTATGTACATGCCTAGATTTACACTGTGGTCAGTGTCCCTCTGGCTGGAGTTGAACCACATGAACCAGTGACACCATTTGACTGGCACTTAGTGAATTTCTAGACTGACACTGCAGTGTATGCTTACTGAAGCTACTCTTTTGATTTTCACATTTGCACAAAGTTGGGAGGGAAAAGTCAGGTGAAATAAGTCAATACTGTATATTTTCAAACACCTGGAATAAAATTATTCCTGTGCACACTTCTCTGTGAACACTTCTGTGAACACTTCTCTGTGCACACTTCTCAACATTCTTTGGGACTCATTTAGGCATCAAGTAGATTAGGTTAATTGTAAGACCAATCAAGACTGGCTTTTTCCACTCAGACTACAGCAGTCCTCTTAAGAACCAAACCTTTGCCACGCTGTACTGGCTTCCATGGAGACATGCCACAGTTCAAAAAGTTACTGGCTTCCATGGAGACACGCCACAGTTCAAAAAGTTACTGGCTTCCATGGAGACACGCCACAGTTCAAAGAGTAACTGGCTTCTATGGAGACACGCCACAGTTCAAATAGTTACTTGTGCTTTGACTACTGCTAAGCCACTTTCACACACTCTCAAAAGCAATAATGTTGTTTTTCCTATTCCTCCAGCTTCACATCCCCCATCCGACAGTAGTCTCCCGCCATTTATCCTGTAAGCGGCTCGTAGCCCGGTTAGGCGGACACATTCTCTGCCGGTCATGGAACGTCACTCCTCAAAGTGCCCTATTTCCAGAGTGGCTGGGTCCCCTCGGTCTGCCCCCTCAGGTGTAACCTGGATGGCCATGCACACAATGCCCAGGCCCTTGTTCCATGGTGGCGGAAAGGCAGGCTGGTGCCAGGCAGGTCACTGCTGTCCCAGTGACATATGTGCCTTGTCAGGGACTGCACTTTGTGGCAGGCTGCACAAAGCCTCCCCATTAGAAAATTATGGACGTGAACGTGATCTTTCCATCGCTTTCTGCGTTTCTCCGGAATATATTAATTTGGATTAATACTCTTTGGTGCTGCTGTTTTGCGGTTATGTTGCCTCGGGGTACTTGGCTATGATTTCCGACGTTAAGTTGAGGTTAATTATTTGTCAGCCAACTGACACTCTTAAAATGTCCACAAAGCGAGAGCTAGGCTTCGTGTAGGAATTGCACTCCCAACAGTATATTAGTAGAAGCAGTCCCAAGCTGAGATGTGCTATTAGGAGAAACGGAAGTAATCAGCTCAGACGTGGCACCTGGTGATGAACTAATGTGTGTATGTTCCATTATTGATTAAGTTCAGCATGAAGCTGATTGGTGTAAATAAATCATGGCAAGAAGCCCCTTTGCCCTCTCACAGCTCCTTCACAGCCCTCTACGTCCTCAGAGAACCCTCATCAATATTGCATATTGCACTGTCTTACGCCTCTGCACGCTCCATATCAATAGCCTGGACCATGCTAACCTTTTCTTCTTTGTGGTTGGAGGCCAGGGGCCGAACGGCCTGGGATCCTCTGACTGGCTCTCGTGGCCCCCGGGTCTCCACTGTTGCTAAGCAGACAGTGTTAACATTTATGTTGATGGAGCATGGACAATATGGGGTGCATCAGGGTGAAACTCATTAGAATGGCTCACTGGCGGACCAATCTGCAGAGGAGCTAATACTCCTGACTGGCCAGAGAGGTGTCCATGCCCAATCTACATGAGTGATCCCAATTTCATTTCCGAATTGTATTCCATATAAAGATGAAAGCAGAAAGTCTTAACCAAAGTGCATTTTTATGTGCTGGCGTTCACTTATTTTTTTTGTCTAGCAGCTGTTGGTAGCTTATGTAGCAGCTGTATGTTGGATAATATTTTATAGCTCCTGCGGGTGGAATGAGCCTATAAGCACAGGCATACGGACATGTGGAGGTGTACTGTTGACCTCAAGAAGCTGACATCAACACAGATATTATGTTGGATGTATATCCAGGTCTACCTACAGGCAATAAAAAATGCCAACAGCTACATATAGTCAGAGTAAAATTGTATATCATAAATGTCTTATTTCCTGCTCACCTGAATTAGACTCGAGTTACTTTGCTGACGCCTCCCAAATCAAATATGATTTAGTTTGATTTGGAATTCTCTAGTTTGTTTGTTTCTAGGGATCATTCACAGGAAGTGTAATGAAATTGGTTGGAAAGGAGATGAGCATAGATAATCAAACTGGCTCCCTAATGCCAGGCTAGACCCTAATGCCAGGCTAGACCCTAATGCCAGGCTAGACCCTAATGCCAGGCTAGACCCTAATGCCAGGCTAGACCCTAATGCCAGGCTAGACCCTAATGCCAGGCTAGACCCTAATGCCAGGCTAGACCCTAATGCCAGGCTAGACCCTAATGCCAGGCTAGACCCTAATGCCAGGCTAGACCCTAATGCCAGGCTAGACCCTAATGCCAGGCTAGACCCTAATGCCAGTTTATTACTGTTTTGAAGCTCACCAATTAAGCAGAATAAAAAGGTGTGTGACTCGTTACAAGGATAATAATTAATCATGTTTACAAATATCAGTACATTAGCAAATGGACAGTTACACTAATTAGGAACTCCAACAACCAACATCGAAGCCAACATTTTAAAAAGATGAATGCAATTATTTTACGGATTCCAAGGATCTTCAAAACTAAGTCAGTTGAAAGGGGGGATCCAAAGCCTTTTTTCTTGCCACCTTATTTTGTCTCTGGGTTTTGAGGGAGAAACGGTGTTTCAAGAATTCATAGTGTCTCCTTGTTTCAGAGGCCCCTAATCCAGTAATTATTAGTGTAGTCTTTATCATCAGTGCTCTGGTTCTGTGGTAATGCCTGCGGAATGAATTAGCGGCGTGTTGTTTTAAGACAAGGTGAGACCTAGGGAGCATGCTGGCTAATTACATAGTTGGTCAACTTTTATCCTTGTTTTATTCGCTCTGAGCTTTAGATAGCCTTGCTTTATTAGCTCGGAATATAAATATTGACTTTTTAATGAAACCGTAAAACAGTTTCATTCTACATTCGTCTTTTCTTTGTATTTGTGGAGTGAATTTAGAGTCGGGTGTTTGCTTATAGACAGCTGGCAGGCAGACGACAGTGGATGGTTTCATAGGTGAGGTGTGGAAATTGCAGTGCTGCTGTCGTCACAAAGCTTTTCAACATTGCCAGTGTCTTTTCTACTCTAGCAAAGTAACCTTTAAAAACAAATGCATCACTAGCAATAGGCTTTGTTCTGTGGGGGCTGTTGAAGGATGACCACTGAGACTCAGAGGGCTGAGGGAGGAGAAGCAGCTCCCTTAACAACCAGCCTAAGGAGTCCACCAGGAGAGGGGCATCAGGATTCTTAATGTTCTCCACTGGTGAGCAGCAACGGCCCAGCACGGCTAGATTCTGCCTAGGTTGCTGCTGCTGCCTACCGCAGTGTATCCTGGGATGGTCTCCAGACTTCAGTCGAAGCCTGACGTGATGTTTTAGAGCTAGGCTACGTGTAGGAATTGCACTCCCAACAGTTTAGCTGAATTGATC
Organism: Coregonus clupeaformis; assembly: GCF_020615455.1. Lineage (NCBI taxonomy): Eukaryota > Metazoa > Chordata > Actinopteri > Salmoniformes > Salmonidae > Coregonus > Coregonus clupeaformis. Next base: position 36,495,846 of record NC_059222.1, on the reverse strand, counting down.
AGCTCCCGCAGTGGAAGAAACACCCACGCTAACTTTCTCTGCGGGTGGGGGTCAGACGAGTTCATGTTCAGACCGCATCTGTAATTGAGAAGCATTTCAAATATTTAGACATCGCTGTTGGTATGAGGATGATAATTCATGCCTATTGCAGCGTAAAATTGCATCGGCCCAATACTTGTAATGTGAATCCTAATATTTTGTTCACGTATGCATATAGCAGTATCCTAAATAATGGTGTTTGTTCTGTGCCAATTAGTGCCAAGATATTCTACAACTACTGTGCAGAATAGCTGTGCTTAGTAGCAGGGTAGTCCTCACAATCTTACTCTCTTCTTTATTGCTCTACTGTCTACCAAGGTCTGCTTTACTGTACAGTGTATCTTGATGTGTTATCTTCAGGCAGGAAGTGGTGCATAATTTATGGTAAAAACACTGTCCCCTTTCCAATATCAAAGGTAAGTGGTGTTCAGCAAGCACCGGATTTGTCCAGAGATAATGGGCCCAGGTGGGTAGTATAGCATCCCCATTCCTTGACACACACACACACACGCAACACACACACACACACACACACACGCAACACACACACACACTTGCAAAGCAGCTGCCTGTTTAATTAGAGAACTCTCCTCCTCCTGAGACATCAGTCCACAGCACCAACTAGGCCTCCTCCATCAAGCAGCCCTAACTGCCTGGCCTAGATGCTGTTTAATCAGCAAAACCCACCTGCACCTCCATGACTTCCCACCACTAATTGACAGAGAGAGGAGACAATCAAGGGTGGTAGGGTGTGAAGTGGGTGGGACTCACCACTGCTATATCTGTGGAGGTTTCAAGCAGGTTAGGACGCTGAAGAAATGTGTCCTTGACTGAAGTAGCTGCCTTACTTGAGTTGCTCCAGTGGAAAAGTAATTCTGTCATCCTAAGTCATTCTGAGTGATCCTTGGCCGTGACCCTACTCTCCGAGGGTGTCTCTGCAAAAAAATTAAAATCACACCACACACTTGTACATGTGTGAAGCAGGAGAAATATACTCAAACCCTAGTTTACCTTTTGAAGTAATTCTGTGTCCAAAGCTTGGTTCATTCTATTTACGCAGTAAGATCAAGATAGTGGGATTGTTGACGTTGGTTCTTTCTGATCAGAGTCATGTTATCATATTATTTCACTGACTGTCAAGGATGCATCGCAACTCTAAAGTGGCATCCTCTTCTCGTCTCCTTTCCTACATCTCTCCACTAATCTGAAAAAAAGGATAGGCCTTGGACATACTGCTTTCACCTATCAGGCATCAGGGAAGCTATATCTGTTGCACTGCCTCCACTTGTACTTTAACATTAACAATGTTTATCTGCAGTGTGTTGTCCTCAAAGGTTCTGATAATGCCAGTTGGGTTTTAAAAACTTTCTTGCATAATTAGCACCCTGATGATCTTTCCCGAAATTAAGACTTGGATTATTGAACATTTTGTGCATTGTTTTGCATGACTCAACTTTGCGGACATTGGGTAACACATTGCTAGTTTTTATTTATTTTAATTATTAAAGTTGTGGTTGAAAGTGAGAAATGAACACATGAAGCCAACTAGAACCATCAGGAAGGAGGTACTTGCTAGGAGTGTTGATGTTTCTGCCTGGATTAGCCTATAAAATGTACTAATTGGATATGTTAACAGTTTCAGATAAGGATTTTTTCACCTACAAAAGGTGAATGAGTAGAACCAACATAGTTTTGGGCTTGTGGCTTATTATGTCAGTGTGCTTGCTTATGTCATTGATGTAGTCTACTTTGTTTCAACATCATGTACCTGCCTACAGTTGAAGTCGGAAGTTTACATACACCTTAGCCAAATACATTTAAACTCAGTTTAATTTAATCCTAGTAACAATTCCCTGTCTTAGGTCAGTTAGGATCACCACTTTTTTATTTTAAGAATGTGAAATGTCAGAATAATAGTAGAGAGAATTATTTATTTCAGCTTTGATTTCTTTCATCACATTCCCAGTGGGTCAGAAGATTACATACACTCAATTAGTATTTGGTAGCATTACCTTTAAATTGTTTAACTTGGGTTAAACATTTCGGGTAGCCTTCCACAAGCTTTCCACGATAAATTGGGTGAATTTTGGCCCATTCCTCCTGACAGAGCTGGTGTAACTGAGTCAGGGTTGTAGGCCTCCTTGCTTGCATACACTTTTTCAGTTCTGCCCACACATTTTCTATAGGATTGAGGTCAGGGCTTTGTGATGGCCACTCCAATACCTTGACTTTGTTGCCCTTAAGCCATTTTGCCACAACTTTGGAAGTATGCTTGGGGTCATTGTCCATTTGGAAGACCCATTTGCGACCAAGCTTTAACTTCCTGACTGATGTCTTGAGATGTTGCTTCAATATATCCACCTAATTGTCCTTCCTCATGATGCCATCTATTTTGTGAAGTGCACCAGTCCCTCCTGCAGCAAAGCACCCCCACAGCATGATGCGGCCACCCCCGTGCTTCACGGTTGGGATGGTGTTCTTCGGCTTGCAATTATCCCCCTTTTTCTTCAAAACATAACGATGGTCATTATGGCCACTTTTTTTGTTTCATCAGACCAGAGGACATTTCTCCAAAAAGTACGAACTTTGTCCCCATGTGCAGTTGCAAACCGTAGTCTGGCTTTTTTATGGCAGTTTTGGAGCAGTGGCTTCTTCCTTGCTGCGCTGCCTTTCAGGTTATGTCAACATAGGACTCGTTTTACTGTGGATATAGATACTTTTGTACCCATTTCCTCCAGCATCTTCACAATGTCCTTTGCTGTTGTTCTGGGATTGATTAGCACTTTTCGCACCAAAGTACGTTCATCTCTAGGAGACAGAACGCGTCTCCTTCCTGAGCTTTATGACGGCTGCGTGGTCCCATGGTGTTTATACTTGCGTACTATTGTTTGTACAGATGAACGTGGTACCTTCAGGCGTTTGGAAATTGCTCCCAATGATGAACCAGACTTGTGGAGGTCTCCAATTTCTTTTCTGAGGTCTTGGCTGATTTCCTATGATTTTCCCATGATGTCAAGCAAAGAGGGACTGAGTTTGATGGTAGGTCTTGAAATACATCCACAGGTACACCTCCAATTGACTCAGATTATGTCAATTAGCCTATCATTTTCTGGAATTTTCCAAGCTGTTTAAAGGCACAGTCAACTTAGTGTATGTAAACTTCTGACCCACTGGAATTGTGATACAGTGAATTCTGAGTGAAATAATCTGTCTGTAAACAATTGTTGGAAAAATGACTTGTGTCATGCACAAAGTAGATGTCCTAACCGACTTGCCAAAACTATAGTTTGTTAACAAGAAATGTGGGGAGTGATTGAAAAACGAGTTTTAATGACTCCAACCTAAGTGTATTTAAACTTCCGACTTCAACTGTATATACCCATGCATGACAGAGGCGGAACAGTGTATTCTGTTCTCCAGTAGTAAATAAACATTAGTGTTCGCTAAAATAGAGTGATACTCAATGTTATGGTATTTACTATGCAGGTATTTGTTTATTTTCATTATATCCTACAATGAGACCAAAGACACCTATTATAACAGTCCTGTTTCTTTCTCCCTTCACTCCTATCCATAAATCCACTTTGTTTTCCTGTCATCTGATACTTTCTCATTCACTGCCCTTGATTGAAACCGGGTAATTAGGTAATTGACCCAGGAACCTTGAGTGTGTCTGGCGACGCCGTACATGACTGGCTGCGTGCAAATACCTTCCAAACTTCAATTCCTCCTTGAAGGAGCTACAGGTTTTTATTATTCAAGTCACTCCCAGGATGTAATCTCTGTTTCTGTCTAGTTCTGTGCTTAATGTCTCTGCCGAGGCATTAGTCTTTAGAGCGCTCTTGCTTTTGCTGTCTGCTCTTGATACATTTCACACAGCCAGAGGAAAAAGGCAGGGGAGCTGTGTACTCTGTTCGCACCCTGGAAGCCTGAAAACAACGCTTCTGAACATAGGTGACGATTGCTAAGAAACTGGTGCCACCAAAATAACCTACGCTATAGGCTTGGATTCTCTAAAGGAACTTTTACAAAGTTGGATTAAATCTGGATGGATTTGAAGAAGACTTTACATATTAATATATCCAATATCCTCAATGCTTTTCACCTTAATCCACAGCCAGGTTATATCCTACAGTTCCAAAAATGTAAGACCACATTTATTTATCATCCATAAAGGCAGGAAGTGCCTAACAAGTACACTGAGTCTTCCAAACATTAGGAACACCTTCCTAATATTGAGTTGAACCCCCCCCCACACACACTTTTGCCCTCAGAACAGCCTCAATTCGTTGGTGCAAGGTGTTGAAAGCGTTCCACAGGGATGCTGGCCCATGCTGACTCCAATGCTTCCCACATTGTCAAGTTGGCTGGATGTTCTTTGGGTGGTGGACCATTCTTGACACACACACAGCGTGAAAACCCCAGCAGCGTTGCAGTTCTTGACACAAACCGGTGCGCCTGGCACCTACTACAATACCCTGTTCAAAGGCACTTAAATATTTTGTCTTGCACATTCACCCTCATAATGGCACACATACACAATCCATGTCTCAATTGTCTCAAGGCTTAAAAATCCTTCTTTAACCTGTCTCCTCCCCTTCATCTACACTAGGGTTGAATGGCGGGAACACGGTTACCGAGATTTACCGGGATTTACCGCCCAAAACAACTCCCTTTTCCCGGATAAATAACTGCGAGGTACCGGTAAATTACAATAAATGATTTATATGAACAGCATAGCATGAAATGGAACTGTTAAATTATATGCGATGTCTAAATCTGGCTTCTCTATGGCCGCTGCATGATGAATCAATGCTCAGGGTGGGGACAGACAGACCATCTCAGTATGGAGCACAGCTCACAATGCATGTAGACCTATTATCTCAAGGTAACTTTTTTTATTGTGACAGGTAGGCCTACATTTTCTGCAGCATAGCCTATGCTACAGTAATATATACAGGTAAAAGTCGGTAAATTAGAATATTTTGAAAAACTTGATTTATTTCAGTAATTGCATTCAAAAGGTGTAACTTGTACATTATATTTATTCATTGCACACAGACTGATGCATTCAAATGTTTATTTCATTTAATTTTGATGATTTGAAGTGGCAACAAATGAAAATCCAAAATTCCGTGTGTCACAAAATTAGAATATTGTGTAAGGGTTACATTTTGAAGACACCTGGTGCCACAAACTAATCAGCTGATTAACTCAAAACACCTGCAAAGGGCTTTAAATGGTCTCTCAGTCCAGTTCTGAAGCCTACACAAACATGGGGAAGACTTCAGATTTGACAGCTGTCCAAAAGGCGACCATCGACACATTGCACAAGGAGGGAAAGACACAAAAGGTTATTGCAGAAGAGGCTGGCTGTTCTCAGAGCTCTGTGTCCAAACACATTAATAGAGAGGCAAAGGGAAGGAAAAACTGTGGTCAGAAAAAGTGTACAAGCGATAGGGATCACCGCGCCTAGTCAAGATTGTGAAAAAAAACCCATTCAAAAATGTGGGGGAGATTCACAAGGAGTGGACAGCTGCTGGAGTCAGGGCTTCAAGATCCACCACCAAGAGACGCTTGAAAGACATGGGTTTCAACTGCCGCATACCTCGTGTCAAGCCACTGTTGACCAAGAAACAGCGGAAGCGTCTCACCTGGGCTAAGGAAAAAAAGAGCTGGACTGCTGCTGAGTGGTCTAAAGTCATGTTTTCTGACGAAAGCAAATTTTGCATTTCCTTTGGAAATCGAGGTCCCAGAGTCTGGAGGAAGACAGGAGAGGCACAGGATCCACGTTGCCTGAAGTCTAGTGTAAAGTTTCCACCATCAGTGATGGTTTGGGGTGCCATGTCATCTGCTGGTGTCGGTCCACTCTGTTTCCTGAGATCCAGGGTCAACGCAGCCGTCTACCAGCAAGTTTTAGAGCACTTCATGCTTCCTGCTGCTGACCTGCTCTATGGAGATGGAGATTTCAGGTTCCAACAGGACTTGGCGCCTGCACACAGCGCAAAATCTACCCGTGCCTGGTTTACGGACCATGGTATTTCTGTTCTAAATTGGCCAGCCAACTCCCCTGACCTTAGCCCCATAGAAAATCTGTGGGGTATTGTGAAAAGGAAGATGCAGAATGCCAGACCCAACAACGCAGAAGAGTTGAAGGCCACTATCAGAGCAACCTGGGCTCTCATAACACCTGAGCAGTGCCAGAAACTCATCGACTCCATGCCACGCCGCATTAATGCAGTAATTGAGGCAAAAGGAGCTCCAACCAAGTATTGAGTATTGTACATGCTCATATTTTTCATTTTCATACTTTTCAGTTGGCCAACATTTCTAAAAAATCCCTTTTTTGTATTAGCCTTAAGTAATATTCTAATTTTGTGACACACGGAATTTTGGATTTTCATTTGTTGCCACTTCAAATCATCAAAATTAAATGAAATAAACATTTGAATGCATCAGTCTGTGTGCAATGAATAAATATAATGTACAAGTTACACCTTTTGAATGCAATTACTGAAATAAATCAAGTTTTTCAAAATATTCTAATTTACTGACTTTTACCTGTAGACCGAATGTGCGTCTAATTTACCCATCTCCATCTGGCTTTCGGGAGCCACCTTGTTTTTTAATTGTAAAGATGTATTTTTTTACTGCAGAGTTTTAAAACAGCCTATCACTCGAATATCATTGCTTTAAATCAGTGCATGTGCGAATACTCTCTTGCACTCGCTCGTGCTCACACACACCTACCTGACAGAGCTTGAGAGGATCTGCAGAGAAGAATGGGAGAAACTCCCCAACTACAGGTGTGCCAAGCTTGTAGCGTCATACCCAAGAAGACTTGGGGCTGTAATCGCTGCCAAAGGTGCTTCAACAAAGTACTGAGTAAAGGGTCTGAATACTTACGTAAATGTGAAATGTACGTTTTTGATTTTTAATACATTTGCAAAAATGTCAAAAAACATGTTTTTGCGTTGTCATTATGGGCTATTGTGTGTAGATTGATGAGAAAAAACTATTTAATCAATTTTAGAATAAGGCTATAACGTAACAAAATGTGGAAAAAGTCAAGGGGTCTGAATACTGAATACTTACAGTCATGTGCGCATACATTTCTACGTATGGGTGGTCCCAGGGATCGAACCCACTACCCTGGCGTTACAAGCGCCATGCTCTACCAATTGAGCTACAGAGGACTGGAATTACTTGTAACTTTGTAGGCCACATGTGCTGCACCAGAATCACATGTTCTCTTCAGCTTTATCATGGCTTGAACTATGTGCGTAATTCCAGTCCATATAATACAATGCAATACAGTAATACAGTTCACACTCAAAAAGATTAGCCTACTGGAGCTAGTTTTTTGGGCTTGGGCTCATTAAATGTATTTAATGGCTCATCAGGCTCAGGTAGCATCAGGTTTTAATTTTCATGCTGATCAAAGCTCTAATCAAATCGAGACATTTATATGCTTTATAACGCTTTGAATAAACACTTCCGGTTTTGGCGGGAAATACCGGGTTACCCGGGAGAAAAGTGATTAAAAAATATTCAACGCTGATCTACACTAATTGAAATGAATTTAACAAGTGACATCCATAAGGGATCATAGCTTTCACCTGGATTCACCTGGTCAGACTGTCATGGAAAGAGCAGGTGTTCTTAATGTTTTGTACACTCAGTGTATGTAGCTTGTATCGTCAAGCTATTTACCCAACTCACTAATATAATGCTCAGAACAGAAGGCTGCTCTTTTCCTAACAGCAACAGCAGACAAATAAATGTGCATTTTGGGAAGAGCCATGATGTTTTGTGGAGTCCCTCACCTTCAATGGTGCACCCTTTATTTTACAAGGTGTTCTTTGTCATGAGGCTTGTAGCGGTGATTAAAATGAAACATGTTTTAATGGCATTATACATAAAATGGATTAGGGCTAGTGCCACATCAGTCACAATGGACTGTCTCTGAGGAGCCACAGCAAGGCTTACACACACACACTACTAATCCCTTCTATTCTAGCCCTGTTTCTCAAAGTGTGTTGGACTGGAGATGTTAGCAGCCTCTACAGGAAGCCCCCAGGGTAGACACTGCATTAACCAACAGGCTGTACAGTAAGCCCCCAGGGTAGACACTGCATTAACCAACAGCCTCTACAGGAAGCCCCCAGGGTAGACACTGCATTAACCAACAGGCTGTACAGTAAGCCCCCAGGGTAGACACTGCATTAACCAACAGCCTCTACAGGAAGCCCCCAGGGTAGACACTGCATTAACCAACAGGCTGTACAGTAAGCCCCCAGGGTAGACACTGCATTAACCAACAGGCTGTACAGTAAGCCCCCAGGGTAGACACTGCATTAACCAACAGGCTGTACAGTAAGCCCCCAGGGTAGACACTGCATTAACCAACAGGCTGTACAGTAAGCCCCCAGGGTAGACACTGCATTAACCAACAGGCTGTACAGTAAGCCCCCAGGGTAGACACTACATTAACCAACAGGCTGTACAGGAAGCCCCCAGGGTAGACACTGCATTAATAATAATATGCCATTTAGCAGACGCTTTTATCCAAAGCGACTTACAGTCGTGCGTGCATACATTTTTGTGTATGGGTGGTCCCGGGGATCGAACCCACTACCTTGGCGTTACAAGCGCCGTGCTCTACCAGCTGAGCTACAGAGGACCACAGGGTCCCCAGGGTAGATACTGCATTAACCAACAGGCTGTACAGGAAGCCCCCAGGGTAGACACTGCATTAACCAACAGGCTGTACAGGAAGCCCCCAGGGTAGACACTGCATTAACCAACAGCCTCTACAGGAAGCCCCCAGGGTAGACACTGCATTAACCAACAGCCTCTACAGTAAGCCCCCAGGGTAGACACTGCATTAACCAACAGGCTGTACAGTAAGCCCCCAGGGTAGACACTGCATTAACCAACAGGCTGTACAGGAAGCCCCCAGGGTAGACACTGCATTAACCAACAGGCTGTACAGGAAGCCCCCAGGGTAGACACTGCATTAACCAACAGGCTGTACAATAAGCCCCCAGGGTAGACACTGCATTAACCAACAGGCTGTACAGGAAGCCCCCAGGGTAGATACTGCATTAACCAACAGGCTGTACAATAAGCCCCCAGGGTAGATACTGCATTAACCAACAGGCTGTACAATAAGCCCCCAGGGTAGACACTGCATTAACCAACAGGCTGTACAGGAAGCCCCCAGGGTAGACACTGCATTAACCAACAGGCTGTACAGGAAGCCCCCAGGGTAGACACTGCATTAACCAACAGCCTCTACAGGAAGCCCCCAGGGTAGATACTGCATTAACCAACAGGCTGTACAATAAGCCCCCAGGGTAGACACTGCATTAACCAACAGCCTCTACAGGAAGCCCCCAGGGTAGATACTGCATTAACCAACAGGCTGTACAATAAGCCCCCAGGGTAGACACTGCATTAACCAACAGGCTGTACAGGAAGCCCCCAGGGTAGATACTGCATTAACCAACAGCCTCTACAGGAAGCCCCCAGGGTAGACACTGCATTAACCAACAGCCTCTACAGGAAGCCCCCAGGGTAGACACTGCATTAACCAACAGGCTTTACAGTAAGCCCCCAGGGAAGACACTGCATTAACCAACAGGCTGTACAGGAAGCCCCCAGGGTAGACACTGCATTAACCAACAGCCTCTACAGGAAGCCCCCAGGGTAGACACTGCATTAACCAACAGGCTGTACAGTAAGCCCCCAGGGTAGACACTGCATTAACCAACAGGCTGTACAGTAAGCCCCCAGGGTAGACACTGCATTAACCAACAGGCTGTACAGTAAGCCCCCAGGGTAGACACTGCATTAACCAACAGGCTGTACAGTAAGCCCCCAGGGTAGACACTGCATTAACCAACAGGCTGTACAGTAAGCCCCCAGGGTAGACACTGCATTAACCATCAGCCTCTACAGGAAGCCCCCAGGGTAGACACTGCATTAACCAACAGCCTCTACAGGAAGCCCCCAGGGTAGACACTGCATTAACCAACAGGCTTTACAATAAGCCCCCAGGGTAGACACTGCATTAACCAACAGCCTCTACAGGAAGCCCCCAGGGTAGACACTGCATTAACCAACAGGCTGTACAGTAAGCCCCCAGGGTAGACACTGCATTAACCAACAGGCTGTACAATAAGCCCCCAGGGTAGACACTGCATTAACCAACAGGCTGTACAGTAAGCCCCCAGGGTAGACACTGCATTAACCAACAGGCTTTACAGTAAGCCCCCAGGGTAGACACTGCATTAACCAACAGCCTCTACAGGAAGCCCCCAGGGTAGATACTGCATTAACCAACAGGCTGTACAATAAGCCCCTAGGGTAGACACTGCATTAACCAACAAGCTGTACAGTAAGCCCCCAGGGTAGACAATGCATTAACCAACAGGCTTTACAGGAATCCCCCAGGGTAGACACTGCATTAACCATCAGCCTCTACAGGAAGCCCCCAGGGTAGACACTGCATTAACCAACAGCCTCTACAGGAAGCCCCCAGGGTAGACACTGCATTAACCAACAGGCTTTACAATAAGCCCCCAGGGTAGACACTGCATTAACCAACAGGCTGTACAGTAAGCCCCCAGGGTAGACACTACATTAACCAACAGGCTGTACAGTAAGCCCCCAGGGTAGACACTGCATTAACCAACAGGCTGTACAGTAAGCCCCCAGGGTAGACACTGCATTAACCAACAGCCTCTACAGGAAGCCCCCAGGGTAGACACTGCATTAACCAACAGCCTCTACAGGAAGCCCCCAGGGTAGACACTGCATTAACCAACAGGCTTTACAATAAGCCCCCAGGGTAGACACTGCATTAACCAACAGGCTGTACAGTAAGCCCCCAGGGTAGACACTGCATTAACCAACAGGCTTTACAGTAAGCCCCCAGGGTAGACACTGCATTAACCAACAGCCTCTACAGGAAGCCCCCAGGGTAGATACTGCATTAACCAACAGGCTGTACAATAAGCCCCCAGGGTAGACACTGCATTAACCAACAAGCTGTACAGTAAGCCCCCCAGGGTAGACAATGCATTAACCAACAGGCTTTACAGGAATCCCCCAGGGTAGACACTGCATTAACCATCAGCCTCTACAGGAAGCCCCCAGGGTAGACACTGCATTAACCAACAGCCTCTACAGGAAGCCCCCAGGGTAGACACTGCATTAACCAACAGGCTTTACAATAAGCCCCCAGGGTAGACACTGCATTAACCAACAGGCTGTACAATAAGCCCCCAGGGTAGACACTACATTAACCAACAGGCTGTACAGTAAGCCCCCAGGGTAGACACTGCATTAACCAACAGGCTGTACAGTAAGCCCCCAGGGTAGACACTGCATTAACCAACAGCCTCTACAGGAAGCCCCCAGGGTAGACACTGCATTAACCAACAGGCTGTACAATAAGCCCCCAGGGTAGACACTGCATTAACCAACAGGCTGTACAGTAAGCCCCCAGGGTAGACACTGCATTAACCAACAGGCTTTACAGTAAGCCCCCAGGGTAGACACTGCATTAACCAACAGCCTCTACAGCAGGGTTCTTCAATTCCGGTCCTGGAGGGCCGAAACACTTCTGTTTTTTATTTCTACCCGGTAGTTAATTGCACTCACCTGGTGTCCCAGGTCTGAATTAGCCCCTGATTAGAAGGAGAGGATGAAAAACAGAGGTGTTTCGGCCCTCCAGGACCGGAATTGAAGAACCCTGCTCTACAGGAAGCCCCCAGGGTAGATACTGCATTAACCAACAGGCTGTACAATAAGCCCCCAGGGTAGACACTGCATTAACCAACAAGCTGTACAGTAAGGCCCCAGGGTAGACACTGCATTAACCATCAGCCTCTACAGGAAGCCCCCAGGGTAGACACTGCATTAACCAACAGCCTCTACAGGAAGCCCCCAGGGTAGACACTGCATTAACCAACAGCCTCTACAGGAAGCCCCCAGGGTAGACACTGCATTAACCAACAGGCTTTACAATAAGCCCCCAGGGTAGACACTGCATTAACCAACAGGCTGTACATTAAGCCCCCAGGGTAGACACTGCATTAACCAAAAGGCTGTACAATAAGCCCCCAGGGTAGACACTGCATTAACCAACAGGCTGTACAGTAAGCCCCCAGGGTAGACACTGCATTAACCAACAGGCTGTATGGTAAGCCTTCAGAGTATACACTGCATTAACCAATATGCTGTTCGGTAAGCCTTCCGGGTAGACACTGCATTAACCAACAGGCTTTACAGGAATCCCCCAGGGTAGACACTGCATTAACCATCAGCCTCTACAGGAAGCCCCCAGGGTAGACACTGCATTAACCAACAGCCTCTACAGGAAGCCCCCAGGGTAGACACTGCATTAACCAACAGGCTTTACAATAAGCCCCCAGGGTAGACACTGCATTAACCAACAGGCTGTACAGTAAGCCCCCAGGGTAGACACTGCATTAACCAACAGGCTGTACAATAAGCCCCCAGGGTAGACACTGCATTAACCAACAGGCTGTACAGTAAGCCCCCAGGGTAGACACTGCATTAACCAACAGGCTGTACAATAAGCCCCCAGGGTAGACACTGCATTAACCAACAGGCTGTACAGTAAGCCCCCAGGGTAGACACTGCATTAACCAACAGGCTGTACAGTAAGCCCCCAGGGTAGACACTGCATTAACCAACAGGCTGTATGGTAAGCCTTCAGAGTATACACTGCATTAACCAATATGCTGTTCGGTAAGCCTTCCGGGTAGACACTGCATTAACCAACAGGCTTTACAGGAATCCCCCAGGGTAGACACTGCATTAACCATCAGCCTCTACAGGAAGCCCCCAGGGTAGACACTGCATTAACCAACAGCCTCTACAGGAAGCCCCCAGGGTAGACACTGCATTAACCAACAGGCTTTACAATAAGCCCCCAGGGTAGACACTGCATTAACCAACAGGCTGTACAGTAAGCCCCCAGGGTAGACACTGCATTAACCAACAGGCTGTACAATAAGCCCCCAGGGTAGACACTGCATTAACCAACAGGCTGTACAGTAAGCCCCCAGGGTAGACACTGCATTAACCAACAAGCTGTACAGTAAGCCCCCAGGGTAGACAATGCATTAACCAACAGGCTTTACAGGAATCCCCCAGGGTAGACACTGCATTAACCATCAGCCTCTACAGGAAGCCCCCAGGGTAGACACTGCATTAACCAACAGCCTCTACAGGAAGCCCCCAGGGTAGATACTGCATTAACCAACAGGCTGTACAATAAGCCCCCAGGGTAGACACTGCATTAACCAACAAGCTGTACAGTAAGCCCCCAGGGTAGACAATGCATTAACCAACAGGCTTTACAGGAATCCCCCAGGGTAGACACTGCATTAACCATCAGCCTCTACAGGAAGCCCCCAGGGTAGACACTGCATTAACCAACAGCCTCTACAGGAAGCCCCCAGGGTAGACACTGCATTAACCAACAGGCTTTACAATAAGCCCCCAGGGTAGACACTGCATTAACCAACAGGCTGTACAGTAAGCCCCCAGGGTAGACACTGCATTAACCAACAGGCTGTACAATAAGCCCCCAGGGTAGACACTGCATTAACCAACAGGCTGTACAGTAAGCCCCCAGGGTAGACACTGCATTAACCAACAGGCTGTATGGTAAGCCTTCAGAGTATACACTGCATTAACCAATATGCTGTTCGGTAAGCCTTCCGGGTAGACACTGCATTAACCAACAGGCTGTACAGTAAGCCCCCAGGGTAGACATTGCATGAACCAACAGGCTTTACAGTAAGCCCCCAGGGTAGACACTGCATTAACCAACAGCTGTGTCAACGTCCCCTCAGTAAAATGGTGTGGCGGTTTTGGCGCCAACGTCTTTGTAAGGCAGGGTTTACACATACATACACACACCACCAGTCCAAGTGAAGGGTTCAACCCGTTTATTACTATCAGGTTTCAGCAGCGTTCCTGATATACCAAATTCAAAACAGACAGAGTAAACACTTCGTCACCAGTGGACGGTCCTCCAATCTTGGTCTTTGGGGGTTCAATACGTATTGAAATCATAAGTTCCTATCTTCCGTTAATCCTCCTTCTCCACCATACGTTCTGTCTCCCCAATAACCTCCTACTCTTTCACCTGCCGGGGTCAAAGAAAAGACAAAGAGAGAAAACCCAGGGCGCGGTTAAGTGGAGACCTTGATTGGTTTCACCTGTCTGCAGTTTGGCTCTGATTACTTCACATTGCTGTCCGTGGTCCTGGCAGCCAGAAAACAAAGAAACCTCGCAGGCACTTACCGTCCCTCCACCACACGACCCCTGAAACCGCTACAATGGGTAGAGGACTGTTTGGGGTTAAATGAAGTTAAACCAGCTGCACGCTACTATGACTTGCATGTTTTTACTCCCTTTTGTCACATTGAAGCCGACTTCTTAGGAACAGTTTCCTCTGTGGATGTTTGAAAAGGCTTTGAAATGAGAGCCTCATTGTTTGCCTGCATTAGTCTTTTGTTGTTTTTGGTAGGTGTGCGAAATAAAAATCTGAATGCTTATGAGGCATTTTTGGTATTGAATGAATTAGTTTTGTAGATGAATAATTTTTAAATGGACAAATGTTCACATTGTGATTCATCATTGGATTAGATAGCTTTTCTGTAAGGATTACAATTTAGCGTCAGACGTGCCTTTTTATCAGCCCCACTACAACTAGCCTACATATCGCATTCGAACATTAGGTCCAAAAGGCTTCTTAACAGCTTCTACCCCCAAGCCATAAGACTCCTGAACAGCTAATCATGGCTACCTGGACTATTTGCATTGTCTACCCCACCCCCTCTTTTACGCTGCTGCTACTCTCTGTTTATTATCTATGCATAGTCACTTTAACTCTACCTACATGTACATATTACCTCAATTACCTTGAATAACCTGTGCCCCCGCACATTGACTCTGTACCGGTACCCCCTGTATATAGCCTCCCTACTGTTATTTTATTTTACTGCTGCTCTTTAATTATTTTTATTTTGTACTTATCTATTTTTTACTTAACACTTATTTTTCTTAAAACTGCATTGTTGGTTAAGGGCTTGTAAGTAAGCATTTCACTGTAAGGTTGTATTCGGCACAAGTGACAAATACAATTTGATTTGATTTGAAAGAATAGCAGCTCTCAGAATTTGATGTCTTGAAATCACCTTCCCTAAAGAAAAGCTTGCAATTTCAAATAAGAGCTTGCTGCCTATTTATTTCAGCTGAAATGTTCAAGCTTTGTCATGAAATAACAATGCACTTCCTCCAATGAGCATTTGCATACATTACCTTGGAAGTAGTTGACATGAATACAGTAATTAGCTAGTGTTATAAAAGCAAGTGGGGTGTGCAGTGGAAGAAAGACAGGCTTTGTGTGAGGCAGTCTCAGTGGAGCACTGAATGGATGAATGGCTGACACTCAATAGCTACGCCTCTGTATAATTAGAGTGGCGTCATCTAGCTAATGCCATTGTTGTCCTTGGAGCTGAGCTCCTTGTGAGATGCTCTGATGACTGAATGGACCAGTAGGTAGTGATGTGGGGGGGGGGGCTAGTTACATATCGTGATTATTATTTTGGACGATATTTTCTTTTTATATAGAGTCAACATGTTATCAGCACTTATTTCCATGACTGATCAAAACACATTTTCTCATGCTTTTGTCTCTCTGCAGCAGACATACACTGAGTGTACAAAACATTAAGAACACCTGCTCTTTCCATTAGACTTACCAGGTGAATCCAGGTGAAAGCTATGATCCCTTATGGATGTCACTTGTTAAATCCACTTCAATCAGTGTAGATGAAAAGAAGGAGACGGGTTAAAGAAGGGGTTTTAAGCCTTGAGACAGTGTATTCGGAAAGTATTCAGACCTTATTCTAAAACGGATTAAATTTATGAGGAAAAAAAACAATCTACACACAATACCCCATAATGACAAAGCAAAAACAGGTTTTTATAATTTTTTGCAAATGTATAAAATAAAAACATATCACATTTAAGTATTCAGACCCTTTTACTCAGTACTTTGTTGAAGCACCTTTGGCAGCGATTACAGCCTTGAGTCTTCTTGGGTATGCCGCTACAAGCTTGGCACACCTGTATTTGGGGAGTTTCTCCTATTCTTCTCTGCAGATCCTCTCAAGCTCTCTCAGGTAGGATGGGGAGCGTCGTTACATAGCTATTACAGGTTTTTACAGGTTTCTGCTCTGACATGCACTGTCAACTGTGGGACCTTATATAGACAAGTGTGTGCCTTTCCAAATCATGTCCAATCAATTGAATTTACCACAGGTGGACTCCAATCAAGTTTTAGAAACATCTCAATGATGATCAATGGAAACATGATGTACCTGAGCTCAATTTCGAGTCTCAAAGCAAAGGGTCTGAATACTTATGTAAATAAGGTATTTCTGTTTTTTATTTTTAATAAATTTGCTAACATTTCTAAAAAACTGTTTTCGCTTAGTCATTATGGGATATTGTGTGTAGATTGAAGATGTCACGTTCGTTGTGTAATGATCAGACCAAGGTGCAGCGTGGTATGCGTACATGTTTAATAAAGAAGTAAACACTCGACAAAACAACAAAAAGCAACGTAACGTGAAGTTCTAATGGCTACATAAACAAGCCAAACCAGAAACAAGATCCCACAACATAGGTACAGTGAGGGAAAAAAGTATTTGATCCCCTGCTGATTTTGTACGTTTGCCCACTGACAAAGAAATGATCAGTCTATAATTTTAATGGTAGGTTTATTTGAACAGTGAGAGACAGAATAACAACAAAAAAATCCAGAAAGACGCACGTCAAAAATTTTATAAATTGATTTCCATTTTAATGGGGAAATAAGTATTTGACCCCCTCTCAATCAGAAAGATTTCTGGCTCCCAGGTTTATTTTATACAGGTAACGAGCTGAGATTAGGAGCACACTCTTAAAGGGAGTGCTCCTAATCTCAGTTTGTTACCTGTATAAAAGACTCCTGTCCACAGAAGCAATCAATCAATCAGATTCCAAACTCTCCACCATGGCCAAGATCAAAGAGCTCTCCAAGGATGTCAGGGACAAGATTGTAGACCTACACAAGGCTGGAATGGGCTAAAAGACCATCGCCAAGCAGCTTGGTGAAAAGGTGACAACAGTTGGTGCGATTACTTGCAAATGGAAGAAACACAAAATAACTGTCAATCTCCCTCGGCCTGGGGCTCCATGCAAGATCTCACCTCGTGGAGTTGCAATGATCATGAGAATGGTGAGGAATCAGCCCAGAACTACACGGGAGGATCTTGTCAATGACCTCAAGGCAGCTGGGACCATAGTCACCAAGAAAACAATTGGTAACACACTACGCCGTGAAGAACTGAAATCCTGCAGCGCCCGCAAGGTCCCCCTGCTCAAGAAAGCACAAATACAGGGCCATCTGAAGTTTGCCAATGAACATCTGAATGATTCAGAGGAGAACTGGGTGAAAGTGTTGTGGTCAGATGAGACCAAAATCGAGCTCTTTGGCATCAACTCAACTCGCCGTGTTTGGAGGAGGAGGAATGCTGCCTACGACCCCAAGAACACCATCCCGACCGTCAAACATGGAGGTGGAAACATTATGCTTTGGGGGTGTTTTTCTGCTAAGGGGACAGGACAACTTCACCGCATCAAAGGGACGATGGACAGGGCCATGTACAGTCAAATCTTGGGTGAGAACCTCCTTCCCTCAGCCAGGGCATTGAAAATGGGTCGTGGATGGGTATTCCAGCATGACAATGACCCAAAACACACGGCCAAGGCAGCAAAGGAGTGGCTCATGAAGAAGCACATTAAGGTCCTGGAGTGGCCTAGCCAGTCTCCAGACCTTAATCCCATAGAAAATCTGTGGAGGGAGCTGAAGGTTCGAGTTGCCAAACATCAGCCTCGAAACCTTAATGACTTGGAGAAGATCTGCAAAGAGGAGCGGAACAAAATCCCTCCTGAGATGTATGCAAACCTGGTGGCCAACTACAAGAAACGTCTGACCTCTGTGATTGCCAACAAGGGTTTTGCCACCAAGTACTAAGTCATGTTTTGCAGAGGGGTCAAATACTTATTTCCCTCATTAAACTGCAAATTAATTTATAACATTTTTGACATTTTTGACACACATTTTTCTGGATTTTTTTGTTGTTATTCTGTCTCTCACTGTTCAAATAAACCTACCATTAAAATTATAGACTGATCATGTCTTTGTCAGTGGGCAAACGTACAAAATCAGCAGGGGATCAAATACTTTTTTCCCTCACTGTAGGCAAAATGGCTACCTAAGTATGATCCAATCAGAGACAACGATCGACAGCCTTCTCTGATTGGGAACCACACCCGGCCAACATAGAAATAGATAACATAGATCTACACATAGATATTCACACCCTGACCAAACCAACTAGAGATCTCTATGTCAGGGCGTGACAGATGAGGAAAACAAGTCTGTAACGTAACAAAATGTGGAAAAGGGGAAGTGGTCTGAGAATGCACTGTATGTGTGCCATTCAGAGGGTGAATTGGCAAGACAAAATATTCAAGTGCCTTTGAACGGGGTATGGTAGTAGGTGCCAGGTGCACCGGTTTTTGTGTCAAGAACCACAATGTTGCTGGGTTTTTCACACTCAACAGTTTTCCGTGTGCATCAAGAATGGTCCACCACCCAAAGGACATCCAGCCAACTTGACACAACTGTGGGAAGCATTGTATTCAACATGTGCCAGCATCCCTGTGGAACGCTTTCGACACCTTGTAGAGTCCATGCCCCGACAAGTTCAGGTTGTTCTGAGGTCAAAAGGGGGAAGGGGGTGCAACTCAATATTAGGAAGGTGTTCCTAATGTTTTCTATACTCAGTGTATAGTGAGCAATATGTTTGGGACATCAAATCGCGGTATCGAATCCCAATACATATAATATCGCAATACATATCGTATCGGCACCTAAGTACAGTGCATTCTGAAAATGTTCAGACCCTTGACTTTTTCCACATTTTGTTCCGTTACAGCCTTATTCTAAAATTGATTAAATTGTTTTTTCCCCCCCCCTCATCAATCTACACACAATACCCCATAATGACATTTACATTTACATTTACATCATTTAGCAGACGATCTTATCCAGAGCGACTTACAAATTGGTGCATTCAATTTATGATAGCCAGTGGGACAACCACTTTTTTTATACTATTCCAGATATTCCTTAAAGTGGTAGGGTTTCAAGTGTCTCTGGAAGGTGGTCAGTGACTCCGCTGTCCTGGCTTCGTGGGGGAGCTTGTTCCACCATTGGGGTGCCAGAGCAGCAAATAGCTTTGACTGGGCTGAGCGGGCACTGTGCTTCCGTAGAGGTAGGGGAGCTAGCAGGCCAGAGGTGGATGAACGTAGTGCCCTCGTTTGGGTGTAGGGTCTGATCAGAGCCTGAAGGTAAGGAGGTGCAGTTCCCCTCACAGCTCCGTAGGCAAGCACCATGGTCTTGTAGTAGATGCGAGCCTCAACTGGAAGCCAGTAGAGTGTGCGGAGGAGCGGGGTGACATGAGAGAACTTGGGAAGGTTGAACACCAGACGGGCTGCAGCGTTCTGGATAAGTTGTAGGGGTTTAATGGCACAGGCAGGGAGCCCAGCCAACAGCGAGTTGCAGTAATCCAGACGGGAGATGACAAGTGCCTGGATTAGGACCTGTGCCGCTTTCTGTGTAAGGTAGGGTCGTACTCTGCGAATGTTGTAGAGCATGAACCTGCAGGATCGGGTCACCGCTTTGATGTTAGCGGAGAACGACAGGGTGTTGTCCAGGGTCATGCCAAGGTTCTTTGCACTCTGGGAGGAGGACACAATGGAGTTGTCAACCGTGATGGCGAGATCATGGAGCGGGCAGTCCTTCCCCGGGAGGAAGAGCAGCTCCGTCTTGCCGAGGTTCAGCTTGAGGTGGTGATCCGACATTCACACTGATTCACAGGCATGCAAAGATGCGATTCGCCACCTGGTTATCAGAAAGGGGAAAGGAGAAAATGTATTGTGTGTCGTCTGCGTAGCAATGATAGGAGAGACCATGTGAGGATATGACAGAGCCAAGTGACTTGGTGTATAGAGAGAATAGGAGAGAGCCTAGAACTGAGCCCTGGGGGCACCAGTGGTGAGAGCACGTGGTGCGAGACAGATTCTCGCCCGCCACCTGGTAGGAGCGACCTGTCAGGTAGGTAGCAATCCAAGAGTGAGCAGCACCGGAGATGCCCAACTCGGAGAGGGTGGAGAGGAGGATCTGATGGTTCACAGTATCAAAGGCAGCGGATAGGTCTAGAAGGATAAGAGCAGAGGGGAGAGAGTTAGCTTTAGCAGTGCGGAGAGCCTCCGTGACACAGAGAAGAGCAGTCTCAGTTGAATGACCAGTCTTGAAACCTGACTGGTTTGGATCAAGAAGTTCATTCTGAGAGAGATAGCAGGAGAGTTGGTTAGAGACGACACGCTCAAGAGTTTTGGAGAGAAAAGAAAGAAGGGATACTGGTCTGTAGTTGTTGACATCAGAGGGATCGAGTGTAGGTTTTTTGAGGAGGGGTGCAACTCTCGCTCTCTTGAAGACGGAAGGGACATGGCCAGCGGTCAAGGATGAGTTGATGAGCGAGGTGAGGTAAGGGAGAAGGTCTCCGGAAATGCTCTGGAGAAGAGAGGAGGGGATAGGGTCAAGCGGGCAGGTTGTTGGGCGGCCGGCCGTCACAAGTCACAAGATTTCATCTGGAGAGAGAGGGGAGAAAGAAGTCAAAGCATAGGGTAGGGCAGCGTGAGCAGGACCAGCAGTGTCATTTGACTTAATAAATGAGGATCGGATGTCGTCAACCTTCGTTTCAAAATGGTTGACGAAGTCATCCACAGAGAGGGAGGAGGGAGGGGGTGGTGGAGGAGGATTCAGCAGGGAGGAGAAGGTGGCAAAGAGCTTCCTAGGGTTAGAGGCAGAGGCTTGAAATTTAGAGTGATAGAAAGTGGCTTTAGCAGCGGAAACAGAGAAAGAGAATGTAGAGAGGAGGGAGTGAAAAGATGACAGGTCCGCAGGGAGTCTAGTTTTCCTCCATTTCCGCTCGGCTGCCCGGAGCCCTCTTCTGTGAGCTCGCAATGAGTCGTCAAGCCACGGAGCAGGAGGGGAGGACCGAGCCGGCTGGGAGGATAGGGGACATAGAGAGTCAAAAGATGCAGAAAGGGAGGAGAGGAGGGTTGAGGAGGCAGAATCATGAGATCGGAGGGAGAAGGATTTAGCGGAGGGAAGAGATGATAGGATGGAAGAGGAGAGAGTAGCGGGAGAGAGATAGCGAAGGTTGCGACGGCACATTACCATCTGAGTAGGGGCAGAGTGAGTAGTGTTGGAGGAGAGCGAGAGAGAAAAGGATACAAAGTAGTGGTCGGAGACTTGGAGGGGAGTTGAAGTGAGATTAGTAGAAGAACAGCATCTAGTAAAGATGAGGTCAAGCGTATTTCCTGCCTTGTGAGTAGGGGGGGACGGTGAGAGGGTGAGGTCAAAAGAGGAAAGGAGTGGAAAGAACGAGGCAGAGAGAAATGAGTCAAGACATATGAGTCAAGGCAGACATAGGGAGGTTAAAGTCACCCAGAACTGTGAGGGGTGAGCCATCCTCAGGAAAGGAACTTATCAAGGCATCAAGCTCATTGTTGAACTCTCTAAGGGAACCTGGAGGGCGATAAATGACAAGGATGTTAAGCTTGAATGGGCTAGTGACTGTGACAGCATGGAATTCAAATGAGGAGATAGACAGATGGGTCAGTGGAAAAAGAGAGAATGTCCACTTGGGAGAGATGAGGATTCCTGTGCCACCGCCGCGCTGACCAGATGCTCTCGGGGTATGCGAGAACACATGGTCAGACGAGGAAAGAGCAGTAGGAGTAGCAGTGTTTTCTGTGGTAATCCATGTTTCCGTCAGCGCCAAGTAGTCGAGGGACTGGAGGGTAGCATAGGCTGAGATTAACTCTGCCTTGTTGGCCGCAGAACGGCAGAACGGCAGTTCCAGAGACCTGGAACTCCACATGGGTCGTGCGCGCAGGGACCACCAGATTAGAGTGGCAACAGCCACACTGTGTGAAGCGTTTGTATGGCATGTGCAGAGAGGAGAGAACAGGGATAGACAGACACATAGTTGACAGGCTACAGAAAAAGGCTACAATAATGCAAAGGAGATCGGAATGAAATTAACGAAACATCTGGGAAAGCGAGAGAGCGGGGCCTCCCTCACTTACGTTTCACTGAAACACTCAAATATAACTCTCCCAACTTCCACTTTAGAAATTATAATTGCTGTAAACTACAGCGGTTCAATGTTTTCTAGGAATAGACTCTAACTTAGTTTATTCAGCTAGCTAACTTGGTACAGTATTCTTCATTGAAAACCGTCCAGGGCACCGAATCCTATGACGCCATAGCCAACTAGCATACCAGCCTCCAATAACACGGTTTAGCACAAATACTCGGTTACAACAAACCACCAGTGTGTTAACATGCCAAGCAGATCATTCGTGACCGTGTCTAACGTTGTGTAAAGTTTTGGGTTAGTTTTGACAGTTTGAGTGAGTACGTCGTCAACTTATTCAGCCAGTTAGTTAGCTAGAATAGTTAGCATACTAGCTAGCCATTGCTCTCTGCCAACGAACCAACCCCTCCTCCCACGGCACGAACACACAGAGAGAGCCAAGCTAACGTTAACTAGTCACCCATGTCCCGAATTCCCTTGAACGACTCTGGTTAGCAGTATGTAAAAACAAACAAAAATAAATGTAGGTTATAACTTACACTTAGTAGCTACTGTTAGCCAGTTAAGTGCAAAGCTAGCCACTGAATCGATTCAGCCAGTTCGCGTCTGTCCCAACGGAGAGAAAGCGTCTCCAAATATTAAAGCTAGGTCGTTCCAGCTATTGTTTAGTTAGCTATCCAGGTAGCAACAAGCTAGCTACATTTCGAGTACAGTAGCTACTAACTACCTAACGTTAACACTTCAGAAAATGAGGTTAGAAAAACAGCTGAATGGTAGGTAGCTAGATGGTATAATTACAGGTACTCTTAAGCGTGAAATAACATTGGAAACAACTATCCACAGTTGCTAATAATTACCAATAGCTACCCACTAGCTAGCTACCTTTATTGGTCCAGGTAGTGGGTTAGCTAGCCTCGTGCTTCACCGGGCTCAGCCGAATACAATACTTACCTACAATAATTACCTACAATAACCTACAATAACTACCTAGATAAACTACCTACAATACCTAACTACAATACCTACAGTGGGGAAAAAAAGTTATCCCACTTAAAAAGATGAGAGAGGCCTGTAATGTTCATCATAGGTACATGTCAACTATGACAGACAAATTGAGGAAAAAAAATCCAGAAAATCACATTGTCGGATTTTTTATGAATTTATTTGCAAATTATGGTGGAAAATAAGTATTTGGTCACCTACAAACAAGCAAGATTTCTGGCTCTCACAGACCTGTAACTTCTTTTTTAAGAGGCTCCTCTGTCCTCCACTCGTTACCTGTATTAATGCCACCTGTTTGAACTTGTTATCAGTATAAAAGACACCTGTCCACAACCTCAAACAGTCACACTCCAAACTCCACCGCCAGGGACTCAAATCCTGCAGTGCCAGACGTGTCCCCCTGCTTAAGCCAATACATGTCCAGGCCCGTCTGAAGTTTGCTAGAGTGCATTTGGATGATCCAGAAGAGGATTGGGAGAATGTCATATGGTCAGATGAAACCAAAATAGATCTTTTTGGTAAAAACTCAACTCGTCGTGTTTGGAGGACAAAGAATGCTGAGTTGCATCCAAAGAACACCATACCTACTGTGAAGCATGGGGGTGGAAAAATTATGCTTTGGGGCTGTTTTTCTGCAAAGGGACCAGGACAACTGATCCATGTAAAGGAAAGAATGAATGGGGCCATGTATCGTGAGATTTTGAGTGAAAACCTCCTTCCATCAGCAAGGGCATTGAAGATGAAACGTGGCTGGGTCTTTCAGCATGACAATGATCCCAAACACACCGCCCGGGCAACGAAGGAGTGGCTTCGTAAGAAGCATTTCAAGGTCATGGAGTGGCCTAGCCAGTCTCCAGATCTCAACCCCATAGAAAATCTTTGGAGGGAGTTGAAAGTCCGTGTTGCCCAGCGACAGCCCCAAAACATCACTGCTCTAGAGGAGATCTGCATGGAGGAATGGGCCAAAATACCAGCAACAGTGTGTGAAAACCTTGTGAAGACTTACAGAAAACGTTTGACCTGTTTCATTTCCAACAAAGGGTATATAACAAATTATTGAGAAACTTTTGTTATTGACCAAATACTTATTTTCCACCATAATTTGCAAATAAATTCATAACAAATCCTACAATGTGATTTTCTGGAATTTTTTTCTCTCATTTTGTCTGTCATAGTTGACGTGTATCTATGATGAAAATTACAGGCCTCTCTCATCTTTTTAAGTGGGAGAACTTGCACAATTGGTGGCTGACTAAATACTTTTTTCCCCCACTGTACCTACAATCTTAATACATGGTTTAAGCTTTACTCGACACCATATAAGCCAAGCTTACCTCCCGCCAGAGAGAGACACTCTCTCTATTCACATCATTCTTAGCTAAGCTTGGCTTATATGACAAAACAAAAACAGGTTTTTAGACAGTTTTGCACATTTATTCAAAATTAAAAAACGTAAATACTACATTTACATAAGTATTCAGACCCTTTACTCAGTACTTTGTTGAAGCACCTTTGGCAGCGATTACAGCATTGAGTCTTCTTGGGTATGACGTTACAATCTTGACACACCTGTATTTTGGGGAGTTTCTCCCATTCTTCTCTGCAGATCCTCTCAAGCTCTGTCCGGTTGGATGGGGAGCGTTGCTGCACAGCTATTTTCAGGTCTCTCCAGAGATGTTCGATCAGGTTCAAGTCCAGGCTCTGGCTGGGTCACTCAAGGACATTCAGAGAGTTGTTCCGAAGCCACTCCTGCGTTGTCTTGGCTGTATGCTTAGGGTCGTAGTCCTGTTGGAAGGTGAACCTTCACCCCAGTCTGAGGTCCTTAGCGCTCTGGAGCAGGTTTTCATCGAGGATCTCTCTGTACTCTGCAGAGATGGTTGTCCTTCTGGAAGGTTCACCCATCTCCACAGAGGAACTCTAGAGCTCTGTCAGAATGACCATCGGGTTCTTGGTCACCTCTCTGACCAAGACCCTTCTCCCCCTATTGCTCAGATTGGCCCGGCGGCCAGATCTAGGAAGAGTCTTTGTGGTTCCAAACTTCTTCTATTTAAGAATGCTGGAGGCCACTGTGTTTTTGGGGACCTTCAATGCTGCATAAATGTTTTGGTACCCTTCCCCAGATCTGTGCCTCAACACAATCCTATCTCTAAGCTCGTCTGACAATTCCTTCGACCACATGGCTTGGTTTTTGCTCTGACATGCCCTATCAACTGTGGGACCTTATATAGACAGGTGTGTGCCTTACCAAATCATGTCCAATAAATTGAATTTACCACAGGTGGACTCCAATCAAGTTGTAGAAACATCTCAAGGATGATCAATGGAAACAATTTCGAGTCTCATAGCAAAATGTCTGAATAATTATGTAAATAAGGTATTTCTGTTTTGCTTTATTTCTAAAAACCTGTTTTCGCTTTGTCATTATGGGTATTGTATGTAGATTGCTAAGGATTTTATTTTTATTTTATCCATTTTAAAATAGGGCTGTAACATAACAAAATGTGGAAAAGGTCAAGGGGTCTGAATATTTTCCAAAGGCACTGTATGGTGATATTATCATATCATTTTAGTCCTTTAGCAGACGCGCTTATCAAGAGCGACTTACAGTTAGTGAATGCATACGTTTTTATTTATTTATTTTTATACTGGCCCCCTGTGGGAAACGAACCCACATCCCTGCCGGCCAAACCCTCCCCTACCTTGGACGACGCTGGACCAATTATGCGCCGCCCATGGGTCTCCCGGTTGCGGCCGGCTGCGATAGAGCCTGGACTCGAACCAGGATCTCTAGTGGCACAGCTAGCACTGCGATGCAGTGCCTTAGACCACTGCTCCACTCGGGAGTTCCCTGGCAAGTCCCAGTCCTACCAGTAGATATCTGGAAGGCACCATGGGAGTTGACAAAGTACACATGTTAGGCTACTTACTAGTGGCTTGTGACCTTTCAATCAAAGTGATCAACTTCTCAGTGTGTTTCTGTGATTTCGTGTACAGTATGTGCTTGTCAAAGATCCTTTACTATCTGTTCTCCATGTTCAAAGGTTAGTGTAAAACTCTTCATTGTGCAATGTCGCTCATGAATATGCATGAATTGCAGTTAAGTCGTAACGGAGGAAATTTTTACACAAATGTCTACGCACCGACAGAGAGCTCCTAGAACGATTTTAATACAGTAGGCTGTGATCTTTAAACTGGAAATGGCTTCCTAAATCCTTAAGAGCACCATATAATTAATATATGATCGGTGAGTAGTTTTTATTACTCCTTATATTGCCACTATGTAGCTAGTCACCTTGTCAAGTTCAGGGGTTTTATTACAACTTTAATGGATTATGATGAGTACAATCGTGATTAATGTTTTCTCGCTCTCCCACAGCCAGCTGTTGATTTTACCATCAGGGGGAGGCCGTATTTCCCTTTTGAGCGGCTACGGGAGTACATATGATTGGTAAATTGAGTTCACCGCTGAGATTGAATGCAGTGACCCCCATCGAACTCAAACACTGTAATGGTTTCTTAAGCACACGCCATATATTTTGGAGCAGGACCGGAGGCGGAGTCGACGGTATGGACCGTAGGTCTGTCTGCAGAGCGAGAGCTGTGGCTATGGAATGCAAAGATGGGATTCGGATGGTTTAGAGGCTCTGCCACTGTTGGAAGCGGTTCTCTAATTATATAGTGAGTTTTGAGCACGTTTTTCCAAATGTGCTTGTCATGACATTAATTACGATTGTACTCATCATAATCCATTGAAGTTGCAATAGAACCCCTGAACTTCATGAGGTGACTTGCCACATGTACCTTTTTTCTACAAGGGTTGATTATTTTGATTGTGTAATCTGCCACAACAATGGGTCCACAATTCAGTAGGGACTTTCCAACAACAGGTTGTCTGTAGTGTATGGTCCTATAATGTGGCTGTGTGATTGCCGTTTTTACTGATTCAAATCGGTCTCCTTCATGTTAACACATTTGACAAATGTCAACACTTGTCCGCGTTCATTCCTAGGGGTGAGTGAAAGATCACAGCATGTATGTGAAGAGGTGTGCAGCCAGCAAAAGGGAGAAGATTGAGGAGGGGAAAAAGATGGAGGGGGGGAAAGAGATGGAGGGGGGGAAAGAGATGGAGGGGGGGGAGAGATGGAGGGGGGAAAGAGAAGGAGGGGGAAAGAGATGGAGGGGGGAAAGAGATGGAGGGAGGAAAGAGATGGAGGGGGGAAAGAGATGGAGGGGGAAAGAGATGGAGGGGGGGAAGAGATGGAGGGGGGGAAAGAGAAGGAGGGGGGGAAAGAGATGGAGGGGGAAAGAGATGGAGGGGGGGAAGAGATGGAGGGGGGGAAAGAGAAGGAGGGGGGAAAGAGATGGAGGGGGGAAGAGATGGAGGGGGGAAAGAGAAGGAGGGGGGAAAGAGATGGAGGGGGGGAAAGAGATGGAGGGAGGAAAGAGATGGAGGGGGGGAAAGAGATGGAGGGGGGAAAGAGATGGAGGGGGGAAAGAGATGGAGGGAGGAAAGAGATGGAGGGGGGGAAAGAGATGGAGGGGGGTAAGAGATGGAGGGAGGAAAGGGGCCACATTACCCATAATCCAGTCACAGCTGTCTGGAGTTTGGCGACACCTCTACTGCAGGTTCCCTCTAATAGCTTGATTTTTCATGGCGGAAAACACCCTGCCACCACCGACATGATGTACGACAACATCTCTGTTTTCACCCCCAACCTCCCATTGCGCCGTTCCTGATCCCTCTTTCACTACAACCCCATGTCTCACATCTCTCGCTCTCTCACACTTTTTTCACACCTCTCTCTCTCTCTCAATCTTTTGCCTTCCAGTTTGACAAAGCATATGTCTACAGCATCCGCCACATGTTCGGGAAGGAAGGCAAGCGCACAGACTACACCCCCTACAGTTGCATGAAGGTGATTTTGTCAAACCCACCCAGCCAAGGCGACCAGCACGGTGAGGCATGGGCCTGGAGACGTGCTGCATGAAAAGGGTTATGTTTGCATGCAATACAGTTTTTCTATGAACCCAGTCATAGCAAATGCAAGGCATGTGTTTTGATTTCAATGTCTAATCGTTTGATGCATGCAAAAAAAACTATTGTCCTGGCATAGGAACTGGTCCCTCTGTTACGATGTTCTTCTGAGGCAAACCAATGTGGTTCATGTTATTGATAATATTATTTCAGCGGGTATTGTGAATCTACCATTCCCTCAGTTCAGATTTCTCTCTCTCTCCCCCATCTAACCCCCACCCCCACCCCCTCCCTCTCCTCTCACTCTGTGACATGGTGGTTGCAGGGTGTCCATTCCGACACAGTGACCCAGAGCTGCTGAAGCAGAAGCTGCAGTCCTATAAGGTCTCCCCCAGCGGCATCAGTCAGGCGGGTTTGGCCCAGAACACAACACCCTCTCAGATCTCTGTTGTTAACCCATGGCACAATGCAACATCAGCTCACTGCAGTTGTCACTAATATGTTCAGACAATCTCATCTACATGATTTACTTTGTATTGATTAATCTAATTTAACCTGGTAGTCGTATTGACATTTCTACTATCTTATTGACAATTAAAAAAATTAAATATATTTTATATATTAATAATAATAGACCAGTCCTAGATGCCAAAAAACAAACACACATTACAGACATAAAGTGAACAGTACAGTGTCACCAAAACTCAGGCTTACAAAAGTCAGACTCAAGCTGCTCCCCATGACAATACCAGAAAAATGGAAAGGAAGAAAGTTTCATTCTCTAAAAGTTAAGTGTACTATAGATTAGAATATGTATTCTGTACAGCGCAAAATGTAGATTGTCATCACACTTTATACAAGGTTGACTGATTTTTATTACACTAGGGAAAGTGAGGAATTAATTACTTTTTTCCCAGATCTTAGTAAAACAATGCAGTTTTAATTTTTATACACCAGAAGCTGTTATCTGTTAACCATATTTTATCAAGTGTTTATTTAATACAGGTTTAACCAATTTTCTGAAGTCTAATTCGTTTCAGTTGACTTCAGGTGCAATTATCCTCAGGGATCGTTAGCCTCGTCAGTAGTGTTTGGGTAGTTTTAGCATTGATATCCTGCGTGCAGTTGAAACCTGCAGTGCTCCAGCCTAGAGCCCAGCTTTTATATACAATGGCTTGCGAAAGTATTCACCCCCCTTGGCATTTTTCCTATTTTGTTGCCTTACAACCTGGAATTAAAATGGATTTTTGGGGGGTTTGTATCATTTGATTTACATAACATGCCTACCACTTTGAAGATGCAAAATATTTTTTTCTAGTGAAACAAAGAAGAAATAAGAAAAAACTAAAAAACAGAAAACTTGAGCGTGCATAACTATTCACCCCCCCCCCAAAGTCAATACTTTGTAGAGCCACCTTTTGCAGCAATTATAGCTGCAAGTCCCTTGGGGTATGTCTCTATAAGCTTGGCACATCTAGCCACTGGGATTTTTGGCCATTCTTCAAGGCAAAACTGCTCCAGCTCCTTCAAGTTGGATGGGTTCTGCTGGTGTACAGCAATCTTTAAGTCATACCAGAGATTCTCAATTGGATTGAGATCTGGGCTTTGACTAGGCCATTCCAAGACATTTAAATGTTTCCCCTTAAACCACTCCAGTGTTGCTTTAGCAGTATGCTTATGGTCATTGTCCTGCTGGAAGGTGAACCTCGGGCCCAGTCTCAAATCTCTGGAAGACTGAAACAGGTTTCCCTCAAGAATTTCCCTGTATTTAGCGCCATCCTTCAATTCTGACCAGTTTCCCAGTCCCTGCCGATGAGAGGTGTTGGGTTTGCGCCAGACATAGCGTTTTCCTTGATGGCCAAAAAGCTCAATTTTAGTCTCATTTGACCAGAGTACCTTCTTCCATATGTTTGGGGAGTCTCCCACATGGCTTTTGGCGAACACCAAACGTGTTTGCTTATTGATTCTTTAAGCAATGGCTTTTTTCTGGCCACTCTTCCGTAAAGCCCAGCTCTGTGGAGTGTATGGCTTAAAGTGGTCCTATGGACAGATACTCCAATCTCCGCTGTGGAGCTTTACAGCTCCTTCAGGGTTATCTTTGGTCTCTTTGTTGCCTCTCTGATTAATGCCCTCCTTGCCTGGTCCGTGAGTTTTGGTGGGCGGCCCTCTCTTGGCAGGTTTGTTGTGGTGCCAGATTCTTTCCATTTTTAATAATAGATTAAATGGTGCTCCGTTGGATGTTCAAAGTTTCTGATATTATTTTATAACCCAACCCTGATCTGTACTTCTCCACAACTTTGTCCCTGGCCTGTTTGGAGAGCTCTTTGGTCTTCATGGTGCCGCTTGCTTGGTGGTGCCCCTTGCTTAGTGGTGTTGCAGACTCTGGGGCCTTTCAGAACAGGTGTATATATATTGAGATCATGTGACAGATCATGTGACACTTAGATTTCACACAGGTGGACTTTATTTAACTAATTATGTGTCTTCTGAAGGTAATTGGTTGCACCAGATCTTATTTAGGGGCTTCATCCAAAGGGGGTGAATACATATGCATGCACCACTTTTCCGTTATTTCTTTTGTAGAATGTTTTGAAACAAGTTATTTTTTTCATTTCACTTCACCAATTTGGACTATTTTGTGTATGTCCATTACATGAAATCCAAATAAAAATCAATTTAAATTACAGGTTGTAATGCAACAAAATAGGAAAAACGCTAAGGGGGATGAATACTTTTGTAAGGCACTGCATGAGCAGCTGAGTTTAGTGAGATTACAACTTTGACCGCCTCAGCATTCGTGTCTTTTAAAATGAATCGGGGCATATTTTCAGCTGCACTTTTTAAGCACTTTCAATGTGTTCTCTCAACACATTAAACTGGGTTCAATGGTGCATGTAATGAAATGAAGTTGTAAGGCCTTGCTGTTACGTTCTCATGGAGTTATGGACCTTTGGGACATTAATTTAATTCATGGTCCCCTGTTAATTGGGCCATAAAGTTCACTGTTTAAAGTCTGGTATGAAGAACATATACACGCAGCCTAACGTCCCCCAGTATACTCTAGAAATACAATGTTCCAAAGTCGTTTTGAAGTGTCCTGATAGGCAATGACATCTAACAAAGGTTTCAAAAATAAGAAAGTGTTTTTTGTGGTAATGTTTTCCTATTCTACCTTGACTAACACAATGCAGTATGAGAGAGCAACCTGAATTGGCAATATATTTTAATTAGAGTCTAGTAGTCATGTTATTGTGTATTTTCTGTGGAGATCTAGTTAGCATATAACATGGTATACTACCGGATCAGTAATGTTAAGTCTAACTCTACTATTTGTATTTGTTGCATTTCCACATTTCTTTACTGAAAGAATTGACCATATACAACACTCATTTATATACCCATTATACCCATTTCAAATATTCCACACATTATTTCACACCAAAAGACCAGTCTAGACTTGAAATTGAGGGTTTGTATACAGCTCCTAGACATCTCTCTAGTGCATGTATTTTTAGACTGTTGGAGGTCAATTCAGCATCTGTGAATGTTTTGAGTACTGGTCAAAGTAGCCTTTTCATACCCAGATATTTCTATGTATAGAAATCTATAGAAATATAATCTATTTCTATCTACAAATAATAATCTGTGTACCAAGCAATCTATTGAGGATAGGGAAGGACTAGAGGACAGAGTGCTAATTTAGGTGAACAGCCAACCCAAGGGGAGCTCATCTCTCTTCAAATTAAATGAATCATTTCTCCCATGTCCCCCTCAGCAACCCCCTATAGAATCTCCCTCTCTGGTACGAGTAAGTACTCTACTTTGAGCAGAGGACACACTGACACTGTTTGTGGTTCGGCCCAGGAGGCCAATGCATGCACCATAGAGGCCTCTGAGCAGAGATACATGCTATGTAGGCAGCATTATTAAATGTGAGAGACTGAATCCAAAGTGAGAGAAATCAGTGGGAAGTGATTAATATGCATAACATCGGCCCTCAGTCACCCAGTCTGCCTGGCACTGCCCAAACAGACACTGCAGACCACAGAGGCCAGACTCGCCAAACACTGACGTGACATTGCCCGCAATAAGAATGTGAGCTAACGAGTCTGTCCTTCAGATCGGAAGTCATTGGCAGTGCTTTCACCTTGGCACTTGGAGCAATAAACGCTAGTCATGGGCACCAACATGGAAAGTCTGTCTATCAGTAGCATTTTGCCCAATATTATATCGATAAATGTTGGAATTAAAATGCACTGTGTGAATGGCAGAAGAGGCACCATAAAGCTTGATAGAAACCCTAATGTAATGCCCTAACTGGTGAAAGGCACCTCGGATGACACCATGCATGATTAATATACCATTTGATCCCCTCTACCACTAGGGGCTTTGTTGTGTGTGGCAGAAACCCCAGAAACACATTTGACAAGCAGGAAGTGGAACATTGGCGTTTAATCTCTCCTTAAGGTTGATAATGCATTTGTGCACCTGTCAAACGTGTTCACACCTCAGTGTACAGGAGTGTATGGAGAGGAATACAGGAGTGTATGGAGAGGAATACAGGAGTGTATGGAGATGAATACAGGAGTGTATGGAGAGGAATACAGGAGTGTACGGAGAGGAATACAGGGTTTACGGAGAGGAATACAGGAGTGTACTGAGAGGAATACAGGAGTGTACGGAAAGGAATACGGGGTTTACGGAGAGGAATACATGGGGTGTGGAATCACAATATCTGAAGGTCTGGGCCGGTTTCCCAAAAGCATCTTAAGGCTTGGTTCATCGTTAGGACCATAAGATTGAATGGTTTTAATATTAACTTAACCTCTAAACGTCTAAGGGGTGGGTGGGTTCTAAGCTGATGTATGGAATTGTTTTAAGATGGTCATACCATGGATCGTTTAGCTATTTGATTTGGACTTTTAGGACCCCTTTAGGTATCAAACAAAAATATATACACTACCAGTCAAAAGTTTGGACACACCTACTCATTCAATGGTTTATCTTTTTTGGGGACTATTTTCTACATTGTAGAATAATAGTGAAGGCATCAAAACTATGAAATAACACATATGGAATCATGTAGTAACCAAAAAAGTGTTAAACAAATCAAAATATATGTTATATTTTATATTCTTCAAAGTAGCCACCCTTTGCCTTGATGACAGCTTTGCATGCTCTTGGCATTCTCTCAACCAGCTTCATGAGGAATGCTTTTCCAACAGTCTTGAAGGAGTTCCCACATATGCTGAGCACTTGTTGGCTGCTTTTCCTTCACTCTGCGGTCCAACTCATCCCAAACAATCTCAATTGGGTTGAGGTCGGGTGATTGTGGAGGCCAGGTCATCTAATGCAGCACTCCATAACTCTCCTTGGTCAAATAGCCCTTACACAACCTGGAGGTGTTGAAAAACAAATGATAGTCCTACTAAGCGCAAACCAGATGGGATGGCGTATCGCTGCAGAATGCTGTGGTAGCCATGCTGGTTAAGTGTGCCTTGAATTCTAAATAAATCACAGACAGTGTCATCAGCAAAGCACCCCCACACCATCACACCTCCTCCTCCATGCTTCACGGTGGGAACCACACATGCGGAGATCATCCGTTCATCTACTCTGCGTCTCACAAAGACACGGCGGTTGGAACCAAATATCTCAAATTTGGACTCATCAGACCAAAGGACAGATTTCCACCGGTCTAATGTCCATTGCTCGTGTTTCTTGGCCCAATCAAGTCTCTTCTTCTTATTGGTGTTGTTTAGTAGTGGTTTCTTTGCAGCAATTCGACCATGAAGGCCTGATTCACGCAGTCTCCTCTGAACAGTTGATGTTGAGATGTCTGTTACTTGAACTCTGTGAAGCATTTATTTGGGCTGGAATTTCTGAGGCTGGTAACTCTAATGAACTTATCCTCTGCAGCAGAGGTAACTCTGGGCCTTTCTTTCCTGTGGCAGTCCTCATGAGAGCCAGTTTCATCATAGCGCTTGATGGTTTTTGCGACTGCACTTAAAGAAACTTTCAAAGTTCTTGAAATGTTCCAGATTGACTGACCTTCATGTCTTAAAGTAATGATGGACTGTCGTTTCTCTTTGCTTATTTGAGCTGTTCTTGTCATAATATGGACTTGGTCTTTTACCAAATAGTGCTATCTTCTGTATACCACCATTACCTTGTCACAACACAACTGATTGGCTCAAACACATTAAGATGGAAAGAAGTTCCACAAATTAGCTTTTAACAAGGCACACCTGTTCATTGAAATGCATTCCAGGTGACTACCTCAGGAAGCTGATTTTGCAAAGCTGTCATCAAGGCAAAGGGTGTCTACTTTGAAGAATTTGTTTAAATCTTTATTGGTTACTACATGATTCCATATGTGTTTTTTCATAGTTTTGATGTCTTCACTATTATTCTACAATGTAGAAAATAGTAAAAATAAAGAAAAACCCTGGAATGAGTAGGTGTCCAAACTTTTGACTGGACTCTAGGGGGTTTTAAGATGCTTTTGGGAAACCGGGCCCTGGTCAATAGCTTAAGGAAGAAAATAAAAAAAAGATTGTTGGGATTTTGTGCTTCACATTATCGTAACACAAACCCTCTAAATCACCTATTTTTGTTTGATATGTGCAAGTTCTCTCCCTCTTTTTATCATTGCTGTATTTAAGTGTCAAGCCATGGAATGTATTATTTCCAGTAATACTTGGAGCCTCACGTTAATGCCATGCTATGATGTTGCTCCATAATTGGCAACCGCAAAACACAAGGGCCTTAACACAAACGCTCCATCTATCATAGCAAATGTTTAATTTTTTCATTGTTGGTTAAGGGCTTGTAAGTAAGCATTTCACGGCAAGGTCTATACCTGTTGTATGCGGCGCATGTGAAAAATAAAATCTGATTTGATTTTTATTTGAATTATTTCTGCAACTGCTTGTAGCTGCTAGCCAATGTTATTGGTCAACGTCAAAACCTCTCTTACGCAACATTCCTGTTTTATACAAATTAAAGATATCTTTATAACTCCCAACACCTCTCATCTCTGTATTCCCCCTGCTTTCTTTCCTTCTTTTCAGATCCTGGAGTTGGTCAAGGGAATGCACTATCAGCTGGCCTGCCAGAAGTACTTTGTGCTGTCACACAGTGTAAGGACGCCTTTCATTTGGGGCAGGATGTAATTGGGGCGGCATGCCTGCCTTTGTGTGGGCCTGGGGGAGGACCCTGCAGCTCATGCATGAAGTCTCTGGAGGGGCCCCCAGCTCTGTAATCACATCCATCATTAGCTGTCATAGCCGTTTAAGTTGTATGGGTTTATTATGACACTTTAGATTAATTTAGCCCCTAATGAATATTTATTTGATCTAATGCCTTTTAGTGGAGGACCTTTTGGATCCGCAGTTTCAGTCACATTCAAGGTTATTAATATTCAATCCCTATTTAGGAGGGAGAATGTGGTAAAAAAAAAAAGATATGGTGTAACTTATTTTCATTCTTTGTCTGTGTGGGGTTGCTGTTATGCACGTTGATCATAGCTATTTCTCTTACATACCGGTAAATCTCGGGGTTTGGTCATGTTATTTTCTGCACGCTATAAAAGTGGTGATTTGGGAAGCGGGTCTCTCCCATACGTGTTGACAATTCGTCAGATTTTCCATGCTGCACTGTTCATTCTATTCAAATTGGAAGCTCGG
Organism: Coregonus clupeaformis; assembly: GCF_020615455.1. Taxonomy (NCBI): domain Eukaryota; kingdom Metazoa; phylum Chordata; class Actinopteri; order Salmoniformes; family Salmonidae; genus Coregonus; species Coregonus clupeaformis. The sequence goes on along the minus strand of NC_059222.1, from coordinate 36,459,808 downwards.
CAGACTGACAGAATGAGAAGAGAGGTGGTGTTTTTAATTTTTCGGTGAGAAGGCAATAATCTAGAGATGTCAATCAGGATTATCTCTAACACGTGCCCCTGTCCCTCAGCGTTCAACGCAGTTGAAGTGCCAGAATCCTGATGAGAATGTGGGCACGTTGCACCAAGATGTAAATGTTGACTATCTGCTATGTGACAGTTTAATTTGAGTCTGAGAAGGAGAGAAGGGAGCGGTCTTTGATGTGATGTGTTTGCCATCGCTCCACAACGCTCTGGTGCAAAGTTTATTCAGATGCAGCTAATATCCTCAATCACATTTCAATCTGATAACCCAGGAAGGGTACATGTATAAGACTTTATACCTTAATCCCCAATATGTTTTAGGGGACAGATTTCTGATCAATCTGATTTAATAAGGTTTTAGACTACCTAGCCTTTTTTGGTTGCTACCTATGTTCTTTTTGGTTAGTGTGAGAGTAAGAGCTAAAAGTCACTTTGAAAGTCGCTCCGATGAAAGTCACTTTGAAAGTCAGTCTGATGAAAGTCACTTTGAAAGTCGCTCCGATGAAAGTAACTTTGAAAGTCAGTCCGATGAAAATCACTTTGAATGTCGGTCCAGTGAAAGTCACTTTGAAAGTCGGTCCGGTGAAAGTCACTTTGCAAGTTGTTCTGGTGAAGTCACTTTGGAAGTCGGTCCGATGAAAGCCACTTTGCAAGTTGGTCCGGTGAAAGTAACTTTGGAAGTCGGTCCGATGAAAGTCACTTCGCTTCTTGAACAGGTAAAGGACACTATCTGCAGAGACCTAGCTACACACTTGGGTGGGTCACATTGTTCCTGTTTACCAGCCTAAATTATCTTTATTGGTTGAGGTAACACACAGCCTCCTACTGGCTTCAGCTCTACGTAACTTCTTTACAACAAAAGTTGCCTTACTTACAATACCAATATATCTAGACTAGATAGTCTCCCTAAGCTAGACCACCATTGCAATTCATCCCTTTGGTAATAAGCTTAAGGGTTATGATTCATATTTGTGGGGATTGTTTCTCCTCTCATTTAGTGTTGTAATATACGCACATTGTCACGGAGAAGGATTTCAATGCCTCTAAAGTGTTTTTCAGTGAATTCTGACTGACTCGTGAATTTATGAAATTCATGAGTCATATTTTAGTCCTGTCGTCCGAACTGCATGTTTGTGACATTTGTCATGACTTTCTCTCATGGGCTGAGGATCAAAGATGCCGTCTAGGCAAAGGTTTGAACACCCCCTTTTCTGGGGGCCAGTTTTATGACCGGTCGTACATTTCTTGCAGAAACTTTATTTTCCACGCCATGCAGTATTGGGAGAGGGAATTTCCATGTGAGACAAAGGAAGTCTTCCCGCCAAGACTCCAACATCCAAAAGTGGATAATGAAACAATATTCCTACTTAAAATAATGTGGGAAATGGTTGGTGGCGACTTAACGAACAATCATGTCAAATTCGTTACTATGTTGTGATGTCATTAAAGACGGTGGAACAACATAACTGTATCTCTGGGGGTGTACACTTCCCAGTTATGAGGTTTGCATCTAATTGTTGTATAAAACGAATGATTAAGTATAATAATACTTTTGTGAAGGTAACAATATGATTTTAGCATTCTAGATGAGATGATTGTTCCCATATTGATTTGTTCTCAGTCAGTGGCCACGCCCAGATGAGCACAAACATGATGAAACGCCCCTTTTTCTACTCAAGTATAAAACCCCTCATGACAAAATTCACCTCAGACCGGTATAAGCCGGATGTTGCAAATGGTTGAATTTCTACAAGACCAAGCAGATTACAGTATAAGCCGGATGTTGCAAATAGTTGAATTTCTACCAGACCAGGAAGCGTGAAGCTGAAGCTACACATTACAAAATGGTTAGACCAGAAAGACCAGAAAACGTGAGACGTTAGTCCACACGTTTGAAATGGAGAAACTCTGAAACTCTCAACCTCTACACGAGGTGAAGAAGAAGACAATGCACTAGACCTTATCATCTCAGTCTGCAGCTGGCATGTATAGTCGTCTAGAGAACTTACACTAAAGACATACATTGGAAAGGACAATCCCTCTCAGACAACCGCTGGTACATCTGAAGTATCTATTCTAACAGATCAACTCTACGAACTACATGGTACGCTGAAGAAATCATTCTAACCACTACTACGACCAGAAACTCTACCAAGGACATTGGGATCTCTGGTGGGCAAACCAGAGTCCTACATCATCAACTCAACTATCTAGGACAGCTACATGTAAATACAAGTTGCATTTCTAATCTGAATGAACAATGATTAGGGTTCTAAGCATTTGTATTTCCGTGTGCGTAGTTTACAAAGTAACAACGATAGTTTGAATCTCTGTCTCTCCCTTCCAAGCATTCATGTTATTGTTAGTCCAGTCCACTAGGGACCTGTTTTCATTTTATTAGATTAGTAATCAATAACCTGTGTGTGTGTTTGTATTGTGTTATTATTTAGTTAGTTAGTAAATAAATAATTAAGCCAATTTGTGTATTGCGGATTCATCAATAAGGTTAGGGTTCTTGCAGGTTCAAGGATTATGCATCGTTCAGAATGAGACTGATAATAGGTAATTATTTAATAAGAGACTGTTATCGATATATAACATATATATATATATATATATATCTTCAAAGAGTTTAATTCAGGAGATGGTAACTCGTTAAACAACATCTTCCGTGCTGCCCCAAATTCCTAATGAGTTAATTGTTACATGATTAATTTAATCGAGTGACAATTAAACATAGTTAGTTGATTCGATAAATAAGTCATACATATTAATATAAGTCACGTCACATTAATACGCGAAGCATAGCTGTTTTGTGTGGGGGGTCTGGGCCATCCCCTGAATCTACGGACACTCATCTCTAAATGCTCCAGTCATCATGGGGCACAAAGACGACCAACTCATTTCCCCCTTACCTGCGACTGGGAGAATTCAATCTCTGCCACATGCCCTACCTGGTTCCAGATCTGTTGGTTTGTACAGATAGATCACAGTCATTCAGCGTTTATTAAAGGTCAAAATATAATACTTCACCGATTAAATATTTACACAGGGGCGATAAATTAAACAATAGAAAGAGTAATGCAATGGCATCCAGTGGAGCGCGCTCCGATATGCTTCACCTCGGATTACGGGAGGGGGGGTGGGGGGGGGGGATGTGCTGCATCGAAATCATTCAAAGATTGATTTGTTTCTGGTCTCTGTTTCGGATTGTTTCATATTTATGCATTTTGTCATTTTTCAGAAGGCTGAGTGCTGTTTGCTGTAATGTGGTGACACTGAGACAGATCAGGGTGAAATGGACACAGCTCTCTACTCGTGAAACCTGTGGCTCTGAGATGTTTCCCCCATTCCTTAAAAAAATAAAAATGTGTTTACTGGACAGACCGTGAACAGAGACAGGATAGTAAGCAGGAGAGATAATATTTTTTTTTTCTTAGATCAGTACTGAATTTGTTTCTTTGATTCTTGTTTTTGTAAGAAGTCTATTTCCATCAAAGGGCTGCTGAGATATGTAGGCGTACATCACTGGACCCAGTGGACACCCCCGCTGGTTCCAATACGGTCTAGTAGTTAGCTAGAATTTGCCTAGCTAGACAAAGGAATCGGACAATGATCAAGATGATGGTAGGAGAGAGAGACTAATCAGGGAGACTTCAAAGCCGGTGTGTTCCATCCCAATCACACAGCCTGGCTTAAAAGATGAGGGCGGAATTGGATCAGTTCACTACACCAGTACAATGCAGTTAGTAAAAGAACTGAAGCAGAGTTTTCTTTCTAACATGTCTGTCAAAGCTGACCATCGCTATTCTGTCTAGCACATTAACATTTGAACCAGTATTATTTTTACCGTCTGACACCTTACAAAACTTTTTTCTGTTGTGTGTTGTCAGATTGAGGACTCTGGGTTCTCGCTCCTTCACCCCAACCAGTCCTTACATTTACATTTTAGTCATTTAGCAGACGCTCTTATCCAGAGCGACTTACAATTAGTGAGTGCATACATTTTTCATACTGGCCCCCCTTTGGGAATTGAACCCACAACCCTGGCGTTGCAAGCGCCATGCTCTACCAAGTGAGCTACAGGAGACCCTACTTCATGGAGAGCCAGAAGCTGCTAGGTGGTCCTGGGGCTGGGGTGGAGGTGAAGTGGGAGGACAACCCCGCCACCAAACCCCCCAACACCCCGCCACCAAACCCCCCAAAACCCCCAAAACCCAGCCACCAAACCCCCCAACACCCCGCCACCAAACCCCCCAACACCCCGCCACCAAACCCCCCAACACCCCGCCACCAAACCCCCCAACACGCCCTCTTGACAGACAACAGGACCAGGGAACCTCTCTCAGGTGGCGGCAGCAGAAATGACAGAGGACCTGGATTCTTTCTTCCAAGATGTCTGACATTGTCTTACTCATCCCTGTTCACATTTCCCCACTGTCATTTTGAATACAGCTCCCATCCAACATTTTATTATTTACAAAGAGTAATGATTTTCTATAATTTTCTAAAAAAGTTTAATTTAGCTTCTGTTTTACCTCCACATGTAGGTAGTCATAAAGTTGAATAATATGAAGATCTCCTCTTTTGTGGTTATTTGTTGGTTGACAAATGCAATACAATACCAATCAAAAGCTGAATCTTGACCTCAACCTCAATCTTGGGATTTACCGACAGTAGAACTTCAATTCTCAAACCTAAAACACATTGGAGCGGTTAGATGCTTTTTTAAGTTCATTGCTGTGATGGATCTTCATAAAACTGACATTGGTACAATTCTGTTTATTTTTAAATAATCTGTCTGGGAATGGTATTGCATCAGTTTGTTCTCTTCTTCGTAGCCTAGCCAGGTTTAAACAACAATGGCTTATCGCCAGACTCCACGCTCTGGCAAGGAAAATATCCCAGCTGCCCCAGAAGCAATGTCATTGTTTTTCTTCACAAGGGATGGATAAAAGTAAACACAATTTCCACTGTTGTATTGCACTACCTTGGAATACGCTTGTTTATGCAATTTAACCAAAACCCACCCTGTCAGGAGATATTAGCATTCTTGTAAGGTCTCTTGGCCAAATTACATGTTGGGTGCCAATAACACAAGTGGTGTTGTGAACTAGTAATGTTTTTAAATGTTTCTCACATACTTCATCGGTTATTCAATTCACATCAGCCCACAGAATATCATACAATATTAATGAATTCTGCAAAGTGTAACTAGTAAAACTTTATCAATTACAGTATCAGGGATAGGGAAATAAATGTGCTCATTGTTGAGAGATTTTAATATATTTCGTTAATGTTGAGTTTACACGCTATGGCTATTCCATGCAGCACTCCAGACAAACCTGGCATGACTATCTACTCAAAATAGCCCAGAGATCTTTACCAGCAATGGGTTGCACTGTTTGGCAAAACCCTTTATGACATGCTTTCCATGGTGGAGTAATTTATTTAAACCCTTGTGTGAGGAGGGCTTGGGTAAGCAAGGTCGACGTGTTCAAGGTCACTAGATGCAGTTCATATTGGTCTGTACTGGAAGTTTTCCACAGCCCACGCTGCTAGCTATATAATGTCAAGCTTTTTTCTCCTCCCAAAACTTGTCCGGCTTTTTTTTGCTGATATCTACTTGGTTGAGAAAAATGTATTTACTATGACTGTGATATGTGGTTGTCTCACCTTTTTATCTTAAGATGAATGCCCAAACTACGTTTCTCTGGATAAGAGCGTCTGCTAAATGAAAAATGTTTTAATTTGAAAAAGAGAAAGTATATATGGATAGATTGGCCGGTAATTCATGTACAAACTAGTCAAGATGGCCTGTAGTTAAAGCTGCAATATGTAACTTTTTGGGTGATCTGACCAAATTCACATAGAATTGTGAGCTATACATCTGTCATTCTCATTGAAAGCAAGTCTAAGAATCTGTTCTATGTGTGCTATTTCTATGCTTCCCATTCCTAAGTTTAGTTTTTGCGTCTTTTACTTTTGGTTTTGTACACCAGCTTCAAACAGCTGAAAATACAATTTTTTTGATTATGGAAAATATATTTCACAGTGGTTTAGATGGTACAATGATTCTCTACACTATACTTGCTTAGTCACATAAACTGAAATGACATTTTAGTCATTTAGCAGACACTCTTATCCAGAGCGACTTACAGTTAGTGAGTGCATATATATTTCATACTGGCCCCCTGTGGGAATTGAACCCACAACCCTGGTGTTGCAAGCGCCATGCTCTACCAACTGAGCTACAGGGGACAGTATATATAACTATTAGAATTTTAGCAACCAGGAAATGGTGGAGCAATTTCTGCATAGTACATCTTTAATGCTTGATTTAATTGGATAATGGCTTATGGTACTGCAATAAAAGATAAATACATCACAATATTAATTATAACTAGGTGCCTTGTGATTCTTTCCTTTTAGTCTACCCACAGCATGTCCACACTACCCTCTGCCCCCCCATACCCCTCCACCCTCCCTCCTAGTTGCTTCAGTAATGGCATTGTGCTCTCCTCCATCCTTCTCACTGTGCCCTATACAAGCTCGCCTCTCTCACTCATTCACTGTGCCCTGGCCTGTACAAGCTCCTCACCCCTCCCTCTGTGCTCTGTAACAAGCTCTACTGGCTAAATTTAGAGACCCAGAGGAGAGGGACCTGCATTGTGAATGTAAATGAGTCCCCTGGTAGGCCAGGAAAGTAATGGTGCCATTAAGGGACAAATTGAGCTAGTAAATGCTTACACCTTTGTGTAAATGTACACTTCTTTGAAATTTTTTTGAGTGCTGTGTCCAAGAATTCATGCAATTCAGTTGAAGTCATGGAATGTTCAAGGACTAATGGTTAGTAGTAGAACGAGACCATACTTGCTTGACTTTTATTTTTGATAGCGGATGCTGTGCCTCTGGGTATAAAGTTTGGAGTTAGGTGCCATGGTTAGTGGTAGGTTCAACTGTTGCTTTTTACTTTGGTAGCTGTATGCAGAAAAATCTTCATGTATTTTTGTTTTTTAACTGTTATTATAATGTTATATAAAAGCGCCGGTAACACTTTATTTGGATATTGTGTAGAGCATCTACAGTTGAAATGTTACTGATAGTCTATCTACTAACCCTAACCCTCACTCTATCCTAACCTATCCTTCGCAAGCAGTTGACCATCTGTCATACTCCGGACTATCCAAATAAAGTGTGACCAAAGTGCCACTTAAATTTGGACTTAAAAGGGTTTCTCTACCTGGGCCCGGTTTCCCAAAAGCATCTTAAGCCTAAGTTCATCATTAGAACCTTCGTATGAGCATCGTTAAATCTCAGAGCTGTTTCCCAAAACCATCGTTATTAACGTTGCATTTGAAAAACTGCCTCGTAGAACAGCTAAGTGCGCAGTTGATGCTTTTTTGCCCTCCCACGTCACCTTATACACTACAGTTGAAGTGAAGAGTATACATACACCTTAGCCAAATACATTTAAACTCAGTTTTTCACAATTCCTGACATTTAATCCTAGTAAAAATTCCCTGTCTTAGGTCAGTTAGGATCACCACTTTATTTTAAGAATGTGAAATGTCAGAATAATAGTAGAGAGAATGATTTATTTCAGCTTTGATTTCTTTCATCACATTCCCAGTGGGTCAGAAGTTTACATACACTCAATTAGTATTTGGTAGCATTGCCTTTAAATTGTTTAACTTGGGTCAATCGTTTCGGGTAGCCTTCCACAAGCTTCCCACAATAAGTTGGGTGAATTTTGGCCCATTCCTCCTGACAGAGCTGGTGTAAGTCAGTCAGGTTTGTAGGCCTCCTTGCTCGCACATGCTTTTTCAGTTCTGCCCACACATTTTCTATAGGATTGAGGTCAGGGCTTTGTGATGGCCACTCTAATACCTTTACTTTGTTGTCCTTAAGCCATTTTGCCACAACTTTGGAAGTATGCTTGAGGTCATTGTCCATTTGGAAGACCCATTTGCGACCAAGCTTTAACTTCCTGACTGATGTCTTGAGATGTTGCTTCAATATATCCACATCATTTTCCTTCCTCATGATGCCATCTATTTTGTGAAGTGCACCAGTCCCTCCTGCAGCAAAGCACCCCCACAGCATGATGCTGCCACCCCAGTGCTTCACGGTTGGGATGGTGTTCTTCGGCTTGCAAGCTTCCCCTTTTTCCTCCAAACATAACGATGGTCATTATGGCCTAACAGTTCTATTTTTGTTTCATCAGACCAGAGGACATTTCTCCAAAAAGTACAATCTTTGTCCCCATGTGCAGTTGCAAACAGTAGTCTGGCTTTTTTATGGCGGTTTTGGAGTAGTGGCTTCTTCCTTGCTGAGCGGCCTTTCAGGTTATGTCGATATAGGACTCGTTTTACTGTGGATATAGATACTTTTGTACCTGTTTCCTCCAGCATCTTCACAAGGTCCTTTGCTGTTGTTCTGGGATTGATTTGCACTTTTCGCACCAAAGTACGTTCATCTCTAGGAGACAGAATGCGTCTCCTTCCTGAGCGGTATGACGGCTGAGTAGTCCCATGGTGTTTATACTTGCGTACTATTGTTTGTACAGATGAACGTGGTACCTTCAGGCGTTTGGAAATTGCTCCCAAGGATGAACCAGACTTGTGGAGGTCTACAATTATTTTTCAGAGGTCTGGGCTGATTTCTTTTGATTTTCCCATGATGTCAAGCAAAGAGGCACTGAGTTTGAAGGTAGGCCTTGAAATACATCCACAGGTACACCTCCAATTGACTCAAATGATGTCAATTAGCCTATCAGAAGCTTCTAAAACCATGACATCATTTTCTGGAATTTTCCAAGCTGTTTAAAGGCACAGTCAACTTAGTGTATGTACATTTCTGACCAACTGGAATTGTGATACAGTGAATTATAAGTGAAATAATCTGTCTGTAAACAATTGTTGGAAAAATTACTTGTGTCATGCACAAAATAGATGTCCTAACCGACTTGCCAAATCTATAGTTTGTTAACAAGAAATGTGTGGAGTGGTTGAAAAACGAGTTTTAATGACTCCAACCTAAGTGTATGTAAACTTCCGACTTCAACTGTATCTCCGCTAAACATAGAATCATATGGTTTATCCGTCTCTCTGTGACGGCCGATAACTTCAAACCAAAGTTGGCTATAAAGTTGCCAATGTCTTTGCAATTGATACACACAACCGATGTATAAAAAAATTGTTCAAATGAAAAACCGAGATGACTGCATTAATATAGAAATACAGTAGGCCATAGGCCAATTTCAATCATATTGAAATACATTTCACGTTCAATAAATAAATAAATTTTTGCTACTAGTAATGCTATTTAGCTAAATGCTAATTCTGTCCGTGATGAGATTCGAACTCGCAAACCTTTGGGTTGCTAGATGTTCGCGTTAAACGCACACCCATGCACCCCGACCAACCACCCTACTTTCGTTTTTTTCCTTAAGTAACCATCTGTCTTATGTAACCATACCAAACGTAACATATTGTACTAATTTGAGTGGCCCAGATTTTCATTTACTATGTTACGTCTAGTCTGAGACCAGGCTGCTCTGCGTGGGGTTTTGGGAAATGCATTTTACATCTTCGGCCGTTGTAGGAAAGATGCATCGTTAAAACACTCATAAGCCTATGTTCCATCGCTGTCGGGAAACCGGGCCCTGGTTGTTTTATGAACCCATACTTGAAGAGAGCTGTGGCTCATCAGGCTACAGTGCATTGCTGTCTCACATTTAATGCTGAAGCATTAACGTTTGGCTTGCTAGGAGCCTGCCTGCACCCTGCCACATAGCTGGAATTAAATTAGTTTTTGGAATCCGAGCATGGCGCTTGACAGAGTGGAGTTAAGCACAAATAATAAGGCGAGCGGATATGAACAGTGCACAGCCGGGCTACTGTCAGCAAAGACCTTGATGTTTCATATTTGGTGGAGCTTGACTGCTGCTTTTGACAAAGCTGTCCCCTTCTCTAGCGGCTTGGATCAGTTCACCAAGGCAGCGTTCCCCACGACAAATGGATTTACAATCATTAGCCATATTATAAACTTCACTGGTTCACCGAGTGATTAGTTCTCTTCCATTAGTCAATACATGAACTAGAAGCTTAGTGGGGATGGTTGAATGGGTGCATTCACTAGAAAAGGCTGATGGGAAATATACAATATATTCAGTAAAAGCAAGGCCCTGTTTCCTGAAACCCGAGGCACCTTACCCAGCTACACAGGGATAATTCCATTCCATTTATCTTGGGGAGAGTGAGATAAATGGGGCCCATGTCTTACATGTATGTACTGGGCTGCGTGTCGTGGTGTACAAAATGACATTTTCCAAAATGGATTTCATTTGAGGCTTTAATATTGTCTGGTTCCCCAGCAAATCCCAGTGCTGACGTTGTACACCTTTCAAAACCCATTGGCAATGTACAGTATACATTCCCTTGTATAAGGGTGGTCTTCTGACAGGCTAGAGCTGCTGAACATACCCTTGTGGCTTGTTAGCTTCCGAGGACCTCACTTCATGATACAAAAAGTTGGCGTAGTTTGGCTACAGTACATTAGATATCCCGTTTCATCAGTAAAGGCCCACACTATAGATTTACTATCAATTTACCTCGATTTATTACTAGCGTATTTGTAAAAACTTGGCTTCTTAGTTTGTTTTACGTCCTCCTTGCTTCAAAGGTTTAGCATTTGTGGGATTAAATGAAGTAGGCTACATGGAAGGATGTCCTGTGAAGGCAGGTCCTGTTTCTGTGTCCGCTGTGAAGTCTCAAGCTTATGGTCGGTAATGAGTTCCATTTGTCAGTCTTTCATGAGGATAATACTGTATGGAGTTGGAAGAGTTTGGAAGATTAATTGGTATGGGTTTGGTTCTATTATTCTCTATGCTTATGGGATTTTTAGGTAATGTTATAGATTCTGCTTGCCATGTTCAGTGGTAGAAAAAGTACCCAATTGTCATACTTTAAGATACCTTCATAGAAAGTCACCTAGTAAAATGCTACGATGAGTAAAAGTCTAAAAGTTTTTGGTTTTAAATATACTTAAGCTTTGTTTGTAAATGATGTCTGAATGTTGGAGTGTCCCCCTGGCTATCGATAAATAAATAAAATCAAGAAAACTGTGTCATCTGGTTTGCTTAATATAAGTAATTAGAAATAATTAATACTTTTACTTTTGATACTTAAGTATACTTTAGCAATTACATTGACTTTAGATACTTAAGTATATTTAAAACCAAATACTTTTAGACTTTTACTCAATTACTTATATTAAGCAAACCAGACAACACAATTTTCTTGTTTTTATTTATTTATCGATAGCCAGGGGGACACTCCAACACTCAGACATCATTTACAAACAAAGCATTTGTGTTTAGTGAGTCCGCCAGATCAGAAGCAGTCGGGATGACCAGGGTTGTTCTCTTGATAAGCACGTGAATTGGACCATTTTCCTGTTCTGCTAAGCATTCAAAATGTATTGAGTACTTTTGGGAGTCAGGGAAAATGTATGGAGTAAAAAGTACATTCTTGTTTTTAGGAATGTAGTAAAGTAAAAGTTGTCAAAAATATAAATAGTAAAGTACAGATACCATAAAAAACAACTTAAGTAGTACTTTAAAGTATTTTTACTTTACACCACTGGCCATGTTAGTCTATCTTCTATGCAATTGTGGCCTCTGGCTTAATAGTTACACACTGTGGTTTTTAAAGCATGAACATAAGGGTGATGTTCAATTGTTTTTCTATACTATGCAATGTCAGTACCAGAGTCCGTTATCTTGATTAAAATATTCTCTTGTGTATGCTTTTATCGACTCTTTCTGTAATTCTTCCTCTAATCATGCAGAGAGTACACTGGAAGTGTCAGTTGTTTTGGTTCCACAGGGAATCATTTAGCACTTTGAAGCGCTTCAGTGTTGAATAGAGGGCTGTCACAGAAACAAGTGTTGTGTCCATTTTAGGACTTCCTCCTTCCTGTGCATCAAATGTTTGTATCTGCAAAGTACAAAGCGTATCGTAATGTTGTACATTGCTGTGAAATTGCTCCTTTTACCTGACACTGAAAGTCATAGTGATTGAACCCCATCCTGCCGGAGTCCAACGCCCGCTCCCTCTCTTAATGTGTCCTGACGTTGATTAATTAACAGGGGCTACCAGGGCACACGCTGGCCTGCTGAGGATTCCATTCATCTCCCGCTGCCTGGCTGCTTTCTCTTCATTTTAACTCTTCCCCCTCTTCTCTTCTTCTTCTGACCACCTTCCCACCTGAACTCGGATTTCCTGCAGATGAATGAGAGGGGGAGAAGTCAGGAAGGCTTCAATGTTGTTAACTAATGTGTGGGTCTCTGTTAGTGAGTTTTGTTTGTGATGTGTTGACGTGAGGAGGGGAAGTTAGAGGCTGCTGAGGAGGAGGGAGTTGGAATAGATTAGATCGTGCAGCACAGAATTGGTGACAGTGAAAGCTGCACTTGCAGGGTGCTCAAAGCTGAGTGGAGAGGAAATGGAGAGACTGACAGACACACAGACTGACGATGTGCCAGTGGACTTGCTAATTTCAACATGACGGTGTTCCATTACCATACAATCGACATGGTCCTAAGAGGCCTGCTGATGCTTGGGAGTAGAACCGGACATATTTTTTGTCTCCCTATTCCTTAAGAACCTGTGGTTTCAGAGTAACCAAACATGCTGCTAGAAAGTTTTGCGATTGGCACAATAGGATGATTGAAGGATGATTCAGAATGGTTTCTTCTTGTGCCTGGAGATAAGATGACAGTTCAGTATCCGAGTGTAAACGGTGAATTATTCCCTCTGAAAAATCAAGCAAATAAACAACTTACCTATGGAACTGAATCTGTTCCTTGAAGCCCAGAATGTCTGATCTCCTCACACTCGAACCAAGGGAAAATAACAAAGGACCTGTCATGTTTACATGACATTTCATTAGGTTGTGGGAACAGTGTGGGTTGTCCTGTGTGGCTCACGTGGTAGAGCATGGCACTTGCAATGCCAGGGTTGTGGGTTGGATTCTCACGGGGGACCAGTATGAAAATGTACGCACTCACTACTGTAAGTTGCTCTGGATAAGAGTGTCTGCTAAATTACTAAAATGTAAATGTTAAATTATAAGAGATGGGTTCACAAAATATGCTCAGTTGTGATGACATTTGTACAATGTTTAAGTTAGGTTGCACATTACATTCCCTTAATGTTGTAAGAATTAAATGTCCGTTTTTATGATGTTCATTGCATATTTGTTTTAGGTTTAACATAATATTCCATTGTTCACACTATACATTTTACCTTGTCTTTGAGTTCATTAGAACATTTCAAGAACATTTAGAAAATGTTATATTTAAGTTTTACCTAATAATATTAGGTAAATAATATTAGGTAAAACTTAAAAATAACTTTTTCTAAATGTTCTTGAAATGTTTTTACCACAACATTCTCAGCATGCGTATATGTAGCTCCTTAAAGTAGATTGGAATACATCACCATTAGGTTTCTATCCTGATGTAATGGCAATTCCCATTTGAGGACTGTATTGTAGGTGACAGAGACAAATGGCATTTGAATTTCATATGGTCAATCAGGACACAGAACACAGAAGTTATTAAAATGGTCCCAGCCTCTTCATATGCTGTGTACTTTTAAAAATGTATTTTATGATTGTCTTTCTTTATCACGTGTTGAAAGTCTTAATTATCTGGCTGCAGAAAATTTTTGGAAATTGAGGCTCAGATATACTCTACTAAAAGAGAGGATGTCTTTATTTTGTCCAGATTTATCAGTCAGAAATGCTGCATTTTTACTAACTGTAAAAAAAATTAAACATTGTGTAAAAATTCACTGTTCAACTTTTAAAAAATGCATCCGATATAATTCCTTCTTCGAGATGCTTGATATGGTTGCCCCGGCTGATTTTTCATGATCTGAAAAGCAAAAGTGATCCTAGATCAGCACTCATAGTCTTGGATACCTTGTAAATATGGGCCAAGAAGTATGCAGCATATAAAGAGCATGGGTAAAGTGATGGTGAATAACCCAGTTACCAGTTTATCCCTGGGTTAGTTATGTCTAAGAAGGCTAAAAAGGAAGCATGAAATTCCTGATTGACCATACTGCCATGGCTATATAGTGAAAAAAATACTGTGAAAGAGAGCTTCCCTTGGCTTGGCTTGGGAATCAAACATGCAGATTGTCAGCATATGAAGTGTAAAAAATATGTATGATTAAATGCTGTTCAAATGTGCTATGAATGAAATTAAAATGCAATGTGTCTCTATATCACCAACAATACAGTCTCTTGTAATTTACCCACACTTTTCCCACAACCTAATGACATGTTCTGGGAACCTTTAAATGACTCAGAAAGGCTGTTTTGCCGACGTTCTTGCAACATCAAATGAATGTTTTGGGAACCTATCTCTTGTGAAGTCCCCAATGTTACCACAACCTAATGAAACATTCTGGGAACCTTTAAAGGTCCTGCACAGTCATCCTAATTCCCAAGTTAAAATAGCCTTTGAATGACCAAAACATCACCCATAATATTGTTACACTATTAAAATTATCAGAATTTAATTGTACCTTCTCTTGTATATAACTATTAGCAAGCCTGAAAGAACAGGCTCAGTTTGCCTTGACTGACAGGTGTTGCCAGGTAACAAGGTAAACAATGAGTCACATGTCATTCTGATCCTAAATACTGTAGTATACCTCAACCTATTTTCTCTGCAAAATGCTCTCATGGTCAACAGAGCTGATCATGGACTGGTGGATATCAGACAAACAGCAGCAATACACATTTGCATTTCTATTGTTTTGTAACTAATTACAGAATACAGTTCACTGATTCTTCACAAGAATGAGTAAAGCCTGAGTCACCTTAGAAGCTTAGACATAAGGGAATGTACATGAAAACAGCATACAATGCAGCTTTATAAATGACAATATGTTCGGAATTGTATGTATTGATCAGACATTTATTTGATCATTTACAATAGGCCTGCATAGCCAAAACATTGATCAACATGAGGACTCATGAGAAATAAAGGTGAGAAATAATGTTGAGACATCATTTTACATAAATACATTTTATTAGCCTAACATAGGCACCCGGACACCCTACAGTGTGCAGGACCCCATTGATTTCTACAATTTGTAACACTCATCTCCCGTCTGAATGCTTGAAAAAAACAATACAAAGTCACAAAATATGAAGTAATATCACGTAAAAGTGAATTACTAAGGTTTTAGGAAATACAACCAACCACAGAGATTGAAGGGGAGGGGAGGGGAGAGGAGGGGGACCCATGTACCCTGCTTCAGTCAAGCAGGCTTCAGTCACACACTTGGCTTCAGTCACCCACTTGTCTTCAGTCATCCCCAAGATTGACGTGGGAGACAAATCCAGCTACGGCCTCCTCCTTGTCAGGCATCTCACGCTGGGCAGACAGGGGTCCTGGGATGGACAGCTCTCACAGCTTCCCCACATTCAGCGCTGGATCAAGGGTGACCTCGTTGAAGACGATATCCAGGAGCCTGTCCACGTAGCCTGTAATGCTTTTGAAAAGGGAAATGTCTGTTAAAAGGGTAGTGAATTTAATTTCCTTTTATTTACTGTTCTGAGTTATGATGCTATCAATTTGTTTATGTAGTGATCTACTCATTCTACAATGTGTTTTCTGGTATTGAAATGAATAACTATGACTATGTCTTCACAGGCTTCACAGCATATCTCCCTTTCTTTTCCTTGAGAAAGCTGATTTTGTATCACAGCATTCCTGCTGTGGTGGTTGCCTGGGAAGCTGTGCAGACAGAGTAGATGTTGGATTTTCTAACATGTCTAAAATCGTTCCAGCTTGATGACAGTGGAAAGAAAAAGGAGATGGAAAGTGAAATAATAAAACCTAATCATCATGATTAGCCCCAATGACACAAGCTACATCAACTGTAAGACAACAACCCACACAATGGAATGGCAAAATATGATTTTCAGGGGGTAAATTACAAATACTATACACACTTCAACTCCTTTTGTGGACAACTGTCACGATCGTCATACATAGAGGAGGACCAAGGCGCAGCGTTGAAGGCGAACATATTTATTTAGATAATGATCACACGATCAAAACAACAAAACGATGACGTGACAGTCAATGGTAATACCCAAACCAAATAAGAACAAGAAACCACAATGAATGAGTGCCAAACGGCTACCTAAGTATGACTCCCAATCAGAGACAACGAGCTACAGCCGTCTCTGATTGGGAGCCACCCTGGCCAACATAGATCTACAAAACCAGAAAGTGAAACCTAGAACACACATAGACTATACAACCCTGGCTCAACATATTAGAGTCCCAAGAGCCAGGGCGTGACAGTACCCCCCCCTAAAGGCGCGGACTCCGACCGCGCCCACCAAACACCACAGGGGAGGGACCGGGTGGGCACTCCGCTTAGGCGGCGGATCCGGCTCCGGGCCTGATCCCCGCTCCCTCTCCAACCCCCCAAAGTACCCCTGGTCCGGTCTGGCCCCGCTGGCCGGAGCTGGACTGCACACTGGTGGAGCGGATTGCTCTAGCTCCGGCGTGAAGCATCTGACCGGTGCCGGACCAGCCATCAGTGGAACAGGCACGGGCCGTGCCGGACTGACGACGCACACCACTGGCTTGGTGTGGGGAGCAGGAGCGGGCCGAGCCGGGCTGTCGAAGCGCACCACTGACTTGGTGCGGGGAGCAGGAACGGGCCGAGCCGGGCTGACGAAGCGCACCACTGACTTGGTGCGGGAAGCAGGAACGGGCCGAGCCGGGCTGACGGGCGCACCACTGACTTGGGGCGGGGAGCAGGAACGGGCCGAGCCGGGCTGACGGGCGCACCACTGACTTGGTGCGGGAGCAGGAACGGGCCGAGCCGGGCTGGACGGGCGCACCACTGACTTGGGGCGGGGAGCAGGAACGGGCCGAGCCGGGTTGACGGGCGCACCACTGACTTGGTGCGGGGAGCAGGAACGGGCCGAGCCGGGCTGACGGGCGCACCACTGACTTGGTGCGGGGAGCAGGAACGGGCCGAGCCGGGCTGACGAGGCGCACCACTGACTTGGTGCGGGGAGCAGGAACGGGCCGAGCCGGGCTGACGAAGCGCACCACTGACTTGGTGCGGGGAGCAGGAACAGGCCGGACCGTACTGGGGACACACACCACTGGTCCTACGCAGGGATCTGGAATGGGCCGGACCGGACTGGTAACACACCCCAGTACCTCTCGCCGTGCCTCTACACCTTCCACCCCCTCTTCGACCAGTGGCCCCTGTAACCTGGCGGCCTCCTCTGCCAATCCGCTGGGCCGCTCTGCCGCGGTCTCCTGCTGGCCCGTCGTCCACGGCGTTAGCCCCCCCCTAAAAAATTTCTGGCCGTCTCTCCTACCCGTGGACCAGGTCTCCATGTCCCTCGCCAGCCTTTCGCCCTTCTGCCACAATGTCAAGCCCTTCTCTTCCTCACTCGGCTTGACCCAGTCGAGGAGGCGAAGGAGATCTGCTAGAGATCTCCCTGGCGATGGCTCCTGGACACGCTGCTTGGTCAAATTTTGGTGGTTTCTTCTGTCACGATCGTCATACATAGAGGAGGACCAAGGCGCAGCGTTGAAGGCGAACATATTTATTTAGATAACGATCACACGATCAAAACAACAAAACGATGACGTGACAGTCAATGGTAATACCCAAACCAAATAAGAACAAGAAACCACAATGAATGAGTGCCAAACGGCTACCTAAGTATGACTCCCAATCAGAGACAACGAGCTACAGCCGTCTCTGATTGGGAGCCACCCTGGCCAACATAGATCTACAAAACCAGAAAGTGAAACCTAGAACACACATAGACTATACACACCCTGGCTCAACATATTAGAGTCCCCAGAGCCAGGGCGTGACAACAACATTGCTTCGTGTCAGCTGTGTGCTGGCAGTTCGCAGACCCAATGTAAGAATGACTATCAGGTTTGTTACTGAAAATATGCTGTTCACAAGTCAAAGCAGCCACAGTTACAGCCACTGTGTCAGACTCCTCAAACTCTGATACTTACATTCTGGTCAGCGCTTGCAAGATCCACTGATCCACTGTTAATGATGGTACAGCATCCGTCTTCAGGATTACCTTCCTGGCAAGACCCATCGAATGTTCTCCCCAACTTCACAAAATACAGGCGTTTTACATGGGGGGAGGGGACCAGTAACTTTATGATCAACTTTCTCAATGTACCAGCTAAAATCATTTTTCATACTTGTGTCAAACTACCATGAACTGATTTCATCCAAATATCATCCAATTTGATGATAAACATGATTTTCACTGTTCGGGACCTTTAAAGAACTTACTAAAATGTTCTGGAAACGTTCTTGTAATATTAGGTGAATGTTTTTTGCACTCTAAATTAAACATTATAGAATCATCCGCACAACTGGACAGTTTTTGTGTTTTGGGAACATATATTTTGTGATGTTCCCACAATGTTCCAATGAGACTGTTCCCACAACCTATTGAAACATTCTGGGAACCTTTAAAGAACAGATTAAATGTGTTATAGGAGCGTTATTGCAACATCAGGCAAATGTTTTATGCAAACACGAACTTTTGCGGAATGTTCTGTAGTGGTTGTTACAGATGTTGTGTACAACATTTGAGTGAATGTTAGAACATTCCAATTATATTTCATCTAAAACATTTTTGATAAATATATAGATTTTATCAAAAACATTCTCTAAATGTTTTTCGGATGTTATCATCCTAATGTTAGATAAAACCCTAAATAGAACTTAATGGGAATCTTAGCTAATGTTATGGGAATGTTCCCGGTTTGCTGGGCTGTCCACACATTAACCAAGTGGCCCTCGAAGGCAAGGGGCCTGCTGTCGTTCCACATAGCTCTTAATGACCCTTAAAAGGTCTCAGAGACGGGCTCTGTCAAGTGTATGGAAGAGAAGATGCCAATAATAATTAACAGTGGTGCTAGCAATAAGGCAACCAATAAGATCCCTTTGAATGTTTCACATAGGCCGAAGTAGAACAACATGTTAGAGCATTGTGTTTCATGTGCTTTTTATTTTTCTCAAAACGTAGCTTTGTCCAAAACATAAGCCTGTAATAAATCATGTAGCTCGTTCCTTCAGTAGCGAATTCCCTTGTGATCAGCTGGTAAAACTCCATGGAGGATAAATAGTCCAAATACTCAACTGCCCCAATTTATTAATTGTACAAATGTTTGGACTATTCCTACTCTTACCCATTAGAGCCCGGTGGATAAACAACTGCCATAGCACTTACTACAAACATACAGTCTAAGATAACACAAATTTGGTTTTGACCTTTTCATACAGTCTGACACTGGAGAGACTGAGAGACTCCTTACAGAACGGTGCAGGCTTGTTTGGAAAGGCAAAGAGTAGCCTCCTTAAAACACTTGTAGAACAATTTACTCATATCACAATAATTATGGGTTATACACATTTTCTACTCTTCCAAAAAGAGGGTAAAGAAGCAGTTGTTATGTTGAGTTGATTCATGCATGTCCCTTTATGTGCTAAACCTTTTCTGTGCCCAGCGCAGCAGAATGGTATGTCTGTTCCTCTGCAAATTAGCCATTTCCCAGAGTGTCTGAGAAAAAACGAGTGAATTATTCAGCCCTTGACCTCACACCTGTTCAAGGCAGTAGACTTCATGGCAGGAGTAGCGCACAGGAAGTGGGCCATCATGGCAGTTAGCATATTTTTGTGACAAAGGGAGGCCAGAGGGAATTGAGAGCCTTAATAATACTTTGGAGCACTGGCACCTCTTGAAGTTTCTTACCTGGCCCAGAAATGCAAATCAGGCTACTCTCTGAGGTCGAAAGGAACTGATTAACGGGCTGATCTTTCCCCCTGCCACCCAACTGTGAGAGGAACTTTTTTCCCTATACCCAACTTTGAAAGGTCTTTTTTTAACCCTATAACCAACTGTGAGAAACTTTTTTACCCTATACCCAACTGTTTTGCACTCCCTTCAACAAAAGTGAGTGCAAAACTTTTGTTACTTTTTGTCTTTTCTTTTAAATCAAAACAAAATGTACTAAATTACACAATACCCAGATGGCAAAATGCCATTAAGTTATCTTGTGCTAAATATTCTGATGAAGTAAATGGCATGTTTGTTGCAAGGCTCTGTTTTCAACACCACAAGAGTACAGTTTGAAAGCAGAGTAATTATCGAATGCCTCCTTACAATGATTAACAAGGAAATGAGTTCACCCTTGAATGTCTCTCAAGAAAGCAATATTGCATAGTTATCCTCTGGGTCTAGTTAAAAATGTTCACTGATTGTTCAACATTCTAGTACTTTGTCCTCACATGCTATTTGTCCTGCTCAACTTCCTTAGCAAACAATATTCTTACAAGTGCTGCATATTTGGCAGTTTAATTGCATTTGCTATAAATAAATAGATTGATCAAATCACTGTCTTAGCTTGCCACAGGGACAGATGACAAGTGCTGTTATAATTTTGAATGTGAGTGGGCCTATTGGAGCTGGTGAAATTACAAAGACTAATTTGTTCCCTAGTGTAGAAGTTCTTAATATTGACAGAAGCATCTCTAGCTACTTGATACTACATTTCATCTCAAGCTACTTGATACCACTCGGTCTCCCGAGTGGCGCAGTGGTCTAAGGCACTGCATCGCAGTGCTAGCTGTGCCACTAGAGATCCTGGTTCGAATCCAGGCTCTGTCGTATCCGGCCGCGACCGGGAGACCCATGGGGCGGTGCACAATTGGTCCAGGGTAGGGGAGGGAATGGCCGGCAGGGATGTAGCTCAGTTGGTAGAGCATGGCGTTTGCAACGCCAGGGTTGTGGGTTCGATTCCCACGGGGGGCCAGTAAGAATAAAATAAAATGTAATGTACTCACTAACTGTAAGTCGCTCTGGATAAGAGCGTCTGCTAAATGACGTAAATGTAAATCTTCCTATCATACATGTTTTCCATTAACTTTCAACACTCCAAATTAATGGACGAAGACAACTGGCTTAATACACTTTTTTTTTTGCATAGCGCTGATTTTTACAAAGTTCTTGTTACACTGTTCTTTTAAACCTACTGTTCGTTTGCATAAACCCAGGAAGATTAGTCCAATTGGACCAATGTTTTTTAAATAAACAACATTCTCTCATAATAATTGGACAACTTAACAAATCCAGCAACCTAGTAACACATGAAGAAAAGTTTTCAGAAGGTGTTGGAAAGAACATGAAGAATACCTGGGGTTTTAGAAATGTAACGATACACATTTGTACAATGAGGAATGACTGAGAGCAAGCATAGAGCAGAGCTGTGTGCTACCCTGAACAACATTAGCACATTCTAAAGGTGGTTCTTTCCTTTCAGACTTTTACATTTCCAGTATGAATCACCCAGTCCACCCATCCACATTTTCAATATTTGTAACAGTCAATCCAAAACACATGTGCTTAGGAGCACATTTTCTATGTTCTTCTAGTAATGCGAAATAGTGGCTGGGTCATGGTCTGAATTTGAGAAAAACGACCTCCCCATTAATGACAAGGAATTTGTGAATCATGGCAACGTTCCATCGCAATCACTGCAGTTGGCAATTTCTCTGTGTAAAGATCGCATAGTATCCCACAGGACATGTCATCACTCTCTTTTGTGTAGTAAAATGGCCTCAGTTTACCAGATAATAGTCTCCTTCCTCATTTTAAAGCCCATAGATTAACGTCTTTGGCTGGCAGAGATGAAACATTTTTTTTTTTTTTTTTTTTGAATGAAGAGAGATAAATCCTGTGGTTATTTTGCACCATGGAATAACTGATGGTGTGCGTGCAGGAAGCTTAATGAGCAATTGAAATTCAATTAAAAGTCCAAGCTACAGTAATGACAGAGTAATGTGTCTTAAAATGGGAGGAAAGAAGAGATTATTCAGGTCTTCAGGGGATTCTAATCAAATCTACAGTGTGACCCCGCCTCTCCCTCCGTCATTTAAATTACCTCTCATCTGAAAGAGAACAATTCAGGAACCCCAAAGTTACTGTTGTGATCTGACACAAAATGTTTGTGGCACAGAAAGTGTAGGCCTGTCTCCCACACGAATCTTCTCTTGGTGTCAGACTGGGTTCAAATGCCTTCTGTTTCCTTTTTCTGTATTTATAATTATTGTTTGGATAACCTTATTTACTATTTATTATGTATTGTTTTTTATTTGATTCTTGAATTTTTATTTTATTTATTTATTTTCACTCTTCATGCAATGCAAAGAACACCGGAAGAATAATCATCACTGAATTATCACAGTTAATTATTGTAATGTTTGTTTATGTATCAATTAATCCCATAAGGGATGAGTTGCCAACTGGCGATTTGATTACATTTAATTCATTCATTCCCCCAAAAATTATGTATTTCATTCGAAAGACGTGTCACTTCACAGTAAACAGAGTATAAATATTGAATACTTGACTTACTCTGAAGTTTGACACACTCTTCTTTTCAAGTTAGGGTTTGGCCCGTAGTGTATTCCTCCACAGAGAAGCTACCTTCAGTATATCAGGTGCCGACCACCTACAGTATCCTATGATATTTCAATTGATCACTTCTTCACTGTCCTGCATACCCTGAGCAGACCCACCTCGCCTGTACTCTGTGACGGAGAATAAACTACTCTAAGGCTGCATTTACACGGGAAGCCCAATTCTGACCTTTCGCCACTAATTCGTCTTTTGACCAATTAGATCAGATTCTTTGCCAATAATTGGGCAGAAGATCAGAATTGGGTTGCCTGAGTAAACACAGCATAATTGTTTAGACTGGGACTATATTATTTGGAACAAATAAGGCATGATAAGTTAGTGTAGTTGTGTGGTGGAGGTGTCAGTGGGTGAAGCGATAGCGGGATAACAGGATTGACTGGGAGGGAGGTGGTTGCAGCCTGCAGTCGGTCTCCGTTCTGGGAAACAAATGAGCTGCTCCATTTCTCCTCATTTATCAGCAGGGAAGCTAGCGTTCCTCTCTCCCACGAGGCCTGGCACCCCTCCTTTCTGACAAATCCCCATCCTGTTCGGCTCTCCTCTTCTCATGGTGTACCCCCCCCACCCCGCCCAAACCCCCTCTCACATCTAAGAAAAATGAATACTTCTGTTTCAGGTTTTTTGGAGGGTAAAATAAAGAGTACTAAAACATACGGCAACTGCCAAAATAAAGGAAACACTTGAGTAAATGAGGGATACAAAGTATATTGAAAGCAGGTGCTTCCACACCAGGTGTGGTTCCTGAGTTATTTAACCAATTAACATCCCATCATGCTTAGGGTCGTGTATAAAAATGCCCAGTTGCCCATTATTTTGGCTGCCATAGATTGAAGAAGAGATCTCAGTGAGGGGTCTCAAAGGAGCTTAGGGGGTTTAAAGGGTGTGTGTGTGTGTGTGTGTGTGTGTGTGTGTCTCAGTCACCAGATCTCAACCCAATTGAACACTTATGGGAGATTCTGGAGCGACGCCTGAGACAGTGTTTCCCACCACCATCAACAAAACACCAAATTATGGAATTTCTCGTGGAAGAATGGTGTCGCATCCCTCTAATAGAGTTCCAGACACTTGTAGAATCTATTCCAAGGCGCATGAAGCTGTTCTTGCGGTTCGTGGTGGCCCAATGCCCTATTAAGACACTTTATGTTGGTGTTTCCTTTATTTTGGCAGTTACCTGGAGTTTTAAGCTCTGAAAGTACAACCTCTGGGATTGCAGCCAATCTACACCAGAGAGCGAATAACAAGGACTCTGGTTTGAGGTGATTGGAGTCTGTG
Source organism: Coregonus clupeaformis (assembly GCF_020615455.1). NCBI lineage: Eukaryota > Metazoa > Chordata > Actinopteri > Salmoniformes > Salmonidae > Coregonus > Coregonus clupeaformis. The sequence continues at coordinate 36,435,893 of NC_059222.1, read as the reverse complement.
GTGTTACTATTACATGACATATTACTTTCTGAATGTATGGCTTTATGGTGTAAATGGATGGGCACGAGAAATTTGATTAAAAAGAGGAATGTAAACTGCAGGAAGAATCATCCACAGCATGATTCAAAATCAGCTCCTCTCAACAAACATCACATTGCTGACCTAGTTTTACTGCCTTCATGGCAAGGTTAATTATCTGCACACTCAATTTGATGCTTAAAAATGTACTCCTTTGTGGAGTTTGTTAATGATTGTCTTCTAATATGCATCTCTCCTTGTCCCTCAACACAGAACTTGGAGGCTATGTTTGGATCTGTTTAACATCAATAATGCATTTTTCACCAGAGCGTGCCAACCTGAACTGTCATTCCTAAGTAGGGGTGACTTTAGGACATTTTCACTGTTATATCATTAGAGGTAAGAATCAATATGAAACGTCAGTGTCATCAGTGTTGTAGGTCTCCCAAGTTGTTTTACCGTCGTAAATATCTTGAAATAATGCAGAACTTCATTTTGTTTATTACTCCATGTCTCATGTTAATTTGTTCAGGATGGTTACAGAGTAAGATTAAGACCGTGCACCGAACCCTATGTGTATTTACACTTGAACTGAAACTGTCGAGAATCTAATCAAAATGAACTCTACCTAACTTTTCCAACACATTCTATTCCCTAACTGTCACAAATAAAGGTATGCTGGGTGCACACCTGTCAAAAAGGTGTGCAAAAAAAGGTGTGTCTCGCTCTTCTGTGTAAGTGATGCTCCATTTAACACTTGAATTCTCAGGAAAATGACCTCGGAGTGAGTCGTACACCATGAACTCAGAATAGAGACAAAGAAAGGATGGCGATGCAATGAAGGAGACAGTGCTGGAAACTTTGAAACACTTACGCCATGTTATTGTACCTACAACAGGACAAAGTGGAGAATATGAACTATATCAAACACCTCCATTTACCCCAAAATAACAATATTTGCTTGTAATACAGTTGATCAACCAAGAGAAGTTGGTTTGAGATTTGCGTGGAAATACACACACTTTCCTGTTAAGTTCAAAATGGATAAATACCAACATTTCCGGGAAAACTGGCGCACACATGGTTTAGAGTATTTTCTGTGTGAACGCACTTTGATAAATGAGGCCCCTTGTATGTACTGTTTGTTAGTCACAGCAACACCCCAACACTGAAATACAGACACTCCACTCTACCTCCAGTTTTTCATGCAGTGTTGTCATACAGTATTGTAGAACTATTCATTGGTGGCTAGCATCAGGTGAATATCATGTTCCATGGTCAGCCAGTGACTCGAGCTTGGTTAACGACAATTGCTATCCACTGGAGCACTGCGATTGGCTCATCAGCAAGTCAATCAAATGCTCAAAATTCTGGGGCGGGGCTTGACAATGAGTCAATTGGACCTTTGAGCCTTTTCAAAATATATTGTATGGCACTGCATATCATCTGAAAAATTCCACACTATACTAACATTGCATTAGCATGTCTGTGAATTAGTGCATTAACACTGATATAAAGACAGGGTTGGTGTGGATCTGAGTAGGCCCCATGAGTGCATTCATGATGATTACTTTGAAATTATTCAATGGGATTGAAATTGGGTAACCATAACTATTACTGCTCTCAATAGTGTATTTATTGTATTGATTGCAACAGCATCATGTAC